>NC_062214.1:58144530-59459423 GCF_902686445.1 Sciurus carolinensis | reverse complement strand
CACCATGCCTCTGCAAATTAAGCAAAATGTGCTTTCAGCATGCCTCAGACTCAAAGGTTCTATGTGATTGATTACCCAACTACTGTTAGGGTTGGTCTAAACATGACAGAGATATCCACAGTAGCACAGTGTTTTGGACAGGAGAAAATTCACTTAGCTATAGTTTTCTAGCACAATACAGGACACATGGAAGCCGTTCTGTAAATCTGTGTGGAACAAGGTATTCATAGAAGAATTGGTCCCACTCTGCCTTTCTCTAAAGGAGAATGCTTTTCAGGAGGCATTTCTGAGCAAGTTCGGGTTGACTGCCAACAGGTCAGGTACACCCTTAGCCGTGTCTCTGTCATCCTGTGCTTCCTCAGGTAGGGAAAAACTATTAGAATCAAAGAGTTCCGTTACAAGGCCCAGTGAACTACAACATGCCACAGGCATATTTATCTACAAAAATCTATAAACATAGTTGCCACAGATGTATTTGTTTCCAAAACTCACTACCAGGTGGAAATAGCCAAAAGAGACATCACCAACTCCCAGGTAAAAGGGCTCACTCTCTGCTTAGTCTAGCAATAATTAGAGCCTTTCAGGCAGATGTGGGCCCTTAAGGACATGGCCTGAGAGAAACCTAGAAGTCTCTAGGGAAGGAAATACTGTCATTGACACTTTCAGTATAGGTACTAATGTACTAGCTGATAGTCTTTGAACCCTCATAAGATGGTTATCATTTTTCACACACTGCTAGTTTTTGTAAGTTTCTGGTTGGTCTGACGTTAAGTTATCGAAACAATGGAACTTACCCAACAAATCGACGTATCACCTCTTGACAGGTTGTCAGTGCTACTCAAAATGTGGATCTAGGCTGAACTCGTCCATATCACCTAGGAAATTGTTAAAAATTCAAATTCTCAGACCCCACCCCAGATTTACTCAATCAGAATCACTGGTTTGAAACTCTGCCAGGTGATTCTGATATATGCAAAATTTCAGCATTTATTCATCCGTTCTTTCTCCCTTTCTCTCTTGGTACCAAGATCCTTGATTTGTAGAAGTGTTGGCCATGTTCCTTAAGTACCACATTTCCCTGCCTTCTCTGCAACAAAGGGAGGTCAAGGATATGCATGTGGAAGTTCTTCCAGGAGAGCAGTTTTCATAGAGACCGGCTCAGGTGGGAGGTAAAGCCAATTTGTTCCTTGCCCTGTCTTCTGCTTTCTGCTTGAATTGTGGGATTGAGGACTGGAACTTCAACAGCCATCTCAGCCCTTGAGGCAATCTCAATGAAGGATCAAAATGTCTGAAGGTAGAATGAGTGTATTCCCAACGATCAGCTCACAGAGCAACCATAACAGCCATGGCTGTCTTTCTTCTAGGTTCTCTTTATAGGAGAGAAACACCCTTTAACTTATTATAAATACTAGGTATAGGTTTATGTGGGTTTTCAGTTAAATGCCATTCCCCCTAATTCTCACAAATCCCAAGTATTGCATCAGTCTTATCTCAGTACAGATGCTGTCTAGAAAAACCAGATGTGGAGATAGAAATGTCTTACCAGGGCTATTGGGAGACTCACCCTCTAACCAATGTCCTGTATGCATCCCTGGCCTCTGTTTTTTCTTCCTTGAAAAACCTTCTGCAAAATCCATTATATAAAAACTGATTAAATCAATAGGAAATGAGCAAATGCATTGTTTCCCTTATCTGGTTTATAAAGATAAGAAACTGGCACACTCCTTAAAGAAAAGAGACTGGAGAAAGGAACCACATTCAGAAATCCACAGCTGACTGGCAAGGCAGTAAGAATCCCCTGACAACCAAGAGGTGCATTTTGCCAGCAGTAAGGTCATTGCACTTTGTGGATTTAAAATGACAACTTTAATATTCATCCTGCCTGCTCACCATGAGTAGAACAAGTCAGGGGGCAGAAATTGTGACCAGTTTTTTTTTTTTTTTATCCCCATTCCCAGGTCTTAGCACAGAGATGGGCACATGGTAGGAACTCAATGAGGATTTGTGGAGAAAGTGAATGAGTGAGTGACGGAAGGAAGGAATGGCTAAACGGATGGATAAATACTAATCTTTCCATGTTGATACTGATCCTTCCACACTCTCTAGTTAAAACAGCCCAGTGAATATTCAACAATGGTCTCAGGAGTGGAGGGTAAGTATTGGCCATATTGTCTCAAGTTCAAAACACTGCAGGGGGCTCTATAGTGAGATATCAGTGACTGTGGGATCAGTTCAGAACATAAGCAAGCAGTGGCATGGGCTTTATAACCACTGCCAGTGTCACATGTGGACACAGTCACTTCATCTCACCTCTCAAGGTCCCCATGTGAAAATAAGAAAATTGAAGGAAATGATTCAGGTAATTTAGGAGTACAGACAAGATCTTAGAAACAAGACCTAGAAACAATCTCTAACCCCAGTTCTTAAAGACTTTATTAGTTATTTTTATTTTTTATTTTTTTCATGAACTAACATATACCAAGAAACTCTGGGAACGGAGTTATTTATTACATGATCTTAAGCTAAGACGCTACAAACTTCACAAACAGACACACCTCTTTCACTAATTATTTTTAATAAAACAAAAGATCAAAAATCAACATCAGGAGATGTCACAATACAGTTGAGACTGTTAAAAGTAACTACTCCCAAACTGGGCATCATTAAATGCATCACGAACCATGAACAGATTTGCTCAATGAAAGAACACATTGTCCCTCTGCCCTTCCATGGATGCCATTGGGAGTTTCTCAGGGTAAAACACAAAATGAAAAAGAAACACATGGTCAGCAAAGTTGTGCATTATCCCCCAAGGTCCTGCCACAGAGACTATTTTTAAAGACACATTAATCTCAGCAGGATTGACAACTTACAAGAAGTAGCCAGGTCCCAGTGCCAGAAACTCTCCAAGGGGAAAGACTACACACCGTGTGTACACCCTTCACCTATGCCCACATGATGGATGAGATGGGAATTGCACTGGTTGGTTAGGTAGTTGGTTTAAGGAGCCATTATGCCAAAGTTGGGGCCAGGAAGCCAATTAGAGTTAACCATGAATTATTGCATTCACCCTGCACTCAAAAAGTAATCATAATTTAAATTTTCAAGATCCATCTTAACTAGAATGCAAGCTCTGTCTTGTACATTCTTTAGTGGCTGCGGCTCACTGAATTGTACTATCCGTTGAAGAACAATGTCACCAGAGATGTTGTAATTCCAGATCTGCACAATTCTCTTTTATGATCCTAGCCACTGTATTTCATCACAAGAATATGGAAAGTATAGTAATTACAGCTATATTACATAGAGTCTGTCATTATCAACTTAGCATTACATTAGTTAACCCTATAAACACTGAGAGAAACATTAATACGATGGTATATTTACATATATATATACAGTTGGGGGGATCAGGGTGTCAAATCAAAATTGGTCTTCCTTAAACACTCCCCCTACACACACACACAAAGGTGGAGTAATTAAATAGGTGGGATAAGAGAAGCAAAGTAAACATTTTAACCATTAAGACTGATCTCAAATTGAAGGTGGAAAGGTGTCATAAAATTTATTCTTTCCCCCTATCGACCTGTTAATGGAATTACAGAAAAATGGCCTGAAGCTATTGCAGGACTTAAGCATTTTTCCAAAATGGAAGAAACATTCAACACAGTCATTATTATTCGGTTTTAATCTTTTGGATCTTTCTGAGAGGGAAAGTGAAGCACTTTGCAGCAAATTCTTGCAGACTGCTGCTCACCTGGCCTGGGCACGTCCACCTCCAGTGGCAGGAATTCCCTATGGGGCTCACTGTCCCTTTTGCTGCTAGACAGTTCTGACTATTTAAAAAAAAAAAATAAATTGCTCCTTTTCCTTGGAGTCAAGACTTCAGTCTATTGCTGACCCTTGCCAGAGGAGTTTGCTCTGGATTCCTCACCCCACCCACTCTCTTCTCATGTCTCAAACTGGAACTTCTCTCTTAGAGCACTGAAGGAAAATACACTGGACTCCACTATATTCCCTGATTCCCATGTTAGTGGCCTGTGTTTCAAAAGCTCTGAACCAGAACATGCAGCATGTCTCATGGGACCTAACCACTGTAACAACTATGGATCCTGTTTTACTGCTAAAGCAAACAAAGAATTCACACTTGGAAGAACTGTGGCTATGTTTCCTCATCCCCCAAACTCCCCATGTTTTTTGATTCTCACCTACAAAGGAAGTGCCAGAGGCCAAGGAACTCGTCTTGAGTTGTTTCTAATTGAAAACTAAGTCAAATACCAGTACCGAAGATGGTAAGCTTCAGCTTCACAGGTCATCTGTGTAGAAGAGAAATGTAACCTCTCTACCCACATGAATAAGAGTGCCTGGATTAAATGAAACCACACTTAATTTGCTAAGTGCATCCTCTGAACAGCAGGTTAAATGGCTATAAGAAATTGTGCTTGCATTTCATTTGATTGCACCCAATTTCCTGGGACCTCAAACACCAAGTTCTTCCAAAATGTGGCTAAAATGCTGGCAATATTTGCAAATAAACCCCAAAACAGTTATATACAAACTTAGTTACAGAATACCGATCCTATTAAATTTCTTTAAATAGCAAAACAGCAATAAATGTCATTCTTAAATGTATCACCTAATCATCAAGGAAAGCTGAGGACACTTAGCAGAGGAAGGTCGCTTTCTATGGATAGTGCTTAAATATTGGTTTTCTTTATCAGAGTATCTTCAATGCTATTGTGCCAATTTTCAAATGGAAAATATGATAGGTGGTACCTTCAAATGTAAAAACATGATCTTTCTAACTTCGAGGCAAATTGATTCATTAGGTCATTGAGCTCCTGGGAGCTTTATGTTTCTCATCCTCAAATTCTTTTTGAAATGTAAATAAGTCCTTGCACCTCACTTAGGGAAATGCACACTCTTTGCTTAGGTGTGCATTCACTGAAGGGTCCTCCCCCTGCCTTGGGCTGGGGAGACTTGAAGCCATGTACACAACTCTGGGATCCTAAGAGTGGCTCAGGGCACCCCAAATCAGTCACCTGAGTAACAAACATATTGACAACTGAAGTGAGTCCTAAACTAGGGATCTCAAAATCGACTTCTCCTCCTGTACTATCCAAGGAGTCCTGTGGACAATCACAGGTAGGAAGTGTGGCTGCATTTTAGTGTCTTGGACAAGATTCTTTTGGTCTTTCCTTTCTCCATAGGTTGTTCACATCAGGACCTGTTCTCGAGTCTCTGGCAGTCGAAGGGCAATCAGGCCGCCCCCAACCAGAGAAGCAGCCAGAAGGATAGGGACCACTTTGGTTATCCCGACAAAAGAAGCAAAGATGGTGTTTCCTAGGATGGCGCCAAATTTGCATAATCCATTGAGTATGCCAAAGGCTGTTGCCCTGCAAAAGAAGAGGAAAGTAAATAATTCTAAAATTCTGGACCTTTTTAGGTGAATGAAACAGGGTTCTTTTTCTTCCTTGTTGCAAGAAGAGAAGATGTGGAGGCATTTTTCCTAAATATAAAAGCAACATATTCTCCTTTAATCAAATTTAAAAATACAGAATGATATAAAGACAATAGAATATCCAAGGCAATCACCATGATTAATGTTTTGAATTATTGCCTTCAAGTTTTTTTCTTTATCTTTTCAAATATATCTCTTCTTAAAATATTTATAATTAGTACTTGCTTATTGTAAAATACCAAGTGAATAAAGAAATTTGCAAAACAGAGTGTAACTGTTCTCCCTTAATAACACCTCCTCCTAGGAGACTGCTAATTGTTCCTCCATACCATTTCTTCAAATGTAAGACTACATTTCACAGAATCCCTTGCTGCTGACTGTAGTCATGTGACTTAGTTCTAGCCAATGGGGTCTAGCAAATGGCAGCTACTAAGAAACTTCCTTAAGCTCATGACCAAGTTTTTTTCTCCTTAGTCTTTTTTCCTTCTATCTTATTTCCTAAAACACAGATGGTCTCATCCTGGGCTGTGATTAAGTCCAGGCAAGAAGAACAACATAGAAAGAGCCTGAACTGCCTGTTGGAGATTTCTATAGAAGAGAAAAATGAAATGTCTCCCTTCTCAAAGCCATGGGGTTTGGGGGTTTCTATCACCCAGGGCAGAACCTAATCCTAGTTACCTTCCCTCAATCACACTTCCCAATGATAACTATTATTCACCATTTGTCCCTGCCATGACCTCATCCAGACAGAGACAGTATTCCCAACACCACTGCTTCCCAATTGAAGTAAAATGTGTTATTTTTATACCAAAATTTAAGAATACAGTTCTATTTTTGTACTTAAAATTCTTTTTATATTTCTGTCTATAATTGAACCATTCTGTACCTTTATCATCATTAACTTCCAATTCCAGTATGTTTTTCTTCAGAATTTTCTTATATATTTATTTTCACATGTACTTTTCCAAATAAAATTCAAGATCCCAGGGGAAATAAATCTCATTGAATTCTGAAATAGTCTCATAAGTTACAGAAAAACTAAATAAAATTTGACTTTTTCATGAGATTGAATCATCTTATCCAAAATAAGTTATATCTTGACATATATAAATATATACAAGTCTTTTTTACCTCTTAGTAGAGTTTTATGGTTTTTATGGTTTTATTCCTCTAAGTGTTTCATACTGATATCTAGGCATTTTATTATTTCTGTTGTCAATTGGTTTTTTGTTGTTGTTGTTTTGTTTTGTTTTGTTTTTGTACTGAAAATTGTGAAACTAGGAGCACTTTAACCACTGAGTTATATCATTTATTGATTGATTGATTGAGATGATCTCATTAAGTTGCTGAGGTTCTCAATTTGTTGTCCAGGCTGGCCTCAAACTTGCCATCCTCCTGCCTCAGTCTCCCGACTTGCTAAGACTACAGGCAGGATCTCACCACTCAGCTTCAGTTACATTTTTAACTTGTTCTGATATGTTTTAAAACCTGTAAGCCATTAAGGTAGTTTTATTGCTGACCATCTAACCAGATTACTTTCTTGTTTCTAGTTGTTTCTTAATTCATTCTCTTCAGTTTTCTAAATGTAAAATCACATCCCATTCAAATAATGATCATTTATTTTCATCTTCCTCTCCTTCTCCTTTCTCTTCCCCCTTTCCTCTTGCCCTTCTCCTTCTTTTGTAAAACTTAATATTCTTTGGTCTGGGGAAGAAGGGCTCCAAATATGTTATGTCGTAATCTTCCTTAGCTACCCAAATCTTAGGATCTCTGTCACTAATTTGGGGAATATTATTAAGGTATTTTTTTCAGAAATTCATTTACCTACCTTCCACACTACTTTACATTCTTTTTTGGTCATAGAACCACTTATCTTCTATCCTTAAATTCACAATTCCCCCTCCATGTGGAGAAACAACTACTAAGTAATGGCCTTGACCCTGTGTCTTTAAACTAGGCCTCTCCCCGTGTGGCTTGTACAAAATAAAAGTAAAACCTGGGCTTCCCTGACATATTCTCCACAGATGTCCTGTACCTTCACGCCTCATCCCCACCTTTATTTCACTCCCCTGGCTCCCCACCCTTTGTTACTCTAGTTCACCTTTTCCCTTTATCTCCCAGGGGCAGGCTTGTTCTCACCTCCCTGGAGGATTGCATGGCACAGGTTTTGCTAATTGGTCAATATTAATCTTCTCTCCTAGATGTAGCTGGATCTTGTCCTTTACCTCTTGCCACCTGCCCCATCCTATCAAGCCACAGACTGCCCATTTCTGGGCCTTGCCAGCCCTTATGCAGAGAAACTCAATAACTTAGGAGATGTTTGGGGCATGGAGCACCAGAAGACCAAGATGGTCAGGCACAGTGCAAGATTTAGGAGGCAGGTGAACTTCTGGCTAAAGAAGTCCAAGCAAGTCCAAAAGGAAATCCCAGGGAAGGACTGACCTCTGGTTGGTAGGATACAGCTCCACGGTAATCACATCCAGAGCATTCCAGGCAGCAATGCTGGTCCCACAGAACAGGCACTGCCAGCCAATCATTGCAGACTCACTGTTGCCAAAAAACAGGAAGAAGCAGCAGACTGCTGAGATTAGCATGGAGCCACCTGAGGACAGAGGTCAAAAGCAGAAAACAACATGAAGCCCCTGACTTAAACAAGACTGTCTGTCACCCATCTGTTTTCCATCTTCACAGGCACACCTAATTGGACAGGTTACCTGAAGTATTAGGTTCATCTTCCACATGGAGAGAACAAAGTCTGAACCCTCCCATGGCATCCCAGCCAGGGCATCAGAGGTTTCTGCATGGGTCAGATTACCAAAGTTCACCTCCAGGAAGGATTTTGAAATCGCCATCCTGTAGTACAGTTCAATCCAAAAGATTTGCGGGGGTGGAGATGGGGTATTTGTTGAGAATCTACTATATGCCAGACACTGTTCAAGAAGCTTGACAGACACAAAAATTAGTCAAAAAAAAAAAAAAAAAAAAACTCCACTCTGAATTTGCAATCAATATGTCAAAGAGGCACCTGCCCATGTTCATCCCAGCTCTATTCTCAATAGAAAAGCTACAGAATCCACCTAAATACCCATTAATGAATGAACGGGTAAAGGAAATATGGTGCATATGCATAATGGAGTATCATTCAGCCCTTTAAAGAAGGGAGGCAAGAATGGAGGAAGGATGGACTGTAAGAGGAAAAGGAGGGGTGGGAGGGGTGGGGGGAAGGAAAAATAACAGAAAGACTCAAACATCATTACCCTATGAAAATGTATGATTTCACAAATGGTACGTCTCTACTTCATGTACAACCAGAGAAACAAGTTGTACCCCATTTGTTTACAAAAAAAAATAAAAATAAAGAAGAGGGAAACCCTGTCATTTGCAGCAACACAAATGGAACTGGAAGCCATTATGTTAAGTGAAATAACACAGGAAGACAAATACCACAGGATCCCACTTAAGTGTGGAATCCAAAATGTGGAGCTCAGAAGTAGAAAGTAGAATAGTCATTACCAGGTGCTGGGGAGTGGGGGTGCATTGGGGAGATGTTGGTCAAAGAATACAAATTCAGTTAGGCAGAAGCAGAAACTTCAGAGATTTATTGTACAGTACAGTGATGATAGTTAATGCTAACATATATACCTCAGAATCACAGAGACTAAATTTCAAATGTTTCTCCACAAAACATAAGAGGTATGGGTGATGAATACCTTAATTCACTTGATTTAATCTTGCCACATTGTATATGTATAGCAGAGCATTGCTTTGTAGCCCATAAATTACACAATTTAAATGTGTTGATTAAAAATACTTTAAATTTTTTAATTTAAAAAATATTTTTAAAATAAATTTAAACAAATAAAGAAAAAAAGACTCATGGATCTTACGTTCCTGTGGGGACAGGCTACCAAAAGGAAACCTCAAGAAAGGCTGTCCTGCTTCTTCTCCCCTTCCCATTTCCTCTCCACCCCAAGATCCCTCTGCTCTCTGGGTTCCAGGGTGACTGATGGACCTCATTATCACTTTCAAGAAGAGGAGGAGTATTTTTCCTCAACTCCCATTCTGTCTTAGAAAAGCCCCACTTTTGTTTTGGTTTCTGGTTTTGTTCTGTTGTTTGTTTGTTTGGCAGTGGCCTCATCCCTCAGGACCATGGCTCCTCCCAGGTGGTTCTTCCCCTGAGGTTCCAGCCCCTGCTGGGCTCTTTTACTGTGATTTCTCCCCTTGCCCCTGCTCCTATAGGGTTGGCAACTCTCCTTGTTCTGCTGGTGCCTGGTTTGCCTAGCTGCCTTATTTTTCTGAAAACACAGTCAGTGTGTCCAAAGCCACCCATCAATACAGTCTCTTCCTCGGAACAAGTGGGGATGAATCCTTTTCAGGACTCCAGCTGATCAAGCTAATGATGAGAGATCTCCTCAAAAGAAAACTGGGTCAAATCCAGTAAGTCCACCTGGGAGCTCGGGAAGTTCTTGGTGGGCACAGGGTGTGGCAGAACAGGTTGCAGACCAGGAACAGAGCTGGAGAGGAGGTAGGAAGGCAGATCTCAAATAGCCAGTGGGAAGGCAGGGCATCATTTCCCAGCAGCCATTGGGGCTGTGGAGAAAGATGGGCTCTGGCTGCCAGGAACCCAGAGGGCTGGTATGTACTTCATGAGAAATGCCTCACCTGGATCAGCCTCAGACCAGGGGCTGCAAGACTAGTACCACAGCTTACTGATGAGCTGGGAAATGCTAACTGTCCACTTGGATTCTGCCCACCCTGGGAAGGTGGGGCTGTGAGTAGGGGCCTATGGCCTCTTTCCCAATGGCTAGGAGAGAACTAGAAGGGGAGGAGACTGGCACCTATGGACCACAAGTGCATGAGAACAATGCCCTCTACACACAAGCAGCCCTCAAAGGGGCCAGCATGGAGCTTGACATACAATAAATGCTGACAAAAATTCGTTGAGTATAAAACATCATCATCAAATAAGTCAAGTGATAGGGAGGCCTCTCCTGACCTTCAACCATGTTAGTTGTTCCTGCTGTAGGTCCCTATGACCCACTGTCCTCCCACTTCCATAATTATTCCCCTTGTAGTTAAGAGGTTTGAGTTCAAATTCTAGCTTCACCATTTACCACCTGTGTGACCCTCAATGAGTCACTTAACCTCTCTGTGCTGTCTCATTTCCCCATTTGTAATGTTATAAAAGTAGTGCCTACCTCCGAGGGTTATGGCAAGGGCTTGATGTATTAATAATTATAAAATGCTTGGAACACAGCCTGACCCATAATAAGCATTTCAGAGTGTTAAATGAAATTTCTAGCTTATGTCTGTCTCTCCCAATCTATCATTTGCTCTTTTAGCTCAGAGATATTAACTATCTCAATTACCATTCCAGTCTCACTTCCCACACAGCCTGGCAGAGAGTAAGTACTGCATAAATAAATGTTTATTGAATGAATGAGTGGGTAACAGCCTCATTAGGAAAACTGCTGTTCTCAAGAAGCAACTTACACCCAGAAAAGAGCCCAGCAGAGTGAGCTGGACAAAGCTGCTCTGCTGATTCTATGGTGGGCTTGGTCTGAGGGGCATGGAAAATGCTGTTTCAAAGCAGTTCGCCATGTCCCATCATGACAACACAGAATGGATATTTATGAGCATCTAGTATTCACTGTGCACTGAGAATATCACAGCTGACCCACTGGGAGTCAGGTTTCTTCCTAACGACTCAGGGTACAGAGACGAGAGGCACTGTCTGAGCTCTAAATGAGCTTGCTATCTAGCTCAGAAACAAAATAGATACTCTAATAGGAGTAGGATATAAAGAACGACTAAGTAGCAGTTCTAGAGCTCTAATCTGGGAGCACAGCTTTAGCATGCTCTATAAAGAAATCAAGTGTGGGGCTGGGGATAGCTCAGTTGGTACAGAGTTTGCCTTGCAAGCACAAGGCCCTGAGTTCAATCCCCAGCACCGCAAAAAAAAAAAAAAAGGAATCAAGTGTGGCCTGGGATGATGACTAGAAGGCTTTGATGGCAGGGAGAAGGATAGCAGCCGTCCTGATGCCCTGCCTGTCCCCTGCACCCAGCTTCCTCCTGCATCCGCTGAGAGCAGAACCAACCCCATCCCTGCATCCCTGCCTTCCCAGACCTTCCTCAGCTACTTGAGGACCTGGGCAAAGGAGGCAGCGTTGGGCTCTGGGCTCAAGTCCAGTGGTCAAGTGCAGAAGTGTTGCACACCTGCTCTCATTATCTCAGTGGAGCATATAGATTATTTAGTAACTATGAAAAGCAAGCTCAGGAACATAAAAGAATGTCCACAAACTCATAAAGCTAATTTTGAAAGAGACAGCCACCTGACTCTGACAGGATGCCACCTGTGGTGCCCTCTGCTGAGAGCTAAGTACCTCTAGCTGATGCAGGAAAGAGGCCGTCTTCATTGACACATGACCAAGTGTCAACTCTTAAGACAGGCAGGTGCTGGGCATGGGCGTTTCAGAAAAGAGTAAGTCCCCATCCCTTCCCTCAGGGGCTTCAGAACTAGCCAGGGCACTGTCTCTAGCAGAGACAGCTCACCCTCCCCACAAGACTAAAAGCTTGAAGTCACAGGCACTTCTTGTGCTCACCGCTT
This sequence comes from Sciurus carolinensis, assembly GCF_902686445.1. Classification (NCBI taxonomy): domain Eukaryota; kingdom Metazoa; phylum Chordata; class Mammalia; order Rodentia; family Sciuridae; genus Sciurus; species Sciurus carolinensis. The sequence goes on along the minus strand of NC_062214.1, from coordinate 59,447,355 downwards.
GGAATATTCGTGCTACTATTTATCATAATAATATTCAATATGAGCCAAACGCCAGAAAAAGATTTCCTTCTCCTGAACACCTGACCAATTTTCTTTTCTCCAATATAATGATTATGTGATTTATTTTGTTTCCCTTTGAGTTTTGGTACTAGGAAGCTTGGTATTAATTTCTGATCAACTATATCCCTAGGGCAAATCCTTAATGGCATTTTTATTAATGTGTCTCCTGCCCCCACCCCCGACCACTGGGATGTGTGTATTCTAATACACGTTTTGCCTGGTCCTCAATGTATACATTTTGTTTCATGTTTATCATGCATACCATTATGTTTCTGTAACAAATGACTGCAATTCCTGGTGGAACCAAGGCCTGTATGAATATAGCTACCATTTTGAGAGCCTACCATGTGCCACACATTGTAAATGCTTGGGGTACATTATGTTCAATCCTCATAAACTCCAACAGCTAAGAAACTGAAACCCAGAGAAAAGAATATGTTCTCATCTAACAGTCACTGGGTGGTAAGATTTCAACATGGGTCTGTCCAACTCCAAAGTCCAATCATTACTATTAAATAACCAAAGTAATCCGATTTATGTTAGATCATCAAGTCATCATTTAAGAGCATTTTACACATTTTTAAAAATATTTTTATGACCACAGGTAGGGCAGGTATATTTCTTATTCACATTGAAGTGCTAACAGAATGAGTGAGTGCCACAGAATTTCTCAACCTGAAAATGACAGAGTCCCTCTCCTGCACCAGAGCTCTCAGACTCCTTCCACAGAACCCTGGACTTCTACAGGTGCACCTCCTCAGCTCAACCAAACCAGATTCAGCCTTGTCCTGTTTGGGTTCCTGGGCGACCTTTCTTTAAATTAAAGAAACACCCCATTGCCATGGGGTGCTTGAAAGCCACTGGACCAGCCCAGGCGAGTTCAGATGGGACACCCTAACAACTCACCTATCATCTTGAGCCTTCCGATTCTATCCATGAGCAGGGCAGAAATGATGTTCCCAGGCAAGACAGACAGGCTGCCAAGGAAGCTGACGAGGTAAATCAGGAAGTCGTTGTCCTCCTCGAAGTCCATGTGGCAGCCCTCCTTCTGCTCCAAGAAGGTGGAGTTGATGAACCGACAGTTGATGAACTTATGCTTGTAGAGGTCTGGAAAGAGAAGAAAACCTTTGGTTCATGCGAGTGGAGGGGAGTTGGGGAGAGGGACAGAGGCAGAGCTGAAGTTAGGCCCCTCCTGTGGGCAGGCTGTGACCTCAGAGTCAAGGCAATGTGTAGCCAGGTGTGGATGAGGAGAGGCACGTTCAGAAATCAATGACCTATTCCAATCACCACAAGGAGAAATAAAACTGATGTTAATGTGAGGAACATGTAAAAATGCATCCTCTCCCCAGCTGGATAACAGTCCTTTTTATACCAACTGAGTGACACCGAGAGTCACAGAGGCTGAACCGTTCCTCTGAGGCTACCTGGCTTAGGCAAGCAGAACACAGAGGGTTAGGTCCACATTGAGCCATCCATCCAGAGCCCCTGCTGGAGTCTGTGCAGGAACTGCATGTTCTTCAAAATGAAAACCATTTCCTTTGAAAACAGTTCACATATCTTCTGACACCTTCAAAGACAAGTTGTCCTAACAGAAAGGGAGTTAAATAGACTCCCTGGACACCTGAATTTAAGGAGCCAACCCTGCCACTAACCCTCTTGAACCTCCCTGAAACTGCACCTACAAAATTGGAGGCTTATACCTGATTATCTCCAGTGCTTCTCCCAGCTCTGACATTTTCTGACTACAAGTGTTCGCAAAACCCTTGTGTTAGGAGTATGTGAATGAAGAGGCATCATTAAAACATGAAAGAATTAAAGGACACGCATGTTTTTAATGATAGTCGATTTCTGAAACTCATCATTATTGTTTTAAATTCAGACTAACAGGAAATTCAGAAAAATAAGTCTCATAACAGGTTAATAAGAGACTGAGGGGTATTGGAAGGCCAGACATTGAATTTTGAGGCTGGTATCGCAGAGGGGACAGATGCTCCTACATAAACTACTCTTTGATGCTGGTGCTGGGGAGAAGGCATTGATCTGGACAAGGTGCAAGTAGTTTGGTGGAAAGATCACAGGCTTCAGAGCCAGGTATTTGAGGAATGGATCCCAAATCCTCCGTCTGACTAACTGTGGCCTTGAGCAAGTTGCTGAAGTCTGAGTTTCCCTAACTATAAGTGGGGTAATGATAGTATATTTCTCAACTGAGATGAGTGGGTAAGGCCCCTGGTAAAGCACAGATGGTTTCCTTATGTTCCAGCTCTACTGGATATGTTATTAATTTTAATGATGAGAGTAGTAAAAGTAATGAGGAGTAGTAGAGGAGTCGAATTTTGTGTTTTTTTTTTTAATCATGAAAATCTAAAACAGTATGGTCCTAAAACATTCTTAGCATCTTGCTTTATGCTCAAAATTTGAGCAAAGGTAATTTTCCCTTCTCATCTATTAATCATGAAAACTGAGTTTTGAATTGTGCAAGTTTCCAATTAGACAAGAATATTTTGTGCATAAAATGCAGTCCTCTGGGAATGCTGATTGTTATTGGTGTCACACTTTGTTCCTACCAAAGGGCCTTAGTGTATACCATCAGGGAACACTTGGCCAGAACTTTGGTTTTCAACTTTTTGTGTGATAAAAACAAAGATAAACTAAATGTTTGGTGATGGCTATGTACCTAATTTGTGCCATCCCTGGGTTAGAGCCCATTTCTCCTCCCTGAGGCTTGGCACTGGCATCTACAAATACTTCACTCCTCCTGAAGCTTATGACTGAGCACGCTGGTTCTTAGCTAACACTGGTCCACCCCTGCTGCCTTCCCCCCAACTCCACCCACCTTCTTACCTGTGTTATAAAAGACGGTTGATTCAATGGTGCAGTTTTTAAAATAGGTATCAGTAGATGTAACGTCTTCAAAATAGCATTCATCAAAGAATGTGTCCTCGAAGAGTACATGTTTAAAGTACATCTTTGTGAACCTGTGGGAGAGATGTTAGGCTCTGAGTAATTCATCCAAGAAAAAAAAGACTTGAGACCAAAATGGGAAATACAGAAAGGCACAACAAGAACCACATGACAAAAATGCTGGAATGTTTCGTTCGACCCAGATCATTTCTGCATTTCTTAGCTGTTTAGTCAATTAGTGGGGAAGGCCTTCAGAACTGCAGAAGTTGGGGTCTAGTCCAGGTCTGTAGGGGGTGCTGTGCACAAACCTGGTGTTCTGAAATGTAAGTCCACAAGATTAACTTAAGTTTCACTTTATATCAAGTGTGCATATTACTTTTTCACTTTTAAAAACTCAGTTAATAAGGGAGTAAGGCACCAAGATGATCATGAGGTCCAGCCACATTTGGGATCCTCTTACATTATTCCAATTTCTACATTAACTTAGCAAGAAAAATATCACATTTAAAAATCTACCTCACATACATTAACATCTCCTTTTGCTTGGTCAAATTTTTTAGGCCGCAAGCCTTGTCTCTGGCTATAACTCCATTTGTGAATAATCACAAGCCGTTCCCATTCATTGTTCACTCATTTATATATTCAGTCTTCTGCAAACACTTGCTTATCATGGGACAGGGTGCTGTTAACACAGAGTGGAAGACACCATCCCTGCCCTTTGGTCTAACTGGTGAAGAAACAAGCAACAGAAAACTGTGACACAGTGGAATCACAGGGATCGAGAGGGCAGAGACCTGAGGGTCACTGTCTTTTAGGCTCCAAGATAATTCACTCCCAACCACACATGACGGCCAGTACCTGTCTTGCCACATAGTGTTCTACTCAGAGGTTTTACCTAGAATCATCTGAAATTAGCTTCTGCAAAACAACCTCCCATCCAAGAAGAGCAAGTGTTTATCAAAGGGAGATCCCCAGACCACTTATATCAGAAAAAGGAGGAGGTTATTATTAAAGATATGGCTTCCTATGTTCTAACCTGACCTTATGAATGATAATCTTCAGAGGCAACAGACCATTATAGTACTTACAAAAGTTTGAAAATCATTGGTCTAAAAAACCAAATTATTTTGAATAATTTTTCTTTGGGTCAAATTTGCTACACAGGCTTTTAAACAGGGGCCTCCAAACACTGTCATGTACTCTTCAGATTTCCTTAGAAAAACTAATTGGTAAGCCTTTATTTTAGGAAGATGCTTGGGATTTCAAATTTGCATGCCATATGTGTTTACTCAGGACAGTTATTCCTGGAGACTGTCTCTGGCCTTTGCCTTTCTTAATATATCCTTCTCTTTAATATAATAATAGGCTGGCAATGTGGCCTTCAGTGATAATTTAATATTCTTCCAAGGGTGGGTGAGAAAGCAGAGCTATAAATCATAAATGAGTCTGATGCGGGCAGATCTTAAAATGTATCTCCAAGTGGGTTATTAAAAGCCAAAGTTATAAGGGAAGAGATGAAAGGAGAAAGGGCCAACACATATTTTATGAATCTTTATATAAATCATCTCTCCCAATATCTTATGTAGTGAACTGGTCCAAGATTCTTAATTGAAGAGAGTTCAGAGTCTGAATGAAAAATTAGCCAAAGGATAAGTATCTTGTGAAACTTTCCTTTTAAGGACTCAGAGCCATTGGAGAATGATAGAATTAGTATTACAAGAACTTCGTTCAGTTACCTACAGGCCCAATGCTTAGTCCAACAAAGGAGCTGAACTTGGCCGAAGTCCCAATTATCTAGTTATTGTATTTCAGGTTTGTGCTAACACCCTCCAGAAACTCAGTCTAATTAAGAGATAATGAAAAAACTACAATTAAAATGTAGTGTGATAAGTATCAAGCTAGAAGTACACAATCTAATCACTTCAATGGGAGTACTTGTGATCCAATTGGACAAGGCATGAGGTAACTTACCTGAAAGACAAGAAAAGTTCTAGAAACAGAGACAAGGAAGATGATTCCAGGCAGAGAGAACAACAGGTACAAAAACAAAGGCATGTTCTATAAACCTGTTATGGTTTAGATCTTTAATATCCCCACCCCCCCAAAGTTTATGTGTTAGGCAATGTAGCGATGTTCAGAGGGAAAAGGTTGGATTATGAGAGCTGTAACCTCATCAGTGAATTAATCCATTTGATAGATTAATAATTTGAATGAGCTGCTGGGTGTCAACTATGGCCAGATGGCACATGGTTGTAGAAAGTAGGTCCCTGGGTGCATGACCTTGGACTGTATCTGTCCCTGATCTCTTGTGTTCGCGCTCTCTCTCTTCTCTCTCTCTCTCTCTCTCTCTCTCTCTCTCTCTCTGCTTCCCACCTGCCATGAGCTGAGCAGCTTTTCTCCACCACACCCTCCCTCCATGACATTCTGCCCTACCTCAGTCCCAGACAAATGAACTCATCCGACCATGGGCTGAGACCTCTGAAACTACGAACCCAAAATAAACATTTCCTCCTCTAAGTTGTTCTTGTTGGGTATTTTTGTCACAGCTATGAAAAGCTAACTTACATAGTATCCTTTAATTGCCTTCTTTTTTAAGTAGAGAATTCACTTTCACATACATTACATCAGTTTTCAGGGAAAATAATGGATATGTTTCCTGGAAGTCCACATTCATTCATATTCTACTACAATAATCCCTGCAGGCACAGTGCAATGAAATAGAGTCCTTTGGAAAAGAACTGGAGCTCCAGTCTCTCACATGTTAATTCTTATCAGTTCCTAAAACAAACAAAAGGATCATTCACTTCAGAAAATATATGCTTGGACCTAATTTCCTTAAAGAATGGAGAAAGTAAATTCTTGTCTGATACTCTGTATAACTGGGTACATTCTACACACATAGGTATCAGACCTTTTTCTCAGGTCCAATAGCCCTCTCCAAAAACTAAGTCCCACTTTTAGGACTTGACCACTAAGAGATCTTGGGCAAGTCAACTCTCTTCCCTAGGCCTTCACTTAAGAATCTACAAAATGGGGGCATGGAGATGGCTTTTTCCAGTTTTATTTTATGATTCTGTGATTGAGAAGTGGACTCAGGAAGTGGACAATGAGTGGACTTAGGAGATGGTTGTCTTTCCCAATACTGAAATATTATTTCAGGAAAACCCAGAAAATGTCTATGATAGGAAACCGAGTGACAGTGTCAATCATATACTCTAAGGAGATAGCTTTCTTGTGTTTCAATGGATCTACTGGTAAATCCTACTTCCTGTCTCCTTCTCTTATACATAGACTATCAAGTACTAAAATCACGATACCTCATGGCTATCTCTTTTCAATATCTTAACATATGTATTGCTTTTGAAAATAATAACCAAGCAGAATTTCAAGACAGAACACAATATAAAAGGAAAATAATGAAGATAAAAGCAATGACTAGAAATAGAGCAAGCAATTATGAAATTCATCTGGAAGAATAAAAAACCCAGAATAGCTAAAGCAATCCTTGGCAGAAAGAGTGAAGCAGGGGTATCGCAATACCAGATCTTCAACTCTACTACAAGCAAAACAAAAATGGCATGGTATTGGTACCAAAATAGAAAGGTGATCAGAATAGAGGACATGAACCAAACCCAAATAAATACAATTTTCTCATACTAGACAAAGGGGCCAAAAAATACGCAATGGAGAAAAGATAGCCTCTTCAACAAATGGTGCTGGGAGAATTGGAAATCCATATGCAACAGAATGAAACTAAACCCATATCTCTCACCATGCACGAACTAAACTCAAATGGATTAAGGACCTCGGAATCAGACCAGAGACCTTGCATCTTATAGAAGAAAAAAGTAGATCCAGAGCTTCAACATGTCGGCTTAGGACCAGACTTCCTCAACAGGACTCCCATAGCACAAGAAATAAAAACAAGAATCAATACTGAGATAGATTCAAACTAAAAAGCTTTCTCTCAGCAAAGGAAACTATCAGCAATGCGAAGAAAGAGCCTACAGAGTGGTAGAAAATCTTTGCCAATCATACTTCAGATAGAGCACTAATCTCCATTATCTATAAAGAACTCAAAAAACTCTACACCAAGAATGCAAATAATCCAATCAACAAATGGGCTAAGGAAATGAATAGACACTTCACAGAAGAAGATATACAAGTAATCAACAAACATATGGAAAAATGTTCAACATCTCTAGTAATAAGAAGCAATGCAAATCAAAACTACCCTAAGATTCCATCTCACCCCAATTAGAATGGCAATTATCAAGAATACAAGCAACAACAGGTGTTAGAGAGGATGTGGGGAAAAAGGTACACTCATACATTGCTGGTGGGGTTGCAAATTAGTGCAGCCACTCTGGAAAGCAGTGTGGAGATTCCTCAGAAACTGGAATGGAACCACCATTTGACCCAGCTATCCCACTCCTTGGCCTATCCCCAAAGGACTTAAAATCAGCATACTACAGAGATACAGCCACATCAATATTCATAGCTGCTCAGTTCACAATAGTCAGATTGTGGAACCAACCTAGATGTCCTTCAATTGATGAATGGATAAAGAAACTGTGGTATATATATATACAATGGAATTACTCAGTCATAAAGAATGATAAATTTATGGCATTTGCAGGCAAATGGATGAAATTGGAGAATATCATGCTAAGTGAGATAAGCCAATCTCAAAACCCAAAGGACGAATGATATCACTAATAGTGGATGATGACACATAATGGGGGGTGGGAGGGGTTAGTGTTAGGGTTAGAGTTAGGGTTAGGGAGGGGGCAAGAATGGAGGAAGGAAGGACTGTATAGAGGGAAATGAGGGGTGGCAGGGGTGGGGGGAAGGGGAAAAATAACAGAATGAATCAAACAACGTTAAAAAAAGAAAAAAAATAACATGAAAAAAGGCAATGACTAAAATAGCATTAGAAAAAATAGTAGAACACATTCACATATATAGTTATATACATCCTAAGTCAAACACTAACTTTGCCAAAATCTGGAAACAATCCCACATCCCTTCAAACTGATGAATGGAAAATCAACATTCAGTGGTACATGTTATCATGAAATACTGGCTCCACAATAAAAATAACTTCTATTCTTGCAGCAACATGGGTAAATCCCAAAATTGTTATGCTAAGTAAAAGAAGCAAGTTCCAAAGATTTCCTATGGTATGATTCCATCTCTAGACATACAGAAGATCATTGGGCTACCAAGGCCTAGGAGTTGGAGAAGGAATGAGTACAAAATGGCGCAAGGAAATCTGGGGAGTAATGGCCCTGTTCTGCATCTTGCTTTGGTGGTGGTTACATAACCACATGCATTTGTCAAAACTCACAGAACTGTACACTAAAAAGCATGAATTTAATTGTCTGTAAATTAAATCTCAATAAACAAAAGAAAGTCCCACAAGCTTCTGAGGTAATCATAGTTATAACAAAATCCAAACCACACTCACTACTGACTAGATGGACTCACATCCCCACACACTTCAGAAACCTAGCAAAGGAGGAGGAGCACTCACTTCTGCATCGTGATTGTCCTGTGCATGCTATCTGCATGCAAACAAAAATTATAAACACATAAAGAAGCAGAATAAACAGCATGACATCAAGGCACAGTCATTAAAACACAAGACTCATGAACCATCAGGTAGGAAATTTAATATATTATTACTGATATGGTAATTCGTAAAAGAAAAGGTAGATAACATGCATGACTTCTGAGGATTTAAAGCAGAATAATGCAAATTCTAAGAAGGGATCAAACAAAAATGCTAGAAAAAATTTAAGTGCAGTAACTGAGATTAGAATGCATTTGCTGAATTCATCAGTAGATTCCTCATAGGTAAGGAAGGAATTACTGAAATTATTCATAATTCCAGAGAAATTACCAAAACTAAAACACAAAAAGGAAAAATAAGGACAGATCAGAAAAGAGCACCTAACAGCTACAGGAAAATATCAAACAGACTAACATAGGTGCAATTGAAATTAAGAGAGAAAAGAGAGAATTTGGCAGAAGAAATGGTTTGAAGAGACAACAGCAGAGTTTTCCTAAAGTCATGAAACAGGTCAGTGAATCCAAGAAACTCAGAGAACTTCAAGCAGAGCAAATACCAGAAGAAGGAAAGGGAGGATCAAGCATATGATAAGCAAACAATTAAATATCAAATACAAAAGGAAAATCTTGAAAGGGGCAAGAGAAAAAAAAATGTTACATACAGAAAAACAAAGATAAGGATATAGTAAATTGGGGCACAGTGGTGCACGCCTATAATCCCTGCTTCTTAGGACCACTGAGGCCAGAGATGGCAAGTTCGAGGCCAGCCTCAGCAACTTAGTTGAGACTCTTCTCAAAATAAAATTCACAAAGAGAGAGAGAGCTGGGGATATGGCTCAGTGGTAGAGTGCCTGTCTGGCATGTATGAGGCCCTGGGGTTCAATCCCCAACAACACACACCAAAAAAAGTAAAAAGGAAAAAAAAAAGACCATATCAAACCTTCTCATGAGAACATATGTGTGCCAAAAGATCCTCCACTCAAAAATTACACTTCTAAGTATATAAAACTAGACAAGGTTTTCATAAGAATACTTTTTGCATCATTATTTGTAGCAAAAAAGTCATAATTATTAAATGTCCTTCAAAAGAACAGACAAATACATTATGGAATATGCATGTAATGAAATTAAAATAAGTTATGCAGTAATGCTAACAGAGAATTCTCAAAATCCTAAATTATACAAAAACAAATTGAAGAATTTATATACTAATAATAGGCATAGGTAACAGTATAATGTTTATCTAAATTTGAAAAATGCAAAAGACTATAGTGCAATGTTACAATCATATAAATATCTGAGAAAAGTACAAAAGTATGCATGAAGGTAAAGCACCACTTCATGAAAACAGGGACTAGAGAGGAAGAAGAAGAGTATCAAGGATGTTAACACAATAGGCTAGGGATGTGCTCAGAGGTAGATCTCATGCCTGGCAGGTGGAAGCCCTGGGTCCAATCCCCAGCACCAAAAAACAAACAAAACATAAAAAGAAAAGAAAGAAAGTTAACACCATGAGCTTAATCTATTTTAAAATCTAAAGTAAACGTATCATATATTTTATAAAGCTTGATGCTCTGAATAGAGTTGTTTGTATCATTCTCCAGTCTCTGCTATTTTGAAATATATCCATTAAAAAAAGAGAGAAGGCACCAAACAATAGATATTTACAGAGGGTGAGGTTATATAACAATAATGAGGAAAACTGTTAGAATGAATAAAAGAGCTCAATCAGACATAAAGTTAAGTATCTAAAAATCAATAGGATTAAATAAACTAATAACAATAAGTAATAATAATTAATAATAATAAAAATAAGTAATATCAATAAAAATGATATTTATTTGCAATAACATATGCAAGTAGTTGATAGGGGAAAGCAATCCCATTTTCAATGACCAAAATATAAAATATCCAAGAAGACTCCCAACAAGAACCATGAAGCACCTTTGCTAAGCTACAAATTTTACTAAGAAACTGTACTAACTCTGAAATATGATACATATTCTATACCAGTATTATCCCTTCAGATGTGGCATCCAAACTTAGACAGTCCTGAACTTTCCCAAGATGGCTCAGCTAGTTGCCGACCAGTCAAAGAGGAACTCAGCTCTGGCTGTTTTCTCAGACCTACAAGTCAGCAGGTGTATTGACTTGTTCCCCTAGTAGCGTCTTCAAGGAACTTTACTAGAATTTGTCCCATAACAGTTGAAAAAAAATCGTATGTATGCCCCTAAAATCTTATTTAGGAGACTAACAGTGCGGGTAACATTTCCATGTGATTGTGTGACACAACCTCCTCTTTCTACCTGTGCCTTCTCTCTCTGCTCTCCCTGTCCCCTCCGTCATTTTAGAGCTAAATCTTAGAAACTTCCCTTTCATTCTCAGCGCCTGACCTCTGACCTTTAATAAGAATTAAGAAAAGCTTTTTGATTCCTCATGGGCAAATCATCTGTGTAGAGTGTTACACAGTCCCATTTGAGTATTCCAATTCTGAACCCAAAGAACACAATCAAGTTCCCTTCAGCTCTGAGGAGACCTGGGGATCAGGGACATTAATTTCAGATTATGACCTATTGCTGAGGGAAACAGGTAGGGCTTTCCTGATGTCCAGGGAGGTTTAAGTCAGAAATGCCCTGCCCCCATCCTAATCCTCACTGAAGTCAGCCCTGCCAAACAGGTTTCCTCCAGGGAGGAGAGGGCAAGTTAATTAATTAATTAGATTTTAATTAGTTGACATATATTCTGAAATGAAAACTGACCCTGTTTTCAGTGAATAATACGGGAAACCTGACCTGACATCTTGTCTCAGGGTATAAACATGAAAATATTCTTTGTCTTTCTTGCACTTTTCAAAACCTCATGAATTCTGAAGCGAAGCCTGTGTAGGAATTCAGAGCCGCCTGGTCATTTAAGATGCACCAGGAGGCAGCAGAGAATGCTTTAGGAGCAGATTAAAACTAGTATGCATTTTTGTTTCTTTTGGGATCAAAGAGATTGGTCTTGCAGCAGGAAATCCTTTAGGTTTCAACAGGATGAAGTTTGAAGCCTGTGGACACAGAAGTCATTTTCTCCCATGTGTGATAGTAAATAAAATAAATGTTTTCATCTAAATTTTAAAGCAACAAAGTATGGATAATGCCAAACGGGGAACACTGGCACACAGAGGAGAAATGCCCCCAAGGAAGCTGAAACAGCAGGTTCATGCCTATTCCTCAGGTTTGGGGTTTTCAAAGATGAGCTGTTATCCACCTTAGGACCAGGAGATGGCAGAATAACTCAAGAAAAGAAGCCAAGTTCTTTTATGCCTGGGCATGTGGATGTGCTGAGCTCCAGCATTTTAAAAAATCACCTGAAAATCTCAACCCCATGTCCAATGATACTCGGTCCTAATACTTCTAAAGCAAATGCAAAATGTGTTTCTTTGAATAAGAGAAGGAGGAAGAAATATGATAGATAGATAGATAGATAGATAGATAGATAGATAGATATAGATAGATAGATTTTTTTTTTTTTTTTTTTTTGCCTATACTCAAAGGTCTCATATTTGTGGAAATAATATACCCCCTTTGGTTTCACACTTTCTTATCCCAAGTAACAGTGAACCTTCCTGATAAGAGCAACGTGGACTAGACTGGAGGAGGGATCTGGCAGACTTCCCCCCACCATTCAGTCCTTTCCCACAGTGCCTGGGAGTCACCAGGCCCCCTGGGGACTTGACCATGATGCCAGACACAGTTGAGAACAAGTAGGGGAAGGTCTGCTATTTCATGATGTTAATTGTGTGAGGTGGTGGTAAAGATGGGGCAGTTTATGTCCTTGACATTGAACTATCTGGGCCATGATATTTCTGGTGCCACTGCAAAGCCAATAGCATTCAAACACTGATCATTCACAGCCCAGTGAGCTTGCTAGGTATAATTTGAGAAGGGAAACTGCTAGCAGGTCTACACTCAGATTAGAGAAGAGTGTGATTTGGGTGAACTTTCCTAATGTTCTGTCCTGACCCATCATGAGCTTTTCAAAGAGCAGCATCAAAGAGGCTAATACTACCCTGATATTTTCTCTCCTGAAGAACAACACTTCTGGTTGACAACAGAACATAATAACCAACCCTATGAGGTTATATTAAGTAAAAGATTTTTTTTTTTTTTTTTTTTTTTTTTTTTTGTGGTGCTGGGGATCGAACCCAGGGCCTTGTGCTTGCAAGGCAAGCACTCTACTGACTGAGTTATCTCCCTAGCCCAGAAATTTTTAAGAGTGTCATAACCATAGAAACGAAATTATGAACAACAAATCAAAATGCAGTCTGTAAAAAATAATAAATAGATAGATAGATAATTAAAAAAAAAAAAAGAATGTCATAACTCATAACAGTCCCAGCATGGAGAAGTGCCAGTTCTCAGGAAAGACAGCCAGATTGTCCTCAGCCAGGTGTCTCATCCTCAGATGAATTAGCCATAGCCAAGAGACAGGGGTGACAGAGGTTAGTCCAATATGACTCAGCCACCAGGATTACTGTGTCTCTAGCAGCCATGAGAGGCACGAAGGTAGTCACATGCTTAGAGCTCATTCCCTGCCATACTAGACTCTTATCTTCCCAATGGACTCTTTCCCAATGACATCCCAATGGACACTGTCACCCTGACCTGAGGAAAGCCCATCATCCCAAACTTACTTATCATTCACAAGTTTCCCATGTTGGGGATCTGATTTTCCATTGTGAAGTTGATTGTGGCACCGTACACGTGCTCACCGAAGAATACCTTCATTTTAGACTTGTACTCTTCATCTTGAAAATACCGGATCATATCAGGAAACCAAACCGTCAGGCCATAGTAACTGTAACGAGCAAGACAGACAGTCTGAGCAGCAATGTGATTGAATTCTTCAGAATCAGAGTCTGCATTCCTGACTTGAGGTAGATCAGACTTATTTCAAACATGGTAATTTGGTTCATGACTAGAAAATCTAATAATATACCTCATCATTAGGAAAAATGATTATGACCATCTCCACAGATGCTCAAAAGGCATTGATTTTAAAAAATCAATCATTTTTTATTTTAAAAACACCAACAGAGTAGAGTTTGATGGACACTCTCTTAATACATAGGGGAGAAAAAAAAAAAAACATTTCAGTTCAAACACCAGAATCTTAGTAAATCAATAAACACAAAAGACATTGCCAATAATGTCAGGAACAGGACAAAACATCGTTATCACTATTTAACAGTACACTGGAGGTCTTAGCCAACTCAGAGGAGAGAATAAACTTAGGAATGCCAAGTTGCAAAGCAAGAGATAAAACTGTCTCTACAGGCAGATGATATGACTTTATGCCTGGAAAACTCCAGATAACCAACTCAAAAAATGAGCATTAACATATGAAAAAAAAGGTGTTTAATTCTATCAATAGTAAGAAAAATACAAATTAAAAGCATACTGTTAATTCTCAGCTACCAGATGGTCAAAACCCCAAAGTTTGCTAAACCACTCTGTAGGTTTACAGGTGCTGTCATAACTGCTGGGGAAAATGATAAAATTGAACAATGCCTTATGCAGGAGGACTTGTCAATGCATAAAGATATTACTAATCAATTTGCCTCTTTTGACCCCTTCTAGAAATCCATTCCACTGATAAACAAACCCCTTACAAAGTAGCCTATAAACAGTTACTTATTTTGGTGTTGTGTACATAGCAAAAATCTGGAAATTTCCCACCAGTCCAGCAATGAGGCCCAGGTTGAATAAATTGTGATAATTTACTATGGGATGCTAGGCAGAGGAACTATGTACTGTAAAGAAGAATGAGGAAAACCTTAATTTACGGTATGGAGAGATCTCCAGAATGTATCATTGAGTGCAAAAAGCAATTGCAAAATGTGTTTCTTTGAATAAGAGGAAGAAGAAACAAAAAATATATGTGTCTATATATACATATATTCACTGTGTGTGTGTGTGTGTGTGTGGTGTACACACATACACATACAATTATTTGTTTACATTTGCAAAAAGAATCACTGGAATGATAAATAGGAAAATGAAAGGTGATTAAATACAGGAGGCAGAAGGGAGTAGGTGGAGGGGGAGGGAATGGATTCAAGATTCCTGTGTTGTTTCAACATTTCAAATGTATTACCTATTTAATGAAATTAAATTAAACATAAATAAATATGAATAAAACATATTTTTAACACTGTCAGTAAATTAATCTTAGCATCTGTCCTATTTGACTCTTAGTTGGGATTGAACAATTTGAGGGGTGACAGGTCAGGCTTCTTCTATACCTTTAGCTGTGTGGGTCTAAAGGTCAGGTCTTTATATACAGGTACTGGAGGACATTAATTTTCCCCATGTTCCTCCCACAATCAGAAGTCATTAGAGTCCCTTTGCTTTCCTGAGGTGAGGGAGTGTTTTGGGATACAGGTGGTGGTGGTGAATAAAGCAATTTCCTAGATGGAAGTTTAAAATATTGCTAATAGTTCCTAGCTGATAATAGCAGTTTAGTGAGCGCTTATTATAATGTGCCAGAACCTATAGCAAGTACTTCATACATATAGTACAACACAATGCTCTAAATGGGCTCCAAAACACACATAGAAAGAAATGTCATGTTAGCAGGAGGTCACTGGAATGACTGCAGCTTTACAGAGGAATCAGCTAAGTATCCCTTTGTTGCAGGGCAGAGTATTGTATGGGTCCCCTGTTCAATTTTCCTGTTTTCTCAACAACACATATTTGCCTACTCCACACTTGTTCCCTGCTACCTCCTTGTGAACGGAAACTTTATTCTGTTCAGATGTCAACTCTTAGGAAAGGATGGAGCTTGAAGGTAAATCCTGATTGGTCTAAAACCATTGGGAAATTCCATGCCCTTTATCATGATGAGTTTAGCATAGGCATGTGAGCCACCTCTGCCTATTCTAACTGGAGGGAAAGTTGACTAGGAACCTTCAGAGAAAAGTTCCCTTGGTGTTAAAAAGGAAGTTCTGTAATGAGCAATTAGCTCACAAATAGCAATTAACAATCAGTTAACAATTTCATATCACATTGTTTACTTGAATCTGCTAAAAGTAAAGATCATAAGTGTTCTCAACACACACACACACACACACACACGGTAGTTATATGAGGTGTGATGGGCACACTCATTAGCTTGATTGAGATAATTATAATGTGTGTTTATCAAAACATTAAGTTGTACATCTTAAATATACACAATTTTTATGTGTCAATTATACTTCAGTATAGATGCAGGAGGAGACTCAGGAGAGGCAACCTCTTTCTCCTTGAGACATTTTTCCCCTGTCAACAGGATGCTTAGACCAGCAGCCTGCAGTCATCATGAGAGCCAGTCTGAAGCTGAAACCCCTCCTGCAGTCCACTTCTCCTGGAATTCTTTTTGGAACTGGATGTTCTTTCTCTTACAGAGGCCACTAGTGTATGCTACCTGTTCCCTGCAGCCAAAAGCATCCACTCTGATGCAAACTGTCCAAGTTAGAACCAATTATCCTCTGTGTGCAAAGGAGGAACTGAGGCACAGGGAAATTAAGGAGCTCATGTAAGCCAGGACTTACCTCAACGCCATGGTAAACCAGACCACAGCCAGAATCAGCGTGTTCATTCTGTAGGGCCCCATCACACAGTACAGAGCGTTATCCCAGACCTAAAACCCATACCAGAGAAGGACAGTTGAAGGAAGAAGCTTAGAAAAGCCCCTGTCTCAGATTTTCTAATAAATGGCCTAGGGACCCTGTATAGAGAATGGGCAATTCATTATCCCCCAGAGGCAGCAGATCCATGGCAAGGAAAGCTTCCAGTAGCTCTTCCTCTGGGAACACAATACACCATGCATGTAACAGAAAGTGGAGTAGTAAGTCCTCCATGCTGCAGGCAGGGGTGATATTCCAAGTGGTTATTGACCGCACATCACAAGCAGTGTCCAGTCTCAACAGACTCTGGCTGGTTGGCCGCCTTGGGGTTCAAGAGTTGACTCACTTCAAAGAAATAGTTTTGCCCTTTATGGAGAACCCTTCCCCTAAATCACTAAAACCCAAGGAGTCATTTATTACATGCATTCCTTTATCTAGCAAGAGAAGTTGCTAGAGAGAAGGATGTTTACTCAGGCTGGTCAAGTTCTTGCCTTGAGAAAGATGAGCAAAGGAAAAGACTGAGGTTCAGGGATTTTGCACCCTGAGGGCACTCAGCAAGTTAAAGGCAGACCTAGGCTGGAACCCAAACATCCCACCAGCTGCTTCCCCTCCAGCACCCTGTCTGGTTGATAAAGGTGTTCAAGGTTTTATTCTTCATCCACTAAGGTGTGGTTTTCCACAGAGCCATCCTCACACCCAACATATGTCCCCAATTCATACCTGCTTGAAAGTGGTATTGAATCTGACCAGCCAGCGCTGGTACCAAGTTCCTGTTGAACTTTGGATCTCAATGAATTCATCCATTTGCTTGGGAGTTTTGATGTGGGAAACCTACAAAGCAAAGATGGTTCAGAGAATTTCTATCTCACTTTGTCTTCAGAATTTTATTTCAAAGTCTACATATTTGATTTGATTAACTTATTGAGGCAAGAAGAGTGTGACCCTCTAGTCTTGTGACTTTTGACCAAAGGTATATGATGGGTGTCTCTCAGGGAGCTTTCTCAGATGGATATGTCCCACTGAGACAAAATGATCCAGAATCTTTTTGCTAACTCATGCCTTTAGGAAATTTATATTAGTGGGTCCATAATATACTAGTTCCCCATTTATGACTGCTTTACCCACAGTAAAGTTGATGCCACACTAAAATTTACAACTCTGTCCTTAATGGACATAAACATCACAGAAATCTAGAACCCAGACAGGCAACAGTGTGAGAAATCATAGCCTCCCTGCTATCCCTGGTTGTGCAGGTAGAAATCAAAGAGACAGGGGAAGGGCCTCCACATTCCCAGGTGTGTGGCCTTTGCAAAGTCTCCTTTGCCTGGGGTCAGACAGGGAGACTTGAGAACTGTCACAGCAGTAGAAATCTCAGTGGCATCTGAGCTTCAAGTTCAATACCCCAAGAACATCAATGAACCCCAGTGACCTCCAAAGGAGGCCAGAGGGGAAGGTTCACACCAAATTGGCAAGCACTTTAAAAAACACTCAAAAAGCATTAAGACTTCCACTCAAATGTAAATTTTTCTTTGCTTTGCTCCTTAGGAAAATAACACCCTATTCCCTAGGGATTTGGGAGTGGGGTGTATTGACAACTTCAAGCACAATTACTCTAATTTGCGATTAATTAGAATACTTGTCTTTGATTAAGCCTAGATTAACAGATGGCTTGTGTTCCTCCCAGCCCTGCCAAACACAGGTCCTCAGCAGAATGCTTCATTTCCCTCTACTTTCAAAGATTTCTCTGGTGACACCTGCCAGATGATTCAGAAGTGTGTAAGGCTTGGGATGGAGTTGGTTAAAATCTGGGCTCACAGGTGAAAGTGAGGAGAGAGTCACCCAGCCTCAGCCTTCAGCATTGCCAACTGGGATCCTGGCCAGTTCTCATTTCATCTTCTTAGGCTACTGAGAACAATTATGAGTCATTCACTGAGGGAGGCACACAGGTACCAAGCAGTTAACTCCACCAGGGAGGTTGAATACTGACTGATTAACTACCAACCATGGACCAGCTATGTGAAGTCAGCCAACATCTCCTTCTCTCCCTCCCTCCCTCCTTTCCTCCTTCGTTCCTTCTTCCCTCCTTCCCTCCCTCTGTCCCTTCCTTCCTTTCTTTCTTTCTTCCTTCCTTCCTTCCTTTTCTTTTCCTGGCCTGTCCAGTCATTCACTTCCATAAGATTCATATGATCATAACTTACCCTGATGGAATATTGAACCCGCATCCTTTATAAAGTTCCATTTTCCTATTGGTTAAAAACTGCTAAGAGCAGAGGACTCCTGAGGACCTAGGAATTGACTTGCATGTTGGGAGAAGACACAATTCCAGTCCCCTAATCACTGATTTCTCTGTGAGCTTTCTTTCCCTAGATCCCATTCCTAACATAAGGAACTCTGGTCCAGAAGTAAAAAGCTCAGTTTTTGCCTTCAGAAACTGAAGTTTTATTGATTTGCAGGCTAAGATCTCATGCCTCAATATTAGACTGCTTATATTTGCTAAAATGACTAAATGGGAGGCCATTAGGATTAGGCAGTGCTAATGCTCTGGGCTCCTATTCAAGCAAACTGAACCTAACTCAGAATTTAAGAGAAAATGACACTTAAGTTCCGCCAATCACAGGCACTAAACTGGCTTTAGTTACATCGTCTTGAATTTCCCACAAGGAGAGTCTAAATAAGGCAACTGCTCAAACTTCAATTAATCTGCTTCTAAATTCACCTGTAAAATTTTTTCTCCTCCCTCCTTCCAAACCACTTCTGGGTTGGAGTTGCTCAGTTCAAAATCACATTCTGCTCAAATAAATTCCTTAAGATTTTAAATTGCCAAATTTTATCTCTTAAGACATAATGAATAAGTTATCAAGAGAGAATACAGGATCATTCTCTAATAAGGAGTTTCTGGAAGGACAAGCTGAGCTTGTTTTAGAAGTGGTCCTTCCAGAAGCAAGAGGCAGAAGGCCCTGGGAGAGCATGCTATGGGGTAGCTGCCATACCAGGTGACAAAGGGTAAGATGAGGGTCAGAAAGAGCCACTAGTTCACCTGGGAACAACTAGGGTAAACATGCAAATTGGGACAGATGGGAATTTTCTATCAGGACCCCTCTTAGGAGAGCCTGTGCTTGAAATAAATCTGTTAATGTACTTCTTGAGGTAAAAGGAATATCAGGGAGATGGGCTCAGACTTGAAGGACCAGCAACCTACAGTGCAGGAGCTAGAAGTCACTTTAATCCAGAAAGAAAAAGGGAGCACAGAAAGGGAAAGGGGAGACCCCACCCCAAAAAAATTAAAAGGAGGAAAGAGGAGAGAAAACAGAGAGAAGAAGACTGTATACTCTGTGTTGTAATTTCCATTATGCTTAAATTCTCAGTAAGGCTATTAAATTCATAGATGCTTGGTATGGGGGTAGTGGTGGTGGTGGTGGGCATCTGTCTGTCTGTCTGTGTTTTCTACCCAACTTATGTAATGCAAAATCAATCCAGCTGATGTGGACATCAGAGGCTGGAGGCAGAGATAAATGACTAAGGAAACATCTCCCAGGAATAAGCAGGAGCTTGAAGAGAAACTTGGATTTCCCCAAGTTAGAGAAGAAGTTTCCATGGGAGGATGCAGGAAGGAGCCAATTACGCCCAGACCCCAGTGCCCTGTAACCCAGCTGTGGTATTATATAAAATCCATCACTGAAAGTGAGGGATGAGGGATGGAAGACTGAGAGAGCCATTAACATCTTTCATTCAGAGTATTTCTATTAATTGTACATCTTAATAAGTGTTTGTGATAAAAGTATTGATTCTATATTTTAGATATTTTAGGAGCACTGGGATTGGGGAAATATGCCTTCAAGCAATTTTTCATAGTTTATAACAATTTATTTTAAAAGTTCAAAACCTTTTAAATATTTAGCATTTTATGTTATCCTAAGCCATACATTGTTTCAGGTGCTTTATTTAATCCTTACTATAACTGTGTTTATAGATACTATTTTCCAGCTTTTGCAATAATAAAACAGGTAAGAAAGTGCTTTGTCAAAGGCTACACAGCTAAAAATATATTAAAACCCACCAAGATTTGGACCCGCACTCCTGGCCCCAGATGCAGATGCTTAGTCACCCTGGGATCCCACCTGAGAATCGGGGGTTTTAAGCATCAGGCTAACGGGACAAATATTATACTCCAGGCTTAAATTATGGAAGCCAAAGATCAAAGCATCAAATCAGAACTAGGTGGGAGTTTATCCAGGACCGGTGCACAGAGCTGCCTAGCACAGACATTCCTTGTGGTTGGCCACAGAGCATAGCAGGCAGGAGCACAGTATCTCTGCAACATGACATCTCAGCAAGAAACACATTGGCTAATGACCAATGCTGGTAAAAGTGTAGAGAAATGGGTGCCCTGTTGCTGGTGGCACTGTAGAGTCGCATAACCCTAATGGAATGTAACTTGGTCATATTGTATCTCAAGAGCTACAAAAATACTCATGCACTATAGCCAGTCATTTTATTTCTAGGAATCTACTCTTAGAAAACAAACTCAGAAAAATGAAAGGGAGGAACTATGTGCCTGTGAAGGTTCATTGCAATAATATTTACAGAAACGAAGTAATTAACAGGGTAAATAAACCTCGAACATTAAGGGACATTCAGGAAAATTGTGCTAACGTTTCTAACATTAACATGCATTAAAATGAGGGTTATGAATACTATGAGACAACATATAAAATGCTTATGAGTGCTGCTAATTGTGCGTATGTAAGCATGCACACATATGCTTATACCCATACAAATAGAGCTAGTTTTAGTGATTATCTTTTTTTTAAATAACACTACCTAAGGAAAAACCTAGAAAGATACTATTAAAATGTAAAGAATAATTATGATACAGTGATGGGACTATCAGGGTTTTTTCTCTTAACAAAATTTCAGTTATGTGCTTGTATGATAAAATTATTTTTAGTCATAAGCAAACCACACAGAAGAAGTGGCCCCTGTGTTGGCTCAGGAACTGCACACTCACCGTGAACACCTTCTCTGGGGTTCCCTTGGCCCTCATGTTGGTGTCATGGACCTGCTTAAGAATCATCCAGGCTTCATCGTGTTTGCCCATCTGGTAAAACCAAGGAAAGAGACATGAAAATCCATCACTGAATACGCTTTCTGAAGCCTGGGTTGGGGGAACTGGACACTGACTCATTCCTAGAGGGCTTGTGAAAGATGAAGACAAGTTTCTATCCCCAGCCCATCTTGGAAGGAGACTAAAGCTGTGCTTCAAGGTGTAGATGCCAGGTATTAACCTCATTACCCACCATGAGTAACTACTTACAGTTATAACATGACTATACTATACTATGTTCTTCACTGAGGAGATAATCAAAAAAGCAGCATGTTATGGGTTGTGGTCCTCACCCCCAGTACCTCAGAATGTGGTCTTATTTGCAAAGAGGGTTGCTGCAGATGTAATTAGTGAAGATGAGGTCACCCAGGAGTAGGTGGACCCCTAAGCCAATAAGCCAATCCTTATAAGAAAAAGTCATGTGAAGACAGAGACACATGGGGAGAATGCCATGTGGTGACAAAGGCTGCAATTTCAGAGATGAAGCCACAGCAAAACTGCCTGCACATAACCAGAAACTGGAAGGATGCTCCCCTGCAGGTTTCAGAGAGAGCCTGGTCCTGCAGATATCTTGATTTGGCACTTTGAGCTTCCAGATCTGTGACATTAATTTGTTACTTTAAATCATTCCATTTGTGGCATTTTGTTACAGCTGCCTCAGAAAACAAATACATGGCAAAGGGTGAATTTCAAGACAACTTCCTGCTGCATCTACCTGATCAATGGGAGGCAGGAGGAAATTCAATGCAGAGAATCACTGTGCAGAAAGCTCAAGAAGCAGGCAGATAAAAGGACTTGTTCTGTGAAAGCCTCAGAGTCCTTTTGCCCCTCTGACAGCTCCTGCTTTGTCTGACCACTACAAGCACAAAGAGTCCCCCCCAAAATTGGAAGACTCCTACAAATCATCTCTCAGGATCAAAGGGCAATATTCTAGTGGGGAGGGGCCTGTGCAGCTAAAAGTTGTAAAGGCTCTGGGAGCAGGTTTCCCAAAGAGTTCATTGCAGCAACATGAAAAAAAAAAAAAAAAAACCAGCACCCAACTTTAAAGAACGTCCTAACCATGACTTCTGTGGGGAGTGGGCACAATGAGACAGCTCTGGATCTGCCCCTCTACCCATTGTCCAGCCTCGGAGAGGGCTCCTGAACTGCGCTCCATGACCTCCTGGACCCTGCAACACCCACGGGCCATGAACCCACAACCTGCCCCAATCACCAACAGGAGGGAAACCACCATTAGTGATGGACCAAGGTTGGCTGACACAGGGATGTTTGCAGCATGCACTGAGGAAAGGAGAACCAGGGCTGAAAGAAGCAAGGATGGGGCTTCTGTGCCTGTGAAGAGGCACAGACTCACCTCTAGCAGGAACCTGGGACTCTCTGGCATGAACTTCAGGGCCACCATGGACACTGTGCAGGGCAGAGCACACACGATGACAAATACCCTCCAGCTGTGGAAGTGGTAATTGGTCCCCATGCTGAAGCCCCAGCCTGTAAAAAAGCAGAGGATTTCTGGCAATCTTTCCACTGCAGAAGAGTGAACTCAGAAGCACCAGCTCTCAAGCCTAAGGGTACCCGAGTATTGCCTGGGGAGATGGCTAACATGCCACCTCCCCAGGGGCACCCCCAAAGTTTACTGAGTCCTAAGTCTGGGTAGGACCTGGGAATCCTCTGCATTTGGACAAATCTATAGGTCTAGACGTGGTCTAACTTTTACAAAGCCTTGAATAAGAGTACAAATAGAAACAAACCCCATAGTTTTATATGGGCACTAAATTTTAAGTGAATGAACAGTTAAATAAAAGATGTTCTATCCACCTGCCTTGACAAGATGGCTGGGCCCAGAATTATATCCACTTTTGCCAGAAGAGCTTTTCCTCCCCCAGCTCCTCTGCAGAGCAGGGGCTCTGTGCCACTATGCGGGGAAACACCACCATGATGTGAAGGGACACTCTTATCTTGAGCCCTTGAGTTTAGTGGGAATGTCTGGGTCCAGAGTGCCCATAGCATGATCTGATGGAGGGTGGGGATCAAAGCCCAAGGGAACCCTCGTCTCATTGGAAGACCAAAGTGGGCTTTAGTGACCCAGGGCTTAGGGATGCCTCTCACCCAGGTCAAAAGGTAATACCAGCTCCAGGTGATTTCAATGCAAAGGATTCGGGCCCACACTTTGAAAAATACTGTGTGTTATATAATACGTATTTATAACATGACTATATATTTTTTATAAGAAACTGGACTGCTCCATTCAAATAAAGTTCACAATCATTGAAAAGGGGAGGCAACTATCATTGTTCAAAGTATTGCTAAAATTCATATTCAGAAGTTACTTTATTATTTTGAATACTTCATGGGTAGCTAACTTTCCTCTTTTAAGGAGCCATAACACAATGGGAGGAGCCTGGACTTTTACAATTATGTAGATCAGAGTTCAGATGCTGGATTTATCACACCATATGGTAATGGTGGGTTTTCACAGCTGTAGAAGGTAGATAATAATACCTCCAAGATCTGGTAAGTGCAACCCCCCTAGCAATCCATGATAACTCACCTGCTTTTTTAGAAATAGCTGCATGACAGTTAGTGCCAAAGATGTTGAATAAAATGGATGAAATGGATGAACCTCAGCAAAGATCAGCAAAAGAATTGTTTTTAAAAAGAAAAGCCTTAGGTTATAAAATAAGGCTAATGCCAAAAGACAATTCAAACTATTTTTGTAAGACAAAACTACATAAATAAATGCATTGATTCCTAAAGTTTAGAGAGTAATAATTATTTGGATATGTAAGTTCTAGTTCTTTTACTTAAAAATATACTCTCTGACTCCAGTGAAGGAAACTTACCTTTTGAATTTTCCTTGATTCCCCCTTGGGCTTCTACTTGTTTCCACACTTGACTCCTAACTAATATGGGGCTGCTCCTGCTGGTATTTCCTACTCTGCACAATTAAAGACTAAGAAGAAGAAACCAGGTAGCAAAATGTGGGACTGCGGTCACTTCAGCACATTCAGCCCCAGCAACAGGGAACATACTTCATCCAACACAATCAGAACCCAATCTCTTTTTGCACAGGTTGGTTGCTCCTCATCTCACTGGGTTTTGTTTATTTGTTTTACTTTTAGTTAAAAAGCCCTTCCTTTCTTCTGGTAGTAACACTAGAAAGAAGAAGATAAAACCATAGCAATATTGACACATTCTCAGCTCTTGTCCAAAAAACTGGTCTAGCATCATTAGAAGTAAAGTTGATCAAAACTACACAGTAGTCAAACCCAGATGGATAATCAGGAAAGGGAGGAGAAGCAGGTATGGTTATAA
The DNA here is from genome assembly GCF_902686445.1 of Sciurus carolinensis. NCBI lineage: Eukaryota > Metazoa > Chordata > Mammalia > Rodentia > Sciuridae > Sciurus > Sciurus carolinensis. The sequence continues at coordinate 59,422,753 of NC_062214.1, read as the reverse complement.
AGTATTCTGCCTCAGAAAAAATGTTTTTCTTTATTATAATGTGTAAATTATCCAAAATCCATTATCCCTCAAGCCTCTGTGGTTTTTAGGGTGTCTACAGTAATCTGCATTATTGCATTCATTAGGCACAGCCTTGGGACTTTAATTGAATAAAATTAAATGGTGAACTGCTTCCAAATATTTGGAACAATATTAATTTGGAGGCAGGGACCGCTCTGTTCACTGATCTTTTAGCTTGCCCTACTTTTCCGTCAGGATTTCACAAACATCTGGTGATGCTGACTACAATGAGAATTAATCTTCCATAATATATCCATTTTTTTCTGGGCTATGCCCATGAGTTCCCAGGAAAACATTCTGAGTTTTATAATTTTCTCACTCAATGAGTCAGTCACTCAAATTTCTGGTGCCAAGACCTCCCATCGTTCATTCTTGCAAAAGCAATTATATGGGTTACACAAGTCATACACAAACATCAGTCCTCCTTTCTGTGGTTACCCTTGCATTTGTTAGAGGATTAATATCTTAGGCATATTGAGAAATATCATCAAATGTCTGGTTCACTGCGGATAAAACATCTGGTCCTGGTAAAATGAGGCTTAAAATAAATAATCACTCTTGTTAAACTGTGATTCTAGTTCACCATATTCCTAAAATAGGTTTCCACCAAGCTAATGGCTATTTGATTAAATCTCTATTTTAAAATACAGTGTTGAAGTCACAGATTTCATAAGGCATAAAAACAGGGATATGTCCTGTCCACTTGGGGTAAATATTTAACCACAAGCTCAGCCCTCAATCAGCAGTGGTCAGCCAGCAACCATGCAGACCTTTTATCATGGCTGCCATTCAATACAACCTGAATTCTTTCAGGTTGTGTGTGCATGTGTAAGTGAGGTAAAATTGCTAGCTTGTAGTGACTACCATGGATTGTCATCTGCCCTCACAACATCCTCCCTGCCCTTCCTTTCCCACTAGGTGACAATATGTAGTTTGGGTGAGACTGACCCCACTCCCAGTCCCAGGAATGAGAAAGGAAGTATATCTAAACCATTCAGGAACTGCTTTCTCTGGGGTATAGTGATTGGTTAAGGCGGGCACATGACCTAAGCTGATCTAATCAAAGGGAAGTTGAAGACTGGAAGCCTAGAGTTGCTGCTGCTTCCTGGAGGGAAGCTAGCCAAGTGCTAGAACCATATTGAAAAATTTCTCAACACTCCTTTGCATCCCAGGAATTGCTGAAACTTCACATTCTTCCATCATGTGATTCCATGATCCTACAATGTACAGTCAGTTCTTTTTGTTTCCCTCCTTGTATTTTACAGATAGAGGAATAAAGGCTGAAAAGATGAACTGACTTGTCCCATACACACAACACCACTCTTTTGATTTGACTTTCATTGAAATTTTCTTTCCCTCCCCATTAAAGGCTTTTCAATCACTTCATTTAAATGTGGCAATCATTTCTTAGTTTTAACACGTTTGGATCAGTTAACAGAGGAAGTGATATGACATCAAGCATTGTAGGGGGAAAAAAAGCCATTTCTCAGACCCATATAATCAACAACAATCAACCTGGGAAATTAAGGTGTGCATCTAGGTAAAGGGTAGAATGCAGAACCTGATATTAGGAATATACGATTATGTACCTAAAATTATAGAGAAATGCCTAGTGCCAGAATTAGATGGAAATTCTTCAACTCTTTATTTCACTATTCTTCTTCACATTTCTTCTCTTTTTCTGATAAAAAATCCAATAGGTTTTCAAATACTTGACATAGCAAAAGCTATATGATGTTTTCAAATCCTTTTTCTCCCCTTTTTACACACTACTAGACTGTTTCCCACCATCACTGTGATAGCATGTGGTCCTACCACACATGTGGGGTCAGTGGAGTATGAGCAAATATGCTGAGCTCCACTTCCTGGCCTGCCTTTCCAAACACCAACATACAAACCTACAACTGCCCATGTTCTTTTCCCAAACCAGAGACTGTGTGAGTCATGTGTTAACGAAGATGGAATTGCATGATGGAAGAGTGTGAGCCCCAGAATTCCTGATGGAGCAGAGCCATCTGCAGAACAGAAAGACCAGTCAGACTCTACTCTTTACTCTTTTATTGTCTTGAACCACTGGGATTTTAGGGTCTATCAGTTTATCATAGTAATGTATCCAATATCACCTTAAACTAATAGAGTAGGTGTTGTTTGCTTCAAAGCTTTCTAAAAAGATGTACACCAGAGCTTCCATTAGCTCAGAATACCTAGTGGAGAGGATCAGATTTAAAACAAGAAGGTGAAGGGGAGGTGAGTGTTGGTTAGCTTCAGGGGCAAGGTTAGCTAAAGGTCTTCAGGATTCTAAATCATGGCAAAGACTAGACTTATAATCCGTGATTTACCAAAAATGATTTTGAAGGATGCTGATGGCATCACCAGTTATATTCATAATAAAATTCAAAACTGCTGCCTCCTCCCTAATTTACTATTGACAAAACCAATAGCAAATGTTCATGTTGGCAGATCTGTCTCTACAGAATCCAGTTTTTACAACCATCCAGGATAATAAAATCGTCCCAGCTGAAACGATGACCTTGTCTAAGAGGGCTGCTCCACTCTGCAGTCAAACAAGAGTGACAGCAGGTACAAGAGTGGAAAATGTGCAAGTGTCCTGCCCCTGGAGGGGGCTTGGGATCCTAACCCCTGCCCCACTGTGTGCCAGGGGCAGGACCTTGGACAAGGTGCCAGCTTCTCTTGGCTTTTGTTACATCCATCATCTACAAAATGAGGTTACCAAGGCCTAACCCTGGAGGGAGGAGGGCTGGCTGGGGGAGATGAAGTGTGAAATCCTTCCAATAAAAAGAAGGATAAAGAAGGGGAGAGAAAAAGGGAATGAGGGAAGAAGGGACCAGAGTACATTATTTGTAAAAGGACATGTGTGTTGAAATTAACAATGTGTCTGCAGTGTTGGTTCTTTAGGAAGACCAAGGTCACATATAGGAACCTCATGTAAATACAGGAAATAAAGTTGAGGACAGGAAAGGTTGTTTGGGTACAGATGCCATAGAAACAGGGCCCCCTGGGCATTGCATTTTTTTTTTAAACCAGTCACTCACCATAGTGTGGAATGATGCTCCAGGCCATGGCAGATGCGTAGATGCCCCCAGTCATCCAGAAGATACCCAGGCCAACTGAGATGTTCTCCACGCTTCTCTCGAGATAGGAATTCAGAAAAATAGGCAAAAACGATGGGCAGAGAGCCTCCAATTCTGTAGAAAGGAAATGCCAGAAAGTGAATCAAGTTATACACTGAAAATGTTCATAACAGGAACCAAATCACCTTAGACCCCACCCTTAGGTGTCGCCGCCCATGGCAATTTGTTACTGCCTGCAGCAACAATTGCACGGGTATTTATCGGAGGTGGTCTGGAAACTGAGCTATTTCTACTATCTTTCTCTTTTAGTGGGCTGCTTTCTTGCTTGTTCACTTGTTTCCCAGCCTATAGAGGAAGAAAGGCTTTGAGAGGAGAGAGAGAGAGAGAGAGAGAGAGAGAGAGAGAGAGAGAGAGAGAGAGATAGGCTTTGCATAAAGAAAGAAAGAGAGACTTTGCTTAAGAGAGAGAGACTACACTTTCAGAGATCTATATCTTCTTAGTTCCGCTGCTTCTTCTTAAAGGTGCATTCTGCATCCTGCATCCTTCATTCTGCTATCTAGAGGTGTGGCTTTATTTCTCCGTTCTGCAGTCTGCAACCTGCGTTCTGCCATCTTTCAGAGGTGCTGCTTAACCATAGCTTATCCTCTCTGCTAGCTGCTTATCCGGTTATTCCTGGTGCTTCCTATAGGTGTCTTATATACCTAAGGCAGCCAATCAGCTTAGGTTCAGCACAATTGAGGCATGCCCCTCAGTACCAATCAAGAAAGAATGAGGAATATCTGTTGACCACTAGCACAAAGGAGACATTAACTAATCAGGCAAAAGTAGATCACACTGTGTTAACACTAACTATGCGCCACCTCTTGACTCAATGCCAAGCCGCCATCTTAGGGTTACCCAAACATGTCTTCTGCACTTAGGCTCTGTAGTGAAATAACTCAGGAAAACAACAGACCATCCAGGCAGTTCCTCTCTGCCTATGGGAAGCAATCTTGGGTTATTTTGACTTTATGCACTGACTTTACAGCCTAGTCCGAACTCTAACCCTTTCTACTGTTCAACTTTAATATAATATCTTGAAAGTCAATCACAAACTCAGTCTATGGCTTTTTGGAGGTAGCACACATAGCTAGAGGACTAAAGTGCATAGACCCTTGGTCTCAGAGGGGCCAATCCAAGGTCTCTGAGTCATACCCTATGCCTGAGATGAGTCGGCAGAAGAGGAAGGCTCCGTATCCCTGCACAAAGGAGGAGAGGGAGGCGAAAGAGGCATTGATGGCCAGAGACATGCTGAGGACTCTCTTCCTTCCCAGTTTATCGGCCAGGCCCCCCAGCATGAAGGCCCCTGCCATCATTCCTAGGTAGACTATCAGCCCTGTAAGAAGGGGAAAGAGAGAGAAAGGATGGAGAGAGAAGATAAGACATTAGAAACCATTTGATATTGAGAAAATCCAATGCCCTTTTTTACCCATCCTAGAAATTCTGTATCATAGACATAACAAAAAGATATGTGACAAGATATTCATGGCAAATTAACAGAGCTATACAAATATGACCTTTTACAAATGCTAGTCCAAAAACAATAACCTCATCAGGTTTATATCTATATATACACACCAACATGGATGAACTGAAACTAAGGTATGTTCCTTTCTTAAAGATGATTCTTTTAAGTTCATAATTTTCAAACAAGGGAAAGGCTGTAATTTTACTTTTAAGCAAGAAAAGTGTTGTACTAAAAAAAAAGTTCTCACCTGAGGAGTGATGTTTAAGGAGAGAGAATTGTCGAGGTAAAGTGTGGCAACATGGTTTGGGGAAAAGTTGGGAAGGAAGAAAATGGTACAAGTGTAAAACAGTAATTGCCAACAGAGGTGCCTATCATATTACATACCCATAAAGAACCTTCTGTGAGTTATAATCAATGTCCAGACTTCTTAAAGAAATGGAGCATAATTTGATTACAATGTGAAATGTGTCCAATTTATTCTGCATGAGGGTATCCAGTGTTCTTAACTCCACTGATTGGAAGAGGCTATACTTTTTGTTGTGTTTCCTTGGCAAATTTGACCATATAGCAATTGACCATACATATGTTCCATTGGTCTATATACATTTTATGTCAATACCATGCTATTTTGATTCCTACAATAATCAAAGTATATTTGAAACCAGGTAGTGTTGATGCCATAAGATTTGGTTTTTGATTTTGTTTGTTTGTTCGTTTGTTTGTTTGTCAGTTTATTTTGCAGTGCTGGGGATTGAACCCAGGACCTTATGCATGCTGAGCAAGAGCTCTACCCCTGAGCTACACCTGCAGTCCTCAGCTTTTGTTCTTTTAGCTCAAGATTGCTTTATCTATTTGGTGTTTTTTTGTGACACCAAAATTTTAGGATTATTTTCTCTCCATTTGTTAAAAAATTCTTTGGAATTTTGGTAGGGATTGCACTATTGAGATGATTATGAATTATTCTATTAATTGCACTACAGATCATTTTGGGGTGATATGGACATTTAAGAGCATTAATTCTTCTTATCTATAAGCACAGGGTATCTTTCCATTTATATGCTTCTTTTTCAAATTCTTTCATCAATATTTTGTAATTCTCAACATATAGATTTTTCATTTCCTTGGTTAAATTTATTCCCAAGTAATTTTGATGATATTGCAAATGGCATTTTTTTCTTGGTTTCTTTTTCAGAGAGTTTGTTGTTAGCTCATTGTTGGTAATAGAAATAATACTGATTTTAGCCTGCAACTTTAATAAATCTGTTTATAAGTTCTAACCATTTTGGGTGAAGTCTAGGGTTTTCTGTATCTAAGATCATGTCATCTACAAACAGAATCAATTTTACATTTTCCTTTTGATTTGGATAATTTTTATTTCTTTTTCTTGTCTAATTGCTCTGTCTTAAATTCCAATACTGTTTCTGACAGAAGTAGAAAGAATGGGCATCATCACCTTGATCTTAATCTTAGAGGAAACATTTTCAATTTTTCACCATTGAATATGGTGTTAGCTCTGGGTTTGTTATAAATGGCCTTTATTATTTTGAGGTACATTCCTTCCGTACCTGATTTTCTGAAAATTTTTGATCATGAAAAGATGTTTAATTTTGTGCTTTTTCTGCATCTATAGAGATATTATATGATTTCTTTTTCATTCTGTTAACATGGTGTATAGTGGTAATTGATATGCATTTCTTGATCCTTGCAACTCAGGAATAAACCTCAATTGATCATGGCGTGTGATCCTTTTAATGTGATGTTGAATTTGACTTCCTAGTATTTTGTTGAGGATTTCTGCATCTATGTTATCAGGAATATTGACCTGTTATTTTCTTTCCTTGTAGTGTCTTTGTTTGACTTTGTTATCAGCATAATTCTGGCCTTATAAAATGAATTTGGAAGTGTTTCCTCCTCTTCAATTTTTCGAAGAGTTTGCAAGTGATTGACATTAATTTTTCCTCAAATATTGGGTAGAATTTGCTAGTGAAGCCATCTTGTCCTGGGTTTTTCTTGTTGAAAGGTCTTTGAATACAGACTCAAACTTCTTACTCAAGTTTGGTTTTTCAGGTTTTTTTTTTTTATTTCTTTATGATTCTGACTTGGCAGATTGTATTTTTCTGGGAATTCATCCATCTCTTCCAGGTTATCCGCTTTGTTACTGTAAAATCGTTCACATTACTCTCATGATCTTTCATATTTCTGTGGTATCAATTATAATGTCTCCTCTCTCATTTCTGATTTCATTTAAGTCTTCTCTCTTTAGTTTATCAACATTGTTTGCCTTTTCAAATAACCAACTCCATGCTTTAACTATTACACTTTACTGATCTTTATAGCTACTAATGGGCCAGATTTCTTAGCTCTATAGTAGTTCATTCTTTCTTTGCTAAACCCCAGGACTGCTTTTTATGTTGCTTCCGTTCTTTCTAGGAGATAAACAATTAAATGTATGATTATTACCAAATGAGAAAAAAAGTGTTCCAATAAAGGTACATGTCAAGTATTACTAAGTGTTTTCATCAGTTATTTTGCTGCTGTAACTAAATGACCCAACCAGCAAAACTGTAGAGGAGGAAGAGTTTATTTGAGAGTCTTAGTTCACAGAAGGCCAACTCCATTCCTTTGGGGCTTGAGGTGAGGCAGAACATCATGGCAGAAGAGTGTAGCAGAGGGAAGCAGCTCACATCATCAGGAAGCAGAGAGAGAGACTTCGCTCTCCAGATACAAAATATATACCCCATAGTCACACCCCAATTCCCACCTCCTCCAGCCAAACCCTACCACTTAAATTAATCCCATCAGGGATAAATTCACTGATTGGGTTAAGACTTTTACAACCCAATCTCCTCTGAACCTTCCTGCATTATCTCACAAGTGAGCTATTGGGGGACACCTCACATTCCAAACCATAACACTAAGACACACAGAAGGAGCACAACTTAGGTATGTAACACTCAAGGTTCCTAAGAGAGACATTAAGCTATTCTTGAAGGACAAACAAAACTTAAGTTTCCATTGAGTGATTGGGGGAATGCACTCAAGGCAGTGACAGATGGCATGTGCAAAGATAGGAGGGCACAAAGACAGCCTGATATGTTTGGGCAACTACTAATATAGTCTAGTGTAAGCAAAGCATAGTTCATGTGGGAGAACCCAATGAAGGATTGAGGTTGAAGTGTAGAAAGGAGGTCAGAACATAAAAATGATAAATGACTCTGTGTGTGTGAGTGTGTGTGTGTGTGTGTGTGTGAGAGAGAGAGAGAGAGAGAGAGGAAGGAGGAGGCAAAGAAATAAGAAAAAACATGACCATGTATGGACGTTTGCATGTGTGGCTGTGGGTGCCCATATGGATGCTTGCACAGGTCCTTAGATTAGAGGGAGAGAAAGGGGAAAGTTAGAGGTGTGGTCCAGCGATTGGCTGAGCACCAATCTCTACATCCTATACCTTGACCCCAACCTGGAGAAGAACATTATTATCCAAAAAAAGTCCATTTTTCTTTTACTTCAGTAGGGCAGTCCTCAGCGCTTCTGTTTGAGACGTAAAGCACCCTTCTAGAGTCTCCTTTCAGACACTGACTTCTCAGCTGCTCCCCACAAGGATCTGCCCATAGGATACTAAAGGGAGGCTTCAAGGGTGGAGGAGGAAGAAAGTAACTGTGCTTTCTTTTCCTGCTTAGACTTACCAAGGATTACTTCTTCACCCTGACAGCAGCAGTGCCTTTCCAGGGCAGCAGCTGAATGCAATTAATAGAAGCCACTGTGTACCCCACCCTCCTCTTCCACACCAGTGTCAGTCAGTCAGGACCCCTCTTCTGCCTTCTGAGCTGCCGCTCACTGGAACCCCTTCTAAGCTGCCAGAGTATAATAATTCCAGTCCTTTTCTTGATTTCTGCAGCCCTAGTGGTGGTAGCTGCTCCCTGCTTTCACTTCCTCTGTGATACTTTCTAAAAATATTTCACTTACCCTGTTAATATTTTATTTCAAAGTATCTTTTTTCAAGTCACTAGCATGAGTTCTTTCTCCTAACCATGCCCTGGCCGATCCAGACACAGGGACAGATTGACAAATATTATAAATCAGATATGGAATCCAACCCCTCGGCTTTACCAAAGGAAGAGGTTGAACCCCCAGAAAGGTCAATGACTCGCCCAGAACCTTGTCAGTGGATGGGTATCTGCTGTCAGTGATCCCTGGTCTCCTGGTTCTGAGCCTGGTGGTTGTGCCAGTAAACCTCCCTGTCCAAGGCACATAGGTACCAGAAAGAACAAGGAGAGCTTCTCAAATGCTGTCTTTGGAGGCTGAGAGAGGACGAATGGAAGAAAAATGATTCTTTCCATCAGAGAAGGGAAATGTGAAATTAACGATGCCTCTGAAATAGCTGTGCTATTAAACTCATTTAAAATCTGTCTTTAGATGAAGAAATTAAGACAATAAATTTAGAAAATTAGAGTGCAGTGGAGTTTTCAAAAATTACATGAAGCAGATGAGGGATTAGTTGGAAAGTTAGAAACTATCATCCTTCAACAAGCTCAACAAGCTGAGTGGTATAGTCAGGAAGTGTTCCCCAATACACTGACTTTTTAAGGAAATTAAAAACTAGGATTGTGATTTGCAGAGCAGAAAGGATGAAATCAAAGGGAAAGGGGATAGAGGTATGGGAAAAGCTATTGTCTTTTCCAGTACAGGATTGAATATAGGGGCTCTCTACCACTGAGCCATAACACCAGCCCTAGCTTTTCTTTTAATATATTAGTATTGTTTTGTTTTTGTTTTTGTTTGTTTTGCAGTACTAGGGATTGAACCCAGGGGCACTCTACCACTGAGTTACATTCTCAGTTCTTTTTATTTTTATTTTGAGACAAGGTGTCACTAAATTGCCCAGGCTGGTATTGAACTTGCGATCATCCTGCCTCAGGCTCCACAGTTGTTGGGATTAAAGGTGGGTGCCACCATGCTTGGGGAAGATTTTTAACTGGTGTAATGCAACAGAGGAAATGGACTACCGCTCCTTGGAATAGGAAGGAGCCTATGCTGACAGGCACCATGAAAGGAAGAGCCCAATTGTGAAACAGATGGTCTCTAGTGGGCTCTGGGCTCACCAGCTGCATAACCACAGGCAACCCATTCAGCTTCCCTGGCCATTATTGTCCTTTGTAAAATTCAGACCACAGTCCTCATCCTGCAGAGTCATTTGGATTACATAGAGGAGTGGGTTCAAAGAATAGAGCAGGATGCCTGCCACCTAGTACATCCACAATCAATAACAGCTGCTATTGTTATCAGTAGTGTGACTCAGAAAAATGAAAATAAGACGGTGGTATATTAAAATCAAACCAACCATCTATTACGTGAATCTGAAGAAAGAGAATCAAGAAGAGCAGACGAAACTTATTTTTAGCAACATGCCCTTTAAATAGACTTCCCTTTCTCTCTACCTGGAGAAGGAGCCAGATTCCAATAAAAACCTTTCTTTGACTAAAATAGTTCTCAACTTTTCTCTAATAAGACTTTTAGGGAATTATCTTTCTAACTCTTGTATTTGTCAAGTTCTCAGATTAAATGTTATCTCCTTAGAGAAGTAATCCTGATGTTCCCAACTGGGCCTCATCAAATATTTTCTGTAAAGGGCCAGAAAGTAAATATGTTACTCATAAATAATCACTTCGTATACCTCCAATAGCCTCTGTCACATCCTTTTAAAATTTACAACCCTTGCCAGGTGAGATGGTGCGTGCCTATTATCCCAGCAACTCAGGAGGCTGAAGAAGGAGGATCGGACCTTTGAGGTCAGACTCAGCAACTTAGACACTGTCTCAAATTAAGAAAAAAGGGGTGGGGGGTAGAATGTGACTCAGTATTAAAATGCCCATAGGTTCCATCCCCACTTCTAAAAATAAATAAAATGTATAACCCTTTATCCCAAACACACCCAAGAGGAATATATTCTAGCATTCCACAGCATTGAAGGGTAACTATATTTCACAGCAACATATTGTTTGTTTCATGAAGAACTAGAAGAGAGGACTCTTCTAGTCCCAACACAGCAAAATGATCTTTTAAGGAGATGGAAATATTTTGTTATCCGAATTTGATCATTATGTAGTGTGTACATGTATCAAATTATCATACTGTACCCCATAAATATGTACAATTATTGTAGGTCATTTAAAATTTTTTAAAAAGAAAAAAATTTGCAACCCTTTAAATATGCAAAATTAAAACCAGATCATGAGTCTGTGGGTCATAGTTTGCTGAACCTCCTTCCAAACAAAATTCAGTCATCTCTGCTCATCTTTCCAAAATATACTGATTCATCCCTTCATATCACACATCTGTTCACTATTAGGTATCTATTGGTTCAACGTGTATCAAAGTCCTTTGACTGTCAGTTCCTGAAGGAGGGAACAGTGTCAGTTCTAAGTAGAGTTCCTGACTGTGTATCTTGCACTTAGCACAATGAAGGCACATAGAAGGTGCTCCATTAATATTTGTTTAATAGATAAATAAAATTATATAAAAATTCATATTCACTATAGAAAAATCTGAAAAATATTCCCCAAACAAATAAAGGGTAAAGCAAAAACTATCCATCATATTACCACTAAAAGACAGCTATTATTAGCATATTTTATTTTTGTATTTGTATATGTACATCCAACTGTATTGACATGGTTGAGACCATTCTGTATTGGAAGTTTCCTAGTCTGATTTTTCCACTTCATAAGTAACTCAGCAAAGGACATCTTTGTGCATAATGCCCTCGTCTGCACTTCTGGTTATTTGCTCAAAATAGAAATGGAATCATAAGGTGAAAGGGGATCAACAGCTTTGTGGTTCCTGAGATGCAATACCAGATTTCCTTCCAGAGAATTGACACATATCATAAACCTCTCACCAGCTCAAGATGATTTTCTCCTCAGATAGAGAGGATATTTCCTCTCTGCACCAGAGGCAATGGGAGGAGAAGACTACAATCAGATTGCACTGGTTTATACTGGTGATGTGAATAAAGAGGCTCCTGCATGGATGATCATCTTTATTCAGCAATTAACCAAGGACAAAGAAGCCATTTCTAGCTTTCTCTGCTTGAATACATAGACATTAAATGCATTAATTATCCTGGGAGGATTTTGAGCTCCCTTTTCCTGCAACCACTCAAATACTTATTTGACTGTATACATTTGCTGTGCAGGGATAAAAATCAGCATCTCCCAACTAGACTATTCCATTCTGCTTACAATTTCTAGTAGGTAATTCCTGAAAACTCCTTTCCATTCCTTTATTATTTAACAAAATATACCTTCTTAAAGTGTGATACTCTCTTGGATTAGGGTCTGGAATTCACAGACCCACAAGTTATAATTGTGAAAAAAGTTTGACACATATGGGAATCCCCTAGGGAAGTCTCACTTGGCTATCAAATCATGGAAGAACATCAGGGTATCTACCTGCACATTCCATGAAATCAGATGCACTGGATAAGTTGGGCAAGTTATTTAAATGATCTTGATGCTTGGAGACCTCTATGTGCATAAACACTTTCTATGGGGTCTAAGTACTTGGCACAAGAAAAGGTTTTGCTTTACCATGTTATGCACTGGAAAACAATCATCATGCTACATTTTTTCTAGTCCTTTGTGTGTCCGATACATTCAAATGAATGAATCTTTGCAAGTAGGTTAACTTTCCCAGTCTATTGGAAATTGGAACTTTTTCTTAAATGTCACAAGTATTCAGAAACAAATGTGTAGAGGAGAAAGGAAAGACAAAGGAACTAGCATCTTGGAAGTCCCTGCCATGTGCTAGGTACTTTGCTAGAAGATATATACAGTAATTTCAGTTTGCCAGTCCAACCTTGTAAGGGGGGTATAAATATCTTCATTTAAGAGATGAGGGAGCTGAGGTTAAGAATTTTCCTCTCTGACCAGTGACTGAAATAATGAAGTAAAGTTTCCAAGATGGATGGAAGACTCTAAGTTTACAGTTGAGTGATTTATCAATGCTCTTGTTCAGATCTTTGCATAGCTGGCTGCTTCTCATATTTCAAGCCCAAGTTCAGAAAGCCTTCCCTGGTCCTCCATCTGCAATAGCCTCTTCCTCCAACAAAAGAAATCACAAAGACCAGGTAGAAGCCATTAGGTATATTCCAAGTGAGTAATGTTGACAACTTGGTCCAGGGTAGTAGCAGTACAAGTGGTAAGAGGTGGCTAGATTATGGATGTATGGTAAGCGTAACATCACAAGGAAAAATGGTATTTAAAGCTGAGACTGAATGAGATCCCCAAAGGAGTGGGTGGCAACAGAGAAGAGGACTTAGCATCAAAATATTCCAACATTCAAAGGTCAGGGAAGTGAAGGGAACTCAGCAATGGCAAGAAACCAGTGGGGCAACAGGAAGCTAGGAGACAATGGTAGCCTAGAAGTCCAGCAAAGAAAGTACATCAAGGAGAAGCAAGTGGTCAATGGCTATAGTTGCTGCAGGTCAGGAGAACTGAAGACTACGATTTGACCACTGGATTGAATGAGTGAGGGCCACAAGTTGTCTAGACAAAAACATGTTTCTAAAGTGATAGGGACCAAATCCTCCTCAAAGTGGGTTCAAGTGCAAATGGGAAGTAAGGAATTGGATTCAGTGAGTTCTGCTAAAAAGAGAATAGGAAAACTATATGTAGGGTCAAGATGAAAGAACTGCATCACATGTGTGCGGGTGAGAATGGTTCCACAGAGAAAATTTGATGACAAGGTGGAAGATGAGAATTAAAAAAGTGATATCCCAGAAAGGTGAGAGGGAATGAGCCCTAGTATGTGAGTGGACAGTGTCCCTTCTAGGAAAGAGAATTCTCCTATTTAAGACCTCATACATATTACTTGCATCTCATGTATTTAATGTAACATCTGGGAACAAGTGTTGGCGTACGCGCAATAGGTATTATGGGTAAGGCATTGTAATCTGTCAATTACCCCTCATATAACACAAACCACTTGTAGCAAAAAGTTCACCAAAGGCAAACAAAGGACTCAGAAGCACATATAAACCCATACCCCTTGTGAGTCTGCAAGCAAATGTTTTTGTTCTGTCTCCACTGTGTTCTTACAGACTACCTTCCTCCACTAAACTCTCTTAACTGTTCTCCTTCATCCTGGTGAATTTTCACCACCCACACACAGGTTGTCACCCAGGTCCCACGACAAATGGCATTGGGAGAAAAGCTTGAGGTGAAAGGTTGGAGATTGAGGGCTATACAGTGTTCTATGGGGATAAGTCTGGGTTGTGAGGGATGTATTGGGAGACAAGGGCCTCTCAGGGTGACATTTACAGGGACAAAGAGCATAATGAAACTAATCTTGATTTCTGTGGCAAGGCTGGTAGTGTAGGGAAGAAAGAAATGCTTGGGATCCTGTCAAGAATGTATTGAGCTCTGGAATTCTCTTCACTCCTGCCAGCGGAGAAGTAGAGGTCCAAGGAAGTCAACTTGTTTATTATCTGTTTCTCCTTTGAAATGTCAGTTTCATGAGGGGAGGGACTTGTATGTCTTGGTCATGAAGGAGTCAGGGAACAGAGTTGACTCCTTAAAGAGTTATTGAATAAAGTGAATAAACTAAAAATATACAACTATAAATTCATTTGCATTGGATCCTTATGGTGTGCCAGAGATTCTGATGAATACTTCATGTGCATTATCCTATTCAATCTTCATAATAGTTTTGAGATAGATACTAATAATATCTTAACTTTATAGATTAAGAAATAGCTGGGTGATGGCGCCAGGCTGTAATCTCAGCAACTTGGGAGACTGAGGCAGGAGGATCACAGTCTGAGGCCAGCCTCAGCAATTTAACAAGGTCCCAAGCAACTTAGGAGACTCTTTCTCAAAATAAAAAATAAAAATGGGCTGAGGATATAACTCAGTGGTTAAGTGCCCCTGGTTTCAATCCCTGCTGCCAAAAAGAGAAAGAGAGAAAGAGAGAGAGAAATGTTCAGGGACCTTAAGTAACTTAGCTAAGATGGTTAGCAATGTAGCCAAATTATGAATCAAGTCCATCTCTGGAATCTTGTGCATGTGGTAGATTCCATTATTCACATTTCCATCAGCCTTTTTCTCTCTTCTTCCTAGTTGGGGGAATGTTGTTTTTTTGTTTGTTTTTTAATTTAGGTATTAAAATCTTTTTTAGAGACATTACACCCTTACACACTCAAACCTTGGGGATGAGTCATAGTTGATTTAAGATGGTTATCTTCAACAATTCTTCATGCCAATGATTAATCCACAAAGGCAATAATCCATGCAAAGGCATAACCCAGAGGCTTTGGGAAAATATTTTCATGCCTAAAGAGTAAGCATCAGGGGGAAGGCACTTTCTTTCCACCATCCCTCTTCCTCCCTCTTCCTCCCTACTTAGAAAGCCATTATGGAAGGATGTAGCACTAAGGGCTATGGTGGCAATCTTATGACTTAAAGGAAAAGGCAAAGAGAACCACAGCAATGCCAACTTCATGGCCTAACATCAATGGGCCATTGAGCCAACTCTGGAACCACCCACTTGGAAGTTCTTGATCAGTGAATAACAAATAGCTTTATGACCCAAAATCATTGTTATCAGCAGCCAAATGCAAATGAGGCACAGAACTACCTCTTTAAAAAAAGAAATCTTCCAGATAAAAGAGCACCTGATTGATTTATGTAGTCACTCCTTAAAAGTGAAAGGCAAGATGACTTAGTATAGAGGAAAAAATTCTGTGGCAACAGACAGGAGTCACAGGTCCTGTTCTCTGAGTATATGAACTTGACCAAGGCACTTCATCTGTGGGATTTAGCTTCCTCATGAATTAGAAATGAAGGGCATGGCAGATCTCCATCCTTTTCACTTCTAATATCAGGTGATTTCATAATATTGTAAATCCATGCTGTTTGCCTTATAATTTATTGTCACATCTCCTTTCAAAGATAAGTTCTCTAAGACCCACAGAGAGATGAGGCACAGAGGCCAAAGAAAGGATGAGATTCTTTGGGCTATTTTCTACACATCCCCAGTAGAAATTAATGTGTACTCTGAGTCAGCAAAAGCTCCAGCAGTGAAACAGAAAATGCTCACTCTGCACATTTGAGCAGCCCGGGGCCAGCCCACAGGAGAAGACGGTGTTCACAGTCTGTTCAGTGGCCTTCATGGGGCATGCCAAGGCTACTCGTCTTTCTCTCTTCCCCTACTAATTTCTGACTTTCAACTTTCCTTCTCTGGAAACTAAATCAATACTTTACAAAGTGAAAATCAGTTCACCTGGGCTGGTGCTGCTTAAGATTTATAAATAGAGATTTTATACCCACTGACCCACAAAGGACCATTTTAGCAGTGCAATCATGAGATCCACGGAGGACCTGAGTATTCTCTGTCAGACATGGTTGCTGGAGGCGGGGGGGTGTCATTTGTGCTTCGCCTGTTTTGGTCTATGCCTGGTGACAGATAGTGCCTTGGGAGACTTCACCACCTGACTCAGGACAATGGCAGTGTTGCTCTTCAGTCCTCTGGATAGTCTATGCTGGGTAGAAAATCTATGCCTCAGGGATCATTGCAAACCCCTGCAGTTTCCCTGGACGTTGTGATCCAGCTGGCTGGGACATCTTCCTATCTAGAGAGATGGGTTGTCACTAATTTCCGCACTCTGCTGGAGACCATGCACTGATTAATACTTGTAACTTATGGGAGTGATTTATTTTGCATAAAAGGTTGCTGAAGATTATATATGTCATGAGCACCTGCAAAAATCTTCCATGGATGGTACAGAAAGGTACAGGAGAAGCAATTGACCGAAGTGAGATATAACTAGTTTCAAATCCTAGCTCTGGCACGGACTAGTTTTGACAAGTTACTTTAACCTCTTAGCACCTACATTTTCTCATCTGTAAAATGGTGAAAATGATGTTTACCTTACAGTTTGTAGGAAGGAACAGAAGTGCCATATATATAAAACCTAGTACAGAATGCATGCAGAGCAAGAGCTTATCAAATTATAACTCTTGGTGGCAGTGGTGGTGGTAAAATTATTATAATTTGCTTTTAAATTAGAAGAAAGGTAATAGAGGTTGTACCAGGCACTTGGAAATTACTGACTCTTTAACACCAGTTCCTTTTGCTTTCTAGGAAGAACTCTGTACATAATAAAATAAACCTTCCGACTTCATTAGTATAAAGTAACCCATAGCGAAGATGAATAGCAATGAATGGAGCACAGGGTAAGAAAACTCCATTAGAAATTGGAGTCCACCACGCATCACTTAAGATCTCCAAGCAGCACTTCCCTCCCCAGGGGAACTGGGATTAGCACTCTGCCCATCTCACAGGATCATTTAAAAACCAAATGAGAATGCCCTGGGAAACCTGAAAATCTGTCAAGCACAGTACATGGTTTTCAGGTACAACTCCATTTCACTATCCTAGACAAAATATATGGACACACAAAGACCATCACTGCAAAAACAAAAAGGAAAACACTTGGGGTCAGTTCCACACCTTAGGTAGCACAATAAGAAAAAGTCCTGTCATCTGACACCGAATCTCTGTGTAAAATCTACTTGGCTCTCTACCCCTACTGCACAATAAAATCACTATATGCCTATAACTCGCCTACAAAGAGTCCGACTTAATTTTTCCAGAGCCAGGTCTGTGTTCTTAACAGCCGCTCAGGTGATTGTAATGGAAAGTCAGAACTGAGAGTACTCTTCTAGAGCAGGGATTCATAAATGGAAGTGATTTTGTCCCCCAGGGGACATTGCCAATCGTCTGACATTTTTGGTTGTCACAACTGGAAGCAGGAGGCTATGGGCATCTATCTGGTGGCGAGAGGCCAGGGAGGCTGCTAAGTATCCTACAATGCACAAAACAACCCTCTCAGAACAAAGAATTAGCCAGTCCAAAGCACCAGAAGACTGGTAAAAACAGAAGAAAAGAAAAAAGTAGCTGCTGATTGGACTACACAGAAATGACTCAGCAACATTTGCTCCCATCTGCTCTCCCTACATCAGGAGGTGGACTATATTTCCCCTGTCCTTGAAAATGAACAGGTCTTTGTGGCTGTACAAAAAGAATGCAAGGAAATAACAGTGTTCAGCTTCTGAGGCAAGGTCACAAAAGGCAATGTGGCTTCAGTTTGC
Organism: Sciurus carolinensis; assembly: GCF_902686445.1. NCBI lineage: Eukaryota > Metazoa > Chordata > Mammalia > Rodentia > Sciuridae > Sciurus > Sciurus carolinensis. The sequence continues at coordinate 59,404,946 of NC_062214.1, read as the reverse complement.
CTTTTTCTCTTGGGCTATGCACCTTGGAAGCCCTGAGTTGACAAGTGGGAAGCCCAGCTATGCTGAAGCTGTGCCATGTTGGAAAGAAGCCCACAAGGAGCCCCAGGTGTCTATCTTTCCAGTGAGGGCCCAGAGTGTGAGTGAGCCTTCTGAGGAGTCTGGCATCCCACTTCCAGCTGCCCAAGGCAATGACAACTGAAGCAGAGGCCACATGTCGCCCAGACTGCAGATGTATGAGCAAAGTGAACGGTGTGGAGGTTTTGGTTCTCCAGGGAGTCTGTTTGTTTAATATGCAACAATAAGTAATCAAAACAAAGTCTGTTATGATTCTGTAAAAGATCCACATCTGAACCCCCTTGATTAGGCCACCAGAATGAAATGCTTGCATATACTCAGACAGAGAGTGAGCTACTTACATATTTCCAGCCCACACACAACCCTGCAACCTCCATCTCCATTCCCAGTAAACACACCAGTTTACTTAAGATTCTTCCATCCACATCTGCTGTATTTTCCATAGTCTGAAGGTTATATTTTCAAACATATGGTTTAAGAATTTATGACTCTTACTCTTAGTATAAGTGTTACATGATGGGAATAAATATAAATATAGTAAAGGAAATCAATCTAAATAAATAACACTTTTCATTCCATAAATAGAAAATTGATAATTACCAAACATCTTTTACTTACAAAGTTTTCCAGGAGTATGTATAAAACTGTGAAGAAAATCATTTAAAACCACCTTAAAGTCTTTGAAGTCTCATGTCTAATACATCCTGGCCCTACATAAAGTTAATCCAAGGGAAGAACTAAAGCATCAGGTTGAATTGCAGTTGGATTGAAAAAACAGGATGAGTATTGACTACCATGTATAGATCCTGGGTTGGACAGTTAGCCTGGGTGACTCCATTCAATCTCCCAAAATTCTGAGAGCGAAGGGCCATCCCACCGTCCTCTGCTGCCCTTGTGTCCCCCTTTTTCTCCCCCTACTTCCTCCCTCTTCAGACACCGCTCTTTACTCCCAGTAAAACTAAAATCCATGCACACAAGCTTCAAATATTTTTTATTCAGTTTTAATCAAAATTTAAGTAATAACCAGAAACTAAATTTGAACAAGAAATTAATCATTTGAAATTGTGGATATGAGGGGCGGGCCGGGATGGCGGACTAGAGGGCGGCTGTGTTTCGCGTTGCTCCAGGACGCGGGGTTCAGGGGAGGGGATGGTGAGAGACTTGGGACCAACTCAAGGCCGCCGGGTGGGTCTCTCCCGTTGGGGAGGCGTCCCGGGTGGGGCGGAGGCCCCGGAGCGCAGGGAGTTTGTGGGGTGGGGTTGCTCGGCGAGACGCCCCTCCCCCCGCTGGAGCGGTGGACGCGGACAGCTGGGATCATCGTGGGGGAGGCGGCTCGGCTAGGCGCTTGGACTCCAGCGGCCACTAGGGCTCCGGGCGGCTGCCTGGGGGGGAGCTGCGTGGCGAGCTGTTTGGACCCGGAGCGGCCGCTTCTGGACACCGGGGGGGTTGCCCGGAGGAGGAGGGGAGGCTCGGCGGGTCGCTTGGTCTGGGAGTGACTGCATCGGGGCCGCAGGCGGTGGCCAGAGGAAGAGCTGCGTGGTGGGCTGTTTGAACTCAGAGCGAGCGCTCCTGAGCACCGGGGGGTTGCCCGGAGGAGGAGGAGTAACGCGGCGGGTTGCTTGACCTGGGGGTGGCTGCATCGGAGCCGCGGGCGGTTGCCAGACGGGGAGCTGCGTGGCGAGCTGTTTGATCTCAGAACAACTGCTCCAGAACACTGGTGGCCAGCCTGGAGGAGGAGAGCCGTGGGACGCTTGGTCTGGGAGTGACTGCATCGGGGCCACGGGTGGTTGCCAGAGGAGGAGGCGAGTGGTGAATTGATTGGACTAAAAGCAACCGCTCCTGAACACCGGTGGCCTGCCTGGAGGAGGAGCGTGGTGAGTCACTTGGTCTCGGAGCCACCGCTCCTGAACACCCGGGGGGCTACCCCAAGGAGGAGGAGGAGGAACAGGGCGGGTCACTTGGACTTGGAGTGACTGCCTAGGGCTACGGGTGGTTGGTGGGAGGAGGAGACCCCAAGTGAGTTGTTTGGACTCCTAGTGATTTGTGTCGGAAACTGGGCGGCTGTCCGGAGGAGGAGGTGTGTGGCGGGTCTCTGGGTCTCGGAGCTATTGTACGGGGCTCCAGGTGGTGGCTCAGAGGAGGGGCTGCATAGCCAGGCGATTGGGTGCAGAGCAGGGTCCCAGGAGCTAGGTGGCTTCTTGCTGGAAGAGCCGCACAGAGACACGCCTAGGGGCGGAGCAAAGTTTCCAGGGCAGCGGGCAGATTCTCTGGGAGAGGCAGCCTAAGGAGACTCGCCTTCGAAGGGTGAGGCTCCCAGGCCCAGGGCGTAGGTCCGGGCCCCTGGGATCGTTGCAGAGGAAGACAGCCCAGCCCAGGTGGTAGTTGTAGATTGAGGGGAACCTCTAGGAGGGCAACTGACCAGCGAGACGTCCCCACCGAGTGAGTCTTCCCGGCCGGGGAAGGTTTTCCCACAGGGACGGTAAAACCAGAGACACAGGCACAAACAGGCCTTGCCTCAGCCCGCAGTCTAGTTCCCCATTGGATGACCATTGGTCAACAAGTGGAGGCAACTCTGCCCACTAGCAGGGAATATACGCCACCTGAGGGTCACCACCCCTAGAGAGGCAGCTTCTTCGTGGAGCTCTGCATTATCAACCTCCTCCAAGACTTCAGGCTACTGAAGGATAAGAGGGGATATACTAGCAATCTTCAGGGACATTATAAGTTGATAGAGGAAATCAGCAATATCTTAATGACCCACTGACTCCTGAACAATATGAGAAAACAAGGGAAGAAAATGCCCCAAACAAATCTAGATGTTACATCAATAAAATCCAACGACAGCATGGCAGAAGAAATGACAGAAAGGGAGTTCAGAATGTACATAATTAAAATGATTAGGGAAGCAAACGATGAGATGAAAGAGCAAATGCAGGCATTGAACGATCGCACCAATCGACAGTTAACAGAGCAAATTCAGGAAGCAAAAGATCATTTCAATAAAGAGTTAGAGATATTGAAAAAAAACCAAACAGAAATCCTTGAAATGAAGGAAACAATAAACCAAATTAAGAACTCCATAGAAAGCATAACCAATAGGATAGAACACCTGGAAGACAGAACTTCAGATATTGAAGACAAAATATTTAACCTCGAAAACAAAGTTGAACAAACAGAGAAGATGGTGAGAAATCATGAACAGAATCTCCAAGAACTATGGGATATCATGAAAAGGCCAAATTTGAGAATTATTGGGATTGAGGAAGGCTTAGAGAAACAAACCAAAGGAATGAACAATCTATTTGAAGAAATCATATCAGAAAATTTCCCAAATCTGAAGAATGAAATGGAAAATCAAGTCCAAGAGGCTTATAGGACTCCAAATACACAAAATTACAACAGACCCACACCAAGGCACATTATAATGAAAATACCGAACATACAAAATAAAGACAGAATTTTAAAGGCTGTGAGAGAAAAGAACCAAATTACATTCAGGGGGAAGCCAATACGGATATCAGCAGATTTTTCAATCCAGACCCTAAAAGCTAGAAGGGCCTGGAACAACATTTTTCAAGCTCTGAAAGAAAATGGATGCCAACCAAGAATCTTATACCCAGCAAAACTTACCTTCAAATTTGACGATGAAATAAAATCATTCCATGATAAACAAAAGCTAAAAGAATTTACAAAAAGAAAGCCAGCATTACAGAACATTCTCAGCAAAATATTTCATGAGGAAGAGATAAAAAACAAAGAAGCAAATCAGCAAAGGGAGGAATTATCCTAAAGGAACTGTCAAATAAAGGAGGAACCAAGATGTGTCAAAAATTTTAAATATGAACAAAATGACTGGGAATACAAATCATATCTCAATAATAACCCTGAATGTTAATGGCCTGAATTCATCAATCAAAAGACATAGACTGGCAGATTGGATTAAAAAGAAAGATCCAACAATATGTTGCCTGCAAGAGACTCACCTCATAGAAAGAGATACCCATAGACTAAAGGTGAAAGGATGGGGAAAAACATACCATGCACATGGACTCAGCAAAAAAGCTGGAGTATCCATCCTCATTTCAGATAATGTGGACTTCAAGTCAAAGTTAGTCAGAAGGGATAAAGAAGGACATTTCATACTGCTTAAGGGAAGCATAAATCAGCAAGATATAACAATCATAAACATCTATGCCCCAAACAGTGGCTCATCCATGTATGTTAAACAAATCCTTCTCAATTTTAGAAACCAAATAGACCACAACACAATAATACTAGGTGATTTTAACACGCCTCTCTCACCACTGGACAGATCTTCCAAACAAAAATTGAACAAAGAAACCATAGATCTCAATAACACAATCAATAATTTAGACTTAACAGACATTTATAGAATATACCATCCAACCAAGAGCAAATACACTTTCTTCTCAGCAGCACATGGATCCTTCTCTAAAATAGACCATATATTATGCCACAAAGCTAATGTTAGCAAATACAAGAAGATAGAGACACTACCTTGTATTCTATCAGATCATAATGGATTGAAGTTACAAATTAATGAAAGAGTAAAAAACAGAAACTACTCCAACACCTGGAGATTAAACAATATGCTACTATATGATGAATGGATAACAGAAGATATTAGGAAGGAAATTAAAAAATTCTTAGAGGTAAACGAGAACAAAGAAACATCATATCAAAATCTCTGGGACACTATGAAAGCAGTACTTAGAGGAAGATTTATTTCATGGAACGCATTTAATAAAAGAAGTAAAACTCAAAAAATAAACGACCTAACACTACAGCTCAAAGCCCTAGAAAAAGAAGAACAGACCAACACCAAAATAGTAGAAGACAGGAAACAGTTAAACTGAGAGCTGAAATCAACGAAATTGAAACGAAAGAAACAATACAAAAAATTGACAAAATAAATAGTTGGTTCTTCGAAAAAATAAACAAAATTGATAAACCTTTAGCCACACTAACAAAGAGAAGACGAGAGAAAACCCAAATCACTAAAATTCGGAATGAACAAGGAAATATCACAACAGACACGACTGAAATACAAAACATAATTAGAAGCTATTTTGAAAATCTATACTCCAACAAAATAGAAAATTTTGAAGACATCAACAGGTTTCTAGAGACATATGAATTGCCTAAACTGAACGAGGAGGACATACACAATTTAAATAGACCAATTTCAAGTAATGAAATAGAAGAAGTCATCAAAAGCCTTCCAACAAAGAAAAGTCCAGGACCAGATGGGTTCTCAGCCGAGTTCTACAAAACTTTTAAAGAAGAGATCATTCCAATACTTCTCAAAGTATTCCAGAAAATAGAAGAGGAGGGAACTCTCCCAAACTCATTCTATGAAGCCAATATTACCCTGATTCCTAAACCAGACAGAGACACATCAAGGAAAGAAAATTTCAGACCAATATCCTTAATGAACATCGACGCAAAAATTCTCAACAAAATTTTAGCAAATCGCATACAAAAACATATTAAAAAGATAGTGCACCATGATCAAGTGGGTTTCATCCCAGGGATGCAAGGTTGGTTCAACATCAGGAAATCAATAAATGTCATTCACCATATCAATAGACTTAAAGTCAAGAATCACATGATTATTTCGATAGATGCAGAAAAAGCACTTGATAAAATACAGCACCCCTTCATGCTCAAAACACTAGAAAAAATAGGGATAGTGGGAACATTCCTTAACATTGTAAAGGCCATCTACGCTAAACCCATGGCTAATATCATTCTAAATGGTGAAAAGTTGAAAGCATTCCCTCTAAAAACTGGAACAAGGCAGGGATGCCCTCTTTCACCATTTCTATTCAATATCGTCCTTGAAACTCTAGCCAGAGCAATTAGACAGACCAAAGAAATTAAAGGGATACGAATAGGAAAAGAAGAACTCAAACTATCCCTATTTGCTGAGGATATGATGGTATACTTAGAGGAACCAGGAAATTCTACCAGAAAACTTTTAGATCTCATAAGTGAATTCAGTAAAGTAGCAGGATATAAGATCAATGCACATAAATCTAAGGCATTTTTATACATAAGCAATGAATCTTCAGAAAGAGAAATTAGGAAAACTACCCCATTCACAATAGCTTCGAAAAAAATAAGTATTTGGGAATCAATCTCACAAAAGAGGTGAAAGACCTCTACAATGAGAACTACAGAACACTAAAGAAAGAAATTAAAGAACACCTTAGAAGATGGAAAGATCTCCCATGTTCTTGGATAGGCAGAATTAATATTGTCAAAATGGCCATACTACCAAAAGTGCTATACAGATTCAATGCAATTCCAATGAAAATTCCAATGATGTACCTTACAGAAATAGAGCAAGCAATTATGAAATTCATCTGGAAGAATAAAAAACCCAGAATAGCTAAAGCAATACTTGGCAGAAAGAGTGAAGCAGGGGGTATCGCAATACCAGATCTTCAACTCTACTACAAAGCAATAGTAACAAAAACGGCATGGTATTGGTACCAAAATAGAAAGGTGGATCAATGGTGCAGAATAGAGGACACAGACACAAACCCAAATAAATACAATTTTCTCATACTAGACAAAGGGGCCAAAAATATGCAATGGAGAAAAGATAGCCTCTTCAACAAATGGTGCTGGGAGAATTGGAAATCCATGTGCAACAGAATGAAACTAAACCCATATCTCTCACTATGCACGAAACTAAACTCAAAATGGATCAAGGACCTCGGAATCAGACCAGAGACCTTGCATCTTATAGAAGAAAAAGTAGGTCCAGAGCTTCAACAGGTCGGCTTAGGACCAGACTTCCTCAACAGGACTCCCATAGCACAAGAAATAAAAGCAAGAATCAATAACTGGGATAGATTCAAACTAAAAAGCTTTCTCTCAGCAAAGGAAACTATCAGCAATGTGAAGAAAGAGCCTACAGAGTGGGAGAAAATCTTTGCCAATCATACTTCAGATAGAGCACTAATCTCCATTATCTATAAAGAACTCAAAAAACTCTACACCAAGAATGCAAATAATCCAATCGACAAATGGGCTAAGGAAATGAATAGACACTTCACAGAAGAAGATATACAAGCAATCAACAAACATATGGAAAAATGTTCAACATCTCTAGTAATAAGAGAAATGCAAATCAAAACCACCCTAAGATTCCATCTCACCCCAATTAGAATGGCAATTATCAAGAATACAAGCAACAACAGGTGCTGGCGAGGATGTGGGGAGAAAGGTACACTCTTACATTGCTGGTGGGGCTGCAAATTAGTGCAGCCACTCTGGAAAGCAGTGTGGAGATTCCTTAGAAAACTTGGAATGGAACCACCATTTGACCCAGCTATCCCACTCCTTGGCCTATACCCAAAGGACTTAAAATCAGCATATTACAGAGATACAGCCACATCAATGTTCATAGCTGCTCAATTCACAATAACCAGATTGTGGAACCAACCTAGATGTCCTTCAACTGATGAATGGATAAAGAAAATGTGGTATATATATATACAATGGAATATTACTCAGCCATAAAGAATGATAAAATTATGGCATTTGCAGGCAAATGGATGAAACTGGAGAATATCATGCTAAGTGAGATAAGCCATTCTCAAAAAAACCAAAGGAAGAATGATATCGCTAATAAGTGGATGATGACACATAATGGGGGGTGGGAAGGGTTAGTGTTGGGGTTGGAGTTGGGTTTAGGGAGGGGGGCAGGAATGGAGGAAGGAAGGACTCTATAGATGGAGGGGAGGGGTGGGAGGGGTGGAGGGGAAGGGAAAAAAATGGCAGAATGAATCAAACAACATTACCCTATGTAAATTTATGATTACACAAATGGTATGCCTTTACGCCATGTACAGACAGAGAAACAACATGTATCCCATTTGTTTACAATAAAAAAAAAAAAGAAAAGAAATTGTGGATATGAGCACTTTTGAGATTGAGGCAGGGAGCTCTCTCTTTCGATGTAGGAGGAAATCTAAAAGCACAAAAGCAAAATTGCTATAGACAAGTGGGATAAGCATCCCACTCAAAACCAAATCCATACTTAATCTATACCCTAGATCATAAAACTGGGTTGCTTGTAAGGTCTCCTTTTGAGGTTTGTTTCAGTTTTTTGTTTTTGTTTTTTGTTTTTCACTCCAATGGTGACTTGTGAAATAACTCTTAATCATGAAGCCACCATGTTTGTCTTTGGGTTTTTGGTTAGCCGGTAGGTTGTACAGGAATTCGTTTTTACTCATTTTATGTTAGTTGCAGAAAAATGAATTTACCCAGCAACTTTGTAATAATCAACTGTCTAAACATGAGTTCTCTAATTTTGTAAGAAACACAACTTATAAATGTAAAAAATATAAGTTTCTTGGGGGGGTACTGGGGGTTTGGGGATTAAACTCAGGCTCATGTATGCTAGGTAAGTGCTCTACCACTGAGCCGCATCCCCAGCCCTACCCCTTGTCCTATAAATTGAACCCAGGGGTCATCTACCACTAAGATGCAACGCAGCCTTTTATTTTTTTTATTTTGGGACAGGGTCTCACTGTTACAGAGTCTGACCTTGAACTTGCCATCCTTTTGCCTCAGCCTTTTGAGTAACTGGGATTACAGGTGTGTGTCACTGTGCATGGCTTAAAAACATAAATTTCTCAAAGAGAAATTTACATAAAATGTACAAGAAAATAATGATAGAGTCGAATTATTTTTAAGCCCTATATTAACATCTCAGTTTTTCAAAATACTCAGATTGCTTCTCAAATAACCTTCTATTGGGTCTCCCACCTTTAGTCTCTGTTCCCAATGATCAATTCTTCATCAATGTGGGATTTCTGCCAGCTTACACACTGCAGAACTGGCGAAATACCACAGGCTCCCAAACCCACTGGCCCATGGTGAGATGACCCTAAACTAAACCTCCATCGATCATCTGACTTCCATAAGCCTGTATTCAAACTTGTGAACCACAGTGAAATTTTGGGTGTCCTGGAATTAGTGTCACTTCAGAGTCAATATCCAGTAATTCCCCAAAATTCCCTTCATTTCCTTTTCCCCATTGTACAGTCACCCCAATAAAAGCTTGTAGGTCCCTTTGGAGCATAGGAGAAAGATCAGCATTATAAATTTGTGGGAGTGTACTGGGGTTCTTTATCAAACAGACCCAGCATCCCCTTCATTCAAGGAGTTCTGGGTCTATAAACTGGCTCCAAAATAGGAAATTATTGAGGGCCATCATACCATTTTATGATTCAAGTTAGGCTTTTGTTCACTTAACCTGGAATTTTTCTGTTTATATTATCAAGAATTGAGTAGGTGTTAGTCAGCTTTTTGTCACTATGACTAAGATACCTGATGAGAACAGTTGAAAGGAGGAAAAGTTATTTGGGGCTTATGGTTTCAGAGGTCTCAGTTCATAGACTGCTGATTCCATTCTCTGGGCCAATGGTGAGACAAAACATCATGGCAGAAGTACATGGTGGAGGAAAGCTGCTTAGGTCATGGCAGTCAAGAATCAGAGAGAGAGAGAGAGAGAGAAGGAGGAAGGGACCAGGGACTGATAATAGTTGAAGACCACAGCTCCAGACATGCTACTTCCTCCAGACATGCCCAACCTGTCTACAGTTACCACCCATTCAAATTATTATCTGTCAAATGGATTAATCTACTGATGGGGTTACAGCTCTCATAAGTCAATTTTTTTCACCTTTGAACATTACTGCATTGCTTAACACAAGCAAAAAGATCCAAACCATAATAGCAGGCTTTCTATTTATTCCATTTCCAGGAATTCCACAATGATCTAGCCAATGCCATGGTTCTCCACAAGTCAGACTATTCTGATTGCTGCTTTGATTCTTTTGTCCATTACGGCAACCTTGCCCACCTTGCCTTTGATGATTGAGTGCTTCTACTTGGTCCCTACCACACCAGACTCCAATTACTCCATTGCATTTAAGTGTTCTGATTAAAGGACTACAGATCCCAATGTAAGGCCTACAAAAGAAGAGTAGTCACAAAGCCCTTCAGGGATGCTGGGGCTCCTCCCACAAACCTATTTCTCCAAGTTTGGTAAAAGGTAGTTTTCTGGGCCCTCCTAGGGTAGGTAAGAAGGTCTTAAATGACAAGCCCACTCTAACATTCCAATATCACTGTGTTTGTGAAGCCCTTCCTCTAGAGGAAACCAAGGAAGGTCCAACATTTCAAGTTCATTTACTGTGAGTCATGTTTTGTTCCATGGTTTAGCCTACCAAACAATTGAATTGTTAGAGCCCTTTCTAACTCCACAAGCAGCAACATCAAATATAGAATCTCTGTTTAGTAAACCTCTATTAATCAACTTGGCCTGATCTAACTTTATGTTCCCTATACCTCTATCCCGTATTCTTTTTTTTTTTTATTGTAAACAAATGGGATACATGTTGTTTCTGTTTGTACATGGAATAAAGGCATACCATTTGTGTAATCATAAATTTACATAGGGTAATGTTGTTTGATTCATTCTGTTATTTTTTCCCTTCCCCCCACCCCTCCCACCCCTCTTTTCCTTCTATACAGTCCTTCCTTCCTCCATTCTTGCCCCCCTCCCTAACCCTAACCCTAACCCTAATCCTAACACTAACCCCTCCCACCCCCCATTATGTGTCATCATCCGCTTATCAGAGAGATCATTCGTCCTTTGGTTTTTTGAGATTGGCTACCTCACTTAGCATGATATTCTCCAATTTCATCCATTTGCCTGCAAATACCATAATTTTTTCATTCTTCATGGCCAAATAATATTCCATTGTATATATATACCACAGTTTCTTTATCCATTCACCAATTGAAGGGCATCTAGGTTGGTTCCACAATCTGGCTATTGTGAATTGAGCAGCTGTGAACATTGATGTGGCTGTATCTCTGTAGTATGCTGATTTTAAGTCCTTTGCTATCCCATACCCTTAACATCTGTTCCCACTCTTATTCCCCAGATTTGTGCATGTAAATTAGAAAGGTCAGGTAGTTGTTTCACTGTAGCTCACCTCCTCATGTGTCATACTGGGACCTCATTTTTAGAAGCCTTGCTGGGACTTGAGTTAAGTTGTAGGTCTAGAAGCAACAATGGGTGTTAGAGGCAAGTCCTGGGGAGAATCAGCACTGTCTTGCTTAGCAACTGCCAATAGAAAAGTCATTTCTATTTTCTCAAGCAAGACAGGGTTAATCTCTTCAAATGGGGTTGAGGATAGAGAGGCTGCTTATATTGACTGAGAAGGTTCATCAGAACTTAGGGGCTCAAAGTTTCCAATTTCATCAAGGTCTTCCCACTTATCCCCAAGTCAATTTTCCTGATCCCATTCCTTCCCAGTCAGTGCTCTCACTTTGACATTAGACACCCTGCAAGCTTGAGGATTCAATTTGCACTCTAATTCAGTCACTCACAGGACAAGATTCTCAGGTTTGGTTTTCAACAATCTCAGGGCAACAGGATCTCCTTCAAAGCAGACATAGAAGCATTCAAGTCATTCTGAAGCATTTGAGTTGGGAATATGAATCCCCAAACTCATCCTTTTCTTTCCCCTTTGTCCAGAACACTGGGAGCAAGAATCCAGTCCCATTACATTCATTAGCTTGACAGAAATGTTCAAAGATAATGTTATGGTTTAGATGTGAGGTGCCCCCCCAAAACTTCATGCGTGAGATAATGCAGGGAAGTTTAGAGGTGAAATGATAGGATTATGAGAGCCTTAACCCAGTCAGTGAATTGATCCACATTAACTGGGTGGTAACTGTAGGCACGTAGGGTGTGGCTGAAGGAGGAGGTTACTGGGGGGCATGCCTTTGGGGTTCATATTTTTCCACTGGTGAGGGAAACTTTCTCTCTGCTTCCTGGGGCCATGTTCTGAGCTGCCTTCCTCCACCATGCCCTTCCACCATGATGTTCTGCCTCACCTTGGGCCTAGAGCTATGGAGTCACTGTCTATGGACTAAGACTTCTAAAACTGTGAGCCCCAAATAACCCTCCTTTTCTCTATATTACTTCTGTCAGTCTTTTAATCACAGTTATGAAAAAACTAACTAAAACAGGTATCATATACATGGCCACCTAGATCGTTGCCTCTGATAAGTGTTTGATTAGAAGTATTCAATGGTAATATTTTATATAATCTCTAGTGCACATCACACCAGGGATTATCAGTGTTCTCATTACTACTAGAAATAGAATCAATAGTGTTTTAAATCTAATCAAATTACCATGCCTGTAATCTCAACTACTTAGGAGGCTGAGGCAAGAGGATTGCTAGTCTGCGATCAGCCAAGGCAACTTAATGAGACCCGATATCAAAATAAATAAACAAACAGGCCTAGGTGTACATCAGTGGTAGAATACTTGCTTAGCATGCACAAGACTCTGGGTTTGATCCCCAGCACTGGAAAAAAATCTAATCAGATTTAAAAACCAATTCCAGAAACCCCAGAACAAATTCAGAAACCTGAGCCTTAAAATGCTGTTCCTCTGGAGCCACTCCCAAGACCAACATCACTGCGGGGAGAGTGGTCAGTTCCCACCATGTCACTCTCTTCCACAAAGACATTCAGTGTCTCCCTATTGCCTGTGGCACAAAGTCCACACACACGCCTGCAGGTGGCAATCAGTAAGGAAGCCCTGAGCTTTCATTCTGTTCTAAAGCATTCTGTGATCTAAAAATGATAAATAAAAATTACAGAAATAAACACATAAAAGAATATATGAAAATTCCCATTGGTAGGTTTCCTTATCATCTGTTTATTGAGTGCATATTTCATGTCAGAGTTTGTGACACAGAGTGGCCTCTTCTTTCAGGAACTGACTCACTGAATTCAGGACTAAGGAAAAAGTAGCTCATAAATCAAATCTCCTGAGGCTCAGCTAGCATTTGCATATAAAACAATTAAAAGATCATTTTCATGACAGCAGAGTAATACATCCATCTGAGATGTTATAAAAATTCAACTCATACTTTATGCTAATGAATTCACCCTATCTGACATTGCTCTCTGTCCTCCTCATAGCTGGCACAGACCACAAGCCCCAGGGGGTCTCCTATTAGGCTCTAAATTGCCGTCTGAACCATAAGACTCCTTGAGTCTTGGGAAGCCACTACAGATGGTAAGAACAACTAACAGTCAATAAAATACACCCCAAGGGACTAGACCCTTCCAAGAAATCAAAGCTCTTCAAACAAACACAGAACTCTTGCCTAAAAGTGGGGCTCTGTTTTGATTAGCATAAAGATGGAAAATATCCCACAGTTAAGAAGCATTTTTACAATTATGAAAAAACTTTGGTGTCAATTTATCAAATGTAGCCAGAGAAGGATGCTGTTGGTTTGTCTTAAGAGTCACCCATCCGAAGTGTCATCCTAGCCAAAGGGAACAGGGTTGCCAACAACTCAGGGACATTTGAAAGAACCAGATGGTTAATCAGTCAGGCATCACTAACTTCCTACCTTCATGTCATTTCTTTAGGTGATTGGACTTGAGGGGTTTGGGGTTTTTTTTTTTGTTTGTTTTGTTTTTGTTTTTGCTTTTGTTCTTTTTAGCAACTATCCAGAAAATGTATAAAAATCACCTGAGGGGAGATCAAAAGACATGTGGATTCATTAACCAGCCACCTAAAATCATGGAGCTTCAGATGATCCCAAAGTCACACACAACAGTAGAGATGATGCAAAAACAAGTCATGAATGTTGCACTGCACAATTGTCATGTTGTATTTTCAATTTCTTTTTTAAAATTTTTTATTTGTTCTAATTAGTTATATATGACAATAGAATGCATTTATGCATTTCAATAAATCATACAAAAATGGAGTATAATTTCTCATTTTTCTGAATATACATGTCGTAGGATCACATTGATCATGCAGTCACATATGCATATGAGGTAATAATGTCTGTTTAACTCTACCATTCTCCCTAACCCCATACCCTAGCACCCCCTCCCTTATTGTGAATTAGCATCCGCATATCAGAGAAAACATTCAACCTTTGGTTTTATGGGATTGGCTTATTTCAGTTAGCCAACTCCAACCATTTACCAGCAAATGGCATAATTTCATTCTTTTTAAAGCTGAATAATATTCAATCATATATATATATATACATATATATATATATATATATATCACATTTTCTTCATCCATTCATCTATTCAAGGGCACCTAGGTTGGATGCATAGTTTAGCTATTGTGAGTTGAGCTGCTATAAACATTGATGTAGCAGCATCTCTGTAGTATGCTGATTTTAAGTCCTTTGGGTATAAACAGAGGAGTGGGATAGCTGGGTTCTATTTCTTATATGTGCTCTATTTCTGAGTGCCAGGACTCGGTCTGCCTTGTATTGCTACAGATCAGAGGCATACCACAGACATGGTAATGTTCAATCATTTTTTTTAAAGAATGAAGGAAGAGTTTAACAAATCAATGCATTCTCCTTGTCTTGAAGGAACTGTTTGGTTCAGCTTTTTTGCTGCTGTGACTAAAGGATCTGACCAGAACAATTTTAGAGGAGGAAAAGTTTATTTGAGAGCTCACAGTTTCAGAGGTCTTAGTTCATAGAAAGCTTGCTCCATTCCTAAGGACCCAAGGTGAGGCTGAACCTCATGGCAGAAGAGTGTGGCAGAGGGAAGGAAGCAGCTTACATCATGGTGATCAAAAAGCAGAGAGAGACTCCACTATCCAGATACAAAATATACACCCCATAGCCAAAACCCCAATTAACCGCTTCCTCCAGCCACACCCCACCTGCCTCCAGTTACCACTCAGTTAATCTCATCAGGATTGCTTCATTGATTAGGTTTAGACTCTCACAACCCAATCATTTCTCCTCTGAACTTTCTTGCATTGTCTCACACATGAGTTTTTGGGGGACACATCACATCCAAACCATAACAGGGACCAAACACTAGATGCTCAGCGGGGCTGAGTTTCTGATGCTGATAACGTGTCCATGGACATTTATCCCAGTTCTCAGTGAGGAACCCACTAAAACACAATGCTGGAGAGAAACTTTCATGCCCAAAAGTTCATAAAAACGGCCCAGTGGTACACAGATATCTTTGTTACCTGGCCAAGGGGCCTTTCTTCTATTTTCTGAACTGATTCATTCCTTTCTAGGAAGAAACAAAATGTTCTATGATTTGAGAACTGAATTTGGGATCAGGGAGTTCTCTTATGGCATTCTTTTCCTGGGTCATTGACTAGGAATTAAGCCTAAAGGCATCGTTTCCAAGGGTTTTTTGCTGTTGTTTCCCAACAAAGAGGAAGGGGAAAGAGGGAAAGCACTGGGTTAACACTGGAACAGGAAGGAGATTTTCATCAGCTAAGGTCAAATAGCTTGACCTCAAAATCTATAATACATAATTTGGCTGGGAGAAATGCACAATGTCATCTAAGAAAATATGGTCCTGAACTTGGGTGGCTCATCATCTTGAGCAATCAGGTTAGTAATAATAACAACTTCAATCAACAATATAACAATAACTAAGCTATCCTGAGCACCTGTTATGTGCAGGTAGTATTTTAGCCAAGTCAACATATTAAACTCAATCAATTCTCATAATAACCCTGAAAAACAGACATCCTCATCATCTGTATTTTACAGATGAGGAAGCTAGGGCACAGAGAAGCTAAGTAATTTTCCTAAAGTCACTTTATTAAGAATTGGCAAAGCAAGAATTCAAACCCATGCAAATGGTCCAGCATCCATATTGCCCTATTATCTCACTGTAGCTGTAATTCACTGTAAATGCTAGAAAGGAGAACATTATAACACAAAGTAAAAAGAACTAACAGTTGTTTAGAAGGCATTAAGTTCTGATTGCTTTACCTGTATTATCTCACTTAGTCTTCACATCAACTGTATTATGACCCTTCCTTATTCCATAGATGGGAAAACTGAGAACCAGAGAAGTTAAGATGTGCCCAGCGTCCCTGGCTGATCAATGACATAGCCAGTTGCCAAACCTTGGAGGTCACACTCTAGTGCCCAAACCATTCAGCACTGCACCATGCTCCCTTTCTGTTGCAAGCAATCTGTGGTGTCCCAGCAATCTGTGGGTGCTTGATGGCATGGAGAGAAGACTGTGCATGGCATAGTCTCTTTCCCACAGAGCATGTTTGAGGGCAAGGCAGTATGGTGTAGCAGAATGAGCACAGACTTTGCAGTCAGCCAGAGATGGGGTCAAACTCCTGCTTGGCATTTACTGTCTGTGCAATGAGACTCCCCACATCTATTTCCTCACATGTCTAACCCCCAGGATGTGTCTGATAGCATGTGGAAATTCTTGTCTCAGAGACCCTCAAATCATCTACCCACATAGAT
The DNA here is from genome assembly GCF_902686445.1 of Sciurus carolinensis. Classification (NCBI taxonomy): domain Eukaryota; kingdom Metazoa; phylum Chordata; class Mammalia; order Rodentia; family Sciuridae; genus Sciurus; species Sciurus carolinensis. Next base: position 59,388,510 of record NC_062214.1, on the reverse strand, counting down.
CCATTTACACATCTTCTTGATTGCAAAGAATTCAACAAGTGCACAGGAAATCTATCTCTGCTTAGGAGGACTGTCTACCCTACCCTCCCTGGGCTGAGTCAGAGAATCTTCTTAGCAAACACTATGGGCAAAATCGCCTACACATGGGCTCTCCAGATCTGCATCACATTTCTTCCACCACTAGCATTTGCCCTGGGAGTCAGCAGGAGCTGTAAACGTACTACAGTTCTGGTAATGAGGTTGTCAGGTACCATGGTGCCGGAGAGACTGGCAGGCCATGAAATCATTATTGGGACACTGCCAACTTGGACTTACAGGGACCCAGGTTTCAGGTGGGAATACCATTAAATGAATTAATGTCTTGGAAATGCTTTGATTAGTTGAGAATGGTTTGGTTTGGGTTTGGATTTTCGTTTGCTCTTAAAAAAATACTGTAGTCATTCAACCTCAATAATCTTCAGCCTTAAAGGCAGCTATTAGTATATATCTATCTTTTCTAAAGCTGTACTCAAATTCTGCTAGTGTTTAAAATTCCTGATTGATATCCTTGCTTCTTAAGTCCTTGCTTTTGTATATATGTATTCAGTCTCTTTTGGTTCCCCGAAGGTCATGTCTGACACAGTTCTAATCATTTTAAATGGTCCTTTAGTTAAATATGAATGTAAAAAAAATAATTTTAAAGCCTCCAGGACAATTCTTTATGAGAATATTTCTTTATTTTATGTCCCAACCTTATTTACAGTGGCTCTAACTCAGGGACTGGCATACTACAGACCACAGACTAAATCTGGCCCATTGCCTATATTTGTAAATAAAGTTTTATTAGAACACAGTCACATCCACTTGGTTACATTTTGCCTGTGGATGCTTTTGTGCTACAGTGGCAGAGCTGAGTAGTTACAACAAAGGCCATCTGGGCCTGCAAAATCTAAATATTTACTATTCAGGCCTTTGCAGCAATATTGCCAACTCTCACTCTAAAGCAAGTATTAAGGTTCAGAATCATACAAGGTATTTCATAGTACTTATCCTTACAGTAATTAAATAATTCTCTGTGAGTGCCTGCTTGCTCTGTTGTAAGTTCCTTTGAGAGACAAGGGCTATTTTCTCACCCATGGCCTGAGCACAAAGATTAGCACAATGTAGATGAAAAACATCTACTTGGTGAGTGAATGACCTACATTGCTAGGCAGGCTTGAGTTCTTGAGAGCCATAAATATTCTTGGTCTTGAATGAAAACTTTACCCATAGAAACTTCTCAATAGCTGCATATTTTCTGAACTCTAAATCTCATGGACTCTAAATGTAGAGAGAGGATATGTTTTTCAGGATATTTGGTGACCAAGACAAACTCTTGCCGTTTTTATAACAAATCTCTTCTATACCACACCATTTATGTCCTCCTGTCTTTAATTTCACAAAATTCTCTCTGAGGTTTGGCTTTGATAGTGCCAGTCTCATAATTGACTTGTGAAACTGGTCCTCCGTCTTTGGAATCCATCTGTGCTTCACAGCACGGTGCCCAACAATCTTCAGGGGCTCCGCTGGTGTGCTCAAGCCCATCACTCATCCCCAAGGCAGATGGGCATTCAGCCACTAATACTTAGATTCAAGAGAAACCAGGAGCAGATGCTACTGGATTCTGAAAAGACACAGAAGAACTGAATGGAAGGGATTTCTGGCCTTCCACTTCCAAAATGTATTTGTCATTTGGACATGGAATACGGTTAATATGAAGAGATAAATCTGACTCTCAGGGAGGCAACAAGACTTGGGAAACAAACTAAGAACTCAAGAGTAAAAACAGAACTGGATAGGAAACCAAGTTCTGGTACTTATTAGCATAAGCCAATGAATCAATTTCTCTGAAACAAAAATAACTTAATTGCAAAATGAGTATAAAAAATGACAACTTTGCAGAGACACTCTGGTATGTTTAAGGTGTCTAACAGTGACATGTGCAGTACATATATTCTACTTTTTGCCTCTTTATATTTTGAATGCACAAGAATGATCTTTAGAAATTTCCACTTACCAAGCATTCCTTTCTTGGAACTCGACAGACACATGTCCTTCTCTGCACTGGGCAGGGCAAAACTCACCACAAACACCTCCACTCCATCCGCCATCAGGGCCAAACCCAAGACGAAAAAGAGGGTCCACTGGAAGCGCCCATGACCACACTCATCAATGATGGTCTCATACTGGTGGGCCAACTGCTCTTCATCTTCCATCCGCTCAGCCATCAGGTCTGCCTGGCCCCGAAGGCCATCTGCCCTGGAGGGCGCCATCTTGTTCTGCTTGGCCTTGATATCATCTGGATGGGGGATGCCCTGGTACTCGCCCTCATAAATCTCATCCTCCTCATCATGGCCCTCTGTAACATCACTCTGTGCATCTTCATCTGGGTTGGATTCATTACCCCGGTAATAGCCGTCACTGGGGGCATATCCCTCATAATTGTCCTGATACTTGTAGTCATCCATTCTTTGGCTCTGGGGCTGCCTAGTTATCTCTTGAACTATATTTCTTGCTCTGCGGTAGAGGTTAGGGATGTTCCAATAAACATCATCCGTGTATATGATTTAAATGTAGAATATGTTCATGTGACTTCCTGAGTGAAAGTCACGCCTATTTTCTTCCTCTTTGTTTTTCAAGTCAACCAGATTTGTGCAAAGATTACCTCAGTATTATTTTGCATTCAATGTCTATTGGAGGTCTTCAGAAAGTTTCAAGCTCTGACCTGGTCTCCTTCAGTGACCCAGAGACATGGACTGGGAAGTGCTGATTAAAAATGGGCCCAGCTGCTCTTCTTGACAAGGAGCAAGTAGACTTGGCAGCTTGCTTGCTAGACTGATTTTTTTTCTGACACCGAAGGTTATGCCCTAAGAGTAGAGAAAGAGAAGAATGTTATGGAAGGCTGAAATTCTGAAAAAATGCTCTCAGAGTTAAAACAATATATTTAGTCATGCCAATGCTTCATGGGTAAGGTGGAGGAAATCTTAATTAAACATTTGGATTCATATCAACTGAATGACGAGTGACTTAGTGAGACTGAAGGAAGAGAGAGAAGAAACCAGGTCTGAGGCCCTTTGAAGGTCTGGTTAACCCATGGAAGGGGTCAAATCTTATACATGAATGAGTCATGAAGTGATCAAGGAATTTTTAGTACAAGATAATTTTGTGCCCCAGATTTCGTCTTTGAATTTATCAAGGCCTTGTTAACAGAGGAAGTTTATTGCAGCTCAATTTGTTATGAAAATGCCAACTTTTCTAACTTTATGAAGTAGCTGTGTAGAGAAGGATAGGAAGGAGAGAGGGACGGAGAGAGAGAGGGAGGCAGGGAGGGAAGGAAGGAAGGAAAGAAACAAAAGGAGAAGGGAGAGAGAAAGGAAGGCAAGAAAGAAATATAAATAGATCAATCCAGGCTTAGCACTTGATTCATGGAACACCCTGACCTAGTATTGACTTAAATGGGAAAGAATAGGAGTGGGTAGGTGAAGACCCAGCACCTCATTGCTTAGGTCTGAAACTCAATTCTGCCACACAATGGTTGGGTAACCATTCATTCATCTTCCCAAGCCTTGATTTTCTCATCTGTAAAATAAGGATAACAATAGTACTTAACTCATGTATGGTAAGTACTAACTAAGCTCTGATATTACTCTTGTTGTTGTTTGCTAGTTTCAATTCTGGAAGCCAGGAGTTTGGTTTATATCCCAATTTCAATCCCTGGTTCCCCACTGATGAGTCCTATACCCATGTACTGACATCCTGCCCTAAATTACCTTCCTAGAATCTCAAGTCTCACAAGTTTTGGAATCATCATTTAATGACACCTACTGTGTAGCAGGAAATGTGCTAAAGGTGTCACTTTATCTGTAATTCTCAGGACACGGAAGGAAGGAAGGAAGGAAGGAAGGAAGGAAGGAAGGAAGGAAGGAAAGAAGGGGGAAGGAAGGTCTTCCACTTATAGATAAAGAGACTCAATGGTTTAGTAATGTGATCGAGGCTACAGAGCTTGAAGAGTTATGGAAAATAATATTCTTCCAATACAGCTCCCCAAGAAAAACAGAGGGACAGTGTGGTTTGGGAGGAGGGAGGGAAAATTAGTCAAACATTAAGCCTCTCCCAGTACATCCTTTCCCAATAACAATGGGCCCTGAGGGGAAAAGGCAAACTCATCCCTTCCTGGGTTCATCCCTAGCATCTTCACTAGAAGCAAACATCTACCCCTTCCCAACCCCAGTGCATCTTGAAGGAAGGAGGCAAATACTGAAACTCTAGGCCCTGGACTTTTACCCTTCCCCATTGCAGATGAGTCCTGGAAGGAGAAAAGCAAATAGTGAAGCTTTAGGTAAAGATGGGTTCCAGAGGAAAGAAGATAAGCAGTGAACACCAAGATGTGAGCTTTTCCCAGTAACAATGAGTTTCAACCTTTTTACAGCTACCTTCCTGAGTTAAAATTTTAACCTGCACAACTAGTCCCTGAAATCGAATGTCCACAGTCTCCAATGAAACTATAAAACCCAGACTCCTTCTGTAACCCAGGGGCCATCTCCATACCCAAAAAATGGGCCCTCCCATGCCTGACTGATTGACTTCATTGCAGAATAAAGGAAAGCTTGCTAATCAGAGATTTGCTTCCTCTCTCCTGCCTCTCTGTCATTTGTGGGCCATAAGCTCACAGAGGTAGGATTCAACACAAGGCCCACTGGTCCCAAAGTCACTTCCTTCCAGACCTTGTGCTTCCAAGTGCTGTTCTGAGACACTGTCACTAGGAACTTTAAAAACACAAATTCCCAGAGCTTGTGAAAGGCTCAGAGCTCTGATTTGCACACAGTTCTTTAAGTGGTTCTGCTCCACCTCGCTGAGCAACCTCTCCCTCCCTCACTCCTTCCCTCACTGCACTCCAACTGTACCAAAATGCCAGACTTCTGATAGGGACAAAGGCTCAGGTCTCTGCATAACATGGCTGCCAGAAACTCACTCCCCAGGCCAACCTAAAAAAATCTGTTAAAAAATACATCAGCCATCAACTCTTACAGACCTCCTGGTCACACCTGAGATCCACTGTCCTTTCACCTCACAATGGATTGGAGAAACTTGTCCTGGGCCCCTGCCCCAGATCTGTCACCTAGCTCTCCTAGTGCTCAGCAGTGGACAGACTCCAGCTCTGGAAATCCTCTGACCCCAACAATACAATGCATTTCCTTCTAGGAGAATGCCAGAGAACAGCCTTTCTCAAATGCAGGGTGGACCAGAACCAGGGGGTAGTAGGAGGGGCTGGGGAGGGAGGGGCTCATTATGCAAATCCAAGGATTCCTCCCCCAAAGTCAAGAGTGCAGACACAAAGACACAAAGTTCAGGAGTTGGGCCTGGAGATCTGCATTTTCCATGAGCACCACAGGGAATCCAGGAAACTGCACTTCAAAAGACAGTGCTATAGGAGCCAGCAAGAAATATTTACTAACCACCCTTCCAGGTTTTTCACCATACCCAGTAAATAAATTTATATTAGACCATGGTGGCCTGAACCATATCAGATTAATATTCTAAATCCATTTTTATTACATGCATTTAGGGACCACAGGAGGAATATAAATCACATGTAAACAGCATGAGAATTTGCAGAGTGCTATAAAAATGGAAAAGAATGCCAACTGCCTGAGATCTGGTGTGTTATTTCCATTCTGGGGGCCCTGCAAAAGTATCATGAGCCAGAAATGATGGATTTGTGATTCCAAAAGCACATGTGGGAAATACCACTTTGGGCAAAGATTCTGGGATTCGCCCTGTGGAAAGAAGCAGATCCTTGTAGAAACTAATCTCACTTGCCTGATTCAGTTAAATGAACTGCTGTGAACATCAAGTGCAGGAGAAGAAAGGGGCTTCACAGACAAGCATTCTTATTATTTTTTATTTCTATTTCATTGAGAAATGCCAAGTTGTTGTTTTTTTTTCTGCAGTGCATTTTCTAGAGAATGCAGCAATTAATCATTTGCAATATTGTTGATTAAATTGTGTACCTCCAAAAAGGTATGTTGAAGACCTTAGCCCCCAGGATCTCACAATGTGATCTCATTAGGAACAGGGTCTTTACAGAGGGTGATCAAGTTAAGATGAGGTCACTACGGTAGGTCCAAATCCAATATGAGGGTTGGTTCTAATCCAATGGGGAAATTTGGAGCTCTATCTTTCATGAGAAAGATTAAAACAACACAAAGCATAATGCAGTACTAAAACTTAAAATCTTAACTATTAATAATATTATCATCTTCCCTGTAGTGAGTGCTTGCCTCGTGTCTTTGTGGCAGGTTCTATGCTCAGTTTATCTCTTCTAACCCTAGGAGACAGCATTACTCTTACCCACTTGCAGAAAACACGATGGAGGCTGAAGACATTAGAGAGGTGACCCAGGGTCACAGATAGTAAGTTCTCCAAGGGGTTTCAGAGAAGCAAAGGGCCACTACATGCTATGATCTTTTGAGATGGCATCATGAAGGTAAAGGGGATATCCAAGGACAACAAAGGGCTCAGAGAGGCAGACAACAGAGAAGAGTGCATCACAGGCTGGAGAGTGAAGATAAGCAAAGGCACGGAGGTATGGATGGCTTTGCTTGTTTTGGCAGCAATGAAGAGGCCAGTTGGCCTATAGCAAATGATCCAAGAAGGGGATATGTGGGAGATGGATGGAGAAGTACATAGAGGTCAATCTGAGTGCCCTGCTCAGGACTGGTGATTTTCCTTGAGCAAGGAATTATTAAAGTGAGCATAGCATTGTGTAGAGAGCAGGAGTCTAGAAAGACTGGGAATGTGTCTTAGTTTTGAATAGAAAACCTGGGGACAATGAAACCAGAAAGAAGTTCGTGTGTGTGTGTGTGTGTGTGTGTGTGTGTGTGTGTTAACAGTTCAAAAGTGAATAAGGCCTGGAAAAAGGTGCTGCCCATGGGGACTAGAAAGAGAAACAGGAAGCAAGCGGGACATTTCCCACTCTCATGTGTGAAGGAGAGGGCCAAGGGGCTGAACGATGGTGACTGAGCAGCTGAAATCTTTCCAGTACCCTATAATTTCTGTGTAAAATCAAGACAAATAAAAATCTGTTTGCAGACTGATCTAGGTGAATAGGTAACAAAGATGCTGGCGTCAGAGGGTACCAGACTCAAATCCTGACTTCCTACTGCCTGTGTACGAACAACTAACCACTTGGTGCCTCAGTTTCCTCACCTATAAGATGGCTATAATAACAGTACCGATGCCCAGAGTACTGTAAGGGAAGTGATCTCAGCTTGAGCCCAGCCTCACTCCAGAGAAGAACAAATCAACATTTAGTAACTAATGAAAACCGTTTCTCAAAAATGACCCCGTGCTAATCTCTTAAGTGTCTTCCTTTATCTCTTACAAATCTATTCACTTCTGCATCAGTGCTGCTTGATTCAGAATTACAGTATATTAAACACTTGTTCATAATTTAATATCATAGAGAACATAGTTAAAAGCAATATTATAACCCAGCAAAGTAACGCTTCCCAAAATCTGTTCTGTACGACACTAGGCCTTGAATATGCTCATTTAAGTGAAAAAAGAGCAAATAAATTTGGAAAACATTGCATCCCTTATTCGCTATTCTCTTTTGGCAATTCACAGTGAGCACCATATTATAGGCTGTGAGAAGACCTCCACAAAAAAATGGATTTAACACTATAATGACATATGACTGCCCACGCATTAGAATAGCCATAATCAATGAGCAGACAATAGCAAGTGTTGGCTAGAATGTGATGAACTGCAGCCCTTAAAACTGCTGGTCAGAGCATAAAATGGTCCCTCAACTTTAGAAGGCTTGGCAGGTTCTCAAAATATTAAACACACACTTAACAAACAACCCAGCAATTCCATCCTAAGCATCTACCCTAAATAAATAGAAACATATGTCCACATAAAGACTTGTACATGAAAGTTAATAGCAACATCACTGAAAATAGCCACAAACTGAGAACAATACTAATGCACCAACCAGACATGATCTATCTATACATAGGACTATTAATTGGCAACAAAAAGGAACAAATGTCTAATACAGATCACAACTTGGATGAATACTAGGCTAACCACAGAAGACCATATTTTATTATTTTATTTATGAGAAAGGTCCAGAAAAAACAAATACATAACAGAGAAATAGATTAGTGCCATGGATAGGAACGGGTTTGACTATCAATGAATGTAGAATTTGGAAAGGTGGGGAATGATGGGAATTTTCTAAAGTTAGATTACTGTGATGACTTTACAACTCAATACATTTACTAAAAATCATTTCATTGTATACCTGGAATGAATGGATTTCGTGGTATGCACCTCAATAAAGCTGCTGCCCCACCACCACCATCATTAAAAAAAAAGCTATTTGCTTGTTGAAATTAGAGTTTCTTACAATCATGAGCCTCTTTTTCTTGGCAATCTTATTACCTTCATGAAGAGAGGTTCCTCTAAGTAGGTAAGTACTAGTTTTATACCTACAGCCTATGCTGTCTCAGAGATCCCAGGATACTGATGTTCTGTCTTGAGAGCCCATGTGGCAAGCATCCTGGACCACAAGCTTTCTGTTGAAAGAGAGAATAAGGAACACTGCCAGGTCATGCCCCAGTGGGTCACAGCTGGGGAGAGGGGTGATGCTGAAGTTTTCAACAGATTCAGTCACGTCTTGGTGGTATATTAAGGGCTCAGAATGTAGCACCTTTGCTGTGAGCAATAACAGAAGATGGTCCCCTTAGCAAAGTCCCCTTCCATAGCACCCACTCCAGAGGGCTGAGCACACTTGTCCTAGGCAGGAGTCAGTAGCAGCTGTGTCTTCAGCTACAACTGATCTTGAGGAATTCATCTTTAGTGAATTGGGGTTGAAGAAGAAAATAGTGGGTACCCTGTACTTGGAAGGTAACAGGTACCCTTCTGTGCTCCTGAAGCCATTTGGTAGGAATTTGAAGGGTAAAGCCTGAGGAAAAACTTATTTGAGAATCTCACTGTTATCTATTTTACATGAACAAGAGAGGCAAGTCAACAAACTCAGATGGGTATTAACAAGATGACAATAGGTGCCAGTTAGCTTAGGAGACACTATGCTTAGAATTCAGGACGTGCTGCCCCAAATATGGCATTTGAAAAAACAGCAGAAGCAAGAAGTTCTTTCTGACTTTCTCTTTACTGGTCTCCCCTGAAACAAGTCAGAACTTCCTCAAAAGTGGGTCAGAAAATCTTCGTTCCTCAGATTTCTATCTTATATCCCTAACAAAGGGACACCCTTATATCTGAAGACACAAGGACACAGACAAGAATCTGAAGAAATGGGCCTATTACCATAATATCATACTCTTCTATCTTTCAATCATGCTCCTGGACAGTTGCCCACAAAAATACACAGATCTCCACATTTCTTTGGCTATTCATTTCTGGAGGTGCCCATGTCATGCAAAATGTACATGCTTTTCTCTGGTTAATGTCTTTGGTCCCATTCATGAAACTAGCAATCAGTGAGAAATCTCTTCCCCTATATCACCCCTTACTTTAGTTTCCCTCTGACAAGTCATGCCAGCATTGAATACTCAATGAGGGCAGGAGGTCAAAGAAAAACCTCTGCACCGCTGGACAGAGAACTGCAATCCCGGAATTGTCATTAAGTCGCTTTTTGATCCTGGATGAGTCACACATCTTCGGAGGCTCCTAAGCCCTTGCCTCTCAAATGAGGACTGTGCTGGATGGTTTTTTAAAAGGGTTTTTGTAGTTGTAGATGGATAGCATGACTTTATTTGCTTATTTTTATGTGGCTCCAAGAATCAAACCCAGTGCCTCACACATGCTAGGCAAGTGCTCTGCCACTGAGCTATAGCCCCAGCCCCCGTGCTAGATGATTTCTAAGGCCTTTTTTACAATCTGAGTCAATATTTTCTGTTGTATTTTAAAAAATGCTTTGAACCATCCATTAAATATATTATAACATAATTATCCTCATTTTAATAACTAGGATAGTGACTCTGGAATTAAAAGTAACATTTAGAAACCAAATAAGCATTTTTTAGAATAATTTGATGACTCTTCACTCTTAAACACTTAGAATTACTCCAATGGGTCCCCTGGCATTGTGTGTATCTCTTTTACCACATTATATTATAATCATTGATGTTTCTTTATTTATGTGACTATCTATACCAGGAGATTATGAGCAAGTTCAGGAGGGATAAAGTACTGAATTTTACTAATCTTTGAATCTCCAACACCAAATGCAAAGTCTCAAACATAGAAGGTTCTTGAAAAATGTTTACTTAGGGAAAGAGGTTGACAGTTATTCAGTGCCTAACTGAAAGCAAGTCAAAAACAGTCCATGACAATTATCAAGAATACACATAACAATACATGTTGGTGAGGATGTGGGGGAAAAAGGTACATTTATACATTGCTGGTTGGGACTGCAAATTGGTGCAACCACTTTGGAAAGCAGTATGGAGATTCTTCAGAAAACTTGGAATGGAACCACAATTTGACCCAGTTATCCCACTCCTAGGTTATACCCAAAAGACTTAAAATCAGCATACTACAGTAGCACAGCCATATCAATGTTTATAGTAGCTCAATTCATGATAGCTAAACTATGGAACCAAACTAGATGCCCTTCAACAGATGAATGGATAAAGAAAATGTGGTATAGATACACAATGGAATATTACTTAGCCTTAAAGAAAAGTGGAATTATAGCATTTGCTGGTAAATGGATTGAACTAGATAATATCATGCTAAGTGAAATAAGTCAATCCCAAAGAATCAACTGCCAAATGTTTTCTCTGATATGGGAATGCTAATTCACAATGGAGCAGGTGCAGGGGGAATAGAGGTACTTTGGATTAGGCAGAGGGGAATGAAGGGAGGGGAGAGAGTACAGGGCTAGGAAGGACAGTAGAATGAATCTGACATTATTATCCTATGTGCATGTATGATTACATGACATGTGTCACTCTACACCATGTACAACCAGAAGAATTATAAGTTATACTCCATTTATGTAAGCTGTATCAAAATGCATTCTACTGCCACGTATAACTAATAGAACAACAGAAAAAAAAAAAAAGCCCATGTGCCACAGTGTCCCTGCCTTGCTGGAAATAGATCAGTTGGTTTAATGCTGTGCTTCATTTTTGTTTAGAAAATAAAAATAATAGACAAGTACAGTGGCACACACGTGTATTCCCAGCTACTTGGGAGACTCAGGCAGGAGGATCACAATTCAAAGCCAGTCTGGGCAATTAAGGAGGACCCTGTTTCAAAAAAATAAAATAAAATATTAAAATTTAAAAAGGGCTGGGCACATCAATGTTCACTGCTGCTCAATTCACCATAGCCAGATTGTAGAACCAACCTAGATGTCCTTCAATTGATGAATGGATAAAGAAACTGTGGCATATATATACAATGGAATATTACTCCACCATAAAGAATGATAAAATTATGGCATTTGCAAGCAAATGGATGAAATTCGAGAATATCATGCTAAATGAGATAAGCGAATCTCAAAAAACTAAAGAACGAATGACCTCGCTGATAAGTGGATGAGGACATATAATGGGAGGTGGGAGGGGTTAGCGTTAGGGTTAGGGTTAGGTTTAGGGTTAGGGTTAAGGAGGGCGGCAAGAATGGAGGAAGGAAGGACTGTATAGAGGGAAAAGAGGGATGGGAGGGGTGGGGGGAGGAAAAAATAACAGAATGAATCAAACAACATTACCCTATGTAAATTTATGATTACACAAATGGTATGCCTTGACTCCATGTACAGAGAAACAACATGTATCCCATTTGTTTACAATAAAAATAAATAAATAAATAAATAAAAATAAAAAGGGCTGGGGATGTAGTTCATTGGTAGAGCACTTGCCTAGTATGTGCAAGACCCTGGGTTCATTCCCTAGTACTGCAAATGTGTGTGTTGGGGGGGAGAGGTCAGCTGACACCTATTGGCAGCCTATTAACACCAATACTGACTGCTCTAGCTGAGGTTCCTAGGGCACTATGTTCTAAGGTTGGCTTGAATTACTCGTTAGCAACTTTCTGACCATCTATTGCATTTTAACCACTGGGGATGCTTCCTGAAATACACCGCTTGATGTTTCTGGGGTAGGTTACATCAATCTGCAGACTGAAAATACCAGGACTTACCTGACTGCTCATGGAAGACAGTTCTTTGAGGCCCCACAGTCACTTTAGGTACTTGCCCCACTTAGAACCACACATACAAGTTTGTTAGTCTGACATGGGAAAAACTTCTCTTCTGAGCCCAGTCATTCATCTACTTTCTATTGTGCTAGAACAGAATCCAAAGGTATGAGATACAACTGATTATTAAACAAGAACCAAACCATGTGTTCTGTTGGTTGGTTGATTGGTTGGCCGGTAGAAAATAAAATACTTTGAAGTAATCTAAATCCTTCAAAGTAATACCAGCTTTAGTTTGAATTTTAAGATTGGTACTTAGTTTTAAAATACACACACACAAAAAAAAGACAAGACAACAATTTATGGAGAAGTGTGTTAATCATAGCATTACTTACAACAGCAAACCTTGAAAACAACCCATATTTTAAACAACAGGGACTGGGTATAAAAATCGTGATGTATTTACACAGTTAAATATTATGGTGATGTAATGATTGGGATTTTGAAGGGCATTTTTTGGGAAAAAAATTGTCACACTATAATACCAGGTGAATATGTTAGGTAAGTGATATAATCATGTCATTATACCAATAGTATCCTTACTAATATGTAATATATACATGTGTATTTTGTTTGTGCAAGAATTTCTGGCAGGATGAACTGAGATGTAGGCGTTTTACTCCCTGTAAAGTTAATTTTCTCCCTCTTTGCTCCTCTGTGTTTAAAGCCTGGTCATGTTTTTCACTATATGATCCTCAAACCCTCTGCTGGAAAATCACCTGTTGCTACATAAATACAGTCTCCTGGACCCCATCCCAACCTTGTTGAAACAGAAAGACAGACCTCTGCTTTACTAGCGAGCTCCCCAGGTTAAAGTCAGGAATCACTTAAAGTCAGGAATCACTAATGTAAATTCTCTTACACCAGAAACAGCTAATTCTTTCTTTGTGACTCAAAGGAGAGGCCAAAGAGGCACCTAAGGTTTCCAAAAGGTAAGTCCTTCCAGGAGATGAGCTAGAAGGGAAGAAGAAAGGAGTGGATGTTTTGACTTCTGGAGATGCCTGACCACTAGGCGAGGAACTCAAAGCACGGACTTGAGCTCCCTGAGAAGAGACGGCGCCTGCCCCTCTTACAGGCAGCACTGTGGAAGTGGAATAGCTGTGGGATGTCTGTGGAGGCTATTTTTCCTGTAAGCCTGGGATCAGCAGTAAGAGTCCAAACCCATAGCACACGTATCAGCAGCAACAAGAGTCCTTGAGGAGAAGTGTCTTTGGTTCATTCAAAGCAGAGCTGCCAGCAGATCTCAGAAGGTTGCCCCCAAAGGCAGCATCAAGCAGCTGAAAGATGGAGGAGGAGAGATTCATTGTAACTACAGCCATGGACCAAGGATCCAGGCACCCCACTATTTGAGGGACTACTTCAATAATAAGTGGTCTCACAGAATGGGGAAGGGAGTCCTAAGAGAGACCAATATTGTATATCTTGCCAATCCTACTTTGATTTGATTTCATCAAAAAAAAACTTAATGTTATTTTTTTGCCTTGGAGTGAGGGTTGTAAACTCTTGCCCATTGCAGATAGAAGATAGAGAGATGATAGATAGATAGATAGATAGATAGATAGATAGATAGAAAGATAGAAAGATAGATGATAGGTAGATAATAGATAGATAGATACATAGATAGATAGTAGATAGATGAATGATAGGTAGGTAGGTAGGTAGGTAGGTAGGTAGGTAGATAGTAAATAGATGAATGATAGGTAGGTAGGTAGATAGATAAAACAGTTCTGCCATTTGCAAACTGAATCACAATCATAGTGGGTTGTTGATCTTTGAAGCTTCTGTTTCATGTACAAAATGAGAATATGGGTTCTTAGTTATTGAGTTGTTATGAGAATTAAATGAATACTTTCAAAAAGCTTGGCACACACACACACACACACAAAAAAAAAAAAACAGAAAAACAAAACAAAACAAAAAATGCTTGGTACAGTGCCTATCACCAAGAAAGAGCTCCACAAAAAATAGCTTTTATTCTATAAAAACACATGCAGAGATGGGCCTTTCTGTGTATTTACTAACTCCTGCAGCAATGCATACCAGAGCCAAAAGGACAGCAAGAGCCTTAACTTCACCCTACAATCTACAAATCTTCAGCCTTCTCAAGAGAGACTCACTCTGCATTTCCCCACACTCTGCTGGACCCCTGCCCTGAATCCCCATCCCACTTCCAACAGGATCCTGACCACTGATATTTGATCCCAACTGGCTGATTCTGAAAGTGAATATTTCCCAAAGCAAAGATGTTACCTTTTATGGTACCTAACTTGATTTCAAAAGGTATTCAAACACACCATTAAATAACATCAAATCACATTGAGGAATGCTCAATGTTCTTTCAAAGCCTTTTAATTTAATGGAAGAGTCTCTCCACCACCTCATTGCCAATTTGCCAACTGTCCTTTTAATGAAATGGAAACAAGCCTGGGATTCAGAAGAGTTAAAGATGTAACATTGTATTATTTTCATTGTATTTGCTTTTTGTACTTACTCTGTATTTAGAGGATTGATGCAGTGTCTTTCCTAAACAAATATATTCAGTTAATAAAAGTGACTTGATTTTTTTTGGAGGGGTGTACCAGAGATCGAACTCAGGGGCACTCAACCACTGAGCCACATCCCCAGCCCTAATTTGTATTTTATTTAGAGACAGGGTCTCACTGAGTTGCTTAGCACCTCGCTTTTGCTGAGGCTGGCTTTGAACTCTTTGATCCTCCTTCCTCAATCTCCTGAGCCGATATTTTTTAAGGTAAATAATTAAGAAGAATAGAGATGATAGATGATATGATCATTGTCAGAGATACTTATATAAGTTTGCAAATACCACCTGGACAGGAAATGCTGCCCTTGAGGCAGAGAAAGTAGAATTTTCTGCGCAGAATAATTGAAGCTGATCATCTCGTTGCAACTTCACAATGCTAGAAAATAGATACCTTTACTATTTTGTTCCAAAGGTGAGATAATTAAGGTTCAAAAACCTTAATTATCATTTTCTAAGGTCACACTGCCAGTAAATTCAAGAGTCAGGATTCAAACTCTCCCATACCAAGCTGCCTCCCATCACCACACCCTTATCACACCTCCTGCTGCTAGATGGATGTCTCTTGGAAACCAACAACTGCTGCAGGGAAAACTACACGTTAGGAGTCTATCAGCAGCCACCAGGAGGGCCTGCTGGCTGGACACTCAGTACCCCCACCCTCGGGATCTTGGCCTCCTCTCTTCTCTACCAGAGAGATCCTTAGCAATTCTACTTTACCATCTAATAAGTACACCCGGTGAAGAGCGTTTACTGTAAGCAACAACTGAACACATCCCTTTAAGAACATCTGTACCCTAAGTAAACTCTAAGATGGGACCGAATTATACAATGAATCTTTGCAAACTTGGGTAACATCAAATTATCTTATAAAAGGGATTCCTGTGGGGTCAGTGAGTCCAGCAAGAGCCAAGAAGGGCTTTGGTAGGATGGCTGTAGACATATATAGAAGGGACACACTCAGGGCCAGGTCGGGAAAAGTCTTGAGTGAAAACAGAGGGGGTCAGCTAATTGACAGGTGCCTGAGGAGTGAGACCAGCACAGTTAGAATTGGGGTTCAATCAGATGAAGAAAGGTGACAGGCTTGGGGGGTGTAGTAGGACATTGTTCCCATGTCTGTTTTTCCTGAGAAGCAACATTTCTTTTGAAAGAAAAGTAAGAGCTGATAAAATGAAACCCTCTGCTGCTGTACAGCCACCTGGAGGCTCATCAGACACACCATGGCATTTATAGGTAGGTCACATTTCCAGGGGCCTACCAGAGCAAAGAGATATTATAACCTGCTGGGCATTTCAGACACATTTTTTTTTCCTTCCCAAAATAGAGCTGATTCAAAACAATTCTACATGTAGAAAGCCTGCCTCAAATATAAGGAACAAATAGTTTAAACCACTAAGCCAATAATAGAATTGAGTCTGACCTTTAAAACCCCCATGACCACCATCATCAAATAAACCACAGAAAATAGAGTATTAACAATCCCCTTCTTATGTGACTGGCAGATTTTACTTTCTGACCCTACTAACTTCTACATTCTGACACTATACCAAAGAAATAAGGTCTGGAGACAACTCCCCAACTCCATTCCAGCAACTGCCATCATGTGTGTCTCTCTCCTGCATTGCCCCAATGTCATCAGCCCCTTCCACACAGCCTGGCTAGATCCTTTAGTGACTTCTCAAGACCTTCAAATCATTGTCCTTGATTTGGCCTAGAAGGACCCTGTGGTAGTGAGCTTTTCATCACTGTGACCAAAATACCTGCCAAGAACAATTTAGAAAAAGGAAAAGTTTATTCTGGTTCATGGTCTCAGAGGTCTGAGTTCACAGTTGACTCCATTGCTCTAGGCCTGAAGTGAGGCAGAACATCACGATGGAAGGGGTTGGCAAAGGGAAGCTGCTCAGGACTTGACGGAGCAGAGAGAAAGAAGGCAGTAAGGGGTCATCAGGAAGATGAACCCTTCCAGAGCACACCCCCTGGAACCCACTTCTTCCAGCCATACCCTACCTGCCCACAATTACCACTGAGTCAATTCATTCAAATTAGGATGAAATAATTAGGTTTCAGCTCTCACAATCCGATCACTTTACCTCCGAATATTCAAGCATTAACAGGAGCTTTGGGAGTATACCTCATGTCCAAACCATAACAGACCCTCACTGAACAATGCACTCCACTCAGCTTCATTTTCTCCCTTTCTGGTCATCCCACCAAGGGAGTGGTCTTCTCATGCTTCACCTCTGCCATGGTTTATCTATCTCTCAGTACTTTGGGGGAGCTAATGTAGGTCCTGTGCCAGGTTCTGGGGGCACCCAGGAGGATATAACAAACTCCCACTCTTATCCCTTGCAGTGTAGTGAATAGAGGCCCTTTACACATGAGATATACTCTCTCATTGGTTCATAGGAACCTTTGGAAGCCTATTCAAAAAGTAAAAATACAGGGAAGGCATTAAGCTTAGCAGATTTATTGTCCCAAAGGAGGGTCCTGGCTGCAAATTTGGACCTCAAAAGACTTGAGAAACCATGTATATACAGATCTATGGGTTATTGAGAAGGAGCCTTTATATATATATAAAGGGGATTCAGGACTATTTCCCACACACCCCAAATGCAAGTCTGAGATAGCTGGCAGGCCCTGAGGACCACTTCTTCATGTCTTGATTCACCTCTACCCTAATCTTAGTCCTTGTGCATTTTTTCTTTCTTGAAACTAACCTGTCCTTTGCTACAGTCTTGCTTTGCCTAGTCCTGGAAAAGCGCCATCCTCTAGGATTGCCTGCAGTAGTTCCCTGGCCTGTTGACTTACCTCTCCCTGCACAGTCAGGCTCTCCCGGCCTCTGCTGCCCAGCTCTAGCCAAACATTCTCAACCTGCAGCTCTCTCAGCCTCTGAAAACCTCCCCACATATTTCAGTGGGGAAACTATTCACAGAGGATTTGTAGGTTATCTTGGGGTCCCAGGTCTTTCCCCGAAATAATCATTTTTAACACACCCCAGCGCATTCCATTCCATCTCTATCTCTTTATCGTCCTGAATCTGCTCAGCCTCTGACACATGCTCCCCACTCCAGTGCAGTACTTCTCTGTAATTAGTCCCTCCTTCTCTCCATCCTCACCCCTAATTCAGCCTTGGCAATATATAAACTTTGTAATTAGAAAGGGCTAAAATCTTGCCAGGAATGCAAACATATTTAGTGTTACAGCCTAGCATTTTGTGCCATTCTGGGCTGTACTCCAAATCCTAGAGGAATAGACAAGGGGAAAGAAATGAGCCTGTAGTCCATGTGAGGGACTCTGCCACACACAATTGCATCTAAGCTCCCCCAAACGCCTGAGAGGGGGCTTAAGTAACAGAGCTCAGAGGGCCAAAAGCTTTGTCCAAGGTCACAAACCTGGACAGGAGCTCCTGAAGAAGAGCAAAACAAGATTCCAATCCAGATCTGTATATCACTGCCTCAGCTGTGATCTTGGGGCTTCCCCATGTGATCACAGAACATCACAAATGATTTCAACCTGGCACCTGACGGGCTCAGCTAACTGGGTGATAGAATGCCTCAACATGGCTCTTTCCACTGTTGGGCTTTCCTGTTCAAAAAACTCCTATACATTTGGCAAGGAAAAAATCCCAATGATGTCAACATTTCTCAAGAACTCTGAAAAAACACCAAAAGCCATCATGCCAGGCACTCACTCTTGTGGCGACTGCTAGGTTATAAGCAACTTATAGACAGGGTCCATCTCTTACTCACCTTTGTCTCCCATATAGCAGGTGACACTGATGGTCCCACAATAAATGGGGTATTACAGAAGAAAAATAAAGAGAAAATCGGACTCTTGCCCAACTGGATCCCTAAGCAGAAACCCAGAGTCCATCAGAGCATCCTTTAAACTATTCTTGGATACCAAAATAAAATTTCTATATCCTGGAATCCCAGGGGAGCAGAAAAGGAGGGGACAGAGACAGAGACAGCGAGTTCCACCAAGTTGGATGACAAAATCATTTTTTACAAGATGAGTCTTCATTGCCCGCCTATTCTTAAATCACCTTGTTATATAAAGGAATGTCTTACACGAGGAGAGAAAAAGATACACTTCGAGAAGACTTGGCAGAAATATTTCTGTAGGCTCCTCAACAGTTACTAGACTCATCGGAGAAACAGATGGTGCACCATTGCAACATGCGGCACGAAGGACAATTCTTACATCAGGCGTCATCGGGGTCCACCCCCAGAGCTGCCTGCTGCTGTCATCGGGAGCCTCAAACCAAATACACGATGTCTTTCTGCATTGCATGAGTATGAGATTGTCATTAGCAAAATGATCTTTAGCAACTTTCACCTCTGAAATCAACGAACGACTTGTTTTCTTTTCAAAGGGAAAAGAAGACACGTTCCTGCACAGTAATGACTCCCCCTGGAAATACAAGGAAGAAAGAGGTAATTTGAAAGCTGTTGTGCATATAAATAGAAATAAAGATATCACAAGTTTTGCAAAATGGGGAGGACTTCGTGGTCTCTCCTGGGGAATTTGAAACCAGCTGCTTAAACACCAGTGTATTTCTACTATATGAAAAAAGTTCCAGCTGCTTTCACTGGCCAGAGATCTGGGTAGACTGTGGATATTGATCTGATACAGGAAACACTGCTCCAAAATACGGCATCTTGAAAACTGAGTAAAGAGCAGAGCAGACAGGTCTCTGTGGCTTCTCCTGCCCCTCTCTCCCCTGATGAGGGCTACAAAAACTAAAGTGCCCCTTACCCCTTCTTCCAGAAACAGTCCACTCTCTGATCTCCCTCCCTTCTCCTCAACACCTCATATGACAGGTGTCCTGCTCTGTACCTGGAGGGAAGGCATGTCACACAAGGATGCCAAGAAGAAACTGAACCAACCATTGTTAAGACTCCTCCCACCCGAGTTCATTGCCATTAGAATACACCCTTTTGTCTTCCAATCCTACTGTGCACATGTGTTCAAAAAATTACAGAGAATTCCTCATGTCTTTGGGCCTTCATTTCTTAAGGCTCCTGGGTCACATAAGACCTACTGTATGCTTTTCTCTGGCTAATCCATCTTTAGTTATAGGAGTTTTAGCCATGAAACTCACAATGGGTGAGGAAAAGAGATTACATTTTCTCCCCTACAATATCAAACTGCTCAAACAGACTTGATGGACACCGCCCTTTGATTGCATGAACTGGACAAGTCATTCTTTGGTGAGCACCATGCAGACTCCAGGCTGTTTTCAGGCAGTGACTAGAGAGATTCCTTCCCGAGCAAGCTCTTTGCTCTTGACACTGGATGCCTTCCACAAAGAGTAGACTTCAGTCCCACCTTTTTAAATATTCAACAGAGGAATATTTTACAGAAAACTGCTCATCAGTGAATTTCTTCTTGTTTTCTTTTTTCCCTTTCTTTCTTTCTTTTTTTTTTTTTTTTTTTTTTTTTTTTGGTACTGGGGAGCTATATCCCCAGTCTTTTCATTTTGTTTTGAACCTGTGATCATCCTGCCTCAGCCTCACTGGGATTACAAGGCAAAGGCAAGCACCACTGTGCTCAACTTAATCTCACATCTTCTATTACTAAATAGAAGCTTGATCTTGACCTTCTGACTCTCTCAGTTCTCTCATAATGTGACATCCCCAGGGTTGGATCACCATCTGCCCTCCTATTTGAGATGATGTGTCCAAATAAATGATCCTAATACCTGAACATCAGATTATCAACCTTCTAAATCAATCAGAAGACCCATTTCTCTTCCTCTGAATGCTGCTGACTTTGAATATGCTTTTGCTGCTACAGAATATATTTGAGCCAAGAGAAAAGATAACAGGATTAGGTCTCTAACATTTATGTCCTTAGAAGCACATCAACCAACAAACCAGAAGACAATGGATTGCCCTCTAAAACAGGCATGAGCCACCCCTCCATGTGAACAGACTCAATATTTTTCTGACCATTAGAGTCTAAATAGGCATGGCCCACAATGTCCCCTGATGGATATTTCTTCTTAAGTCCCAAGCAAACTGCCAAGTCTTCATAATTCTAATCCAAAGAAATTTCTGCAGGGGTTTCTAACTTTTCCAGAACTGAAAGTAAAAACAATATCCCTAGCTGGGCCTTTGAAGAGCAATCCCCTAGGTGTCATCCATGTAGGACAGTGCCATATACACAGTGGTATGCATGGAGAACTTTCTAGAAAGCAAAAATCCTCAGCAAAATATTGACATTAATTATCTCCAGGAGAGGAGTCATGTTCAGACACCAGGCCAAAAACACCTTCTAACAGGAAAGGAGATAAAGGAAGAAGGAGAGGAGTGGATGGGAAGGGCTCAGTGACTTCTTTATGAATCACAGTGAGTTGGCCATTGTTTAGCATGGGTTCTTCTTAGAAAACAATTCTAGCATCCATGCAGCCAGGTTTGAATCCAGGTGAAAATCTCCTGCAAGTCACTCAGTCCCTCTTAACCTCAGTTTTCCTTTCTGTAAAAATTAGCTTAGAGCTGGTGATGAGAATCAAAAGAAAGGAAATGCATAGATAAATCAACACTGGTAGGTGTGTGTAAATCACAATAAATACTACCTAGTGTCAACACATCACAAATGTGGGTTGATTTTTCTTCTAGACAAATATCCCTACTCAAAACTTAAAATATTAGAAATCAATTCAGGCAGAGTGGCACATGTCTGTAAGTCCCAGTGACTTAGGAGACCGAGGCAGGAGGATTGCTTAAGCTCAGGAGTTCCAGATCAGCCTGAGCAACATTACCAGACCTTGTTTCCAAAAAAGAAAAAAATTTAAAATCTTAGCAAAAGAAACAATACTTTGTCTTTGCATGCTGTCCAGTAGAACTCTTCCACTACCACAGCACCAGCTTCCACTGGCTATCGAGAATTTGAAAGGTGGTTATGTGACTGAGGAAATGAGTTAAGTTTTATTTAAATTATATCTTAAAGGAAATGGCCACATGGGGTTGGTGTTGAACAATGCAAATTCAGATCTGGCCTCCTTGCACCAAGTATCTAATGAGCATCAGAGACATGCCAAAGTCCCCATTTTGCTAGGACAGGTCTCCAGATGATAACCCCCAACTCTGAAAAAAAAAAAAAAAAAAAAAAAAAAAAGCCCAAATGAAGAAACCCAGATGGATTATCTTTTTTCATTAAAAGTCCATTAAACCCTAGCTAAACCATAACATTGCCACATTTAGAATATTTTAAAATAGAAACTCAGTGTGTTTTTGAGTAAAGATACAAAAGCATTTCATCACAAAGGTTTAAGCTGTTAACATTTACAGAGTTGTTTGCCTTTAAATAGAACACTCTCGATGCTTTTTAAAATGCTTCAATACCTAATGGCATCCTAATGGTAGGATTTCCGCTAGTGGGGGGAGTTCTTTTAAATGGTACCGACTCATGCCTGCTGACCTAGACTACTCCAAAGGCTTGCCCTACCTTATTCTGAATCACCTTGATCACAGAAGATGGCATTAAACTTGCTGAGCTGTGACCTAAGCAGTTGGACAACCCCCAAAAGGCCCCCATTTGTGGAAATCCATGGGCAGAAAGTCCTGTAGATCAAATCCAAACCAAAGTAAAGCCAAGACTACCAAAGAATGCGTTTGCACTCCATTCGATAAGTACTAGGATCAATAGACATTCCTGGGCAAGGAGTTAACTGCTGGATTAAGACATTGCAGGAAGAAGGTCGGTCAACCCAAACACTTACTGAAGGTTTACTCTGGTGGGAGCTGTGATGACCTACAGCTCCGCACACACACACCCAGGAGTGGAGCCCTCATCCCCAGATGCTGGGAGTGTGCGTGGATGCCAGTCTTTTCTGGAAGTTGCCAGAACTGAAGTGAGTACCTTTCCTGAGGTCGTGGCCTGTTCTCAGAACCTCCTAAAACCACTGATCATGATGGAGCTAGGGAGTCCAGATTTGCTGACTCCATCTCAGGTCAACTCCACAAGACCTTTCCACTCCCTGGATGGAGGAGCTCTTCCACCTTCTCCTTCTGGCCAGTCCTGCTTCTTTCACTACCACCATTTCCTCCACAGGTGTTAACGTCAAGAGCATCCATCCTTAGTGCTAATCTCTCTCTGATTCCCAGGGAACCCACCTGGGACAGGCACGGCTCTGAACTTTTTATGTGTACTTACTCCCAGAGCTAAGTACTATTATTATCTTCATTTTAGAGATAAACTGAGATTAAAAGGAGATCAATCATTTTTCCAGACACCCAAGTGGCCTTGGGAGATCCTACAAAGATGATGCATGTCAACATAGTTAGTAGTGAGTCACAGAGTCAGTTAACTCATTTGTTAAGGTTTTTCATTCAGTCTATAAATATTCACTGAGCATCCACTCTCTGCTGAGCCCTATTCTCAGCACTGCAGATATAGCTTCAAGCAAGGTCCCTGACCTAAAAAAGCTAACCTTCTAGTGCAGGCAGGGCAAGAAATAAATAAATAAAAAATAAAATATAGATGTCATATGAGTGCTTTGCAGGATCACAAGGCAAGTTAAGAGAAACAGGAGGAAACAGGGACGGGGTGGGGCTATTTTTTCATAGAGAGGTAAAGGAAGATCTCAAGGATAACGTGACACTTGAGCAAAGGATGGAAGTAGGAAGTCAGTGAGTAGATATTTAGAGAAAGAGGATGTCGAGAGCAATGGAGAATGCCAAGTCAGAAACAATGGAGCATACTGAACAGAGGTAGGACCTGACAAATGCTACAAGGATCGCTCTGACTGCTGTGCTGAATAGAAAGGTCAGAAACAGAGGAGGTAAGGCGGCCAAACAGAAGCCTCTTGTCATATCCCAGGCCAGCAAGGGTGGTGGCTCAGACCAAGATGTTAGCAAGGAAGTGGAAGGAACTGTCAGATCTGTGCTAGAGGTAGAGCCATCTGGATCTGCAAATGGATCAGATGTGCAATGGCAAAAGAAAAGTTAAAGATGACTCCAAGATTTGGAGTCTGAGCAGTTAGAAGGATAAAGTTACCATGAACTGAGATGAAAAGACCTGTGGAAGGAACAGCAAGATGGGACAGGATCCAAGGATTTTGAGTAATACAAATTAGCTGTCACCAACCAGTTGCATTTAGAGAGAAGGTACAGAATGCTGATTATGAACACAGATCCAATGGCTAGACTAGCCAGAGTCGAATCTCAGTAGCTCTGTTACTATTAGCTGTGTGACCTTAGGCAAGACACTACACCTCTCTGGGCTTCATTATTCTCATCTATAAATAGGAAGAACATATGTACTAACTTCACAGGGTCGTTATGAAGCTTGTGTGTGTGTGTGTGTGTGTGTGTGTGTTTGTGTGCACCTGCGCGCGTGTGCTCGTGCACACACACAAGTGCTCAGGACAGTGGTTCTCATGCAACAAGCACTATGTTAGTATTAAAAATTAAAACATGGCTCTTGATTGATGTGAATTTTGAGAATCCATACGTGGTACAAGGAGACAACCAGGAAGGGTTTTTCACTGACTCTGAAGACTTGTTTCCCACAGGGGTGGGCATCTGAGCTTGTATTTGAAAGATGAATAGATGAAATAGTCAGATGAATGAAGAAGTACAGGAGTGTGGGACATTTGAGAGAGAGGGATCAGATTGTCTCTTCCTGATCATGTACCAATGTGCAGCAAAAGCCAAACATAAAAGGTTCTTAAGACACTTGTATTTATCCTCTTCCCTGATTCTATAGAATCTAAAATGTGTCCAAAGAGACTGAGAATGTTTTTCAGCTTATGTATTCAGAATAAACCCTCCTAAGTCCACCCAGTCTTCTCATACACCTGTCTTCAGTGAGTTGGATCAGTGCCACCACTGACCAGCAGCATGGGAAACCCATATTGACATACGGGACTTCTGGCAGCCATCATTCCAAGGCTCCAGCAGACTCACATGTAGCTTCCTTTCTGATCTCTCAGGTGAGTGCGTTCAAAAAGTACATGACATTTGCCTTTTCTCTAATTATATTTGAACATGTTTCAAGGCCATATGGCCCCATAAGTATCCTTGAACTCTCTGTGCCTTACCATTCCTAACAATTCTGCTAAAAAAATAAATAAATAAATAGCATTTGAAAGGTCAAAAGCTTGATTCCGGCAGAGCGATTCTGCCTAGAACCCAGTGAAATGGTCCACAAAGACAGGCTCAAAAGTAAAGCATCAGATTTCCTTGCAGAAACTTTACCTCTTGGTAAATTGTCAAATGTCAGAACACAAGCAAAAGGAGAGGCTTGAACTTGTGTGGGATCATAGCATTTCCTCACTTTTTAATGTGCCCTGGATATATAAGTATGGAAAGTCTTAACCACTAGTAACAGATGGTTCAGAAGAAAGTCAGACCCTGAGCAGTTGGAACGTGTCTGACCTTCCACGTGCAGGCCCCACCACAGGTGGCCCCCCTCTACCATCTAGGCCGCCATGTTGGCAGTATGTTCATAGCTGCTTCCTCTTCATCAGGCAGTCCAGAAATGATTAACCTGCAGTCCAGAATGACCCACCAAGCCCTCATCTCCAAAAACTCACACTGGGCCCCCATTCCATGACCTGAGTTACCCACTGTCCCACTCAGGCACTGAAACACAATCCCTTGAGGATTCCTCTCAGCTCCTATCACCTGTGGTCCTCCATCAACAGAGACACTCTCAGAAATAAATACCAAGAAACACGCTATCCACAACTGGGATTCTCAAAGTCTCTTCTGTGCTCCAGGACATTTGAAGGCCTAATGTGTGCCCAGAGATACCATGGTTGAGGGCAGCAGTATTAACCAACAGAAACTGAGACTTACTCCCAGCCCAGGTAGGGGGACTCTCAGGGAGGAGGAGGATCACCTGTTGATTATTACCCCACCATCACCACCAAGCTTCTGGTGCTCTGAGGACTGAGAGCAGTATCACTCAACCTTTTACCTTATGTCTTGCCCTCTTCAACAAATCACAGGGCCATTCACTGCTCATCCTCCTTCTTTCCACAGAGAGTTTATTTTCTAAATATTCTTTCATTAAGATTTGTTGAGAGGACATCCAAGATGGTGGACTAGAGGGAGGCTGTGTTCCTTGTCACTCTGTAACTCGGGTTTCAAGCAGAGGAAAATCTGTTTCTCTGTGAGGCAGTCTTTGCTGTTTATCGCTCCCCTGCTCTTTACCCCTTTTGTCTACCTTGATCATCTGCATTCTGCCAGCATATCGATTACTTTTTGGGTGCAGATCACTCACTGACTGCTGCCTATCATCCACCATTTGTACATTTGCCTGCCTCTTGCCTGGCCATTGCCTGCCTTTCACCTACCCATCACCCGCCCATCACCCACCACCTGAGGTCCAACTGCCAATCGTCCACCAGTAGCCTGCAGACCACCTGCAGACCACCTGCACACCACCAGTGGATCATCAGCTGCCTGCTGTTGCCTGGAAGTCCACTGTCACAGTACCCACAGGTTTGGTTACACATGACTGCTGCCATTTGGGGACAACAGCCAGGAACTGTAGGATCCCCAGCCTGACCAACCACACCCCACACAGACTCGGTGCCTATACCCCTAGTTGCAGCTCCCCATTTGCCAACACATTTGGAAGCCAGTGCAGCCATCTTGGAATATCCTGGAAGTGGAAGCTGCCATCTTTAGGTGGAGCAAATCCCATCCTGAGACACCTGCTGGAGACTGAAAGCACATTGTCAGGTACCTCTCATGCATCAGGCTACTGAAGATTAGGAGGTTTGAATAGTATATGACTATTATAGTGTGGATTTTTTTCTCCTTTTCAAAAATTTTTAAGTTTTTATTTCTTTATTTTTCTCGCTCTATTTTCCTTTTGTTTACCTGTTTCCTCAGAGTCTATTTCTCCCTCTTCTCATGCTAACAACCAACTTCTTTTGATTCCACTTTCACTTATCCTACAATCTAGTCCTTCTATATATTCTTTTCTTATCCCATTAACAGTTACATCCTACACCCCTCCCCATCCTCTTTGTCCTTCATTAGAAACTGTAGACCTTATTGCAAATCTGTTGGTTATGCTGTAAATAATAACTGAATTCATCCTCTTTGTTTATTATGACAATATTGTTAACATCTTCATAGGGGCTATTTGGTTTAGGGTTGCATATTATATGTACTGGGTGCTGCTAATATTCATCTCCCTCTTAAAGAAGAGGTTTTGGAAACCTACAGGGTCACTATAAGCCTATGGGCAGAAACTGCAATACCCTAGATCTGCACCACTGGGGGGAAGATACGTGAACAACATGAAAAAACAAGGGAAGAAAGTGTTCCAAACAAACCCAAATTCTACATTAATAGAATCCAATGACAGCTTGGTAGAAGAAATGCCAGAAAAGGAGTTCAGAATGTACACAATTAAAATGATTCACAAAGCAAAGGATGAGATACGAAAGCAAATGCAGGCAAGGAATGATCACTCCACTAAACAGTTGAAAGAGCAACTGCAAGAAGCAAAATATTATTTCAACAAAGGATAGAGATTTTGAAAAAATAAAAACAGAAATCCTTGAAATGAAGGAAATAATAAAACAAATAAAAAACTCAATGGAAAGCATCACCAACAGATTCGATCACTTGAAAGACAGAACCTCAGACAATGAAGAAAAAATATTTAATCTTGAAAATAAAGTTGACCAAACTGAGAAGATGGTAAGAAATCATGAACAGAACCTCCAAGA
Organism: Sciurus carolinensis; assembly: GCF_902686445.1. Classification (NCBI taxonomy): domain Eukaryota; kingdom Metazoa; phylum Chordata; class Mammalia; order Rodentia; family Sciuridae; genus Sciurus; species Sciurus carolinensis. The sequence continues at coordinate 59,361,016 of NC_062214.1, read as the reverse complement.
GCTATGGAATATCATGAAAAGATCAAATTTAAGAATTATTGGGATTGAAGAAGGCACAGAGATACAAACCAAAGGACGGAATAACCTATTCAATGAAATAATATCAGAAAATTTCCTAAACGTGAAGAATGAAATGGAAAATCAACCACAAGAGATTTACAGAACACCAAATGAACAAAATTACAACAGATCCACATCAAGGCACGTTATAATGAAAATGCCTCACATCCAAAATAAAGATAGAATTTTAAAGGCTGCAGGAGAAAAGCAGCAGATTACATATAGTGGGAAAACAATATGGATATCAGCAGACTTCTCAGCCCAAACTATAAAAGCTAGAAGGGCCTGGAACAACATATTTCAAGCTCTGAAAGAACATGGTTGCCAAACAAGAATCTTATACCCAGCAAAACTAAACTTCAGATTTGAAGATGAAACAAAATCCTTTTATGATAAACAAAAGTTAAAAGAATTTACAAATAGAAAGCCTGCACTACAGAACATCCTCAGCAAAATAGTCCATGAGGAAAAAAATGAATAACAACAATGTAGGTCAGCAAACGGAGGAACTACCCTAAAGGAAAAGTCAATCAAAGGAGAAACCAAGTCAGTTAAAAATTTAAAATAAGCCAAAATGACGGAATACAAAACATATCTCAATAATAACCCTGAATGTTAATGGCCTAAACTCATCAATCAAAAGACAAAGACTGGCAGATTGGATTAAAAAGAAGGATCCAACAATATGCTGCCTTCAAGAGACTCATCTCATAGAAAATGACATCCACAGACTAAAGGGAAAGGATGGGAAAAAACCTAATATGCACACAAACTCAGTAAAAAAGTGGGGGTTTCCATCCTTACATCAGAAAAAAGGAACTTCAAGCCAAAGTTAGTCAGAAAGAATAAAGAAGGACATTTCATACTGTTTAAGGGAACCATAAAACAGGAAGACATAACAATCATAAATATTTATGCCCCAAACAATGGCTCATCCATGTATGTCAAAAAAATCCTTCTAAATTCCAGGAATCAAATAGACCACAACATAATAATTCTGGGTGACTTTAACACATCACTGTCACCACTGGATAGATCTTCCAAACAAAAACTAAGCAAAGAAACCATAGAACTCAATAACATAATCAATAACTTAGTCTTAACAGACATATATAGAATATTCCATCCATCAACAAGTGAATATACTTTCTTCTCAGCAGCACATGGATCCTTCTCTAAAAATAGACCATGTGTTATGCCACAAAGGAGCCCTTAGTAAATGCAAAAAAAATAGAGATACTACCTTGTATTCTATCAGGTCATACTGGAATGAAATTAGAAATCAATGATAAAATAAAAAACAGAAACTACTTCAACACCTGGAGACTAAATGTTATTGAGTGAAGAATGGATAACAGAAAACATCAGGGAGGAGATAAAAAAATTCTTAGAGGTAAATGAGAACGATGATACAACATATCAAAATCTCTGGGACACTAAGAAAGTGGTATTAAAAGGAAAATTCATTGCACATTCAAGAATAGAATAAAAAGTCAACAACAAAATGACCTAATATTACATCTCAAAGCCCTAGAAAAAGAAGAACAGAACAACATCAAAATTAGTAGAAGGAAATAACTAAAATCAGAGCTGAAATCAATGAAATAGAAACAATTCAAAAATTGACAAAACCAAAATTTGGTTCTCTGAAAAAGTAAACAAGATAAACCCTTAGCCACACTAATAAAAAGAAGGAAAGAGAAAACCCAAATTACTAAAATTTGTGATGAAAAAGGAAATATCACAACAGACACCATTGAAATACATAACATAATTAGAAGTTACTTTGAAAATCTATACTCCAACACAATAGAAAATATCAGACACTGACAAATTTCTAGAGACATATGATCCTCCCAAACTGAACCAGGAGGACATGCACAATTTAAACAGATCAATTTCAAGCAATGAAATAGAAGAAGTCATCAAAAGCCTACCAATCAAGAACAGCCCGGGACCAGACGGATTCTCAGTTGAGTTCTACAAGACCTTCAAAAAAGAACTTATACAAATACTCCTCAAAGTATTCCATGAAATTGAAAAGGAGGGAACCCTTCCAAATTCATTCAATGAAGCTAGTATCACTCTGATACTAAAATCAGACAAAGACGCATCCAGGAAAGAAAACTTTAGACCAATATCTCTGATGAACATAGATGCAAAAATTCTTAATGAAATTCTGGGAAATCACATACAAAACATTTTAAGAAGATAGTGCACCACGATCAAGTGGGGTTCATCCCGGGGATGCAAGGTTGGTTCAACATCCAGAAATCAATAAATGTAATTCATCACATTAACAGACTTACAGTTAAGAATCATATGATTATTTCAATAGATGCAGAGAAAGCATTTGACAAAATACAGCACCCCTTCATGCTCAAAACACTAGAAAAAATAGGAATAGTAGGAACATACCTCAACATTGTAAAGGTTATCTATGTTAAGCCCACGGCCAACAGCATTCTAAATGGAGAAAAACTGAAAGCATTCCCCTAAAAACTGGAACAAGACAGGGATGCCCTCTTTCATCACTTCTCTTCAACATTGTCCTTGAAACTCTAGCCAGAGCAATTAGACAAACCAAAGAAATCAAAGGGATATGAATAGGAAAAAAAGAAATCAAACTATCGCTATTTGCCAATGACATAATTCTATATTTAGAGGAGCCAAAAAATTCCACCAGAAAATTTCTAGACCTAATAAACGAATTTGGCAAAATAGCAGGATATAAAACCAACACACATAAATCTAATGCATTTCTATTCATAAACAAGGAATCATCTGAAAGAGAAATTAGGAAAACAACTCTGTTCACAAAAAAATAATAAAATACTTGGGAATCAATCTAACCAAAGAGGTAAAAGATTTCTACAATGAAAACTACAGAACATTAAAGAAAGAAATTGAAGAAGATTTTAGAAGATGGAAAGATCTCCCAAGTTCTTGGATAGGCAGAATTAATATTATCAAAATGGTCATACTTCCAAAGGTGCTATACAGATTTAATGCAATTCCAATAAAAATCCCTATGACATTTCTCATAGAAATAGAGAAAGCAATCATGAAATTCATCAAAAGACCCAGAATAGCCAAAGCAATCCTGGGCAGGAAGAGTGATGCAGGAGGTATCACAATACCAGACCTTAAACTCTACTATAGAGCAGTAGTAACAAAAACAGCATGGTATTGCTACCAAAATAGACAGGTAGACCAATGGTACAGGATAGAAGACACAGAGACATACCTACATAAGTACAGTTATCTCATACTAGACAAAGGTGCCAAAAACTTACAATGGAGAAAAGATAATCTCTTCAACAAATGGTGCTGGCAAAACTGGAAATCCATATGCAGTAAAATGAAATTAAACCCCTATCTCTCACCCTGTACAAAACTCAACTCAAAATGGATCAAGGATCTAGGAATTAGGACCCTTCACCTAATAGAAGAAAAAGTAGGCCCAAATCTACATCACGTTGGCTTAGGACCAGACTTCCTTAACAAGACTCCCAAAGCACAAGAAATAAAAGCAATAATCAATAAATGGGATGGATTCAAACAAAAGCTTTTTCTCAGCAAAGGAAACAATCAATAAAGTGAAAAAAGAGCCTACAGAGTGGGAGAAAATCTTTTCCACACACACTTCAGACAGAGCACTAATCTCTGAAATTTATAAAGAACTTAAAAAACTTTACACCAAAAATACAAAGACCCCATTTATTAATGGGCTAAGGAACTGGACAGACACTTCACAGAAGAAGATATACAGGTGGGCAACAAATATATGAAAAAGTGCTCATCATCTCTAGTAATTAGAGAAATGCAAATTAAAATCACCCTCAGATTTCATCTAACTCCAATTAGAATGGCTATTATCAAGAACACAAGCAATAATAAGTGTTGGCATGGTTGAGGGGGAAAAGGCACACTCATACATTGCTGGTGGAGTTGCAAATTGATGCAGCCACTCTGGAAAGTAGTATGGAGAGTCCTCAGAAAACTTGGAATGAACCCATTTGACCTAACTATTCCACTCCTCGGTTTACACCCAAAGGACTTAAAATCAGCATACTACAGTGATGCAGTCACATCAATGTTCATAGTTGCTCAATTCACAATAGCTAGATTGTGGAACCAACCTAGATGCCCTTCAGTTGATGAATGGATAAAGAAACTGTGGTATATATTCACAATGGAATATTACTCAGTCATAAAGAAGAATAAAATTATGGCATTTGCTGGTGAATGGATGGAGTTGGAGAATATCATGCTAAGTGAAATAAACCAAGCCCAAAAAACCAAAGGCCTACTGTTTTCTCTGATAAGTGTATGATGATACATAACATGGCAGGGCAGTGGCAGGGGGAGCAAGAGAAGAATGGAGGATCTTTGGATGATATACAGGAAAATGGGGCGGGAGAGGGTGGGGAAAGGAAAGAGTAGACTGAGACAGACAGTATTACCCTATATACATGTATGATTACATGAATGGTGTCAATCTACATTATGCACAACCTTAGATATTAAGTTGTACCCCATTTGTGCACAATGAAACAAAAATTTTACAGTCTGTAAAAATAAAAATTAAAAAAAAAGATTTGTTGAGGTTAACTCTAGGTAGGCTAGATGGTTAAAAAATGTTTGTCATTCAAAAGAGAAAATGCATTTTATAATACTGAAATGTGCTGTTTCAATTTTTAAGATACATTTTAAAACCACAGGAGATTCTGCCAGTCCTAGAGAGGCCTCCTCCACCCACCTGGCTCAGAATCTCTGATGTTTATTCTATCCAGCAGATCTGACCTTTGGCATACAGCAATACTAGTCTAAGTCAGACCCAAGTTTGCCACATAGCTCTTAAAACTATGAGACTAAGTTCTTCAGCCATTTTCCTTGGTCAGAATGAATCCCCACAGAGTCTCAGCTTATCCTGGATATCCTCCCCCAACCATACTTTGTGGCCCATGCCTGGTTATCCTTGCAGAAACCCTTCTACCCATGAAGGTAATGTATTTCGCATTTCACCTAAAGAAAGTGTGCTTTTAGGTCCCGGAACAAACAACATTCTATTTCAACAAATATACTCACTTAGGAGGAAAAGTTAATTTTGGCTCATGGTTTCAGAGGTTCAGTGCATGGTTGGCAGACTCCATTGCTCTGAGCCCAGTGAGGCAGAACATGGTGGAAGAAAGCTGCTCACTTCATGGTAGCCAGGAAGCAGAGAGGGAGCAGGAGGAGCCAAGGACACAATACATAATCCCCAAGGCATGTCCCCAGTGACCTACTTCCTCCAGCCACGCCCTACCTGTTTACAGTTACCACCCACTACAGTTGTTCTTTCAGATTATTAATCTATCAAATGGATTAACCCACTGATTAGATCACAGCTCTGGTAATCAAATCATTTCACCTCTGAACCTTCCTGTGTTGTCTCACACAGGCGCTTTCCAGAGACACCTCATATCCAAACCATAATACCTGCTTTATCTAATCTTAACATTCGCTTTATTATCTTTTCCTCTCAAGGCCAAGTAAACACTGTAGATCTTCAAATCCTCTGTGTGAACCTTTTCCATCTTATTCCTCTCTCTTCCTCTCCAGATTCACCAGTTTTTCTATTTCCCCACGTATCAATGTATTCATCGAATATGTCTGTGTGATTTTTTTGAACTTTATGTGTTATCCTTCAGTAAGTATCCTTGCTTTTGAGCCCAACACTATATTTTAGAGCTACAGTCATAATATACATGTAGTTTTCTCATTAACTTACTTGAATGGCCATGTGGTATTCCCTTGCATACACCTCTCTTTACTTAGCCATCCTCTTTATGGTGAGTTAGCTTTTTGCTCTTAAAAACAAAGTGATGGGATCATTCTTTTATGTTAACGGATATTGATTTCTGGGAAGAAGGACAGTATTCTGATAAGACCGGCCTCACTTCAACATCTGCTGGGGACAGAGCATACAGGTATTTCTGAGTTGCTTCCATCTAAGATCAGCATCTACCGGCCAAAGGCCGCCGGAGCCAGCAGGCTTAGCCTAAGAGGGGAAGATCCCCAGACCCTGAGATTGGGTAGAAACTTGCCCTGCAGCAGCTCGGTTCGTGAAGCGTCAGCTGCTGGCACAGTGTGAACATCATCATCATCATCATCGACTGCCTGACCCCCTGCTCAGCTGGTATCTCAGGCCGCCCCTTTAGACTCACCCCACAGTGACATTTTTATTCATTAACAGTCCCAAATGGCATTCTTCTTATTTTAGTGCAATTTCATCCCAGGGAATCTATGTAGGCACATCCTGTTCAGCAAGCAAAAGATTTTACTTGGCACATAAACAGAAGATAATTTATAACTTTGCAGATTTTTCTTCCTCTGTGTCTTTGGTGTTTATCCAAGAATATATGCTGAATGTACATGTCTCTAAAACATCTTACCTCGCCTGACGAATCAAGTCCAAATTCCCTAACGTGGCATTGGGGGCCTTTCCGGCCTGCCTTGGCCACTCATTCCATCTCATCTAGAGCTGTATCCCACGCCCTGCAGCCCAGTCTGTGCCTTCCTTCATCCTACTGAGCCCTATGTTTCCGAGGGGCATCAAGTTAACCTAAATTACCCAATTCAAATGTCACTTCCTCTGCAAAGCTTTGGCCAGGACTCTCCTACACATAATAAATCACTCCTCCATCTATATTCCTATCACCTTTTCTTTGTAACTCTGCAATGCAAGGGCCTTTATGACCTTTAATTATGCATACAGATGTCCATCTCCCCCTCTAGACTATGAGCACCTCAGCGCAATGACCTGTTTTATGCCTTATTTTATCCCCACACTTTGCCTTGTGCATAGTAAAGTGAATTAATGTTTCACAAACATATCAAAGGTGATTTTTTTTCTATGACTAACTTCTAGCAAGAAGAGACTTTAGTATCCGGGCCTCTGTGTACTATTGATTTATTCTTGAAAGAACACTTTTAGCACCACATCTTTAAAAAATTATTATGAACCCAAAATCTAAGGCACTTAAACAGCTTCCCTTGAAGGGATATTTTTCTTGACTGCAGATTTTTTTCTTTTAAAGAGATAGACCCATTTTGCTCCATCGTAATAGAACAGAAGTGCAGAACTCCAGCCCTCCCCTGGATTCTGAACTCCTCATGCGGCAGAAAATGTACCTAGGTAACAACAACAATGGCCAGCCAGTCTAAACAAGGAGTTGGTAGAAGTCAGGCACTGTACTGTGTTTGAGCTGCGCTTTGGCATTTAACCTACCTGTCACCTTATAAGGTGTATCCTACTATGGACCACATTTTAGAACTAAGGGAATTTGGAGGAGTTGAGTAACTTACCCAAAGTCACACAGCTAGGAGATGGCCCGGCTGCTTAACTTCTACCTGTGTCTTTAACTGTTTATTAGATGTAAAAAGAGAAACCAAGCTCCATGTTTGTAGAACACTTTCAAGGCAATTCCACCATCTGTTGCTTATTTCCCTTCTCACAACTCTGCGAGATTGCATCCATCCACGGAGATGCCCACGTCCTTATTTTTTAAATTAAGCATCTGTGGGTCAAAGAATTTGCATGACACGCTAAAGAATCCATGCTTAGAAAGTATTGTATCAGTCAGGACGGGCTAGGTCATGTGACTTAAAGCAATAAGCATTTATTCCTTGTTGGTGCTGCATGTCATCTGTGCATCTGCTTGGCCCTGCTCCACTCTGCCTTCACGCTGAGACCCAGGCAGTGCAGCAGGAGCAGGCTTTATCTTGAGCACTACCAGTTATCATGGCAAACTATGTGCTGACTCTAAAAGCCACACAGGCACATGTCATTTTCATGTACACTTCATTGACCAAAGCCAGTCACATGACCCGACTTGAATTCAACCTAGAAAATGAGTAATCCTCCGTGACCCTCTCACAGAGAAGGGTACCAAGTAGTGCAGCCCACCACAAGGAGCAGCAATATAAGAATTTAACCACCACCACCCCCCCAAAAAAAAAATGCTGTATCTCTTCGGGTCAGTGAGAGCTACCACAGTAAAGAATTTCTTTCCTTCATGCCTGCATCACCAGTTGGTTTCCTGAATGATGGAATCCTTGTCTAATGAGTTCTCCAGAGTCCAGGGTGCTACATCAGAAGTTCTGAAGTCACTGGGAATTCACTTCTGGAATATTCCAGAAAGTTCCAGAGAAAGAACTAGTTAAGCTAAAGATATGTATACCTATGATTAAAAATCTACTCCTATTTATTTTTTTTAAAAGAGAGAGTGTGTGTACCAAAAGTCATGTACAAGAATGTTCATGGCAGATTTACTCATAATCACCCCAAAATGGACACAACCTGTCAAAGGTATTCTCTCAACTTCATCAAAAAGGGAAACAAACTCAAGAAAGCTGGCCTTTGGTCACTCCTTCACAAGGCAGAGCTGAGGAAGACCATGTCCATTGCTCTGTTCATGACCCCCAGGTCACTGAGCCATACCCGCTGCTTCTCTGCCTGTCCCCCCACTTCTGCTTAACTGAAGCACAGTATCCTTGCCAGGTCTCCTAGTACAAGACATAAATCAGACAATAGCCCTTGACTGATCCCAGCCAATGTTGCCTAAGCTCAGTTCTCTCTCACTGGGCACAGACAATGCCCTGGCTAAGTTCCTGTAAAAATAAAAGCATTAAAAAAAAAAAGTCTTTCATCAGCATTCATAATTATCTAGAAAACACAAGTGTGTGTTTGCAATTCCCATATTCACACTATAAAAGGAGGAGAAATTTTTGTGTGTTCTTATGGTAAGAGTTTGATATACTTAAGCAAGCTGGAATATGGAGAAAATATTGTACATTCTTTTTCTAGACTGCTCTCCCTGGGATGATAAACACATACACATCATTCATGTCTATTCCCGTGATCTCTTTTGTGATCATTTTACAAGCACTTCACTTGGGAATTAGTCCCTATAGTATTACAAATGGACAGATATGAAAGTTGAGTGCTTTCTAGAACAAGGGTATAAGGCAACTCTGAGAAGATGAAAGTCGCTTTCATTTTGCATTGGCAAAATGTCCTTGTGCTTCTCTCACAGATTTAAATGTCTTCAAAGGCCTTAGATTTTTAAAAATGCATGGTGTGCATCCACTCTGAGATTTGCCTCTTGCTCAGACCTGGCAAGGAGGGTGACCATCTGCTCTGTTCCAAAAAGGAGCACACAGGCTGTCTGAATCTTCCAAAGGGAGTTCCCTGGCTTCAATATTGTTTTTGCTTTTATAAATATCCAATTTGGGGAATGTCAAGGCACAGCAAAGTCAGTGCTGCATCATTGGAAATAAGAAACTAACCACACAGGTCAGCAAGTAAATCAGGTTGACAAACACAAATTTGCACACCTGTTTATTGAGATACTACTATATGCCAGAGCACCCAAACAGATGAAGCCAACCCCCAAAGTAGTTTGTCTCTTTCTCTCCCATGGCATTTGTGTACATTCCTTTCCATCCTGTTGCCTCTCCTGAATCACCCAAGAGATATCAGGACATGACACTGAGCACACACAGATCCTAGGAAACAAATGTCTCACTGAGTAAAAGGGACCACTATGTATTAATGGGAAAACACTGGTAACCAGATTTCCTGCTTTTTTTTAACACTTCAAAAAGACAAAGTGAAAAAATAATAATTCAAGGTATAAGAGCAGCCACAAACCTGAAAATGACTGGTTTGAATTGCCCAGGCCAGGCCAGTGCCCTGCGTCGGGGTCTGCACCCACCCTGCCCAGCCTAGGTCCTGCACAGCAGCAGACCTGAAACACAGCACAGCTATAAGTGGCAGGTCAGTACCCAAGGTCCACCTTGTAAGAGGCTGCTGCAAGTCATTCATCTGCCCAGAAAAGAAAAACTTTCTTTAAAAAAAAAAAAAGGGAAAAATCAAGTGACTTCCATAGAAGTAAATGTTACTTGCTCTACCTTTTCTTTTTCTTCATTTTGTAAAGGGAAGTATTTTGTCAAAAAAAAAAATGTGGCAATCCAGTGACTATTCTCTTGTCCATAATCACATCAAGAATATCACATTTTCTCATATACAACTTTATTAATTTCCCTTGTGAAATAATGCTGATATTATCACATCTTACAAACAGATAATATTCTTCTCCATTAACTTCCAATAGATGGAAGTTCAAGGAAACCAAAGGCCACTTCCAAGACTGACCTCACACTTCACAACAGAAATACTGGATTCAAGAACTCCTACTTCTAAAGAATAAGAGAAAGAAACAGAAAGCCCGACAGGAACATTCTGAAAGGCTAGAAGTTTATACCAATCAAACTTTGAATGAAATGCAAGAGTAAAATCAAAATAGTTCTAGTCATTCAAGGCCTCAGAGGGTTTACAGATACATAAAGACCTACCTGGAAAATACTTTTTAGGAGAAATAGGCCTGCAAAAAAAGAAAATAAATTCCAGAAGGGCACTACTAGATATGGAAGGGAAAACGAGTACATATGTTATAAAATTTATTTTCAAAATAACCAATGACTATAAAAACAAATGTATAAAAGCCAGAACTAAAGATCAGCACTGACATGGTAGTGGCCAGGAATGGACTGGAAAAGCATGGGGTGAGAACATGATATAGTATTTGCTTTGTTTGGTGGAAGATTTGGAGAGATAAGTATAGTTTTAATACTATAAAGAAAACCTCTAGAAAAATAAAACTATAACTTTAAACCTACAAAACAAAATTCAACATATCCATTATAAATAAAATAGAAAAAAGATTGGTGTGCAAATTTTTTTTAAATGAGATAAGAGCAATAAGTGATTTAATAAGCAAAATTAATGTAAAGAGTTAAACTGACAAAAACATAGTGTTGTCAGATCGTATTTTGAAAAAAAACTTATCCAGCAACCTGTTACCTATAAGAGACTCATTTAAAATGGAAGTACACGTGGAGAAGGAAAATTTTGCACTGACATTTATTTAAAATGTCAAGATAGATTTTATTTGAGCTATTGCAGCAGAGGAGGGATATTTTGATACATAGCTGAGCTCAGTTTCAACTGCAGCAAAGACATTTAGGGATTTATAGACAAAGAACAGAGTGAGGGGTCAGTGGATGTCAAATCATCACGAAGAACTTGGTTAGCTATCAAAGGTGGAAAGAATTTTGTAAAACTAGCTTAACATAATTTTTGCTGACGGGGACCAAGGACTCAGATGTCAAGGGTTGGGGGTGAATAACTTGAGGATTCATTGAGCTGGGAAGATTCTCCTTAAACTGACGTAGCAGCATTCTTTGCTAGAACTGGGCTCAGCAGGCCAAGGTCAAGACACAGTCAAGAAAAGAGCTTAGAAGGAGCCTGACCAAAGTTTGGTCTAGAAGAGAATCTGTGTCATTTAAAAATAAAGGAAAGAAAAAAAAAAAAGCAAAAAATAAATAAATAAATAAAAGGAAAGAAAAAGCATGAACCAAAAGAAAGAAACCCATCTTAATACTAGACTAAACAGGATTTGGATGAAATTATCATAAGGTCAAAGGAGTATTTTACATATATAATATTAAAGTATTTTATATGTATATAAATATACATTAGATTAAAAATTGTAATGATCATAACTGTAGTGTTCTAGATAATATATTGAAACATATGAAGAAACATTGATAAAACTACAGAGAGAAGTAGATAAATCAATCATGGTAACTGAAGATTTTAAGGCTTCCTTCCCAGAAAAAGCTAAAAGAGGCAAAAAAAATTTGTCATATAACTAAAAAGTTTGTCTGTATAGATAGATCTGTTGAAACAAAGAACATTTACAAAAGTTCACAACAGAAGTTGCTCAGAGATTATGTTTCTAATCATAAACTAATAACATTAGAAATCAACATTGTATATATGAAAACTACTGTATGTTCTATTTCTGGGAGAAAGAAGAAATAAAAATGGAAATCTGAAGATACTTAGAACCGAACGAAAAAGAGAGAAGTACAGGTAAGTACTTATGACTACAGATACACCATAATTGCCAAAATCCTACAGCAACTATCACACTTTATGAGGAAATTTTACATGTGTTCACTTGAAGGTCATAAAAAACAGATTGCATGCTTTTACAATAACCGTAAGACATAGTACTGAAGGCACTCGCTGAGGCAATGAAGCAAGAAAAAATAAATAAGGGGAAAATAGAAAAGACACAAAGTCAAAAGGCATAATTATCAATATGGGTGAATGATGTGATCAATCATATATATCATTCATAGAGCTGTAATACAACCTAAGATGGAATAGTAAGATGTCATAACCTAAGGCAGGTGGAAAGAAGATCAACATAAATCAGCAAGAGAAAAAATATATAACATGAAATCCAATAAAACACACAAGGGAAATAAAATCTAAAAGATATCAAGAAATTAAGAGTATATGAGACCTTTAGAGAGAAAATCTAAAACTTCATCAAAGAATTCTTTTAATAGACACATAGACAAATGGAACAAAATAGAAGACACAGAGACAAACCCACATAGATATAGTCATCTGATACTAGACAGGTTCCAAAAATATATGTAAGAGAACAGATAGCCTATTTAATAAATGGTGCTGGGAAAACTGGTTATCCTTATGTAGAAGAATGAGACTAAATCCCTCTCACCCTCGCAAAAGTAAACTCAAAATGGATCAAAGACCTAGGAATTAGATGAAAAACTATGCAACTTCTAGAAGAAAACATAGGGTCAACACTCCAACATATAGGCACAGGCAATGACATTTTCAGTAGGACCCCTAAAGCTCATGAAATAATACTGAGAATTAATAAATGAATGGCATCATATTAAAAAGTTTCTGCACAGCAAAGAAAACAATTAAGAATATGGTCTGGCTCAGTGGCTCACACCTGCAATCCCAGTGGCTTGGGAGGCTGAGGCAGGAGGATGGCAACTTCAAAAAACAGCCTCAGCAATTTAGCAAGGCCCTAAGCAAATTAAAAAGCAGTTGGGTCTGTGGCTTCGTGGTTAAATGCCTCTAGGTTCAATCCCTGCTACAAAAAAAAAAAAAAAAAAAAAGAATATGAAGACAGAACCTACAGAATGGGAGAAAATCTTTGCTAGCTACTCTTCTGACAGAGGATTAGTATACAGAATATATCAAGAACTCATAAAACTTAACACACACACAAAAAAAACCCAGTTAATAAATGGGCAAATGAACCAAACAGAACTTCTCAAAAGAAGAAATACAAAATGGCCAAGAAACACATAAAAAAGTATTCAACAACTTTAGCAATCAGGAAAATGCAAATAAAAACTACATGAGATTTCATGTAGAATGGCAACCATCAAGAGTACAACTGATAATAAATGTTGGAGAGGATGTGAGGAAAAAAGAACACTTTTACATTGTTGGTGGGATTGTAAATGGTTATACTAACTGGAAATCAGTATGGAGGATCCTCAAAAGACTTGGCCTGGAACCACCATATGACTCAGCTATAACACTTCTTGGTATTTACCTTGAAGAATTAAAGTCATCTTACTGTAGTGATACAGGCATACCCATGTTTATAGCAACACAACTCACAATAGCCAAACTACAGAACCAGCCTAGGTGTCCATCAACAGATGAATGAAGAAAGAAAATGTGGACTATATACACAAAGGAGTTTTATTCAGTCATAAGAAAAATGAAATTATATCATTTGCAGGAAAATGAATGAAACTTGAAAGTATAATGTTAAGTGAAATAAGCCAAACTCAGAAAGTCAAGGACCATGTGTTTTATCTCATAAGCAGAAGGTAGAGAGAAAAAAGGAAAAGAAGGAGGGGGAGGTCTCATGAAAATGGAAGGGAGATCAGTAGAATACAAAGAAGGGAACAAAGGGGTAGCAAGGGGGAGGGAAAAAGAAAATGCTGGGGAATGATATTGTACAAATTATAGTGTTATATCATGTGCATGTATGAATATGTTACAACAAATCCCACTATTATGTATAATTATAAAGCACCAATAAAATATGGGGAAAGAACCCTTTTAAAAAACTTGAATATATAGAAAGATTAACATATTCATGTATGGGATGACAACATAATAAAGGAGGAATTGTCTTAAATTAGCTTGTGTCAGTAAGTTATTGATTTTCAGAAAAAAATTTACTTTTTTATTTGTTCTTTTTAGATATACATGACAGTATGGTGTATTTTGACATATCATACATACATGGAATATAACTTATTCTAATTAGGATCCCATTCTTGTGGTCATACATGATGTGGAGTTTCACAGGTCATGTATTCATATATGAACATAGGACAGTTATGTCCCATTCATTCTACTCTTTCCTATTCCAAAAATTGACTTCTTTATAAAGTCAGAAGTATTAAAATACATATAAACATGCATGTGTGCACACACATACAAACACATACACATGGAGTTATGTCCTGGTATCTGTGAGGAACAGGTTCCAGGACCCCCTCATGTACCAAAATCCATAGATGCTCTTAATAAAAACATCTATGTAAAATCTCTTCTATAAAATGGTGCAATACTTGCATAGAACCTAGACACTTCTGCCCATATACTTTATTTTTAAACACTTTTTTTAGTTGTAAATGGACATAATACCTTTACCCCATTTATTTTAGGTGGTGCTGAGGATCAAACCCAGTGCCCCACAGTGTGAGGAAAGTGCTCTACCCCTGAGCTACAACTCCAGCCCTTCCCACGTACTTTAAATCATCTCTAGATTACTTACAATATGATCACATGTAAATGCTGTTTAAATAGCTGTTACACTGTAGATTTAGGGAACAATGAAAAGGAAAAAAATGTACATGTTCAAGACAGACACAACCATGGTCAGCCTAAACACAAAGGTGAACGAAGCTCAAACACTGGGTAGAGCAGGAGACGGAGGCCACGACAGGGCGCCCCTACACACCACTTCACTTGAGCAGATTCAGCCTAGTTCTAGGTGCACAACAAATCCAAGTTTTGCTTTTTGGAACTTCAAGGAATTTTTTTTTTCAAATATTTTCAATCCACAGTTGGTTAAATCAACTGTTGACTGAATCCAAGGCTATGGAATCCACAGATAAGGATAGCCAACTCTGTGTGTGTGTGTGCGTGTGTGTGTGTGTGCACACACGCGTGCACACAGAAACTGGATAGATCTTTAAAAACAGCACTGTAAACCAGGCATGATGGCACACACCTGTAATCCCAGCAGCTCAGGAGGCTGAGGCAGGAGGATTGCGACAGCCTCAGCAACTTTGCAAGGCCGTAAGCAACTCAGTGAGACCCTAGAATAACTCAAAGTACAAGGCACTTCTCCAAGGACCCACTTAGGACAGTGTGCTCTGAATGAATCATGGTCCAAAAGAAGTAAAAGAGATGGTGTAGAAAGGCAACTTAGAGGGGAAAAAACCAAGGCAGTGAAGAGGATGCAGGAAAACGAGGGCTGAGTACTAGAAGCTGGGTAATGAGAAGGATAAGCAAGACAGCTGTAAAATGTGACAAGTCATAAAAACAGGTGCTTTCTAAGTAATTTTCTTTCCAAAGAAGTCTCTAAGTAACTTTCACTGGTCAAGTCATTCATGTTGAAGGTAAAGAACAATCTAGGGACTTCCAGATTCTCTGAACTTGAGAGGTGAACACACACTGTACTGCTATGTCCCTCCCAGTTCCTTATTGGCCCCAAAGACAACAGGTAGTGTGGTAACACTCTGAGTAGGTCACTTGGCCTCACTGTAATCATCCTTCTAGAAGAAAGATGATAAAATGAAATAAAAATTAAATGAAAGCTAATACAGCTTCCAGTTCCAAATTCATAGTAATGCATACTTGGATATTCTATAAAGTACAAGGTACCTTCACTATAATTGTTATTTTGCTTATTATGGTATTATAGTTTTAAATTAAATCCAAATAAAATAAATCAAAGCTGGCTTAAAACAATTATGTGGTTCAATTCTGCAAAAGCCCTAAACAACCAAGATTAAAAGAATGCTAGAATTTGAAAAACCACAAATCCTAAGTGCTGTGTAAATTAGAATAGAAAATTATTAAATTAATTGTAATTTACACAATAAAAATTAACAAATCTCCTTGTGTTGGCAGCAAGGAGAAAATGTGTATACGTTGCTACAACAAAAAACACAAAATCAAATTATTTCAGGGTTAGCACTATTTTTCTAGGGATCAAAGCGGTACTTGACAGATGTTTTCCTGCAAGCCACAAAATGCTTGACTGTGCTGAAGTATTTTAAAATGCTGGCTTGTGCCTTCGAATGAAGTGCCTTCCAAAAAACAAACCCAGGCAGGGTCACTGATCTCATAGCAAGGAGCAGCTTTCAGAACGTTGGAGAGTGACCTTTATCTACTGTATTCAGATGCTGGTGAGCAAGCTGGTTGGAATGGTCTCCTGTTCTTCTGTCAAGTAGAAAATTATTGATTAAATGTGAGATGCTGAAATTCATCTCTTACTGGGAAACATTTCAGAGCATTATAGAATTCATTTTACTCACACAATAAATCTATTGAGTAATGAGACAGAAGAATCCACTTGCAAATATAGAGAAATATTTCCTCAAACAGTTACACCAGATAAATTATTCACCTTCAACAATATGCCACAAAATATAATTTCAATAGATTCTTTTAAAATGCAGTGTTCATGCATCCAGGAATGAATGTTTATAAAATGTTAATGTCTGTCATTTTTTTCTTAAAAGTATGCCTTGTACGTGACTCAAAACTTGGCCTGCACTGATTATAAGAATAGAGCAGGTTCAAACAATCATATCTTCATTGTGCAAAAAAAATGGGTACTTTTAAAGCATAAGCAAGACCTGAAAATAAATCTCTTGTGTATTCGGTTGACATATCATGCTTCCCAAAGAATCAACTAAGAAAGACTTGAGAATTCCCTTATTTTTTCAAGGTTCAGTAAGCAAGTAGGATTGTCTCCTATTTATACAACTTGTTCAATAACCCTGCTGGTCAATATGATAGACTTCTCTTAAAAAATAGAAAACAGTCTAGAGAGGCCAAGTAACTGCTGAAGGACACACAGTACAAATTACAGAGCTAAGCTTTGAAAATAACTTTGTCAACTCCATGTGTAATGCTTTTTCTATTTATCATAATCTAATACACTAGAATATGTTCTACATATAATTTTTACTTGGTGGTTTGTCTAACAGTAAAGCATAAGGAAATAAATTTAAATTATATCATTGGTTTCATAAAATAAAACATGTTTATGAGAGTAAGCTGCCAAATAAGTCTCCAGAGGCCTTCAAGCTATCAGCTTTGTGTATAAAATTAATCAACTTTAGTCTTTTTTCCATTTCATATCTCACCAATAGATATCCAGATGCATCAGGCATATTTTGTTAGGAAAAATTAACTGATTTCATGCCAAAACTCAAACCCTTGTTCAGAGAAGAAAAGTCCCAATGTTATAATCTGTAAAGAATCTTCTTGTCTCAAGTGATGAAGACAGAAAAGGAACAGGTGTCCAAAGAGCACTCACACAGCCCAGCACACATCTTAGGAGGACCCACCCTAGAGGACACACCGACGAGAAAAACCAGCCTTAGCCTCATAGACTGGGTTGTGATGTTGAGCTTAGAATATGGAGTCAGGTCACAGCAATGTGACCTTTGTGAGTCCCTCCCTCCCCGCTTCCCCAAACCCCCATCCTTAAGTTCCTTGCTCTGGAAAAAGAAGATAATGAGATGGACCTTGCAGGATGCTGTGAGAGTTTAAAGAGGTGCCAGGTACAAGGTGATGGCTGAATAAACGCTATCCATTATCATCATCCAGTCACCGCAATATCACTTTTCTGGTTCAGCAACTTGACCTTTGAAATGTTCAGTTCTGTTTTCCTGAGAAAATTCCTGAGGACACTGACCTCTGGGTGTGAGAGGCCAGAAACATCTCCAGCCCATTCCTCCCCTTAAGCTTTGTTGAGGGGAATAACATTTTCTAATAAAGCCTGGAACTCTGGGTCACCAAGGGCCCGTCTTACCAGTGTGCTGGGGGCAGTGACAGACCCTACATGTTACTCAGAGTCCTGTGGTTATTTAAATGGAAGGGAGGAAATGTCATCCATGTCCATCAACAGAACTACACCCTAACATCCAAGTAGGTGACTCCTACAAGAAAACAAAAATACAAAAATCAAAACAAAACAGAAATGTGCTGCACATCTGTGATTTAGAAACCAAAATACATTTGATTTTTAGTTTTTTTAATTGTAGATGGACACAATACCTTTATTTTATTTATTTATTTATTTATTTATTTATTTATTTTTAATGTGGTGCTGAGGATGAAACTCAGGGCCACACACACTAGGCAAGTACTCCACCACTGAGCCACACCCCAGCCCCAATACATTTGATTTTGAAGGATTCATTTTTTTCTGTAATGACCTTTAATTGATATTCAGCTAGATGGACAAAACATCTGTTTCAGAAGAAACTTCCAGTGACAGGAGAAAGTAATTTCCAATGTCATGCCTCTTTAAAAATGAAAGAAATGCATTTGTTTGTTTGTTTGGTACTGGGGATTGAACCCAGGGATGCTTTACCACTGAACTACATCCCCAGCCCTTTTTATTTTTAATTTTTTTTATTTTTTTAATTTATTTTTATTGTAAACAAATGGGATACATCTTGTTTCTCTGTACATGAAGTAGAGGCATACCATTTGTGTAACCATACATTTACCTAGGGTAATAGTTTTTGATTCATTCTGTTATTTTTTTCTCCCCCCCCACCCCTCCCACCCCTCCTATCCCTCTATAGAGTCCCTCCTTCCTCCATTCTTGCCCCCTTCCCACCCCCTATTATCTTTTATTTTGTGATAGGGAATCACTAAGTCGTCCAGGTTGGCCTTGAACTGTGATTCTCCTGCCTCAGCCTCTCCTGTTGCTGAGGTTATAGGCATGCACTATTGTATCTGGCAAAAGAAACTTTCATAAATAATTATCCTGCTTGAAGTAGATTTATATACCAATTTTATTATATAACATCAACAGGCTGAGTATATATTTATATTCTCTTGTGTGCCTTATGCAAATCAGGATAAATAAATCTTAAGGCGACTCACGTGACATTTTGACTTGGGGTTTGCAAAGCTCCGTTTTAGGAGATGAAGGGAATTCCATCTCACTGCCTGAATCTGAATGAAGTGGTGAAGGTCAGAGAGTCAAATTGAAGCCAATGATAAAATGAAACATATGGCTTTGATGTAACAGATAAGTCATGAGTAGGCATTTTCCAAGATCAGAAAGGAAGAAGTAGCTGACAAGCAGTGGAAAAAACCAGGCTGAAAAGAAAGGAATTAGGGAACAGAAAGATACCAGGGGATGAATCAGAAGGCAGCAGAGGCCACTCTGGGGACATTCTATGGGAAGGAGGGACATTTCAAATTTTTCTTCAAGAAATAATTGGTACTGATTCATTAACTCTTACAATATCTGACATCAAATTCATGATGCTCAGGCAAAGGATTAAAAGGTAATATTTACTAAGAGGTTACTATGTGCCAGGCACTGTGCAAAACACCTTACAAGCTTCTCACATTTTAAGGTGGAAAACACTATCATCATTTTACAGATGAGGAAACTAAGGTTCTGAGAAATTAAAGACTTGCCTAAGAACGTGGAACAAAATCAATGGTGGTGCCCAGGTATGAACCAGGTGGCATGACCCAGGGCCCATGCACCTCTAAATACACAATAAAATGAACAGCTTAAAAGTTAGAAAACTATCATACAGCTGAGCCTATTGGAATGAAAAAGACAAAGTTCCATGCAGATTCTCACCAAACAGTATGTTGATTAGAACTGATCTCAGAGGAGAGCGTCTGAGGTTGTTGGTATAGGGACTTTCTTTTTTTTTAGGGACTTTCTTAAGCTAAGTAGTCTTTTCTTTTTTTCCTTTTTATATATACATAAAACACTATTTCTTACTGCTCTAAAGTTTTTTTTAAATTTATTGACACATCGTAACTGTACCCATTTATGGAATTCAGTGTGACATTTCAACACGTGTGCAACATGTAATGATCAGATCAATCCCTAAAGCTTTTTGTAAAAAGTTCTTTTTCAGCTGGATCATTAAATAATGACTTGCCCAATTAACCAATTAGATAAACAATGACCAAATGGAATAAACAGTTTGACAGCATCATGAGGCTATCTATCACTTCTGAGTGAAGGGGTTGTTGTGTGTTGTTCTTCTCAGGTAGGAGTCATGGTGGAACCTGCAGTGAGGTATCTGCAAATTCATGGAAGAAACTTCATAATACCTGGAATCTTAGAACCTGAAAGATTTTAGTTCAAGCAGGATTGTATGTCTCTGTGCAACAAATGTCTAAAGAGAGAAGGGAAAGTTCATGGGAGAGAGAGAGACGTAGGTATTTTTAAGAACTGAAGTCTAAAAGACAAGGGAAGAAAAGGAACTCTTGAATTTTTCTTGTATTTTGAAATACACATTTCTAAGATGTATGATTATCTAGAACTATGTTACCACTGGCCTGAGAAAGCTTGCATTCAAATTAAAAACATACTGAAACTTCAAGGGAGATTCAAAAAGGAGAGCCAAGAAGAGGAATGACACTCAGGATGGAGAGGCACAACTGTAATCCCAGTGGGTTGGGAGGCTGAGGTGGGAGGATCAAGTGTTTAAAGCCAGCCTCAGCAAAAGTGAGGTGTAAGCAACTCAGTGAGACCCTGTCTCTAAATAAAGTACAAACAATAAGGCTGGGGATTGGCTCGGTGGTTGAGTTCAATCTCTACTACCAAGAAAAAAGGAGAAGGAGGAGGAGAGGAGGAGAGGACGAGGAGGAGGACAAGGAGAAGGAGGGAGAAGAAGAAGAAGAAAAGGTTTTCCTGTGATTAATTTAAAGACAGCATCAGATCCAGCAGGGAATGTTGCTCTCTTCTTCAGAAACCTCTCAAGGCCTGACAGATGACCATCAACTACCCATTGTTGTGACTGACCACCAGCTTTGCTTCAGACCCTGCACTAAATTCAAGCTTTGCATTGTGGCTGGCACATAGCAATTGCTCAACTAATACTTGTTAAATGCATACGTGCATAAATAACTGAATAAAGGATAGCCCAAAAATTCAAAATCCAAAAGTTTCTATTTCCAGTTTCTGCCATAAGATTATAGATCTTAATATAGTTCCAGTGATAATTGTCTGCTGGTACTACTCAGGTCAAATTCATGAACTCAATTTCCCTGGAAGCCAATCAGCTCTGGTTATTCTGAGCACCCATCCACACTCCACTGGAGGCCTCGCTGTGGTTGTCTCGCCACTGCCCTTAAGGACATCTGAGATGGGTTAGCAGCAAATCGTACCTGGAGGATACAATTTCAAGTGTCTGTTTTCATGGCAAAGGTCAGGAGCACTTGTTTGGGTCTTTCATTGTAAGGACTTTAAATTTTCTTTTCCCTATCACCTTTAAAACTGCCATTCACAAGGGAAAATAAATCCATGATTCTGCTGGATATTAGTTAACCATAAACTGAGCTCCTGTGCACATAGATGTATATAGAAGTGTCAAGTTTGGAAATCATTACAGAGGATTTTTTTCATCTGTGTACCCAGGGTCTAAAATTTGCATTACTTCTTCATGCTCATAGCCTCTTTGAGGCATCTGTCATGTACCAGGCACTGTAATAAAGCTGCAGAGACTCACCACAGGTCACATTCTCATGGGTCACATATTCAAGGAAGAGACAGACATGGCAAATAGATAATCCTATACAAGCAAAGGAGAAGGCATCATTTGGAGTAATTAACACAGGGACTTACTCTGAGATCTAAAAGACATCCCCAGTGAGGTAGCCTTTGGGTTGACAGCTAGCAAAAAGTAATTATGATGATGATGATCACTGTATAACCCAGATTACATGCAAATTAGGAATAAATTATCCAGATAATTATGGGGAAAGTCGATCTTCACTTGGATTCCCTGGATGCTGTCATTTGAGTTCCTATTATGCACTATTGAAATATCCAGTGGAGAATCAGGGATTGACCAATTAACCAGAAAATACTTTTGCCTTAATTACATAGACACTTCATGAAAAGTGGCTTAGCTAGGAACAACTGAACAACTGCTTGAGATCTCCACTTCCCACCTCACTTATATTCAGTTTTAATATCCAGTTTCAGATCTATGACTTTTCATAAAATGAAACTTGTAGTATATTCTCCCCAACCTGTTCACATGACATGGTAGATTCCAGTCTAGTTTATTTCCTTGCTTGTAAGATATCATCGAGCCTTCCCCCAACCTAAGTTCCACTGTTGAATCGGTTTTATTGAACTTCACATTTTGCTATGTAATTGCCCAGACATTCATCAAGATGACACAGGAAATGAAAACCCCAGTCCCAGAGCCATGTGAATGTCAACGAACAAACAGATCAAAGAAGTAAACAAGCCTGATCCACATTCACTCGTGATTAACAGGAAAACTGAGAGGGAGGGAACTGACTATTTGCCAAGGACAGAATGAAACATAAATTGAATTTTCCTCCTGTCCTTTGAAAATGTTGACATTTTCATCTGCTCATCATTTCTACATGTCTTATTTTCACAACTTACTTAACACCCTAAATAATTGCCTCAGGTCAAAAAGAAACAAATAACTGCAATAT
This sequence comes from Sciurus carolinensis, assembly GCF_902686445.1. Taxonomy (NCBI): domain Eukaryota; kingdom Metazoa; phylum Chordata; class Mammalia; order Rodentia; family Sciuridae; genus Sciurus; species Sciurus carolinensis. The sequence goes on along the minus strand of NC_062214.1, from coordinate 59,338,278 downwards.
TGTCAGGAGTTACTTAATTGTTATTTAATTGTTAGTATTATTCAGATACTTTGTCCACTTTCATCTTCTATGAACTGCCTAGAACTCTTGACATTCACAGTATTGTCAATTCAACACATGAGAAAGTCTTGAAGAACATATGTCTCACTCATCTCTGTAGGCCAGTATCTAGAACAGAACGTGGGATACAACCTCCTTAGCCTCCCTAAAACCCTTGCAACTTGTAAGTAATTTGCCAAAATAGCCATCATCAGTAGAAGAGAAATTCAGTGAAGGGAAGTTCATGGGTTTTGGGGTCAGATAGAAGAAGTTTTGAAATCTGACCTCTCTTACTAACCACAAAATCTGGAAAATGGCTTAAATTTTCTTCACCTTAAATTCTTCTATCAGGGGGAGATAAAGACCATTTTCAACCCAAGGATAAGCTGAGAAGCAAATCAGATCATGCAAATAGAATGTCAGCACTTATTGGGAAATGTTTGCCCTCTTTCCTTTACTTTCCCTTAAAACACCTAAGTAATCAGCTTGTGACACATCAGTGTTATGAAATTTTTATTTTTATTTTATTATTGGGGGAAAGTGAGACGGGGAAGCAGACCACCTCCAACTCAATATGACAGATATTTGCTAGAAAGTTACTCTTTCAGACTTGCTTCATCTATGTGAGAAGAGGATACTAAATATTCACCCATCATCATATATGTGCTCCCCTCCAGTGACAGAGGATGCCACACACCCAAGCTCCTTGAGAACTTCCTGGCATGGTGAGCCATCTCACCTTAGGATCCTCTGTGGTTTGGATATGATTGGGGTGTCCCCAAGGGCTAATGTGCTGAATCTAATCCCCATTATGAGGTACTGAGATGGAGGAAACTTCATCCAGCTATAAGGTTTTGAGGTGGGAGTCTTGGGAAGGTGATTAGGATTAGTTGCAGACACAGGATAGAATTCCCATGATTGAATACTTGGTGGCTTTATAAAAAGAGACAGAACAGAAGAGATCACAAACATGCTCCCTGTCTCTGGCCATGTGATTAATGCTCAGTTCCACCTTGGGACTCTACCAGCCAGAAGGTCATCATCAGGTTCAACTTCTCAACCTTGCTCCAGAACTAAAAGAAACCTCTCTTCTTTTAAGTTGCCCAGTCCTGGGTATTTCATTCTATTGGTGTAAAACAGATAGATACAGCATCTCTTCCAGGAACCTCAGAATAGGAAAACCTATGCCCCACCCCTAGATCAAGACACTGGCTCTGAGCTCACCTGCACTGTGCTTGGTCCTCAGATCAAACTGAGTCCCACAGAGACACCACCAGTCTCAGAAGGCTCAATGCTGAGCGACAGTCCAACCAGGAGTAGCCCAAGCATCTTTTTATTAACTATGTAGAAATACCACAAACTTACAGAACCATTTTAGAAAAAACTTTTCTTCTGCTATTGCTACACTTGGTTCCATTTGTCCTCGGATTAAAATCCCCTCCATGGGCTCTGCTCCAAAGTATAGACTACCTGCGCTAGCCAACTGCTTCCTTCACGCTGGATCCCACCTAAGGAAGACTATTGTTGAATGGAAGCAATACTAGAAGGTAGGATGGAACCGTACAGGGGGCTTAAACTATATAGAAAAATGATCCTTGACTTTCGATTAAATCTTCTCCCTACTAAACTAAGGGTAACAGCATTTGACATTCAATTTTCAGCCAGGAATGGACCTATAATGCGCAGAGTACCTATTGTGTACTCTTGGGCATTTTACATAACTGTCGCATGCAGAACCACCACAGTGGTAACTGTGAAGTTTAATTATCAACTCTAGTGAAGCACAAAGAACTAAAGTAACTTGTCTAAAGCTACAAAGAAAGTCAGGGGTGAAGTCAAGGAACAAAGTCAGGGTTCTCTACATCTCAAGGCAAACTTTCTGAACCAGAGAACCTTCTGTTTTTCACACTCTAGTGATTTTTATTTATCTTTGAAACAAATTGAAGTTGCTGGCCGTGTCTCTACAATGATCTACTGGCTTTTCAGGAATCTGTTCAGTGTTAGTCCTTTCAAGTCAACTAACAGAAGGTCCATGCGATCTGTTGCTAAATGATTGGGGGAAAGGACGAATGAGAGTGTATCATCTCATAGACACTGACCGGCTTGATTTAAAGACCCTTGCAGCAGCCCTCAACGTGCATGGAAACCAAGATTCCCAGGATGTCAGGGAAGCTCTTGGCTGGGCAAGACAAAGGTAAATTCACTTTAAAGTACTGAGACCATGATCAAAGGAAGAGACTGCCACAACAAAGGCCTGGCTACATCTGAGAGAGCCACAGGGAATGGTCCTTTTGCCCAACATTTTCCCCAGCTGGTTTGCAAGGTGACTTTAATACTGATATTGGAAATAATCACTTCTGCATACTTGCATTCCCTCTGTGGTACTTCCTGATAAAGAACCTTCAGTCTTTTGGAATAGACTGGAAACATCTTCTCCCAGCTTGGAGTTGGGCCATCATTCAGAGAGGATGGACACAAGATGGGTAGGTTTGCATGGACTGAGGGACAGAGAAGTGGGCTGGGAGGACAGGGAAGGCTACTGCGAGAAGCAGTGACAAGACACGATCCATGGGAGAGCCCCTAGGGAACAATCTGGAAGACCGTGCTCTTGGTTTGGCTTCAGGTAGAAACTGAAAGTACTAAATGTCCTGCTTAGGGCTCTGCAGCATCTTCCAGAGCAGTTAAATGAAACCAAATTCCAGCTTCTCAGCAGAACCAGCATCACTCTGACAACCAAGCCCACCAATCCCACAGTGCTGCGCCCTCTGCTCTGTTCTTCAGATACCCTGAATGCTGCTCCCTTGCTGTCCTCTCTTCCTGGAAGGCTACTCCCACAGTCAGTTCCTTTAAGCCCTTGGGTTTTCCACCAGATAAACCCTCCTCCCTGAAGGTCACTCCCTGCCACACAAACCAAGTCTCTCTTCTCCCCCAAATTAATTACTCCAGAGCAAACTCTGCTCTTTGTGAATTTCATAACAGTTATCACAATGCAGTATCATGTTGGCATTATTTAATCACCTGTTTATTATCTGTACTTGTCTGCTTTGGAAAAAAAACAAGTGTTTTTTTTAGTCTGACTCTTACTCATCCCTGTATATTAAATGGCAGGTAATAATAATAGCAATACTTCCAAAATGTTTTTATGAGCTGGATACTGTTTTTAGTACTTTACGTATATTAATTCACTTTGAGGCAAGAAATATTCTTGTCCTCGCTACCTTACAGATAAAAAAAACCAAGGTACAGAGAGGTTAAGTAACTTGCCCAGGGTCACACAGCTAGAAGACTAAAACTGGAAACCTAGACAAGCTGTTTCCAGAGTGCAAACTCCTAGCTGCTCTGATCTCCTGCTTTTGCTTGTTGGTGGGAGGACAGGAGACTTCTTGGAAGAAGGCACAGAGGCTTAGGGTCTCATTCACATCAGCCTGATTGTTTCCAGGCCCTGCTACATATTCATGCCTCCCCTCCTTTTGCTCTGTTCTGAGGATTCCTTGTGCCAGAAGGGAAAGATAAAGAAGACTCAGTGAGACAAAGACAATGTGTGAGGGGAGGGAGGGGCTGCTCCAGTTTGTCCCCAGAGGCTGAGCTGGGTCTTAGGTATCTCTGTGCCCCGCTAAGCCTGGCACATACAGACCTTGGAGGGGAGGGAAGTTTCCTCTCCAAGAAGGGTCACAGAGAGCTCTCCCAGCAGAGAGAAGGGCACATGCAAATGTTTGGGCTCAGGAGGGGGCAGGTAGGGCACAGACAGGGAAAGCGGTGTGGCTCCTGTGCTGGATAGGGGAACAGCAGGGAGGGAAGAGGATGGGAAGGTCGGCTGCGGACAGGGCCAGGCAGAGAAGAGCTCAGCATGCCCAGCACAGGAGTTCAGGCCCTTTCCTGCTTCTTCTTATCTTATTTTTTGGAGTGTAATTTGCACACACCAATTCTAGGTGCACAGGTGATGTGTTGTGACAATCAGACCACCCATTTAACCACCCACCATCATGATCATCAACACTGCTGTCAACCCACAAAGCTTCCTCATCACTAAAGACTGCTGACCCACAGAGCATCACCATCGGACTGGCGTTTCTGAGAGACGATTCTGCGGACGGTGTGCAGAGCGGGTGGGCGAAGTGGGAGGGGCGTTGACAGGGTCGGTCGTCTCTGTGCTTCACGGAGCAAGACAGATTCAATAACAGTCAGTCACTTTAAAATACTCCCTGGAACACTGATGCTTCACAGACTTCGTCAGAATGCCAAAAGAAAAGAGGGCAACCAGCAGGACTGGTCTGTGTGGGTTAAGTGTAGGGTTTCTCGTTGAGAGCCAGGGATTGCTGCCCGATCAATAAAGCCGCAGCGATCCATAGCCATCACGAGGAGTGATGATGGCCATTTCAGCTGGTCTGTGTGTTTTTATGACCGTAGGCACAGCCTCTGAGATCCATTCCAACCAAGCACTCTGAGAAAATTAGCTGCCAACTTGACACACGACCCAAACCAAGAAACCAGGCGGGTGGAAAGCGTTGACACCAACTGCAGTGGGAGTCACCGCGGCAGTAGAAGGGCAGCCTGGGCCATTCCTCAAAATGCTGAAAACAGAGGCATCCGAGGATCCAGTTACACCACTCCTCAGTATATATGCAAAGGAACTAAAAGCAGAGATATCTGCATACCCAAGTTCGTCACAGCACAATTCACAATAGACAAGGTATGGAACCAGCCTTGGTGTCTGACCATGGGTGAATGGTTAAAAAAAATAGGCGTATAGTCGGGTATGGTGGTACACACCTGTAATCCCTGTGACTTTGGAGGCTAAGGCAGGAGGATTACATGTTTGAGACCAGCCTCAGCAATTTAGTGAAGCCCTAAGCAATTTAGCAAGACCCTGTCTCAAAATAAAAAATAAAAAGGACTTGGGCTGAGGTTATAGATCAGTGGTAGAGCGCTTGCCTGGCAAATGGAAGGTACACAATTTGATCCTCAGCACCACATATAAATAAGTAAAATAAAGGCAATGTGTCCACCTACAACTAAATATATATATTTTTTTCTTTTTTTTTTTTAAAGGGACTGGGGATGTGACCCAATGGTTAAGCATCCCAGGGTTCCAAACCTGGTACTGAAAAAAAAAAAGGTATATATGCACAGTGGAGTGTTATTCTGATATAAAGAAAATAAAATTATGTCATTTGCAGAAAATATATGGAACTGGAGAGAATTACATTAAGGGAAGTACCAAATTTCCCCCACATAATTGTTGCCACTGCATTAATGTATATTCACAAGTATTCTCTGCATCCTAGCTTTGCAACAAAGACAGTTTGGTAATAAATGATTTTTTACATAATACCAGCACAATTTAAAAAAACATAAAAGCTTCACAGAATGAGCACACTCCACTCTTTTGCAAAATTTTTGGCATTCAATCTGCAATAATTACGTGGTAAAATACAGTAAACCAGGCTCTAGCAAGTATGTGGAATCTAGAAAGGAAAAAAAAAAAAAAAAGACAACATGACAACAGGAAGGTAGAAGGGAAGAAGGGGGACTTGAGAAGAAGGAAATCATGGTGGGGAGAGAGTGAGGGATGGTAATCAGGTGGGTAGAATCTAGCCACTTGCCCAAGATCACATAGCAGAGCTATGATTCTGACCCCAAGAAGCCAGTTCCAGGGACCCTGTGCTCGCCTGGCCTTCCCACACTACAGTTAAGAACACAGGTTCTGAGCTGAACCGAGATCCACATTCTAGCTCCTCCACTAGCCCACCGTATGACTGGAACCTAACCTCCCTGTGCTACAGAGCTCTCATGTGCAAAACGAGCCGAGCCGTGAATATGTCAATGTGTAAATGCATCTGATTCAGGGAAACCCACAATGCAGAACAGATGTAATAACATTTATTTGAGAGCCCCCAAATCCTGCTTATTTCAAGATGCAGATAATTCAAACTTCACTGTCAGTCAAATAGCCATCTAAAATACAAACTGAATACTAATCAACTTGGGTTGGTTTTATTTAAATATTTGTTATTCTTAACATCAGATGGAGTGGGGGGGGGAACTTCCCCAGATACATTTATTCATTTTGACAAATATTAAGTACTTGTTGAGTGCCAAGCACTATTCTAGTTTTGGAAAACACAATGGAAAACCCAAGAGGAAAATCCCTGACCTCAGACAAAGGACAGTTAGATTTTTTAATGTATTTTTCATCAACTTTGCATAAGGTTCTTTTTCCTTTAAAAAAAAAAAAAAAACTAACAAACCAGTATGTTAACCTCTAATAAAGATGTATAAAGAATCTTTTAAAAAATCAAATGTCTTTATCTTCTCACCTACTTTTACCAACCCCACATACTGATGCTAAAATCTCATGAGAAATCTACCTAAATTTTTGGTGGTCAAACACTGAGACAATATGGACCTAGGATGACAAATAACAAGTTTAACTTTCATGACTAAAAACAAATCTTTCATTTCTCTGTATTTATCACTTATCGCCACCTGAAATTCTTTCCTTCATTTGTTCATTATTGATTCCTTGTCTATCTCTCACATGTTAGAATGAAGCTCAATGGGTCTGGGGTCTCATCTGCCTCCACACAGTACCCCTGGACACCAGAAAGCTGTCTGTGTGTGAGTGTTGAGTGAGCAGAGGAGTAGGGAAGCTGGAGTGCTCCTGTGAACGACTCTCTTCTCCCAGCTGCAGTTAGGAAAGAGAAGCAGGTACCTATTACTAAGTGTTTCCCAAATAGCCAGTTAAATAGCTGGGGGCAATCTTCAGTCATTCACTGAATGGATATTTTAAAATTTATTTTCACTAATCTATTTATTTTTGATTGGTGCTTTTCACATATACATAAAGGTAGAACTCCCTGTGATACATTTATGTACACACATAGTATGATTTTGTTAAATTCATTCCACATTTCCTCCCCTTTGCCATCCCTCCTCCTTCCCTCTCCTTCTTCCCTGTCTTTATTTACTGAGCATCTACTATGGACCAAGTACTGGGCCAGGTGCTGATACATGCAGGAGAGTTAAGTACACCTAGTGCAGGCTTCTAAGCAAGACATTATTGGGCTGGGGATACAGCTCAGTGGTAGAGTGCTTTCTTAGCAAATGCAAGGTCATGGGTTTGACTGTCAGCATGAAGAAGAAGAAGGTGAAGGAGAACGAGAAGAAATTATTGCACAAGCCCAAGTCTGGGACATCTGCAAAGACAACACTGATGAGGCTACTTCATAGATATATAATGTATGACAAGTCTTTGGCACCATTCCTGAAATATAGAAAGTACCAGGTAACTGAGGAGGAGGAGGAAGACAAAATAGAGGAGGAGAAATACCATGATGATGAGGAGGAATAGTTCTTCATATGCAGAAAAATAAAGGAACCTTCTACAGACGTCAAAGGTGTATAAATACTGACATTTAGAAAGTACCAATAATCTGCCCCTGGGCTAAGGAAATTCCATATAGGTTTTCTCTGCAGATAGAAAAGGAATCACCATGGTCAATACTGATGGTGTCTTTTAGTTTAATATTTAAAACTACAGCCTGGCTGTCATTTATACCATTACAAAGCTACCTGGAGCTTCTGGCTCTGAAGAATATGGGACAAGAAGAGTGCTCTGTATCTTCCACTGATTACAACTAAATCTGCGCAAACTAGATAAAGCAACTATATGAGAATTCTAAAAAGTAAATAATAGGAGGCATGCTGGCGAGGAAAATCAAAAGAACAGGAAGAACAACCAAATCAGCAGTGAGTTTCCTGGTTTAATGTTTTTTAACTCCAGGGTGGCCCGAAACCCAGAACTGCACAGCAGACACTGATGGGAAAAATCTCCAGAAGATACTATCTTTTTCTGCCAGAGACTGAAAATCAGGATCCCTGTGGGTCACAGAAGACGGACAGTATTCCTCCCCGTTTTCCCTCTTTCTCTCTGCTGGCTGCACCCTAAGCCAGCCCCTGACATGAGCCTGCAGGTTCACAGCAGCTGCAGGAGTTGTAGAAGACAAAACTCTGCCCCTGGACCAGAGCAGTGGGCCTCTGTGGTCTGAAGAGTGTAGGAGGAATCCCTTTATTTTTCTTTCTCTTTTATCTCACTGCTTTGCCACAGGCAAACCTATTCACATAAATGTGGAATTGTGCAGAATGGTTGAACCTCAAATTTCTAGCCGGACGACCAAGAAAAGAGGATCCTGGGAGCCCAAGGGGTAGGAGCAATCACGAATTGAGATGGGCTGTCGAAAGTATTCTCCACATATGAAATCCTAGACTCACTCCCAAGCTGTGCATGGGTAGAGGTGACCTGAAGCAGCGTAGCAAAACCACCAGGAGCCAAACCACAGGACAAATTATCTCCAAACCTCACACTGGCCCAAGTGAGGAGATCCCAATAGCACGGCAAAGGCTTTGAAAACTAAACTACCATTAGAACCAGAGCCCACAGAGTGAGGGCCTGGACTTGAGCTCAAAACCCAAACTGAGTCAATTTCCTGTTTAAAAGCAAATCGACTTTCTCCAGAGAATTTTAATAGAATTTAGAGTCTTAATATTCAAAATATACAGGATGCAATATACAGTAGGATAAAGAATGACCCCCTCAATGACGTTCACTTCCTATCCCCAGAACCTGTGTAATTTTATATCAATTTGCTATTATTTTGATGCAACAAAATATATTCAAACACATCCTATTTATATAAAGCCACCTGGCTCTTATTTCTTGTTATTTTAAAATAACATCGTGTATTTGCCTTGATATATCTGTGCTTTTTTTTGTCTGGAAGACAGATTGTTAGAAGAGGAATTATTTTACTACAGGCAAACATATTTTAAATTTTAATAGCTATTTTCCAATTAATGTCCAAAAATGTTGAATTGATTTATACTTCCCAAAACAGACTACCATTTTTTTACAACTTTTACAATGTGTACTATTAAAGGTTAGAAATTTTGCCCAAATACAGTAAATCCATTGTTTAAGTTTCCATCTCCATGGCTACAGAGAAAATTTTCTCATTCTGTTGTCCATTAATATTGTCATCTATGAATACCTAGCTAATTTGAGATAAGAGTGTTTGCCTCCTTTGATTTTTATAAGGTTTCTGCATAATAGAAAAATTCTCTTTATCTTTTATAAATTATTCAAATATCTCTCCAACTCTGTTATTTGAATTTTTACATTTCAAATGTCAGTTATGAATTTTTAAATTTTTTATGTTGTCAAATAAACATTTTCTTAATGATTTGTTTTTCATGACATGTTTTTTAAAAATCTTTAAATGTGTACTCCATTCTTCCAATATTATATTTTACATTTTTCTTAATGATTTCTGTTTTTCGTGTCTTGCTTTAAAAAATATTTTAAATGTTCTACTCCAATATTATATTTTATGTTTTCTTTTTTACTTTAATATTTTTAAGACCTTTATTGAGATATATCTTAAATTTTAAAGAATTCATCCATTTCAATATTATGGTTTGGTAAGTTGTAGTAAACTTATATCATCCCCAAAATTTTCATCATGCTAATTGGCAGGCAAGTCCTGGGGATTTCAGTCCCCAAGAAATCACCTATCTCTGTGGGTCTGGTCTTTTCTAGAAATTTCATATAAATGGCTTCATACAATGTGTGGTGCTTTTACATTTGGCATGTTTCATTTAGCATATGATCTTGAAGTGAACCTTTGTTGCTGTCTGCATAAGTAGTTTTGTCCTTCTGTTGATGAGTCGTACAGTCTCCCTCCAGGTTCTGCATCAACCACCCATGGATTGGAAATATTTGGAAAAAAACTGGATCTGTACTGAACATGCACATACTTTTTCTTCTCATTATTCACTAAGCTATACAGTATAGCAATTATTTACATAGTATTTACATGGTATTAGGTATTATAAGTAATGCAGAGATGATTTAAAGTTTACAGGAAGATGTGTGTAGGCTATTTATAAATTTTACACCATTTATATAAGGCACTTGAGCATCTGCAGATTTGGGTGCCCACAAGGGGTCCTGGAACCAATTTCCTATGGATGCTGAAAGATGACTGCATTACATTATAGAGACAAGTAACATTTTGTATATTCACTCACCACATAACAGCATTTAGATTGCTTTTAGTTTGGCCTACTCTTAGATGATTAATGCATCTGAAATTTATTTTAGTCATAAGGTTTGAGGTAGGGATCTATTTTTTTCTAAATGGGTAACAATCCTTCTTCCACTGTTATCGTAACCATAGTGATTTGAATTGCTACATTTGTCACATACCAACTTCCCATTTATCCTTGGATTTCCAGACTCCCTCTTCTAGTCCACTGAATATTTGTTTTGACCATTGTGACATCTTATATTTTCATATCAGATAGGGAAAATATCCTCTGATAGTTCTTTCTTGAAATCTGAGGCATTTCCACACATTTATTAAATGATATAAAATTTTGAATAAACTTTGCAATTCCCCACCTTTCAAAAAAGGATAACTTTATGAAGGCTAGGACTGGCCTTAGGGGTAGAGTGCTTGTCTGGCATGCAGGACTCCCTGAGTTCAATTTCTGAAACCTCAAAAAAAAAAATAACATTATGATTCTTACCAGAATTGTACTAAATATGTTGGTTTTGGAAGGATTTTTACCTTTATAATGTTAATCTTATATCAAAGAATACAGTATGTCCCTTCACATATTCCTCTGATAAAATTTATATCCTTCTGTAACCATTTAGAGTTTCCTTCATGCAGATATTATATTTCCTATTTAATTTAACTTTTGGTAAATTAAAGGATTATAGTTTTGTCAAATTTTTATTTCATTTTATTTTTTAAATAATTTTTCATAGTAGAAAATGAAGGTAGAGTCCAAGCTCTACCTTTTACTCATGAAGAAACCAAGGGCCAAAGAGGGAAGGTGACTCACTTACAGGCATACCAAGACCTCCAAATCCAAGTCCAGTGCTCCCTCCCTGAACTCCCAGAACAGGACAAACATAGAGCTTGGTGGGTGGGGGAAAAACAACAGGTGCAGTAAAGAAAGCACCTGATCCTAAAGGTACACAGCGTGCTCTGAATCAGACATGGGGGACAAGGTTGGTGGGGCCCGGTGGTGGGAGATGCTGAATACCAGACTGACCAAACTGTTCTTCATCCCACAGACAGAATGATGAGAGTGTGGAGTCCTGATCTATGTCCTAGTTCAAATCCTGGCTCTGCCACTGTGTTCCATGACCTGGTACAAGCTAATTAACTTCTCGTGTCTCTGTTTTCCCTCCCTAAGATGGGAACGATAATAGCATCTAAATCACAGTGCTGTTGTGTGGAATAAGTGAACTAGAAGATACTTTATTTAGAGAAGTGTCTAGCACATCGTAAGCATCAGAAAGTGTTTTATTATTTTTGATCGAGACAGAGTCACAAAAAAAGCTATGCTTCAAGATCGTTACTCTGGCCAAAATGATCCTGGATCCAGGGAGAAATGAGAGACATGTTAATACTTCCTCTTATGTGAGATGGTCAGAAAGAAAAGAAAAGGAAAAAGAGGATACGGAGTGGGTCTCTGTTGTGGTTTAGATATGAGCAGTCCCACAAAAGCTCATATGTGAGACAATGTAAGAAAGTCCAGAGGTGAAATGATTGGGTTTAAAAGCCTAAATCTAATTAGGGATTAATCCACTGATAGGGATTAAGTGGGTGGTAGCTGTAGGCAGGTAGGGTGTAACTGGAAGAAGTAGGTCACTGGGGGCATGTCTTTGTGGTATATCTGCTATTCTTGATGAGCAGCTCTTTTCTCTCTGCTCCCTTGGTGTCATGTCCTGAGCTGCTTTCCTCCACCACACCCATTTTGCCATAATGTTCTGCCTCACTTGGGCCCAGAGCAATGGAGTTGGCCATATATGGACTGAGACCTCTGAAACTGTGAACCCCAAATAAATTTTTCTTCTGAAATTCTAAAGGTCTTTTGGTCACAGCAGCAGAAAAAAAAAAAAACTGACAGAAAAAGATCCCCAATGGGCTTCTAAACCCATCCCTCTCTGATCTAGAACACCTCTCTTGATTTCTTGTCTTTTTCTTGGAACCTCACAGAGATAAACTAACATAGATGAAAATGAGATAAAAGAAAAAGTCCTCTCTGGATCTTACTCTGCATTTCCAAGATTAGCTTCCCTCACCCCACCTGCCTTCAGGATTTGTGTTTGATATGCACCAGGCCTTCACCATCCCCTGACTAATGAGCCTACAGATGAGGTCAAATACAGTAGTAGAGAGCCCTGGGCAGCAAGCAATGGGCTTGTGCCTACACATGCTTATCTATGGCCTAAGTTTCCAAATAAAGCATCTGTCCCATGCTTTATGCAAACATAAAACTGCAACTAGCACCCCACATAAAGTAAGGAGCTGTTCATATGGCTTACAAACCAGGGAAGTTTGTGCCTGAGAGCAAAGGGATACACCCTAGAGGTTTCTCAGGCAGTGTTTGAAGCAAGCAATACTGAGCTTTTCTGGGGATCTTGGTTTTCACTCGGAATTGATCATGAGTCACCACTTATCTGACTTTGCCTTTCTAGAGGTTTCCAGGAAGGGATGAGTACTTGACCTTGTATGTTTAAGCCAAGCCAATATCCTCTGAGGTGGACTATCCAGAGCCACCAGTGCAGTCTCTCCTGTACCTCTTGCTAACCTGCTCCCATTCTGCTGTAGCTTCCCCACATCCTTGGCTTTGGCCTCTGACTCTTAATATGCCATTTTGTTTAAGGTTCCAGCTTGATTTTTCTGAGCTTTAATTCATCCTTGCTTACAATGTTCTGCCCACCTTCAGCTTCAGAGCTCATTTAGCTGCTGGTATCTTGGGCAGTTTCCTCTGCCATAGATGCAACTCCTGGGAACTAAAACCTCTGCAGACCCCACACAGTCCCCGAGGAAGAGCATTAGGAAAAGCAAGGCCTTTAACCTGTGGCCCTCGTGGCCAACTGAGTCACATTCCTATGACACTGGAAGTCCCCAAGTCTCCCATCAGCCTTTTCCAGGTGCATACATTTACCACCTGACATAACACCAGAGAATCTCTCTCCAAGAAGTCCCTAGCGGTCATGCTAGACCTCTCATTCCACTCTAGAGAAGGAAGCACTCCACCCTTTTCTTACAATGCAACGGAAAAAATGTGCTCACTGGTCTCTCTTTAGTGTTCACTCTCAGGGCCCACAAGACCTACAACTGAGCGTCCCCAAGATGGATCTCCTGTGTCCCAGGCTGGAGTGACATTGAGTCCCCTATGACATGGACATAAAATATTTCTCCATTCCTCATTTTTTTCTGTTTGACTTCCTGCTTCTTTCCAACCAAATCCATGTTTGAAATTGATGTCCGTTTTGACTCATCAGAATGTCAGTATCTGAACCCATCACTGCGTTCAGAAGATAACCCTGGGAGTTAAGATGAACAGGAGTCTCCAGAGAGGTCACATAGTTTAAAGGACTTCGTAACATGCATGAGAGTCCTCTGAGTCAAAGCCATGATCCCAACCATCTGGGACAATGATCATCACACCATATCCAAAAAATGAGACCAGATACTTCCAGTTAAGATGAGTAGTTGAGATTATTTAAAGCTTACACTTTGGATAAAAATGCAATTCAGCTGAAGAGATACTTTTTTCTTTTCCTTTTCATGAGGCAGAAGGACTACCTTCTGTAGTAGGCAGTGGAGGTGAAATCAGTCCCCAGTCCTAACCCTCAGGTCTTAGGTAGAATGCTCAATTATGAGACCTCAGGCCACATATCCTGAGCTAGGGATCAAGACACAAAGCCCTCTTCTGTATCCAGGGGTTCAGAGGAAGCCAGGAAGCAGAAAAAAAAAAAAAAAAAAAATATATATATATATACACACACACACACATATGGTATATATAATCTAGATCTGGAAGTGTGGTAGCATTCCACATATATAAACATGTAAATATATATATTACATATATACACATATATACATATATATTTACATGTCTTTATTATATCTGCAAATGTGATGGGCTGACAGATCTGACTCCATGAGAATGTTCTAGGGCAGACTCTATGGGAAATGACTAAACAGACTCTATTTTGCTCTGAGACTCCATGTTATGTAGGAAATAAGCTTCTCCCATCAGAACACCCTCCCTCTGTGCCCATCATCAGTTACTTGGTGTGACATGTTTAATAATATACAATGGCAACTCCTATGTAGTAAAGAATTGCTCTCTTTTGGTTCCTATTGCTCCTAAACAATGTACCATGTAAACAGTAATTGTGTGGATGTTAGCAACCATTCTTTAGTTTGTACCTAGGTAAGGGTCATTTTGACCCACTTCCCCCTCTGTTGATGATTTCATGATGTTAATGTGCAATTTCGAATCATAGCAACAGACACTTATGATTAATGTGATTTTTGGTATAAGAACCCCTACAACCCTGTAGTCAGGGCTGTTCTCCCAATAACCATTTTTGGGGCATTGTGTGAGACAGTCAGCCGGCCGGCTTAATAAAGACTCTCAAATTTGGACTTCTTGGTGGTGATCGGTCTGTTCTTAAGTTGCGCCCCATAACACAAAGACCTTACATTTAAATAAGGTCACATTCATAGGTAAGGATATACAACATGAAGACATGGGACAGATACTGAGCCTACACAGCCAAGCGTGGTCTAGGCCTACCTGTTCTGAGTCCCTGTCTGTTCCTCCGAGTATATATCTAAAATGCTGCCACACTTCCATATTGGATGAACAATGACTACAGTTAGCTTAGTTTGCACTTTAAGCAAGAAAATCTTTCTAAAGCCACATGCTGGTGACCAGGAAGAGAAGATGGCTAGGCAGGGACAGAACTGGTAAAACATGAAACTAGTGTTATGGTTTGGATGTGAGGTATCCCCCAAAAGCTCACGTGTGAGACAATGCAAGAAGGTTCAGAAGAGAAATGGTTGAGTTGTGAGGATCTAAACCCAATCAGTGATTAATACCCTGATAGGGATTAACTGAGTGGTAACTGAAGGGGTAGGGTGTGGCTGGAGGAGGTGGGAATTGGGGCGTGGTTTGGGGGTATATAATTGTATCTGGCAAGTGGAGTCTCTCTCTGCTTTCTGATCAACATGTGAACCGGTTCCCTCTGCCACACTCTTCTGCCATATTGCTCCTGTCTCTCCTCAAGCCCCAAGGAATGGAGCCGGCTGTCTATGGATTGAGACCTCTGAAACCGTGAGCTCCTAAATAAAACTTTGCTCATTTACAGACGTGCTAGTTGGATCCTTTAGTCACCTAGTGCTCACTGGAACTGGGTCCTTGGAACCCAGTTGCCTGCTCTGGACCCTGCAGGAAGAGATTCCTTTTTGTATCTCCTCCTCCTCTTTGTGTGATACCTCTGACCTCAACCATGCCCTGCCCCCTCCCTGTTTTGTTCTGGGGCTCATTTCTTTTTCTTTCAGTGGCTTCTCTGGGACAGTGAAAGGTGGAAGTGTGGGATCCTTGGGGAGGGTGGCAGAGAGGTGGGAAGAATCCAAGTCCCTTGGATGAGGCATGGAGAGGTTCCTTAGACTATTTGGGTATTTGGGTACATTGAGGACTCATCAGTAACACTCAGATGACTCATCAATGACAAATGACTGGCAATAGGCACAGAAGGGTTGAGACCTCACTTCATTTGTTTACCCCCATCCTGCTGATCTGGGGCTACCCAAGGACTCCTGCTCTTGAATATGAGGTCTGTTTCCTAGAGCCACTGACAACTGACTAAATCACCATGCACTGGATATCTCAAAACAGCAGAAATTCATTTCCCATAACCCTGGAGGCAAGAAGTCAAAATTGAGGGGCCAGCAGGATCACTTCCCTCTGCAGGCCCTAAGAAAGGTCTTTCCTTGCCTCTTCCAGCTTCTGGTCACCTGCATCCCTTGTCTTGCCCCTGCCACACTCTGATCTCCACTGCTGTCATCATGCATATGACCTTCATCCCTCCTCATGGTCTCTATATTCAAATTCCCTCTTCTTATAAGATCACTGGTCTCTGAATTGGCCTATTCTGAGCTAGTATGACCTCATCTTATCTTTTTTTGTTGTTTTTTTAGTTGTCAATGGACCTTTATTTTATTTATTTATTTTTATGTGGTGCTGAGAATTGAACGGAGTACTTCACACATGCCAGGCAAGTACTCTACCACTGAGTCCCAACCCCAGCCCCTCTTCTTATCTTTATTACACCAGCAAAACCCTTACATAGTAATGTGCCACAAGGTCACATCCTTAGGTAAGCATATACAACATGAAGATATGGGACAGATGCTGAAGTCAATAACCTGATGATCCTGCACAGCCAGGTAGGGTCTAGGCCTGTCTACTCTGTGCCCCTGCCTGCTCCTCCACATACAGTCAACTTCTGTCACCTCATTTCAGTGTCTCCTGAACCTTTCTGGCCAACCACGTTTCCATACTACCATACCAAGAGACCAGTGAGCATACAAAGATGACGAAAGCATGAGATACAGATGATCTTACTCCACAGACAAGACTGGTGGGCCTAGAAATAACTTCCTTTTGGGAGATAAAAGATTAGAGAAGCTGCATCTCCCTTATTCAGAATGGAAAAGTCCTGAGAGCACATCTCAACATTGCCTGCCTATATTGGGAGAGGCGTCTCTTTCTTGCTTCTTAGAATGTATTAGGGTATAGCCCTCACCCCTGCCCTGGGTTCTTATCAATTTCATTCTGACCCTTGTCTCCAACCCTGCTTTTATCCCCTTGATAGAATAAGAATTGACCACAGTAGTAGCTTGCCTTTCCCCTTCCTGAAGGGACGCTCTTGGATGGACATCCTTGGTGACCCAGATCTGACCTCTAGGATCCACCCAGGCCCAGGCCATTTGGTAGGTACATGACAGAAGCTTGTCTCAGCAACCAAGTTCACATTCATGGAAAACCTTGTATATGACAGACATGATGCTACTGGTTTTCCATGGATCAGCTCATTAAATCCTCAAAGCACCCTGAGAGGATAACATTTACTACCCCCTTGTGCAGATGAGAAAACTGAGCCTTGGGAAGGTTAAATACCTGCCCCAGAGTCATGTACCTAAAAAGGTGTGGCACCTGAGTCTGTGACTGCAGTCAGTGGTCCTGAACACACTGCCAGTTCCCAGAGAGTGGGATATACAGTCATATAGGCACTAGAGATAATTTGGGGTGTAACACAAACATAGCCTTAATACTGAATTCTGGTACTATGATTTTACTGTATGTGTCCCTCCAAAATTCACATGTTGGAATTTAACCCCTAACATGATGGTACTGAGGTGATACCTTTGTGAAATAAGGGCTCTGCTTTCATGAATGGGATTATTGCCCTTCAAAAGAGCCTTCAGGGAGCTGTCTAGTCCTTCAATCTCTTCTACCACATGAGAACACAGAATTCACTATTTCTTCCACCTGCAGACATAGCAAAAAGGTACCATCTTGGAGCAGAGATCTCTCATCAGACACCAAATCTACTGGTTCTGTGATCTAGGACTTTTGAGCTTCCAGAAACATGAGAAATAAATTTCTAATGCTTATAAATTACCCAGTTTCAAGTATTTTGTTATAGCAACACAAATGAACTAAGATACCTGGAATGAAACTCTTCTTTAAATTCTTTTTCATCTTTTTTGTTACATAATAGAGAAACTAAGTTTGGTGGTATGGGGTGTGTTTTAACATTTTTTCTGATAGTTGCTAACATTTTCTGTACCCTATCCCATTTTTTGAAGGCATAAGCCAGTTTTGAAAGCAAGTTCATGCAAGCTGACAAGCAATGGTCTAGAAAGAAAAATGATCCTGGCCAGCCACTTGTTTTTCTGTGGTGACTGAATTTGTGCAAGTCATACTGTTTTCCCTTTTATGGTAGGGATTACAGACTTCATTCATATGTCTTTATTTAAGTACAAGTTGTGAATTCACTTCTTAAAAATTAAGTAAATAATTATACATATTTCCCCATATGGAAAAATCAGGAAAGTAGAACAGGAGACTCAAAGGTGGGAATTGTGCCCTGTGTTATGCCACCTCTCAAGTCTGGGTAATCCCAGTTGTGATGGCAGCAAAGCTGGCATCCCCCACCATACTCCCTCCAAATACTGCTAATGGTTTCTGATCATTTAGAATAGCTGAAAGTTTTCACAAGTTTCAGAAAAATCACAGATTTTAGAAAATTTAAAGAACACTGACTCATTAATCACCACATTCTCCTCCAAATAGTCCCCAGGTTTAGAGAAAGTAAAAATCAGACTGAGAAAGGGAGGAAATGTGTCCTGCCATTCACCAGGCTGGGACAACAGGTAGATAAGGCCAGCTGCAAAGCAACAAGAAGCAATATTTTTCCCAACGACATCCTGCACTTTACAACCTTCTTTGAGTAACTACTGCTTTCCTGCATCCTGAAAAGCCTTGATCTCTAAAATCAGAGAGTATCAGAAACTTCACTGTTGGAAATGCTATCAGTAAGAATGAAACATCTCACTCTTGCCTGGAGGATCTAAGTCACACTGACAGCTGAGAAGGAGCCGTGAATTCCAGCCCAGGAATAGAGTTTCAGATAATTGGCTCCTGAATCTGAAGACCACACTCACATACATCTTAACTTGGTCGTTTCCAAGGAAACAAGAACCTGGGTTCAATTGGCTGTCAATTTGCAGTCCAGACCTGACATCGACCCCCTTGTACCCAGCACTGCTTTGCTTTCAAGCTTTATTTTCATTTTGATCTAAATGGTATCCTTCCCTAAAATCCTATAATAAGTCTATGTGTTCCTGTGTGTAATGAGATGCCCCTCAATTCCTCTGTGTGTGGTCTTCATCATGGAAATAAGCTGACAAATCTGACCTACCTGAGTCATAGATTTGTCTTAGGCTGGCTATGCTAGGGTTGTTTATATTTAATTTTATTTATTTCACCTTTTTGGTTATTGTTTATCTATTAAAATAAATAAGCAAATAAATCAATTCCCTAAGGACAGCAGAGCAAAATTTTCAAAATGCAGTTTAACCCTCCTTTTAGGAATCACCTGGTAAGTGGAATCAAATTTTCCGTGTCACCATTAATGTTATGGTTCATCTCTTTTGATGGTTATGGCTTTGCTTTGGTTCTGTTAGGAATTTTGGCCGTGATCAGAAAACACACAGGCTTAAACTTCCTCTGGCATGCTTAACTGGTGGTCCATGTCGGTCCGGGGCAAAGTTCCATGACCATAGTGAGATGGCATCTGTGCTCAGAGCCACAGGCTCTTGCCAAGTCATCTTGATAAGGATCATATGGAGGGAAAGAACCCTCCCAAGCTACACGAGTGGGCAGGGGAGTTCTTGCAGCACAGCACATGGCTCTCCTAGGCAAGGGGAGGAGAGTCTAACCTGGAGTGGAAGGGTGGGGGTGCAGGATTCAACATTCTTTCCCCACAGAACCATCTGTTCTCTTGTCTCTGCTTCCCTACAAGCATCTGTCTGTTCTCTGTTCACTCCAGCCCCACATATCTAAGGCTCAGACATGATTTTGCAGTATGGTTTGCCACCATATGATTATTTCAGCCCCTCAGAAATTCAGAACTAAATTCCCAGAACAGAAAAAATGACTGGATTGGTTCCTCCTAGTCAAGTGTTCACCCTTGTGCAAACACAGAAAGCTGTTTCTCCATACAGCAGGGGCAGTGGACAGGAACAATTCCAAACAGGGAGAGAGGCATTATGGATCCATTTGTGTATTAACTGTAATAACAGAAGGATAAAAGACAGCCAAGTTTCATTCACAACTTGTTTTCTAACTCAGATTATTAGCAGCTTTCTGACTTATTTAGACTTCAGAGGAAATATCAAATGATTAGGAGTATGGTTTAGCCCCCACCCTGAGCTGAACTGACAGGCTCAGAATCATGGCACCATATCACCCCCACAGTTATGTGAGAGAAAGACAAAGAGGCCAGCAGGTCAAAGCAGCATATTCCCAAAGCAGAAGAACAACTTTCTGACACTGGTCTGGATGTGAGTCAGTTCAAGAAGCATATAATTATGCCATTATTTATTTATACTAAGCATTAAAAGGTCATCTTCCTGGGAGGAACCACTGGATGACATGGAAAGAGCACCAATTTTATGCTTAGGTGGCTCTGAATATAATCTATGTGACTTCTACAGCACAGCTCTGTTACTTGGGAAAATCCCTCTCTGATCTTCAGTTTTCTCACTTAAAGACAATAGACAGCACTACCTTGCCCAAGGTTGAATTTGAATATGACAACATGACTTGTCCTCCCTTTGAGCTCCAAACCACATCCCAGATGAAGAGACTAAGAGCCTGGGCTTCCAGTGGCTCAGGTTGTAATGTCAACAGTTAAATCATTTAAGAGTTTTCTTAAAGGATCCTCTTTCCTTCCTTGGTAGATTGTCCCCAGAGAAAATGACATGAGAGCACAAATTCTCATCTGAGATTAAGAGATCCTGTCATATGCTACAGATGATGCCATCACAGTACAGTGCCTATATCTCCTCATCTTACCATTTCCAGAGCACCCACCAGATTTCCCATGACTACTATCTGCATTGCTGCCTGAAGGCATTCTCTGGTCAAAGTTCATCTCCCAGCTCATGGGAAGGACATATTTAAACTCCCCAGCAACCCTCAACCACTGATGGGTGGAAGTGGGACAGCTCCAGTGTGTTTTAGGCTGAGTCACTCCAATCAGGTTAAGCACCAGCTGCCCACAGTGACAACCTTGACAATGCCCTCTTTCATGGCCAAGGTGATTGGGCCACGGGGTGCCCAGATATTTGGTCAAACATCTGAGTGTGTCCTGTGAGGGTGTTTCTGGATGAGATTAACATTTTGATCAGTAGATAGGGTAAAGCAGATTGCTCTTTGCACTGTGGATGGGCCTCATTCAATTCACTGGTGTCTTGAGTAGAACAAAAGTCTGAATAAAAAAGAATTTTCCCTAGTTAAGCACAGTGGTGCACACCCAGAATCTCAGCCTCTCAAGAGGCTGTGGCAGGAGGATCACTTGAGCTCAGGAGTTTGAAGCCAGGCTGGGCAGCAACACAATGAGACTAATTGCTTTACCAGAGTTAACTTCACCACCCAAACAAACTACTTACATTTGAATCCTTGTCTCAGGATCTGTTTTTGGGGAACCCAGACTGAGCATTCCCAGGCCTCTTCTCCTTTGCTGTCTCCCCACACTGAAGCTGGAAACCCAAAGTTTGCTTTTCCAGTTCCCTGATCAGTACAATATGGCCACATAGCCCAATCCTGAATAATGACACATATAAAGAAGACTACTGCAGGGCAAGGGGTTCTAAAATGACTTTTGACTTCTTGCTAAAAGGGAAAAGTGTAAAAATAAAACTCTTGTTCTTCTACCCTTCTTCCTATCTTAAGTGCTACAATGATACCTGGAGTTTCACTACCATTTTACAATCAAAGGAAATTAACATCCCTGAAAGCCAGATCATGTTTGCTATCCCTGATAAGACGAGTCCCAAAAATCTAATTTTCTCCTAGGCATTATGTATAAAATATATGAAAATAGTAAGTCTCACTTCCCCAATTCTGGCAAGTGCTGAGTTCTGCCTGTTGACATTCAGGAAAATTTTCTGGCCAAGCAGAAAGTAAACCATGTAAAAGTGTTTCTGGTCTATGTGTTTCTGGTTTATGTGTCTGGTTATGCATGGAACATCACTCTGTAGTGTCCTAAAGAATGGAAAGGGAGAGTCAATTCCACTTAAACTTAAAAAGAATTCCCTGGGCTCAGGGAAGAGGAGCAGAAGCAGGGCTAGGAACCACTAGCATCACTGAGAAGATGTGAATCTGTGTCTCAGGGAGTTACAGAGGACTCCCAGACCAGAAGGAATGAGCAGGAAGAGGTAGTCCAATTCTCAGTAGCAGCCTTTGTGGACTGGCAAGGCCAACACCCTGCCAAGGAATTGAGAAAGTCTAGGTGCTAAGTCTAAACTCCTTTAGGAACATATTAAGAGTTTAGGACTAAAACGTTGTCCGCACCCCAGCATTAGCCAATGCACTGTTGTGAACCTTATCAATCAAATAAGCAATTCACTTTTCATGGTTGCAAAAAATAGAAGTTCCTCCCATTGCTAGGCATTGGAGACACAAATAAGACAGAGTCTCTGGTTCCAAGGAGCTTACAGTCTAATAGGATAATTGCTCACAGCCAACTTGTGGGCTCACAATTACATTACATGTCTCAGAAGTTTCCCAAATGTTGCATGAGTCAATCCTGACCAAAGAAGACATCCTGTGCCCCATTTGTGGCTAAGCAAACCAAACTCAGAGATATTCAGTGACTTACCAAAGATCATTCGGTCACTGTAGTACAGTGTTCAGATTCAGACCCAGGTCTGACTGATGTCACTAGACAGGTTCCTTCTGCTTTGTTCACCATCTTCCAATGCCCACAAAGAGCCCAGAGAACATCTGGGTGGGACCCTTCATACTCCAGTCCCTGGTGGGCTTTATCAAGTAGAATTCACTCATGTTTTGCTATTCAGTGCCAATATTTTCCAAAGTCAGTTGCTGCATCTACTAAAGGTCTAAGTGACTTACATGAAAACCAGTTCCATTCATCAATCCTTAACAGCAACCTCCTAAATGCATACATTCATTAACTCAGTAGAAATCTAAGGCAGTTAATTATATAGTTTAAAACATGAGGATTGAGCCTATAGGTATAGAAGACTCAGCTCTACAGAATAAGCCAAGAAAAGTGGGTCCTTGTCTGGGAGCCACCCCTCTGTTGAGAAGCAGGTTTGGTGGGCAATACCTCAGAGCTGGCCTTGGGATCAGGAAGTCTTTTTCAACTTTGCCCATGAAAGGCCCTTAGCTATCAGAAAAGATATGTGCATCAATTATTCAGAAGTCTTATATCAAGGAGGAAGGAAAAAATCACATGTCATTTTCCTAGCATTTAATGTTTCTTCATTATTTATTACCAACACCCATCTATTTGGGGAAGAATGAGCCAATGCTTAAAAATCCATGAACAGGTCAACTTAATAGCTGTAGAGATATTGGCAGTATATTCTCCAAG
The DNA here is from genome assembly GCF_902686445.1 of Sciurus carolinensis. Taxonomy (NCBI): domain Eukaryota; kingdom Metazoa; phylum Chordata; class Mammalia; order Rodentia; family Sciuridae; genus Sciurus; species Sciurus carolinensis. Next base: position 59,315,168 of record NC_062214.1, on the reverse strand, counting down.
GCCCAGAAAATACACATTTACCACAAAATTCTGCTTCAAGCACACCAAGGAAAAGTACTCTGAAGTATGCTACAGTCCCCAAACCACTTTGATCCTCTGCTTACTCCTCCATTTTTTAAGATAAATATGATATCAGCTAAGAATCTCATCCTCAATCCCTCTAGCTAGTTTCCACAGGTGTATCAACAGTTTTATACATCTTATTCAAAGTAAAATAGGTGAGGTCTGCTGGTATCACCAACAAGCAATAGCATTTTCCATTACAAAGAGAACAGAAATATCCAGGCCCAGTGACACACACCTGAAATCCCAACAGCTCAGAAGGCTGAGGCAGGAGGTTTGCAAGTTCAAAGCCAGCCTCAGCAAAAGCAAGGTGCTAAATAAGCAACTCTAAATAAAATACAAAATTGGACTGGGAATGTGGCTCAGGGGCCAAGTGTCCCTGAGTTCAATCCCTGGTACCCCCAAAAAGCAACAACAACAACAAAGAGAACAGAAATAATATTGGACCAGTTACCCTCGCCCACATGCATAGAACACTGCACTATAAAAGACACAAGACTTAGGGATGGGGCTGTAGATCAGTGTAGAGCACTTGCCTCACACATGTGAGGCATTGGGTTCAATCCTCGGCACCACATAAAAATAAATAAATAAAGATACTGTGAATTAACACAACTAAAAACTATTTTTAAAAAAAGACACAAAGACTCTTCCATAACAGAAAATAGACTTCATAGATTTTAATGGCAACCTTTTCCAGTAGTCCCCAAACCTGGTGTGCATTCCAATCACCTGGAGAGCCAACTAGGTCAAACTGAGTCATCTCTAAAAAGACCCAGGCATCTCTATTTTGAATATGCCTCCCCCAAGTGACTCTGATCTATGGCTCTGTTTGAGAACTTCTCATTCAAATCCAAATCCCCACAACAACATCTCAAGCATGTCCCACAGTCTTTGCTTAAATGTTTCCCATGAGAGTAGGCCAGCCTACTCTACCCCTGGACAGCACCAGCTGTGAGAACCAACATCAGCCTCCCTGGACCTCCTGGCCACTGGCCCTGCTCTTATTTGTTAGTAAGAGGAGCCTCATTTTGAAGCAGCAGATCCTTGCTGCTTGCACTTGAGAAGCTATATAAAGAAAAATTTACACCAAGATCTAACAAGCAGCCTGTAAGAAAATAAGGTACACCTTATCAAAAATGATTTTGTAAAAAAAAAAAAAAAAAAAAATGACTTTGTACAGAATTAGATCCAAACACAAGTTGAATTAAACACACGTTTAAAACACATTTTACTGTTCTCTATAGAAGTATTAAGTGATTGAGACTCATATGTGAATATACCACAGTGAATCTCACCATCATGTGCATCCACAAGAATGGGATCCTAATTAGAATAACATATATTCTATGCTTATATAAATATATTAAAATATATTCTAGATTCTACTGTCATATATAACTAAAAAGAACCGATAAAAAATTTAAGGACCCTCAAAAAAAATGAATCCAATGCAAAGAATACAGGTTTTTATGTCATACCAGGTTTGGAGCCTGGATCTGCAATTTACTCTCTGAATGGTCTTTGGAATATTAATAACCTCTTTGAACTTTGGTTTCCTGGAAAATTGAGATGAAAAGCAGTTTAATAGGGTTATTATTGAGATATAGGAGAGATTGGCATTCAATAAATGTTGGTTCCCTTCCTTCCCCTTCCTTTTGTTTTTCTTCTATAATCAATTTGTCGTGAGATTTTATCATGTCTAAATAGCTTCTGGATCCAGTTTTCCTCACTATTACTAACACCTCCACCACCACCCATGTTACCATGACTATGTTTGTTCATCATCTCATTACTTAAATATTTAGGTTCAGAGGAGATAGAAAATAAATATCATTTTTAAGAGCAAGCAGCGTAATTCTTTTCAGAAAGTTATTCTCTTTTCTCTGGAAAAATACCTGGAAATGTCACTCAGGGCAACAGATATCTAAGAGCATGAGTTAGCAAGAGAAAAAGTTGAAAAGAAGTACAAAAACCGTGCTGCATTTGAAACAAACAGGATGCACTACACATAAAAGAAATGAGGGGAAGAAGAGAAGAGAGGGGGTATGGGCAAGCAACTGGAGGAGGGTCTTAAACAGGGGGGTAGCAATGGCAAATCAGAAGAAAAGCAGGAAGTCAGAGTCAAAGGGGACCTTTGAAAACACCTGTGAACTAGAAGAAATCTCAGATTCTTTCACTGTGTGTAGAAGGGAGTGTGATCTGGTCATATGCAGTTCTGAAGGGTCCAACTCACATCTGGCCTGCATTGAGGTTCCTGCAAATGCCACCTAATATTTCACCTCTGCTCTCTCTGTAGCATTCCTCTGCTTAGGACATCTGAGGGCCCATGCACTGACTCTGTGGGGCCCCACGTTCTTTATTGCCAATTTCTGTTAGAAAAGTTCAGTCTTTAAAATACACATGCTTGCTGGTACAGCATTTCTCTCTGAATGTAGCTTTCTTTAAGCTCCCTTAGAAGAAAAATGTTATCAAAATGTGATCTCTAACCATAAAAACTATTTGGCAAATTGAACCTTTAAAAAGAAAATAGTCATATGGTAAGATCAATTGTTTGTTGAGCAACCATGCAATACGTAAGTATTTCACTTATATTTTCTCATCTAACCTTCACAAGAGGCCCATCAGGGCATTATTCTTCTTAACGCTGCTCAGATAAGCAAAGTGAGACTCACAGGAATTTGGTTATTTGCTCAAAGTTTCGCCAATGGTAAGTGGCAGAGCCAGACTTCAAAGCAGAACTTGTCTGCACTCTTGACCAGGCCACCTTAAGGGGACTCCTCTGTCATCTGGTTTGGGACTAGGTTGGAACAGCAAACTGTAAAGATGCTTCTGCACATCTTCCTGAAGAAAAGCATGTCCTTACTCTGCAAAAGACCTCAGATGATAGCAGCAGAAGATCTGGGAAAATTTCCAGCCCTGGCTAGAACAGCTCGAATTTAGCATCGGCAGTTCCAGGTTCAGACTACGCATCAGAATCTCTTTAAACCCTTTAAGAATTGGAGTTTGTCAGACCTCAGTGCAAACTTACCAAAGCAAATTCTTTGGGAATGGGGTGCAATAAAAAAAAAGACTGCATTTTTTTAAAAGATCCCCAAATAACATAACCTGTTCCAGATGTGGAGTTTAAGAAACAGTGTGATTCGCTGCCACTCTTAGCTACAAATCTTACCACCTCTGACTTCCGTCACAGTCATCATTCTATTTTAAGAGAAGCTGGGGAAAGTGTGGAGTATCTTAATGTTAGCATACGCATATCTGAGGCAGTACCACTTTCTGTTTGATGCCTGTGGTCATGAGAAAGAAAAGAAAGGTCTACCTCTCCATGTTTGTCAATTCTCAGCAAAGCTATAACTAATGAGGGATCCATCCTAGTATGCTTAATACAGAGGTGACAAGCATATCAAAACTTTTCAGCACATGTACAAGCATGCCTTTGGCAGAAGATGATGTTTTGAGCCATCAAAATATCTGGTACCTGCCCCACGCTCAGTTCTGGGTGGTCCAGGAAGCTCAGTGTAGAAAGAGAAACTGCACATCAGCTCTGCTCTCCATTTTGTTGGAAGATATCAAAGAGAACAGAAACAGCCCATTCCCCAGACCCAGAGTAAATGAGAGCAACCTAATGAATGAGCTAGTGCCAGCTAAGGAGCATTCCAACCAGAAGTGTGTGAGAACTTAACTGCAGGAAGTCCACAAATGAACACATAGGAGAAACATACACTTTGTTTTAAAGCCCTCATTGAGAACGTGATTTGGTTTTTTGCCCTACTTCTCTGGGAGAATTACTAGACCTTTGGAATTGAAAATGTTTACATAAAATTCCAAAAGGCATTTTTATTGTTTTAAAAACCTTTCTAATGGTTAATTGATTAATGATTTTCATTAAACCATACTTATAGAATTACCCAGCACCATTAAAATGTTTGTCATTGGGGGAAAACGTTAACCTTTTTCTTCTTAACCAATATTACTTTTAAGAAAAATCTAATTAGCATATATGATTATAATTAAAATAATTAGCATATAACTATACTGCCATAATTTTAAAATAATAATACATGATAGATCAGCAGAGTAAAGCAAGCAAATTAAGGGGAGGAAGGAAGGGAGGGAAAGGGAAGGTACTGGGGAATGAGATTGATCAAATTATGTGTGTGTACAAATATAGCATAATGAATCCCCCTATTAGGTATAATTATAATTATAATGCACAATAAAAAAAGAAAAAAGAAAAATGTCACTAGTATTGTAACACTCAAGGAATATTTATAATTGCTGAATGGACACCAACTCCCTGGTGGTCCAGTAGCTAGAATTCAGTGCTTTCAGATATGTTTACCTACACCATGATCTTCAAACCTAAGACATCAGAATCACCTGGAGAATTTATTCCAAAACAGCTTGCTGGGCCCATGCCAGGAGTTTCTGATTTGGTCTGAGTTTGGCCCCGCAAATTCAAATTTCTAACAAATTTCATCCCAGGTGATGCTGATGCTACTGGTCCAAGCCCATGCTTTGAGAACTATTGATGCAGAGCATAAGAGCAACTTCCAGGTGTTCTGGGGTGAGATTCAGGCATTCATTCCCCCCATATTCCAGGAGCAGAAGATGCCAGATCTTCCTTCCTGCCCTGTTTGTCAGGAATACTATACAGCTTGCTCTCCCAAAACAGTTCTGGTTCATGTCTTTTATAGTTGATTTATATCTGTTAATTATTTTAGCATCTCCTTTCATCCTTAAAAGTATCCTGGTTTACATGGTGATTATTATATTTGCCCTAATATTTGTTAACCTTCATCTGTAAGAATTCCATACACCTAAATGGAGGATTATCTCCTCCAGACAGTTTGCTTTGCTTCCTCTGGGAGTCAGGGACACAAGAGACCTGGAACCACTTTAGCTGGGGTTGAAGCTAGTGCAGAAATCCTAGTTCCTATTCCTCACAGTTCTAGATCTACCAATCAGCTTATGGGAGACACAGGGGACAGAGGAACATGTTAAATGACACCATAGGAATGCAAATAGCAAAATACTCTATGAAAACTCTGGGGCAAAGTATCTGGTTTCATCAATTTAAAAGACACAATGCATTAAAAAGAGTCTGGAGAACTTACATATTATTAAAGGTGGGTGATATCCACCAATTACAAGGTAGGGAATTTATTTGAATCCTGATTTGAAAGTAAAGTAAAAATGAAAAACTATGAGACAATTGGGAAAATTTGAACCCTAATATTTTAGTTCTGATAATTGTAAACTTATTTTTAAAAAGAGTCCTACTTTTTTAGAGATACTACTGATCTATTTAAGCAAATCCCAACATCTGTGATTTTTACCCATAAATACAGCAATAGTATTTTCCAAAAGAATTGGACCTAGAACTGTGCTGTCCAATGCAGTAGTTCATAGCTGCTTGTGGCTATCCAAACTTAAATTAATTAAAATTCAATGAAATTTAAAACTCAGTTCCTCAGTCACACAAGTCTAATTTTAACTGCTCAACACAAACAGGGCCAGCAGCTGTTATGTTGGACTGCACATATCTGTGCACATACAGGCTGTTTCTATCATCACAGAAAGTTCTACTGGACATGTTCTTGCATAGATTCAGGTCAGGTTTGCTGATATCTTTGCTAAGGGTGGTGGTGGTGGTTGAGTCTGCCTCATGGGTAGTTATCTGGTACTTCTATTAAGAGACACATAAACTCTTGTTGTCTTTCTTTTTGTGTTGTTAACAGTCTTTTTTTTTTTTTTTTTTTTTTTTTTTTTTTTTTTTTTTTTTTTTTTTTTCATTTTTTTATTTATTTATTTATTTTTTTTACGTTTACATAGGGTAATGATGTTTATTATATTTTTCCCCTCCCCCCCACCCCTCCCACCCCTCCCACCCCTCCCCCTCCCACCCCTCTTTTCCCTCTACACAGTCCTTCTTTCCTTCATTCTTACTGCTCTCCTTAGCCTAACTCTAAACCTAACCCTAAACCTAATGCTAGCCCCTCCCACCCCCCATTATATGTCCTCATCCGCTTATCAGCGAGATCATTTGTCCTTTAGTTTTTTGAGATTGGCTTATCTCACTTAGCATGATATTCTCCAATTTCGACCATTTGCCTACAAATGCCATAATTTTATCATTCTTCATTGCGGAGTAATATTCCATTGTATAAATATGCCACAGTTTCTTTATCCATTCATCAACTGAAGGGCATCTAGGTTGGTTCCACAATCTGGCTATGGTGAATTGAGCAGCAATGAACATTGATGTGGCTGTATCTCTGTAGTATGCTGATTTTAAGTCCTTTGGGTATAGGCCAAGGAGTGGGATAGCTGGGTCAAATGGTGTTTCCATTCCAAGCTTTCTGAGGAATCTCCACACTGCTTTCCAGAGTGGTTGCACTAATTTGCAACCCCACCAGCAATGTATGAGTGTTCCTTTTTCACCACATCCTCGCCAACACCTATTGTTGCTTGTATTCTTGATAATCGCCATTCTAATTGGGGTGAGATGAAATCTTAGGGTGGTTTTGATTTGCATTTCCCTTATTACTAGGGATGTTGAACATTTTTTCATATATCTGGTGATTACTTGTACATCTTCTTCTGTGAAGTGTCTGTTCATTTCCTTAGCCCATTTGTTGATTGGATTATTTGTATTCTTCGTGTAGAGTTTTTTGAGTTCTTTATAGATTCTGGAAATTAGCGCTCTATCTGAGGTATGGTTGGCAAAGATATTCTCCCACTCTGTAGGCTCTCTCTTCACATTTCTGATAGTTTCCTTTGCTGAGAGAAAGCTTTTTAGTTTGAATCTATCCCAGTTGTTTATTCTTGCTTTTATTTCTTGTGCTATGGGAGTCCTGTTAAGGAAATCTGATCCTGAGCCAACAAGTTGAAGATTTGGACCTACTTTTTCTTCTATAAGATGCAGGGTCTCTGGTCTGATTCCGAGGTCCTTGATCCATTTTGAGTTGAGTTTTGTGTAGGGTGAGAGATAGGGGTTTAGTTTCATTCTATTGCATATAGTTTTCCAGTTTTCCCAGCACCATTTGTTGAAGAGGCTATCTTTTCTCCATTGCATATTGTTGGAACCTTTGTCTAGTATGAGAAAATTGTATTTATTTGGGTTTGTGTCCATGTCCTCTATTCTGTACCATTGATCCACCTGTCTATTTTGGTACCAATACCATGCCGTTTTTGTTACTATTGCTTTGTAGTAGAGTTGAAGATCTGGTATTGCAATACCCCCTGCTTCGCTCTTGCTACTGAGGATTGCTTTAGCTATTCTAGGTTTTTTATTCTTCCAGATGAATTTCATAATTGCTTGCTCTATTTCTGCGAGGTACATCATTGGGATTTTAATTGGAATTGCATTGAATCTGTATAGAACTTTAGGTAGTATAGCCATTTTGACGATATTAATTCTGCCTATCCAGGAACATGGGAGATCTTTCCATCTTCTAAGGTTTTCTTGAATTTCTTTCTTTAGTGTTCTGTAGTTCTCATTGTAGAGGTCTTTCACCTCTTTTGTGAGATTGATTCCCAAGTATTTTATTTTTTTCGATGCTATTGTGAATGGAGTAGTTTTCCTAATTTCTCTTTCTGAAGATTCATCACTTATGTATAAAAATGCATTGGATTTATGAGCATTGATCTTGTAACCTGCTACTTTACTGAATTCACTTATGAGTTCTAAAAGTTTTCTGGTGGAATTTCCAGGTTCCTCTAAATATATAATCATGTCATCAGCGAACAGGGATAGTTTGAGTTCTTCTTTTCCTATTCGTATCCCTTTAATTTCTTTGGTTTGTCTGATTGCTCTGGCTAGAGTCTCAAGGACGATGTTGAATAGAAGCGGTGAAAGAGGGCATCCCTGCCTTGTTCCAGTTTTTAGGGGGAACGCTTTCAGTTTTTCACCATTTAGAATGATATTAGCCATGGGCTTAGCGTAGATGGCCTTTATAATGTTTAGGAATGTTCCCATTACCCCAATTTTTTCTAGTGTTTTGAGCATGAAGGGATGCTGTATTTTATCAAATGCTTTTTCTGCATCTATTGAAATAATCATGTGATTCTTAACTTTAAGTCTGTTGATATGGTGAATGACATTTATTGATTTCCGAATGTTGAACCAACCTTGCATCCCTGGGATAAAACCCACTTGATCGTGGTGCACTATTTTTTTAATATATATTTGTATGCGATTTGCTAAAATTTTGTTGAGAATTTTTGCATCGATGTTCATTAAGGATATTGGTCTGAAATTTTCTTTCCTTGATGTGTCTCTGTCTGGTTTAGGTATCAGGGTGATATTGGCTTCATAGAACGAGTTTGGTAGGGTTCCCTCCTCTTCTATTTCATGGAATAGTTTGAGGAGTATTGGAATGAGCTCTTCTTTAAAGGTTTTATAGAACTCGGCTGAGAACCCATCTGGTCCTGGACTTTTCTTTGTTGGTAGGCTTTTGATGACCTCTTCTATTTCATTGCTTGAAATTGGTTTATTTAAGTTGTGTATGTCCTCCTCGTTCAGTTTAGGTAGTTCATATGTCTCTAGAAATTTGTTGATGTCTTCAAGGTTTTCTGTTTTGTTGGAGTATAGATTTTCGAAATAGCTTCTAATTATGTCTTGTATTTCACTTGTGTCTGTTGTGATGTTTCCTTGTTCATTCCGAATTTTAGTAATTTGAGTTTTCTCCCTCTTTCTCTTTGTTAGTGTGGCTAAGGGTTTATCAATTTTATTTATTTTTTCAAAGAACCAACTATTTATTTTATTAATTTTTCCGATTGTTTCTTTTGTTTCGATTTCGTTGATTTCGGCTCTGATTTTAACTATTTCCTGTCTTCTACTACTTTTGGTATTGGTCTGCTCTTCTTTTTCTAGTGCTTTGAGCTGTAGTGTTAACTCGTTTATTTGTTGATTTCTACTTCTTTTTTTGAATGCACCCCATGAAATAAATCTTCCTCTAAGTACTGCTTTCATAGTGTCCCAGAGATTTTGATATGATGTGTCTTTGTTCTCGTTTACTTCTAAGAATTTTTTTATTTCCCTCCTGATGTCTTCTGTTATCCATTCATCATATAATAGTGTATTATTTAGTCTCCAGGTATTGGAGAAGTTTCTGTTTTTTATTCTGTCATTTATTTCTAATTTCAATCCATTATGATCTGATAGAGTACAAGGTAGTATCTCTATCTTCTTGTATTTACTAACAGTAGCTTTGTGGCATAAAATATGGTCTATTTTAGAGAAGGATCCATGTGCTGCTGAGAAGAAAGTGTATTCATTCTTTGTTGGATGGTATATTCTATATATGTCCGTTAAGTCTAAATTGCTGATTGTGTTGTTGAGATCTATAGTTTCTTTATTCAATTTTTGTTTGGACGATCTATCCAGTGGTGAGAGAGGTGTGTTAAAATCGCCTAGTATTATTGTGTTGTGGTCTATTTGATTTCTGGAATTGAGAAGGATTTGTTTGACGTACGTGGATGAGCCAATGTTCGGGGCATAGATATTTATGATTGTTATGTCTTGCTGATTTATGCTTCCCTTAAGCAGCATGTAATGTCCTTCTTTATCCCTTCTGACTAGTTTTGGTTTGAAGTCCACATTATCTGAGATGAGGATGGATACTCCAGCTTTTTTGCTGTGTCCGTGTGCATGGTATGTTTTTCCCCATCCTTTCACCTTTAGTCTATGGGTGTCTCTTTCTATGAGATGTGTCTCTTGCAGGCAGCATATTGTTGGATTTTTCTTTTTAATCCAATCTGCCAGTCTGTGTCTTTTGATTGATGAATTCAGGCCATTAACATTCAGGGTTATTATTGTGATATGATTTGTATTCCCAGTCAATTGACTCATATTTGTTTTTGACATGATTTGGTTTCTCCTTTATTTGGCTATTCCTTTAGGCTAGCGCCTCCTGTTGCTGATTTGCATCGTTGTTTTTCATCTCTTCCTCATGGAATATTTTGCTGAGAATGTTCTGTAATGCTGGCTTTCTTTTTGTAAATTCCTTTAGCTTTTGTTTATCATGGAAGGATCTTATTTCATCGTCAAATTTGAAGGTAAGTTTTGCTGGGTATAAGATTCTTGGTTGGCATCCATTTTCTTTCAGGGCTTGGTATATGTTGTTCCAGGCCCTTCTAGCTTTTAGGGTCTGGATTGAAAAATCTGCTGATATTCTTATTGGTTTCCCTCTGAATGTAATTTGATTCTTTTCTCTCGCGGCCTTTAAAATTCTGTCTTTATTTTGTATGTTAGGTATTTTCATAATAATGTGCCTTGGTGTGGGTCTGTTGTAATTTTGTATGTTTGGAGTTCTATAAGCCTCTTGTACTTGGTTTTCCATTTCGTTCTTCAGATTTGGGAAATTTTCTGTTATTATTTCATTGAATAGATTGTTCATTCCTTTGGTTTGTTTCTCTAAGCCTTCCTCAATCCCAATAATTCTCAAATTTGGCCTTTTCATGATATCCCATAGTTCTTGGAGATTCTGTTCATGATTTCTTACCATCTTCTCTGTTTGTTCCACTTTGTTTTCAAGGTTAAATATTTTGTCTTCAATGTCTGAGGTTCTGTCTTCCAGGTGTTCTATCCTATTGGTTATGCTTTCTATGGAGTTTTTAACTTGGTTTATTGTTTCCTTCATTTCAAGGATTTCAGTTTGGTTTTTTTTCAGTATCTCTAACTCTTTATTGAAATGATCTCTTGCTTCCCGTATTTGGTCTTTTAACTGTTGATTGGTGCGATCATTTAATGCCTGCATTTGCTCTTTCATCTCCTCCTTCAATGCCTGCATTTGCTCTTTCATCTCCTCATTAGCTTCCCTGATCGTTTTAATTACGTACATTCTGAACTCCCTTTCTGACATTTCTTCTGCTCTGCTGTCATTGGGTTTTATTGATGTAGTATCTAGGTTTGTTTGGGACATTTTCTTCCCTTGTTTTCTCATAATGGTCAGTTGTCAGTGGGACCCTAAGATATTGCAGTTTTCCACTATTGGCTTATAGTGTCCCAGTAGATTTCCAGTGTATCACCTCCCAGCCTTCAGCAGCCTGATGTCTTGGAGGAATCTGATAAAGCAGCTCATTCGAAGAATACTGCCCCTAGCCCCCTACTGGTTCCACGTTTTGGAACTGGCTCTGTGCGGAAATGCTCTCACTGTGGGCCTGCACCGTGCAGCTGGCCGTGTGGGAAGAGCCCACTGCCGGAGTGTGGAAGACTACCTTGGGAAGACTCAAGCTGCCCTGCCCGGCTCTGCTAAGCCACCTCTATCTGGGCCTGCCACCCGGGCTGAGCTTTACCCAGTGGGCAGACTCACCCGTGGCTCCACTTCAGTCCGAGTCTCTCAATGCCTCCCCTTCTTAACTCCTGGGTTCTGGAGCGACCGGGGGTGCAGTCTCCCTCTAGGCCGCCATCTTGGATCGCCCCGTGAAGAGAGCCCGCAGCCGGAGTGGGCAGAGCCGCCTGAAGAGGTCTCCGGCTGCCCTGTCCTTATCCCTGAGGCTGATTGCAGATCGAGGCTCTCCGCTGGTTCTTTGCAGGAGTACACTGCACTGCAGCAGCTCCGGGACTCGGAGCGTGCTCTGTTCAGACAGGCTCTCACTAGCCGGCCAGTTCCGTTCCGAGAACCTGGAGAAGCTGGCTGTGTGGGCGGGGCCCACCGCCGGAGTGCGCAGGACTGCCTGTGGATGACTCTAGCTGCCCTGCCCGGCTCCGATAAGCCACCTCTATCTGGGCCTGCCACCCGGGCCGAGCTTTACCCAGTGGGCAGACTCACCCGTGGCTCCACTTCAGTCCGAGTCTCTCAATGCCTCCCCTTCTTAACTCCTGGGTTCTGGAGCGACCGGGGGTGCAGTCTCCCTCTAGGCCGCCATCTTGGATCGCCCCCTGTTAACAGTCTTTGATGATCACTGCCTAGACCCTGTAATTCAGATTACAAAATCCTAATTCTATCACTCCTTCTTCACATATTAGCAGAAATACATCTGTAAAGAGCAACTTCCCTCATCTATTATTTTGTTGTCTTGAGATATAGTTTGTATAGGCAATGCAATGCAAATAACTGATCCTTTCCCCTTATTTACCAGTTTTCAAAATAATAAGTAGGTTCCCTAGCAAAAGTGACCAGTATGGTGTTTTATTCTGAGTACATCATGTACCTATAGATTTAAACATACTTGATGTGTTCTAATCAAGTAAGGTTATTAGGAGCAGTTAATAACTTTATGTGAATATATATGTGTTCACATTACTTACCACTATATTTTTGGAATAAAATCTTAAGATGTGAAATTTCTGATCTAAAAATAAATAGACATGCAATTTTCCCACCATCTCATGCCTGACACACAGCTACTCGTTAGCTATTTACTGATGGCTTTACTCTGTTATATGTCTAACTCTAAGTTAAAAATAAATAATATCTTTTAAATGCTTCAATGACACCCTCATCTTAAATATCACATTCAGAATCACACAATTTTCAAAAAGATTGAGCTGGCAGTATAAGGGCAACTTAGTTACTCACTAGCAACTAGTAACTAGCAATTAGTTGCTGGAGTCTGGTGTCCCATGGACATATTCAGATATTTGATAAAAACCATCTTAAAAATTGATAGAATCAGGAAAAAAAATTAAGTGAGATCTGGAGGTTATAAGACCCGACTCTCTCATCTCCTAGCTGAGGAAACTGAGGCTCAGTGGCTGCCTGGTTTTCCTAAGTCTCCCTAACACTGGTTTACAAGTTGGGTCACACACACTCATCCCAGCAAAATCTCACATGGGCATTTTGTGTTGCCTGCACCATTGTCTTCTGCACAGGATTCTTTTCCATCTGGGAGCAGATAGTTCTTCCTTAATCTGTCAAAATCCTGGTCAGAGTAAGGAGCCTGTGAGCAGGACAGCAGGTCTGAGCAGAGCTCTCGTGCTGCTCTGGTCAAAGCCACTGCCTGCTGTTTCATCAGGGCCGCCTGGATCTCACATGCCCACCTCCAGATGCCTCTCTGCATGGCAGGAGAGCTAGCCAACCCTGGCTGTCACCGCCTCCGCCTCTCCTGGGGAAGGAAGCAGCCGTTCCTACTCCTCAGAGACAGACATGCTGACAACTACAAAGGCAGTATGCCTACAGGAGCCCAGAGCTTCTATCCTCCAGGGAATGGAAGGAATGATTGGCCCCATGCAGCTGTCAGGTCAGGCCCCTGCGAATGGAGCCAGTGATGAAAAAGATTTAAGGAGCTTGGTGTTGGGGTTGTAGCTCAGTGGTAGAGAGCTTGCCTAGCACGTATGAGGCACTGGGTTTGATCCTCAGCAACACACAAAATAAGTAAAGAAAGGCATTGTGTCCATCTACAACTAACAAAAAATAAATTTCTTTTTAAAAGATGTAAGGGGCTTGCTGGCAGCTGCTCCCAAGATCCTTTTTCCACTGCCTGGTTCTCTGCTGGGACCAAAGCAGCCCAGAGAGCTGGACCCTCCACCTGGTCCTCTGCCAGCTGGGATCACCACATATAGAGAAAGAGTCTGCCCCTAAGACTATACCAAAGACTGATGGAGAGTGAGCCACCCACAACCTGACCCCTTATGTTCTGGCCATCAGATGCATTAATCCTGCATGGAACCTTCCAGCAACCTGCTGAGTCAGGCCTGCCTCTTCCTGCTTATCCGAGGCTTATACATAAGCCACACTGTATCCAAGCATGATTGCCTGGAAGGCTTCTTACTAACCTGTCTCCAGGAAATATAGGCCACTCTTCGGCATTTCAGAGACCAATGGTCACCGAACCTGGCATCCCCAGATCCCTAGGAGTTTATTAAAACAGTAATATGTGAAGGTGATACTACAACACGTGTGATTTATATTTACCTTCATTACCTTCATTTACCTTTGTAAAAATAAATTGAGCATGGGGTGGGAGCTAAAGGGTGGTTGGACTGGATCCGTGCATGCGTGCATTAAAATATCACAGAGAACCCCATTAAGATGTACAATTAATACATGTTAATCAAAACATTTTTAAAATTGAGCATAGAGTTTGGAAGAAGTGCTAGTGCACAAAACCCTAGCAATGGTTCTCTCACCCACCTGAAGCGGGAAGCCAAGGACACCCTCCTCCCAGGAGCCATGCTCCTTAATGGACAGAGAGGGGTGTGCAGGAGAAGCAGGCTCAGGTTATAATCCAGTCTTCATGAACTGCTGGCCTGGTGACCTTCAACAAAGAATCAACTGCAAACCCATCTTTTGTCTCTGAAACTGAGGACAGTCCCTCCACTTCACAGAACAGGGGCACAAAATAAATGAGCTAAGTAGGAAAAGCAACTAAGGGAGACACAGGCACTTGGTATAAGCAATAAACACTGTCTTCCTTCCCCCATCGCCTTCTCCCCAGCCCTCCTGGATGGAGAAGGAATATAGCACCAAGGTTTTAAGTTTCATATCAGACAGATGTGGTCTTCAACTCCACCACATAGTCATGGCGACTTATCCTCTCTCAACCTAGGCTCTCTCCTCTAAGAAGAATTTGTTTTTCTTACAGCATTTATGTGCTGTAAATATAGAGAAAATGTACCAAGAAACATTTGCTCAACAGGAAGTAGATTTTACTGTTTTTCATGGGTTTTCCCCACCCATCTACGTAGATAGGTTCCTACTGAGAAGCATCACACCTCCCACGTGGGCAGATCTGAGATAGAATGGGAAGAGAAAAAGACCAAGGTGATTAATGCCAACCATTCTCAAAGTGGGAGCAATATCACTCCTAAGGGCCAAGGATCAGTTCTCAGAAGGAGAACTTGATTTTTCAAGGATTAAGGTTAAAAAAATAAAATCTTAGGGATTACAATGGTTTGTGGTTTCTCAAAAGGTCACAGTACATAGACTACACATGCAGTGAGTCTGATGTTAAAATTTTTTGAGGCAAGGGCTCACTACATTGCCCTGGTTGATCCCAAATTCCTATGTTAAAGCCATCCTCTAGCCTCAGTTTCCCAAGTGGTAGGAACCACAGGGACGTGCCACCTCACCTGCTTGTTATCAACACTTCATAATGGGGGGAAAGATTTGGCACTTAGGTGGGGGAAAGTCCAAAAAAGGTTCTTTTGGAGGTAATAAAAAGAAAAAAAAGAGAAAAAAAAGATTACAGAACACTGCTGTATAGAGTCCAGAGTCTGAGCAGAAAAGAAAATAGTGGACCTGGAAAGTAATACTTCACCTCTGAATTAGACGGAAGGTGGAAGGAAGGGCAAGTAATGAAAATAGGTGGGCTTCTATTCTAGCTGCTAGAAACCCAGCAATGATTTTTTGGGTGGACCAGTTTTTGTCATTGCCGTTGTTTTTATTTGAATTTGTTTGCTTTTTAAAGATAAAATGGGCTAATAGATACTGAACATGAATGTGCTAGGAATTATGCCTGGCACATTATGGACATTAATATGACCATGAAAAATAGGTTTCAGGTTATTGGAAGAGAAAATTGAAGAGAAAATTGAGGTTCTTTGAATTAACAAGCAGAAAACACCCCAATTTTTTCTTTCTGGAGTGACCATTCTCCCAAATTGCTCTTGACAGTGCCTGATTATACCTGATGTCATTATTAAAGATCACCTCTTTTCCATGCTCTTGAGCATCCTGGTTTATATCACAAATTCAATTATCATCCTACATTGCCACTGCATTGTTGCTCTGTCCATCCCTCCAGGTATTTCCACAGAGAAGGCCTAGAATCAGAGCAATTCCGAACAGACCCTGCATTGTAGCAACATCCTCAACAGAAGAGGAAAGAGGCTCCTGGGAGAGAAGAGGATGAGCAAGGTCAAGAACACGCAAAGAGGTATAAGAGGACTCACATTTTAAGAACTCTCAACACTCTGCCAAAAGGTCTTGTGCGCACATGCACATTTTGGAGCTCAGAGTATACAAAACCACGTATCTGATCACTACCAAAATGCACTGCAGTATTCCAGTTTCCTGTAGATCACATACCTAGGAGGTTCACTGATACCCACGTGGAGGTGGACAAAAGACACCAGAAGCCCCAGCTAGGGGCTTCGTTGCCATGGCACCAAACAGTGCCCAGTGACCTGGCAGCCTAGGAACGGGAAATCCAGAAGGAGGAGTGTGTGGAGTCTCCAGACAGTATCCTGCAAGCACTGGTTTCCTGAGAGGTGGATGGAAGCCAGATAGCCTGCTCCCTCCCCAGCCCGAGCCTCATCTGCAGACCCTTGCAGGGCACGACAAATTGACATCTGCAGAGTTCAAGCAGGAAGTCAAGGCTGCCAGAGACATCTATTTGTGCCTGTCTCTGAATAATTTAACACTCCCTCCAAAATAGACTTTCATTAGAATTTGTCAATTCCTGTGCATTTGAGCAGACAACCTTGAAAAAAGAAAAAGGATGAAAAAAGAAAAAGTTCCCACACATACTGCCTCAAAGTAGTAGAACACACAGGTGGTAGTTCAATTTTGTTCTTTTCTTTCTTTCTTTTTTTTTTTTTTTTTTTTTTTTTTAGCATCAAAGCCTTTTGCTCACTGGTGCATCTGACCCAACAAGAAATGCTATCCTTTCATGTCTAATTAGCCCTAAGACTGAGTCTGTGCTGCAGGCATGAGATGTAGGAGAAAATGCTTGATTCTTACAAATGCACTTGTGCCAGTTTCCACCTTCACTGTTTATTCTGTGTATGATTGGATTCGAGTCACTTAACCCTTATGATCCTCAGTTTCTCCACATGCAAAATTTGAACAACATGCCCTCGCCTGTGGGATTTCTAATGAGGGTAATGTGCCTTTCTCCCAAAGCCTTTCTTCCTCTATCCCTTCCTATGTACTGACTTTAAGTAAAATGGGGCCAGTTCTCATGAAGAAGCATAGATAGGCAGTTTCCAGCTCTACATAAGTCCACTTTCTTTTTTCCCATTGCTTAGGCCGCCAAACACTCATGGAAAAAGCAAACAATATACACACATGCACACCTACATATGTACAGATACATAATACTTGTAAATGTATGCACACACATAGGGAAGTTCATCAGCTCCACCCCACACAGATGTTCAAATCAATTGAACCCCAGTCCATGCCCCTAGGCAGTGCCCAGTTTTGTTCCCCTATTCCTATCCTTTTCTAGGGATCTCAGTCCACTTGGAAAACTCTCCTCTGATTTCCCGACCACACCACCCCCAGCTCACTGAATACCACCTCTCAAATTTTTACACATCTTTGTCCACTCCATTCTCCTCCCCTCCCGCCTCCACCTCCACAGCATCACTACCCGTTTCCAAGGCTACTCTCCCTGCTGGCTCTCAGCCCCACCTCTTCCTCTTCATTTCTGAATTTGGCTTCATCAACCATCTCCTCCTTTTGTTATCTTCAGACTCCTCCTCACTTTCTTACTTTTTGCCACATAAAAATGCTCAAATAACACATATCCTGCATACATTTCTGTTATCCCTCTTTCTTATAGCCTTTATTCCTTCCTTTCTTTTACCAACAAACACTATAAAGAATGTCTGGGGTACTGACTGTTGCTGCCACCTCCTCCTGTCCGTGCTCCTGGCTTTGTGACTTATTCCTATTTGGTCAGATTTCCCTCATTTTGGTGACCGGGCCATCAATAATCTCCTGACTCTCCTCCTTCCTCCCTGAATGTTTTTCCCCCTCTCTTGTTCCCTGTCCTTTTCCCTCCACCTCCATTTTAAAAAGAAATTATCTCTGTGGTTCTGTGCTTGGAAAGTTTCTCTTCAGCCTGCCCCCCTCTTTCTCTGACTTCAGTCACATGTACCATCTCACACTTCAGCCTTAGTCAAGTACATCACTCCAACCCTGACCTTGACCCTGAATTTACAACAGGCTCTTCCTGAGACCCTCACCTAGGAGCCTCAGCTGTCTCACTCCTGCTTTCTGCAGTCCCACTTCCCATATTTGCCTTGTTCTGGTCATTTCCTCCCAACATTATGAGTCTTATGCATGTCTCCTTTCTTCCTCTCCACTGTCCAGGTTCAGATGTCAGCAATCCTGCTCTGCGTGCCTGCAACAACCACCCACGTGGCTCAGGCTGCAGTCCCTCCCCTTCCAATCCAACCATCCACCCTGCCTCAACATCTCCTTAGAATGGTTGTTAGTGTGAGCTCTCTCTGCTGAGGCCTTGCTCAATACCAGGCACTGAGTTAATGTCTTCATCCCAGTTACCTCCCCAAGTTCCCTACTTGGCCACTATTCTTTTCTTCATTTTACAGACAAGGAAGCAGAAGTGGAGAAAAAGCACCCTCATGGTTACACAGTAAGTGGCAGAGCTGAGATTCTAACCCAAGCTCACAGATTTCAGGGTATAGGCCAAAAACCATGAAGTCATGCTGCCTCTATCCACAGACCACATTGGACCAAACAAATCCTCTCTGAAGAAGCCCTCAGTGACTCCCTACCAGTTTCCTCCTCATGGTCTCCAAGGCCATCCATGGCAGCCATGCAGTACAGTCAGCACTAGGTTCATCTTACTGGATGCTCCATGTGTCACTTCCATGTGGGTTCTGTCCACCTTTGCAGCCACATCTCTACACTCAAGTCACACCCCCATTCTGGGCTTTTCCCCAAGCAAACCTCACCTTTGCTGACTTGTACCATCTTACTCAGCTCAGTTTCCAAGTCCTCTCCACACCAAATTCCAACTCCACACTATCCATTTCCCCCTCTTCAGCACAACCCAGCTCTTTACTTATACCTCTGCCACAGCCTTCATTTCACTCTGCCCTATAAGACGGTCATTTGTCCATTTTATTCCACCAAATTGACTCCAATTTTCTTGAAGACAGACCATCTCAACATCATTTCTGTAATACATCATGTGCTTGCTCCCTGAAAAGTTAAATATTTCTTGAATTGACCAGGTCCCAAGGATCTCACACATGCACTGTCACTGACAATTTGACCCCTGTTGGAAAAGCAACAGGACAAGAGGCTTACACAAGGCAATATGGGAATCTCATATTCAATCAGAAGCAGGTTGCAGAGTCTAGGAGGACCCCTGGTCCATTCACTTATTTGGACTCGATGCAGAAAAATCACTGTAACAAGCTGTTAAGTTAATTTTTAAGAAAAGAACAGAACATTCTTCACATTCTGACACCTCCTCCTGCTCTCCCATCCCACCTTCTCAGAGAACGGCCTCTGAGGATGACTCACTGGTGGGAGAGGATGAAAACAGCTCCTGGGAGGGGCTGGAGATCTCTGCTAGATACAGAGCAGGCTGGTGATGGGATCTGTCCCCGGAGGGTGGCAATTTAGTTTCAGCATAGTTCCAGACTTGATTTGAGCCCTTGGGATGAACCCAAACAAGATAAAGGCCTTTACAGGTGGATTCTCCTCCTTTTCACCAGTAGAACAGGCTCAAATACCTCAAGGATATTTTTCTCTGCAAAGCACCTAATGACATTATTCTCTATCTTCTCCTAAGTCTCCTTACAGTCTATAAAATGCATGTGTCATACTTATAATGAGAGGAGAAGTGCAAAGAATTACTCTTGAATCTGCATGCCTTCCAAGGGTTAATACAGAAATCCCAGGGAACCCCTGGGACTACTTTCACACCCCACTCTGCAGATGTTAAAGCCTTAAATTCATCTATGAAGGCAGCAAACCAGAGCCCAGCAGAGCCCTTAACCAAATGCCTCACTCCTTCATCCCCTCCATCTGCCTCCCCATCAAGTCTTAGCTCCCTGCACACACAAACACACTCTGGGGCTGTCTCTGGACACATTTTGTGACTGTTATACCTCTGGAGTATCTCTTTGCTTTCTCATCCAACAGGTTATTTGTCCCATAGAAAGAGCCTTTCTTTTCCACAGTCAGGAGAGGGTAGACAATCTGCTTTTTATATACCTACTGAATCTTTCTGCCAGAGGCTGCAAGCTGAGCTGCTGGACAGTGCTGTCCATGCGTGGGTTTGGAGAACAGGATGATCTCTTGGCAGCTAGAGCCAAGGTCACAGCATAATGAGCTGGCTCTGGATCAGCTGCACCAAGGGTGCAGTTGATCTGCCTTCCATTCTGGCCCCTGCCCCTGAATTGGAATATCTTTGAAATGCCTAAATTCACCTCCCACCCTCCTCACCCTATCCTACCCCTACCTTTCTCTCTTTTCTCTACGATGAAGAACCCAGGGAAAGAAAGTGTAGTGAATATTTTATGAGCATCTTTCACATGCTCAGCTCAGAACTGGAACCTTGGCATCCATTCAGTCCTCACAAGAATCCTCCAAATTAGATACAGTCATCATCCCATTATATAGAAGGGGAAACTGAGGCAAGCTCAGAGAGGTTACATCATTCATTCCAATCACCTAGCTAGTGATTGGTGGAGCTAGCATTTGAGCCTAAGTCCTTTGATTCTAAAGTCCGTATTATATGTTCTACCATAGCAAATAGAGTGAGAGTGGACATCCTTGTACTCTTCCTGATCTTAAAGGAAAAAATGTTCAGAGTTTTACCACTATGAAGGTTTTCACTGTGAGGTCTTCACGGATGCCCTTATCAGATTGAGAAAGTTCCCTTCTGTTCCTAGTTTGAGTATTCTGATCATGGATAGGCATTGGATTTTGTCAATGGAATGTTTTCCTGTGTCAATTGAGAGGATCATGTGGGTTTTCTCTTTCATGCCATTAATGTGGTATATTACATTGGTTGACTTTTCACTGTTAAACCAACCTTGCATTGCTGGGATAAATGTCATTAGGTCATGATGTATAATCCTTTTTATGTGATTCTGGATTCAGTTTGCTAGTATTTTGTTGAGAATTTTTGAATCTTCACCAAGAGATATTGGTCTAGAGTTTTCATGTGATGTCTATGTCTGGGTTTAACCATTGAAAGTTTTTGATTATGAGGCTGCCATAACGCAGTAGTTACGGTAGGCAGCGTATTGGTTCCACAAATATGTCCACCTCTTAAACCCAGAACCTGTGAGTATTCAGTGTATGTGGTAAAGGTAGTTTGCAGATATGATTAGATTAGATTTATTCTGGGTTATCCAGGAAAGGTTGCTGCAATCAATCACAGGGTCTTTATAAGTGAAAGAGGGAAGCGGGAGAATCAGAGATGGAGAGAGAAATTTGAAAAGGCTAACCATCAACCTTGAAGATGGAGAAAGTGGCTGCGAGTCCAGGAATAAAGTTGGACTTAAGAAGCTGGAAAAAAACAAGAGACCAGATTCTCCCCTGGAGCCTCCAGAAAGGACAAGGCCCTGATGACACTTTGATTTTCACCTGGTGAGACCCATTGCAGACTCCTGACCTCCAGAACTTTAAGATAAATCTGCATTGTTTCAAGCCACTAAGTTTGTGGTCATTTGTTACAGCAGACACAGGGAACAAACACAGCATCCCAATGTAAGAGCATCTAACCCTAAATCAGGTGCAAAGACGTGGTTCATCAGCCCCACAACCCAACTCTCTTTCCCATCACCTAAGCATTCCACATGGTGAAATCACAGTGCCACCTGACCCATTTGCAAGGAGAGACCTATGCATAAGACAGACTCCTCCTCTTGGCATGACCAGCACCTCCTCTCCCTTCAATCAGACCAACACAGGAAGTCAATCCATATTTGGAAGGACGGTGAGCAGCATGGAAATGGAGCAAGCGGAGGTGGATAAGCTAACCTGTCTGGCTCTCCAGCTTGTGCCCACAGCAGGAACAGCTTTGCCAAGGGAACCCTACTACCTGAGTTTGTTGGCTAGAATGCTCTTTCTGGAGCAGCATTTGAAATCACAGCTAACATTGCCCTTTGAAATGTCCTTTTTCAAAGCAGACTTGACTGAACAATCTCTGGAGGAAGTCAGATGTGTTCTTTCTTTAGAGCTGTGACTATTAAATAAATAATATACTTAAAGTGCTTAGATCACAGACTCAGCCAAAGTAAGCACTCCACCAACATCAGCTATTATCACTATCATTATTAGATTATTATCATTAATATATCCAGTCCAGTTATATTTGAGTACAGAGGAACTGGGGCTCTTTTCCTGTTTCAAGTGACTTCATTTTTCCACTTTGTTCTTTCTGCCCTGATTCTAAACTTCCAAGTTTTTGAGGGAAACCAGGCCCCGTGTACAGACCACCAAATAAGAAATACAGAAAGATCAGCTGCAGCCTGTGTCGAATGAACTGTAAAATGTTTTTTTCCTAGAATTCCAGCAACTTATGAGGCTGAGGCAGGAGGATCACAAGTTTGAGGCCAGCCTCAGCAATTTAGCAAGACCCTAAAAGCAACTCAGAGAGAGACCCTGTTTCAAAATAAAAAATTAAAGGGCCAGGGATGTAGCTCAGTGGTAAAGCACCCCTGGGTTCAATCCCTAGTACAAAAATAAATGCTTTTCAATGATGAGAAAAATGTATATGAAGCCAAGAGTACAGTGGCCAGCATAGAATAGAAACTTAACAAGTCACACTTTTCCTGACCCATTCGTACCCTGTCCTCATTCATACACTCACTCCCTGTTAATGGGCTGAATTGTATCCCCTCAAAACTCCTATGTTGAAGTCCTAACTCCCAAAATGTGACTGTATTTGGAGACAGAACCTTTCAAGTGGTAATTAAGTTAAAATGAGGCCGTTAGGGTAGGCTTTAATCAAATTATTATTGACCTCATAAGAAGAGGAGATTTGAACACAGACACACACAGAGAAGCCCATGTAAGATGCAGGGAGAAGATGGCCATCTGCGAGCCAGGAGCAGATCTCATGAGAAAATAAATCCCTGTTGCTTAAGCCCAATCTCTGGTGTTGTGTTACAAAGGTCCCAGCAAAGGAATACTCTTCCCTTTCAAAAGCAAATCTTTTTTGTATCTTTGAACAGCAGAAAGTTTTAGTATGACTTAAAAGTCCCTGATCCTTCAGTGGGTCAAAAGCTATTTTGTGGAGTAAGGATTGCAGAGATTTCCACAGACTCCCCTCCCCAGGATGTGGCCGCTGCACTTCACACGTTGTTGATGATTTCGCACTTCCTGGGGGATGCCATTAGCTTCATGATTCCCCCCAAGGGTCCTGCGTGGAAACTCGTGCATCACAGCCTCGCAGAGGAAACACCACTGGCATGGCAGATACAAAAAACTGTAAAATTGCAAATGACAGATTCGTGACTTCCCTGAGGAATAAATAGCATGAACAGATGGGTTCTGAGGCTGGAAGACTTCACTAAAATCTTAATAGAACTTTGATAATTTAATGAATGTGGCGAAAAAAGAATGGCGAACTAGTCCCAGCAAGTTAAAACACCACTTTCCCACCTTGAGGTTTCCTCCAGAAGAGTTTTCCCATAAGGAGAAGCACAACAGGTTTAATGGACAAGATACCTCCTTGGGGATTTAAGCCATCCCCTCTAAACTCCTCACAGTGGGGAGGCATCCAGAGCAACACAATGTACCCATTTTCCTTATGCATCTCTGCAAAGCACCTGTCTAAACACCAGTCCTCAACACAGTCCCAGGTAACACCTAGACAAGCGATGAATTTACATATAGATCAAGCATGCTCAGAGGTCAGGATGGTCCCTCTAGTTTTTTTTCAAACTACCAGATCCAGCCTCCTTGCTCCTCTCTGGAGACCTCCATGTTCCATATGGAGAAAAAAGCACAGGACGAGGAGTCTGGAGACCTGGATCGCAAGTCCCCCTGTGAACTTGGAAGGAGTCATTTATCTTCTCTGTCCAGTGCAATAGAGCTCCCTTTCTTACAAGAATTTGATGTAAAGTGCAAGGGAGGTCTACTTTTCAGAAAGTAATAGTTGTTTGCTATAACTGTCTATAGCAAAAGCAGAGCTTTGAACCCCCATACCACTCGTATTTCACAAATAACACAATGTGCACAGGTGTCAATCCAAATATTTGCTGCATGGAATGAACCAGATTTCCACTCTCTTGGTTATTCTTTTATTAAATTTTTTTATCTGTTCTAATTAGTTATATATGACAGTAGAATATATTTATGCATTTTGATAAATCATACAAAAATGGAGTATAATTTCCCATTTTTCTGATTGTACATAATGTAGGATCACATCAATCACACAGTCTTATATGTACATGAGGTAATCATGTCTGTTTCACTCCCTTGGTTATTCCTGAATACATGAATGCAGGGTCTATGGTTTTATGGCCCATCTACACTATCTTCTTTGGGCACTTCTCTTTTTTAATTGGCTAATAAAAATTGTGTATATTTATTATGCAGAACATGTTGCTTTGAGCTATGCATACAGTGTGGAATGGTTCAACCACGCTTATTAACACGTGCATTACCTCACAGACTTACCATTGCTGTTGTGAGAATACTTAAAATCAACTCTTCGCTGTTTTCATGAATACAATACATTTTTATTAATGATAGTCACCACCTTGGATCTCTTGAACTTTTTCTCCTCTCTAAATGAAATTTCATATCCTTTGACCAACATTTCCCAAATCCTCCAGCTCCTGGTAACCACCATTCTACTCTCTATTTCTATGAATTCAACTTTTTCAGAGTTCACATCTAAATGAGATCATGCAGTATTGGTCTTGCAGTCCCTGGCTTATTTCACTTAACATAATGTCCTCCAGGTTCAGACTCTTATTTTGGAGAATGACTTGGAAAGCACAGGACTAAGAACAGACAAAAACCTGGGGAAGATGAGCTCCAGTTGCAAAGTATCTTAACTTGGTGTGTTGTTAAAACCGTCAAAGACAAAACAGGCAAATAAAAGCAGCAGAAAGGATGGAGAGGTAGGGAGCGGTTGTCCACAATTCACAGGCACCAGAATGGAAATTCAACTCCACCGGAGGAAGCTGAGTCATCCAAGATGACTCATGTAGGGGATCAACCCCACACCCTCCATCTTTTCAGGCTGCATCCTCCAGGAGGATGTCTGGGGACCCTGTTTATGCACATCATGACTTAATTCTTGATGGAAGTCAGGGAAAGCATCGTTGTTGGTAAGCTCCTACTCCAAATCTGGCCCTGAGCTCATCTTTTCTGCATCCACAATACCCCTGGCTTAGTGGGACATACAACAACGAGATAATAAGAGACAGAAGGAGTTTACCACAGGAGAGACCCTTAGTCTCTCACTGGCAGTACATTTTCTGTGGTCACACTCCTGGAGTCAACAGGCAAGCATTGCTTTTTAAAAGGTTAGCAATGTAAATACAGGATGAATATTACTTATCCAAAAATGCTTGGGACCAGAATTGTTTCAGACTTCTTAATTTTTCTTTTCCTTTTTCCTTTCTTTTTTCTTTTTTTTTTTTTTTTTTTTTTTTTTTTTTTTTTTTTTTTTTGCATTTGGGAATATCTGCATATATGTAATGAGATATCTTGGGGAGGGGACCCAAGCACAAAATTCACTTAGGTTTCACATATACCACATATGCATAGTCTGAAGGTAATTTAGACATTATTTTTAATGTGGCTGATTTTGACTGCAATGCATCACACATGAGGGCAGGCATGGAATTTTCTGCTTGGATCATTATGTCAGAGCTCAAAAAGTTTCAGAGTTTGCAGTTTTTCAAATTTTGTATTTTCTTATTATGAATGTTCAACCTGCCTTTGGAGGTAGGTGCAGAAGGGGAAAGGAACGGAAGAGAGAAGTTAAGTCCCTGATTGGGAAAAGGGCCCATGTGGTTCCAAAGAGCTGATATTCAGATCTTATCTACTTTCAATCCTAAACCAATACCTCTTTCTGGCCTTTCAGTAACTGCTGCCCTGCTTAGTTTACCCAAGTGTAGAGACCACTTTTAGAAGGAAAGGTATGACAGAATATAATAGACATGAAAGACAAAGAAGAAAGATTCTATTAAGAATTACATGAAAATGGAGAAAATCATGCTAAGTGAGATAAGCCAATCTCAAAAAACCAAAGGAAGAATGATCTCGCTGATAAGCGGATGATGACACATAATGGGGGGGAGGGGGCAAGAATGGAGGAAGGAGGGACTGTAGAGAGGGAAAAGAGGAGTGGAAGGGGTGGGAGGGTAGGGGAAACAATAACAGAATGAATCAAACAACATTACCCTTTGTAAATGTATGATTACACAAATGGTATCACTTTACTCCATGTACAAACAGAGAAACAACATGAATCCCATTTGTTTACAATAAAAATAAATTTAAAAAAAAAGAATTACAGATGACTCCAGAGGTGAAACAAAAGCAATACAAAGAGACATAATAATCGAAGGTTTCCTCTCCCATGGGGTGTTGGCTACACATGAGGATCACTGGGCAGTTTATTTTCAAAACGCAAGTTCCCACCCCATCCCTAGGGATTCTGATTTAAGTATTCCCAGGAAGGTTAGGAAGTTTTGTTCATGTTTTTAAATAAACTCCTCAACTGATTCTGATGTACAGCCAGCATGAAGTTAAAGCAATAGATAAAAACTTGTCTGAGGAGAAAGCTGACTCTTTAAATCCACAGTGCTCTCTAAATTCCAATTAAGGCTGCCTTGCCTAGCACTGTTTGAGGGGAAGCAGCACAGAGCAGGCCGCTCAGTGAGAACATCTTCACGGCTCCTTCTCAAGGGGTTCTTCTGCGGTCACATGCTCCAGGCTGTTAGGGACCTGCCCTGATGCTTTCTATGTTGAAGAGAAAATGACAAAATAAGCTACCAGTATAAGATCAAAAATTGGCGTGTTCATAGACTAGATCCATCCAACTTTAGACCGACCATAGGAAACAACTTACAGGAGTCTTAAAGAAGGGGATAGATTGTAGAGCTTAACAAGGCAAATTTCAGAATCAGAAAGCCTCCTGTGGTTACCCCAGGTCTGCCATTTATTCTACCACTGCCTGGGAAAAATCAAGAGGACAAAATGAGACACTAAATGAAAAGAACCCAAAGCCTGCCACATTAAGTTCTCAGTAAAGATCAGCTTCAACTATCTTATTATTATTTTTAAATACAAAGTTATATTTATAGTGGAATCAGAAAGAAACATTGAATAAATAAAGAAATACACCAGGTTCTATAGTGCTAGTTCTCATCAACTTAACTTCTAATATAATTTAACTGAAATGTAGTTGCTATCTAAATTTCAGCAAGATTTTTTAACTTGGCAACACGATTCAACAGTTCATAAAGGAAAAAAAATGGTTGAAAATAGCCAACCTATGTTTTTAAAGTGATAAAGAGGGACTTATACTGCTAGGTATTAAAACATAACATCAAATAATCATAAAATAATTATACCAGTTTTGACATGAGAGAGAGAGCAAATGAGATAAAATTATACAGATAGCTTTTTAATTCATTAGGGGAAGGAGGACTGTTTGTTAAGTGATATGAAGAAACTGATTAACAATAGTTAAAATTAACTAAAATATAGAACCCTACCTCATGCCATAAGTTATAATAAAAATCCAGATTTTTTAAATCACATACAAAATTAAAATACTAATTAAAATTATCAAAATTTATCAGTGAATACTTTCCTATTTTAGGGTAAGAAAAAAACTTTCTGTTCATGAAAAGGAAAATATTTTAATAGAAAACACTGGTAATATGAATGTGCAAAAACTAGATTTAAAAATGGCACAAAGATCATAGAAATGCAAAATTAAAGTCAAATACATTGGGGAAATATTTGCAAGAACTACCAGAGCACTGATTTAATGTCCTCAATATGCAAAGAGCTCTTGTTGACAAATAAGAAAAACGCTAATACTCAATTTAAGATAGACATAGAACATGGGAACACCATGCTTAAATGAGGAAATACAATCAATAAACAAACTGATGAATGAAAAGTAAAATAAAATATTGTCTCACCCAATAAAGTGACAATGTTTGGTTTTCCTTTTAGTGCTTATACTCCCTTCAAGCAAGGAAGCACTGAAGGAGGTACCAGCCATAATTAGCTGTAGGGCAAATTAGGAAAAACTTTCTAGAAAGCAAAAAAGTTGCATGAGTGAAAAGTTTTATCATTTATAAGTTTTTCTATTTTCCAATTCTTATCCCATAGCAAATATCAATTTCTAATCAGAAAAGGAGGAGGAGGAAGAAGAAGAAATTAACTATCTGAATGGAAAACTTGAATATTCAGTAATTTCAACAAAAGATGTAGGTAATTTCCAATTCCTTTGCAAACCCAAGAATTGGACTAAGACATATTGGGGATATTATATTAGTTGTAACAATCAAAGCCAGGTATGGGGTTTGTTACTTGCTGAATCCAAGCAGGTCACCAAACAGCCTGAACCTAAGCATGAAAAGAAATGAATTGATGGCCACAGTTGCAACTCAACAGACAGAGTACTTTAGGTACATTTTAACTTTTTTCTTCATCTGAGTTAGCCATTTAATCTCTCCTTCAAAGCTGCAAGATTGTCAAATTAGGAGAGGATTTATCTTTTAAAAGACAGTTCTTACCATTGGGAAAAACTTGTTCCCCAAGAAATGCCAACCCTTTGCTCCTTGCAAAGCCATATTCCTTGCCTGCATTTTATTTATGTAGTTTGGACTCTGCCTTATTCTAAAAAGTGGAGCAACTGGCCAAGCATCCTGCAGAGGATTCCATCTGCTGCAGGCCAGACAGAAGCTGTGGATTAAGAGTAAAAGCCGGGAGCCCCAAGCGGATCAGCCAGCATGCCCACACCCGCAGGCCCTGCCTCTGTGCAGAGAGAGCTCATTAGCCACTGCATAAAATTGCGTAAGGCTCCAAACAGAGCTGAAAAGGGGGGAGGTAGGAAGAGGAACCAGAAGTGGAGAAAGAGGTAGATTAATTGTGTTCAATCAAGCTGGGACGAGAGTCAAGTACAACAACAGTGACGATAATCATATTTGTGATAGGGAGGTGTCCCTGGCATTACTGTGGTTTGGACTGGGTCCTCCAATGCCAGTGACTTCTAAGGACAGCATTCATCCTCACCTTGGCCCTCTTCAGCACCGATGATCCTTTCAGAAAGGGACAGCTGAATGCCTCTTCAGATACCAACTGTCCAAACACTCAGCCACTTCTCCAGGCAGAGTGTCCCCTCTTGTGATTCACCTACTGCTTAGGCATCCCTGGGGCTCCAGTTCCTGGACCCCTAATCATCAGGCTTTTTCCTATGGAGCTTCCTACACACACCCGCAAGCCCTCACTGAATGCATAGAAAACTATTCTCCTTTCTAAGTAATACACTATCATGCATCTTTCCCTGCTAGTACAAATTCCTTATTAAGTCACCAAAATTTCCAGACTAAAATTAGGCTCAATGTATTCAAATGGACCAAAGCCCAAAGAACATGTCAAGCACTCTGAGGAGCCCTGATGCATGGTCCTCTTTCCATGTTATTGATGTGGGTTTGGGTCTGGCCATGTGATGTGCTTTGACTAATGAAATGTTAGCAAACATGACATATGCAGAGGTTTTAGATGTTCTAGGACAGTTCGACATCCCTCATGGCCTCCTACAATCTTCCATGAGAAAAATATACTGATAGTTTTTGGTAGCATCCAGATAATTAGATGAGAAACATATGGAACAAACTTGAACTAGACTTGCAGCATTAAGAAGAGCCCTCAGTTGACTTAAAAATTAATAAGAGATAAATAATGTTTGTTGCTTGAGCCACTGAGATAATCGGGGCTATTTGTTAGGCAGTATTATCACTATGCAGTAAAAGCTAACTGATACACTTGCTATATGTCCAACATTATGTTGTGCATTGTTTTGTCTCATTTGATCTATTTCACTTGACAACTAGGTGAGATAAAACACTCTTTAATATTATCCTTCTTGTATAAACAAAGAAACTGAGACACAGGGTATTTAAGCACAATTAGGAAGTTAAGGAGACAAGATTCAAACCCAATAATCTGACTTCAAAACCTATACTCTCACCACCCAAAAGAAAAAAAGAAAAATATGTGACTCTCTGCCTTGGACTCGAAGCCACAATGACTACTTGGGAGCTCCCTATCAGTATAAGCCTAAACAATCCCAAGAGCTGAGACAATATTTCCAGCTCTGTCAGTGCATGCAAGGAGGATGAAACAGGCTTCCCTTCCAATATGCATGACCCTTCTCTGAACTTTGAGGAGGGGAAGTCCCCCTGGGAATTCTAACCAAGGAACAATCCTGCCACTGTGAAGTGCAGTCACACACCCTTCTGCACGAGATGCACAGAGCACCTCATTCTCTGCCTATTTTTATTCTCCCTAAGCAAATATCTCCAGGTTTTTTTTCTCTTAAAAATTATTACACCATTGCCAACTGCTAGGCTTATACAAATAACTTGATAATAGCAAAGCAATATGCTGTCCCGTGTTCAAACGCCACCACACAACAACAAAGCAGCCTGTGGTGCCAGTTCTCATTCACAGCCTGCAAACAGAAGCAGCACAAATGAAGGCCACCAGCTCCCCCCCCACCTCAAGAGAACAGAGGAGCAGGCAACTTGGTCCCAAATGGATTTCACTCTTCAATTTCCAAGATATTCTACACAGAGGAAGAGTGCAAAGTCATGCTCTTCAGCAGAATAATTCATCAGTGTGATTCACAGATGCATCCCTTCCTTTGACCCAAGTTAGAACCCCTATCATGGATACAGATTCTTTTTTCTTTTTGCAGTACTGGAAATTGAACCCAGGAGTTCTCTACCGCTGAGCTACCTCCCCAACCCTTTTTTATTCTGAGAAAGGGTCTCACTCAGTTGCTGAGGCTGGCCTCAAACTTGCCTCAGTCTCCTGAGTTGCTGGGATTGCAGGCAAGCACCACTGCACCTGGTAGGTATAAGATATTCAAGTTATAAACTAACTAGTAATTCTGAAGTACATAATAAAAATTATGTTACATAATCATGCATGTGTTTGTGTATTTTATATACATATGCAGAGTTTCTTTATAAACTGCTAAACTATACCCCCTCTGTGAGCAGAGATCATATCTTCCTTTCTTACAATTAACCTCATGCCTGCCACACTGGGCAGTCAAAAAAACTTTCGTTGAATAAATAAATGAATGTAAGGGAAATTTAAAGTGAAAATGTCCATCTCTTAATTTTATGTATTTTAAATCTTAAAATGCAAGACTAAGGCAAGCAAGGAGACGGCTATGAAAAGTTGATCCCCTTGGAAAAGGAAGGGGAGATGGAGAAATAACCAGACTTTTAAAGTATTCGGTACTTATGCACAAATCTAAGATCGTGTGATCTTCATTTCAGCAAGAAAAGCCACTTCAGTTTCAGTAGCAACTCCCCAATTTCCCTTTGAGGAACTCCTCCTCCTTCACTACATGCAATCTTGGGGGTCACAGTACTTTCAGGTAAGGGCATCTGGATAGACAGAGTTCTCTCTTCCCCCAATGTAAAGTTTTTACCGAGCACACAATACTAGAAAATGGCTGGGGGACTCAACTTCTTGGGGTTTTTCCAAACAGGCTGTCTGCCAGCAAGGGTGCAGGCTGGACTCTGACTACAGTTGCCCCCAGAACACAATATGGAGCTAGCTTCAGTACACAAGTCCTCCCACAGGTTTGTTGTTTTGCTCTTTTAGCTAAGGCTCTTTTCCTGACCCCTTCAAAGCTGAGAAAAGAACTCCAAGTCAGAAACAGAGATTCTGATCATAAATCTACCTCAAGAAATAAGTCGCCTCCTCTCTAGGGGCTTCAGTCTCTTTCTCCATAGTGGTAAAGGGCTGGGATTAAATTACCACAAAGGAGCCTTGTGTATTGGGCCAACAGAAATTGACCCCTTGAATCTTGGGGCACTGAAACACAAAGCTCACACTGTCAGGGCCAGTGAGGCCTGTAGTTTGGAGGAGTTAATCCCCTGCTGGATGACTGGGACAAAGAGGATTAACCTCAGATGAGAGAGTCATCATCCAAATATAGAGCAACCCCAGTCACACACATTGGAGATGGAACGTGCCCCTCCTTCTCTCGCAAATTCTTATCCTTTAGTTCTTTCGGTGAATTGATGAACCAGCCCTCCCACACCTCAGGGTTACAATGTTAGATCATGGGGGCCTTCTTCATACTCCTCTGCTACTTTTCTCTCTTCTCCAATCCAGGATCCATTGTTTCTCCTTTGAATATGCGGGTTTCTTTAAGGTTCTCTAAGTTTGCTAAGTCACCATTCATTTAGCAACTACTGTGTGCCAGAGACTGTATTAGACACCTAAGCTACAATAGCAGACAAGATGGCCTGATCTCTGCTCTCAGGAGTTTTCAATCCAGTGGGAAAGCACCATTGAGTGCATTGACCCAGTTGAGCACTTTACAACCATTATCTCTTTCAATGCCCCCTTGACAACCCTAGAAAGGAGATCTAAGAACCATTTTACAGATGAGGATACTGGGAAATCAAGAAGTTAAAATATTTGTTCAAGTTTATGCAACCAGTGAGCACCTTGGGAGGAGGGATGGAAATGGGTAAATACTGAAGAACGATACTGGCCAAATTATAGTGTTATATTGAGTGCATGCACAAATATATAACAACAAATTATGTACAACTATAATGCACCAAAAAAATATATATATATGGAAAAAAGAAGGAAAGAAACAGCCTCGTGTGTGACCAGACATTGGACAGGGGAAAGTCCTGGAGGAGGACCCACAGGGAGTCACGTGGTCAAATCCACTTGTGAAGGAGGCTGGGAGATGTAGTCCACATGCACAGGAAGAGGAAGAAAAGGTTTTGATAAACAGCTTATGGATCTCACAGGATCCAACACTACATACTTAATGTGAATATTTCTAAAGGAAACAATGTAAAATGTTGTCATGGATAGTGGAAATTATAGGTAGATTTTCCTTTTCATTTCCCAATTTTCTGTATTACCCATAATGTAGTTTCCATATATCCAAAATGGCAGGGGGTAAGCATGAAAAGAAAGAGGTGTCCCTAATCAGTGTTTGAGCAGTTAGAGTGGAACTATGTAATCCAGGAAACTACCTGAG
Source organism: Sciurus carolinensis (assembly GCF_902686445.1). Taxonomy (NCBI): domain Eukaryota; kingdom Metazoa; phylum Chordata; class Mammalia; order Rodentia; family Sciuridae; genus Sciurus; species Sciurus carolinensis. The sequence continues at coordinate 59,282,201 of NC_062214.1, read as the reverse complement.
AAATAGATACTAACGCTGTTTCCCTGGTTCCCTTGCCTCTCTCTCATCTTTCTCAAATAAAGAAAGGAAGAAAAGGTTTTGCTCCATTTGTTTTGAGCAACTGGGGTCTACGTGCTTCTTTTTCTTTCTTAAATGTTTTCCACATTCTCTTGGGTCGTAAAGCATCTCCAAGAAATCAATCACACTTTCCAAGACTGCTGTTTCTCTCTTTGGATGGATATCTGTGATCAAAGCCAAATCAAACTTCTGATGCACTCAGTTCACACCCACAGTCAAGCCTTGTTGCACAGGACTGTGGATATCTCACACTTACAGGGCCATTTCAAGGAGCCAAGGCAATCAGTTTCCCTGTGTATCACAGTGGCTCTTGAGCTTTTTCCTTCTTGATACACCTGATGATGACTTTTAAACCCACAAGAGATTCTCCCATGTGTCCTGCTACTTCCTCCCCATCTTTCCCCAGTTCTCCTCTCTTCATTACCACTCCCTGGTTAACACCACCTTAGATCCCATGATTTAGACACAACAAACCACCTACTGTTCCAAAATCAACCATGCATGTTCAAGTCTACATGCCTTTCCTCAAGCTATTCCCTCTGCTACAAATACTCTTCTCCCCAATGCCCATCTGGAAAACTCCTATTCATCCTTCAAGGCTCGTTTGAACAACACCTGCACACCCATACGATGGCTTTGCTTGTGCCCCAATCCTCTCTCCTCATACAGCAATAGCAACTGCATCTAGCTTTGTGCTCCCACAAACATTCACTCTGTATGTTGCTCTCTGATGTCACCTTCTCACCTTGTATTTGAATTATTAATTATTGAACTCCCCTGTGGTGGAGCCCAGGCACAGTGGGCCCAGTAGAATCTGGTCAAGACAGGAAGCTTGGCCCCCACCAAGTTGTAGTCCAGCTTCCCTGGTAAATCAAAGGTGTGGAGTCAAGAGTACATGAACATGTGAGTTTCAAGTTAAGAAGAAATGGTCTGAAGAGGTTGTAACCTGCTTTTACTGTACTTACAAGTAACCTGAGGATCTTGTTAAAATGCAAGTTCTGGTCACAAATCTGGATTGGGACCTGAGATTCTGCATTTGTTTTGGTACCAGGGATTGAACCCAGGGACCCTCAGCCCCTGAGCCATATCCCCAGCCCTTTTGTATATTTTATTTAGAGACAGGGTCTCGCTAAGTTGGTTAGGGTCTTACTAAGGTGGTTAGCACCTCACTAAGTTGCTGAGGCTGGCTTTGAACTTGCAATCCTCCTGCCTCAACCTCCCAAGCCACTGGTATTACAGGCATATGCCACCACACTCAGGGAGATTCTGCATGTCTAACAAGCTTTCAAGTAACAGAGAGATGCTGCTAGTCCAGGGCCCATACTTCAAGTGGGAAGGCTCCAGGGTTTGTTTGCATGTACCTAGGGCAGCAAGAGAGTCAAACCTCAAAGACTGCTACTTTCAGAGGAGGAGAACTTCTAGAGAAAGCAGATGCCCTTCTGATAAGGAAAAAACTTAAGAAACAAGGCCTAGAATGTAACAGTAGCTCAATAAATATCTGCAGAAGAGTGCAGTTGGGGTGTGGCCCCCAAATCACTTTGGAGTCCAAAGTCAAAGAAGTCAGATTCTACAGAGGAACATGAGCAAGCCTCTCTTCAATTCATCCTGGGTGAAGACAGGGAATTTGTCCTAAAGTTATAGAAGAAAATGGTTGTGGGAATTAAGAGTTAGGGACTGTTTCCATTACAGACACGAAGTTGGAGACTTTTTGCAGTTATAGCATCTCCAACTTGAAGTAAGTCTTGACCTTGGGAATGAGCCTACAGCTAGAGAAGGGCATGGGAGTGTATAAAAAGAGGTCTGAACTCTGGAAAGCAGGTTGGAGCCAGTTTCTGGTTGAAGCCAATTAGGTACTAGGTGAGCACCTAAAAACTCCCCCTGGAAGGCAGGAGGTTGAAATAGCAAGAGTCAAGATGTGAGAGCCAGAGGTTCTGAACTGAGGCTCAGGGCCACACCTGACAAGCAAAGTGGACTTGGCTAGGAGGTGACACAGCATAGGACAGAGCATTCTAGGACATGAGACTGCTTCTCAGTGGAATCCACTCTGCCCTTTAGAAGACGCTAAACTTTGGGCAAGTTATTTAACTCTGCTCAAACTCAGTTTTACTGCACAATAAAATGAAAATAGCAATCCCTACTCATAGGAATTATAAGAATTAATTAAAATCATATATGCATAGTAATCATTATTGTCAATCAAACTGCAAGCATCTAGGAAAACAATATGCATATGTCTGTCCCTAGTACTTAGTAAGAAATTAACATTTGCCATAAAATCAAACTTCAATGTGTCCATTTCTTTATCTATAAAATGGAAATAAACCAGTTTACAAGATGTCTATCCAAGGGTTGTCAAGATGACTTCCACACTTTAGAATATAAAGGGGTTGAGCAGATGCTGGTGGCAATTCTTATAAACAGAGGGTGACTTTCCCTCAGAGACCCAGGTGAGCAAAGCCTAAGCAGTCTCTTCTTTCTCCGAGGTGACAGCAGAAGGGGAGGAACAGAACCCTGAGCATGCTCCAGGGAAGCTGAGGTGACACACTCAATCTGGAGCAGCTGGTCCATGTGGTCAGATTCGGGATTTGACATTTAATATTATCTACCCTCAGTGAGCACTCAGTAGGAGCTGGACACTGTTCTCGGCTATTTATGCAAATTAACTTATGTCTTCTTCCCCATAACCCTACGGAATAAGTAATGCTATCATAATTCCCATATTACTGATCAGGAAACAGGTTCAAGGTTGTTGAATGACTCACACAAGGTCTCACATTAGTAAGAAGCAGAGCCCAACTAGGAACCTAGGCAGATAGTCTCTGGGCTCTTTGACCTGCACTGTCTCAAAGAAGCACGAGTAGGTAGGATTAGCTCCAGAATCCAGGAGCTAGAAGGGGCCTTCCTTGTCTGGAGGAAATTGGCTGAAAGTAACAAGACCTCAACCGAGAGTCATACAGATCAAATTGAGAAAACTGATAGGTCCAACTTGGCCTCTGACAGCACTCTATGGTGCCCCTAGGACCCCATGCACTGGGTCACTGAGGAAGCAGGAGGCCACCAACCCTGCGATGTGATTTCTGGTGCCCTGCTTAGCTTCTCTGTCAAAGATGTGACTAGCATCTCCCAAAAACCCCAAACCAAAAAAGTCAAGGGGAGTAAGAGAACATGGCTCAGCTACACACCCTGTTTTCACATTGCTTCTTATCCTTTCTCAGCTGCTTTTTCATTGTTCCATTTGAGTTTATCTTCTGTTGCTTTAAGTCACTGCCTTTCCCTTGTTTTCCTATAGAGTTCCTTTCCTTGAAGCTTAATGATGTTTATGCTTTGTTGTTTAAAAAAAAAAAAGAAGCAACTGCATTTAATCTAAGAACCTTTAATGACTATGTGTAGGATGAGCTCATCACTCACCATGGGGGACGAGGGGATAGTTCCTTTAGCCCTCCAAGGTCAAGGTCAGGATCTCCTGACACTGCTGTGACATTTCCAGGCCTCTACCCCAGGTCCAGGACCCTGCCTGGAGCAGACCACCCCACAAGGCCTTTTCCTCTCCCTTAGAGCCTCCCACGTGCCAGCTGGGCTCCATTCCTCAGTGCCATCTGTTGTGCCCCAGATCAGGCAAAAGGCCATGGGCGGACTCTGTGCCTGGCAGGAGAGCAGGGACTGTGGGCAAAACAAGAGCAGCCCCCACTAGGTCTGGGCTCTGGAAGCCAGGCAGGGAAAATCCCAGAGGCTTAAAGTATTTGGAAGAAGCTAGGTTAGGGGCCTAACCAGGTCTTCACCTGCCTGGAAAAACTTGTGAGTTTCTCAGTGGAGAGTTTTTAAGCATAGCATTGAAGGGTATCCAGACCCCATTTTTCTTTTCTCTAGATTATCTCCTATGAACATATTGCTGCAACCCCAACCTGGGTTCTGGCCCTCTATCATTTACTTACTATATGATCTTAAATAAGTTATTTCCTTCTTCAAATGCAGTTCCCTCAATTAATAAGGAGTTTCCATGTCCTGCTTTTTCAACTCTGAAACTCTAAGATCCTACAATTCAGATAAGTCCTTCCATTGTCTTGGACTTATTATCAACCAGAAAAGGAACCTGCTGTGAACTCTTAATTAAAATGCAGCCTGCCCAACCATGGGTAATGACGGACAGCTCAATTATCCATGGACATGTTTTCTCCCTCCTCTTTGGTAGGCTCATTTGCAAGTTTTCATCATGGAAAGACCAGGAATTGTAAATCACACCCATCCCTACGCACATGGGTGGTTCTGAAAACCTAGAGCTCCTGCCAACAACACATGGCCTGAGGTTGACATAGGAAGCACTTAATGGCAGCCAACTCCCAGCTTGAACAGTCACCTTCCAGAACCAGACATCCATGACTCAAGAAGGCCCAGAGGTCGGCCAAAATTACCTTCTTTTGCATCTAAGCAGAGTTGGCAGAAAAAGAAATGATGTGGTACATCCACTCTTCAACGGTACGTCTATCCGTGAGTTATTTTCTCTGGGTCTCAAATTTACCATCTGTTAAGTGGACGCAAAAGATGTAGCCTATATAATCTAGCTCCTAAAGAGGTTCAGGTCCAACGTGATAAGCAACTGCCAGTCAGGGGAGTATTCTGTATTATCTTTTTGGGAAAAGCAAATTAATACTATTCTCTCCCATGTCATCCAACATAGAAGCAAGCTCTGAAGACTGATAAGAACAGGAGCTAGATGTAGCAAAAATGTCTACAGAAAACAGGAAGTAGTCATCCATTGGAGCATTAAAGGAGGGCATCCTTGGTGTGTGTCTTGTTGGCAGATGCTATAGTTTGAATCATTTGTCCCCACTGAGGTTCATGTTGAAGCTTAATTCCCCAAAGCAACAGTAAGGCAGTAATGGAGACTTTAAGAGGTTTTGGGGGATATAAGGAATCCACTCTTGTGAACAGATCGTTTTTTCTGGAGAAACTGGATTAATTCACTTGCAACTGGATTAGGCCTCACAGAACTGGATTAGTTATTGCAAAAGCAGGTTGTTACAAAGTGCATTGTTTCCTTGGCTCACTCTCTTGCTTCCTCTCCTGCCATGAGACCTCTTTTTCTTGCGAGGGCCTTGTGATTCTATCCCACTTGAGGCCCTCACCAGAAGTTGATTCTGGCATCATGCTCTTGAACTTCCAGAACTGCACACTAAATAAACCTCTTTTCTTTATAAAGTTTCTAGTCTCAGGTATTTTTAATAGCAACACACACAAAAAATAATAAAACAATAGAGCAAGAGATACTGTTGAATGAGCTGCAATCAATGGTCGGGACAGCAGGGAGATTTGAGCTTTGCTGGTGGTATATCTGGGAGCTCCAAGAAAAAGGTGAGTATATTATTCTTAATCCAGAAGTGGTCAGAATGGCAGCAAAGGCACAGGGTTGGGAGGAGGAAAACCAGAAGCTACCAACTATCTACCAGATGCTAGACCTAGTTCATCATCATTGCCACCTATACTCTGATTTCTTGCCCAGGTCATTGGACAACAACCATGAAAAGCCTCAGCCAAGAGTCTCATACTAGTAGGGTGATCCTTTAATCAACATTCAGACCAACACATCTCCAAGTCTAGGAATATGAAGAAAAGACTGCAGAGGACTCAAAGGCCAGTGTGCTCTTTCTCCCACTTGAGTCTGGGCTTTGTATTTGCTCATTTTCTGTTTCTATAACAAACTACCTAAGGTTGGGTAATTTACAAAAAGAGGTTCACATCACATACAGTTTGCAAGAATGAAATTGGCCCCATCTGTCTGCCCTCTAGAGAGGACTCCCTTGGCTATATCACAACATGACAGAGAAACTAAAAGAGAACCAGTCATATGCAGAAGGCCTCACTTTATAATAACCTACTGTCAAAAGAGCTAACTCACTCTGTGAAACCAGCATTAATTTCTTTCAAGGTCAACACCCCCATGATCTATTTACTTTGCACTAAGCCCCACCTCTTAAATGTCCCACTACCCAACAACACCACGCTGGGGACTAAGCCTGCAGGATATGAACTTTTGGAATCACTTGCAATTGCAGTGTCTACCTTTTTTTTCCCCAGTCCCCATGCCCCAAAGAGCATTGCAAACAAAACTCGCACTCACATATGATCAGCCACACCAGAGGAGTGAATGAGCAATCTGAGATTGGTCCTTCCAGCCCTCCCATTCACCTATAAGGCTCTTGCTTGTTTCGCTCCTTTTATAAACAGAAACTCATTATGCAAGATACGGTAGAAGTGGGATTTTTCAAGCATGCTGGTGACACTCTTTTGCGCAGCACACATTGATTTAAATAAATTTCTCCCCTTTTCAGGATTCTTCCTTGCTGCTACTTCATCTTAAATTAAAAGCAGTACAATAATAACCCAAGAACATCACACCCCTAAATTTCAGCCACTTCTCTCTGGAGGCTCTTTCCTCCCTTTTTGAAAGGATGAGCTATTTTTTGGTTTCCACATGTTCCTCTTTCTTACTTGTCACCACACAATATTTCCTATAGGGTATAAACAATTGGAGGCTTCGTGTTTAGAGTCTGTTTTTAGTTCACAAGATCCACAATAAGACTCCCAGGAGAAAAAGAGGCAATAGCTTCAGGGGGTTGTGGGGAGGTCACACATCACCCTCCACCAGAGCAAAGGTTTGCTGTCACCTCCATTCACTCATTCGGTAAATAATCACTGAGTACATACTATGGGCCAGGCAATATTTTGGGCACTGGTGACATAGCAGTGACTTGGCTAATTGAAGGGACAAAGAAATAATATGCTAATGTTATTCAAATTTATGTCTCCTTCCTGGACTTCTTCCCTGAACTCTAGACTCTTATATACAACCATATACTTACAATCTACCATTGGATGTCCAATTAAAACCCGTAACAGCTCCATCTCCACCTCAGAAGGAGCTAGTTCATTTAGTTGCTCAAGTCAAAACTTACTGAGTCATCCTTGACTCCCCTGTTCATGCCCTAAACTAATTCATCACAAATCCTGTGTAGTCTACCATCAAATATATACAGAATTTGGCCACATCTCACTATTTCAGTCATGATCCCACCTGGCCCAGACCACCATCATTTCTCATCTGGCTGATCTCATTGCATCCTTTCATGTCCCACCCCCAAGTCTATCCTAAGCTCTAAAGCTCAAGTGATCATTATAAAATATATATCAGGTAATGGCTAACCATACTCAAAATTTTTCAGTGGCTTCCCATCTCGTTCAAAGTAAAAGCCAAAGTCCATCCAAGGCTGCTATATTTCTGGGCTCATCTTCTACTGTGCAGACCCAGTCTCATTCACTTCCTCCTATACAAGCCTCCTTGCCATTCCTGGAACACATTTATACTCTGTTGCCTCAGGGTCTTTGCACTTCTTCTATTTTTTTTTTTTTTTTGTGGTGCTGGGGATTCGAACCCAGGACCTTGTGCTTACAAGGCAAGCACTCTACCGACTGAGCTAGCTCCCCAGCCCCTGCACTTCTTCTTCTCCCTACCTGGGAAGGTCTTTCCTCAGATATCATTTCTTCATCTCCCCAGCCACCTTTTATTCCCAGCCCTTACTTTCTTGCCTTCTGCTCCTGATCAATCAGGTACTCTCCCCACTCTTTCCCCTGACTGATGCTCCTTAAGCACCTTACATATTACATATTTATTTATTTTGTTACATACTACTTGTCTCTGTAACTAAAATGAATGCTTCATGAAATGAAACTTTTTTAAAGCTGCTGTATCCCTGCCTATAACATCCTGGCACAGAGACAGCACTCAGTCAATACTTGCTGAATGAATGGCTACCCATATGTCTATAGATGTGCAGCCATGGCAACACAGAAAAAAGAGAGTCACCAGTAAAGAACAGGCCTTTTCCATTCAAGCAGAGTTCAGGAGAAAAAAACAACTTAGCCAAGGGGACATTAAGTATTAAGATCCTTATGATAGATGTAAAAATATTCCAAATGCTTTCCCTCCCCAAACACATGCTCTGTGCAATATGACTATGTAACTTCTCCCAGCAAACTTTACCCTACACTCTGGGCTGCCTTGTGTTTTACTTTCATTGATGAACACAAGACAACATGTAAACTTCTACTTTCTCTTGACCCACGGTCTTTATCATGTGAACATGCTGGGTTAGCCCTTGGGAGAATGAAGGATCACAGGAAGCAGAGCAAAACCATTGCCGCTCAGACCATCCTAAAGCAGCCAGCCCTCAACCCTCCATCAGCAGACCAAAATCACCAAAGCGAGCATGGCTGAGATTAACCAAGTACAACTCAGATCTGCAGAACTGCCCAGCCAACCATAGCCACAGGGAGAATATTAAATGATTGTTGTTTTAGGTCACTAAGTTTTGGGGGGGGGCTTTTTCCATAGTCCCATCATAAGATCAGCCCTCAAGTGTGTGATCAGTCCCTAGGATGGGCATCTAAGTTGCTTTGCTCTGAATAAACGTGCATGGGGGAATTTTTCCCTTGTGGTTTGGGTCTCTCGACAGGAAGTCTGCAGGAATCAGGCACACCAGCCAGGCTACACAGTGTCACAGTCACTGCAAATCAATAGACTGGCATACAGGCAAACAGTCACTGTGATGTAGCCCAGAGAGACAGATTGGGTTTCTGAGGCAGCAAAACTAAAAGCCAGACATTGAATGAGGGAAACACACCCTCTGAGGTGAGCTGGCGGACACCCAGTCAGACACCCTGACCTTGACCCAGCCTCACCACATCCTATGTCACAGAAACTTTGCAAGGTTCTCAGGCATCAGCCCTATTTCTGTCTATGCAGCACACCACAGTAGCCCTACTGCACCAAAGAAAGCTGTGCAATAGAGCTCTCAAATCCCAAAACAGGGCTTTCTCTAGAGGAACAAAGTCTCAAAGGGGTAGAGCAGCAAAGGGGTGATCTTTATATTAAGGATGCACCAAATAAATTCATCATATGGCATTATATAAATGCATTCCATGATACACCAAAGCCCATTGTATTTCTACAGGATCCCAACACTTTTCTATAACCATAGAAACTCTTCTCATTCTCAAAGGAAAAAAGAATAATAACTAGCAAGGACAATACTGCTGGACTGACACTTAATGGTGGCTCTTTCTTTCATAGGGGAAAGGAAATGAAGCACAAATACTGTCCTCAATCTGGATGAAAGAAATCTGAACACTGTGTTGCTCTGTCTCTCTAATTTCTATTTCCTTGTGAATACTTATGCCTTCTACTTGCTGCTTTAGTTCATGCTTTGAGCGACCACAGGTACCTATACTTAGTAACCCACCTTCTTCTAAACAGGATCCCAGCCAATTCCTTAAACCAGAACTCAGCACATATATCTTAGTGCCGAGCATGAATCATACAAGGTAATAATATCCCAATGATCCTGTCGTGATGACCCTTTGACCTCAACTTCTGCAACCAACCTCTCACTCACTCCACTCAGCCTCCTTGGCATCCTTTCTGGTTCTTTATGAACATGTCTCTCTCCTGCCTCAGGCTTTTACAGGTGCTTCCTTTCTCATTTCCCTCTGGTCTGGTCAAATATCATTTGCCAGGAAAGTATTCCCTGGTCAAGTTGTACTAAAAAATAATAATAATAACAAGTCCCACTCCACCCTGTAGTAGCACTCTGCATTCCTCTTACCCTGATTTAATTTTCTCCATTACGACACCTCATCAGTTAATATGCTGGATGCTATTTATTTGTCCATTATCACACACACACACACACACATACACACACACACACACACACACACACACACACTCCTTGAGAGTAGGGGCTTTATTTTGTTCAATTCTGTATTCCTCACACATGGAGCTGTGACTGGCACAGGTTAGGAACTCCACAAGTGAACTGCCATTTCTTGAGCATGCACTTTGCATCAGTCAATTAATATATGACAATTTTTTAGCAATGAACAAATACTTTAGGTATTTTTTATATAATTATCCTAGCAACCCTGCCGATTCTGTCTTACCGATCAGGAAACCAAAGCTCAAAGAAAGACTAAGTAACTTGCCCAAGACACTCACCAGCTCTGTTTGAGCATGGAAGTCCAGACTCATTGCAGTGTGTCAGCCTGCTTTTCAAATACTTAATGATGGTTTAGGTTACAGGGTGCATGTAACATGTATCTCCAGCAAACCTGCCAGCCCAGGAGCTCTTCATTCTATCATTTTTCATCACCCACCACAGCTTTCATCCAAGAAGAAACAACTTCAAGGTTGGTTTCTCCTCTCCCGGCACAGAATTGTAATAACGGCTTTAGTTTTCCTTTATTCCAAACACTTAGGGACATGAGGGTCAGAGTTTTCCTTTAGCACCAGGCTGGGACAAGGACAGGTGAGGGCCCCAGGAGGAAGAGGCAGAAGTGCATCTTGTCTGAACAACCTAAGAATTTTCCAGAGTCCCTGCCTTTGTGATGTGCTGCTTTAAACCTTTATTGTCCTGGAATTTAGGAAAACCATCTGTTAAAAAAATAAAAATAAAAAGCCTGACCTGCATTGGGTGTGCTTCTCCCTTGGTGCCAGCCTGTGCCTGCTGTGGTCTAGTCACGTACTGCAAACGCCAGCTCTGCTGGGGCTTGTAAAGCTCTGCCTACCCAGTGGCAGTGAGGGTGATGGGGTAGGAGAGGGATGTGGGTCACTCACAGACAAGGGACCAAGAGAAGGACCCAGTCTGCTGAAATGCATGTGGGCTCCATCTTTAAAATAATTCCTTTTCCTCTCTGCAACCAACCACTAGATTTTCACACCACCATCCCTGAACCTGTCACACCTTGTTATTACAGGTGTTTCTTCAGGTTAGAGTGTGTGAGGTGCCAGGACTTGGTTTTCATCATCTCTGCATCCTTAGGGATTAATTCAATCTGATCCACACAAGGTGCTCAGGAGTATTTGCTGACTCAGGAAAGATGCAGAATGAATCTTACTGCATCCACTGCATTGACTAGACCAAACAGGACAAGTTACCTCTTCTAGAAAAGGCAGGAAGGAAAAAAAAAAAAAAAAAAAAAAACATAGAAGAGACTAAGGTAAACCAGAACCACAGCTTAGCTGACTACAATGCCTAATACTTCCCCGTACACACACCTCTAGTCCCCCTTCATGGGTCACTCACTGAGTGGCTTAGAAAACAAATAAGCATACCCAGCGCCCCATCTCACCTCATCCTGGCTGCTGTTATCGGAGCCCAAGACATCAGATGTTAAGTTACCTTTAAATGGAGATGGTTTGCATATGCGATTTCTGGATAAATGATAGTGTTTCATCAGCCCTGCTGAACCTTGGACCCGTCTGCAGAAGAAACAGCAGTGCCTCGTTCCTCCCCATCTAAACACATTTGCTCACCCATCCCTGCAAAACAAACCATGTTCTTTTCCTTGCACTAAAACCCATCCATAAACAAACCCTCTGTGTCCCTAAGAAAAGGCTTCCAAGCCCACGGAGGGCGCCCTCCACATACGGAAATACACACAAACCCCAACCCAGAGCCATCAGGTGTAAGCATGTTTTTAATCTGTTCTTTAAGAACAAACCAACAACAAAATCCATCTAATAGGAATAGAATTCAAACTAAAAGCGGTGGCTGGGAAGCATATGGAAACGGGCTATAAATGTCAGTAGCCTAAGTTGCAAAACTATTTATGACGCTAACAGTTCGCAAGGTTTAATAAACAGTCCTTGGGGAGGCCCCACCTTCAAGAAGCGCACAGCCCGGAACAGCCAGCAAGTCCTTGCTTTTCTGCGCTCTTTCCAAGACTCGCTCTGCTTTTTGTGCCATTAACTATAAACAACACTCAGCGGTACCGGGATGTGTGCTTCAGCAGGCTAGCCCCGGAACCTTGGCGCGCGAGTCAGCGCCCGGGCTTGGTCTACACGCACTGCAGCTAAGCAAAGCAGTCCCCTACCTGGGTGGGAAATCCGCCCGCCGACGGTCGCCTCCGGGTGCGTGTGGGGCAGCGTCCGCCTCGGCAGCCCAGCCCGCAGCTCCCGCTGACGCGGCGCTGGGGCGATCCCGGCTGAGGCAGGCTCCGGCCGGTGTCACACCTGCATCACCGCGCCCACGCCGCCGCCGCTGCCACCCGCCCAGGCGCAGCGCGCAGCGCGCCCCCGCCCCACGAACACCCAGGGCGGGAGGCTCCTGGGTTATCTATTCAGCAGGATCAGATCCTAACCAGGGCATTAAAGGTATTCGCTGCGGGCAGCTCTTTGCTTCTAAATCCCCTTCTGATTCAAGGCTAGATGTTTGGAATAGTTCCGAGGGAAAGGATCTATTTTGAATTTGCAAACAGGTCTGCAAACTTCTTAATCCTCTAGGTTTGGACCAATTGATTATAATCATTTCACTCTCTCCACCCACCTCACCTACGGCAAGGGGGCGCTATCTATTCCACAAGCTCTTTCGCCAACTCCAAACCTAGATGTGTCAGACTCCAAGAATCAAATTCCCGGGAAGAGGAAACCTCAGATTATGACAGCCCCCCCAAAGCATCGTAGATAATAGATGGTGTTAGATTATTCTGTCCTTTTTACTTCCTCAGGAACTGAAAAGATCCTACTTGACGAATGAGAAGGAGGAAAACTTAGAAGGCTGGATGCATTCGACAAAGTACTTCTCTCTCTCTCTTCTTCCAATGACCCCCAACTCCGTTCACAAAAGGGTTCCGCAAATTGAAATGCCCAAGCTCAACCTTCATTGAAAGACTTCTCAGGAGCAGAGGGCTCCTTCTAGGATGAAGTGAGGAGCAAAGAAATGAAACTGAAAATTCAGAGAGGAAATCCAACAAAAGCCAAGTTCAGCTTGCAGGTGCTGGTCTCCTCCAAGATTAGGAACTATGTTCCTAATAGTGCTGAAATGGAGACAAGTCCTGAAAGATTATTGCCTCTTCCCCACTGAACCCTTTGCCATCCCCAGGTCTTCCCCTCTCTCTCCCTACTTGGGCTACAATCACCGTGTTGCTCTCCAGCTCCCTGCCTCTCTCCTGGCTAAAGCTTTCCTCGCCTGGATCACTGGCCAGGGCTTCACCAACGGGACCTCCTAGGGTCATTTCTTAAAATGTAAGTCTGCTCTTGACTCCTTCCTACCTAAAACCCTGCCTGGACTTCCCTATGTCCTTAGAAAAGCATGTCTGTGATTTGCTACATATGGATAAGGCAAAGGCATCCATGTGCTCAATATGGATTACCATATCTATGTTCTAGATTGAGATTGGGAACAGTTCTGCATCCAGAGATTTCTTTATGTCCCTTCCCTGGCGATATCACTCATTCCCCAAATGTAACCACTATTCTGATCCCTTTCAGCATCAATATGTATTGCCTATTCTTAAACTACATATGAATAGAATCATACAGTGTGTACTCTTTTGTACATGGCCTCTTTTACTCAAATGTTGTGAGATTCATCCAGACATTACATATATTAGAGGGTCACTCTTCATTCTTACCTAGCACTTAATTGCCTAAATACAAAACTATTTATTTATCCCTTCTGTGGGTGGACATTTTGGTTGTTTTCAGTCTTCAGTTATTATGAATAAAGCTGTTATGAACAGTTTATAGAATCTACAACCTTTTCTTTTGAGGGTGTAAGAAAGAGTGGAATTCCTGGGTTATAAGGTAAGTTTTTGCTTTAGCAGATACTACTAGGCAGATTTTCAAAATGGTTATGCCAGTTTATAACATCAATTGTAATATGTGAAAATTCCAGATGTCCCACTTCTTTACTATAACTTGACGATGTCAATCTTGCTAATTCTTGCCATTCTTATGGGTATTCCACTTAGCTGCTGTAATTTGTATTTCCTTGCTGATTAATGATATCAAGCAACTGCTTTTATGCTTACTAGCCCTGTGGATATTCTGTGTGAAGGGTCATTTCAAGTCTTTTGATCTATCTATTGTTTTGGGGTTTTTTTGTTTTTTTGTTTTTTGGTTTTGGTTTTTGGTTTTTTTTGTTGTTGTTGTTGTTGTTTTTTGCTTTTGCTTTTGCTTTTGCTTTACCCATACATTTTGGTTTGTCTTCTATTCATGTAAGGGTGAAGGAGATTTAAAGTTTATTTTTTTCCATAGATAGCCAGATGAAAAACCATATGGAAAAGACTGTCTTTATTGATTAGCTTATAGTAACCTCTTTGCTATAAATCAAGTGACCATCTGTGTATGTTTCTATTTCTATTGTTTTTTGTTTTTTGTTTTTTGTTTTTTTGTCCAAGTGCACAACCTTGTGTCAACACTTCACTGTCTTAGTTTATTGTAAGTACTTAATTTTGATAGGGTTTGTCCACCAACTTTGTTCTAATTATATTGCCTTTGCTCTTTTAGGTCCTTAGCTTTTCCACATGAACTTTAGAATCATTGTCAAATTATATACATACAAACCCTGATGAGACTTTGATAAGATTTTAAAATCTACAGATCAGTTTAGTGAGAATCAACATCTTATCAATATTTTCTTATAATTTACATAGCAAAGCTCTTTATTTTGGTCTTCTTTCATTTCAGTAATATTTTTTGGATTTCAATGGGTAGACCTTGCACATAGTTTTTTGTGTGATGTTTATGTATTTTCACTGTCAAATATGATGCTAGCCATGGCTGTACAGAGGAATGAAAAATAATTTTCCCTCTGCACTTCTAAGCTCTAAACTGGGGCCCTATAACAAAGGACAGATTAAGAAGAGAAAAACAACCAAGTTTATGAATATGTATGTCTCCTACATATATGGAAGAAATCCAAGGAATGAGTGATTCTCATGGACATGGCCTAGAACCACAGCTTATATATCATCTTCAACAAAGAACAATAAATTTTTAGAGACATGACAGGCAAAGAAAAGACCCTTGAGTCTTTAGGGATAGTAAAATGTAGGAAGACAAATATACAGAGTCCTAATGGTAGACAATAGCTACTTGGTAAAGTTCACTGTGTAGATTTCTCTGCTGCCATCTCCATACTGGTAAGGCTCTCAAGTAGTCTGTATTCAGTGATTAATTTTTGTCTTTTGTGGTAGAAAAAGGAAGAGAGACACCCTTATAAATTTAGGAAAATAAGGAGAAAAAGAGAGTTTTTCTTATGACTGCTTCTTTTGACTTGAAGTCATCCTAATGCCAAAGTGGCATGTTTGGGGGAGGCATTCTTCTACCCTTCTGTGTTTATTTTTTAAACCTTTACCAGATTAAAGTTTTCTACTTCTGTTGTTTGCCCAAAATTACATGTGTGCATTTAATTTTGTCAGCTTTGTGGCATCTATTGAGATAACCATACGAGTTGGATAGCAACTGTACATAGATTCATTTAATCTCTGTTTTCATATTTCAAGGGAGAGATCTATCTTACTTATACCAATCAAGCATTTGCTGCCCCACATGGATAGAAGCCACTACTATGGCACTATTTTTGTTGTTGTTGTTGTTCTTGTTCTTGTTGTTGTTTTGTACATGTGAGGCAAGCACTCTACCAACTGAGCTATATCCCAAGTCCTATGGCACCAGTTTTGGCAAAAGTGAAGAGCTTTATTGCAAGCACAGTTAACCAGCAAGGAGGTCAGAAGCTGCAAGCAGATCTGCTTCACCATCAGTTGGTACCCAAGAAATCTGCAGGATGAGAGAGAGGGGAAGTTGTCTTTTGATTAGATGGTGAGAAGGAGGAATTTTAGGGTTCTTTTGTGCAGAGGTGGCCTCTTCATGTGTCGCATGTTTCTTCTGGGAGATAGTCATCATGTTCTGCTTGGGGGACTTTTGAGCTCATCATGTCAAAAGGTCATTGAGCAGATGAGCTGGCTGCTTCTATACAGATCCATTCTTGAAAAGTCAATTCCAAATGGTCCTACATAAATTTATGATTACACAAATGGTATGCCTTTACTCCATGTACAAACAAACAACATGTATCCCATTTGTTTACAATAAAAAAAAAAACCAAATGGTCCTTGAGTGCATTCTAAAGGCTTTTCCTGAAAAACAAAGCAAATACTCTTTATTTAAGGAATAATTTTGTTCAGGCTTTAGCTAATTTATTGTGTTTGTCCTAGTGCATTCCCTGTAGGGAAAATTTTTCTCCTGAGTACTGTGAAACTAGAATATTTCATTCTGCCTTCCCAGTACAGTGCCCAACTTCTCATCCCCCTCACCTCAGCATTCAGCAAATATCCTATCAGACAAACTGTACATTTAGAGCTTCCCTGGATTTTAAACCAGCATATGTGGCCACATGTTATTCTAAAGCTCCACAGGTTTTCTTTTCTTTGCCCACAATCAGCCTCATCTGTAATACATACTCAACCTCAGCAAATTTCCTACGTAAGAAAAAAATCATCTCAGCTCATCTGGGAGGAGCTCTTCCAAATGTGAGTTTATCTACTCTTTACTTAAAATATCATTTCTATACAACCATAGAAAGGAAAAGTTGTACCATGTTTGTGTACAATGAATCAAAATGCAGTCTATAAAATTTTTTTTAAAATTTAAAGAAATCAATTTGCTAACCTTTTAATCCTCATAACATTTTTATGGGGTAGGGAACATTTTCCGAAAAGTTATGTAACTTGCCAAAGATCATGTAATAGGAAGTGATGAAGCCAGAGGATGAAGTTAAACTCTCTCATTCTAAAACCAGGGACTGGTTATGACCATGATGATCTATTGTCCCCAGTTGTTTAGAAGACCCTTTTCTAAATAAGAAAAGAAATGCTAATTCTGATTTCTAACAGAAAATCTGAAGTGAAGATCATTTTTAAAACATTCTTTTGAGGTTTGCTTTGAGTCAGATATGTAAATAGATCACTTTAAATTCAAGACACACTTCTCACCAAAATTCATCTGTAGAAATTAAATTACCATTTCCTATTCCTTTAGACCCAAAGGACAAACCTCACTTAATCAAGACCATTTTTGTCCCTATTTTCTGCAGGAACCATGAGGACAACTGTCAAATTTTCTGTGTCTTGCTCCCACAGAAGATTTCTCTTATGTATGACAATTCACTTCATTGATATGGAGGCAACTAGGAGATTCGATGTTTTCATTTGGGGCATGTAAATGCAGCAACTTCCCAAACTTGTTGCATAGAAAGGCAAAAGTTAAGACAAAGAGGTCAGAAATGGGAATTTCTACAATCAATATGTATTTTGAAAAGAATTAATTGTCATGTGAAGACCTAGAGGCCATTAGCAGCTGTTGATTTGTGGCTGAAAAGGAGGCATCACCAGTGACGCTGGTGTGGAAATCCAGAACATTCTGTGGAGCTCCAGGGTTCCCTCTGTGGACCTCTGGCTAATAATAATGTGAGAATGACAAATCCCCTTCTACAATTCTAACAGGACAAAAATGTAACATGCAAAGAATCAGAATCTCTTCCACACCCTGTACTGGCAGAGCAGAATTTCAGATTTGGCCATGCAAAATCCAATATATGAACTGACTCAGAAAGCCCTCTGGTTATTGGTTTTTAGGGAAGAAAGCATGACCTAATACTGCAAATATACCAAACAATTCTATGGGGAAAGTGTTGGTAGCTTGAAAGCAGATTTATAAAATTAAATCTGAAAGGGGAGAAAAAGGAACCTGCAAAGTCCCTGCATAGGATTTGAAATATTTCCATTGCATTCTTCTGCCTCCCAGTCAACCAAAGAAGACAGTAATTCCAGGCATTGACAAAATCTAGCAGACTTCCTGGTTCATTTCCTGAATTTTTATCTCTCTATAAATTTTGATGATTCAATTATAATACCATCAGATGATGTGAAAATGCCACTCTCCTGTATAAAAAAAACTTTTAACACTCTCTTCCAGCACAACAATCAATTAACAAGTGCCTCTATTAGGTACTTACCATTTTAAAAGGCAATCTGTGTGTATCTTTATTAATCTTCTCAAAAAACCTTCAAATTATGCACATTATTTTTATTTGAGAGATAGCAAAAACAAGCTTAAGGTGGTCAGGTGATTTAACAAAGGTCACACAACCAGTAAATGGTGGCGCCAAGAGCAAATTGTGGTATAATTCCAAAGCCTAAGCTCTTTCCTAAAAATCACTTCTTCTCTATTCACAGATTTGACTCCTCCAATTTGGTTCTGGACTCACCCACCTGTCTTCTCTTCCTTCCTTCTTTTCCCACATCTCTCATTCCCAATAAACTGGCCCGTTCCCTCAAATGTTTTGTACTTAGTTTTTCTTCTGTATCTTTAGCACACAAGTCCTCATACTAAAGCCTGTCCTTGGCTGTAAAAAGTCACCTTACCATTGACATTCTTGTTGAGATTCCACCTCCTTTAATAATCTGCCCAGACTACTCTATCCCTACTCTAAGCTCTCCATAGCAATTTCTCCCTTCTAGAGGTTTATATGTGTTTTTTTTCTTTTTTTATTTGTTGTTTTTAAATATATATGACCATACAGTGTATTTTGACGTATACCTGCATGGAATACAACCCATTCTAATTGGGATCCCATTCTTGTGGTTGTACATATTATGGAGTTATACTGGTCATGTATTCATTTATGAGCAAAGGAAAGTTATGTCTGATTCATTCTATCTTTCCTATTCCCATCTCCCCTCCCTTCCCTTCATTCCCCTTTGTCTAATTCTTAATACTATTTTTTCATTCATTCATTCAACAGATCCTCACTCACTTCAGGAACTGGAAACATGAAAATGATGAGAAGTGAAATTCTATAACAGATTGGTCAAAAGTTGCTCCATGGAGTGTTAATTTCTAAATATATGCAAGTTTTCTTATGCATAGCATCCAGATGATCAACCTGCTGGTTTCCACAAGAGCCCCACAACTCATACTTGAAAAGCCCTGGGACACAAAGTGAAAAATATGCTCTGCAACTGAGGCAGGCTGGTGATATACCTGTGCAGAGATGATTCCTGCAGCAATGCCTAGACTGAAGTGGATGTGAGCAGAGCACAAGAGGTATCCAAGCAGTAGCACCAGATGTCAAAGAGAGACCGTAAGCACCTGCAAGCTCAAGGTCACCATTCAACTGCAAGATTCTGTCTACCTCTGCACTTCCAGTAATGTGAGCACATAAACTTTCTTAATGTTTAAGCCACTTCTTTCTTTTTGGCCCCCTTTTAAAAATACTAGACCAAAAAAAAAAAAATCGATGATAGATAGAGAGATAGATAGATAGATAGATAGGTAGATAGATAGATAGATAGACAGATAAATTAGATAGAGTAACTGTAACATGGGAGATAAGTAGTTAACAGGTAAGCACTTGGGGATTGGGGAAAGATAATGCTGACTTACCCTTTTTTTCAGAACCATTCTGGCTTCTGTATTAGGAATAGACTATAAAGGGCAGAGAGGAAGCAAAGATACCAGTGTAGAGACTAATGCGGCAATTCAGGCTAGAAATGACAATGGCCTGGACAAGGTAATCAGTGTGAAGGAGGTAAGAGGGCTTCACCCCCGCCACGTTATTGCACATGTCAGTAAAAAATTTACAAAGAAAGTTCCCAAGAAACAAAAAGAGGATCCGGAAGAAATGGGAGACAGAATGAAATAGGAAAGGCCATCAGACAGGTGTTGAGGAGGACATTTGAGTAAGGGCAGTCACAAAGTGTAAACAAAGTAGGGAAAGATTGAAAGAAAAGCGAGTTATGAATTGAATCTATGATGATGCTAATCCATGGGCAAGCAAAGACTGAAATTACTTTTTATTCCATTCAGTTGCATCTCTTTAAAGACAATACCATACCAAGGCTGGACTATGCAGGACATGGTAGACAGAAGGCTACACAGACTTATGTTGCATGAAATTAGTCATGTTTAACACATTTTGAAAGTGATTTTAGAATCCTTTTACTCATTGATTTATTTAGAATTTCCCTCTGAGATATATTAAGTACAAGTCCTGCAAAGAAAATTAGATAGAAAGCAGTTTTGATACAAATTAGACTAGAATCGTGATCAAACAGAGTCTCTGCAGATAGAATGTAGCATAGAATTAATTTAGCTAAGTTTGGACCTCCTACATTAATCATTTCATAATTCATATCTTCAAATATTTACAGTTCATTGCACAAGCTCATTTTCTTTCCCTGAGGGAAGATGCTCGGTTCTTAAGGAGCCCTGTGGTTTAGTAATGGAAAGTGTGTGAAGTAAAGTATGAATGACATGAGTCTCTGAAGCCATATTTTTGTGACTTGATTTGCCTCCCTTCCAGACTAAGTGGATTGGTGAAGTAGAGGGGAAACTGGATGGTCAGTTGGGCAGGGAGTACTGGGTGACTTCTTTATCCAAAACACATTTGCTAAAACAAATCAATTCTTTTAAATGCAAGTGCATGGTGAAAGTCTAGGCTCCTTCACATCTTTGTGTGAACAGGGGAATGCCTCAGTTATCTCAGACAGTGGGCATTGGCCCAGAACTAAGAATATTGGGGAGGTCCTAAAAACTTGGAAAAAGGGAACCTAAATTCTAACCATATCTCCTCTGCTAGATATGTGACTCTAAGAAGTCCCATGGCTTAATAAATGGTGTTGGGAAAACCAGATATCCACATACAAAAGAATGAAGCTCAATCTCTACCTTATGCCATTTACAAAAAATCATTCAAAATGGATCACAGGACTAAACATAAGAGCTACAACTATGAAACTTTTAAAACAGGGGGTAAACTTCATAATACTACATTTCACAATGTTTTCTTGGATATGACACCAAAAACAAAAACAACATAAGAAAATATAGGTAAATTGGACCATGTCAAAATTAAGTGCCTGTGCTTCAAATAACATAATAGATTTACAAGGCAACCTACTGCAGGTTATATTGCTTATAAGGGCTTAATATCAAAACTACATAAAGAACTCTCACAACTCAGCAACATCAACAAAAATGAAAAGTGGGCAAAAGACTTAAAAAGACATTTCTCCAAAGAAGATATGCAAATGCCAATAAGCACGTGAAAAGATGCGTAACATCACTGACATCATTAGAGAAATGGAAATCAAAACCATGATGGATAATGCCGCATCCCCATTAGAGTAGCCATTTGGAAAAGAAACTGGAATCTTTTTGAATGGTTGGTAGGACCTCTTGTGCCCTGTTGGTAAAATTGTGCAGAAACTATGGAAAACAGTACAGTGGTATTATAGTTTGAATCTGGAGCGTCCTCCACAGTCTCTTGTGTTAGTCTTGGTCTCCAGCCTGTTTTGCTACTGAGAGGTGGTAGAAATATTAGGAGGTGAGCCTAGTGGAAGTTACATCACTGGGGTCATACCCTTGAAGAGGATATGGGGACCCCAGTCCCTGCCTCTCTCTAACTTTTCTTCACTACCACCCAAAGGTGAACAGCTTTGTTCCAACATGGGTTTCCTCCCCATGATATTCAACTTTGTCATAGTTCCAAGTGATGGACCCAAGCAACCATGGACTGAAACCTCTGAAACCTTGAGCCAAAATAAACATTGCTCCTTTTAAGTTGTTCATCTAAGGTATTCTGTTACAGGGACAGAAAGCTGACTAACACGAGTGGTTCCTTAAAAAATTAAAAACAGAATTGTCATATGATCCAGCAATTACACTTATCAGTACATACTCGGCAAAACTAGAAGCAGGGATTGGCAAATATTTTTAAATTTGTATTCATAGCAGCATTATTCATAATAACCAAGGAGTGGGGGGAACCCAAGTGTTCATGGGAAGGTGAATGAATAAACAAAATGTGGTATATAAACAACAAAATATTACTCAGCCTTAAAAAAAAGAAGTAAATTCTGACACGTGCTACAACCCGGATAAAACCTGAAGATGTTACGCTAAGTGAAATCAACCAGTCACAGAAGGACAAACACTGTACGATTCCATTTATATGAAGTCCCTGGAATAATCACGTTCATAGAGACATAAAGTAGAATCATAGCTGCTGAGACCCAGGGGAACAAAATGAGAGCTTCTGTTTAATGGGTATGGAATTTCAGTTTTGCTAGATTCTGGAGATGGATGGTGGTAATGGTTGCACCACCAGGTGAGGGTGGACTGTACTGACTCTGGACTGTACACTTAAGAAAGGTTAAGATGGTAAAGTCTATATTGTGCATATTTCACAATTTAAAAAACTTTTTAAAAGGTATTAACTATAAAAAATGCTTTCACTGTGCAAAGTACACAGAAAATATTCCCAAACTAATAAAATGTGTATTTGTTATTCTTTCATTAAGTTTTCTTGAATGAGGCCCAAGACAGCCCCATTATGTCAAGAGTCCCTTTGTGGAGAAAAGCATGCAATGGAATAAAAAGATCAGAATAGTTAGAAATGCCTGAGAAATCCTTCAGTCCCACCCCTCAGAAAGAACAGTCACATCCTTTGCCAACTCTTAGAGTGCCTATTTCTAAAATCAATGGTTTGGACAATTCAATTAGGCCATCTGTAAGTCCTTTCATCTCTCATACTTCACCAGTCTAATTCAATAGTTGAAAAATCATATTATGCAGTTCTAGATCCTCTGGGCAAAAGGACATGCTGAGAGGTTTGAGCTCTGGGTGTTTCTGGACACACAGGCACACACGCACACACCTTGTTTTAAGTAGAGATGCTCACTTATTCTTGTTTTCTATGCTGTGGTTGTGTTCAATATTTACTTTTTTAAAGTGTTCCTTTAAGAAAAATAATTGAAAGTTACATTTCTAAAGACATCAAATAAGTGAATTTTTCAGATGACTGGGGTTTACCCCTGTACGTCACAAAAATCATTTTAAATTTTAACACTGGCAAAAATCCCAAACAAACTGATCTTTGTTCCATTGCTTCCAAAATACGATTCCTTGAACACAGCCCCCACTGGGGAGGCTTGGCTTTGCCAGAGCATGTGCTAGAGTCTGCTCTACATAGATTTATGAGGTTCTGTTTCTTTTTAATTCACATATAATACTTTGAGACCAAAATGAAACTAATAACTAAGGAGGAATTTGATGCTTCCTCTCAGCCCAGGTCTTATCTTTTCCTGAATCAATGCACTCTGAATCTCCATTTGCTATTCAATACCATCCCGGGGTCCACATTTCCATATTTTTACAGATGTTATCTCTCTTAAAGAGATCTTCTCTTCCTCAGCCTAGTCTTCTTTTGCTGAATTCTTGTCATTATTAAAAACTCAGCTCAGCCGTTACCATTTTTAGGAAGTCAACAAGTTGAGTAAAGAGTTTTTGCTCTTCTCTCCCAAACAGTCTGTCCTTAAAGATGCCATGTACACACATGTACACCATAGGACTAACCATATTTTATTATGATTGTCAGTTAGCCTTCTCCTTAGCTAGGTATATGCCCCTCAAGCCAAAGTCTATGTTCTATTTATCTCTGTAACCTCAACACAGATAAAAGGACTTTTTTTTTAACTGAACTGAAATAATTTTATGCCATCTTAAAGGCTCACAGATCATTTTTTAATTGCCAAAGTCTCTCAACTTCCTCAGTGAGTTTTCTGCTGTATGCTCTTGGTTAACATATTTTTGATGTTTCCTCCTATTGACAAGACTATTTCATGGCAGAAAAATGTAAATGAAAATTAAGTAACACATCTAAATACAAAGCTGAGAAAATCTTTTCTTTTCTTTTTTTTTCCCAGCCTCAGTTTGTTCTCAGAGCAACAAGCATGGCATGGGGTTTGGGGGCTTCAGTCTTGGAGACAAGGCAGGGTTGCAGGTCTGTCTTCTTGGCCTGGGAATATTTGGGATCCCCCAGCTAGGCCATCCAGATCACCCTTCTGGAATCGCCAGCTCTCTCCTGTCTCCTCAGTGGACAGGAGAATGGGTGGGAGGGCAGCTTCACCCAGCAGGAGACACCATCTCCTCTCCGTGGGACACCCAGCCCTTCTCCTGGGCAGGACCCCCGGGGCCACACAGGCGTGTCTAGATCTCCATGTCCACAGGGCGAATGTTGCCCATTTTGTGCTCTCTGACCCACAGCTCTCTGTCTTTTGGAAGCAGTTGGTCCACAGGCTCAACTGTGCTTTGGTTGAACATGTCCGTCTCATGCTGCAGCTGTGTGTACTGGCACAAATGTTGCCGGATCATCTCCACCCTCTCCACTTCCAGCTGCTCCAGCTCCAAAGTGGTGGTCACCATCTCTTCAAACCACTTGGACTGGGCCTGGTTGTAGAGATCCACACAGCGCATGAGGTCATCACCAGCCTGTGTGGACTTCCTCCGTGCCTTCTTGATGTCCTCCTCCATCTTTTTACTCAGCTTGATCTCCAGCTGCTGATTCTTCATCTCCAGGTCTCTCTGACGCTCTGTGAGGGCTTTCCAGGTTTGCAGAGGTCAGCGATATGGTGGTCACACTTTTTCATGTCTTTCTTGAAGTTCTCACGAATGTTCATTAGGGGCTTCTCTACCTCGCTGTGAAGCTTGGCGGAGAACTTGAGATGAACTTCTGCTTCATCTGCCAGGCTCTTCTTCACCTGAGCCCATGCTTCTCCCAGGGAGCCTTCCTCCTGTGCAGCCAACGAGTTCTGAGAGAGCTTAGCCAATTTCTTTGCATATTCTTCAATCTTTATCCTCTCTCGGATGAATTCAGACATTTCTTTCTGCATTTGTTTGCCCTTCAGTTGCTTTTGGAACAGCAGTTCAAACCCTGCCACGGTGCCATTGCCTTGGGGGTCTTTCTTATCAGCCCAGAAGTAGTCACAGTAGCTCCACTCAGTTGGCTTCAGCAGCTGCTGTTCAGGCATTGTGTGTGGGTGAGAGAACATCATGCAATTTACCATCTTCTCTGTGGGGTCACCTTTATTTTCAAAATTATATATTTTGTCTTCATTGCCTGAAGTTCTGTCTTCTAAGTGGTCTCCTCTGTTGGTGCTACTTTCCATTGAATTTTTATTTTGGTTTATTGATTCCTTCATTTCAAAGATTTCTTCTAGGTTTCTTCTCAGGATCTTTATCTCTTTCTTTAAGATATCTTTCTTCTCCTGAAACATAGCTCTGATTTCACTCTTTATATCCTCCTTAAAGTCATAAAGCAGTTTTACTAAGTATATTCTGAACTCCTTCTCTGACATTTCTTCTACTGGTTTGTCAATGGAGTCTATAATTGGAGCATCCTTGTTTGTTTGGAGTGTTTTATTCCCTTTTTTTTTTTTTTTTTTTTTTCATTTTGTTTGTGTGTCTTCCCATCTAGCCGTGGGGATCTGAGGTACTTCAATTTCTACCCTGTAGATTTATAGTGTCCCCGAAGGTTTCCGGTACCTCACAAATCTGGGTTTCAGTTTCCATAGGCTCTGCCATGCCGCAGTTCCAAGATGGCTCCTGGATCGCAGATGATCCATGAGCTCCAGTGGAGAGTGAAGGGTATCAAAACTGAGCAAATCTTAATCAAAATTTTATGAAAGCAGTTACACATTTTGCATATGTATGAATGAATTATATGCATATATTATTTACATGTCATTATATAGATATATCATCAGAATAGTTAATGGTGTTCAAATCTTGTTAGGCCAGGCACAGTGACACACACCTGTAATCTCAGCTACTCCAGAGGCTGAGGCAGGAGGATCAAAAGCTGGAGGCCGGCCTTAGCAATTAAGTAAGAACCTGTCTCAAAAGGGGCTGAGGGTGTAGCTTAGTGTTAAAATGTCCCTGGGTTCAATCTCCAGAACAAAAAAAAAAAAAAAAAAAATCTTATTAGGCCATCCACAGGCATTTTTTGAATTATCTTTCTGAGACTTCCAGTTTCCAATCAGATATGTGAGAAGACTGAAAGTCACTACTCCATCCTAACAACAAATAAAAAGCTAAACAAACTGAAATATCAACAACTTCTCCTAGATCCATCAGAGAAGTGAGGTTACAGTGCAAGCTACTCCCAAAACTGGAGAGAGAGAGAGCACAGCAGATAAAGAGGACCATAACACAGAGCAGAAACCTCCACAGGAAGATTTTTTCTGTTAATCTAAAACTGTTCTAAAACATAATATCTGTTTAAGTGGGAAAAAAATGTTTGATTTAATCTTTCTGCATTCTCCAAATTTATCATAATGAGTACATATTCCTTCTACGGAAGCAGAGGTAAATATGCTAAAATGTTTTCCTTTCTCCCCATCATCAAAGAGGAAAAGTCAAAGTGACTCAGAGACTTCTTTCAACGTTGTGCTTCCAAATCCTGAGATATTGAGTGAGTATCCAGCACTGAATGAACTTGTTCTGCAGTGAAACTATGGAGAGAAGGGATTGTGCCCCTCCCTGATTGGCATCTTCCTCCATCTCTGCTCTTAGTCTTCCCA
Source organism: Sciurus carolinensis (assembly GCF_902686445.1). Taxonomy (NCBI): domain Eukaryota; kingdom Metazoa; phylum Chordata; class Mammalia; order Rodentia; family Sciuridae; genus Sciurus; species Sciurus carolinensis. The sequence goes on along the minus strand of NC_062214.1, from coordinate 59,255,888 downwards.
CCACTATAACCCAAAGGATAAGTATGACTTTCTGGCACCCTTATGCATAATTCAAAGCTTATTGATTTGGAAGAGACTGCCACTCTCCAAATGTGTGCAACAAAGTCAGTATGAAACGTTAATATTTTATGGTTTTTCTGTTCATGTGTGAGGACAACTCAGACTGGACTTACCAGGACAAAGCCTACTGGGAAGTGCAGAGTCCCCTCTGAGACTACTGAGAAAGTGGGACTCCAGTTCATATATACTGGTTGTCAAATTCTGAGACATGGGTTAGATACCAAGATGAGTACCTAGCCAGGAATTACGTTTCCATGGCAATCTTATATTCCTATGCCTGCCTTTCTTCCCCCATCCAGACTGTTAAGCCCATTCAGAGTCTCTGCAGGCTTTGCCCATCTGCATTGCAACTGGGGCCTCAGCTGTCTTAAGGACTGCTAATAATCCTGGAAAATTAAGCCAAAACCCAGACAATATTGTTCACAGTAGTTACCTTGTCATATTTTTAAGATTTTTTTTAAATTCAGAGACATTCACAAAGATTTAGGACAATGAAAGTCATTGTTGCATTATCAGTAACAAGAAAACACTGCAGTCATTTTAATATCCAACAAAGGGGGATTTTTAAAATAAATCAAGATACATAACTTCATGTAACGAAATATTCTGAAGCCTTTAAAATAGTTCTCCAGAAGACTAATCATGAGGGGAAATACATGACAGGTTTTAAAATGCAAAAGCAGAGTCTCCTAATAGGCCGTACAGAACGACCCCAATTTTGGATAGCTAAGAGGTGGGTTAGGTACTCCAGAAAGCTGATTTCACACAGTTCCACCAAAGTACCAAAGCAGTCTTTCCCTGTGACCTCACCTCGGCTCCTCCACGTGTCACAAGGGCGCACAGATATTCTTGACCTTGGAAGAGTGGTACTCACCACACAGAGTAATTCATTTGGGAAATAGTAGCATCTCTGAGAACAGATGGCCAACACAGGAGCAAACTGATCAATGTGCCAGCGCTGTTCTGGCGGGTCTCCATGGGTGTTCCATAGTACGACGGCAGAGAGGGAACTGCTGACGTTTTTCTGTGGCTCTGGTAAAGCAGTTACTCACATGGGGCAGGTGGTCAGCAGGCGTGGTCTTATGCAGTTCCCTCACGGCTCCCATTGCCAGCAGCAGATGGTGCTCACCGGGGCGCGAGCAGCTTCAGGCAGCAGCTAAGCGCTGGTTCCCTCTGGAGGGTCCACATTGCTCCTCTCAGACCCACTCATCTATCTCTTGCCAAGTGATGTGTGTCCCGCTCCCCGTGCCCACCCTGGCATGGAGGATTCTCCATTTCCTCTGGGACCAGGGAGCCTGACTTTTCTTCCCTTCTTGTTTACTCCAGGCAATTTTATGCACTGAACTCTTTGGAGCATGGACTTTGGAAATATTCACATCCAGAACTTGACTTTCAAGCCTTCTTAATCTTTTTTCTTTTTTTTTTTTTTTTTTTTTTTGGGTGCTGGGGATTGAACCCAGGGCCTTGTGCTTACAAGGCAAGCACTCTACCAACTGAGCTACATCCCCAGCCTACAAGGCTTCTTAATTCTGATGTAAGTTTCCAAAGGCAACGTTGAGCCTTCTAGAAATGGTAAGAGAGAGACTGGGGCTGTGGCTCAGTGGTAGAGCACTTGCCTAGCCTATGTGAGGCACTGGGTTCGATTCTCATGCACCACATATGAAATGAATTTATTTAAAAAAGGTCCACTGACAACTAAAAATATATTTTAAAAATTGTTTTAAAAAATAAAGCAAGTGGTAAGAAAGAAGGGGGAGAAGGGAGCCACAGGACAGAGTACAGGGGAATATAGTGGGCGAAAGCATTAGGGGTAATATCTCCAATTTGATTCCTACCTCATAAATATTTGCATGTAATAAATATTGGAGCAAAATACACATTTCACAATCATTACAATAGCTCTCTCTATTTAGAGAAGGACCAATGACTTTCATCTTCCTCTTTGGTCATATTTTCTTTTTCAAATTTTCAACAGTGAAGACATATTTCAAGGGAAATGAACTCTATGCCAGTATTGCTTTCCAATGACAATACAATGACAACTTGTATGTGAAAAATCATGGAGAGTTAAAACTGAATCCCTCTAATTGTACACTAAATACAGTACTCAGACATACATTGATCAACCCAACCAGTGAGTCCTGTGGGTTTGGAACATAAAGCTGTTTCTTCAGCCAAGAACTAGATAAGGTCAGTCAACTTGCATCTGAAGTCTGTGATGTAGGAAAGACATCTTGAAAAAAGCATCTTGAAACACTAGAATCACTTACATGTAGCTGAATTTGCTCAAGTTAAGAATATTAATAAATGCAATTCTACTGTACTCATAAAATTAGAACAATGACAATATTAAAAATGCTACTCAAAAAAGTTATTGAAAGAGGTAGAATAGTTCACTATCAAAAAAGCCTGATTATTTGAAGGACTTAATTCCCAAAAAGACTGCCCTTCTATTTGCTAACTATGACACTTTTTAAATGTAAATTAAATAAATCATTATCCCAGTCTGGAGAATGGGCATAACTAGACAGAGTACATGCTCAATGATTATTTTTCCCAGTCAGTGTGAATGTACAGATGCTGAAATTTGTCAGCTTGACTAGAATGGGACTAGAATAATGATGCATGCAAAGGGCGCATAAATATTATGAGATCACAGAATTTCAGAGATGGACAAAACAAGACAGAGGAATTGAGCCAAACCCTCAATTTTTTTTTTAATTTGGGGCATTTTTTTTATTTTTAGTTATACATGACATTAGAATGTATTTTGGCAGAATATACATACATAAAGTATAACTTATTCTATTAGGTTCCCACTTTTGTGGTCACACTAAATGGATGGAACTGGAGACTATCATCTAAGTGAAATAACGCAGTTCCAAAAACCAAAGGTCAAGTGTTCTCTCTGATTTGTGGATCAGAAGGAGGTTGGGGAGGGGAATAATAGAAATAGATTGGACTAGACAAAGGGTACGGAAGGAAAGAGAATAGGAAAGACGGTAGAATTAATTGGTCATAACTTTCCTAGCCTTGTATTTGTATACACAACCAAGCCCTCTTATTTAGCAGGTGAAGACTCAGAGGATCAGAGGAGCAATGTTTCCAAGTTCATGGAGCTGCCTGGCAAAGTAGGGACCAGAACTCAGGTCTCCTAATTATTCATCTTGAGTGCATCCCAAAACTGCCTTTTTTCAGAGAGAAAAAAAAAAGAGAGAGAGAGAGAGAGAAAGTAGATAACTTGAAAATGTGAGGTGGGAGAAACAGATTCAGCAGCAGACAGACAAACCTAGTACAGAATAGAACTCACTAAACATGCATTAAATGAAGTTCAGGATATGCTAATGGTCTATTTTTTAATTCAAAGTTTGAAACTCAGCATAATATGTACACATTGTAAAATAAATAAGTACTAAAATATACAAGGAAAACATTAAAACTCTACTCCCTCAATCTCCCCATAAAAGGCACACTGTCAATCATCATTGACAGCTTGAAGAATATTCTGCCAGATATTTTCCTGTACATATATAAATGATTTTATACAGAAATTGATTCATAATACACACTTTCTGCATCTCTTTTTCTTTAATAATATATGAAAACATTTTTTCTAGGTCATATTTATGGATTGCCTTATTTGTTACAATGTCTGAATAGTATTTATCCAATATCCTCACAATAATGTTCTGCCTTGAAAAATAGGGTGAAAAAATTAAGAGTACAGGAGGAGACAGGCATTTTACAAATGGTGTTGGGAAATGTGCATAGTCTTTTGGAAAATGCAAAATTGGAACCATTCTTCACCCCATACAGCAGAATAAATTCCAAATGAATCAAAGTTTTAAAGTAAAATGTGAAAACATTTTACAGAAGAAAATGAGTAAATATATTTAACTTGGGAGCAGGAAATTCTTCCCCAATCATGGCACAAAATCCAGAACAGTAAAGCTAACATGGATAATTTTGACACATAAAGGTTTTTCCAATTGGTCAGGGAAGTGAAAAAAGAAAACAGGGAAAGAGAACACATAAAAAGATGCTCGAGAGATAAATCAACCAAATGCAAGGTATGGACCTTATTTGCATCCTGATTTCAACAATCCAAGTATAAATGCACAGGAATGTAAGTGCACATATTCACACACACACACACACACACACACACACAATTAGAAAACAATCAGGGATATTCAGAAGACTGATAAATTGTTTGAGATTTAGAAAATGGTAATTTTTAAATAAATTACTCTATTGTAGGTTTTAAAGAGGACATATTTTTCATATATCCAAACTGGTCAAATTTATGGATGAAAATTTCATGGAATTTTTTCATATGGAATTTGCTTCAAAATAATTCAGGAAGTGAGATGACAAGAAGTAGTTGACAATACACAGAACATAAGAATGGCCATGGAACTGGGCACAGAGCTAGCACATGTTTGTAATTCCAGGGACTTGGAGGCTGAAACCTGAGGACCAAAAGTTTGAGGCCAGCCTGGGCAACTTAGTAAGACCCTGTCTCAAAATAAAAATTAGAAAGGGCTAAGGATGTGGCTCGGCAGTAGAGTACCCTGGGTTCAATTTCCAGTAACAACAACAAAAAAATGGCCATGTTGAGGTTGTGTAATGGGTAAATGGTAACTCATGAATATAAACTCATAAATATAAACATGCATTGTTAGCATTAATTTAAAAATATATTTTGTCTGCCAATTCTATTTCTGAAAATTCTATTTTTATTTGTTATTTTATAAACTTAAGGTGCGTGATGTAAGGTGTGATGATATACATAGTAGAATGATTACTACAGGTAAACAACTCTTTTTTAATTGACATGTTTGAAATTTCCCATATTATACATTGAAATTTTTAAAGATTGCTGATACAGTGAGATAGTAAAGAAATTCTGCTCTGGTTTTAGTTCTGCCATTGTGAACAATCATAGGAAATATAAATTTCTTCACATGATTACAAATCACACACTACCTCAACATCTTAGTAATTCATATGTTCATCTCCCAGTTAGATTCCAAATCCTTGATATCAGGGATAGCATATTTAATTTGTCTTTCCTCCAGCTAGGAGTAAGATTAGATCAGGGAGCATGTCTCAAATTTCTCAGCATAAATATGGACTATAGTTAAAGCAGATTTTAGGTAAAGCAGATAAAATTTAAAATTAGTACTAATTTTTAAATATATTTATTTAAAATAAAACATTACTAAGGTTAATGGTAATAACATTATAACATTGTGTCAGTGACAAGAACAATTGATAAAGAATTAAAAAGAACTGTGGTTTCCAAAGATGGGAGGTGAGGAAGTAGATGTAAATCAAAGGGTACAAATTTGCCACAATGCAGGATGAATAAATCTAGAGATCTGAAGTACCACATGAGGATAATAGGGTACATAATACTGAAAATTAGCCAACAGAATAGATTTTAGGTGTTCTTACCACACACAAAAAAGATAAATATGTGAGAAGATGGGTATGCTGAGTTGTTTACCTGTAGTAATCATTCTACTATGTATATCATCACACCTTACATCACGCACCTTAAGTTTATAAAATAATAAATAAAAATAGAATTTTCAGAAATAGAATTGGCAGACAAAATATATTTTTAAATTAATGCTAACAATGCATGTTTATATTTATAAATAATAAATATAATATTAAAAAATAATAAAATGAATAAATAATTTTTTAAGTTAATATTAGTTAACATTAGTAGAGGTGTTAATCCAGTGTCACTGCATCTTGTTCAGCACCCTGCAACTTGAGCCATAGGTCAAGTTCTACATCATGTCTTTCCTCCTCTTAGAGTTGCTTTTCATTCTTATGTTTTTACTACATTAGGATGTCCCAGCTGGTGAGGTGGTGCACACCTGTAATCCCAGAGGTTCAGGAGGCTGAGGCAGGAGGATTGCAAATTCAAAGCCAGCCTCAGCGACTTAGCAAGGTCCTAAGCAACTTAGCGAAGCCTTGTCTCAAAATAAAAAATAAACAGGAGTAGGGATGTGGCTCAGTGGTTAAGTACCCTTGGGTTCCATATCCAGTACCAAAAAAAAAAAAAAAAAAAAAAAAAGAATATTCTACAGTTTGGGTTATTAAGAATAGCAGTTGGGCTGGGGAGATAGCTCAGTCGGTAGAGTGCTTGCCTCTCAAGCACAAGGCCCTGAGTTCGATCCCCAGCACTGCAAAGAAAAAAAAAAAAAAAAAAGAATGGCAGTAAATGCTTATTGCCTCTTTTTTACACAAACATGGTAAATCAAAGAGAAAATGAAGAGGTTTCTCACTGAATATAACCTTGATCTCCCTGTTGCACACTACATGAACATCAGTGCCTCCAAAAGACCAACGTAAATGACTTTGAATATAGACTTTCTCACTCTTTCCTTGATGATGGAAAGTTCTATTGCTGTATTTGACTGTGGCTATGGATGTTTTTAAATATGCAACATAATATCTTTGTTTTCTCTTAATTTTTTCCTCTAAGAAAGATAAATCTTATGTACTGATAATCAATCAAACTCCCAGAGATCAAATCCTTTGCACCAGAGTTCAGTCTACCAAAGAAATCCTGGTATCTTGTCCTGAGTGTTCACTCAAAGTGAACCTGAGTGTTCACTATGCATACTGGGCAACTTTGGAACTCTAGTTTATTCAAGATACTGAAACGTATTAAAATAAAATCAGAATTATGAAAAATTAATTTCATCCCTTATTTCTTTTTATAGAATAGTTCATATTTCATTTTCATTTTTTTTAAAATAATTGCTCATATTAATTGGGTATCATTCTCATTTCAAAGACAGAAGTGTAGCAATCCAAAACAGCCTCCTCCTCTGTGGAAAAGCAGAGTTGCTCTAACTGCCTGTTTCTCTGGTAAGCATGCAGGGAGCAACCACAGTTGGTTTTTATTCACATTGTCAGTATTTCCATCCATGCTAAATCAAGACAATCGTTAAGTACCAATCATTCTATGTGAGAAAGTGTTTGGGGGTTTGAAACTCAAAGACACCTCTCAAAAAAAAAAAAAAGAGTCACTTTGACTCATGGTACAAAATTTTTTCTTGCTGTAAATGAGCTGGTGCTCCATCGATAGTTTTCCCAATAATCCTAATAACATCTGCATCATGGCTCACAAAGTGTCATCCTATTGACCACATTTTTAAAATCTTTCTTCTTGCAGCTTGTGATTTCAGAAATAAACAACAAGGGTCACAGTGCAAAACCTTCATGCCAAAGGGAGAACTCTGCCCCCGTAGTGGGCTAGAGGGTGACCCCAGAAGCTATAAGTTCCCAGGCCTAGACGTGTGAGCTTTCATTTTATTTAGCAAAGTTTTTGCAACTGTGATTAAATATAGTTTTCGAATTGAGGAGATTATCTGAGCAGGCTCTAAATGCCATCACAAATGAGTTATAAGAGAGATGCATTTATTTCTTGTGCTATGGGAGTCCTGTTGAGGAAGTCTGGTCCTAAGCCAACATGTTGAAGCTCTGGACCTACTTTTTCTTCTATAAGATGCAACGTCTCTGGTCTGATTCCGAGGTCCTTAATCCATTTTGAGTTTAGTTTCGTGCATGGTGAGAGATATGGGTTTAGTTTCATTCTGTTGCATATGGATTTCCAATTCTCCCAGCACCATTTGTTGAAGAGGCTATCTTTTCTCCATTACGTATTTTTGGACCCTTTGTCTAGTATGAGAAAATTGTATTTATTTGGGTTTGTGTCCGTGTCCTCTGTTCTGTACCATTGATCCACCTTTCTATTTTGGTACCAATACCATGCCATTTTTGTTACTATTGCTTTGTAGTAGAGTTGAAGATCTGGTATTGCGATACCCCCTGCTTCACTCTTTCTGCCAAGGATTGCTTTAGCTATTCTGGGTTTCCCTCAGCAAAGGAAACTATCAGCAATGCGAAGAAAGAGCCTACAGAGTGGGAGAAAATCTTTGCCAATCATACTTCAGATAGAGCACTAATCTCCAGAATCTATAAAGAACTCAAAAAACTCTACACCAAGAATGCAAATAATGCAATCGACAAATGGGCTAAGGAAATGAATAGACACTTCACAGAAGATCTACAAGCAATCAACAAACATATGGAAAAATGTTCAACATCTCTAGTAATAAGAGAAATGCAAATCAAAACCACCCTAAGATTCCATCTCACCCCAATTAGAATGGCGATTATCAAGAATACAAGTAACAATAGTGTTGGAGAGGATGTGGGAGAAAGGTTACATTGCTGGTGGGGCTGCAAATTAGTGCAGCCACTCTGGAAAGCAGTGTGGAGACTCCTTAGAAAACTTGGAATGGAACCACCATTTGACCCAGCTATCCCACTCCTTGGCCTATACCCAAAGGACTTAAAATTAGCATATTACAGAGATACAGCCACATCAATGTTCATAGCTGCTCAGTTCACAATAGCCAGATTGTGGAACCAACCTAGATGTCCTTCAATTGATGAATGGATAAAGAAAATGTGGTATATATATACAATGGAATATTACTCAGCCGTAAAGAATGATAAAATTATGGCATTTGCAGGCAAGTGGATGAAATTGGAGAATATCATGCTGAGATAAGCCAATCTCAAAAAACCAAAGGAAGAATGATATCGCTAATAAGAGGATGATGACACATAATGGGGGGTGGGAGAGGTTAGTGTTACGGTTAGAGTTAGGGTTAGGGAGGGGGGCAAGAATGGAGGAAGGAAGGACTGTATAGAGGGAAAAGAGGGGTGGGAGGGGTAGGGGGGAAGGGAAAAAATAACAAAATGAATCAAACAACATTACCCTATGTAAATTTATGATTACACAAATGGTATGCCTTTACGCCATGTACAAACAGAGAAACAACATGTATCCCATTTGTTTACAATAAAAAAAAATTATGCAAAAAAAAAAAGAGAGAGATGCAAAGGAAAATCGGAGATACAGAGGAAATGGGAGAAAATAGAGGCTGGAGGGATGTAGCTACAGGCCAAGGAAAGCAAGTGACACTTACAAATGATACAAATTCATCCATGGTTTTATGTCACAGGCCTGCTACCAGAAGCTGGAAGAGGCAAGGGACCCGTCTCCCCTAGAGAGGGAGTGTGGCTTGCCAACACCCTGGTTTCAATCCACAGATAATTGATGTGGTACCTCTTGGCCTCCAGAACAGCATGTGGTAATTTTTTAAAGCAGCCTATTATGGTTTGAATATGAGGGGTCTTCCAAAAGCTTCATAAACTTATTATGCAGGTTAAATAAGATAATGTTGTTTGAAAATTTCTTAGCTCAACTTCTTGCAAATATACTCAATAAAAATATTAATTGGTTTCATCACACACACACCTCATTATTTTCCCCTGATTATTGCACTTTGGAGAAATGCTCCTTCTCATTGCAATCATATGGTCCTAGTGGGTACTGAAACAATCACAGAGTCCTATTAGTCAAGTCAGAATGATTGGCCCAAAGTTGCACAAGAAAATCAAGGTAGAACAACCAAACTCCTTCCTCTAGATTTTTCCAGCTGCTTGTGGAAATGTTTGCTTTCTTCTTAATTACAAAAATATAATTTGTAAGTTCAAAGCTGCCCATAACCATAGTTCCAGGATTGTGAGAAACATCAACTTGACAGAATGAAATCAAAACTCAAAGAAAGAGAAACCTAACAGCACTGGAGAGGCTGGATCCAACCATCACTGAAGCCATCCCAGAATCCTTTCTTTCCACGTGTCAATTCCTCCTTTCTGCTTATTGGTTAGAGTTGGGATTCAGTATGTTAGTAAAGGGCTCCACTGCTGTATAACACCCACTATGTGCTTAATAAAAAACTGTTGCTCGAGTTTAAGGGCTTTAAAATTATCTTAAACAATCATGTATTATTATTCATCTCTCCCAACAGTTTTTAAGACGATGACTACTTGTTTTGAGAAAGAGGTGTCAACCATCCCTGAAGGGTCCTGGGAGGAGGGCAGCCTTTGTTTTTCTTTCTTTTTCTTTTTTTTTTTTTTTTTTTTTTTGGTGGTGGGGGGTGGATACTGGGGATTGAACTCAGGGACACTCAACCACTGAGACACATCCCCAGCCCTATTTTGTATTTTATTTAGAGACAGGGTCTCACTGAGTGGCTTAGCACCTCGCTTTTGCTGAGGCTGGCTTTGAACTCTCCATCCTCCTGCCTCAGCCTCTTGAGCTGCTGGGTTACAAGCTTGTTTTTATAATCATATCTTTTGTTATGGGGCACAACTTAAGAACAGGCCAATCACCACTGAGAAGTCCAACTTTGAGAATCTTTATTAAGCCGGTCGGCTGACTGTCTCACACAATGCCCCCAAAAAATGGCTATTGGGAGAACAGCCCCAACCACAGGGTTGTAGGGGTTCTTATAACAAAAATCACATCAATCATAAGTGTCTGTTGCTATGATTCGACATTACAAACTAACATCATGAGATCATCAACAGAGGGCGAAGTGGGTCAAAATGACCCTTACCTAGGTACAAACTAAAGAATGGTTACTAACATCCACACAATCACAGTTCACATGGTACATTGTTTAGGAGCAATAGGAATCAAAAGAGAGCAATTTTTCTTTACATAGGAATTGTCATTCTGTATTGTTACACATGTCACACTAAGTAACTGATGATGGGTACAGAGGCAGGGTGTTCCCATGGGAGAAGCTTATTTCCTACATAACATGGAGTCTCAGAGCAAAATGGAGTCTGTTTAGTCATTTCCCTTAGAGTCTGGCCTATAACATTCTCATGGAGTCAGATCTGTCAGCCCATCACACTATCTAACTAAAATTTTGTATCCTTCGACCAACATCTCCCTGAGCCTCCTATTATTATTTATTGCTAACAGTTATAGGGCTTCTGGGTCCTTCAAGACCTGTGAGAACGAACCCATATTGCTAATATTTTTTAATCTAAAAGGAGTATTGGTTCTTCACATTTCTTTACCCAAAATGATTTGTCAGAAAATTTTATTATGTAGGTTGTATTTTCCAAGAACATTCATGCTTACCATTCGAGCAACAGGAAAATTTGAAGGGTGATATTATTTTGATAACCCCACTAAATTGCAGGGTCTATTCATTCCTCAAGCAGGTGAGTGAATATCAAGAACCATAAGGAACAACACAATTTTTCAGGAATAATCTCACATTGGCAATTCGCAGAAACTAGCAAGTGACTCAGAATGTCAGTTTATTCATTTACAATGAGTAACATAACTACCACACTGACCAAAAGATTCCTGATGTGGAATGCATGAATCAGAACACATGCCATCAGATGGTTTCCTGGCATGTATAAAATAAGGACAGGAATGCTTAAATGTATGGTTCAGATGTTTAATAGCATTCCTAGTGGAGTCCAGCTTCCATAGAAACTAGGGAAGTTAAATATACTGGAGATGGTAGACACTCCTTGGATGCAGACTGAAGATGAGTACTAGGATTTAACTGTGCTCTAAGCCTGTGTTTCTCAAATTGGAGTGCCCCTGAGGACACCTCTGCCCAATACTGGCACAGAATACACCTACAATAAATACATGACAAACAACAATGGGAAAAGGATGTATTACTACTCAAAGTCAGTAACAGTGTATCTTCCAAGGATATTGAATTTAGGTTATTTCAAATAATATTTAAGATATCTGCCAGACATGGTGATACATGCCTGTAATCCCAGCAACTCAGGAGGCTGACACGGGAGGATTGCAAATGAGAGGCTAACCTCAGCAACTTATCAAGGCTGTAAGCAACTTAGTGAGACCCTGTTTCAAAATAAAAATTTTAAAAAGGGTTAGGGACATGACTCAGTGGTTAAGCACCCCTGGCTTCAATCCCTGGTATCAAAAGAAAAATAAAGAGATAAAATATTACATATGCACATATATTTATATTATAGTATAATGTTATGCTGTATATTATAGATGGCATTACTACGGAAAAGAATGGAAAATCCTGTTCACATTTCTGATAAAACATTAAACCAAATGAAAATGTTTGATTGCAAAAGGTGACTTCCAACTGTGATTCTATATGTTCAGTAGTATGAATCACTTTCTTCTGCCCTACTCTCTAAGTTCACCATTTCCCTTCCCTTCATCAGTATTTTTTTAATATAGTAAGCCAAGAGTCAATTGAATTTATGCTTTTGAAGGAAACTAACAGAGCCAGTGACTCAGAAAACAAGCTCTGGAGATAGACCCTGTGATGTGGCAGCACTGTTTGCTGTAACTTTGTTTCTGTGACTTAGTTTCCTATTCACCAAATGCACATAAGGATAGCACCTATCTCACTGGTCATGGTAGCCTATGCCTATAATCCCAGCAACTCAGGAGGTTGAGATAGGAGGATCACAAGTTGCCAGCTCAGACAACTTAGCAAGACCCTGTCTCAAAATAAAAGTTCAAAAAGGACTGTGGGTGTAGCTCAATGGCAGAGTACTTGCCTAGCATGCATGAGGTCCTAGGTTCAATTTCCAGTACTGATGCTTTGTAGTATTTTTAAGTTAATACAAATAGAACAGCTAGTGCCTGGCATAAGGCAAGTGCTGCTATGAATGTTGACATCCTTTTTTTGAAACTGCAGTCACATCTAGTAGTCTTACCTCCTCGAAGCATCACCCCATAACCTTAATGATGAAGATGGAGATGTTAATGATAACCTTGTACTCAATACTTGAGATGTACCAATCTTATCCAAGGTACTTTGGATCCAATGCCTCATTTAATTGCTACAATAAATTCTCTGTAGAAGTATGGAGATTCCTCAGAAAACTTGGAATGGAACCACCATTTGACCCAGCTATCCCACTCCTCGGCCTATGCCCAAAGGACTTAAAATCAGCATACTACAGAGATACAGTCACATCAAAGTTCATAGCTGCTCAATTCACAATAGCTAGATTGTGGAACCAATCTAGATGTCCTTCAATTGATGAATGGATAAAGAAACTGTGGTATATATACACAATGGACTATTACTCAGCCAGAAAGAATACAATTGGTCGCAGCTGCTTGGGCGGCGGGAGCAGCAGCCAGGCAGCGCAGCTTCGGAAGGCTCCCGCAAGCCTCGGTCTAGCCAGACCCAAGAGGAAGGTGAGCTTGGTGGAAGGCAGGGGGAGAGGGAGGAGCCCAAGTGGAGGTCAGCCTCCTATTGGCTAAACCTGCTCCTGCTAAGGTGTAGCCAAGCCCAGGAAGGGGACAGAAAAGGATAAATCTTTTTTTTTTTTTTTTTTTTGCGGTGCTGGGGATTTGAACCCAGGGCTTTGTGCTTGCAAGGCAAGCACTCTACCAACTGAGCTATCTCCCCAGCCCAAGGATAAATCTTCTGACAAAAAAGTTCAAACAAAAGGGAAAAGGGGAGCAAAGGGAAAACAGACAGAAGTGACTAACCAAGAAACTAAAGATTTACTTGCAGAAAATGGAGACACTATAAACGAGGAGAGTCCAGCCTCTGAGGAAGCAGAAGAGAAAGAAGCCAAGTCTGATTAACCATACACCATGTCTTATCAGTGTCCCGTTTCCCTTCCTGTACAATCCAGAGAAATATTTTTATCAACTATTTTGTAAATGCAAGTTTTTTAGTAGCTCTAGAAACATGTTTTAAAAGGAGGGAATCCCACCTCATCCCATTTTTTAAGTGTAAATGATTTTTTTTTTTAGAAGTGAAATCATTTGCTGGTTGTTTATTTTGGGGTACAACCAGAAAATAGTGGGATATTGAAATATGGGAGGCTTGGACTGTCTTGGGTGTCAGCTTAACACTCCATAGGTGGGGGGTTAGTTTTATAGCCTACAATACAAAGTATATTAAATGGCAGTTTGGAGTCCCGGTCCTGCATTTAATGTCTTGAATATTTTAAATTACTTCTATTCCTGTGATTTTTAGTAGAATTGTTTCCTGAAGAAGACCACTACTCCATCATTTCTGTCAGAATCGTGTGTACTCTGTAACATCTTTGGTTGTGGAAATCTTAGTTTTCCTATTTTTAATGTGCTGTGAAAGATTGAAAGTTTGATTATGCAGTGTGTGTGACAAAGTTTTGAATTAGTGGGACCTAAATAACAACAGCATTCAAAGATACTGGTACTTGATATTCTATTAAGAAAAATTTGCCTCCAAATTCAAAGCTGGAAAGTCACTGGAATAACTGAAAAAGAATCACAGTATAAGGCTTTTTATATTTCTGGTATGTGTGTTAAAAATTGTGTACAAAATGAAATGTCTGTGTACTGATTCTCAATACAGCCAATAAAATCTCAAATATGAAAAAAAAGAATAAAATTACAGCATTTGCTGGTAAATGGACGGAGTTGGAGAATATCATGCTAATTAAAATATGTCAATCCCAAAAAACCAAAGGTCAAATGTTTTCTCTGATAAGTGAATGATGATACATAAAGGCAGGTGTGACAGGGGGGACAAGAGAAGAATGGAGGAACTTTGGATGGTGTAGAGGAAAATGGGGCAGGAGGGGTGAGAGAAGGAAAGAGAGTGGACTAAGACAGATATCATTACCCTAGTTACATGTATGATTACACAAATGGTGTGAATCTACATCATGTTCAACCATAGAAATAAAAAGTTGTACCCCGTTTGTGTACAATGAATCAAAATGCAGTCTGTAAAAATAAAAATTAAAAAGGTAAAAAAAATTCTGTGCAGAATATAATTCAGTCATAATATGCAGAAACTAAGAATTGGAGAAAGTAAGAACTTTGCCTAAGATTGAGCAAGCAGTGGATGGTGGTAAAATTTGAAACATATTCTTTCCAACTGTTGAGCCCCTGTGTTATCCATTTGATTGTACTTGGGAGTGTCCTCCAACTCTTTGCTCAAATAATGTTACAATTTATTACACAAAAAATCATATCAAGTATGAATTTTTCAATTATCTGAATGCAACTTCATTTCCTTTATTTCCAAATTTGCAGGGAGAGGGGTTACCTTAGTACAGTTTCCTTACATCATCTAAGAATGTACAAAGCAAGCAAGAGCAAGAGCGTGCACACATCAAAAGGAGCTTTCAGAAACAAATTTACTTCAATGTAAGAAATTCATTTTTCCTAGAAAAGAATAAATCTACCTATGCTTGGAACCCCTGGATTATAAGCAAGCCAAGAATTTCAAGTATTAAAAAAAGAAAAGCCTTGGGTTTGGGATGTAGTTCAATGAAAGAGCACTTGCCTAGCTTGTGGAAGGCCCTAAGTTCAATCCCCAACCCCAGCCCCCTATTTTTTTGTAAAAGTCATGACAAAACCGACATTAAGCAAGGCAGCATTACCAGTAAGTTCCATGGCTCTGAGAATCAGATTGAAAAAGGTCGCTGTCAGTTCCCCACATTTAAGATGCAGACTCACAACTTTCCTCTGCATGTTGGTCAGGAAGAAAAAGTGACCTGAAGCCCCCAGCATGTGTCTTCTACTTGCTGGTCACAGATGCTGACCCTCCTCCCGGTCTCCACAGGGCAATTGGCTCAGGGGGAGCCTGGCCTTCCCAGAATCTGCACCTGCTCAGAGTCCTGCTTACAAGCAAGACATTCAGAGAAATGCCACTGAGCCAAAGAGCCAAGACAAGTGAGCAGGGACTAGGCGTCCCAGTGAGTTTCTGTAGGTTAAGAAGGAAGGCTGGGTCCCTGTCAAATCAAAACTACTAGAGAAACCAATACAATAAAATAAAATAAATCAAAATTTAACCAACATAGCCTCGAAGTACTTCCCAGAACAGTCATCGTTTGTCCCTTCCCAAAACTCTTGGAGGCAAACACTGCATTCCCTGTTTTACAAGTGAGGTGACGGAAGAGTCACAGTGACAGCTGGGGTCTGAGCCTCACAGATTGTCTCTAAAACCTCTCCTGTTCCGTCCCTGTGCTCAAATGCTTTCAGTACACTTGCTAAGCTCTGGCTGTACACTAGGCACTGTGCTGGGTGTTCAGAGAACAGAAACAGGACAGAGTCCCTGAGAGCAGAGTCCACTGGTGAATACTGACCATCACACCAAACCCTCTGCAGCGACTGTCACATGGGGCCGACAGAAGAGGTATGTCCAGCCTTGGGCTCAGGAGTGACACCAAAACTAGAACCTGTGAGATGGCCAAGAAATGGTCGAAGGACAGTGTTCCATGAAGACTTTGATCCTGGGAACTGACTTGAGCAATCTCCAATCTGAGAGCCACATTCACAAGGTTCCCTGCTACTCAGGGCTCATGGACTTCATGGACTTCACATTTTCACACTGTCAGGCAAATATTGTTAAAAGAATGATCTTTTCCAAAAAAGAATGGATATGTCATACACTTACAGTATATATACACACACAAGTATCTATGAACATGTATGTATGTGTATTCTCTATACATATACCTATGTCTAGAGAGAGAATTATAAATTATATTCAGAAGTACAAGAAAGTCATTATGTTCATGGAATACTATTTTTTCATGTAGAACATTGCTTAGTAAGTCATTTTTTTTCTGTGATTCATGTATTTAATTATTTGTTTAAGAAATGCTTAAGGTACAAATATATCATAATGAAGTCCACTGTTGGATATAACCATAATGCACCTATTTAAAAAAGAAAAAAACAAACTAAGGGCTGGGAGTGTAGCTCAGTGGTAGAGCATGATGCCTAAGACCATGGGCTCCATCCCCAACATCAATGACAGTAAAAAGAAAACTTAAAAAGTATTTACTGAGCAACTATATATGCAAACCTTGATGCTGGGCACTGAGAATATAGCAATAAACGAGGTTTCTAGCCTCATGTTACTACATTCTACTGGGGAATACAAGTACACATACGTGTAAACTTATATAAACAAGGAACTTACAGACTGAAATAAGTATTATAAAGGGAACAGAGTGATGAAAAGGAGTGGTTGACCACTTTAGATAGGAATGTTAGGACAGTCTGCTCAGAAGAGGTGATGTCTGAACTGAGACTCTGTGATTTCGGGACTTGAAAGGAGCATTCCAGAGAAGACAGAAAGGGCAAAGATCCAGAGCAGTAGAGGTTGCTGGGTTAACACTCTGGTTCTCAACCTTGGCTGCCCATTAGATTCACCTGGGGAGCTTTTTAAAATACAGATACCTGAGGTCATTCTTGGGCTAGTTTTTAAGTTCTCCAGGTGATTTTAATTTGCAAGTTGGTTATCTCTGTGTTAAAGGATCAAAGTCAGTATGTCTGGTCACAGGAAGTAAGGGGAAATGAGGTTAGACAAATGGGTAAGTCTGTGCTGGGCCTTGTTTGCCTTTGGAAGGAATCTGAATTTTATTCCAGATCTTAGAGAAAACTATGGGAGCCTTGTTCCAGGAGCCTGTCACTAACTTATTTATGTTCCTAATAGATCAGCCTGATCTCAGAGTGGAGAGCCAAGAATGGATCTTAGGGGTATAAGTAGAGGGAGGAAGACCAGAGAAGTGGCCACACAATGGTTCAGGTGAGAAATGTCAATGGCTTGGGCTGGGTGGTGGCAACAGCAATGGGGAGAAGCAAATGGGTGTGGGCTACATGTTGGAGGTAGAAACAACAGGGATTTCAGGTAGAGTGGGTGTGGTGGGTGAGCCAAAGGAAGAAATGATGGGTGACTTCTTAATCTGAAGCCTTACCAAGTGGGTCGGTGCAATGCAGTTCTGACAGTACTGAACTGAGGTTAGGTCCCATGTCAAAGGTTGAGGGCACCGTCTTCCACCAGACTCTCTTCAGTTCAGGCACCAGCCTCTGGTACCAGGGTCCTCGCCCCCCAGATTTGCACCAACTCGATAGTGGAGATGGGAACTTCTGACTGGGTGATGGGAGAAACGAAACTGAGTCAAGTGAGTGGGAACACACAGGCAAGGCTGCACCTGGGGCTTCAGGGAAGGGAGACAGCGCCAACCAAAGGGTCAGGGTACTCCCCAAACAAAGGGACGGGTAGCTTTTTTTTTTTTTTTTTTTTTTTTTTTTTTTTTTTTTAATGTGCTGGGGTGAGCCAAAGTCCTGCAACTTTCTACTGACCAGGGGCACAATTTCTAAAGGAAGTTTCTTTCTGCGAGAGATTCACACCACTGGGTGGTCATGATCAACTCATCCCAGGAACTACTAGGCTACTCTTGCAGCTGGTGCCATCATCCTGTGCAAACATCCTGGCCTGGGGCTCTACCTGGGCCTATGACAGACTTTCAGGTGCTTGGGCCGTTACTGCTGCTGAAAAAGCATAAGGATGGGGGTAGAAGAAAACATACCAGTTCCCCTGGGCAATCAGCATGTCTACATGCAAAGTCAGGTAGGATCAGACCCCAAAGTTAAGGCAGCAAAGGGATAGACGTAATATGAAAACAGAAATGCCAAGCCTTTCATCTCATTCCTGTCACCCATCAGACATCTGCAGGCCCAAGTTAAGAGGCAGTGTGATATGTGGCCCGAGGATGCAGAAACTTCATGTTTGGAACATCCTCAGACCTCGTGCTGTGCCGGTCCTGGTTTGTGTCCTTCTTAATAAGCTGCAATGGTGCAGCATGGTGTTTTCCTGAGTTCTGTGAGTTGTTCCAGCTAATTATTGAACCTGAAGGGTGGAGGGAACCCTGAAATTTGTAGCCAGTTTGGGACAGTCAGGGAACAAAAAGTAATGAAATAAACCCAACAGACAGAATGAAATCACTCAGCAAGTCAGTGTTAAGAGAAGATGGGCCATGTCTAAGCCCCAAAGCAAAGAATCATTATTACCCACAACTCTGCCTTTCCTACTAGCTCATCTTTATCTACTCATGTAGCAAAAAATCCCAGTTGAGACAAGTTCCATCTTTTATATACACAGACCTCAAAAATCATGCATTACAGGAGCAGAGTCAGAGGATCCCACCAAGGATACCAGGCTTAAGCCAATGAACAAACTTGATGTTCACATCTTCTGAAACAGAGTAATATAGAAGAAAAACCAAGAGCCCAGAGTATTCTAAATGACATGTGGGATATAAAACATGTTCCTTTTGCCAGTGTAAAACTATAAAAGAATTTGAACCATGAGCTTGTCACTTCAACAGCAGTTTCTTCTTCTTTTTTTTTTTTTTTAATTTGATACTGGGGATTGAACTCAGGGGCACTCAACCACTGAGACACACCCCCAACCCTATTTTGTATTTTATTTAGAGACAGGGTCTTGCTGAGTTGCTTAGCACCTCGCTGTTGCTGAGGCTGGCTTTGAACTCTCCATCCTCCTGCCTCAGCCTCCCGAGCAGCTGGGATTACTGCACCACTGCGCCTGGCAGCAGTTTCTTCTCATTGATAATGTTCATTTTCCAAACCATAACTATAATAAAAATGACTTTTTTATATTTTATTTTAAAAGAAAAACTTGCTCATTTCTTATTAAAAGCAAAATTTACTCACTTAACTTTATTTTCTTTTCCAGTACATAGGGATCTAACCCAGGGCCTCACACATGCTAGGCAAGTGCTCTACCTCTGAGCTACATCCCCAGCCCCAAATTTACTTATTTAACTTTCAAAAACTAATTTATAACTATTGTAAGTCCAATAGATGAAACGTCCTGAAGATCATTGCCACCTAGGACCAAAATTATCATGGTAATACTCAATGAGATCTTCATCCAAAACCATCCCAATTAATAATAAAAAGAATGGCTAGCATTTAAGCTCCTATTATAGGCCAGTTCACAGCTAATACCTATTAGTTATTGAATGCAAGCATTTAATTTTTATTTACTAATATGTTTACCATGCATTAAACAGTGACCCTGTGAAATAGAAACTACAACTATCCCTGTTTTACAAGGGAGGAACCTGAGGCTTAGAGAGAAAATAACTTGCTTCTCTGCAAGTCATGAGTTGTTGTTGAACTGCACACGGTTAGCAAGCAACGAAGTCAGTTCTGTCTGAAGATGAAGTGGTAAGAGGCCCAGAGTTGAAGGAGAGATGCTCAGAGGTGCCTGTGTACATGTCTTGAATGCCTGACTGCTCCACCAAGGTTGGGTTTTTCTCTGCTAGAAGTGACAGTACAGTGTGCACTTCCTGGGGCTACCTTGCCTCCCAGCCTGCAGGAGCAAGGCCAGGCCGGCCTGAATCGCATTGGGTGAAGGAAGTTCAACAAAATAAATTAACACAACCGTTGTTCCATGTCAAGTTTATTTATTTACTTGTAGCCTTTTCTTCTTCTTCCCTCCCAGTCTTTGAGGGCTGACTGATTCCTTCCCCTCTTGATGATGCTCCAGAAACTCCTCCCTGCTGACTGAATGGGTGAGGGAGCCCGCCACCAGAGGCCAAGCTGTCAAGACTGTGCCAGTTACACACAGTTACACTGTGCCACTTATTGGTCAAGTGCCAAAATATCAGAATGTGTAGATGTCAGGACATCAGATTTTTACTTTTTAAAAACTGGGGCTTATTCATTATTTACTATTTTTATATAAATATAAATATAAGTAGCATTTTATTATTAGAAATTATTTATTATTTATTTACTAGAGTAATAAGAGCTATCATTATTAAGTTCTATGTATCAGTCAGTTTACAATTTTTTTTTATTTAGTCTTTATAACACTGAGCATGAAAAGCATTATAATTCACTACAGAAACTCAAAAAATTTAAGACCATCCAAGGTCACAGAGTGACAGAGCTGGGACTCCTTAATACAGGTACATTCCCACATAAATTCTGCCTCTAATACACTGGGTAGCAACAGTCCCTTAGCTCCAGGCAGAGTTTAGAGATGGCTGTTTATCTGGGATGCCATTCTCAGCCATCCACATTCCCCACTTAGCTTCAGGTAATAAAGATCCCCTCCCCCGTTTTATTAAACTGAATATATTAACATTATTTGAACAGCTATAATGACTTAATGCCCAAATACAGCGATAGTCTCGGGGGTTATTGGCATGCATACAGTTCTTTGCCTCCATGCTAAAAGGTGCTACACTGACATGCTTTTGTAAATTTTTTTTTTTTTTTAATGCATGTGTCTTTTTTTTTTTCCATTTTTCTTCCTCTACCTCACTGTTAGGTTGTAAGTTACCACATACATACCTCACTGATGTCCTTGTCAACCCAGTTTGGAGCTGGATAATTCTTTCTTATGGTAAAGGGACCTTCCTGTGCATTTATCAGCATCCCTGTCCTCTTCCTCCTAGATGCCAGTAGCAACTCTCCCTTCCTACTCAGACGAGTCAAAGATATCTCCAGACATTGCCAAATGTCCCCACAGCAAGGGGCAAACTCACCCCCATTAAGAATGATTGTTCTGAGTGAACACACACACATATACACATTTCTTGTTTGTTACTTCCTAGAACTGCTTACAAGATGAAATAGCTAGCCAAGCTTATTAGGCAAAAACACAAAACAAAATTCAATAAGCTTAGAGTGACTGTGCGAGGAAGCCTCACAGTGAAACTTGTGAGCTTTAGCTCTTGATGTCTGTGACATGTTTCTATTGCTCAAAGGCCTATTTTATTTTGTATACATTTTATATTTCCAGCATATTCTGCAGAGGTGAAATCCTCCGATAAGTGATTACTGAAGAGAACACTTACTGGGCTGGTGTGTAGCTCAAAGACAGAGTACTTGCCTCACATGCATGAGGCCCTGGGTTTCAGCCCCAGCACTGCAAAAAAAAAAAAAAAAAAAATTGAAAGAAACAAAGGAAAAAGAAAATTTATTATGCATGCCACTGTTGTAATCCAGAAGTCTGACTCTCAAGAATACTTGCCCTGAGAATCTCTGAGGCGAACAGCATGGTCTCCACCATTTAGAAACGTGCTGTATATGTGCATGCTCAGCTACCGATAACAGTATTCCAGATCGATTTTTTTCTCTCATATGAATTTGATCAATTTTTCCTGCTCTTCAGATATCATCTTATTGAAAAACGAAACCACTGGGAGCCATTTATATATGCAGTTGTTTGCACAATTTGACTCTTCTGGGTTTGCTGATTGGAAATAAATCCTTATTGATGACGCTAATGGAATTTCTGGGTCAGAGGGTGCTACCACCTTCAACTTTAAGATATAATGCTGATTTCTTCTCCAAATGTCTGCAACAATTAAAAATTCCACCGGCAATTTACTAGGAGGTGTAGTTTCTTCTTACACAAAAAGCTGTTAAATTATATTAATAATATTTGGAAATATATATTATATTTGCATTATTACAGTGCATGGAGGAATTTAAAAGGATTTTTACTGACTGATAGACGTACTTCCACCCACTCTGACCATCTGTAGATTGACAGCTTGCACAAGTACAAGGAGTAAGCTTCAGGGTGCCAGATCTGAATCTTAACTTTCTGAGTGACTCCAGATGACCTCTCTTTCTTGCAGTTTCCACTGGCAAAAGTGGAAAATGACATTTTTAATTAGTTCTTTTTAGTGAAATTTTAAAACATTAGGATTCATTTTGACATAATTATAAAAGCATGGCATATAATTTGCTCTAATTCAGTCCCCAGTACTTCCCCATCCCTCTCCTCCTTCCGTTCCCTGTTCTCTTTCCTCTATTCTACAGATCTTTCTGTCATTTACTTATAGTTATGATTTTTAATCAGTGTCTTGTGGATGTAACAATGGTGAGATCCCTGTGGTATATTCATCTATGTACACAGGAAACAGGTCAGATTCTTCCCACTGTTCTTCTTTTATCCTGTCCTCCCTCCTTCTCCCTAAATCTCCTTCCTCTATTCCATAAATCTTCTATTTTGCTATAATCCCACTTTTGTTTCTTTCCATTTTTTTCTCTTACTTTGGACTAACTTCTGCATGTTAGAGAAAACATTCAACCTTTGACTTTATTGTTCTGGTTATTTCACTTAGCATGATAGTCTCCAGTTGCATCTATTTGCCAGCAAATGCCATAATGTCATTCCTCTTTATGACTGAGTAGTACTCCATTGTGTATATATATGACTATTTTTAAATTAATTCATCTATTGATAGGCATCTAGGTTTGTTCCATAGCTTGGCTATTGTGAATTCTGCTGCTATGAATGTTGATGTGGCTGCACCCCTATGGAAAGTGATTTTGATGAGATTAAATGTTGAATTTTTCCAAGATCCAAAATCATTTGAGTCATGAGTATACCTTTTAGAATGGTTGACTGGAAAGGACTTAAAATCAGCATACTATAGTGACTTGACCACATAAATGTTTATAGCAGCTCAATTCACAATGGCTAAACTATGGAACCAACCTAGATGCCCTTCAACCGAAGAATGGATAAAGAAAATGTGGTACATATACAGAATGGAATATTACTCAGCCATAAAGAAGAAGAGAATTGTGGCATTTGCCTGTAAGTGAATGGAACTGGAGACTATCATGCTAAGTGAAATAAACCAAGTCCAAAAAAAAATGAAGACCAAATGTTCTCTCTGATATGGGAATGTTGACTCACAATGGGAGGCTGGTGGCAGGTTCACCAGATTGGACAGGAGGAATTCACAGGGAGGGAAGGGGAGGGGAATGGGAAAGACAGAATGAATCAGACATAACTTTCCTCTGTTCATACATGAATAGACAACCAGTGTAAGTGCACATCATGTACAACCACAAGAATGGGAAGTTATACTCCATGTATAAATGATATGTCAAAATATATTCTACTGTCGTGTATAACTAAAAAGAACAAATAAAAAATAAAATAAAATAAAATGGTTGACTGGAAAACCTACAAAATAAATGTTTTGTAGTTTATTTAGAAATACTGCAGAAAATATTGCTGTTATTTTTGGTAAATACATAAAGTTTATTTAGATCTAGGTAAAATGCAAATTTTGTTTTAAAAATAAAACAAAATGCTTGGCTGATCATCACAGAAGACTGATCCCCTCTCCATAGTGTATTGTTGTTGGGGGGAAGAGACTGCCCAATAGGAACTGCATCCCCAGCCCGTTTCTAGGCAGGACTGGTTCTCAATAAGGAAATGATGTGGGGGTGGTGTCTCTTCTAGGCCAGTAATTAAGAAACACAATCCCTCTTCTCAACCCATCAGAGGAGTAAAAACAGCTTGGGGACCTGGCAGACGTCAGAGTCACAAGAAAGAAGGAGCCTGGGTTCTGAAAAGCCACATCAAAAGTTTCCCAACCAGTTTGCTGGGGAATCTGAGAGAGAATTTTATTGTGTTAATTTATTAGGAAGTGGAATTAATCTGCTGGAACAGCTAACATTGCCCAAATTAATTGAGAAAACATATGTAGCTAAAGTAGACTTTATATTGGGAATTCTTCCTGTCCATAAAGTACATAGATATGCACTTAACAAGTTCACAGATGCAGGATCCAACAGTCAAGTGTCTTCAAAAGCCAGCATCTTCAGATTTGTTCTCAACTGCTGTTGGGCTTTTGATTCATGAAGTCTATAAAGTCACTGACCCAGGACTCAGTACAGTCATGCACCATTTAAAGACAGGACGCATTCAAAGAAATATGTCATTAGGTGATTTTATCATTGTGCAAACATCATGAAGTACCTACAAACCTAGATGGTCAGGGCCAATCACTATCACTCTATGTGACTATTTCTTTTTTCCCTGAGAGAGGGTCTTCTGAGGCTGGCCTTGAACTTACAATCCTCCTGCCTCAGCCTCCCGAGTCACTGGGATACAGGTGTGCACCACCTCCCCCAGTTTCAATATGGCCTTTGATGCAATCAGTAGACACAACTAAACATAAAATATATGAGACCACTCCTGGAATAACAGGGTATGCTGCTTTTTAGTAAACTCTTTTTTAATAAGTGGAAGAACACTTGAAAATAATGTCAAAAAGGAGTACAGTAAATACATAAATCTGTAATATAGTCATTTATTATCATTATCATAAATTATGGATACTATACATTCTTTATATTTCAGTTTTATATGACTGGCAGTGCTATAGATTTGTTTACACCAGATTCACTGCAAACACATGAATAATGCATTGTGCTACGACATTTACATTGGCTATGATGTTATGAGGTGACAGGAGTCTTTCAGCTCTATTATAGTCTTATGGGACCACAATTGTGTATGGAACCAGTTGCTGACCAACACATCATTATTTATTATTTAACATAACTGTTAAATAAACTCAATCAATACAAAAATGTAAAAGAAATGAGAAAATGGGGTCATGATAACATCAAGTTTGGCAGTTGGCTTTCTGGAGTTAACTACCTTGGGCATCTCTTTATGTCCCTCCTCCCCAAGGCAGGCACCCTCGATACATTCAAAGGCGTGAGATCTGGCTTAAGAGATGGGCAAGAATGGACAACTGATATCGCCTCCAACATTCCTTCAGCACTCACTGTCTCCTGACTCCAGCCCAAGTCCCACAAAGGTGGACAGAAACATCCAGGTCCAAGGAGCTCACCTCGGTAGAGATGTGCCCAGCAGAGCAGAGCATTAAGTTTTCCAGACTTTTATCAGAGCCGACCCTCCTCAGAGGGGCTCTTTGTGGCAGAAACCTGCCTGTCGATACCACCAGCAAGAAGAACACTAATTACTTGAACATGGTGACAGCGGTCCACAAGCACAGAAGCCATCTCTCATGGAACTCTGGATGTGTCAACTCAAAGATAACAGTGAGTAAACAAGGAAGAAGACTAAGCCTCAGTCATGGGCAGGAAGACCGGGTGAGGATCTCTCCTCTACACACAGTGATCTCGGAGCTTCATCTCCATCACGAGAAGTGATCAAGTAGAAGTGATCTAATACCAACGACATTCTTCACAGAACGAGAAAAAAAAAACAGTCCTAAAATTCATTTGGAAGAATAAAAGACCCAGATTAGCCAAAGCTATTTTAAACCAAAAAGCAATGCTGGAGGCATCACAAAACCTGACTTCAACTTACACTATGGCACTGTAGTGACAAAAGCTGTGTGGCACTGGCATGACGTCAGAGACCTGGACCAACGGCACAGGACAGGAGACAGAGACAACCCACCCTCTACAGTCATCTGATCCTTGACAAAGTTACCAGAAACATGCATTGGAGAAAAGACAGCCTTTTTAACAAATGGTGCTGGGAAAACTGGTTATCCATATGTAACAGAATGAGTCAAGACCCTTACCTCTCACCCTGCACAAGAAATTAACTCAAAATGGAGCAAAGACCTAGGAATTAGATCAGAAACTTTGCAACTCCTAGAAGAAAATGCAAGGTCAACACTCCAACATACAGGCACAAGGAACAACTCCCTCTCTTTTTAGGACTCCCAACGCTCAGGAAATAATGCCAAGAGTCAATAAATGGGATGGCATCAAATTAAAAAGATTCTGCACAGCAAACGATTAGGAATGTGAAGAGAGAACCCACAGAATGGGAGAAAATCTTTGCTAGCTACTCTTCTGACAGGATTAATATCTAGAATATGTAAAATACTTAAAAAACGTAACACCAACAAATCGAATAACCCAATGAATAGGTAAGCAAATGAATTAAGCACACACTTCCCAAAAGAAAAAATACAAATGGCCAACCTGTATATGAAAAAATGTTCCACATCATTAGCAATTAGGGAAATACAAATCAAAACCACACTGAGGGATGTTCTTACTATCCCTATTTTTTCTAGTGTTTTACCAATGCTCATAAATCTAATGCATTTTCATTCATAAGTGATGAGTCCTCTGAAAGAGAAATTAGGAAAACTACCCTATTCACAACAGCCTCAAAAAAATAAAATACTTGGGAATCAATCTAACAAAAGAGATGAAAGACCTCTACAATGAGAACTACAGAACACTAAAGAAAGAAATTAAAGAAAACCTTAGATGATGGAAAGATCTCCCATGTTCTTGGATAGGCAGAATTTATATTGTCAAAATGGCCATACTACCAAAAGTGCAATACAGATTCAATGAAATTTCAATTAAAATCCCAATGATGTACCTCATAGAAATAGAGCAAGCAATCATGAAATTCATTTGGAAGAATAAGAGACCCAGAATAGCTAAAGAAATCCTTAGCAGAAAGAATGAAGCAGGGAGTATCACAATACCAGAACGCCAACTATACTACAAAGCAATAGTAACAAAAACGGCATGGTATTGGCATCAAAGTAAACAGGTAGATCAATGGTACAGATAGAGGACACAGAGACAAACCCAAATACAGTTTTCTCATACTAGACAAAGGTGCCAAAAACATACAATGGAGAAAAGATAGCCTGTTCAACAAATGGTGCTGGGAAAACTGGAAATCTATATGCAGCAAAATGAAACTAAACTCCTATCTCTCTCCCTGCACAAAACTCAACTCAAAATCGATCAAGGACCTCAGAATCAGGCCAGAGACGCTGCACCTTATAGAAGAAAAAGTAGGTCCAAATTTTCATCTTGTCAGCTTAGGATCCGACTTCCTTAACATGACTCCCAAAGCACAAGAAATAAAAGCAGGAATCAATAACTGGGATAGATTCAAACTAAAAAGCTTTTTCTCAGTAAAGGAAACTATCAACAATGTGAAGAGAGAGCCTACAGAGTGGGAGAAAAATCTTTGCCACACATACTTCAGATAGAGCAATAATCTCCAGAATATATAAAGAACTCAAAAAACTTTACACTAAGAATATAAATAATCCAATCAATAAATGGTCTAAGGAAATGAACAGACACTTCACAGAAGAAGATATACAATCAACAGATATATTAAAAAATATTCAACATCTCTAGTAATGAGAAATGCAAATCAAAACTACCCTAAGATTCCATCTCACCCCAATTAGAATGGCGATTATCAAGAATACAAGGAACAATAGTGTTGGAGAGGATGTGGGGGAAAAGGTACACTCATAAATTGCTGGTGGGGTTGCAAATTAGTGTAGCCACTCTGGAAAGCAGTGTGGAGATTCCTCAGAAAACTTGGAATGGAACCACCATTTGACCCAGCTATCCCACTCCTTGGCCTATACCCAAAGGACTTAAAATCAGCATGCTACAGTGATGCAGCCACATCGATGTTCACAGCTGCTCAGTTCACAGTAGCCTGATTGTGGAACCAACCTAGATGTCCTTCAATTGATGAATGGATAAAGAAACTGTGGTATATATACACAATGGAATACTACTCAGCCTTAAAGAAGAATGAAATGATGGCATTTGCAGGTAAATGGATAGAACTAGAGAATATCATGTTAAGTGAGATAAGCCAATCTCAAAAAACCAAAGGCTGAATGATCTCACTGAATAGTGGATGATGATACATAGTGGGGGTGGGAGAAGGCAAGAATGGAGGAAGGAGGAACTTTATAGAGGGAAAAGAGGGGTGGGAGGGGTAGGGAGAAGGGAAAAATAACAGAATGAGACAAACATCATTACCCTATGTACATGTATGATTACACAAATGGTACACCTCTACTTCATGTACAACCAGAGAAACAACAGTTGTTCCCCATTTGTATACAATGAATCAAAAAAAAAGAAAAGAAAAGAAAATGGTCTTTGCAAAAGAAAAAAACACACACACACACTGATATTTCATCTCACACCTTTTGGAATGGCAGTTATCAAGAATATGAACAATAATAAATGCTAGAGAGGATGTGGAGAAAAAAGGAACACTTTTACACTTTTGGTGGGATTGTAAATTAGTACAACTACTATGGAAATCAGTATGGAGGCTCCTCAAAAGACTAGGCATAGAACCACCATATGACCCAGCTATACCACTCCTAGATATTTACCCTGAAGAACTGAAGTCATCATACTGTAGTGATACATGCATACCCATGGTTATAGCAGCACAATTCACAATAGCCAAACTATGGAACCTAAGGGTTCATCAACAAATGAGAAGAAAACGAAAATGTGGCATACATACACAATGGAGTTTTATTCAACCATAAAGAAAAAGGAAATTTTGTCATTTGCAAGAAAATGGATGGAACTTGAGCTTAGCTTTTTTTGTTAAGCAAAAAACTCAAAAGAACTCAAAAGGCCAAGGGTCAAACTCAGAAGGTTATATTTTCTTCTCTCGTATGTGGAAGCTAGAGAGGAAAAAGATGAGGGGGTGGGGGTCACATGAAAATCAAAGGGAGATTGGTAAAGGAAATGCACCACAGGGTGGGAGGTGGGGAGGAAGGGGTGAAGTGCTGGGCCGTGATATTGGCCAAATTATATTGTTATATTGCATGCATGTATGAATACGTAACAACAAATTCATCAATATATACACAACTATAGGGGCTGGGGTTGTGACTCAGTGGTAGAGCGCTTGCCTGGCACATGTGAGGCACTGGGTTTGATCCTCAACACCACATAAAAAAAAAAATAAATATAATAGAAGGTATTTTGTCCATCTACAACTAAAAACTGTTTATTATATATATATATGTATATATAATAAAGAATGAACGAACAAATAAATAAATACATGTGATCTATCCAGGAGATTGGTGGGATATAGCAGCTGCTGTATTCCATGGAGGTGCCTGTCTGATTCCCTGAGACCTGTTGGCATTGGACCAGGAGGATGGTGCACTATGACAAGAGCTCCTGTTTCAACAGCGCCATCGTGTGGTAAGATATGCAATAACAGTCAAAAATCCTGGGCATCGTGGTTTTCCAGTTTTCCTTTTGGAGGTGAACATATCCAGGTATCAAGGAGTATCTCCAGGGAGAAGGGACTTTGGAGTTTTCTCAGAAGATAGTATGAAAAGAAAAATCACATTCTCACTATCAATGATATGGAATAATGGAATGAGTTGTTAAGTATTAAAATGAATGTGTATCTCAAGCCAGTGAATAATAATTGTGCCCTCTATGATTCCGGCATGACATGTGCTCTGCATATGTCATCTTCCTTGACGCTTCGCAGTCAAATCTTTAATGTGTGTTTTATTTTCATTCTTTGTGGAAACTTAAGGTCAGAAGTTTAGGAATTTTCTCACATTAACACTTGACAACATATCATAAAGTGGCTGTTCAGACCTAAAACTGTCTCCTTCCAAATCCATATTCTCTTCGTGATTCCAGAGAACATAGGGGAAATAAAAGAAGCCAGTGTCCTCAAAAGGGAAGGGAGGGTTTCCTCATTACATTCTCTGACCCCTGCAGGTGGAGAGGGGTCAGAAGGGACCTATGAGATTCCA
Organism: Sciurus carolinensis; assembly: GCF_902686445.1. Lineage (NCBI taxonomy): Eukaryota > Metazoa > Chordata > Mammalia > Rodentia > Sciuridae > Sciurus > Sciurus carolinensis. The sequence continues at coordinate 59,225,735 of NC_062214.1, read as the reverse complement.
AACCCCAGGCACAGCAATCCTACCACGTGAGAACTCCAGTTTCTAGCAGCACCATCTCCAGCACAAACTTTACAAAGTGTCTATCCATTTCCACCTCCGGTCATTCATCCTGCCTGGTTAAAATTGATGGCAAAGTGTAACAATAGACAGTATTCTTCTTACTACTAAATGTCACACTGAATTCCTGGGCACGATGCCCAACTTTACTAATTAAGATGGAGCTTTGTAAAGTACAGTTGTTACATTAAGTTGGTGTGACCTATCCATCTGCTACCAGCACAAATGTCTGTGTCAGCAGAAAGAATGGTCAGAGAGGAGACTTTCTGGTATCTACCGCCTCCATTAATAACCCAACATAACTCAATACCAAAAAAAACTCCTTCTCAGAATGAATACGCTCCTGTTTCTCACGTTTTGAGCCCCCAAGAGCTTTGACAAGACCAAGGGTATATTAATCTGAGAGCTTTCAATTTCCTGGAAGAGAAACACACAAAGCTAGTTCATGGGAAATTGTGGGTTTGCTCTAAAAGAACCCTCTCTCAAGTTCTCCCATGGGAACACATGATGGATAGAAAGCAGCAAGTGTCCAAAAGCCCTGTCACAAAATCTTAATGAAATCACACCTCACTATGTAAAAGTTAAAATATAGCTGATGCAAATCAGGAGTTGGAAAGAGGTAAGTAGAGGCGGAAAGCAGACGAGTGAGAATAAATGTACTGCACACCGTGGGGCAGTGGGATGGGGGAAGATACCTCCACTGTTCCAGGAATGAGAAAGGCTTGAACAGTGGACATAGGGGAACGGAACAATAAGTGGGGAAGGGGAGGGAGCAGGAGAAGCAGCCAGCACATGGCTTTGCTTCTCTCCCCAGGTCTACAGTGGGCATATCACAGTACATTGGAACTTGCCTGGATTTCTGTTTGTGTTTGTGGGTTTTTTTTTTTTTTTTGAGATATTTTGTGAAAAAACATGTGGAACAAGGAGTCAAGGAGGCTTCAGACCTGGCTTGGCCACTGACTTATTGTTCAGAGTTAATTTTTTTGTTTAAATCTCTGGATTCCTGTTTCCTCATTAAAAAAAAAAAAAAGTAGCACAATAATGGTCGTTATTATACATGGGGTTGTTGCAAAAAAAAATTCTAAAGACAATACTAATGTTTAAGATAGTCTGTATAAAACTCAGAAGGTCAAGGGTCAAATGTTTTCTGTCATATGCAGAAGCCAATTAAGGGGAAAATGGGGGAGCAGATCCCCTAAAAATAGAGGGGAGATCAGTGAAGTAGAAGAAGGGGATTGAGGCGGGGAAGGAGAAGGAACCAGAAAAGGAAGAAATGTGGAATGGAATTGACAAAACTGTGCCATATACGTATATGAATATACCACAGTGAAATATATGTATGTATATGTATATATAAATATATATATACTATATGTATATATATATATTTATCACCAATTAAAGATAAATAAATAAAAGACCAGTAGAGAAGAAAGAAAAAGGGGAACATATGGAGGGAGGAGGGGAGGGAAAGAGGAAGCACTGGGAGCTGAAATGGAGCAAATCACATTCCATGCACATATGTCAAAATGAACTCCACAATTATGTATAACTATAATGCAGTAATAAAAATGTATTTGAAAGTCTGCATTAAAAAAATAGAAGTAGATTTTCATCTTTGGAAAACACTAAAGATTGGCTGCAAAAGGAAAGTAATGTGAGTGTAACACTGGTAACCCTGTCTGTGATATTGTCCACTGTGTCTTTCACAAAGCCTATGAGCTTGGCTTTGTCTTTATTCGTTATCAGGCTTTGGGATGCTATAAAATGCTTACCCCAGCAGATGGCAGAAGTGAACTGAGACAGGCAAAAAAAAAAAAAAAAAAACACAGTCCCAGAGTTTGAATATGCCCTGTTAAAGCATCTGCACCTTAGTGTGCGTGCTGAAGTAAGCCTACACATCGATTTCACAATCTTACTGAATTGCTCTAACAAAGATGGGTCTGGAAAGTCATGAAAGCAACCACTGTAACAAAAACACCATGTCACCAAAATTCACTTATTCAAAACGTTTATTACCTGAGCACCTCCGCAGTGATGAATACAGAATAGAGTTCACAGTCCATCTGAAATCAAATAAGTAGACAATGCCTTGCATTTTGCAGGGCTGTCCTTTACTGACAGCAATTGCCTGCATGTGCTCAGGGTGCCTACCTTAGCCATCCCTTCTGCTGTAGCCACTTTCTCTCCATCCCTACCATCTCCGCTCCAGTCCAACTCATCTCTGACTAGGATACACAACCTCCTAATAAAGCTGCCTCTGTTCTGACTGACCTCCAGTTTATTCTTCCCAAATGGACAGGGCAATCTTTCTAAAACACAAGTATGATTATGTAAGTTACATGCTATCTACTTCAAAAGATTGAATGGCTCTTCACTGACCTCACAGGAGTACCTTTAAGCTCAATCTCATTTATAAGACTTTTCATGATCTGATCCTTCTTTTTCTTTTGCTTATGTCTCTCTCTTTCTTCTTCCTCCTCCCCCTCCTCCTCCTCTTCCTCTTTCTCCTCTTCCTCCTATCAACTCCACAGATATATTTACAACTTCCTAAATTCTTTTTAACCCTACTGATCTTTGCCCCAGCTGTTTTCTCTCTCAGCCTAGAATACCTTAAAAATAAAGACTGCTCCCTCCCACTCACCCATTCTCCTTCCTGTGGCTAACTAGTTTTATTCCTCCGGTCTCAGATTACACGTCCTTTCCTTTGAGAAACATCTCTGATAGTACATAGAAGGTTGGTTTGGATACCTTCCTGAGCACTCCACAGCATGCTTGACTTTCATCTCCCTTGTTTTTACCAGTTTTCTTCATAATAGATTTCTGTTAACTCTTCCATCTAGTACAAGCTCAATACAAGAACTTTTCCTTCTTCAACAATGTATCCTCATGTCTTGATTCTGTTTTGTTTTGTTGTTGTTGTTATTTGTTTGTGGGGTGTTTTGTTTTTCATATTGTTTGATTTAGTACCAGGGATTGAACCCAGGGACACTTTACCACTGAGTCACATCCTCAACCCTTTTATTTATTTATTTATTTTCTGAAGCTGGCCTCAAACTTGCAATCCTCCTGCCTCAGCCTCCCAACTCACTGGGATTACAGGTGTGTGCCACCACACCCAGCTTAGTGCTGTTCTTGATAACAGATAACAAACTTAACTGAGTAAATGAAAATATAAGTTGTAAAGCACAATTGATACTATTCAAAAAATCATAAGAACTTTGGGGCATGAGGTCTTTGAGGTCTTAGGAAAGGAGCCCTTCCTGTGTGTGTGGCCAGATCTCTATCACCAAGAAGCTGTCAACCACATGCACTCAAGACAAGCTGTTTGATATGCAAGAAGGCCTTGAACTTGGAACAAGTCACTGGGGAGCTTTTCATCCACAGCAAAGGAGTTCTGTATACTAAATTTCTTAACTTTCACACAGCGCCTTCTTGTGTCATTCAGATGGTCAAACTGCAAAGGCTCTAATGAAGGAACTGTTCAAGAGCGTCCATGGTGGGTGAGGGAATAAATGAGGTAGAGTAAGGCATCCAGAGACTGGAAGCTATTACCAACCCCTTCCAGGGCCTCCTTGAGACAAGAACAGGAAGAACTGTTAGTAGAGTCAGTGAGAGCAAGAACCCTGGAGGAGGAGCTGCTTGGTCAGACTTGTGCTTCCAGTGGGCTACAAACAGCCAGGTACACAATGCCAAGGAGGAAGAAGGCTGGGAAGAACTCCCCAACCTAGTCCCACCCTCCGTTCTCCCACGGTGCATCCCATTGGCTGAGCTGAAAGCCCGCCGGCAAGGGAGCCTATGAGAGCTATCCTCAGGACTGCGCAGGACAGAGCATCCAAAAACCCAAGATAACCAGCACCCCGGAGAGCAGAACTGTACATCTCCATGTCCTTGGGAGGTGAGAGCAGAAAATATAAGCAATAGAGGTTTAATGTAATTATTATTAAATGCTTTAAATAGACACAGACGCCTAGAAATTAATATGACAGACACCCATAGACCCACAACTCAGTTGTAACATAATAACTTTTAGTCATGGTTGTTTGTTTTGTTGTTGCTTAAGGGAAAAAATGCAGCTAAGTTTTAACTACCCCCATCTTTCCCTTCCATGGAGATGATCACTACCATCAAGTTGGTGTGCATTGCTCCATCAATAATTCCACCACATATATTTATAGCCATAAACAATGTATAATGTTGTTTTATACCATTTTAAATATATTCAGTGGTCCCATGCTGTATATCTCTTTTTCCTTATTTTATACACAGTACGATGTTTCTAATATTTGTTTATGTTGATATAGATCTGATATTTGTCGGTGAAAATATAGATCTGGTTAAGTGGGGTTTTTTCCCAACACCCATGTGGGTTTTCCATTGTATGAACATTTACATTTCCTGTGATTTTTAGTATATTTCAATGTGTTTCCTCTGTTGTTTTTGTGTTGTTCCATTTATGCTTTTCCTTTCCTGCCCTTTTTTGGATAAGGGGTGGGGGGATATCTTGCTTCTTTTATTTCCTCTATTTCCATTTCCTCTAGCCTTTTAGGAATTTACAGATTCTATTTTTTTCTTTTAATTTAGTATCTGAACATTTTAGTGTGCATGATTGACTTACAGAAAATATTAGGATGTTTCAACTCTGGACTATCCTCTCCTATCTTCCATTTTATTGTTTTCTAGAATTTTTAGTTCCACCTCGAACCCCTCAATTTTTTTAATAGTACTAGAGACAGAACTCAGAGTCTCACACACACTAGACACATGTTCTACCACTGAGCTGTATCCTCAGCTCCCCAACTATAATTGTTTTAAAACTTGTTTTCACTCAAGGTTTATTTCGATTTGCTTAAATGCTTACTAATTGCTTTGCACAACTTTGCCTCTTACCTCCCACTGCTTTTTTCTGTACCACGTTTCCTTCTCCTTGAAATACATCCTCTAGTAGTTCTTTCATCAAGAAACTGTGACTGGGGTTGGGGAGATAGCTCAGTTGGTAGAGTGCTCACCTCATAAGCACTAAGGCTCTGGGTTCAATCCCCAGCACCACAAAAAAAAACTGTGACTGATTGTTTCAACATTGTCTAAGTGTTCTATTTTGTAATGCTTTTGTTTTCCCTTCAATCCTGAATGATAATTTAGTTAAGATGAAATTGATGAACTAAAAGTTGCATTCCTCAACATTTTGAAAATTTTATTCTCTTGCCTCTGACTTCTATTGTTGCTACTGAGAAATTGTCCCACTGAATGTTTTCCTCTGCATCTGTCTCCCTGATTTCTTTTTTATTTGTTTTTGTTATTTTGAAACTTTGGACATCATTTTATATTTAAAGAAAATCTGCAAAACAGTGTAAAAAAATACTCATTATGTCTTTGACCCATATTTATTTATTATTAAACTTTTCTCCATCCTGCTTCATCTTTTCCTTTCTACACACACACACACACACACACACACACACATACACACACACACAAATATTTTGCTCTGAACCATTTGAAGATAAGTTATCATTCTACTTAGATACTTAAATACTTAATTGTACATTTAAAAGTAGAAATATCCTTATATAACCCTCAGGATAATTATCAGCTGCAGTGAATTTAATAATGACACATTTTCATTTAGTCCTTCACTCTTATTCTGATCTTTTTCAATTGATTCAATTGATGTCCTTTATCATATCCTTCTCCTGGTCTCCAAGCCTACAATTCACTATCTCAAGCATTGATTTAGCTGTTATTTGTCTTTAGCCTTTGTGACTCTGAACTACTTACCTAACATTTCTTTGTTTTTTATGACGTTGATATTTTTATTACTGCCTCCTCCTTTTTAAATGAAATATTCTTCACTTGCAGCTTATCTGATATTTCTTCATTAGGTTCAGATTAGACACTCTTGCCTGGAATATTACATGAGTAATTTGGTGCCCTTGGAATATCTTATTTGAAGAGACATGATATTCTGGGGGAGTTGAATTAAAAAGATTTTCTCCTTGTGATGTTACTAAATATGTAAAATGTTAATTGATTCTATCGTAAATGTAAAGTTTGGTAATCCCTCAGTCTGAAAATGCATAGTTCACTAGTGTTCTCATTTAGCTAGACTCAAGAGAGTATAAGAAAAACACTAACCCGATTCTCCCAATCCCTTCACACTTTCTCTGCAGCTCTTTATGTATTCCTGCATGAAATCACAGATAATAATTACCTAATTTGGGGCTAGTTCAACATAGTGTCAAAACTATAAATTTATTCAAATTCAAAATTTCCTTTCCACAGCTCAGAAAGCAGGCATCTGTGCCACCGAAAGTGGACTGCAGCTGTCCCCAGAGGACAGTTACTGTTCGTAATCCTGCTGCTGGGCAATAGCAGCTCCAACCATGGCCTCTTGGTTTGGGGTTTTTCAGGCTTGAGTTGCGTAGCTTCCCTGGGACCCTTCTACTTCAGGAGACAACACGGAAGTCACTTTCTTTTGAGCTGGTATGAGGGGGAAGCCTCTTTCTCCTCATCCATGACAGTCTTAAGAAAGTAGCACATCAATAACTCTCCCCTAAAAAGTCCTCCTCTGAGTCTCTTCATCTAACCTCTTATATAGGTCAAGACTGACTCATATTGTCAGACCAGTTTTGCAGTCTATTAGCATGTTCTGCATTTGTGGTCAAGAGAGTAACTTTAAAATCTGGGTCAAAATTTGTCACTTGCCATTCTTGATCTCGATCTCAGCTGAAACTGAAAAGGCTCATTTTCACATGCAGTTAGACATGTCTTTTATCTCTTTGGGGGAAATTCCTAGCCATTATCTTTTTGAATATTGCTTTTCCCAATTTCTTTCCCTTCTTTCCTTTGGAACTTCCACTGCACATGCCTTGGTCCATCTCCTTCTATGATCATTCTTCTCCCATGTCTCACTTTCTCCCTTTTTTCCTCTCACATAATCCTTCTATGTGACATTCTGGATAATTTCCTCAGAACAATCTTCCAGTCCACCATTTCTTCAGTCCTGTTTAATATGCTGTTTAAGCCATCTACAGATGTTTTTTAGATTTTTCAATGACTATTATTAATTATTCAGTTTAACTTTATTATTTTCCAAATATGCCACTACTTTTTCCTAGTGTTCTCTTTTTTCATTATAGTCTGTGGTTTTTGTTTGTTTGTTTTGTTTTGTTTTGTTTTGTTTTTGCTAAAACCTATTGAGTTGTTTTAAATATTATGGTGTTATCATCTCTTTCAGATTATCATACAATTTCAAGTCATTAAAATGCTAATCCTTCCTTATATTGTGCTTATTGATTGACCCTAATAGATTTCCTTATGAGAGTTGTTATATTGAAAATCCCATGCACCCTGGGTTATTAAAATATCCCTGCAGAGTGGTTTTGAATTTGTTTCTGATAAATACTCTGGAGAGTTCATTGGTCTGAGACCATTTCTATCGATGGTGCAGTTACAGAACATTTGGACTCAACACTCACATGTGGCACAGGAATGAGCTTTCAATTTTTCAAAGACTTTTCTCTATCAAGAATATTAGACAGAAACAAGTGCCCTTGCTCCCCCTGGGGGAAATAGGAAGTTTTTCTAATCTCTTCTTGTGGAGAAGGCAGTCTTCCCCTGAAATCGGGTAAAATGCAAGAGATTCAATTCTGTTGCTTTGTGTCATTTGTCTTCTGTTCCTGGAAGGGAATTCAACAACCCACCCCCAATGCCGAAGTTCCTAGGACCCATATCAGAGTCAATGCATGCCTGAGTCACTGGAGCATTGGCTGACACACCTACTGTTCTCCCTGGGAGCACTTGTTCCATTTTTCCCATCTAGTGATTTTCATTTTTTTCTTCAAATTTGACTATATTTTTATTTTTCTCAATGATTTATTTTGAATTTTTTCAATAAGTGGAAAGAATTATGCTATAGGAATTGTATTGAGAATGTGTCCCCTAAAACTTCATGTGTTGAAAATTTAAACCACCAAATTTGTATGATGATGGTATTTGTAAGTATGATTTTTGGGGGGTAATTAGGAGTAGATGAGATCATGATGGTGGAGCCCCTATGATGGCATTAGTGGCTTTCTAAGAAATCATAAACCTATTTTCTTTATAAATTATCCAGTCTCGGGTATTTTGTTACCACAACAGAGAACAAAAACAAATATTATGCTCAACATCTGTACACCATTCTAGATTCACCTAATATTAATTGAAAAAGAAAACAAAATATCTGGATTCTTCTTTATTGCCTGTTCAAGTCTTTTGTCAAATTTTTTTCTTTTGGATTTTCTTTATTGATTTATAGTAGTTGGAGATGCAACTCATTAATCAATTAGATGTAGACAACTCTTGCCTATTTTCACTCCCTAAATGGTGTCTTTTGATAGAAGACCTTAATTAATGCAGTTAGGTTCATTATCTTATTCCTTCATGACTGATTAATATTTTTGTTCTTCACAAGAAATAATTTGGTACATTTATATGTTTATCCCGCATTTGATACATTTTAGTAGGGAGGAGGTAAACATCACCTCATTCCAGCATTATGCCAGAGCCCTATAATATAGATTGTAAAAGGAAGCAGCATAAAAAGAAAAATCCAGTCACAGGATTTGTTATGGTTTAGATGTGGTGTCCCTCAAAAGCTCACGTGAAAAACAACACAAGAAGGTTCAGAGGAGAAATGATTGGGTTTTAAGAGTCTTAACCCAATCAGCGAATTAATCCCCTGATAGGGATTAACTGAGTGGTAACTAAAGTGGTAGGGTGTGGCTGGAGGAGGTGGGAACTGCTGCGTGGCTTGTGGGTATGTATTTGTATCTGGTCAGCGGAGTTTTACTCTGTTTTCTTTTTTTTTTTTTTTTAATTTTATTGTAAACAAATGGGATACATGTTGTTTCTCTGTTTGTACATGGCGTAAAGGCATACCATTTGTGTAATCATAAATTTACATAGGGTAATGCTGTTTGATTCATTTTGTTATTTTTTCCCTTCCCCCCCACCCCCCACCCCTCTTTTCCCTCTGTACAGTCCTTCCTTCCCCCATTCTTGCCCCCCTCCCTAACCCTAACTCTAACCCTAACACTAACCCCTCCCACCCCCCATTATGTGTCATCATCCACTTATTAGCGAGATCATTCGTCCTTTGGTTTTTTGAGATTGGCTTATCTCACTTAGCATGATATTCTCCAGTTTCATCCATTTGCCTGCAAATGCCATAATTTTATCATTCTTTATGACTGAGTAATATTCCATTGTATATATAGACCACATTTTCTTTATCCATTCATCAATTGAAGGACATCTAGGTTGGTTCCACAATCTGGCTATTGTGAACTGAGCAGCTATGAACATTGATGTGACTGTATCTCTGTAATATGCTGATTTTAAGTCCTTTGGGTATAGGCCGAGGAGTGGGATAGCTGGGTCAAATGGTGGTTCCATTCCAAGTTTTCTAAGGAGTCTCCACACTGCTTTCCAGAGTGGCTGCACTAATTTGCAGCCCCACCAGCAATGTATGAGTGTACCTTTCTCCCCACATCCTCGCCAACACCTGTTGTTGCTTGTATTCTTGATAATCGCCATTCTAATTGGGGTGAGATGGAATCTTAGGGTAGTTTTGATTTGCATTTCTCTTATTACTAGAGATGTTGAACATTTTTCCATATGTTTGTTGATTGCTTGTATATCTTCTTCTGTGAAGTGTCTATTCATTTCCTTAGCCCATTTGTCGATTGGATTATTTGCATTCTTGGTGTAGAGTCTTTTGAGTTCTTTATAGATTCTGGAGATTAGTGCTCTATCTGAAGTATGATTGGCAAAGATTTTCTCCCACTCTGTAGGCTCTTTCTTTGCATTGCTGATAGTTTCCTTTGCTGAGAGAAAGCTTTTTAGTTTGAATCTATCCCAGTTATTGATTCTTGCTTTTATTTCTTGTGCTATGGGAGTTCTGTTGAGGAAGTCTGGTCCTAAGCCGACATGTTGAAGCTCTGGACCTACTTTTTCTTCTATAAGATGAAGAGTCTCTGGTCTGATACTACAAAGCAATAGTAACAAAAACGGCATGGTATTGGTACCAAAATAGAAAGGTGGATCAATGGTACAGAATAGAGAACACGGACACAAACCCAAATAAATACAATTTTCTCATACTAGACAAAGGGGCCAAAAATATGCAATGGAGAAAAGATAGCCTCTTCAACAAATGGTGCTGGGAGAATTGGAAATCCATATGCAACAGAATGAAACTAAACCCATATCTCTCACCATGCACGAAATCGCTCTGCTTTCTGATCATCATGTGAGCTGCTTGCCTCTGCCACACTTTTCACACATGTCGTTCCAGCCTCACCTAGAGCTCTACAGAATGGAGTCAGCAATCTATGGACTAAGACCTTTGAAAACTTGAGCCCCTAAATAAATTGTTCTAGTTGGGTCTTTTAGTTGCAACAGTGAAATAGCTGACTAAAACAGGATTGAACTCTGACCCCCAATGGCACCATCTACAGTATTCTATATTTTTTAAAATTTCTTCATCCCTAGTGTTTAGTTTAACTTTGTCTTCAAGTATTTGTTTACCCCAGTGTGTATCTTAAAGTCAATTAATTATTAATTACAGTTTACCAGATGTTTTATGAGACCTCAAATTCACAACAGTTAATGAGAAAAACATTTTTATATATTTTTTATTTGTTCTAATTAGTTATACATGACAGTAGAATGCATTTTGACACATCAAACATAAATGGCGTATAACTTTTCATTCATCTGGTTGTACATGATGTAGAGTTACACAGGTCATATAATCATATATGCACATAGGGTAATAATGTCTGATTCATTCAATTAACATTCCTACCCCTCCCCTCCTTTCACTCCCCTCTATCTAGTCCAAAATATCTCTATTCTTCTCCCTGACTTATTGTAAATTAGCATCTGCATATCACAGTAAACATTCAAACTTGGTTCTTTGGGATTGACTTATTTCTCTTAGCATGATATTCTCAGTTCCATCCATATACCAGAAAATGCCATCATTTCATTCTCCTTTAAGACTGAGTAACATTCCATTATGTATATATACCACAGTTTCTTTATCCATTCATCTGTTGAAGGGCACCTAAGTTGGTTTCATAGTTTAGCTATTGTGAATTGAACTGCTGTAAACACTGATGTAGCTGTGTCATGCAGATTTTAAGTCCTTTGGGTATAAACCTAGGATAGCTGGGTCAAATGGTGGTTCCATTCCAAATCTTCTTAGAATTCTCCATACTGCTTTCCAGAGTGGTTGCACCAATTTGCAGTCCTACCAGCAATGTATGAGTGTACCTTTTCCCCACATCCTCACCAACATTTATTGTTGCTTGTATTCTTGATGATTGCCATTCTGACTGGAGTGAGATGGAATCTCAGTGTAGATTTGATTTGCATAGAAAAACATTTTTGATATTTTTACATTCGGATGTATTTCCTAGAAGGGATAGGGAAATGGGTTGCCATCATCTACTTATAATTAATAAAAAAGTTTAAAAACAAAAGTCACTTCACTTCTGGGAACCTCATTTGCTTATCAAAATGATGATCATCAAGTTTATTATCCACACTGAGCCTATTTGATATGGAAAGACAGTACTCCCATACACTAGTATATGAGAATGCTGTTTCTTCTATCATATGGTTTCATTTTTTAATAGTCTGTTTTCTAGTGAAAACTTCAGTAATTCAGATAAATTTCAGGAAGAGTAATATGGGTCTGGACAGGCTCATGTTTCTTTTTCTTTTTCCCCAAATTCATATAATCACACATCTCTAGCCACATAGCTCGACCATTATACCAGTGAGAGGGATGACTCTGGGTCTTTGGGAGTAGCCCCTGACCCTGGAGTCTAGGCCCAGGATGCTCCTTGGGAATCCACACTCCCCAAGCTCCTGGGTCTTACTGCTGCACTCTCACTAGCCCAGACTGTCAGCAGCCATTAAATTTCCTCACATATTCCTATGAAATAATGTTAATTGAAAAAAAATTAAAGAGGTACCAAAACAGGCCAGAACAGAAGAATCCTGGAAGCAGACCCACCCTCATATAAATGGCAGCTTAGATCTCTAGAGAGATGACTGGGGAAAGAAACACAATCTTAATGGTACTGGGACAACTGACTTCATGAAGAAAATGGCAAATTAGGCCCTACTTCACATAACCCAAATTGCAAATGTAAAATCAATATTTCTAGCACTTTTGGAAGAAAATATAAGACAATGGCCAGGCGTGGTGGTGCACCCCTGTAATCCCAGTAACTCTGGAGGCTGAGGCAGGAGGATGGCGAGTTTGAGGACAGCCTCAGCAACTTAGCAAGACCCTATCTCGAAATAAAAAATAAAGAGGACCAGGAATGTAGTAAAGCTCAGTGATAAAGTACTCCTTTGCTCAGTCCCCCTTACTGGAGAAAAAAAGAAAGGAAATGCAAGAGAATGTAATTATATGATGGTATAGTAGGAAAGTACTGCATAAGGCACAAAAAAATACAAACCATAAAGGGAATAATTATTAAGTTTTTATAAATTAAAATTATAATCTCTGCCTTAAAAAAGAGCCCATAACAAAAAATAACCAGTTACTGATAGGCACATAACCCACAAAGATGAATCAACTAAGAAAAGAAATCTCGCCGAATAATAAGAAAATGACTAAAAAACCCTGCTAAACTTGGACAGAGACTATGATTCAGGAATTTATATAAACAGAAATGAAAGCAACTAATAAACATATCAAAAGATGTTTAGGGGAAATGCAAACTAAGACAATGACAAATTTTAATTTTATACCCATACTTGGTAAGAGTCTGATAATACTAAGTGTTTGTGAAAATGTCAAGAATAAGAAATTATTATTCACTGCTTGTTGAGGTGTAAATTAGTTCAACCACTTTAATGAACGATTTGGCAATACTTAGTAATGTTTAAAACTGCTTTTCCTCAACTCAGAATTATGCACTGAGGAACAGAGTGTGAAATCCATGTATTCACAAGATACCACCTACAAATGTTTATTGCAGCACTGTTTCTAATAGTAAAAATAAACCAATTTTTCCATCATTTTGGAAATAATTAAACTATGTAATGGGATACAATACACTAGTTAAACATCAGTGGATTGTAACTTTTAATTTATAAAAGTAAATTGCAAAAAAAGATAATAGGCTGCCATGTATATACATTTAAAGACAAAAACAATACCAATACATTATTTCAGACATTCTAAACACTTATTTAGAATATCTGTGAATTTAGGTATTCTAAAAAGTATTAAAGTAGAATGGAAATTACACTTCAGGATAAATGCTTACTTCTGAAATAAAAAAGAAAGAAAAATGGAGTGAGGAGTAATTGTATGTATCTTCGACCTGAGTTTTTCTATTTTCCTTCTGCAATTCCAGTTACAAGTATGTCAGACCATTTGATACTGTCCCATAGCTTTTAGGTGTTCTCAGGTTTTTTCTTTTCTTTTAATTCTTTGTGTTTTAGGTTGGGTAATTTCTAATGATCTTTCTCAAGTTCACTTATTCTTTCCTCAATATTATAAGGTTTCCAGGACTGTTATTTCTTCATCTCTTTTACCTCATTTTTTATTTCTAGCAATTCCATTTGACTCCAATATCTTCCATCCCTCTACTGAAATTCCCTATCAGTTCATGCTTCTTATCTAACATTTTCCACTAGAATCTTCAACTTATCAATACAGTCATTTTAAATTCCCTGATAGTCTCAACATCCAGGTAGTCTCTCAGTTTGATTTTGTTCATTTTTTAACAATTTTTTTCTTAGGTGCATATACTACAATTTTTTATTGGATGATGGACAGTGTGCAGAGAATAGTAAGCTGATGTAAATAGTATTTATGCCAGAAATGGGCACAGGTCTTTTCTTATTAGATCATCGGTTTATGAGGTTGAATGAGTCTAGTCAGGAACTGAGGGTTTGAGTTTTGTTGTTGCCATAGTTACCAGTGGATTCAAATTCCTCTACTGTAACCTTGTGCTTGGGCGGGGAGGATGCTGGAGGGTTTTTATCAATGTTTCTGTACTGCACTTAGCTTTCTGTGTCACACAGGATTTCCTTCCACACCCTGTCTCTTCCACAGTGGTAAGCGTACTGTCATGGGTGGGGACGGGAGAGGGCATTCTCTGTTGTGGGGAGAGGGACTCTGTTGACAGGGCAACTTCTACAGCCAGGGCCTCAGAGGTGTGACTTTTTTTGTGATCCTGCCCTTGTTCCTCTTGGCAGTCAGACTCTGCTATTCTCTGCAGAAGGTCTTACTCAGAAGTTAGTTTCCTGACCTTTCCCTCCCAGTAAAAGGTCACTAATTACACAGGTATAGAATTTGTGCTTATAAGTGTTTCCCTGCAGCAAAGAGGATGCTTTCTCCCCGTTCCATCAGCCACAATGGGTCTTCCCTTTGGTGCTTCCTCTCAGTTTATTGCTTTCCTTCCATCGCTAGTTGCTTTTGTTCCATAAGGAAAAGGTTCCAAAGCGGTGACAGTCTCCTCCCTCCTGCAAGTCTTGGCCACCAAGAGAAACGCCTTCAGGATCCCTCCTTGCCTCAATCTTTCTTATAAGCACCCAATAGAAGGCCATGCAGAATAAACTTCTAATGAATGTTAACTCCCCTTGTGTCTGGAGAGCTCAGTTTTCTATAAAGTCAACAGTAGCCCTTATTCAGTCTTTACCAATTTATTAAAAATTTAGTTGAGGGATGGGGTTGTAGTTCAGCACCATATAAAAATAAATAAATAAATGAAATAAAGGTGTTGTGTCCCTGTACAACTATATAACTATATATATATATATATATATATATATATAGATATAGATATATAGATATATTTTTTTTTTAGTTGACTTCTTTTACCTACTAATATGGTACCCAGTGTTTCTCCCTCCTGTGACTGACATAAGGGGAGCCATGCCTGTGTCCTTTCTCTCCTGGGAGGGGCCTATCTTTCCTTGGATTACAAGCTTCTTAGTCTTTTTAAAGAGAGAGTCAGGACTGGGGATATAGCTCAGTTGGTAGAGTGCTTTCCTGGCAAACACAAGGCCCTGGGTTCAATCCCCAGTACCAAAAAAAAAAAAAAAGAGAGAGAGAGAGAGAGTCATTCCTGTGGTGTACGATGTGGATCTGATTTCTGGAGCTCCAACGACCATCTTGGAAACATAAAGACAATCCAAGATGGCAGAACAAAGAACTGAAAGTTGTGTTCATAATGATAACACTATAGAAATGCCAAACCAGCTTTGGATGGACAACCTACAGATGGATTTTTTTTGGGGGGTGCTGGGGATTGAAATCAGGGGCACTTTACCACTGAGCCACATCCCCAGCCCTACTTTGTATTTTATTTAGAGACAGGGTCTCACTGAATTGCTTAGCACCTCACCATTGCTGAGGCTAGCTTTGAACTCAGAATCCTCCTGTCTCAGCCTCTCGAGTCACTGGGATTACAGGTGTGCGCCACTGTACCCAGCTTACAAATGGATTTTATGTGAGAGAAAAACAAATGTCTTTGTTGTCTAAGCTGATGTTATTGCACGGGATGAAAGGGAATCTGCACCAAACTTAATCTACACTGCTACACTTGGTGAAAACTTATTTTCTGTGTGTTTGAATTATTTCATGATTTAAATTTTAATTAAAGCAAACTTGCATGTACTATAATAATATCAACAATATAAAAATACGCATTGAAGAAGAGAAATATTTTAAAATGTTAACACTGGTTCTCTCTGGATAATGGGATTATGTGTGTGTGTTTCTTTTGTCTTTGTCCATGTCTATTCAAATTTTTCATTTGAGCATTATTCATTTAAATTTCTGTTGGTTCTACTGACGTGTGATTTTCCTGCTCTGTTGGAACTGGTATATCATTTCTTCTGGGGTGCTTGGAGGAATCCTTTATCATTCAATGCTTTCATAGTACCTCTCTCTGCAGTTTTCATCTGTCTTTGTGGTTCATCTCCTGATCACATGGTAGATCCAGTCTGAAACCAGAATTGCCAATAAATAAAGATGTGAACTTCCTTTTCTTTCCCTCTCTCCCCACACTTAATACTTTCTGCTCCTGTTCACCAAGGGGAAGATTTTTCTCCCAGCCAATGATCTCCACTCCCATTAGGATTCCCAAAGAAATCCTGGATCTTTTAGCTGTAGCATTCTTCTCCAAAGCTCTTGTGATAACCACTAGGCACTGAATTAGAGACCTTAATCAACATAGCCTTGTGTCCCTCAGAGACCAATCACCACCACCCCCTTAGATTCTGAATGATCTGATACTGCAGAGTACAGTCATTAGGAGTATCCAAAACCCTAGAGGGGTTGTCTAGACCTAACATTTAGTTGTCTAGTGCAACAGTGAAAAATCACCCCAAAACTTAGCAGATAAAAACAACACACATGTGTTTTTGAGGGATTAGGCATCTAGGCACTGCTTAACTTGGTCCTCTGCTTCAGAGCTTCTCCCAGGACAGAAAACAAGGTGACAAAGCAGAGCTACAGTCAACTCAAGGTCCAAGAGGGGCAGGATGGCTGCAGGTCCAGACTCGCCCTGTGGTTAACAAGACTCAGTTCCTCACCAGCTGGTGGGCTAAGAGTCACAGGTCTTTACTGGATGGTGAATGGAAGTCACCCTTGGTTCTGTGCCACACAGGTCTCTCCAATATGGCAGCTGACTTCATCCAAACTCACAGGTCAAGAAGGCAGGAAAGAGGATGAGACAGTGGTAGCAAGAGAAGGATTCTGACAATGGATTTTATAATCTATAAAGAACAAAATTGTGTCATATGCTAGAAAATGGATGGAACTCAAGAGCATTAAGTTAAGCAAAATAAGCCAGATTCAGAAAATCAAGGGTCACATTTTCTCTTATATGTGGAAGCTAGAGAGGAAAAAAAAAAGTGTGTGGGCAGGGAATCACATGAAAACAGAAGAAAGACCAGTAGAGTAGAGGAAGGGGATCAGGGAGAGGGACAGGGAAATACTGGGGAAAGAAATTAACCAAATCATGCTGTGTACATGTACAAATATACAACAAAGAATTCCACTATTAAATACAATTATAATGCAACAATTCAAAAGAAGAGAGAGGGGTTCCTAGAGAGGTAGAAATCACAGTATTTTGTGACTGAATCAGGGAAGTTACATACCTTTTTTTTTTTTTTTTTTTGTCCTATTCTACACCTGAGAAGCTGGTAAGACACGTGGGAAGAGAATACACAGAGGAGTAAGTACCAGGAATTAGGGAGCACTGGAAGTCTGCCAACCACACTAGGTCTCACCTCCAGTCCCAAAGTCCTCACCACAATTTTTCCAGGAGGCCCAGAAGGTTTCAGGGCACTTGGACTCCAAATGACCTCTTCTGCCATCCCTGGGTTCATATGCGGCCACCCAGACACACTCGTTGCTACTTTCCAAAGTTGGTCTGTCCTCTACTTGACACACAATCCAATTTAGTTTGGGCTTTCAGAGAACAAAAATGGCAGACAGACAAAAGGAAAGCTTATCTGAAGTCAAAGGCTTTAAGGATGCTTCTGGTTTCCAACAGAAATTCTACTCCCTGGTAAAATAAAATCCTTATTCTGCTTGTCCAGTACGCTTGACCCAGAGCCCAACAAAGGGTATTCCCGTTCACACTCACTGAAGCCACACTGTCTTCCTGAAAGAGCTTTCTTGGCCCTAGGCTGAAGCTCAGCTCCTACAGAGGGACTTAAAAGGAAACAACAGTTCTTGGTCCAGAGCAATAAAGAGACGAATGAGTCATAACAGTCTAGATTCTCCCCCAGCATAAGCAGTTCCGTGAATCGTCTCTATAAAAACCCTGCCCTTCCATCCCAAGCTGTATTCCAAGTGCCAAAACCTTCCATTCAAGAGGTTTATAACTCAGCCCTGTGCTCAGAAATGTCACAGCACATAAGAGGGCCTTTGATCTCTGGCCATACCCAAGCCCATAGTCTGCAGCGAAGCGTGGTTTGATAACTATCTAAAGAGAAAAGTGCTTTGGTTTCCTCTCATCTATTTCTATTCTACTTTTAATAAGCTGCTTAGCTTCAGGCATCTGCCCTCTGCCCTCCAAGCTCCCATCTGAACCAGAAGTAAAACAGGCCAGTGGTTATGTGCTTTGAGAGCTTTTAAAATAACAATAATGGTAGTAAATACTTTATAAAGGGCTTACTGTGTGCCAGGCACTGTCCTCAGCAGTTTATGTAGGCTATGTGATAAAGGAGGTTTGCACAGATGAGGAAATGCAAGCACCGAGGGCCTCAGAGTGACTAACTCTGACAAAGTCACAGAGTCAACAAAGGGCAGGGCCAGGATTTAAAACCAAGCAGTACATCTCCTAAATACACCCTGAACCCTATGCAATGAAAGTGAACAATATCTGCCACAGAATCATGGAAATATGAAGTCAGAAATGGTAGTCCCTACCTAATAAGGGAGACACTTTGGAACATACTCCTTAGACCTAAAAACATGTTCTCTTTCTGGGTACTGCTTAGAAGTCCCTTCAGGAAGAAGATTGAAAGTGCAAATTCTTATACTAAGACAAAACTTTCCATGAGTTTTCAATGAATGCAACTGAACTGTGGGCCCCAACTCAGACTAGACTCTATCAGAAGCAGCAGCCCTCTTGGGTTGAGTTTTTCTTCTGTGGAATATAAAGCCATGAGGGAAGGATGTGGCTCAGGAGTAGAGCACTTGCTGAGCATGTAGAGGCCCTAAGTTCAATCCACAGTATCACAAAAACAAAAACAAATAAAAAAAAATGGCAGCAGAAATATGAAAGTTCTATTGCTGCCCAATTGCTGTATTAAAATATGCCAAGCATGGTGATGCACACCTGTAATCCCAGAAACTAAGGAGGCTGAGACAGGAGGACCACAAGTTCAAAGTCAACCTCAGCAGCTTAGCAATGCCCTAAGCAATTTAGCAAAACCCTGTTTCAAAATAAAAAAGGGCTGTGGATGTGGCCAAGTGGTTAAGTGCCCCTGGGTTCAATCCCTGGTACCAAAAATAAAAATAAAAAGATGCTCTATTTGTCTGAGTTGGAAACCTGTACTTTTTAAAACATGTTTTCATTAAGTGTGGATAGTCACAAAAAATGGCTAGGTCAGAAGATAATGATGGTTCATAAAATAGACCTAAAATCTATCAGTTCAAACATGCCTGTATTCAAAAATTAGTTATTCAGAATTAACCCCAGAATTATTTTTATGAACAAACAGCTATAATAGTGAAAGCTACTTTCTTTTCTCAGTCCATGTCATGTGATAGATCTAAGCTCCCTCCCCAGGAACAGGGTGGGCATGTATGTTCTGCTGTTGAGACCACTCTGTCAACCAAGCTAATGTGATTGCTTTGGGGATGTTCACCAACCCTAACTGGACCAATAAAAGCCCTCAGATTTGTGCTGGAATTATTGAGAAAGAGTTCTTTTAAGACTGGATTTATTAAGCATGGAAAATTCAAGCCTGTAGCAGCTCCAGGCCACCCTACTGGGGAAACCCCACCTGAAAAAGAAGCAAATAAAGAAGAAAAACAGATAGAACAGCTTCCCATGATTTCATTAGGGCATCTGCATCCAGCTATACCTGAATCTCCTTCAGCGCTATGCAGCTAAGTGTGCTTATAAATCTTTGTGTTTAAATCCGCAATTTAGGTTTCTGCTACTTGTAACCTAAGGAGTCCTGACTAGTTCAAAGGAGGAGGTCAACTTTCAGACTGCTCAGTTACTACCGGGCAGACCAAACGTAGTGTGAAATAACATTCCAAAGAGCTGGGTATTTCAAGACCACACCCATATGCTGGGTGTGTCTGCTAAAGCAATCTAAAAGCCATGTACACAGCTGGAGCTAACTTCAAGAGCTCTTAGGAAGCCTCAAACCTACAGCTAGAGGTCATATAGAGACATTTTGGTGAGATAACAAACAACACACACACACACACACACACACACACACACACACACCCATTAGGCAAAGATACCACATATTTTTTCTTAGAGGAAATAACCATGAGCAAAGTATGGTTATGAGTCAATAACTGACTATAATTAGGGGCTTTCTCCCCAGTAATATCTGAATTGAGGCAGAGAACATTAGAGCAGCCTGGCAGTTGGTAAAGAACTAACCATGGCTTTCTTGATGTTTCCCATGACTCAACACTGAAGAACAGGCCCCTGCAAGCCAGAAAAAACCTTCCTAGGAGAATTTAATGCCTAAGTAATTAGGAGGTTCCTCTATCAGAATCAAAATAATTCTACCTTAGGTCTTCCACCTGGGGCTTGACATAACTCAAGCATCTGTCCCAGAAATCCCCATCCACTGGGCAATTTTAGGTCCATTTCTACCTCAAACATTTTATTATAATATAAATGATACATAGAAGAGAGTATATAAAACATATACATATTCTTTAAAATAATAAATAATAATGTACCCACCAGCTAAGAAATACATCACAAGTCACTTTAAAATCCACTATGTGCCCCTCTATAATTACATCCAGCTCTCCCTTACTCCCCAGAAGGACCCATTATCTTGACTTTAACATCAAACACTCCCTTGCACTAAAAAAATAACTGTAGCACAAATGCACATAACCCTAAACAATATGTTATTTCCTTTTGAAGAACTCAGTAGCCGCATGTTGGTGCACACCTGTAATCTCAGCTACTCTAGAGGCTGAGACAGGAGGATCTTAAGTTCAAGGCTAGCTGGGGCAACTTAATGAGACCCTATCTCAAAATAAAACTAAAAGGGTTGGGAGTGTAGCTCGGTGGTAGAGCACTTGCCTAGCATGCATGAGGTCCTAGGTTCAATCCCCAATGACACATACACCAAAAAGCCTCAGTAACCAGCACAACCCTAACCATGTGTGAAACAGGCAAAACCAGCACTCGCTTTTTTTTTTTTTTAAGGTGTGTGTGTGTGTGTGCGTGCGTGTGGTGGTGGTGCTGGGGATTAAACCTGGGGCCTTCTGCGTGCTAGCCTGGCACTCTGTCACTGAACTATAACCCAGCCCAATATCACCAACTTTAGATAAAGCTGAGCAGGAGTTCATTGCTGGATCACAGTCTCGTTGCAGCTTCCCCCAGTAGGGGAGTAGTAGGGCCAAGACAAGTCAGTGAGTCCCCAAAACAGAGAGCTTGCTTTAGCTGGGGCATCAGGCAAGGCACCAGGGTTGGTCAGCAAGCAACGCCTAACATTCTCAATGGACTGAGTCCTTTCTATTTCTAATCCCACATTGGCCTTCGCCCTCACCTGCTAGCCCTCCGGAGTAAACAAAAATACAAAAATGCCATGGGGTGACATGAAGGTCCTCAGCGGATCTAAGTAGAGAAGAAGGAAGAAATCTCATCAATATGTGGTCAATTCCAGCCAAATGAAGAAAATAATATGAAACACAGACACACTGTGTTCAAGTTAAAACCAAATAACAGTCCCCGGGGAAGAGGTGAATGACAGCACTTAACTGTCTCTGGAGGCCCCTCTCCAGGTTGGCCACTGTGCCAGCACCGCTCCCACTCTGGGACCTTCTCATCCTCTCTCATCTTCCCTAGTTGGATTTCCTGATTCCTGTGTCCCCTATAGTCTTCTTTCTTGGTTAATTCTCTCGTTTTTGGTGGGGTACATCCTAATTTATGAACTTCTTGAGGAAGGTTGCATGAGACATTGGTTTCTGAAGATTTTGCATACCTGAAAGTAGTTTGTCAACTCTCAACCCGAAGGGATAGTTTGGGTGTAGAACTCTAGGAGGAGAATAACTTTCTTCCAGAATTTTAAAAAAATCTCTCTTCTATTATCTTCTTGCCTTTCATCTTCTTGTCTTTTTAAAATCCAAAGACATTTTTTTCCCTCAATTCTTGGCGTTTTTCTCCCCTCCCGTTTGGAAGTTTGTAGTAACATTTATTTCTTCCCAGTTTTCTGAAATTTCACAATATGCACTTTGTTATAAGGTCATCTTTACCCATTTCCTTTTTTTTTTTTTTTTTTTTTTTTTGGTACCAGGGATTGAACCCAAGGGTGCTTAACCACTGAGCCACATCTTCCACCCCTTTTTGTATTTTATTTAGAGGCAGGGTCTCGCTGAGTCGCTTAGGCCCTTGACGAATTGCTGAGGCTGGCTTTGAACTCATGCTCCTCCTGTCTCAGCCTCCTGAGTCACTGGGATTACAGGCATGCGCCACCATGCCTGGCCCAGTTCCGATTTTACTATTTGTTAAACAGACTCTTCTAATCTGGCAACTCAAGTCCTTCAATTCAGAGAAATTTTCTTAAATTATTTCTTTAATGATTTCCTCTTCTTTGTTTTGCCTGT
The DNA here is from genome assembly GCF_902686445.1 of Sciurus carolinensis. Taxonomy (NCBI): domain Eukaryota; kingdom Metazoa; phylum Chordata; class Mammalia; order Rodentia; family Sciuridae; genus Sciurus; species Sciurus carolinensis. The sequence continues at coordinate 59,203,321 of NC_062214.1, read as the reverse complement.
CCTCTCATTCTGGAAATTTACATTATTCAGATATTGAATCTCCAGTAACTTATCCTTTAACTTTCTTATATTTTTATCCTAGTTTCCTTTTCTCCATTTTATTCTAAAACTTTCTTTTCTTTTACTGAGTTTTTAATATCATTTGTTAATATAAAAACAGTATCATGTTTTTAATTTCCAGAAGCACATTTTTGTCTTCTGAATACTTTTTATACATCTTATTAATTTTGCATAGATGCATTGTCCTCTCATTTCTACCTGAGTTTCTTTTTATTACTTTTTCCTCCCTGTTTTGTCTCTATGCTATCTAAGTTGTTGCTTATTTGTTTTTATCTCAACCTATAATGTTAGAGACTTTTCTCAGATACCTAATACTTCTTAGCCATCTACTCATGATAACCAGTAGAAAAGAAATGCTGACTGGAAGCTCTCAAAATATGATAAGCCTTATTGACTTTGAACTTCACTGTAGGCATGTACAGTTGACCTGCTGGAGTAAAACCCTAAACTCAATATATTTAGGTCTTTTCTCTGGGGCTAATCAATTTCTCAGAGAAGAGCCTGCGTACCTCCTGCCTGTAAGAATGAACCCTGGTAGCCATGTTCTGGTATCCAGCTGAAAGAAGAAGGCAATGGGTCCCTTCACTTTGAATTCAGTGTGCAAAAGGTCACTCCACCCCCACTTGGGGACAAGGTGCACTAGTGTGGTGCTCACACTCACACACCTGAGGGGGACCTGCCCCACACACTGCCTCATTTTATCCCTAGGTACCAAACCTGCTAGAATTGGCAAAAGGTAGTCATGAGTGACAGGGCTACTATCACTTCACTGTTTTACTAGCCCACTTCAGTGTGACTTTGTGGTTACAGTTTTTCAAGTTCAGATTCTTCTCAACAGCATTTCAATTGCTTTAGCTAATTTTTTCACACTAACCACTGAAAAGTTTTACACAAATACCCTCCACAGAACCACCTGTGAACAGCATAGGTGAACACCTCCAGCGTAAAGAACCTGTAGCTATAGGTAGGAAATGGAGGACTCCTGGGTTAAATATTGACTGGAAAGGTCTCTCCCATCCATCCCATCTGTAAGTGCTTCCTACTCATTCATTCAAACGAGTCCCTTTTAATTTTTTTTAAAAGGTCCACTTGATGTCTGTCTAGGGTTTTGTTTTATTTTATGTCTATGTATTCCATGCCCAAATACAGGTTGAAAAAACTTGCATGACTGGTCCATGTTCAAATTACACGTGACAAGAAAGGCCAGGGTTATTTAGCTATTCTGCTCCACAAGCACACACCCCCACCCACTCACTATACCACTCTGCCTCAAGTAGATTAGCAGTTTCCTTGGAAAACATCCACTTACATGTTCACGGACTGGATTTTTAAGGAGGAGAAAGCTTATCATGGACCTTGAACAAGAGGTGAGGTCTCTTCTCACAACTTGTGCATTTCTTGGGCAGGACCTGGGGGTCTTGTGTTTGAACTATACCACTGATGCTACCATATGATGTGGTGACTGAGGTATCAGGATGCTCAGTGGGGACTTATCCTGCCAACAATGAGTGTGGCTTCCCAAACAGGTGCCCCAACTGTGATTTCCACTTCCCTCCATGCCCCAGTCAGCCCAATGTTTCTTTAATGTCTGACTTCTTCATTTTCGAATTAAAACAAAAAACAATTGCGCTTTCCTCTCAGTTTTGCTTAGTTTCAAAGAATATTATTGGTCTTGAGGCAAGAGGCTCAGTTTGTGGAGTTTCCAAATGCCTGGCTCCTCAAGCTTGGCTATCTGGATTACATTAACAATACAATATATGCCTAGAAATATCTAATGAACAGAGCATGTCACAAAAGTCATGTGTAAATTACATTTGGGGAACTTGGAATATAGTTCCCCATAGGAAAATTGTATTGTACTTTTTAAAGGCATGACTAAGTGAAGAACTAAATGGATAATGAAGTTCCCAGACCAGCACACAAAAGCCTGTTCAGCTCGTTTTTAACCCACAGTATACCTACGTGTAATCCTAATGTTACTATTTTAGATACATTTGGTTATGAGCACTAAATGTTTTGTTTTTGTTTTTGTTTTTATAGGAAGACACATTTTCCCAAATGGAAACACCTCTGGTGCTTTAACATCATAAGAAGAGCAAGAGACCTAACACGTAGCCTTCCATGCATGAAGTATTATACAAGGTGCTTTTCTGCACATTAGCTTGTTCTGTTTTCAGGACAGCGCTTCCAGAAAAGCATTAAGGACAATGAATCACAAAATGATTCACAATATTTAGTGCATATTAATATTGTGTACAAAGGCAGGAAGGTAATAAGTGGCAGAACCAGAATTTAACCCAGGTTTATCCGAAACTGTGCTATATCTAGTGAGAAATACTTTTCTCACCTTACCTTCCTCAATTTATATTCTAAATATTCTCAACTGAGAACAACTTGTCCTTCCCCACAGGGTGCAGTAAGAGGTGAAATGGTTGAAGACTGGCACTCTAGAGCAGATGATTTCAAACATGACCAGGCATCAGAATTACCTGGAGTGTTGTCAATCAAGATGCCTGGGCCTTATCCCTTGTACTTTTCATTCTGTAAGTCTCAGTGGTACCTGAGAAATTGCATCTCTGACAAACTCCCAGGTGATACAGATGTTGCTTTGGGAATTCAATAGGGCTTTCCTAATGAGTGCCCACAAAAAGCCAATCCTTAAAGCTATGACTTTCATAGCAGGTAACAAGGGATGAAATTCACTTAACTCTTGAAGATCTGTAATTAGGATTAGTTCCTGGAGGGAGCTAGCAGGTGAGTTCAGTGCCATGGAGAGAAAATACAGAAAAGAAACAAATGTTCTCAGCAAGGTTGCCCTCCATGCATAGATTTCATTTTCTCCAAAGGGGGGGAAAAAGAATAAACAATACAGAAAACCAGCAGGGAATGTTTGGTTTTGAAGATAGAAGCAATAATTGGGCAGGGTAGGAACAGCATGATGACCACAAAACAATTGAGTTTCCCCCATTTTCCCCCAATGCTTTCAGAGAAGCTCAATCAGCCTGCACATATTCACTGAATTCTTAATGTGTGCTCAAATAAGAGTGGAGAACAGATTAGGGTGTGGGTCCTGACCTCCTACAAGTCACAGTGATGCCTCGTTTATCAGTTTCTTGAGGAACCAAGCAAGCCACAAAGCAAAATTCCCAAATAAGTAAAACTAATTGCCTAAAGTACATGAATTTTATGTGTCTAAAGTTCATTTTTTTATTCTAAAAAATCCTTTTGAAATCTATACACATCTGTCTTGATGATTCTAAGCAAACACTACAGGTATCTGCTTTTAATGTTAAGTAATGACCACAGGACATTGAAGGGGTATGTTGTTGTTTCTTCTTACATTAGAAGGACCTAGTCTGTAATACCAGTAACTCAAGAGGTCGAAACAGGAAGATCACAAATGCAAGGTCAGCCTCAGCAACTTAGGGAGGCCCTGTCTCAAACTAAAATTTAAAAAAAATTAAAATGGCTTGGGTTATAACTTAGCGGTTAAGTATCCCTGGGTTAAATCCCTGGTATGATAAAAGCAGGGGCGGGTGATGGGGGGTGCAAATGCAGACTTGATATTTGGGTTGGGCTGGGGTGGTGGAACATGCCTACAGTCCCAACTACTAGGAGGATGAGGCAAGAAGATTGCAAGTTCAAGGCCAGCCTGGACAACTCTGTCTCAAAATAAAAATTAAAAAGAGCTGGGGATGTAACTCAGTGGTAAAGTATCCCTGGGGTCAATCCCCAATACCAAAAACAAACAAACAACAACAACAACAACAACAACAACAAAAATATATATATATACATATATATGTGTATGTGTGTATATACACATATATATGTACATACACACACACACACACACACACACACAAGCACTCATTTGGGTTCTTTCTATCCTGTCTCAATTGTCACCTATTCCTGCCTTCATGGGTTCCACTTCAAATAGTTCATTTCACCTATTTGCTACCTCTTCTTTGCTATAAATTAGGAAATCCATAGTTTGGCAGAAACAAGCTTAACAGAAAATAACTCTGAGTGAAAGTATCTTGTAACTTGTCTAGAGCTCAAGTGGGGTTTAAGGTCTGGTCTTTGTAATTTCTTTTCTGACAAGTTCCCAAGTGATGCTGATGCCACTGGTCCAGGACAACACTTTGAGAATTCATAGGGTTTCTCTAACCAAGACTTCCAAGTATACCTATGCTTTGAGAGGATGTTTTGTTCAGGCTTCCCACCCCTTTCCTTGCTCCTTCTAAATCTATTCTCATCTTCTGAAACTATCCAACTAATCAATATAGGATCTCACTCCCTACCCCAACATTTGGGTCACTTTTTTACTGGATGAATAAATAAAGATTATGTAAACACACATAAGAGATTGAGTATCCCCTATAAACCAGGTACTGTTTAGATGCTTTCATTTGTTTATCTCCTTCACATTTCACACTAGCATTTTGAGCTAGGAATGAAGAACCCACATTATAAGTGGAAGAGAGGAGAGTAAAGAAACCCACTCCTTCGTGGTCATATTTGGTAAGCGGCATAGCTAGGATTCAAGTAAAGCCAACGTGCTTTCCATGAGACCTTGGCTACTGCCCCCAGTGAGAGCAAAGTGAATATTGGGGTGAAAAGAGAGATGGCAATTCGCAGTTTAAAAAAAGACAAACTCCTAGCAAACAAAATGGCACCTCACCACACCCCCCCCCCACACACACACACACAATTCCATGGTAAACTGTGTTCTTTGCTGCCACAATCATGGACATCCTCAGAATCATTTTCAACCCAATGACTTTAGTAGTCAGCACTAATTAGTTAGAATAGGCATGGAGTACAAAACCATATGTCTTAACTTTGCTTATCTGGAAATTTCATTTGGTGGTATTCCACTTAGAAAGATTCCACTAAGAAAGTAGAAGATGTCATTTGAAAAGGCAGTGATAGGTAAGGTTGGGGAAGGTAGACATTCAATAGAACTGACAAATTTTATCCTATCCTTGATCACTGATTCTCACCCAGGGGCAATTGAACCATTCACATTGACATCTGGTAATATCTGGAGATATTTTTGGTTGTCACAATTCAGGGGTGCTATCAGCATCTAGAAACAGAGTCCAGGGATACTGCTAAACATCCTACCATGCACAGGACACTCAGTCTTTCTCAGAGCAAACAATATGCAGCCCCTAATGGCAACAGTGCCACCGTTGAGAAGACCCTGTCCTACTTCACAGGCTCAGGGAGCAGATGATAGCTCTTGCAGATGTGTGTGCTGCCTCTCCATCACACTGGTAAAATAAAATTTCAGGAACAGCCATCATTGGCTGAGGGTCTGCTTCTGGCTGCCCACACACAGACTAGTTTCAGCCACAGCTGGCTGCAGTACCCTTTTGTTTCTTCCAGCCCAGAAGATCAAAAGAAGCATAAGATGCTACCCACAGATCCTGTACCAACATGGCTTTTGGCTTTGCTCTCATCACTTCTCTCCAGGTCAGAAGGACAAGGGTAAAGAATATTTTCAAGAAAAGGGAAAGTGAAGGGTGAGGTTCCACAAGAGCAGACCAGAATCTGCAAGGAAAACTCCTCCCGACACACCCGTGGCAGCCAGACTGGTTCTCACTAAAGCTGGCAAGTGTTCTCACAGTCCTTTTGTTCCTATATTAAATGACCTCACTACTCTAAATGTGATGTCCAGAGCAGTAGAATTGGCACCACCTGGCATCTCCTTAGAACTGTAGAACCTCAGCCCTCCCCAGACCTCCTGACTCAAAAATCTGCATTTTTAACAAGACCCCCAAGTGATTTGTATGCACATTAAGGTTTGAGAAGCACTGCTCTAAGGTTTCCAAAAGGCAAAATAAAACAGCAAAGTGAACAGCTGCAAAACAGATGCAAAGCTAATCACGTGGCATAACATATGACTTCTCCAGGGGATTTATGACCCTCTGTGGACGGTAGCTTGTAATATAGAAAACAGAAATTTGAAGGAATATATGAAAAAAAAAAAAAAAAGCCATGTTATGGCCTTTTAATTGCCCTAAAGGGATCCACCTTGGGATAGAAAAAATGTAGAACTTGGCACCTGAAACACTATCCAACTACAGCTCTTTTTTCCAGTAGAGAACAAAGAATTCATTCTGATCTTCCATGAAATCAGAGATTGATTTGATTGGTATTTCCAACACAACTTTTTACAATACCAAAATTTTATAATGGGGGGGGAGTCAATATGATATGATTTTAAATAACCTAGAAAGTACATTAAGGTGAATGGGCCAGTAGGACTTCAAGTCTGCTCTCAACTTGCACAAATTGACTTGGTTTCATTTATTTAACAAATATGAGGTATCAGGGTTGTGCAAAAAGAAGGTTCAAGGTATGCAGCAACTGACCATGCAAACTACTGCATTAGTTAAGTGCCTCCGGGCCCCTGAAAACTCAGGTGGGAAGATAAACAGAGCAGGAGAGGGAGAAGTCCTGGAAGTACTTGTAGGTTAAGAAGCTGGGCTCACTGGGAAATCTGAACCGGTCCTGAATTTTGCCCCGAAGTTGCACAGGATACAGGTCCAGCCTGACGCCCGCACTTGTCTGAAGGACGGTCACGATTCTATCCGGTAAAGACTTTCAGGGAACAATGTCACTCACTCAGTCTTGTCAACCTCTGCTCAAGACTCCGGCGCTCACTCACTCAGTCTTGTCAACCTCTGCTCAAGACTCCGGCGCTGGGGCCTAGTTGAACGAGTTCCGGGGGTCTGAAGACTGCGGAGAGCACTCTAGGAACGGCCGCGAGGGGCCGCCCTCGATCCCTTCACCGAGGAAACGGAAGAGCCCGAGCATGTCTGCAGCTGGCTTTGTTCAGCCCGGGACACTCCGTTCTCTCCTAACATCCACACACTCTGCCCCGGGCTCTGCACAGGCCGGCGGGAGATCAAACACCAGCCTGGAAGTTAGAGCTCCCCACGGTCCCTAAATTACCAAGGGAGGGGTGGGTGTCCTGGCTGGCCCCTCCAGATCCTCCTTTGGATCTTCTCCCAAGCCTCCCACCAGGCAGAAGGCTTTGGTTCCCTGGTAATAGACTGTCTGTCCCTTCACTTCACTAGATTTCAGAAACCCTGAACGCTCATTTGCAGAGAGAGAGAGAATGGACCTAAATACCTCCCAAGCCTTCAGTGTTCAGTCACGCTGCTTCCTTCGCAGAGAGGCCCCTGCGGCCAGGGCTGTACCCAGGAGGCTGGGCGGGGGTAGACACTGCTAGAACCAAGTTGAGAGAAAACAACCAGGGGGAAGAAGAAGCAGACGTTTCCAGAGGCTGCCCCGCCTACAAGAGGCCATTGAATTGTTAAGGTCACTGGACATTTTCAGCTGTAGGGTGGAGAACTCAGACAGAATCATGACAAAGCAAGCAGAGAAGACAGTTGCTCCTGGAACTTGTCTTGAGAGATTTGAGCCAATTCTATTAAAAGAGGGAGACCCTGGCACTATCATGGGGAAGAGAAATGACTCGATGCCAGACAGCACGGGGCATGCACACACACACATCATATTTCCCCCCATCTTCCCACATACACAGATAACCACCAGCATTCCTTCTTTTGTTTCTTTATGTGTATACCAGTTAGTAGAGAACATATTCTAATTTTTCCTTCTTCCTGGATATACTGTTCCATGCCTTGCTTTTTTCACTTAACAAAATATCTCAAGAGTTTTCCACACCAGCCCACAAAGTGCTTCCTCATTCTTTCCCTTTTACAGTGTTCCATTACAGTGTTCCTCTGAATGTATACCATAATTTCATTAAATAGTCTTCTATTGCTGGACATTGAGTCCTTTCCCATCTTTTGCTACTATAAACAATGGTGCAATGAATAACTTTGTACCTACATCATTTTTGTACAAGCCAGAGCCAGAAGCCCACATTTAACTAACTCTAAATAGTTTATGTTCCCTGTCTTCCAAAGTTGACATAGGACTGATTAGATGCCAGCTCTGGTAGATAAATGCACATATCTCTGTCCCCATCCCCACCTCCTATCTCCCTTCTGTCCTTCTCTAGTTATGAAGCCTATTCATATCTGAAACAGCTACAGATTCTCTGAACAGAGAGTTCTTGCCATTTTATCTCTTTGTGTGGTTGCTTCACTTCATTCTTTAAATACCAAGGGTGACTGTAACTGGGTTGTACTGGAGACAAAATCTACAGATGTTATTCTGCATAAATATGGAATTTCTGCTACCATTTGGGTCACACCGCTTCATCCATGTGCCAGGGAAGCTCAGATCCTATAACAGGCTCAGGTCGCAGTTTAGAACTGGGAAGGAAGATTAGCAAGAGGCAGCCCACTGCTGCAGAAGCCAGCACCTACCTCCATTTCTGGCTGTTGACCTTAAGAGACATGAAACGAATAGAGGCAAGGTTAGGCCAAGTTAGAAGGAGGTCTTCCTTCTGGCAAAGATAAAACTATCACTTAAAAGCTTTCATCCTTGTCATCTGTAGCCAGCGTGTTGTCTATTTCAATACTTGAATTCTCCGGTTCATCTCTCAAATTATCTTCCTTTTCGTTCCTCAAAACAGGAGTCATCAATTAAAGAGTATTTAAAAGTCACAAAAAAAAAAAAAAAGTCACAAAAAACAAGTGAAGGCAGATTGTTTTTAACCATGCAATTTTGACTACAATCTACATGGTTAACTGAGACATTGGTTCATTCTGTTTTAGAGGTATTTCCATTTGATCCTTCCTTGAATGTTTTCTACATGCCAGTCACTATGTTGATGAATAACATAAGGCCCAGGAACTCCTGTCAAAAAGGAGATTCAGGTACACAACGAATATTTTCAGTGCAGCAAAAGAGATAAATTCAAAGGAACAGGAGAATAATATGGGTGAACAATATGTCCAAAGGTCTCCTGAGCTCAGACAAGGGGCACTTAGCCTGGAGTGGGCAGAGAGGAAGAGAGCCAGGCAATTCTGGAAGGCTTCCTTGGGAATATAATGGGGATATGAGCCCTAAGAAGCAGGCAGAGAAGGCCAACAGCATGAACAAAGGCCCAGATGGGGGAAATGGTGTGGGGCACTATGACCAAATGTAACTCTAATTAGATACCTGAAAAAATGGATCACAAGCTAATAGACCATATGGAGCAAGTCCTAAGGAGAAATTTTAGATAGATTTGAATTAAATCCCACAGTTCTTACCTATTAGCCATTCTTCTGATCTTACCTTAATTAGACTAGCCTTGGGTAAAACGCTCACCAAGATCCTCATCTTCAGCTTCAGAAACATTTCAGCAGGCAGAGTTCCAGGTCAGCCTTCCTCAACTGCCTCCGCCTGTCTCTTATCTCTGACCCATGACCATATTCTGCTAATCAGAATAAAGGCCTGAGCTTGCCTTTTTAAAACCACCACAGCACTCTGTACTTGCACAATTCCTCTATCTTTCCTTCCAGCTGTTGACTGTGAAAGGACAAGTCAGTAGCCTTCTGGAAAACCCTATGACAGCTCCTTTCCCCTATGAATGGAGACTCACTGGAAAGGACACAGTGGAAGGGCTACAAAGCCCAGATCGCTTATAAATTCAGCAACATGCCAGTTGCCATCTGAATAATAACCACCATTGTATCTCTGGATATTGGTTTATCTGTAAGATGTAGCTGAGAAATTAATGTACCAGATATTCTCTTTAAAAGGTAGGTTTAGCCAGACACCATGTTACACACCTATAATCCCAGTCACTTGGGGAGCCTGAGGCAGGAGGATCACAAGCTCCTCCAGCCTTCAGCCTCAGCAACTTAGTGAAACCCTGTCTCAAAATTAAAAATATAAAAAGGGCTTGGGATGTAGCTCAGTGGTAAGACATCCCTGGGTTCAATTTCCAGTACCATAAATAAACAGGTTTTATAGCTGGTTTTTTATAAATAACAATGCCGATAACAATAATTTGCATTTATTTAAAGCTTATGTTCCAGATACTATTCTGAATTCCTTTAAAGTTTTCTTTTAGTCCTCCAACTTTATTCTCAAAACCTAATCAAAATTCATCAAAATTCAAAAGCCCTTGAATTCAAATCCCAGCTCTGAAACCTACAATTTTTATGATGTCTTCACCCCTCAGTTTCCTCACCTATAAACTAAGCCTAATAATACTCCCTACCAGAAATAAGTGAAATAATATAAATTAAAGCACCTGACACATAATAGGATCCCAATGAATGAGTGACTTTCCCTAAATGACTGAGGTTTTTGTTAAAAATGATTCTATCTTCAAATAACCTAAAATGGATGGCCTAATAAAATGCTTCAACAAAGACAGAAAGTAGTTGTATCATTTCTCTAAATAATAGAAGGAAAATCTATGCACTGTTTCCTCATCTGGGATGTGTGTGTGTGTGTGTCTGTATGTGTATGGTTCAAGGGATTGAACCCAGGACCTTAAACATGCTGAGCACAAGCTCTACCATTGAGTTACATCTTCAGTCCCCTGGAGCCGATATTTCTTAAATAATGCTGTGAATATAAGGAAAGAAATATGTAAATCTACATGCCCGTTAAGGATATATTTCCTATTCTGGATTTTGCCCACTCAGGGCTCCCTGCCTCACTCCCACCCCCATGAAAGTGTCAGAAAAGGAAAGAGATGCCTGGGCTCTGAGCTCCTGTACAATTTTAGCTCTAGGTGTTAGGGTCATGTGGAAGTGGCAGGTTTGTGAAATGCTGACATGCTGACACTTAAGCACATGGCTGGATCCTATTATAGCTCAGAGAAAGTATATAAAGAATTTGGCCCTAGGTGAGATTTCAAAAAATGAAACAATGCCCAGCATGATGTCAATGGTCAGGCCTGGGGATGGGAAGACTGAAGCTTGACTCTCAGCTTCACACTCCTCCACTGTGTGACCTTGGGCCTGAATAAATAATGTATTGTCACTGTATACACCATCTCTTTGTTCACCTGTGAAGCAAAGGTAATCGCATCCTCACCTGCTCTACAGGTGTCCACTCCCTCTCCTCTGTGCTCAAAGGCTTACCCCATTTGAATCCGTATGGATGCTCAGCTGAGCCCCACTGCCACCTTAACTGCCTGGTCAGTTGTTGAAAATGTGTCTCCCTATTCTGTTTGGGTCTTCAAGGATCCATGTTGAAATTATTTCAAGGCTCTACAGCATTGGTGAACAATGGCATGACAAATGGTCCAACTCACTCAGCACTTTAGAGTGGCCATGGCCATTTTCTGCTGTACACACCAGGAATCATACCAAGTGAACTTTTTTCTTCGTGTGAATTCTTAACTACTTTCTGCAATCCCTTCCTGATATTTCATTTCATCCAGGTCCAAAGGTTATAGGCACGACCATATCTAAGGGAATAAGAATCCCCAATGAAATAGCATGAGAACTGAAATGATTTATACTAATCTCAAGATTCAGAGGTCAGCAGAAGAGAGGTTGCATGCAGTTTCTTTTGAATGACCAGAAACTAACTCTGTGCTCTCATGGTGCAGTAGCTGTCTCAGTTAGGACATCTGTCACTTTTTCATTCTCAAGGGCAAGAATGAAGGGTTCCAGTAATTATTACAAAAAGTTTGGATGCACCCAGAACTCACTTTATCCATAAGTGTGTGAATAGGCCAGCTGGTCTAAATTAATAAAGCCAGGTGAATGCTGCTTGGTTTCATACACTTTGCTTGGACCACCCACCTGATTAAACACCTAACCGCAATCTTGGAACTTGCTAGAATCTTTGTACTCTGACTGGGTATATTGCCTATTATCCTTCCCCATTTTTTCTGGACTCTGGGATCCAGCATTGTCCTACCCCCTTGTCACATGGAGAGTGTCTGCATTCAACTTTCCTCCTAAATAGGACCCTGACACCAATCACAAAACATATACACACACACACACACACACACACACACACACGTACATGCATACACACATGCACACTTCTCTCTTTACCTTTTAAATTCCTTGCATCCAACCCAGGTAGCTGTTTCATTCATCTTACACCTCAATACCACCTGACAATCTTCTATTGTTAAATGAAACTATTATTTATGTGCTATTGTGCTCTTTACCTTGTCGCAAGGTGGTATCATGGTTACCTTCACATTTTCCCCAGTGCGCACATAGAGAGCTCTGCACGTGGCAAGTACTTGATGAATATTTGTGGTTAGTCAACTATTCATCTGATGAATGACTCTCTGGCTCCACTGGGTTTGGCATCTCATTTTTTAGAGGGGCTGGCAGTCTCTGAAGAGCTAGATACCACTTGGAAGAAAAAAGAAAAGTAAAGTTAAAAAAAAAAATGCAGGTAGTTAACTAGTGCTTTAGGATTCCTGTCTTCTGAGGGTGGAGAGGGCCAGGTGGCAGAGACTCTGCGTTGGTAACTCCTAGCTTTAAAAGGTATCCACTGTGGATCTGGAGACTGAAAGAGGCAGGACTTCAGAAACCAGACAAGAAACCAGAAAAGGAAATCAATAAATACTGAAACTACAAAACATTTACTCGGACTGGCCTCCCCTCTTATCCTAGAGTCCAGAAAGGAAGTAACTCCTCCCTTTGGAAATAGAGCTCCAAAGTGGAGAAACACCCATAACCTTGGCCCATACTCTTCACGGCCTAATTGTACACCATGTAGAAGGCCTTACACACTGGCGAGTACCCTTAAATGGTGAATGAGTGAAGGACTGAACGAGAGAGAAAGAGATTGACAAACATGTTTCTCTAAATAAGTCATAAACTTTCAACTTCCAGACGAGTCTGATTTCCCTAGAAAATTATAATAATATTAGAAACTACAAACATTTGTTAAATTCTAGATGCAATACATAACTATAAATATTTTGTGTATCAGCTCATTTCATCTGCATAATTCTTTAATGTTAGTCTTTTATTATCTTCATTTTAGAATGTAGTTTGGATCTTGAATGTCTCCCATGTGTTTACAGTTCGGTCCCCCAGCCCATGACACTATTGGGAGATGGTGGAACCTCAGAGAGGTGGGACCTAGTGAGAGGAAGTTAGACCAAGGGGGCATGTGCCTTTGAAGGGGATATTGGAACCCTGGTCCCTCATCTTTCTGTTTCTTTGTGTCCTGGCCACCATGAGATGAACAGTACTCCCCTGACACAAGTTCCTGCCAGGATGTACTGTGCCACCACAAGCCCAAAGCGACAGAGTCAAGCAACCATGGACTGAAACCTCTGAAACCATGAGCCAAAATAAGCCTATCCTCTCTTTAACTTGACTTATCTCAGGTATTTGTTATGGCAATGAAAAGTTAACCCATTTTGTAAACGAGGAATTTAAACACAGAAAGGGTAAGTAACTTCTCCAGAGTTACATAGCTAGTAAGTGGTGAACCTGCGAATGAGAAAGGAGAGATGTCAGAATTAAAATCAGAGAAACTTGGGTTGTAATCTTGGCACCATCATCTATTAGCCGTGTGACCTTTTGCAAGTTATTTAGACTCCCTGAATCACATTTGCCTCATTGGAAAAATCAGGTTAATTGTATCTACATCATAAGATTGCCGTGAATGTTAGATGAGTCTTGGAACTTAGAGTTTCCAAAGGACTAGTAATTTGGAGCAATCCTCCTGCTGAAAATAAGTAAGCATGCTGGATCATTTTTCTTTTAATCTTCATTAAATCATCAAAGAGCTGACAATGTTCTAAGAAATTGCAGGCCCAAATCTAAAAGAAAGCAAGAACCCAGAGAAGTAAGCAGAACTTTAAAACCATTTTTCCTAAGAAGGAATTTGTCAATCTGCATTATTCAACCTGTGAAACTGAGCTGTGGTTTTGATGGGTTCTGGAAGCAAAAAGGACAGAAGTTACCACCACAGGTACCAGGGTTTCCACAACCATCTCCTCAAGTCCTTGAGAATAAGAATTAAACAGGACTTTCCCACACATCCCCCTGGGACTGCAGGGAATGAAGTCTGATGCTAATCAGGGAAAAGGGGAAAAAAAGCAAGGAAAAGGAAAAAAAAAATCTCTAAGAGGTTGAAATCATGGGCTGATATTTTTGCAGATTTGCAACCTGAATCTGCATCATGGGTGTGGTTCACAAATTCAAGCTATGTATTTAAAATAGTACTACAGGAAGAGAATGATGAGAAGATGGAGAATGGGGTACAGAAAAGAAGGTTAGAGAACAACAAAGGCAGACACGATTTGTGTGCCTGCTTCAGCCACACAGACACGCTTTCTTCACACAAACACCCACATACACCTTCTTACCTTTGCACTAAGTGTTTCCTCCATTGTGGGTATTTCCACTGTCAACCATGTGATCTCTGGAATCAGATGGCCCACATTCAAATCCTGCCTCTGCCACTTAGTAGCTAAGGGACTTTGGATAAGCCATTTAATCTTTTTGTCATTTTTCATTTCTGAAAAATAGGGATAACCTCCTTGTGGTTGACTGTGAGGATCTATTAAGTTAATGTACAGAATTCTTAGTACACTGTCAGGAACATAGGAAGTAATTATATGGTGATGGGGTGATACTGATGATGTTGATGATAATGGTTTTCTGAAATGGTCACATCCCCCTTAATTATTTGTCATATTTTATTATCTTTCACAATTCAGGGTAAATATTACCTCGTCCCTTAAGCCCTCTCCATCTCTATGCACTATAAAGCTTGACATATGCATCTCTTCTGGGGCCCTTATTACACTTCGTTGCAATAGCATATCTATACTTTTATCTCCCCCATGGAACTGTGAGTTACTTGATGGCGAGGACTAAATCTTATTTGTTGTTATGGTCTCAGTTGCTAGTACAGAGTTTGACATACCATAGATGTTTAGTAAATATTTGGTGAGTGAAAGAGTATATTAATGGATTTACTTGCCTTAAAGGAAGACTATTTTTATAAGAACTTTTTTTAAAGCTTCCTGCCCCTTTTTCTGCTCTTTTGTTTTGAGTCCGAAACATAAAACATTATTTTCTCACTTGAATTGTTTCTCTGGAATGTAAACTTCTTAAGATCAGCCAGTATCTTATCTGCTTAATTTTGTTCCCCATAAGCCATAGGGTGTCAGGAAAATGACTAAGCCACCATAAAAATGATATTGGCAAACAAATTGGGTGGATGAGTCATGAGATCAGTGACCAAGAAATATTCACAGAATTCTTCCTGCTTATGTGGGAATGTGAATTTGAACTGACTTCCTGGTTCTGCTAGACTCTGGGAAGAACACTGAATGTGGAGTCAGAAGACTTGAACTCAGGTTCCAGATTCTCTCCTTATTTGTTAGTGATTTAGGGCAAAACTTAATCTTGCTAAATTTTACTTTCTTCATCTGTAATTGGGTTTAATAACACCTACCAGACAGTGCTGTTTCGAGGACAGCATGTAGCTGCAATGCATCAATAGCCAAGTGCCTTAAAATGGTAGGATAGTTATAATTGCCTGTGCTAGACAATACCCAGTTATGTTCCAGGTCTCACCACTTGGTGGACAGCCTCTCTTAGTAGAGGCCCTTTATCAATTTTACATTCACTGCCAAACAAGGGAAAAACAGGATTCCTTGTGGAATTTGAGAGACATCTCTGTTTTGAGAGTTTGGCAATTGACTGAGTTTGGTTCCAGAGAAAACAGCCCTGGAGGGACCTGTTTGAGGAGCACGTAGGAGAGCTCATGCTTTCCCCATGACTCCACTTGCTCTGACACATCCATCCACAGTAAGGATTGGAGAGGGCGTGGGCCGCCCCAGCTGGGTGCCTGAGAACAGAAAGAAACCTCTCTAGAATAACACAGACTTGAAAACCAGCTCTGAATCCAAGAGAACAACCCCAACTAGAGAGTAAAAACAATTCCTCCCAATCAGGAGACCCACGTCAGACCTTGGGGATGGGGGTGTTAGGGACACAGGACATCACCTCTAAGTCATTAAAGACGAGACTCTAAATCCTGGCTTCAGAGACACATTTGCTCATCCTCATTATTCATCTAGCTGAATCCCGCCCATCTCCATTCAAAAAGCCAGAAAAGTTTCATAACAGAATGAGGCAATTTTATTTTGGCACCACCTTCATCTACGAAGACCATATTCTTCAGCTAGGCACCAAATTACATATTCATGGCATTAAAAGATACTAGGACTTGGAAAAATTGAGAGAACACCAGTTTGAATTCATAGAAGCCGAGACTCAGAGATGAAGCAACACACCCATGGAAAGCAGCAAGTGGGACCAGAACCAGGTGTCTTCACATCTTGCCTGGAACTCCACCCTCCCTTCCTCCCAGACCAGTGAACCTGGAGAATTCAGATGCTTCCATCTATCAGCTGTGGTCCAAAGAGGGTGGATCCAGGTCAGAGGTATAATCTGCTAAACAAACAACCTTAGTGCCGCTGCATAGGCAATTCATGCTGAAACCTCCTACCAAGATAGACTGTGTGACAGTCATTATCTGTCTAAGGAAGGTTCAGGGTGTCATTACATGTATTAGAGTGGCATCGAGGATCCAATACATTCACCCAACCAGTTCCTCCCTCGCCAAGTCTTCCCCAAGCAGACTTCCTCTTAAATATAATTTCTTCCAAACTGTCTCACAGAATAAAAGAGCTGGATAAAGGACTGGGGAGATAGCTCTGTCGGTAGAGTGCTTGCCTTGCAAGCACAAGGCCCTGGGTTCGATCCCCAGCACCACAAAAAAAAAAAAAAAAAAAAAAAGAGCTGGATTAAAAAACCAAGACTTGGGTGTCAATGTTCTGTGTCCTAATTTAACTGCCATTTAACATCTGTGTGCCAGGAACGTTCCGTATGGCATCCTGTTTAACCTCCTCTACAACTCTCTGAGTGACATAACAATAGCAGTTTACAATGAGGAAACTGAGGCAGGAAGTTGAATAACTTTCTCCGGATCACACATTTAGTAAGTGGAAAAGTCATTATGAAGTCTTTCTGTCGGCAGTGGTGTTTGGTCTGTCATATTGAAAATGAATTTGGTATATTTTATTTATACGTCTAACTGTATATATCTGTTTATGCACAACCGATGTAAATATATGTCCATTTCTAAGCAATGCCCTGAAAAATTAATTGTACTTTGTATACTCAAAAAAAAAAAAAATGGGAGCTGGGGTTGTGACTCAGTGGTAGAGTGCTTACCTAGCACACATGGGGCACTGGGTTCAATCCTTAGCACTTCATAAAAATAAACAAATAAAGGTATGTGTCCATCTACAACTGAAAATACCTTTTTAAAAATTAAGCCAGGTGTGAGGTTTTGTGGCACAGTTCTGTAAACCCATCTACTGGGAAGGCTGAGGCAGAAGGATCACAAGTTCAAGGCCAGCCTGGACAACTTAGTGAGACTAAAAAGGACTGGAGTCATAGGTCAGTGGTCAAGTTCCCCTGGGTTCAATCACTAGTATTATCGCCAATTTAAAAAAAATAGTATATACACAGGCCTCTGTTTCCCTGAGTCCTTCCTACATTCATGTGCATCAGAAGGCTAAAGGTAAAAGTTCTTTATTCCACCATGCCAGAATCACATCTGAATATAACCTAAGCTCCAATCCATTCCAGGCTACATAAATCTGCCTTGTGCTCTAGAAAAAAATGTCCTGATTGCATCAAACTTCAAACTAATTTAAGAAAATATTTTAAAATACCATTTAGTAAATGATTACCATGTGCCAGGTACTACGGTGCTAAGTCTTTTAAATTACCTCCCAGCAATTACAGAAGAGAATTACCATTATTAGCATCATCCTTACATTTAGTTAGATACATTTTATATAGCCAGTAAGACAGAGCCATGCCCATGACCTTTATGTCATCTTGTCACCCACTGAAGAGAACAGCACAGAGGAAGTTTCTATTTATAAGATAAGATGGACTTGGGAAAGTGAGGTACTACTCCAGCACCCTTCATCCTCCTCTAGTCTTGGTTGTGTAGGTATCAGATGCAGTGATCTAAGCTCCAGAGGAAGATGGCACCATTACTTGTTTGATACCGACATGTGGCATCTGATGAAGTCCCAGCTCTGGTTCAATGCAATCCTGCACAGAGAAAAATAGCTTTGCCACTATTTAAGAATTGCCAGGAAGTTCAAACTTAAATAACATAATGATAACAGGGATGGTCTCCACCTTGTGGTAGATGAAAGTCTCAACTCTTTTTCCATTAAGTCAGTTTGGGAAGACCGGATTTGTTTGTGTTACAGTGCCAGTAATAGGTAATAACACCAGCTTGTGATTGACCTCATTCAGTTGCCCAAGAGCCTCTTGACTTGTTATCTCATTACCTCCGCACAATGCCTTCCTGGTGTGCAGATAAGTCAGTGAGGTCACCATCCCACACAGGAGAGCTTTCATTCCACCTCTGGCCTTCTGCTGGGGCCTATTCTCCCTGATCCTCTCTGCCTTTAAACATCTTCCTGGCTTTTCACACCCAGGTCTGGTCAATCCACAGAGGTCTACCTTGAAGTTGGGTAAACAGGCTATTGTTTTAAATGTTAGTGTTTTAAATGGCCTCTTTTACATGTTTTATTTCCCCTAATTGGGTCAGCAGTTTCTCAAGGACAAGGAGTATATCTTTTACTTATTAGGTTTCCCACCCATAATGCATAATCCTATCTTTGTGCATAACAGGTTGTCAGCACGCCTTTGTTGACCAACTTTTATTTCCTCTGCCCAGCCTCCAACATAAGGGAAAAAGTGTTTTAAAGTAGAAAGAGGGCTGAGGTTGTGGCTCAGTGGTAGAGTACTTGCCTAGCATGTGTGAGGCACTGAATTCAAATCTCAGCACCACATATAAATAAATACATAAAATAAAGGTTCACCAACAACTAAAAAGCATTCTTAAAAAAAAGCAGGAGAGGAGAATGAGACAAAGATCAAGGACATTCCTGCCTTCAGAAAAATTAGATAATTCTCTCTGAAAACTGTCATGTGAGATTCTTGACTGTCAATCATATTTCACCCACACATTAATGACTTTTGAAATCAAGGAGAACAAAGACTCATTGAAGGCCTACCATGTGCTGAGTTCCTTATATATAATATTATTTCAATTAAGTCTCACAGCAACCATAAAAAGCAATAACTGTTTTTCTCATTGTGGGGAATTGGGACTCTGGGATATTAAGTCATTTTCCCCGAAGGCTTCTACCTAACAAGTCATGGGCCTAAGATTCAAAACCCAGTCTAATTCCAAACCTATGATTTCCACTCAATTACACATCCCCAGGCCCTGCCCCAGGGTTCACTTGCCCATCCCTTTCATTCCTTTTCTTTTGACAGGTTTATCTGTGAGTTGCATAACAAGGACTCCAGGGAAACCTAATAATGGTCTCATGGAAAAAGGGAGCAAGGAAGTGTGGAAGGGGGGCAAAATTTTCTGATCCCCTGCTCTATCCGAGCTATTACGCTCTTATACATGACCATTTATTGACTCTTCTTAATGTTCTTATTATGCAAATAAGAAGGCAGAGGGTTGGGAAGACACATGACTTGCCCAGGGTCCCTCAGCAACTAAGTAGTAAGGTGGAAACTGAGCCCCAGGACTATCTAGCACCAAAGTACAAGAACAGAGCTACCTAAGAAAATGGTGAGATTCTACTAAAGAAGTCAGCTCCATTCTCAGAATTTAGGACTCTGTCCTTATATTGCTTTCAAGCTTCGTGGGCTATAGGTGTTTTCTGAGTGGAAAAAGATTTTGAAAGTCATGAACTTCTGACATTTGGTATGAGGCACTTGTTCTGATGTGGCTCAAGTAAGCCCATGGAGAAAACACGAGAAGTCACAGGTCAAAATCACAAGTCCAGCCATCTCCCAGGTCCTAATAGCCTGCGAACATGCTACTCACACATCCCATGTGTTGACAGGAGATCCCAAGAACCACAACTTCCACTGAATGAGCTTACACCATCTGCAGACCTCTGCTAACCATTGTTTTGGTATGAAGCACTCTGGATCAACATTGCCCACGACAATATAAAATAAATTATTTTTAAATCAAAGATATCAGGGATATTTGTTGCTTTCCCACTTGGCAATCATTTGTTTCTGGCAATGCCCCTTTTTTCCTTCCCACCTCAGCCCCACCGTGCTGTTGATAGGTTGGCTGTTCCTCCACAGTGGACAGGTGACTCAGCCCGGCCAATCACAGCCATGTGTTCCTGAACACAGTAATATGTCCAGAGGAACCTGTAACCCAGCAAGAGGCGATGGGACTTTTCCTTGGACTCTAGACAGAGAGGTGCTCTCTCTTTCCTTCTGAATTTGAACATGGTGGGATGCTGACCTGGGGTTGATCCCAGCTATTTTGCCTCCATGTGGAAGTAGAGAATAAATCACCAGAGAGGTAGAAAACAGAGATACAAAATGAAGTAGGTTGTGTCCTAATGATATTGCTTGACCTCTGAATCTAGCCTTGTCAGGGCTTTTCAATTCCCTGAACTGATATTTTTCTAGATTTTTTTTATTTTTTGTTGAAGTCAATTTAAGTATATTTTCATATCACTTTCAAGAAAAAGTGTCCTGACACAATGACTTTTCAAAACAAAATCACTCTCCTTTGTGCCTTTGGGGCCTCAGAGTTAGTGACATTCTGATAGAACTTATTTTTTCATGTCTTAACTCTCCTTGGTGAGGCTTTTATTGACCTATGTATTATAAATGGACTCCCTCCAACCCAGCAATCCCTGTCCCTCTTCCTTGCTTTATTTATTTATTTACTAATTTATTTATTTTTTGATACTGGGGATTGAACCCATGGGGACTAAACCACTAAGCCACATCCCCAGCCCTTTTCTCTATTTTTATTTAGAGACAGGCTCACTACTTTGGTTAGAGCCTCACTAAGTTGCTGAAGCTGACCTTGAAATCACAATCCTCCTGGCTCACCTTCTGAGCCACTGGGATTAACAGGCATGCACTATGGTGCCTGACCTCCCTTACCTTATTTTTCACTTATCATTATATAATAGGTGATTATTTTACTTATTTGTGACTTTTATGTTTGTAATCTGTCTCATGTAAGTAAATCATAAGGGTATAATAACAATTACTTTTATTGGTCTGTTTTATTCATTGCCCTTACCCCCATATAAGAACAAAATTGTTTTCTTCAAAGAACCTGGCACATGGTAGGAACCCAATGTGTTCAATGAGTGAATGAATATTTAGACAAGCACTCTAAGAAAGAATTCCAGACACATTGAATCTTCCCAGAGCCCTTGGATTCATACAGGCTTGGTTTTAAATCTGTGCTGCCTCAACTACTGGTTACTTAATGCTGTGCAAATTACTTCATCTTATTGAGATTTGGTTTCTCACCTAAAAACAGGGTGTAATAATTTCTACTCTCAGGACTATTATGAGATTAGATGAGATTATGTCATCTAGCACTTGCCTGCCACATGCAAGCTCTTGTTACATACAAATAGAATGACCTACTAAAATGAGAAAGAAACAATGAATCCCACCATTATGTATAATTATAATGTACTAATAAGATATATGGGAAAAAATTTAAAAATGAGAAAGAAAATTCACCAAACTCATGTCTTGTGCTTTTTTTTTTTTTTTTTTTTTGTACTGAGGATTTAACCCAAGGGCACTTTGCCACTGAGCTAAGCCCCCAACCCTTTTATTCTTATTTATTTATTTATTTATTTATTTATTTTTCAAGTTTGAAAGAGGTTTTAAATTGCCAAGATTGACCTTGAATTTGACTATCCTCATAGATTAAGGATGTGTGTCACTGCACCTAGTGTCTTGCTTATCTTTTGTGAATTTATGATGGTTGAGGAACAACCAAGAGTATATACATTCAGCCAGATGAGATGGCACACACCTGTAATCCAATCACTGGGAGGCTGAGGCAGGAGGATGGAAGTTTGAGATCAGCCTGGGCAATTTAGTGAGACCTTGTCTCAAAATAAATAAGAAGGGCTGTAACTAAGTGGTAGAGCACCCTAGTTTCAACCCCCAGTAAAACACACACACATACAAATATATATATATATTGGTGAGGGTGCCATTGTTAACATGCTCACTTGGTTTTACAATGAATGGCTAATTCAAGACTTTTCTGGTCTGGAATTTTGGTGGGACACAGAGAATAAACTTCTGACTTCTGGCAAAAGACATGACTTTTATTACCATGTGTTATGAACTGAATGTTGTTATAGACTAAATATTTTGTTTCCTGAAATTCATTTGGAGATAGGGCCTTTGTGTCCTTATAAGAAGAAACACCAGGGCTGGTGATGTAGTTCAGTGGTAAAGGCTTTGCCTGGCATGTGTGAGACCCTGGGTTCAATTTGCTAGCAAAAAAGAAGAAGAAGAAATAGCAAAACAACAGAAAAAGAATAGCTCTCAAAACAGACACCAGAGAGCTTTTTTTTCTGTCTCTCTCTTTCTCCCCAATACACACACACATACACCCATATCAGAACAAAGCAAGAAGGCAGTCATCTGCAAGTCTTAAGGAGAAAAGAAATCCTCACCAGAACCTGATCATACTGGCATAGCACCGTGAGCTTGGACTTTCAGCCTCCAGGACTGCGAGGAATTAACATCTGTTGTCCAGCCACCCCATATTTAGTGTTTTGCTGTGGCAGCTTGAGCTGACTAAGACACATAGGTACTCTCCCTTCCTCACTAAACATAAAAAACTGAGAATCTGTATAATTAAATAGTAAAATGAGAAGGGAAAAAATCAGGACCTGGGAAAGTACACTTCAGCCAAGAAGGTTTAGGTGAATGGGAAGACGTAGTTCATAAGGTGATAAAGACTTCTAAAACCAAGCTGTGAATTTAGCTGTGAGATGAGAGAAAGAGACAGTATAAGGATCAGCAAAGGACAGATTCTCTCTGCCTTAATGTCTAGGGAGTTGAGAAACTCCTAGAGTTCAAGGGTAGCATCAATTATTTAACATTATATAAGGCGTGGCTACTCGACTCCTTCATTATATGATTGATGCCTTAACAAACATGCCCAAGTGAATAAGTTCAAATTAATACATTGAGTCTTCAAAGTAATCATTGCGCTGCCACCCTTTGCTCATCACATTTAATGAAATGTCTCTGATTTTCCCTTTCAAGCTGGTGGTAACTTGTTCGAATAGACTCAATATCTTTGCCCTATGAGTGTGGATGTGAATTAAAGGGGAAAAATTCCCACTATGAAACTCTTTTGGTATTTTGCTGGGTACTCTCTGACCCTTATCTCTAATCACCACTGCAACTCACTCTGTATGGATGAGCAAGCACAGCTCAGAGTGGTAAAGTAACATTTCAGCAGACTCCCAGCTAACCAGTAAAAGAACTGGGACCCCAAATCCTCTGCTCTTTTCATTCCATCAGTGTTTCTCAAACTTTCATCACTTGTGTGCTGTTTCCCCTTCACAATCTTCATCTTATACTCATAACCTTGATCATTGTATTTTTTCAGAAAATTAACTCACTGTATTTTTTTTTTTTTTTTTTTACTTGCAGTGTTGAAGATGGACCACAGAGCCTTGTGCATGCTAGGCAAAGTGCTGTACCACTGAGCTATATCTCCAGCTCTCACTTGAGTTTTACTTAAAGAAGTTTAACTTATCCTTAAGCAATATCCATAACATTATAGGTTTGATGTTGTTTTTAACTATATGTATGTGTTATATACAGTTAATGGACATATACATATGTAGTTAATGAATATTAAAATAATTATGTAGCCATTATTTTTTATTTTATTTATTTATTTGGTTTTGGTTGTTTTTGCAGTACTGGGGATTGAACTCAGGGACATTCTACTGCTGAGTTGTATACCTACCCAACCCCCTTTTTTTAATTTTTATTTTGAGATAGAGTCTCCCTCAGTAGCTGAAGCTAGCCTCCAATTTGGAATTGTCATGCCTCAGCCTCCCAAGTTGCTGGGATTATAGGGGTGCACCACTGAGCCCAGCTAACTACTAATTTTTTAAATTTAAAAATGAGTGAGTACTACCTAACTTATTTCCCATTAATGGTGTGCATATTCAAACTTTGAAAAGTCCTGTGCTGTTCCCAGAAGTTAAATGAAGTGGCTATTTCACTAGATAATATGATATCACTATTGTTGGGTTTTAAAATAACAGGACTACTCTTCAAGCAGGGGTTATCAAATGTTTCCAAAGGAAAATAAATAGAAATACAAAAATATTCAAATAGCCAAAATACTGTCACAAGAGATGTGGTTAGACTAGCAAGAGATCTGTAGTAAGGGGATTCAGTTTTTCAGATAAACAGTTTTGTTCTTCTGCTTAAAGTAGACATTTGTTAATAACTACACTTCAAATAATGCTATGAGTAGAAACTGGATAAAACCTTTGGACTTGGTCAATAACGATAAGCAGATTAATTCCAAATCAAATTTAAATAAGGCCTCAAAAGGACACTGTGATGAAACAGAAAAATTAAGGTTAATTAAGTCTTTGCACCATATGATATACCTAGGGAACCCATCTCCCTTAGATTAGAAGCATTAAAAATAGAAATGTGTGTGATGATTTCAGTTTATCCTTGGCATACCAGTGCAATTCTCTTTGTGGGTTTTTACTGATTGACTTTAAGAATAGGTTTGAGCAGTCATCCCAAGAGAGGAATTGTTTGATCTAACCAAGTGAAAGAACAATCTCATTAGTTCTAAAGCAAGGAAGACATTATTTACTCATACCTCTAGCATCTACTGGATGGATGCTGGTTTTGCTGAGTTTTGGGTTCAAAGAAAATCTAAGATGAAGACACTGCCCTCAAGGAGCTTGCATTCTAGTACGAAAGACCAACAAATAAAGTAAATTCTGATAACTTGTGTTGTCTATACAGCATAGGAGCCAGAGAAAAAGAGTGCAATCAGCTCATGGACATCAAAGAAGACTTCTCAGAGAAGCAAAAGAGGTACCAGCTACGTTTTTAAGGATGAGTTAGAGTTAGTGATGACAAAATTCCAGTCCAGAGGACTGAGTCACAAATAGGAAAGCACCTAGGAAAGGGGAATTTGATGAAATTGGGGACCAGGTTGCTCATTATAAACAAGAAATTCAGCAAGGTTTATGTGAAGGCCATTGGGGAAAAGAAATTGAAGATGTCGATGAACTAAACAATGACAAGTCTGACTCAGGAGTTCATCCTGAGAGTCATAGGAACCATTGGAGATTCTAAACAGGCCATGTGGATTTCTCAGCAGTGGCTGCCAGGACTATCCTGTGAGGGCTGCTTGTCACCATTCTTTCCCTGGACTTTCCCTGGATGCATTTGGCACCAGAGCAGCAGCTGCTATCGCTGACTGCTGGAAAACAGGGTCTCAACTGGCTGGTATGGAATTCGGGTGACTGTAATTACAGATAATGGGCCTCAATTTGCCTGTCAGGAATTTGCACAGTTGACTCTATCACTGGAATTTGAATATTTTACATCCCACTTGTGCACCAAATTCAGACAGCCGAAGAAGCAGAAGTCCCCTGGTATTCCTATTCGCTCAGTAAATTGGCCTTGGAAATGGTCTGGAACCTGCCTGGAGTGGGCTTTTCCTGGGCAAGTCCACACCCATAGAAAAGAGAGAGGTCTGCTGCCAGGAATCAGATCTGGGGAGCTAAGGAAGCAGGGCTTGTTGTCACAGTGAGACCACAGCAATTTCCTGGAGACACGGCAAATCAAAAGGAATTTGTCCACCACCTTCTGGCCTTGAACTCAGGCTGATGTTCCGTCCTGCCTCACCACCTGCTGACAATTTAAAAGAGGTGATTTCAACATGAATTCTATAGGTTACTCATATCAATTGTCTTGAAGGTACTGCCTCACTGTTGCTTTCATTCCTTATCACCCGTTCTGGTCCAGAGTCAACCAGTTGTGTTTCTTACCTTTCTAGTTTTGTTTTCTGTTCTTGTCCCAGCACCAATCTCTCCATTTATCTACATATTTAACAAATATATAGAGAGTCCTTAGCCATATGCCAAGAATGCTCTAATTAGCTTATGCATATTAATTCAAGTTTATTCCTTGTAACAAATGTATACAATAAGTGCAGATAAAGAAGCTATTGTGACACCCATTTTACAGATGAGAAAATAAGGCAGATGGCAGTGGAACTCCACTTGAACCTGGCAATACAATATTGCTCCAAAGTTATGCCATATTATACTTGAACTTGATAAATTTCAACTTGTCTCTCCTTAACATCTGATATAATTTTTTACTAGTCACTTTATTTGCACTGGACACCTCACATGTGTGATTTCCACCAATTCTCACAATAACCCAAAGAGATAGATACAGACAACAGAACCAAGTCTTTATACAATTTGCGCAAGCCTGTTCTGCCAAGGAGTGGAGGAGCTGCTGGCTGCTAAGCCAGAACCCTTCATTCCCAGTTTTTTCTGTTTCTCCTAAGACTTGGCTTCTGTTTATTGTCTGATTCTCTCCTGTACTGACTGCTTTTGGTACTCACAGCCTGAGTCAGTTCCTGGGACCCAACCAGCATGACATAGACACACCCTAGTCCCCACTCAAGGGGAACCTAAAACATTCTGCCACAATTCCAGAGAAATGAAATCGCAACCTTCAGCCTACTCTCTGAGGCTGCATTCTCACTGCTACAAAGAGCTGCTTAATAAAAATTGCCATATCAATAATATTTGCCCTTTACTACATGCTTTCTAAAGTGCTAGACTTCTATCCACAATATTCCTAACCATAATGACAGCCCTATAGGTAAATATTATTATTGCTGTTTTACAGATGAGGAAATAGGCACTCAAAGAAGCTAAATAACTTGCCTATGGTCAATTATTCAGATACGTTGACTCCAAAATCTATACTTGTTCTATCATACCTCTGTGTGTGTACTGGATCCAGGACAAGTCCTTCCAGAGCTTGGAGAAGATAGAGAGAAAGGAAGAGAATAGGTTTCAACTTGAGTCAGTGGGATATTTCTCTTTTCTTCTTTTTTCTTTCTTCCTCCCTTCCTTCCATCCTCCTTTCTTTCTTTCCTTTTATTTAATTAAGAAAAATCACACAACTAATAATAAAGTTTAGCAGAAGCACTAGACTTGGCCTCCTGTCATTTATAAAATCCAGGTTCCACCCAAGCACAATTATGACTGCTGACAATAAAATCCCAACCCAGTGTGAATCAGCACAAAGAAAAAGCAAAAGAGGGCAGGGCTGGGGCTTGGTGCTCAGAGTTAGCCCCAAAGTTATGAGTCAGAGAAGTCTCAGAATAACCTCCCTGCCAAGTTAAGCCCAGGCCAGAACTTGCCTAGGGGCAGCTGGTTCCACAAACTCCAGTGGACCGGAGTGGACTGCCCTGAGCAGGCAGGGCAGCTCTAACACTGGAGAGAGAGAGACTGGGCAGGTCATTGGAATTAGAGTCATTAACCAAACCTCACTGGTGCTACTATGACGGTAGCAGTCCTAAAACCACATAGGTTGAAGTACACCTGTTTAATTCTGCTCCTCACAGTACTCAGGAATACAGGATATGTGTGTATAAGGCATCCAAGATGGAGGTACAGATTTATTTGTATTATTAAATTATATCTGATATATGAACTGGCCAAAAATAAAATATTGATATGATGAACACATACTATACTAAAAACAAAGGCATGGGTTTGCCGAGAGTTAAACGAAATAAAAAAGGAATTGCAAATGTTTGTCCCAGGGGTAGGGACATAGCTCAGTGGTACAGTGCTTGCCTGGCATACACGAGGCTCCATATTCCATTTCCAGCATCACAAACAAACAAACAAATGTCTTTGGTTCAGGTTGTTCTCATCATTTCTAGGTCAACCTCTTTCTCTGAATTTTTATGAGTAAATTCAGGGATCAAGTGGTGTCAGAATGACCTTGTGACCCAACCCCAGGCAGACTGAGGCTCTGTGGGCCTTCATCATCTGCACTTTTTTCTTTCAAAAGACAAAAGCCAGAAATGTTCTCCTGACCCAGATCCTCTTAGAGAAAGAAAAGACAGTCATATATCCAGTTTACATGAAAAGAAGTTTAGAATTGTAAGGATCTGAAAATTAACTCCAACCCTACGGCTTTCTGGCTACATGAGCTTTTGGCAGTTTATTTTCTTTACAATAGAGAAAACAAAATTCACACTGGAAAGTTGTTGAAAAAAATCAAGTGAGAAAATACGTGTCAAAGGGCCCAGGGCAGTGTCTGACTTGTGGTTAATTATATCTTGGTCACCCCCTTTCCCAAGCTGACTTGTATTAGAATGTCTGGTCTTTTTGTTTGTTTGTTTGGATACTGGGAATTGATCCCAGGGGTGCTTTACCACTGAGCTACATCGCCAGCTCTTTATTTTTTAGTTTGAGACAGGGTCTCCTGAAGTTGCTGAGACCAGCCTTGAACTTTCCATCCTCCTGCCTAACAGGTGTGTACCACCAAAACCAGCAAAAATTCAGACTTTTTGAGAACCCTAGAGAACCTATTCTTTCTCGCATTGGTTCCATTGATCAGAAATGCACTGAAGAAGTCTGGGAGTGTATTTCAGTAATACAGCACCTGTCCAGCTTATACCAGGCCCTGAATTTGATAGCCAGCACTGCAAAAAAAAAAAAAAAAGAAAAGAAAAAGAAAGAAAGAAATTCACCAAGATATTGTGTGTTCCAGAAATGCAAATGGATTATTCGATTATTTTATTTGATGAAAATTATTCAGCATTTATTCCGTGCTGGGGACTGAAATGGGAGATAGTGATAGATAAATGAGAATCAGATTAGAGGGGGAAACAGACAAGTAAGACTATTGTTGTGAGATATATCAAGGTAAAAATAGGGTGCTGAAGCACAACCCAGGAAGAGCATCAGTAGGATTCTCAGGAACTGCCTGAGTGTTGGGGGAGGAGGGTACTGTTGAGAGTAGGGTATGATGGGAAGTGGGGCAGGTAAGAGTTTCAAAGGACAATCAGGTACAACAGGAAGGTGAAACTGACTCTGCCAGCAGAGGAAACAGTATATGCTAGGCACAGAGTATGAAATTGCTAGGCAGGACCATGGGGCTGGGGGCAGTGGAAAAGGCAGAGGCTAGGGAGTTGGGCAGAGGTCAGATCACAAAGAGTCTGAGGAGCTCAGCTATGTAATTTGGGCTTAAACATGAAATGTAAGGAGTCTTTGAAGCATTCCAAGCAGGAGGGTAACATGATCAGATTTGCTTGTTTAAATTGCCATGAAAATTTATGTCCACGGATTTGACTTGTTTTTATAAACTCATGATACTACTCAACACCCTATCCTTCCATGGAAGAAAAAATACATCTTTGAGAATTAAAAATGTCAAAGAACCTCATACTAAATGAGATTTGAGTTTTGTTTGTTGGTGAGATTGCTGGGGGTAGGAGATACTCGACTTGAATAGAAATATTGCTGCTGAGATTTAACCACTTAACTCTTTTCTTTACCAGCAGAGCTAAATCCATGTTTTTCATAACATAAATGGGAATTCTGAGATCTTTACCGTGTCTGGGGGAGACAATGATCTTGTCTTCAACAGACAGGTTTTGAAAGGTTTCTCAGGCGTGAGAGAGCACAAGGCTATAACCCAGCCCTGAAATTTATTAGCAGAAGCAGTTTACGACTATAAAGTCTCACTCTTAAGGCACACCAGTGCTTGCCTTCTATTTCAGGCCCTAACCAAAGCTGTCAGCTTCTCACTTTCAAAAGAATTCAGTTCACTTAATTAAAAAAACATTGTGTTTGTGAGAAGCCTATAGAAGTGTCCTGAAAACTCTGTCTTTGGTAGTTCTATAACTTTCATTTTGAATCACTGTCACTTTTTTCAATCAAGTTCACAGTCAAGGTTTTGAGTTTGAAGGCAGTTTTTCCTAACAATCAGGAGACTGGAGACTCTATCTCTATCACCCACATGCAACATGCCACATCCAACTAGCCCCAACTGACAACAGGCAAGATCTGGAAAGAAGTATTAGAAAGTGGATCAAAAAAAAGAAAAAAAAAAAAAAAAACTAAACTTTTTTTGTGATGCAATTCTTTAATGTCCTCACTCACTGGAAAGTTTTTCTAATATGACATTTGTCTTGGCAGATGAAGTGTCACATACTAAGCAGGTGATAAGTGGCATAACTCCGTGGAGGCATTTGGGAAAGCAAGTCAAAGACGCATGACAAACTGCGATGTGTAACTGTCAGCACAGACAGGCCAAAGTCCCCACATAAAAAGTTATTTGAAGGCTCCTCTCAGACTTGGCAACCCTACTGAAGTTAGACAGGCAAGGGTTCACTTTTTAAATGGTGTGTGTGTGTGTGTGTGTGTGTGAGAGAGAGAGACAGAGAGAGAGAGAGAGAGGGAGGGAGGGAGGGAGAGCACAAGTGAGCACAGGGGCTGGCTGTTATCTTTTCCATTGCTGAATACTTAAAACTGAAAATCAGAAGGCAGCGTTATATTTAAGATGCAAAGAAAGAGATGGAGATCTTCAAGAGAAAAACAAAGAGAAGTAAAGCAGATTTCCAAATACACCTGATAGTCACTTCAAGAGAGTAGCTAAAATTACCCCAGTTAGAGTGTCTTCTGTCACAAGCTCTGTTCCTAATGCATCTGAGGCCAAGTCCACCCCACATGGAGCTCCAAGCACAGTTCAGCTGGGAATTATACATCCACAGGGGTCTATAGGTCAAGATTTAAGTGCATTAACAGAGAGCCTCTTCAAGCTAATGTGACAGAGACGCATCAAATCCAAATTGAAGCCCAAAAGGAGAAACAAAACAAAATTAGTTCATTCATAACCTCAATGAGCTTTCATAAATTGAGACATATCTGTGCAATTTTAAAAACATTCTCCCAATGCCTTATTTCTGGCTGAATAAGTTTCTGCATGTAGGTAATTCAGGCATTGGCAAAGCACTTGCTTTGTGTGAAGGAAAATGAATGTGAAGATAGAGGAGAGAGGTGAAGAACCAGCTTCTAGCCTGCATCTGTTTCCAAGGTTTTCCAAATCTCAGAGGTCTTGCTTTAGAGCTATAACTATGTTGAAAGCAGCTTCCAAATTAAGTGGGATTCCAAACCACTTAGTATAGGTTGGTGACTAATTTGATTCGTACCAATAAGTTAATAGTGGGTTTCAATGAGGAGGTGTTCTTGGGCTGGTCTGCAACATTTGTAAGAATTATCCAGGCCCCTGATGCCATGGGAGGATATGCTGATGGGATAACCATATCCACAGGGGAAGGGCATAAGGAAACCAAGGGGCATGTGGTGGGCATGTAAAACTGTAGAGCCAGAAGAATGTAGCATCAGTCTGAATGATTGAGGTTGGTGTCAGAGTTGATCTGAAAGTTTTGAGCCCAAGAAGTGACCTTTACTGAAGAATGGAGAATAGAAAAAAAAAATGGATTTGGGAGTCAAGGGGATAAAGATGACCATCTATTGAGTTTGCCTTCCCAGCATCCATTCCACCTGGTTCTGGCCACAGTTAGTCAATTTTCTTCTATTTTTTAAATTTTTTTTAGTTATCGATAGACACAATACCTTTATTTTGTTTGTTTGTTTGTTTGTTTGTTTATTATTATTTTTTTATGGTGCTGAGGATCTAACCCAGTGTTTCACACATGCTAGACAAGTGCTCTGACACTGAGTTATAACCCCAGGTCGGTCAATTGTCTTCTAAGCACATAGCCACATTCTCAGTTCAAGAGGTTCAGGTACAACAGACACCCTCTTTGGCTCAAGTGGTAAACACCCAGGCCTGATTAATCAGTGAATTTCATCTCTTGGAACACAGAGAGGGCTCTATAATTTTTATACAGAAATGTTTCTGAATGTGAGAGTTTTAAGTTCTGTTTGCATAACACTTTATGTGAAATTAGGAAACTATCAAAGGATGGAGGAATGACTGAATATGGTGGGGTCGGGGGGAGTTGAAGCTCTTCTTCAGTGACCTCACTATTGTGCTTTATGCCACTACTAGTGCTTCAGGGATGGGCATATGATCAAGGTAGGCCAATGAAAGAAAGATAGCGCTGAGTTTTTTGTGTTTTTTTTTTGATGGAAAGTTTAGAATATAGAAACTTTCCTTTCACTGGGGATACAGAGCTGATAGAATGGGGTCCTGAAGCTTCTGATGGTCATGTTGTGGCTATGAGAGAAGAGTTTCCTGAGAAAATTAGGACAGAAGAGATCAGAGCCAAGGTGATGGACAAAGAATGTGGTGAATGACACAAATTCTTAATGGCATCCCTGGATCCAAAATCAGACTAGCTTGAAATCTATCTCTGGACCCCAATTTCCATGTTTTTTTTTTTCTTTCTTGAGCCAGTGACTCAGCAGAATCTTAATCGAAAAAGTATATAGTGCCCTGAACACTGTGCTAAATGTCCTTAGCTCTGAGATAAAGATTTGAGAGCCATTCACATGGGTAAAACAATAATAATAATAATAATAATAATAAAAATTTATTACTTTTTTTGCTTGGTGTCAGATATTGTTCTAAGGATCTTTTTTTCCCTTCCATCTCATGACAACTATGTGAGTTAGATACTATTCATATTTGTATTTTACATATAAAGATACTAATGGACACACAGGAAGTTTAGTAATTAGAATGGTAACACCAAGATGGCCCAGTGAAACCTCCTTCCTGATATTCGTCCTCATTTCATCTGTAGACTTCCTTCTACAGAATAGAATAAGGCAATGAGTAAGGCCCTGGGTTCACCTCCCAGCAACACACACACACAAACACACACACACACACACAAAATAAGACAGTAGTGGTAGTATGTAAATTGGAGACTATCTTAAATACAATTGGGTTTTCAATTGTATTTCTCATTTCTCTGTCTCTGTCTCTCTCTTTCTGTCTCTAATCATTCATTTTGGGGAAAAAACATTGTAACCAGGACTATAAAATGTCTCATACGGCAACTTAGGTCTCTGATCAATACTCACAGGAGTGACCTTGGAACTGGACCTTACAACCCTAGTTAAGTCTTTTCTGACTACAACTCATACAGAGAGTTTTGCTTGCCCCTAACGAGAGAACTTGAGCTATGAGAATCACTGCTGAACAAAAACAGAACTGATTTTTTTTTTTTTCTGTGTTGGGGATCAAACTCAGGGCCTAGCACATAAGACTAGAGAAGTGCTCTACTACTGAGCTAATCCCCAGGCCAGGGCTGAGTCTTAGTCAAGGATCTCACAGTATTACTCACAATGGATTTCAGAATTGCTATGGACCAGTGATGCCTTTGTGCCTTTCATTTCCTCTTTTTTCTGAACAGGAATGTCTACAAAGATTATCCTATGCCTGTTCCAGCATTGTACGGTGTGTGTGTGTGTGTGTGTGTGCGCTCGCGCGCGCACATGCATTAGAGGAGGCAGATAACTTATCTCTTATTACACAGATTTCACCGGTTTAATGATTAAGATGAACTATACTATTCCTATATATAAGGAATATGCCTAAGGACACTCATTCATAGCTTTACCTCATTACATTACAAATTTCTGGGCTTTGGAGTCTTATAATGGGCTGAGATTTTTGCGGGCTTTGAGAAGTGGTGAAAATATTTTATATGTGGAAGAGAGATGATTCAATGAGCAGTCAGAGAATAGACTGTTAAAGTTATCCTATAAGATGGCTCCTGATATACCCCGCCTCCTAAATTTCAGTACTTTGTGCAATCCTTTCTCTTCAAGTGTGGAGTGCACTTATTGACTTGCTCCCAGCAAAAAGGATAGGGCGGAAGTATTGGTACATGAGCTGAAGACTGTTCCATAAATGTAGTGTTGTTTCTACTCTCTCTTTTCTCTCTGTCTCTTAGATCATTTAGTGTGTTAGACATCTTTCTGTTGCTATGATAAAATACCTGAAAAAAAAAAACTTAAAAGGGAGAAAGGTTTATTTTGGCTCATGGTCTCAGAGATTTCTGCCCATGGTTGCTGACCCCATTGATTTGGGGCTTATGGCAAAGCAGTACATCACGGTAAAAGTGCGTAGCAGAGGAAGCGACTCAACTAATGGCAGTGGGGAAGCATAGAGAGAGAGCAAAGGGGTTGGGGTCCCAAAATCCCCTTCAAGGACACACCCTCAGTGATCTAACTTCCTTCCACTGGGCCCCACTACTAAAGGTTCTACCACCTCCCAATAGCACAATAGGCTGGGGACCAAGCCTTTAATATATGGGTCCTTGAGGACCAAAACACAACACAGCCTATGAGAAGCCACACTGTGAACAGTCCTAAATGGAGACCCAAATAGCAAGAAATTGAAATGTCCTGCCAACAACCAGGCAAATAAGCTTGGAAAAGAATCCTCTGGGGCTGGGGTTGTGGCTACTTAAAAGAAAAAAAATACAACTACGTAAAAAATAATAATAATCCTGTCTTGATCCAGAAGCTGCAGTCCTAACTGCCAGGCTCATTGAAACCTCAGCAGAGACCGCAAGCCAGAACTACCCCTCTAAGTGGTCCACACATTCCTAACTCTCAGAAACTTTGTAAGATAATTTAAACTACTTTGGGGGTAATTTGTTAAAACAGTAATTAATAATGGGCACACATTCTGTGATTCCATCTAAACAAGCTCTTGGGTGGAAAATGACGAGGCAGGGGCCAATGAAACTTCTGGAGTTCACTAACGTATTCTCCAGTTTGTTTGTGCAGGTGGTTATACATTTGTCACATATTGAATTGTGCACTAAAAAAGGATGTGTTACTGATGTATATTTTACCTTCATAAATTGGTTTTAAGAAAAGCAAGTAAGTGATGAGGAGGGGGGTCAGTAGGCTAAAAAGTAAGATGGTAAAAGCTAGAAGAGAAATGGGACAGTGTCTTAAGAATGTATCTGGGTCAGGAATTTTATTTATTTCTTGGGATAAAAGAGGCTTGAATAGTTTGAAGGCAGTCAATGAGGACTAAAGATATAAAAGAGAAAGTTCAAATTATAAAGTAAAATTCTGGAGGAAACTGAAATGATATGAAACAGGAGGGTTAGATAGTGAAATACTTCCTGAAGAAGATGGGTAAAGTGATTTTAGGCACTTAGATATTTCCAGCGTTCTCCATACAGTAGAAGATCTGTTTACACACCAAAAGTTAGAGGTTATTTGAGTTTAGGTAGGGAAGAAGTTTAATGTAGTTTTTGTGCAAATTGACACTGGAAAGTCAATTACTTTTGGATTTTCTGCTAAGGTGTTTGGTATTATTCAGTCAATAATAGGAAAGTGACCCCCTGGAAATGTTTTGAATAAGGAAGTGACCCCAGTCAGTGCCAGACTTTAATAAAATCATTCTGTTACAAAGGGAAATACAGATAGTTGGGAGATATTAAAAGCAAAGAAGGTGGCTCCACTGTAATCATTTAGTCAAAACTTGATATATGGATCCAAGAGATGCAGGAAAGGGAAACTTGTACTCAATCTGTGGAGGCATGAAAAGACAGAATGCTGGAGATGACTGGCTGGAGTTGAGAGAAGGGAAAGTCAGAAATTGAGCAGGTTGGGGAAGAAAAGTTCATTTTTGGAACTGAGTTTGTGGTTCAGCATGCTATACAGGTCAAGAGGTAGACATGCAATAGGTGGGAATGAAGGTTGACCCTTCCTCGGAGTGATCTGATCTGGTTGGGGTAGGATTTAGGAAGTATATATTTTCCATTCTTGACTAAGGAGTCAAGATCCTTTGAAATAAATAGCAGAGTGAGTGTTCTATTCCCAAATGTCATAGACTGGATATCTCAAACAACAGACATTTATTTCTCAATTATGGGAGGATGGGAAGTCCAAGATCGAGGTACTGTAGGTTTGTTTCTTCCCATGGGTCTCCTCCTGACTTGCAGACAGTTGTATTTTTGCTCTATCCTCTCATGTCAGAGAGATGAAACTCTGGTGTCTCTTTCTCTTCTTAAAAAGGCACTAATCCCATCATGTGGGGGATCCATCCTCATAACCTCATCTAAACTTAATCACCCACCCAAGGCCCCATCTCAATACATCACATTTTGGGTTAGTGTCTGGACATATGGTTTTTGAGGGGAAACAAACATTCAGTCCATTACAGTGGGGTAAATAGCAAATGATGCTTCAGAATATCTACCCTGTTCTTTCTGAAAAATTAGTTGAATAGATTTGGGCAGTGTTTCTTAAATTGGGTATCCTTAGTACAATATGAAGAGTTAATGCATTTTCTGAGAGCAATTGATTTCATGGTCAAAGAAATTTGAGAACTATAGGATTAAATAAATCTAAATAGCTTTATTTTTCATTTTCTCAGAGCCCTAATAGGTAATGCTACTGTGCACAGTGAAGCCTCAAGAGGAAAGGAATATACAATAAACCATTTCTTCTATTTATTTCAACATGCGAAGTTTTTTCTAATGTAAGTTTCTAGGAACTAATATTCCAAGGAAAGTACTTTAGGAAAAGTCTGGGTTAAACTGTGAAGAAAGTGCAGTTGCGTGCAGATATGGATTTCTCTTCTTTAATAGCACAAACTCTATACTTTAAGGAAAAATAATGTATTAAAGGTGAAAATAAATTTTTTAAAAAGTTGCCCAAGAAAACCTGAGCTTAGGCTTCACAGGAGTTATTGGAGTCCATTTCCATTAAATGGTGTTTAGGGCTCAAAAAACATGGTGTTTCTTTAACTCCAGCTTCAGAAACCTACCATTATAAATAATTGGGGATAATTACAAGAGCAGCTGAATAAACTGGAAAAGGCTGTGCATAAAGAGAAAAGCAAGAAGAGGAAATGTGCAGTGCTCCAGCCAGTCCATAAATCTCTCTGGAGGCAGAGAAACAGTTCCCATCTTCTTTAATCTGAAACTTACATTTAGAGTAAATACCAAACCAACCAAACCCAACCAAATCGAAATAATGTCACCTCAAAAAGTGGCTGCATTTTTGCTTATTTTTGTTTAGGGAGTTATTCAGAGGTAATCTCTGGATCCTTTTATAACCCTAAAATTAAATCCCTTTGGACTCCAGACTGAGAAATATGGCAATACCTTTGTCTGAGGTCAGGGTGGTCCATTAATCCCAAGACTTTTGTGATTCTCTTCCGTCCATCAACCCTTCAGCCCTAACCCTTCTACCATTGGAAATATAATGACTTTAGAAGGTTAATGTAGTCCCACGAGTAGATTTAAATAAACCTATTGCTGGAAGGGTTGTTATAGAGAAAAGCAAGGGTTTCAGAAATTAAATGAATTGTTTTATCAATAAGTGGTACATCTGGAGTACATTAATTGAAGGCTAGAGAGCCTCTGGGGGCAAGAGGCTGGGTGGCTGCCACACCTATTGAGGAGGTTAACACAAGATGATGTGCACTCTTTAATGGAGATTCTCTATTATAATTGTGGCAAGATGCATGTTTCCCTGAATTTCTCTAATATTGATTTTTTTTTTCTGCAAATTCTATCTACTCCTAGACTGTCTTATTTTATTGTCTCTAAAAGGGGAAATGGAGGAAGGAGTTAATGTGAACAGACAGTATGCCCAGGTTCTTTCATGTATCCATTGTAGTATGATTATTTGCTGGAATTGATCCCTTCAGACAAAGAATTTGAGCCTCCAAGATTCAGATATAACCCTGATTACTTCTAATGCCCTGGTCTTCTTGTTTCATATGAAGAGAACTTCAATCAGAGAGGTTAGGCACTCTCACACCCTAACAGCAGGAATGTAAAACATAGGTCAGTACAACTGTTCTGGAATTCTATTTGTAATTAAGTTCCCTATTTGTAATTTAAGTTCCCTAAAAAATGTTTGTTTCCTGATCTGGTGGTAAAATTGGGATCTTAAATGTCCCCCAAAGACCTACGTGTTAAAGGCTTAGACCTCAGCTTGGTGCTGTCAGGAAGTGGTAGAAACTTGAAGAATATGAGGTCTTAGGTCATTGTGTTAGTCAGCTTTTTGTCACTATGACGAAAATACCTGACAAGAACAACTTAGAGGAGGAAAAGTTTATTTGGGGCTTATGGTTTCAGAGGTCTCAGTTCATGGTAGGCTGGCTGAATTGTTCTGGGCCTGAGGTGAAGCAGATGTAATGGTAGAAGGGCATGACAGAGGAAAGCTGTTTAGCTCATGGCAGCTTGGAAGCAGAGAGGTTGCAGGGGGCAGGAGAGAGAAAGAAAGGAAAGCTAGGAACAGATACAGTCCAAGAGTACACCCTGTATGATCTATTTCCTTCAGCCATATCCCACCTGCCTATAGTTACCACCCAATAGTCCATTCAAATTATTAATCCATCAAATGGATTAATCAACTGATGAGGTCAGAGCTCTCATAATCCAATATTTTCACCTCTGAACATTGCTATGTTGCCTAACATCTGAGTTCTATGGAGGACATTTTAAATCCAAGCCATAACACTCATTGAGGGTATGCCTTTGTAAGACCTTGGTCTCTTTCTCTTTTGTGTCTTGGCCATGAGGTAAGCTACTTTGCTATGCCACATAGTCTCCACCATGATGTTATTGCCTTACCACAGGTCTAAAAGCAATGGGACTAACTGATCATGGACTGAAAGTTCTAAAACTATGAGCCAAAATAAACTTTATCTCTTTGTAAGTTGATTATCTTGGGTATTTGTTACAGTGACAGAAAAGTGACTAACATAACTGGTAATAATAATATTGATAGATGTAATTTACTGTATATCTCTCTGTCAATGAGTATACAACTCTAACCGACTTTTTAATTTTATGCCTGCAGAATTTCTGAAATGCATTATAGGAATATATTCTGAACATGGATCTTTTGATTAAGTAGCTCTTTATGAAGCACCTACTCTTTGGTAGACTGAGTGCTCACAATTCTAAGCAGAGTAAGAGGACCAGAGTGAGGGAAGATCTAGTGTATGTACTATTCTAAATTAGATTTGGTAACTTTCCCCTAGTTTTCTATTATTGGGAGATAAACTGCATCAATCAGCAGCTATGGGATTTGGAGCAAGTTACTTAATCTCCATAAACCTGCATTATATGTTAAAAGGGGATAGTAGTGCCAGTCTAAGGGGTGTTGTAAAGATAAATGAGATAAAAATCCATCAACCCCTGGGCATATAGCTCAGTGGTAGAGTCTGTACTTAGTGAGTGCAATGCCCTGAATTTGGTCCCTAGTATCATAGAAAGGAAGAAAGAAAGAACGAGAAAGAAAGAAAGAAAGAAAGAAAGAAAGAAAGAAAGAAAGAAAGAAAGAAAGAAAGAAAGAAAGATCAATCCCGAATTTGTTGTTCAGTGTAGTAGTCAGTACCCTTTTGAGAGCTTGAAATGTGACTAGGACTGGAAATATGTTGGTGGTAGAGCACTTGCTGCCTACCCATCATAGACCCTGAGTTCAATCCTCAGCACTACAATCAATCAAAGCTAGCTAGTCTGAATTGAGAAGTGATGTAAATATAATATACACTCTGGATTATTTAAAAAACAGTGTAGTATAAAGAATGTAAAATATAGCAATGAATTTTTATATCAATTATAATTGAAATTATAACATTTGGGATACATATCCATATATAAAAATATTTGTGGATATATATATCCATATACTTATATACATAGTTAAGTCAGATACTATTAAAAGTAATTTCACCTGTTTTTATGGTGAAATATGGCTGCTAGAAAATTTTAAATCATATATATGGCTCACATATATTTGACAGCGCTGGTCTTACATTAAGAAGGAAGTTTCCTTCTGCCCATAAGTAGTAAAAATTCAACTCTGAACTTCATTTTTTTTCTTTTTATTTTTTTAATTGTAAACAAATGGGGTACAACTTGTTTCTCTGATTATACATGAAGTAGAGACATACCATTTGTGTAATCATACATTTACATAGGGTAATGATGTTTGATTCATTCTGTTATTTTTCCTTCCCTCTACCCCTCCCACCCCTCTTTTCCCTCTATAAAGTTCCTCCTTCCTCCATTCTTGCCTCCCTC
Organism: Sciurus carolinensis; assembly: GCF_902686445.1. Classification (NCBI taxonomy): domain Eukaryota; kingdom Metazoa; phylum Chordata; class Mammalia; order Rodentia; family Sciuridae; genus Sciurus; species Sciurus carolinensis. The sequence goes on along the minus strand of NC_062214.1, from coordinate 59,163,373 downwards.
CCACCCCCCATTATGTATCATCATCCACTTATCAGCGAGATCATTTGTCCTTTGATATTTTGGGATTGGCTTATCTCACTTAGCATGATATTCTCCAACTTCATTTATTTGCCTGCAAATGCCATAATTTTATTCTTTATGGCTGAGTAATATTTCATTGTATTTATATACCACAGTTTCTTTATCCATTCATCAATTGATGGCTATTGTGAATTGAGCAGCTATGAACATTGATGTGGCTGCATCACTGTAGTATGCTGATTTTAAGTCCTTTGGGTATAGGCCAAGGAGTGGGATAGATGGATCAAATGGTGGTTCCATTCCAAGTTTTCTAAGGAATCCCTACACTGCTTTCCAGAGTGGCTGCACTAATTTGCAACCCTGCCAGCAAAGTATGAGTGTACCTTTTTCCCCACATCCTCACCAACACCTATTGTTGCTTGTATTCTTGATAATCGCCATTCTAATTGGGGTGAGATGGAATCTTAGGATAGTTTTGATTTGCATTTCTCGTATTACTAGAGATGTTGAACATTTTTAAATATATCTGTTGATTGTTTGTATATCTTCTTCTGTGAAGTGTCTGTTCATTTCCTTAGCCCATTTGTTGATTGGTTATTTGTATTCTTGGTGTAGAGTTTTTTGAGTTCTTTATAGATTCTGGAGATTAGTGCTCTATCTGAAGTATGAGTGGCAAAGATTTTCTCCCACTCTGTAGGCTCTCTCTTCACATTGTCGATAGTTTCCTTCCTACCTGATGCCCAATTTCTCTTAGAGTCCCCTATTACCACATGCATCCTCATCCCCTACTTTATCCATCCTAAGCATATCTGGGGATAAGGTGGTTCTTCTAAGATGAGAATCTGTTCTGATCTTTGTTACATTGCTTACAGTCATTTGAAGATTCCTCTAAGCTTTTAGGAATGGAGGTCAAATTCCCTAGCATGGTAGTATACCAGGCCCTTCATGACCTGGCTTCTGCTTTACCTTTTGTCCCTTCCTTTCTAATTTCTTATTTGCCCTGTTTCTGACACCTCCATATCTTTGAATTCATTCTTAGTTTTTTGGTAAGGTCCTCTACTACCTGTGTACATATACCTTAGCCTCCTACACGACTCTGCTGTTCTTTATCTGGTTCGTTGTCTTCCGAGACTCAGCATATTTGTCTCTTTCTCTCAGATGTTGCTATAGTTGGATTAGGAATGTCCTCCAAAGGCCTAAAGGCTTTGCCCTCAGCTTCGAAGGTGCTAAAATCTTTAAAAGGTAGGGTGTGGTGAAGGAAGTTAGTTTACTGGGGGCATGTCTTCAAGGGGGTAAGGGACTTTACCCCTTTTCTGTCTTTTTGCTTCCTGGATACTGTGATGTGAACAGGCCTCTTTCACCATATGCTCCTGCCATGACATACTTTAGGTGCAAAACAACATGGTCAAGCAACCATGGACCAAAACCTCTGTACCTGTGAGCCAAAATAAACCCTTCCTCCTTTTAGGTTGGTTATTTCAGGTATTTTGTCACAGCGACAGAAAGATGACCAAGACAGATGCCTTCCCTGAACATTCACTGTTTAACTGAAAGTATTCCTCTCTGTGTCTCCTAACACTTTGCATCTGCCTCTTTAAAGGCACTTAAACATTTGAACAGTTTAAAAAAATTTTTTTTGCCTGTTTCCCTCATACTGTGAGTTCCTTAATTAAGGACAGGAACTTGTTCTTTACCTGTAACCCCAAGTCCAAGCCTAATGCCTGGCACACTGTAAACTTTTGACAGCTATTTGCTAGCTGAAATAAGAGGCAGCTTTGGCACTGAAAAGGGGTCATTAGCTCATGGGTAGTGAATCAGTTCGAATTCTTGTGGATGTGAGAAACAATAACTTTTGCTTACTGGCTTTATTGGCTTATGTGATTGAAGTGTCTCCATATCCATCTTTAGGAATTGACATTGTTTTTTTTTTTTTTTTTTTTCATGTTTCCTACCTTTCCACTATGTTGGCTCTATCCTAAGAGGTTCTTTCCTCATGGTGACAAGATGGCTGTCAGACATATCCTTCCAAATTCCTGTCAAGGCAAAGACTAGAGTCAACAAAAACTCTGATAATTCAAATAGAGTGTAAAATTGGCTCCTGTTGCCCCTGGTTGACATATTTGGGATCATGTGACCAACCCTGAACTAGTTCCTATGCCTGTTGACTGGTTCAGATTTGGGTCATATGGTAAGACCACGGAATCAGGACTATGGTAGAGTTGGCATCACACCAAACAAAGGACTGAGAGAACTTCCCAAAGCAACATTGGAATATTATTTCTATCACAAAAGCAATAAAATGTCCACTGCTGCCCAAGAAGAACCCTGGGACAAGTTTGTTCTTGTGCTTCCTTTGCAAAAGTGGACATATTAGGAACCATGGGTCTCAAGAGAAGTTCGTGTTCCTCCAATTGTGCTTATTTTGTTTTTCTTTGCTTTGGCATTTCCGGGGTCTCTAGGAAATGGGATTTATCCTTGTTATATTAAATCAATTAGAGAGATATACATCAACTGGAGAGACACAAAATCCTACCACAGCTTGGTAAGACCTTGACATCTTTTCTGACTTTTAAACTTACTCAGGGAAAGTAAGAAGATTATTAAACCTGAAATCTCTTTCTATGAAGTGGGACATTCTCTGAAGAGATATTCAGTGTACCTTGAAAGAACAAATCTTCAGTATCAGGGACATTCAGTTTGAGGACACCTCATGGGAGTTCATTTTGTACAAATTCATTCATGCGAAACTTTTAAGTCCTCACTGTGTACTAGGTGCAGAAGAGGGAAGAGTAAACAAAATGACAGGGAGATTACATTATAATGGGGGACAGAACCAAAATACACATACAAAATAAGTAAGTTACTTTTAGATTGGAAAAAATGCTATGAAAACACTGAGTAATATTAAAGAGAAGGACTAGGTGAGAATGGACCTTTTTATTTATTATTGATTTCATTATTTTCTTCTTAACATGCAATACTAACATATAATAACACATAATAATTGTACACCTTTGTGGGGTGCTGTGTGATAATTTTTAATACATGTATATAATATGTAATGATCAACACAGAATAATTAGTATTTCCATTTCCTTACCAATTCTTTATGTTTGGCACCTTTGATCACTGCTCTTCTAGTTTTTCTCAAACATATAACAGGTTATTGTAAACTACAGTTATCCTACTGTGCTGTAGAACACTATAACTTGTTGTTCTGATCCATCCATATTTTAGGACTTGTTATGCAACCACTCTAAATTTCCTTGCTCAGCAATTGCCCTTCCTAGCTCCCAGCAATCACTAGTGTACTTTCTTCTACTTGAGGTCAACTTCTTTAGTTTCCACATATGACAGAGAACATGCAGCATTTGTCTCTGTGCTTGGCTCATTTCACTTAACATAGTGATCTCCATTTCCATTCATTCTGCAGAAAATGACAGGTTTTCATTCTTTTTATGGCTGAATAATATTCCATTGTCTTTTTCTAATCATCTGTTAGTGAATGTCTCAGTTTATTACATATCTCAGCTATTGTGAATAGCGCTACAATAAACACGAGCATGCAGGTGTCTCTTTGATTTGTTAATCTCATTTCCTTTGAAGAGATACCCAGAAGTGGGATGATTGGATCTTATGGGAATTTATTTTTAGTTTTTTAGTTTTAGTTTTTTTTAGTACTGGGGCTTGAACCCAGCAGTGCTTTACAACTGAGCTATATTCCCAGCGCTTTTAATTTTTTATCTTGTGTCAGAGTCTTGCTAAGTTGCTCAGGCTTGCCTCGAACTTGAATTCTCCTGCCTTAACCTCCTAAGTGGCTGGGATTGCAGGTGTGTCCTGCCATGTCCTGCTGTTTTTCAGTTTTTTGAGGAGCCTCCATACTGTTCTCCATAATAGAGGTACAATTACATTTGAGAGTGGGTTATTCTAGACAGGTTGGTGAGGCAAATGCAGTGGTGGCAGGGTCTAGCTGCTACAAAGAAGACATGTTTTAGACAATATTCATGTGAATTGGCAAGAATCTTAAGGACTGTATTTGTGACTAATTGCATAACAAGTTATTTTAGTTTATTGTGATTTTGATTTCTGTTCTGTGGACAGTGTAAAGCATTCCAACAGAGGGTTTCAATGTAGATTTTTAATTTTTTTCACCCATGTTAATTAATTACTAAAGATAACAGTCTGATTATGACACTGAATCAATATGTCTTTCTAAAAGTGTACTGCATGAAGTTTTTCCACTTTTAAATAATTTTGGTAAACTTTCCCAACACGGGGAAGTTAAAATTCCTTCAGGGTGATTACAGGTTTCATTGGAAATTTATGTATAATCTGCTTTGGTGGAAAAGCTGTTGTCTTCAGAAACTGCAGTATAGTTGAACTGACAGTTACCATTGAAAGGATCATTCAAGCTAAGTTATGGAATTACTTGGTTATAGAAATGATTACTGGGCTGAAGATGTAGATTAATGTAGCTTATACCCCCTATGAGGTGACCTTGGGTTTGACCTCCAGCACTGTAAAAAAGACAAAAAAAAAAAAAAAGGGAAAAGAAAAGAAAAAGATTGTTGGCATGTTCTGTGACTTATTATGCAATATATCTACATTGAATAATAGTACCAGATAAATTTTTAAATGGGAATAAAGCTTGTGAAGAAAATAGGATAACCAAGGAAGGTTTCTCTGAAGAAGGATATTTGGATAGCCATGCAGATAACTATTTAGGACTTCCCAGAGGACAGAGGACTCAGCTATCTGGAAAATTTAGAGTAGACTCTGCCTCTCAAAGTGGTATCCCAAACCAGCAGTTTCAGTACCACCTGGGAACTTTTTAGAAATGCAGAATCTCACAACCTCAAACCTACATTTAACAAAAATTCCCAGGTGATTTCATAGGTACAGTAAATTTGGAAAGTGCTGGACTTTCAATCCCTTCTGCAGCCCCCTGGAAAGGTGCAAATATCCTACTAAGGGTGGGGAGCAGGGAATGGGTTGTCAGTCACTAGAAAAGTGATATGGTAACATTTACTGCTGCCTTTGTAACGTATCTGCTAATGTTAAGATCCAAATGATTTTCTGGGTTAGCCCCCTTGAGGAACAACCTGCTTATGGTGAGATCCTTTGTGGCAGAGCCAGGACTAGAATCCAGGAGTCTCTTCTCTTTGTGACGACTATTAAATATTGACAAGGAGAGGTTTGAGTGAATATAGAAGAGGTTGAGCAGCATGATAAAGTGACTTGGAAATAATTTCACTTGAAGAACCCGGAGTAACCTTGGTTTCTCTCATTTTTGTGAAGATGAACTAAGAATATACATATAAGAACCAGGTTTACTGACAGGGAAGCAAATTTCAGCTCAATACTAGGAACATTTCTGAGATTTAGAAACTTTTGACATTGGGAGTGCCTGATAACAAGTATTAGGTATTCATAAAACTCTCTCAGGTGTTTAGTTGCTGGTAGTGAACCTATCTGGATCAGGGTTTCCCAAATGGCAGTCATTTGCATCTTTGTAAATTTTTTTTTCAAGTCCTGTAGGATTTTAAAAAACTGACCTTAAAAATACATGTTTAAAATACGTAAAGTGCACTAATCTTAAGAATACAGCTAAATGAGTTTTTCATATGTATATACCTTTCTTACCACCCAGATCAAAATACAGAACCAGCACCCCAAGGGTCCTCTGCTGCTCCTTCCCAGTCAATAATTTTCTTCTCGGTAATCATGGTTCTTTCATCAGTCTCTATAAACTGGTCTTGGACGTTCTTGAACTGCGTATGTCTCTGTTTTTCACTTAATATTTTTCAGTACTTTTTTTTTTTTCTTTTGTACTAGGGATTGAACTCAGGGGCATTACACCCCCAGACATTTAAAAAAAATTTTTTTTTCGACTTGCTAAGTTGCTTAAGGACTCGCTAAATTTCTGAAGTTGACCTGGAATTTGTGATCCTCCGGCCTCGGCCTCTGGAGTCGCTGGGATTACAGGAGTGGGTCATCGGGCCGGGTTAGAGTCATTTTTCCTTTTTTTTTTTTTTTTTTTTTTTTTTTTTTTTTACAACTATTGACCTAAGAAATGACAACCGTAAAACAGTGGTTTGACATAAGAGTCATTCTCACCCTGCCCTCCCTCCCAATACGTATTAATATTAGAGTGAAGACGTTTCTTCGTGTTCCAACTAATATAATATCCTGGACCACCACTGGTACTTGGGTCATACTGTACTTCTCAGAAGCCACCAGATGATTTCTGAGGTCCTTTGCAATTCTAAGCCTAAGATTGTGTGGTGATCGAGTAGCCAAAGCTTCACAATGCACAGTGACAATCCGGATTTCTCCACTGCGCCATCTATCCATTATTTATCTATCAAGTAACACTTGTTGAGTCTCTTAACATTGGACAACTGGAAGATCCCACTTCCTGATTGAGTTGTAGGGGAGAATAGAAGAAAAAATCATTTGAGCGTGTGTGGTAAGCGCTACAGCTCAGGTAAGCACCGAGCACACAGAGGAAGGGCGGTTTCCGGAGATTGGGTGGAGAGGAGAAGGTGGGTGGGCATTTCGGCTAGCAGCAGCTGCCAGCTACCCGACTTTGATCACTTTGCTGCGGAGCAGCGGCGGCGGCGGTCAACCTCAGCCTCCCTTAGCAACCAGAGCACACTGCCCAGAAGTCTTCCTATTGGCTTCACGGAGTTTGATGGGCAGCTCTGCCATGCAATCCCAGCTCTTGGCGCTGGGCACCGCGCTTACTCACGGGAGGGCTCATAGGCGTTACAGCCCTCCTCCAGTGCCCCGCCCAAAGCCCGGCGCTTGCGGCGCATGCGCGGGTGGCTGGGTTGTGTGCTGGGCCAGCGCGGAGCCGAAGCAACCGTGGTGAAGCGCCTGGGTTCGGTGGAACCCGCCTTGTTGGCTCCTTGCTTAGTAGCCGTCGCCTCAGCCGCCACCGGAGAGCGGCCGTCTATTGTCTTTCTCCGCGGCGAAGGTGCGGAGCTGCTCCGGCTCGGCCCGCGGGGGAGCCCCGGGAGCCGCACGGTGAGAGCGCAACTTAGTTGACGGAGTTGGGGGAAGTTTTGCGGCTTGAGGAGGGGTCGGGGCGAGGAGGGCCGAGCGCGGGCCCCTCCCCCTGCGGCAGCTTCTGGGGGCGGGGGACGGGGGCGCGCGCGCGGGGATGAATGGGCGGCGGGCACTCCCGCGGCCCCGCTCTGTGGACCCTCCTCCGGTATTGTCTGCGCCCGGGCCGCGGCGCGCCTCCTGCTCCTGCAGTTCCCTTTTGGGCTGCTGTGGCTCCCGGGTGGGGGGCGCGGCACCTCTCCCGGCCGCGGTTGCTCCTGTGGCGCCCGCGCCCCCCGCGAGGCTTTGGACCCTCGCCCGGGGCTCCACGCCACGGGGGCCGTCCTTCTCCTTGGCGGGCAGCCGCTCGATGTGTAGCGCGGGTCCAGCGAAGTGCGCTGCGGTGAACAAGTGCTACGAGCGTAAGGGAGCGGCTCCCCCGGGCCGACGCGTACCGTAAACACGTCGGGCCGCACCCGCTTCGGGGGCTTTTCTGCGCCTTGTCCGGGGGCGCGGCCCTACAGACCCGTGCTTTTTCTCGGGAGACCAGAGGCCTGGGGTACCCGTGCGGTCCACACGCGCTCGGCAGACGGCGTATTCGGCTCACCTTGCCATCGAGCTCAAGTGCAGCTACACTTTGAGACCAAACGAAACAGTTTTTTGATAAATATGGCTCACTGACACTTTTAAAATTTTTGTTTTTATTTGCTAAGTCAGCCAGTATGTAAGGAGTTTTAAAAACTCATGGGGAAAAAAACCCTCTTTCTTTTTTTTTTTCCCATTAAAAAAGGGTAGACAATTAAAAAAAAAACCAATTCTTAATAATTCCCTCATATTATTTGTAGATCCTACTGTGTACTCAGAAATGCACAATGAAAGTTGGATTGAGCAATATTTTGATGTTCGCTCTTTGCTTTTGTACTTCATAATGAAGTTATTTTGAGAGTTTATTGCCTCAGGCAGATATAAAGTGCATAGCAGTGGATCTCTTTTGGTTATTACCCCCACCCTGTTTTATTTTCAGATGAAGCAGCTTATTCAATTTTTATAAACTGTTGGATTGCTCAGATCAGAACAAATCCTGCAGTGCTTGAAAGGTCATTATTTGCAAATTTGTAAAGGAGTTATGATCATTTGTGATAAATCAGTGTTACCATTCTTATCCTCGATAATGGTCTCTTGGGATCTGTGGACTGCATTAATTACAAGCCTTGTTAAGCTTTGGTTGTACTGCATTCGGTTTGTTGGTCTTAGGATATGGGAATAATTCTGTTTAAATTCCCCAGATGAAACTAGCTTAAATGTCTGTTATTCATAGTGGAACAAACTGACCAGAGTATCACTTAACATTAATTTCATTTGTATCCCTTTGCCATCTGCTAAATTAAAAAGAGAAATTTGGGAATTACTGAGTGTGATACTTTGTTTTGATTTCTCATGCTAAGTGAGTAATGTGGAGAAGTGATTTGGGGTTTTTCTGGTTTGGTTGGCCTCCTTTTACTTGAAAACCAACTTTCTTCACCTGATGAAACTAAAGGACAGCCTTTCTTAAGGCATATTCTTAAGGCATAGGCTTTGAGGAGTCACGATGTTTGGCTTCCTTTCCTGGTTGTGTGGTTTTGTGTGTGTGTGTGTTTGGGATTGTGGGTGGAAGGGAGGGAGGGTAACAGGGAAGGAGTTGTCAGGGAGGGATATAATGTAAACAAATACTACTTAAAACATAAGGTGACAAGTACACCAGTTGCTTTTCTTCTCTAGGCTGTGATAGGGTGCTGTACATACTTTTGTTTTAGAATTTCTTAGTTCATTTATTTGCTGGACTAACAGTATCTGTACTGATAGTATAAATGGACTCCTCTGGTTTTTTAACTCCTTGAAGGCTGTAATGGGCCTTACTTAGCTTTGAATCCTCTTTGCCAAACAGAGTGTTATACACAATGCAGTCATTCAGCATGTATTTGAATTGGGTGAAATGCTTTTCACTAGCTAGTGGTAGTGAACAGAGGAGAGAGCCATTGACTCTGAGGACTTATCCAAATTGAGAGTTTACTTGTACATCTGTGATGAAATTTAGTTTTTTTTTTTTAAAACAGATTTCTCACTCTTCTTTTCATCTGTTGATTTCTTCTTGAAAAGAAGTGGGGTTCCATGCACTATGGATTTCAAAATTAAAGATTGCAATTTAGAAACCACCAGCCCCATGGTGAAAGGTGAAAATGTTAAAACTACTGTACCAATCCATTCACAACTCTGCCTGTTCCTCCATTGTGAAATTGGGAGGTAGCACAATTTAGAAGGGAGTACACATACTTTGAAGGTAGGTAAATTTGAATTCAAATCCTCAAATTTCCTTTGAATACTTTTGGCCTTGAGCACTTCACTTTTCCTCTTAGCTTGTTTTCTGTTCTGTAAGGCGTAGTAGTGTGTTTACGGTGTTCTTAGGAATAAGTAAAACACTGTTAGTACAGTGTCTGACATTAAGTAGATGGCTGTCTCTTGGAAGCCATAATGACAATTTTGATGCATTTTTTACATAACTACAAAAGCATTCTTAAAAGTAATGCTGCTGAGTATGCTGGTTCAGCTGTTTTTTTTTTTGATAAAGAAGGAATCCTGAGACTTGAGTTTTATTTATATGCCCCCCCCCTTTTTTTTTTTAGTACTGGGGATTAAACCCAGGGACACTTTCCCACTGAACTGTATCCCCAGCCCTTTTAATTTTTTATTTTGAGACAGAGTTTTTCTAAGTTGCCCAGGCTGGCCTTGAACTTGGTGATTCTCTTGTCTCAGCTTCGTGAGTAGCTGGAATTACAGTTGTGCTGCCACTGCGTCCAACTGTACTTGCTCCTATAAGGTTAACTGTTAAGTACACTCAAATAGGCTTGATTTACTGTAGTTATTATTGATGAGGGCAGGTGTCCATTTGAATGTATTGTTTCCTCGGTCAGACTGTCTTAACCACTGTGAATGGGGAGAGAGGAAGAAGCAGTTGGTAGAAAGTTTGTTTTGTGAGTATGTCCTCAGATTTATAGTCTCCCACTCCACTTTTGGGTTGAATGGTACATAATAAGTAGAAGATGACTAAATAACCCATTTTTTATCAGTCTTTGTTGGGAGGATGGATTAGCATCCATCCTGAAGTACTGTTGTTTGTATGAATACAACATGTGTTGGGCAGTGGAGTACTTTATCTTTTACCTCTTCAGAGCTGTGTTTAGTATCTGAGGAAGGTGAATATAGTGTGTTTATACACTGGATATTGGGGTGAGAGAGGAGGAATAGATGTGAACTGTTTACCATTTATGTCACTCTGTAGGCTCTTTAATTGGAAATTAATGTTTTTGAATTTTTACTTTCTGATCAAATCATAAACTCCTACTTGTCCATAGTATTAACCTGTCACCCAAAATAACCAGTTATTCCTAAATGGTTAAGAATTAATTGAATATGCATTCTACAATTATTTGGTGTGTTAACATGTTTAAGACATGTTAGAGAAAAGCCCATAGGAATTAAAGAGTTTTACAGAACTGGACTTGGTCCTCTGATGGTCATCTCTAGTAAAAGCATGTGATATGGAACTACAGGATCTGACTTCACATCCAGACTTTGCCATTATTTGGTATGTGATTTTGAGTAAGCTGCTTTATTTGCCTCAGACTTAGTATCCTTGCTTATAAAATGAAAAATTAAGGGGCTGGGGAGATAGCTCAGACGGTAGAGTGCTTGCCTTGTAAGCACAAGGCCCTGGGTTCGATTCCCAGCACCCCCCCAAAAAAAAAAATTAATATCATTCTTATCCTATTTCCTACATACTACTGTTGTGAGAAGCGCATGAGATAAATCACTATACAAGTGCTGTGTGGTGGTGTAATTTCATTGGTTAGCTTCTGCTTTGGAAAAAATTGAAATCCAGTCTAAAAGGGGAAAACATCCACCTTGTTTTTTCCTTAAAGAAGGTAATTAAAATTGTACAATATTTTTATTGTCATTCTTCTTGCTTGTGGAAAACTGATTTTTCTTTTCACTTTTGGGTCTTCTTATATTTCCTTTTATAACATTTGTCATGGAATATTTTCCTAAACTGAATAAATTTCACCTCACAGTACTTGTTGTTAGACCCAGATTACAGTGGGCTCATAAGAACTGACATTAATGCCAGTGCTTGAAGTCAGGTGGAACCACAATAAACAATGAATGAAGAATATCAGAATATTTCAAAAGACTACAAAAGAAGCTCGTGTAGTTGTCTGATCTTTACTATCATTTTCATACTTAAGGTTAAAAAAACTTGTTTTACAAGTCAGGGGAGTGTGCCTCTTATATGCCAGATGTTGTACTGTATCTTACCTGTATTTCTTAGTTAAGTCTTAAAACAAACCTATGAGGCAGGAATTAACCTATTTTTAGGATGTGGAAATAACTCCAAAGTGACTTGGCAGTGACCATGTAGGTAGTAGGCCATGGTGCTGAAATTTGAATTCTGGCTCCATAGGCAATGCTTTTCACATCATTGATAGCTATCATTTGGGAAAAAGTACATTTGGAAAGTCAAGTTTATTGAGTCATTGTGTGATAAAGTGCACCCATTTTAAATATGTAGAGGTCAGTGATTTTGTAAAGGTATCCATGCTTATAACGTAGCAAGCATGATCAAGATACAGAACATTTTGGGCTGGGGATGTGGCTCAGTGGTCAAGTGCTGGCTTAGCACATGTGAGACATTGGGTTCGATTCTCAGCACCACATAAAAGAATAAATAAAGATATCGTGTCCATCTGTAACTAAAATATTTTTAAAAAAAGATATAGGACATTTCTATCATTTGTGATGTGCTGCTTTGTCCCTTCAACTCTCACCCATTGTCTACCTCACCATAGACAACTAGGGTACTCTCTTTTCTATCATTGTAGTTTAGTTTTGTTTTGCCAAATCTGGCCTGCTGCTTGTTTTTGTAAATGAGGTTTTATTGGGACTGCCATGCCCTTTTGTTTACATATTGTCTATGACTGCTTTGGTGCTACAGTGGCATCCTGGATTAGTTAACATAGAGACCCTGTGGTCCTCAAAGCTAAAAATATTTAGTTTAGCCTTCTACAGGAATAAATTTGCTGATCCTTATTCTATATAACCAAATTCAGGGCCTGGGGTTGTAGCTCAGTGGTAGAACACTTGCCTAGCATGTGTGAGGCACTGGGTTCGATCCTCAGCATCACATAAAAATAAATAAAATAACAAAATGCAGTTATTCCCATATAAGAAGCTTAAAAATAATTCTGACCTATTATTCAGTACATATTCAGCTATTTCTTTTTGTCCTTCACATGTCTTTTATAGTTGATTTAAAACAGTTTTATTTGAACCAGGGTAAAATCAAAGTTCTCTCAGTACATTTTTATGTTTCTTCTAGTCTTTTGTCATTCTTTTTTAAATGTATAGATTACATTCACTAAAATTCACCCATTTTAATGTGTAGTGCTTTGACTTTTGACAAATGTATACATTCATATAACCACTACTTGAAATCAAACAGTTCCTTCATCTTCCAAAATTCTTCTCTTTGTCATCAACCCATTCTTCACTCCCACACCTTAGAAATTGTTGATCTGTTTTCTGTCTCCAAGTATTTTTTGCCTTTTCTAGAATGTCATTTTGGGCTGGGGTTGTGACTCTGTAGTAGAGCACTTGCCTAGCACGTGTGGGGTACTGGGTTCGATCCTCAGCACCACATAAAAATAAACAAAATAAGGGTATTGTGTCCATCTACAACTAAAAAATATATATAAAAAGAATGTCCTAATAAATGGAATTATACAGAATGTAGCTTTTTTGCCCAATGACTAATGATGGTATCTTTTCATGTGATTATTTGCCATTCTTTGGTGATGTTCTATTTAAAATTGCACATTAAACATATTGTTTTATTGTATATATTCTAGATATGTGATTATGATTTACAAATTTTCTCCTGTTTCTTATCTTTTTATCCTCTTTTTAGATGTTAATTGTATTTTTTATATCTTTATTTATTTTCATGTGATGCTGAGGATTGAACCCAGTTCCTCACTATTGCTAGGCAAATGCTGCACCACTGAGCTATAACCACAGCCTGTTATCCTCTTAATAATGTCATTTGAGGAGCAGAATATCCTAATTTACAATGTTTTTCTTTCATGGACCATTTTACTGGGGGGCGGGTACCAGGGATTGAACTCAGAAGCACTTAACCCCTGAGCCATATCCCCAACCCTATTAGAGACAGGGTCTCACCGAATTGCTTAGCACCTTGCTTTTTTGCTGAGGCTGGCTTTGAACTTCATATCCTCCTGCCAGACCCTCCCAAATTGCTGGACTTATGGGTGTGTGCCACTCTGCCTGGGTTTCATGGATCATTCTTTTGGTGTAATGTCAGAGAAATCTTTGCTAACTTTATAGCACAAAAATTTCCTCCTGTATTTTCTTTCAGGAGCTTTATAGTTTTAAATTTTATGTTTAGTTTTGTGACCAACTTTGAGTTAATTTCCCTGAGTGATTCAAGTATGAAATTTTTTTTTTCTTTTTTTGTTCTTGTTTTTTTGTATATGGATCTTCCAGCCATGAGTGGTGTAAATACTATCCTTTCTTTGTTGAATTACCTTTGTGGAAAGTTGATCATATATGTATGGGTCTGTTTCTGATATTCTACCTACTCATCAGTGTTTCATTTCTCTCTATTATCATTATTGATTACTTTAGCTTTGTAGTCCCTCCCACCTGTTCTTTTTTGTTGGTGTTCACTAGCTGGGGCTCACACATGATGGGCAAACATTCTATCACTGAACTACTTCCCCGAACCACTATAGCTTTCTTGAAATCAGGTAGTGTGAGTTCTGTATTATGTTTATTTTTCAGAATTCCTTCTGGCTGTGTATTGCTTTGCCTTTCCATGCACTTTTTAGAATGATCTAGTTAATTTCTAAAAAACCCGTCTGGAATTTTTTGATTTTTCTTTTCTTCTTTTTTTCTTTCTTTTGTGGTGCTAAGGATGGGAACCCTTTATCTCACATGTGCTAGGTAAGGTATACTGCCCAGCCCTGCAGTTGGGATTTTTTTTGTTGTTGTTTTGGGTACTGGGAATTGAACTCTGGGCCACTCACCACTGAGCCACATCCGCAGCCCTATTTTGTATTTTATTTAGAGACACGGTCTCACTGGGTTGTTTAGCACCTTGCTTTTGCTGAGACTGGCTTTGAACTCAAGATCCTCCTGCCTCACCCTTGGGAGCTACTGGGATTACAGGTGTGTGCCACTGCAGATCAGGGGAGAATTGACATCTTCATGACATTGAGCCACGAACATGGTATATATGTTTACTTAGGTCGTCTTTGACTTTTCATCACATTATAGTTTTCAACAGTTGGATCTTGCATATGTTTTGTATGCTTTATACAGTAGTCCCTGCCTATCTGCAGTTTCCATATCTGTGGTTTCAGTTACTGCTGTCAACAAAAAGGCTGAGTACAGTAGAGTAAGATATTTTGAGAGAAAAAAGAGAGAAAGACCACATTCTTATTATAGGATGTTGTTACAGTTCTATTTTACTAGTTCATTATTAGTTTCTTATTTTGTTTTATTTACAAATTAAACCTTATTATAGGCATGTATATGTAGGAAAAAAATAGTACATACAGGGTTAGGTACTACTGTTGTTGGTTTTAGGCATCCATTGGAGGGCTTGGGATTCTGCAAATAAGGGAGTGCTACTATTATCAGAGTTAGTAGGACTCCACACATTCTGAAAACTTGTCTTATCACGATAAAAATATTGTTTTGAAATCTGTTGTACATTTCCTGTTTTTAAAGGTGTTGGTAATAGTTAAGAGATAATGACATTTTTAATGTGATGCAAGGTTATTATTTGTGTGTACTTCACGTACATAGATACACAGAAGAATATGAAAGGAGGCTGTTGTAAAATGTTTAGTCACTTGAGTGAGATGATAGGGTAATTTTTGATTTTCAGATTTCCTGCAGTGTATGTATTTGTCTTTACTCTTATTTTTCATAAACGAAGTTAATATTTTTGGAGGGTCTGCTCGGTGAGTTTCTGGGATAATGGGCTTCATTTGTTTGTGGTTGCTAATGTTACTTACTACCATTGACTGTTTTTTTTTTTTTTTTTTTTTTTTTTTTTTTAATTAAGCCCTTAATCATAAATGGCAGTCAGGTAGGAGGGTATGGGTGGTTTTGATATGAATCTATACCAGCTCCTTGGAATATTGTTAGCACATGCTAGTTGTGGCACCATGTTGTTCACATCAGAGAAATTAAGCAGAGGTGTGGGGTTTTTGGTTTTGTTTTAAATCTGAATTTTATCAGATTTTTAAAAATTTTGGTACTGAGAATTGAACCCAGGAATGCTTTACTACTGAACTACTTCCCCAGCCCTTTTTTATTTTTTATTTAGAGACAGGGCCTCACTAAATTGCTTAAATGCCTCACTGAGTTGCTGAGTCTGGCTTTGCTCTTGTGATCCTTCTGTCTCAGCCTCCTTAGTCATTGGGATTATAGGTGTGGGCCACTGCACCTAGCTAACTCAAATTTTTAAAAGTATTCATTTTCCCAGGTGGTGGCTATTTTAAAGGTGGTGGATATATCAGGAGCTTTTTGCAAATTTGGCATTTTCTGTAATTCATGAATCACTTCTGAAAGCACTTAGAAAGATTTGGGTGGTATCAGTAAATTAACCTGCCTTCCTGGTCTTGCTAGTCGAATTCTGCTTGTCCAAAGTGGGTGTGTTTTTGGAGTGGGAGAAAGGAAGTCTATTATGACCTTGTGTGGTTGACAAACAGAGAGATGGTTTTTGCCTCTTGGATGCTCCACAAGTGGTTGAACTCAGAATACAAAGGAACTTTGGATGAGACCTTACAGTTGTGGGGTTACTTAGGGAAAAATGGTAGAGCAGGAGTTGAAGTGGAGTTCTTTTGTTTTTATTCCCCTGTGGTACTGGGGATTTAACCCAGGACCTTGAGCATGGTAGTCAAGTACTGTGTCACTGAGCTACATTGCCAACCCTTTTTATTTTATTTTTGAGGCAGGTTCTTGCTAAGTTGTTCAGGCTGGTCTTGAACTTGTGATCCTCCTGAGTCCGAAAGGCACATACCGTCTTGCCTGGTGAGAGAAGTAGTGTTCTCAGTATTCATTTGGTCACAGGAAATCTTGGGGCCTGGCTAAGGTGCTTTCTCTCTTTTGAGAATTGAAGCCATATATTGATCAGTGGCAAACTAAACCTTTCTTCTAGGACTTTGTGACTATATAAACGTAGTAGTCTGACTTTATTGTATGTGCCACAAGTCATATTTTTTCACTGTGATATAATTATATGCAAAATAGCTTAAAATTCCAGCTTGTTTGTGTTGTAAATAGAAAATCACTGTGGTCTGCTCTTAAAAATCTTGCTAGAATTCTTAAAAACCTACTAGGCATTCAGGTTTCTGTTTTGAAAGCCAGAAACTTACCAGTAGAATTATATTTTCCCTCATGCAGGAACTTTGAAGATGGAAATTAATAATTAACATTTGCATATTTGTTCTCATCTTTAAAGTGTTTTACAGATATTTAATTAGTTCATATTTAACCTGTATTAGAAGTTGAAAATGTAGCTTTTTTTTTTAGTTTCATTGTGGCAGTAGAGAAGTATTAGGTGGGGAGTCTTAAGTGAGAGAAATGCAGGTGCTAAACAGCTTTCCTCAGCCCCTAACTTTTGGCCTAGCTTAGTTCTCATCAAGCATGTTTATGGGAAAAGACATGGGTAAGTCAAAGACTTGTAATGCAGCTTTCTCTTCTGTAGTCCCTTAAATGTGAATTGTCCCAGTTCATTCCTCTGAGCATATTTTAAAGGGCAGGACAGGATTGGAGCTGACCCCAGGCACATGAATAGAGCTGTTATGCATGCAAATTTCTGGGGGAAATTCTTTTTCTTTTTATTTCTGGTTCAGGAGATAATGACTGTAATGGATACCTTGCTGCTTTCCTCCCCACCACTTGTTACCTGATTTTATCACCTTCTTTCCTACCCCCAGTAAAAATGGATTTTGCTGCAGGATTATATAGTTGAGAAGAGTTGAAAGTCTCAGAGCTGCTGTGTGACCTTGAGCAGTCCACTGCTTTTCTTCTGCCATTGGGTTCTTTTGTTCTGTGAAATCATACTTGTTAATGACTTACTTTTCATTTGAGCCCTAGAGGGGTGGCCAGAGAAAGATGTAAAATTTAGGCTCTTGGTCATGAAATGAGACAGAGGATGTTTTCCTATCAGTGAGGGCCCCCCCCCAGCTCAGAATTCTTCAGTTTTGGTGATTTCCTTTCTACTTTGCTTGGAATAGTTACTTGGTTTTCTTACTGTTAATTGTCAGCCCCATTATTATACTTTAACCCCCCCCCCCCCCCTTTTCTTTCCATATAGTGCAATAAATAGGACCATTTGAGAAATGTTGTGTCTGGGTGATTTCCTAAGGCAGGGTATCTTTTTTCATCATTGCTTATACTCACAGGGACTTGTTTATGAATCTTTAGATAACCCTGCCAAGAGAAACCTTTTGTGAAGGCAGAAAGAAAATCTTAGAGCTTGGCATGTATATTTAATTAAAAATTTTTTGATCATGAATGGGAATCTGTTCTTTTAATGGGGCTAGATAAGAATGACCCTAAGTTTTTCCTCATCAGATGGCGTTTTTTCAAAGTCTCTGCCCCTCTTTCCCTTTTATTCTTCTATTAAAATCCAAAAATTGAAAAGTGACATGAGTTGCTTGTGGCTGGAGAAAGAATCTCCTTTTTTAGAA
The DNA here is from genome assembly GCF_902686445.1 of Sciurus carolinensis. Lineage (NCBI taxonomy): Eukaryota > Metazoa > Chordata > Mammalia > Rodentia > Sciuridae > Sciurus > Sciurus carolinensis. The sequence continues at coordinate 59,145,488 of NC_062214.1, read as the reverse complement.
ATATTTTTCGTTGTAGGTGGACACAATACCTGTATTTTATTTATTTTTATGCATTGCTGAGGATTGAACTCAGGGCTTCACATGTGCTAAGCAAGCACTCTAACACTGAGCTACAACCCCAGCCCCTAGAGCATCTCTTTTAAACATTAAATATACCAAGGTTTTATTTTTATTTTATTTATTTAAAAACTTTCTTTTAGTTGTAGGTGGATACATCACCTTTCTTTCTTTCTTTCTTTCTTTCTTTCTTTCTTTCTTTCTTTCTTATTATTGTTTTTTTGGTTGTTGCTGGACCTCTATTTTTTTTATTCATTTATTTGTACGCGATGCTGAGGATCACACCCAGTGCCTCACACATGCTAGGCAGGTGCCTGCCACTGAGCCACAACTCCAGCCCAGTATACCCAGGTTAAGCTATTCATTCTTTCTTTTCTTCCAGCAAGATTTTTGGTAACCTGGAAGGAATGTTGTATAGCTGGACCTTGAATAATACTTTATGTGATCTTTGCATAATGAGATTGGCTTAGTTAAATGTTTCAAGCCACTCTTTTATTTAAAAAGATGTCTGTCCTTATTATGCAGTAACTTAAAGAACTATTAAGTGTATATTATAATTAAACTATTAAACTGTTAAAAAAAGGATGTCTGAAGGTAACATTTACATACCTTTTTGAAAAAGGGAACCTTTTTTTGGGGGGCGTTGAGGATAAATTATGAATATAAATTAGACAACAAAGAAGTTTTCTTTTGGAAACCTAGCTGGTTATAGCAGTATTGTAAACTATAGAAATGAATTTTCCAAGATATTGTGCTAGAATAAATGATTTTCCTATTTAAAATAGGGATTTGAGTTGTACTGTTTTTACTCACTGCTTTCTTTATCCCATATTGTCTTTGCCTACTGTTTTATTTCCTTGCTCACAAGTTAACAGTAGAATTTGTCAGATTGTTAACTGAGTAGGTTGGGTAAGGCAATACTGCATGCTTATATTTCTTCCTACTAGATTATAACCTCTTTGGAGGCAGATTTTTCTCTGCTTTATTCATCACTCTATCCTTAGCGTGGCACATAATATTTGCTGTTTGGATTGATGGAAGGATGAATAAGATTTTGCCAAAACTATATATGTATTATTTAACTTAAAATATATCCTGTTGAGAATAAATAAACAAATTTTAATTTTTATTTCCTTAGCAGCAGCTTTAGTTTGATTTTATGAGTTTAAAGTAATAGCTTTTGAGGGAAGAAAAGACACCATGTTAAGTGGAAGATTGATCAGTGTTGCTCAAGTTTATAGGCAAAATTTGTACAACTGTTGCCTGGCTTTTGTGTAGTGCTCTATCACTTTTATATTTTAAACTTGTTCAGCACTTTTATGATTGGCCTTTGGTTAGTTGACCTGAAAATGTAGGCATAGCATGCTTGCCTAATTTATTTAAAAAATATTTATAATTTTAAAATATTCAAAATGGAGCAGTAGAATTGATACCTCTGTACCCGTTACCCAGGTTCTAGAGAATTAACAAGATTTTGCTGTTCTTTGCATGTGTCATTTTTAAAATGTCAGCTTTATTTTAATGAAGTCTGTATACCATTAAATTCACCCTTGCTTCATTTTAATTATGTTCATGTAAGTTGTCTTCAAAGTTGTTATCATTTCCTTAATGGTGATTTTAAGTGTTATTTTTATTCTGATGTTTAATAGTATAAATTGTGAAATGTTTCTGTAAAACATGGCAGGATATGTTTCCAGGATACCAATGAGACAACTTTTAACTCAAAGCAAATGAGTGCTGAGTAACCTATTTTCCTTTCAACAGAATAATTACAGAAATAGGACCATAAACCTTCTATTAAGCACTTTTATATGAAATCTGAGGTTTCTGTGAAATTAGACATGGAAAATTAAATAAAGCTGTGCAAATTTCTGATCTGTGCAGTTTTTGAGTTCTCCCTTTTGTTAGACTTTTTTTTGTTTGGGTGATTTTTCTCTTAAATGTCAGCACAAGAATGTTATGATTTATATAAAATTATTTTTGGTTACTTGTCAATTTTTTCACCTTGCCCCCATAGAATTTAGTGATTTTTTTTTTCCTCTCTAGGATTTGTTTTTCTTCTTAAAATACATTCCCATTTACTTTGAATTTTGTGAAGAAAATACTTTTTTTTTGAGGCAGTAGAATACCTTAATAAATTTTATAATTTTAAATAATTTATTGGGCAATGTATATAAAAATGTTGATTTTCCCCCCCTGCTTTTAAATTCAGATCAGCATCTTAAAAACATTTATTTGAAGCCCAAGAACAATTGGTAACACTGTTTTTCATGGCTGCAGATTATATATATTGTATTCTAAGGCCATGAATTCTCTGAAATACCACTCTTTCTCCCCTCAACCCACTGTGGTAAAATGTTGTTTGGGCTGTTTTGCCAAAGTGCTTGTGGCAGTCTGAAGATTACCACTTTAATTGTTAGCTCTCTAGGATATGTGTCCTTAAATGGAGAAACTTCTTTCCTGAATTCAAATAAAAATAATGTGTTCTCTGTGAGATACCTCAGGACCCAAGTACTAAATTCTGAAGAAAAATGTTATTCATTTTCTTCCTTTAGCCTTGATGCCTACTGAAATGTACAGGGAAAAGTTCATTTATTGAGAACACCATTTATCTGGGTATCTTATGTATATCAGTTCTGATCTGTGTAAGCAAGGTAGTTTTAGGATTCTTCCAAATTTGAGACTCAGGAAAGTTAATTAATTTTGGATGTACTTCATTTAGCATTTGACTGAAGGCTTGTTGTGTATCAGGCACACTGTTGGATGCCAGAAATTGAGGGTTGAATCAGTGTTTATAGCAACTCAATTCGCAATAGCTAAACTATGGAACCAACCTAGATGCCTTTCAACAGATGAATGGGTGAAGAAAATGTGTTACAAATACACAATGGAATATTACTCAGCCTTAAGGAAGAATGAAATTATGGCATTTGCAGGTAAATGGATGGAACTAGAGAATATCATGCTAAGTGAAATAAGCCAATCCACCAAAACCCAAGGCTGAATGTTTTCTCTGATAAGTGGATGCTGATCCATAGTCGGGGGTGGGTAGGGAAAAATGAAGGAACTTTGGATTACACAGAGGGGAGTGGAGTGAGGGGAGCGGAGTGAGGGGAGCGGTGGGGATGGGAAGAAGGGTAGAATGAGACAGACATTATTACCCTGTATACCTGTACGAAAAAAAATTTAAAAAAATAAAAAAAAAAAGAAAAAGAAAAAAAAAAGGAATCGATGGTTGGTTGAATAAAGTAAGATGAGGTCACTGCCCTTTAAGTAATTGCTTATGATTTTTTTCATTAAGAAGTGATAAAAACAATAATAATAGTAATAATTACCATCATTTATTATTGCTTTCCATGTGCCAAATTTAGTACTAAATGCTCTGCAAACCTTATTTTAATCCTCATAACTCTTAAGAGGTAGTATCTGTTATTAACTATTTTATGAATGAGGAGACTGAGGTTTAGAGAGACTACATAAATTCCTCAGGGTTATACAGTGTGTTGGCAGAGTTGGGTCTTGAACAAGGGTATATGACTTTAGAGCCCAAACTCTTCTCTGCAATGCCTCATTCTAGCAAGAGTTGAAATAATTATGCAAAAGGGACATCCATTGTGAGCTATGATTTTGGCAGAACTTTATGTAACTTTGACTTTGCCAGTAGATTTATTTTTATGGTTAACTGTCTACTTCATAATCTCAAATGCTAAGGGTCATCAGATAGTTTTTATACTTCACAAAAAACATTTTTAAGATGTTAAATTTGTATTACAGCAGTTAAATACAGGCTCTCTGGAAAGTCAGGAATTATATGTAACACCAAAAAGTACACATATAAATAGTTGACATTACCCAGAGAAATTATTTTGGGTATAATTTGATGTTTTTCTTTCCAAACTTGAATTTGTAGAGGGTGTTGTATATGTGTGTGTGTATATACCTGCGTGCATAAATATAATTCATATGTGACATATATACTTGAGTGTAAATAGACTATAAAACATTTCATGAACATAGCTTTATATACTATCAAGTAACTGATGTATAATGTTTCAATGTATGAATTTAGATTTATACTCATTCACTAAATATCCTATTTGAATATTGAGGTTATATCCCCTGCCCTTCCTGATTCCCCCTCTTCCTTTCTGCTATGATAAACCTTGCTGTGATGAATCATTGTGTTATTGAGCTTTTTTGTCACTGTAACCAAAATACCTGACAAGAATAGCTTAGAGGAAGAAAAATTTATCTTGGGCTCATGGTTTCAGAGATTCAGTCCTTGGTCAGCCGACACCATTGTTCTGGGCCTTAGGTAAGGCAGAGAGAGCACCATGGTAGAAGGGTGTGGTGGGAAAAAGCTGCTCAGCTCATAGTGCCTGGGAAGCAAAAGGAGAGAAAGCCTGAGAGGAGCCAGGGTCAAGACGTAATCCCTAAGGGCATGCCCTCAGTGACCTGCTTCCTCTAGCCATGCCTCTCCTGCCTACATTTACCATCTAGTAGTTCATTTAAATTATTGATCAATTAAATGAGTTACTCTGATGAGGGAATAGCTCATAATCATTTCACTTCTGAACATTACTACATTGCCTAACACATGAACTTTTCAGGGTAGATCTTGTATTCAAACCCATAACCACCTTTTGCGTGCATCTTTGTATATTTGTTTATCTCTTTTTCACAGAAGGAACTGCTAGGGCAAATTATTTCAACAACTGTTCATTGATAATGTCAAGTTGTCTACAGAAAACTACATTATTTAGACTCCCACTGGCAGAACATGAGTGCCCACTTACCATTTTCTTTTTTTCTTTTTTTTTTTTAAAACATTTTTTTCATAACACTTAGCAAGTTTTTAAAGTTTTAAGTGTCATGGTAGAACTACTGTTAGAGTTACTGGATTCTTAACCAATAATAAATGAAAGAACTTTGTGTTTCTAAAAGAATAGGGAGAAAAACTCTTGAAGCATAATCAAACTCTTAAATACCAAAAGCTAATCTAAGATCAGTTCTTGATATTAAAAGATACATGAATGCAACTTTCAAATAAAAGGAGTGACTGATATCATGTTCTTCGGCTACTTCTTGCCAGTCCACAGTAACTCTATCGATGAGACAGGGAAGTATTTGAGATAAGATTTGTAGAGATGATAGGGAGTAAGGCTCCCATTTACAGAAAGAGCACTGTGAGAGGCCATCTGTGGCCATTTGTTGTATATCAGAATGCATAGAATTATTGTTAAATCTCATTTAGTTCTGAAAACGTGAGTATTCCTAATCCACATTCTGTTCTTCGGGTCACAGTCATGTGTTGACATTATGGTTTAAATAATTAAGAAAAGCACATTAAACATTGGAACTGTGCTCTTCACTTTAGTGTAGCAAAACTTATTTTTGTGAGCAAGGATAAATTAATTGGCCTCAGTTATAACGGCAGTGATTTCCAACCAGATAACACTTGTCAAGATTTTTTTGTACTATGGGTAGGAAGAACCATTTTCATAGGAGATCTAAGGTACATAAGTCACTTACTGGCAGTATAAATATACCAATGGTTCTATTCTTTTGGACGTTTTTAGGAGTGTTATCTGGCTGATCATTAGCCTATTCCTGGTTATAAAGAACAAGCTGATTAATTATAATGTAATGTATAAATCAGTACTAGAAGCTGGGTGTGGTGGTGCATTTCTGTTCCCAGTGCTTTGGGAGGCTAAGACAGGAGGATCACAAGTTCAAGGCCAGCCTCAGCAACTCAGTGAGGCCCTAAGCAATTTAGTGAAACCCCTTTTCAGAATGAAAAACAAGAAGAACTGGGGATGTAGCTCAGTAGTAAAGTGCTCCTGTATTAAATCCCAGTGTCCCCACCCCTGGGAAAAAAAAAAGATTAGAAGTAGAAAAATTGATCTGTGCTGGTTCTAAAATTATGTTCTGGAATATGTATATGGTTATTCAGTTGTGGGAGGACGTCTCTTTGGAACTGCCTAAGGTTTTTTTAAATTTTTAAAATTTTTTTATGTAGGCTACCTGATTCTTGAACTGTCCATGTTACCTAAATATTTTGGTTTGGTGGGAAGCTTTTATATAAAATTTTGAGGACATTCTCCCACTATCCTGAATCGAAGGGAATTTTATAGGTTTCCCAAAGTGCATATTTGTTGGAAATCTTTTGGGGTCAGGCCAACTTTAATTTTTTCTGTTATAACTGCATTATTTGGGATTGAATCTTAAAAGTGCCATCTTGCTTTCTCATTATTTCTTCCTCCTAGTAACTTAAGCTATAAATTGTTTACTAAAGAAGGCTAGTCGATTTGTCTCAGCAGTCTCTTGACAAAAGGTAATGTCCTTTCATGGATGAAGAAAATGGAGTAATAACAAGTAAGAGGTCTGTCTGCTAACATCAGGGGATTCTTTGAGTCTTGTTACTTTTCTTTCTTGTCTTATGGAACTGGATTAAACATGAAAGGTTTGGTAAATCAGTGCTAGGAGTTTAATGCTTCTTTGCACTTGTTCTAGGACATCTGAAAATACTAATGGGGTACAAAATAATAAAAAAATGAATGATGAGTAATGTGAGTAATGAAGAACAAAGTAATAATAATGTGTGAATAATAATGTGAGAGTACTGATAAAAGATGCCAGATGAAAAATCAGAAGATTGAGATTCACTGTGAAAGAGATGAGAAGGATAAATTCTGATGCAAAACTTTCTGTAGTGAAAAAATTGATTGTTAGTGTTCAGAGACTGAATTAGGATTCAGTAGATTTGTGTTCTCAGCTTAGTTTGCTGCTGTCTACTTTGGGCATGTCACTTAACTTATCTTGCCTCAATTTCATTTTTTTTTTTTTTTTTTAATCCTAAAGCTGGAACTTGCTAAGTTGCCAAGGCTGGCCTTGAACTTCAGATTCTCTTACTTCAGCCTCCTAAAGTTGCTGGGATTACAGGCATGTGCCACTGCACCCAGGTAAAATACTAAATTCTTTTAGAGTTAGTGAATTAATCAGAGATTAGATTCTTTCATTAGCAGTCTGCAATTCATGATATTTATGTGGCTACATAGGAATTTTATTGGAAACTTGGATGTCCCAAGAACAAATTTGCTATGATGGTACCTAATACAAAGAAACTGGGCATTTTGCTGGGCCCAGTGGTGCTTACCTGTAATTCCAGTGACTCACGAGGCTGAAGCAGGAGGATTGCAAGTTCCAAGCCAGTCTTAGCAACTCAGTGAGACTCCTGTCTCAAAATAAAATTAAAAGGGCTGGGATATAGGTCAGTGATAGAGTACCCCTAGGTTCAGTTCCTCCCAGGTTAGAGGGAAGAAAAAAACCCGGCATTTTAGGGATTGACTTTTTCTAGCCTGAGTTTGATGCAAGAAACTCAGAGTTTGATCCCCAACACTGCCAAAAAGAGAGCAAACAATTATGTTTTTTTTCAAAACATAATGGCTTATTTAAAAAATCAAAATATGATGGGTTATTAGTGCTGTTCTGGGTCTCCTGTTCTTATGCATGTGTGGTATCACATTTCCCAACCTCTTTGAAGTTGGTGTGGCCATGTGACTTGTTCTGTTCAGTGAAATGTAAGTAGAACTCTGATGTGTCACTTTTGGATATAAGCGTTTAACAGCTGATAGAAAAATCTTTCTCTTTTCCTTGTTTGTGGAGCCAGGACGTACAAGGTGATTTGGAAATGGTATGATTAAAGAGGTTGGAATAATGAATTGGAGCATGAAGTTGCAGCAGCCCTACTGAGTTGCCTCGAACCACGTTGATCTTTATTATTATTTTTTTGGTCCTGGGGATTGAAGCAGGAGCACTCTACCACAATCTATACCATCAGACCTTTTATTTTTTATTTTGAGGCAGGCTCTCACTAAGTTGCCGAGGCTGGCCTTAAATTTGAGATCCTCCTATTTCAGCCTCCCAAGTAGCTGTATATTGGTGTGTGCCACCACATCTGGCTGCATGTTGATCTTTGAGTAAGGAGTGAACTTATCAGTGGTCAACCTTTTAGACCTTCTGGTTATTATAACCCAGCCTATCATGATGTTACTACACACATCATCAGAAATTATTGGTGTAACAGATTTCTAAGTAGAAGGACTGACGAAGAATGAAAAAATTTACTTTGGCAAGTGATTTTCTTTTTCAGATATCATCTGTTTTATGTTATTTAAGTTTATTCTTCCTGAATCACAATTTTGGTCATATTACTGCCCTATTTAAAAATTCTTATTAGTTTCTCATTGCCTGCCACCGTTTGGTTCTGACATCATGTACTATTAAAACTGTTCTCTTGCCATATTGGAGTATACATTAGCTTGTGCCTTTGTTTATTCATGCAGTCCAAAACCAAGTATTGATCATTTTGTGTGCCAGTGTTCAATAGTGTTTGCTGAGTGAATGGTTGTGAGATTTTGACTGTTAAAAGACCAGTGATTAATGTTCTTTTGCCTTTCTTGTTTGTACTTACCTCCTCATACCTTTTATTGTCATTTCATAGCACTCAGTGGGGCCTTATGTGGCAATAGATTATTATTATTGTTGTTTTCATAAATTCTAATCTAGAATGCTGTATCCTAGGACACGCTTATGATGTAAGGTCTGTTTTGTGTTCTAACTATTTGAACTATTTGGATTTCATAATGTGACTTAATAGATATATCTGGGCTTATGAGGAACTTATGGGTCAACTGTTTTTACCATTTCAGATTATTTTGTTTTGGTGTCTTGCTGCCTCTGTAACCATCTCCTGAAAGATATATGTCCTTTATTCAGTTTTGAATTGAGTAGTTTAGAAGTCTCTTGATTCCAGTCTTGTTTGGCCACTAATTGACTTTGTTAATTTGCTTGTGAACTGTATGTATCCTCAAAACAAATGGGTTTGACAAGAATTTATCATTTACATCCTGGTTTTACTGTGGACCCAAGTAAGTTATTTGAATTCTAATATTCTGTGGTAAAACAATTGGAGACAGGATTCTAGTATACATGGAGTAGGGTGAAAACAACTTTAGACTTATTTAGTGTTATATATGTGCTAGATGCTGTTTATTTGCTTTATCCAGCATTTTTTGAAGGAAATTTTTAAAATAAATAAATATCTGCTAATTTTGGTGGCTGTTGGCTTTGTTTTAAAAATATTTTTTAGTTGCAGATAGACATAATACTTTTATTTGGCTTATTTAGTTTTATGTGGTGCTGGGGATTGAACCCAGTGCCTTACAGGTGCTAGTCAAATGCTCTACCACTGAGCCACAACCCCAGCCCTTTGAAGGAGATTTTTAACTCATGTTTTAGTTAAATAAATCTCAGTTGCAAAGAAACTAGGTTACTTGTAAAGCTGGTAAGGGCAGGATCCAGAACTTTGAAGTTAGTCTCACTCCAAGGGTTGGGTTTTTTTTTTTTTTTTTTTGGATTGCAAACTTTTGCAGACTTTGCTAATAGAGTAGTCGTTAGGCAATGAAGGATGTTATCCCTTGAGAGCAGGACTATCTGTTGTGTATGGTATTACTGGTAGAATAGTTACAAGTCACAGAGGAGAGTGACTGGAAAAATAAGCTTGCTCTGAATCTTCCATTAAAACCATATGCTTCACATTGGTGCAGTAATTCCATTTGTTTTTCATAAATGTATTTTGTATCCTCAGTGAAGGATCATGACTGAAATTCCCATGGCAATATATGGTTTCATGATTGTGGGTTCAGGTCTTGCTTCTTTTTCTCAATTGCTTTTTGTAACCTTGAACTAGATACCTAACCCCGTTTTAAAATGCCCTTTTAAAGATTGGCACATTATAATTATATATAGTAATGGGATTCATTATATCATATTAGTATATTATATATACTGTAGTAGTAGTATTAGTATATGCACATAATTTGATTAATTTCATTCTCTAGTTCCCTTGCCTTCCCCTCCTCTCAGCCCTTTATCCACTTGTTCTACTCTATTGATCTCTCTTCTATTATTATTATCATTATTATTTTAATTAGTGTATTATAATTATATATATGCCAGATCCATTGTGGTATATTTGTACATGATATATAACCCTTTTTGAGCTGCAGTTCCCTTGTATGTAAAATGGGAAAAAACAGTGCCTACTTTATATAACATATTCCTGGTTTCTGGGCACATACTTGTTTAGCAAGTATTTTCACCTGTGGCACTGGGAAAAACTTTTTTCCCCCTCTAACTAAAGGACATTGGAAGGTAGAAGAGGAGGCACTATGCAGCAGATACTGACTTTTCCAGTCTGTATTACTATTGAGAAATGAATTAGTTACAATATCTGTGTGTTTGGTTTTAGGAGATGTGAACAGGGTAATGTTTGTTTGCAGTTTTGCTTTTTTGTTAATTGTTGTAATTATATTTCACAATATTTTATGTGGGCAGAGTGTAGATACTTTGAGGGAAAAATAAGTGAGAATGGAGCTAATTCAGTGGTTTCTAGGGATAGATTTATTTTGTGATTCCATTCAGTAAACATTTGAAACCCCTTATTATGGGCTAAATCCTGAAAGAACCAAAGGAGAGTAATGCACAGTCCTAGTTCACAGAGAAAATATTTTTGGAGAAAGAAACTCCCTTTTTTTGTCTTGTTCACAAAACAAAAAAAAAATAAATATTATGTCAAATTATAAGTAATTTAAGTTCATTGGAAAAAGTATTTGAACAGAATATTCAAAGAAATTAAAAATTAAAATTAAATTAATTTTTGGATGTAGTCAGGGAGATAGATATTTATGGTGTAATGGTGACACAATATCAACTTTGGTGTACAGAGGTCAAGGGAACACAGATGAGGGACGAAGGATTGCACTGAATCTTAAAGTGTAAGTAGGGTTTTCTAGGCATTGGTTGAGGAGAGAAGGAATGGAAAGATGTTTTTGAAGCAATGCAGTGTGCACAAAGAAACAGACATCAAAAAGCTTAATGTGTGACAGTAGTGAGCAGTGATATGTATTTGGTTTATTTAGTATGGTTAGGGTATGGTCACAGAATTAGGTCTAGCTGGGATGGGTAGAAGTGTCTTATGTATTGTATAGAGAATTTAGGGCTCCGCCTCCTGAAGCAGAAGGGAGAGTAGTCTTTTTTGGAGAGTTGGTCTGGGAATAGTATGGATAGTGACTTAATTGGGGAAGAAGTGAGCACTGCCTCTTAAGAGACCAGTTTGAGGAGACATTTACCATAGTTTAGGACAGAGATTGTGAGGTCCTAAAAGTAGTGAAGATGGAGGGGAGTCAGCAGTTCTACTGGATATTTGGAAGGTTGAGTGGATGAAAGTTGGTGAGTATTGGTGGGAAGTAAGAGATGGTAGTTGTCCAGAAATTGCTCACAAATAGTTTCTTTCTATTTTTTATTATGAGTTGTATTTGTTAGATACTTAATAGGTGCCTGGCCCTGCACTAAACATAACATTCACATTATTTCCACTAATCTTTATCCTGTAACAGTTATTTCACTTTTACAAATCAGGCAACTAAGGTGCAGAAAGGTTAGGTAATTGGCTCATATTTATACAAGAGGTTTTAGCTCTAACTCAGATGCAAAAGCCCTAGCCTTTCATCATCATGCTCCACCACCTAACAGAGAAGTGTAAGTTATAAATCAGCACTGAATCCATACTACAAGCCAGTCATTAGAAGAAAAGTGCAGAATTTGGTTATCAGAAGATCACTGATACAAGCTTGGAACAGTGATGATCCTGCCCATACTTTCTTTTCTATTTTTGGCGATGCTGTGCGCCTCCCCTCCATGCTAGGCAAGCCCACTACCCCTGAACTACACCCCCCATTTTCCCCCCAGTGTTTGCTCTCTTGCTTTTCTTCCCTCCTCCCCCTCCCCCCCTCCTCTGTTCTTTTCTCCTTTCTTTCTTTTAATTTTACCAAAACTTTACTAGGAGGACATTACTTCTTATTAAACAATTAATACAATATACAATGTTATGTGAAAGCCTACATTTAAAACATGGAAAGAGGGGCTGGGGTTGTGGCTCAGTAGTTGAGTGCTTACCTAGAATACTCAAGACACTGGATTCGATCCCTAGCACCACATTAAACAAACAAACAAAAAACAAAAACAAAAACAAAAACAAAAAACCCAACTAAATAAAACATGGAAAGACTGATATACATTAAGACAAACTTCTTCCAGTGACAAACATTACATATATCCAATATAACAAAAAGAACTTGGACTTTATTTACAGATTGCTTTGTTGAAAAAGTAATTAGTATTTAAGAGATGTTTTTGCCTTTGAAGAAATAAATCTAACAAAACTAGTATGTGAAAACAAAATGATTTACAAAGCCAAAATACTTAAGATTCGATTCTTGCATACCCTGAAATGTTTGTTTTCATGCTTAGTCTCTTTACCACGTTTTCTTTTCTTTTTTAATTTATTTTTATTTATTTATTCATATATGGTGCCGAGGCTCAAACCCAGTGCCTTCCACGTGCTAGGCAAGTGCTCTACCACTGAGCCACAACCCCAATTCGCATGTTTTCTTTTTAACCCAAGCCATAGTCTTCTATTATTTCATAGAGCCAATCTTTAGAGGGTGATTGCTTCAGAACTTTGCAATAGACTGACTGTAAGTTTGTGGGCTTAATTTTTTATGGATTCCAGTAGTTAGTTTGTGAATCTCTTAACTCAAGGTTGGGGAAGATTTGTAGGATGACTTTAGTTCAGAGGCCTCTTCTTGAGTTAGTTGCTTTTGTTTTTGCATTTCATTCAGGGGTGTAGAAATCTTTGGTTGTGTGCAAATGTTATTTTGAATCTCAGAGTTTTGCCTCTGAGAAGGAAATAGAATAAAGTTGAAGTCAGGTGAAAGTGAGCAGAAAAGCAGTTTCTCAGAGCCCAGGCTCCTGGGTTATTGTGCAGAGAGCATTATGTGACTGAAAAGAAAACCAGCATGAAAGCAAACATTTCAGAAAGGGGGAAACTAGACAACCCAGGCAGTCTGCACAGGAGCATGTGTTACATGTTGCGATGATTTCAGTTTGGGATGGTGATAATAGCAGTGTGTTCTTAGGCCCTCTCCTTTGGGATCTTCTTGCAGAGCACTTTTGTTCTTGATGGGTTTGCCTCACAAGCCTTGCTCACAAGTCTGAACAACTCATCTATCTACTACTCAATTATCTTAAAATTGTCTTGGTAAATTTATTTTGAAATTAACAATATGATCAGCTTTATATCATACTTTATAATTATATGTCTTTGTTAAGGAATCTGTATACACACATTTATTATGGTGTTTTATACTTATTGAACTTCCACTGTTTTCACTAACCTTTTTTGTTCCCTGTGGAAATGGAAATAAGAGTACCTATTTTAGTATCCCAGAGCAGAGAAAAGAAGATGTCATTCTGTTTTGTTTTCGGTCTTCATTAACTCAAGTTTTATTACCACAGTTCTTTTTGAGACTCATACTGTGCTCTGAAACCAGTTCCTTTCACACACACTACTGTGGCTGGTATACACTTGTTGCTTATCCTTCAGATTTGTGTTATATAAATAAACTTGGATAGGGGCAAATTTAAACTGTTGTAAAGATTGCCTATTCATTTTAAAAACTGTATTTTGCAGTAGAATTGAATTGCTAGGGCTGGGATTGTGGCTCAGTGGTAGAGTGCCTGCCTATTGTGTGAGGCACTGGGTTCAATTCTCAGCATCACATATAAATAAATAAATAAAGATCCATCAACAATAGGAAAATATTAAAAGAATTGAATTACTAATTTTGTGAAGAAGTCTTTAAAATGAGGGATGGACAATGAGAACTTATGGGTAGTTGCACAGTTAAAAAAAAAAAAAAAGGAATATGATCATTATACTCCCCTCTGAATAGCTTTTTATTCTAATGATGATTAATAAAAGTTCCTATATTTATGAAAATGAGTTTAGTGAGATATAGATGATAGTATATTGAATGAAGGGCACAAACTATTTATGTAATTTGAAAAAATTCAAATTTAGGGAACTCCAAAATAGGATGAGTTGATGGATAATGTGTTTTGTTAACTCTTAGGTCAAAATGCCTTTTTTTTTTTTTTTTTTTTTTTTGATGTGAATACATTTCTAAGAGGAATGATTAGTATGTTCTTGTTTCATTTTCAAAGACTCTGGGAATAGATGACAAATTTAGATTATGTCCTAATTATGAAGAAGAGAACATTGGCATTTTCCTGAGACTTTTTCTTCTTTTAGTTTTTTCATTGTATTTGTGACTGACTAAAATGGTGTCTGGGAGGCGAGTTTAGTATTCTGTTTTCTAAAAGATAGTTGATTATGGGCTTCTTATGTGAAATTGCTGTTTTATAATCGGGGAAAATCACCTAATGTAACTTCAGAGTAGGAGGAGAAAGGGTATCAGGTGCACTTAAGATTTTACTCTCAGGTTTGGCGTGGTAGTCAAGTTACTGTAGCAATTGGTGGTTTTTTTCTTTAGTCTGAAGAATTTCAATGGGAAATTCTTTTTGACATGAGTATGTTGGTTATTTTCTTTTAGAAAGAGGTTTATGAGATCTGAGGCACTCAAAGCCCTGTAGTTCAGTATGCATAGCCTTTTTCTTGAGCTTAAAAGTCATGGATCCAGACAAAATTTTAAATAATAATGAGCCAGTATGGCCAATGTCATTAAAAAGATTTGAACAAAGTGTAGTGTGGACATAGGATAATTATAATAGCTTTGAGGAGTTCGGAAGAAAAGGAAGCCAGGACATTCTGAAACTGTTTGAGCATTTAAAAAGAATGGGGTGGGGTTACTCTTGCAAACCTAGAATTCACTGGACTATGTATTTGCATAAGTGGACACATAAGAATTAGTCTGAACAGCTCTATTCATTTTTCAATTTATACTCAAGTTTTTTAGAACCTGAGAACACCAGAACACTGTGTTCTAGGTTTTGGGGAAGAAGTTAAAAAAGATATCCAAATGTGATCCTACTTCAATACTTTTTGATGGTGAAGGCTACTTTGTGAGTGACCTAAATAAAATTTGGTTCAAAACTGTTGTGGAAACCAGGTACCATGGCAGACTGGTGCTTCGTTCATTGTTTAGTTTTTCTTCCCCATGACTAGACCTTTTGGAAGTTACTCATTTTGTTAATGTAGTTACACTTTATACCTGTGGACCTGACAGTTAACCACAGAAAATTTTGGGACAACAGTGAACACTGAGCGTGTCAGAGGTACTTAATTTCTTCCATGGCTAACTAGTTTTTAGTAGGGAAAGGAAACTTGAAAGAAGTTGGGGACATAGCTCAGTTGGTAGAGTGCGTGACTTGCATGCATAAGGCCCTGGGTTCAATCTCCAGCCACCACAAAAAAAAAAAAAAAAAAAAAAAGGCTTGGGTAATTTGTTTTAATTTGTAGTGAACATGTAAGATGGCTTTTCTACAAAGCATTATATACCTGTGGAATCAATGTTTGTTGTCTGTGCTGGAATTTGGTATGTGAAAGTAATTCAACTCAGCACTATCCAATAGAAGTAAAATATGAGCTGCATATTTTAGGTAATGTAATATAAAAATTTTGAATATTTTGCATTCTTTTTAAATTTTTTTATATTTTCAGAGTTAGTGTATATTTTATGTCCCAGTATGGACTAGTCACATTTTAGGTATTCATTGCTCATGTGTCTAGTGGCTATTACTGCATGGGATCTTGTAGCCTTAGTGATTGTGCAGTGGCTACAATTCCATTTTGCTTCTCTTAAATGTGTAAATACCTAAGGAGCCAAGATTTCAGCGGAAACCCAAGTTTTGCACAAATTCGAATTATTTAAGTTTGCAGCTTACTATTGACAGTGTAGTAAAATCGCTCATTAGAAACAGTGACATAGTAACTTTGTGGTAACGCAGATATTTGGTTGTCTTTTCTATATTTAGAAATTCTGCTCCTGATCAGGAGTAGATGATATAGGCTAAAACAAAATAGACTAGTAGTCTATTAAATGCAAATAATTGTACGTAACCTACAGATTTTAAGGAATGCGTTCACATATTTATCTTTAATAATAAAGACCATAAGTGGCTAAAAGCAATGAGCAGTTTTAACCACAAAATATTTTTTTTTTGGAAATATTGTACATGAATTTGAGACAAATAAATCGATAAATCTACTTTTAGTATCTACCATGTACCAGGTATTGTTAAGATGTTTAGAGGTTAAAATAATAAATGGGCCCTGTTCTCTAGGATCTTATCCTTAAGGATTTAACTAGTTATTTTCTCACTGGTGTTTTCCATCTGATTGGAATTGAGAAGAAAAATTTGGGAGTGATTGAAAGAGTCAAACTGTACTTTTTGTTTGTTTGTTTCACAGTGAAGATTGTTTAAGTGCTTGTCCTTTAGCATCAGGTTTTGCATCTTTCAGACTTATTTGCAAATACTTGGTAAACTTCTTTGTGTGCATTTTAAGTAAATATTATATAGGACTGAGAGGGACTGAATATTGAACTCCTCAGAGTCAAGTTTGTAAAATGCTGTCCTTTTGTCTGTGACTTGTTATTATGTTGCTACATTCCTATTTCTGTTGATCCATTGATCTTGCCGATGAACTCTATTTACATTTTAACTAAGTTGTTGTTGTTTTGACTAAGCTTTTTATATAAGTGACATGGCCCTTGTAAATATATTTCAGTATGTATCAGTCTAGGATACTACTGTATGCCAGCATTGAGCTGGGTATTATTAGAAGTGTTTGACTGAAAAGTAGATGGACATAAGCCTGATCATTTTAGAATAAAACATACTTGGTATTCTACTTTATTTGGATTGAGGGAGGAGAGTTTGATTTTTTTCCTAGTGTTTTCTTTTTTGGGGGTGGTGGTGACAGGGAGGGGGGTCGGGGAGTAAAGAGAATAATGAGAGATGATTAGTTAAACAGCATTTATTTATTTATTTATTTTAAAATAGAAAGTTTTTGAAGATATATGCCTTTTGTTAGCAGTAATAAGCATGTATGTCATCTATTCTGTTGATAGTGCCAGTACTTAAGGTGGTAAGTTGGGCAATGAGACTGGGAGCATCTGTACCTCATTTTTTTCTGTGGGGTTGCAGAGAGTGAAGAGGATGAGAAAAATAAGACATCTTTCATATTTTTATGTTATTATTAGTTGACTTGAGTGTCTGACCCTTGAAACAGTGTTCTAACAATAGCAACGGCTTCATGATGCAGACTATTGGGCTGGAGGTGAAGCTCAGTGGTAGAGCACTTGCCTAGTAGGTGTGAGGCCTTGGGTTCAACTCCAGCATCTCTGTCTTTCACACACATGCACACACACATACGCATATGCAGACAGTTGTCATTTCATTTTATGATGATCTCAGTAGCTTCTTACAAAGTCTGACTCATGACTTTGGATAGGATATATGGTTCCTTTAGCATCATTGGTTAAGAGACTAATTCTTTGGATTGTCCTCTTTAACTTTTCCATTAGTGAAAGAATGGATGGAGAGTATGGTATTATCATGCTAGTTATCTTTTTTATCCAATGGGAATACCATGGTACAGTTACTTGTAAAGCAATGGACCACATCTTTCTTTTTCCACTTTAAAAAAATCTGTTTTTAGATAAACATGACAGTAGAGTGCATTTTGACACACATATATATACATAGATACATGGAGTATAATTTATTTTAATTAGGATCCCGTTCTTATGATTGTACATGATGTGGAGTTTTGCTGGTCTTGTATTCATATATGAACACAGGAAAGTTATGTTCCATTCCTTCTATGGTCTTTCCTATTCCCATGGCCCCTCCCATCCCTTCATTCCCCTTTGTCTAATCCAGTAAACTTCTGTCCACCTTATCGTGTGTTAGCATCCACATTATCAGAGATTAGCTTATTTCACTTAGCATGATATTCTCCAGTTCCATCCATTTACTGGCAGATGCCATAATTTCATTCTTTTTTTTTTTTTTTTTTTTTAAAAGAACTGAGTTTATTTTGCTATCACATAAAACAGAACTACTCACTGTAGCATTCATAAAATAAAATTTCTAAAGCTTTATCCTTTGACAAAACACTTAGGAAACAATCTCTAAAAATGTCAGTTTATAAACTCTTCACTATAAAAGTCACCTTTTTGTTAATTTGTTATTTCTTGATTTAAAAAAAAAGTTTGCCCATTTGTTTTTTTGTTTTGTTATGTTTGTTTTTGTCACTATGACTGTATTATTTTTCTTTTAAAAAGACTGTATATTAAATATAATCTACTAGTTTTTAACCACTTTTAGTTCACAGGAAAACTTGCTTTCCACCTTTTCTACTTGCTAGACCGAATGGATTAAAAAGTGATACTCATGTTAATTTTATCAGAAGCTAGAGAATGCAAACTGCACATTCAGTCACACAGATTTGCAGACTTTTAATTGTACCCATTTAACTGTACCCCGTAATGGTATTTTGTAAAGATTAAACCAGTACATTTCAAGGCATTTTCTAAATCATGTTTCTTTTTGCTAAGGCCAACCCAGAAATCTTATTGCCCTAGTCAGGAAAGGATAAATAGTTAGTTTGAAACCAAGGCTTTCTAGAGAGTGGATAGATTTGCTAAATTCTTTTAAAACCTACTTAACATCTCAAAGACTAAGCCTGAGAACTCAATCATAGAATTCTCATTAGGAAAGAGACAATTCCTCCACCCATGAACTCTGTAGGTCACAAGGTTTCTTCTCTATGGCAGAAGGGCTTAATATAAAGAGAAAGGAGAACAACCCTCTGTTTCTGGCAGCTAAGGATGATAGTGAAAACAATCAGAGACTGCATGTTGATTTCCCTTTCTGGCTTTCACTTTTTTTAGTGATTGGGTACAGGAAAGTCCAAGAGAAGTGCAACCTCAAATTCCATATCTGATTCCTGATTGAAACCTCATAAGAACTCATCTGTTAGCCTTGAGGAATAGCTTTCTTAGACAATTCTTGGTTTCAGTGTGGCCTGAATAGAAACCAGTAGTTCCCATAGAACCCCACCCCTAAACCCAAGGGAAATTGACCAGGCAGCTGAGAAAGAGCTAGTATACAGGGTGCCTCCGTGGCAGAGGCTCAGTAGGACTTCCCCCCAGAGAACTACATGGAAATGAAGCAGAGATGAGGTTCTGTAGCAGCAAGCCAATCCAAGGTGAGGGCAAGTAGACCAAATCAAGACAAAAGGCATCCACATCTGCTATAGTATCTGATCAGTTTCTTCTTTATAACTCGAGTTCCCGGGTTTCGGCACCACTTATGATCGCGCACCGCCCGCAGGCGGTGGGCAATCACAACACGTACGCTCTTCTTGACCACAGGAACCAAAAGGGCCATAATTTCATTCTTTATGGCTAATGTTCCATTGTGTATATATACCACATTTATCCATTCATCTGTTGAAGGGCACCTAGCTTGGTTCCATAGCTTAGCTATTGTGAATTTGAGCTGCTAAAAACATTGATGTGGCTGCGGCATGGTAGTATGCTGATTTTAAGTCCTTTGCGTATATGCTGAGGCAGAGTGGGATAGCTGAATCGAATGGTGTTTCCATTCCAAGTTTTCTGAGGAATCTCCATACTGCTTTCCAGAGTGGTTGCACCAATTTGCAGTCCCACCAGCAATGTATGAGTGTACCTGTTCCCCACATCCTCCCCAACATTTATTGTTACTTGTATTCTTAATGATTGCCATTCTGACTGGAATGAGATGGAATCTCAGTGTAGTTTTAATTTGTATTTCTCTAATTGCTGGAGATAGCAAACATTTTTTCATGTATTTGTTGATCATTTGATTTCTTCTGTGAAATGTCTGTTCAGTTACTTTGCCAATTTATTGATTGGGCTATTTGGTTTTTTTTGATCCAAGTTTTTTGAGTTCTTTGTATATCCTGGAGATTAATGCTGTATCTGAGGTGCAGGTGGCAAAGATTTTCTCCCATTCTGTATACTTCCCATGTTATTGATAGTTTCCTTTGCTGAGAAGAAGCTTTTTAGTTTGATACCATCCCATTTACTGATTATTGATTTTACTTCTTGCACTGTGGGAGTCTTGGTGAGGAAGTTGGCTCCTAAGCTGACATGATGAAGAGTTGGGTCTACAGTTTCTTCTGGTAGACACAGGATCTCTGGTCTAATGCCTGTGTCCTGATCCACTTGGAGTTAAGTTTTGTGCAGGGTGAAAGGGATGAAATTTCATTCTACTGCATATGGCTTTCCAGTTTTCCCAGCACCATTTGTTGAAGAGGCTGTCTTTTCTCTAATGTGTGTTTATGGCACTTTTGTCTGGTATGAGATGAAACCTCTCTTGGAAAGACAGGTTTCTGTAGTTCTCTTCATCACTTCTGTATATGAATTCTGCTGAGCAGGGTCCAGGCATTCCCATTCCTCTTGAGAGAATCAGTTGCCACATCCCTGTGGCAATGTCAGTGGTTCCATTTCCTGGATTTCATGCTGCCTGCTCTAAGCTCTTCCTGTGTAGCACGGAAACCTGGGGCTCCTGAGCATAGGAGAAGCCCAGACATAGATCTCAAGAATCAGTGGACCATATCTTGAGATGGGAAAGACAAATACAAGTTGAAACATGATTCTTAAAACTCTTACCCTAATTGGGATTTGGAGGAGACGAGTACATTACTCAGAAAACAGTACCTCAAATTTTTGCTAAGGGTAAAAATGTAGGCACCGGAGATACATTTTCAAAGGAGCTATCTGTTTTATGGTTGGGAAATTATCTGAGCAACATGGACTTGTAGGGAAAGGAAACTAAATATGAAAAAGGGATTTTTCTTTATACTCTTTACTTCAATGTGTGATACTACTTTTTCATTGGAAAAACTTTAAGGAATTACATTGAAAAAATAAGAAAACTCCATTTAAAGGAGTTTTGACTCCTTCCTAGTTTATAACTTCAGGAAACTTGCATTTATGTGGCAGTCTGAGAACCGTTTCCATTGTATAGGATTTTATTATTAAACAAGCGTACCAGATGGATGATCACTTAGAAATTCAGTGTATTTGATTTATGTTTGATTTCTCATATTTTAAAAAATGATGACCATCTTAGAGAAAATAACTTGTGAAATAGGTGTCAAAACAGTTTAAGGCACATAGGATTGGAATAAATTAAGGGAGAATGTTACTTTAGATTGTATTTGAGTTCTTGTAGTAAACTAGGAATTTCTGAAGGGTGGGCAAAGCTAAACCTAAAAATAGATGGAGGCTTGTCTGCACATTTGAACTTGTGGAACAGCTGCAGTGGCTCTCCTTTACCCTACCCAACTGAATAGCACTCCCTTTCTGTTATCTGCTGTACTGAGAAGTCTTTACTAGCTCTCAGGGCATATTTGAAAAAGATACAAAAAGGGCTTGAATTAGATGATAGGAAGTGGAATAAATGGCGGGGAACATTTGATAATTTCTGACACTGTCAAAATAGAAGTAGTATTTGGTTGGAGAGGTTGGAAGAGAGCAACAAATGTTTTGATGGAGGAGTCTGCAAATGTATATCTGTCTTCATATTTTTTTCTTTGACTTTTCCTTCTCCAATCTAATATTCAGTCTTATCTAGACTTTTAAAAATGTAACTGGAAGAGGTAAAGACCCTTCCTCCTTTGTTAATGAGTTATATAACCTTTCACAAGTCCAAAGAAGGTCACAGAAAGGGTTTTTTACTTTATTGGCTTATTATTTTTAAATTTCAGAGTGAAAGTTTATTTTCGCAGTTCCTGTTTTCAGTTTGTGTGCATTATTAAACAACTACATTTTCCCTTGTTGCATAAGGACATTTGGTTTAGTAATGTCACTGTCCCTGTTCCATGAGGGAAGTCTCTGCCCTACCCTCCATATATGCAGTTCCTATATGTCAGCATTTTGGGGGGGGGTTTGTTTCAGTTAAACTAGGGAATATTTGATATGAAATATGCAGATGATGGTGGGCACTATCATGATCTCTTCTGCAGGTGACTTATCCATAATCATTTGAATGATTACTCTGTGTCAACTAGTGTGTTTGGTCCTGAGGTTGCACATTCTTGGAACCTAATCTTGCTTTCAGGGAACTTGACATTTTAGTGGGAGAGGATATAGAAGGCAACCCACAATTGCAGTACACAGGCATTCTGTTAAAAGGTTCTATAAGTATGCTATTGAGAGTATAGAGAAGGGTTAACTGACCAATTTAGTATGAATAAGAAGAACTGGGGGTTGTTTGCTGGAGGAGGTGATGCTTTCATTACCATGTTCTGAAGGAAGAGGAGAGGAATTAGAGAAGAGGAGAAAAGACTTGAAGTTAGGGTTGAAAAGACTTGGAGGCATGAAAGAACTTTGTTGTTTGTGATGTTCAGTTCAGTTTTCAAGTTATTATCATTTTGAATCATTTATAAGGAAGTATAATTGACTAGTTTAAATTTATCTTTTCAATTTTAACAAAGTTCTTTTGTAGTGGAGCTGTTTAAGAAAGAACTTAATCTTTGTTTACCCTGTCCAAATCAAACCGAGCCAAAAAAGTGTTGAATCCCTCCCTATATATATCCTGTGCCTGATTCTACATTGGGAAAGAACCCATTCCAACGCTGTAGTCAATAGGTATTGTTAATGTATGATTTTTTACATAGGTAGTAAATTCATCTTGGTAAGGTGCTTGCTCTGCAGTAAATAGAGGTGATTTTAAAAACCATTTTACATCTTAATAATATGACATTTTCTGGTTGTGAAAAACAGTTGCATGGCTGATATACAAATGAGCTACTTGAATTAGTACAGTATTAATGCATCCAAGTTATCATTTATTTTTATTGGGATTAGTTTTATTATTTATAAAGAAAACCTGGTTATAAATTATAAATT
Source organism: Sciurus carolinensis (assembly GCF_902686445.1). Taxonomy (NCBI): domain Eukaryota; kingdom Metazoa; phylum Chordata; class Mammalia; order Rodentia; family Sciuridae; genus Sciurus; species Sciurus carolinensis. The sequence continues at coordinate 59,122,602 of NC_062214.1, read as the reverse complement.
TTAAGGCATTTAAATTATATAAGGTAAAATCTTTCAGTTCCTGGGAAAATTCTTGAGAGTATCAAACTTTAAAAAAATTTTTTTTCTTTTAGTTGTAGATATTCACAATAAATAAATTAATTATTTATTAATATGTGGTGCTGAGGATTGAATGCAGTGCCTCACATGTGCTAGGTGAGTGCTCTACCACTGAGCCACAACCCCAGCCCGAGGGTATCAAACGCTTAACTGTTCATTTAAGGAAAGTTCTAAGGACTTGAGCTAGGCAGGGCTTAATTATCCTTATCCCATCATCCCATTACTAACAAGATTCAGAATAGTTCTTTTGAAAGAACTGATATTAATTGGTGGGTAGGTAAGTTTTCTGAGCAGATGAGGTTTTGATTTTTAGACATACATAGCCCAAGAGATCGTTAGACATAAAAAAAGATTTAATTGTATTGCAAAATACTGTTTTGTGTGAAGAAAGAAAATAAGAGAGATATCTATAAAGTGTGACTTTTCCATGCTGTTTGAAGATTGCTGTAAAAGAGATGCTCCAAAAATACTTTGAACAGTGGCAGCATTGCTAGAGTAAGTATTAACTCATCCAAAAGGACTTTGGGATAATCGGTTCATTGAGTAATTCCAGTTTGGCGCTTGTTGAATGATTGAAGATTCTATACATTATCAACATCTTGAAAAATATTCTGTGTTGATGTAGTCAGTACTAATGGATCATCCCATTAATTAGTCTAAATGTGAAGTTTCACTATAGACTGAGACCTTGAATTATTAAGCCAAGTACTAATTAATGCAGTTAGCAAAAGAAGCAATATTCACCTGGTGGGGTGAGAACTTAATCTATAAATGTATGAATGAACCTTTACTGTTTAGGGATTATTATCAAGGATCATCTTAAAACAAAAATACGTAAAAACTCTAGTGTGTCTGTGTATACACAGATTCCCTTGAATATTGAAGTAGTAGTCTGTGGATTCAAAAATTTTTTTGTGCTCTCTCCTCGCTTTCATGCTGTCTCCTCCTGGCTTTCACTCTCTTTCTTGCACGCACGTTCTCTCTCTCCTACTCTCATTTTCTCTCTCTCACCCTGCAGGGAGACACTCTGCCTGTCTTCTTAATAAAATCTCTTGTGTGAGTTCCTGCATCCGGAGTGGTTTCTGGGTGCTTTCATTGGTGCTGTGACTTGGATGGGCTTTTCTACCGCCATTAGGCAGGTGGAGTCCCATCTCTTGCCCCCTGTGACTCCTGGACGCTGGTCTTACCTTCCATTCACCTGGATGCTCTCCTCCAAATCTAGTCACTGACTGGCCTCATTTGGACCATGCCTGCTAACTTGCCCTCAGAAGTTCCTACAAGATCAAGATCCTACAGATACACAAGTTCTGGAGCTGGCAGACACACACAAGTTGACCAACCAATCGACCAATCAGCTGCTTCTCCTTCAAGACTACCAGCCCCTGACACCCCAAACCAAGATACCTCTGTCTCCAAAAACACTGCTCCCACTAAAGTCCTCCCTTATCCTCTTTTTTTATAGGTATGAATAACATCTTGAAATACCATCGTCTCACCCCCAGTATCTATAAAAGAAAAAGGGTGGAATGTTGGCATCAGATCTGCTATTTTGCTGACACCATTATTCTCCCTCCCCCACACCACTTTACAACCCAGATTGTTAGCCCACGAACTTCCTCGTCATCCATTGTACCGTTGTTATTAGCCCACGAAATTCCACTACTTAAGAATAGCTCCCCCACCATTTTCTCTCTCTCCTCCTCCTCCTCGCTTTCATGCTTTCTCCTCCTGGCTTTCACTCTCTCTCTTGTGGGCATGCTCTCTCTGTCTGTCTGTCTGTCTCTTTCTCTCATTTTCTCTCTTTCACCCTGCAGGGAGACACTTTGCCTGTCTGCTTAATAAAATCTCTTGTGTGGGGAAAATAATTTTTTTTTTTTTCATATATATGTTAGTGAGCTTTTCCTCACTGTAACAAATTACCTGAGGTAACTAACCTATAAAGAGAAAAGGTTTATTTTGGCTCACAGTTTGGAAGTTCCAGTTCATGATTGATTGGTCTTATGGTGTGTGAGTATGTGGCAAAGCAAAATAACTTATGCCAGGAGCCAGAAAGCAAAAGGGAAGAGGAAGAGACCCAGGTCCCACAATCCTCTTCAAGGGCACATACCTAGTGACCTAATGACCTTCCACTTCTCAAGGGTTCTGCTACCTCCCAATAGTGTCATCGTAGGGACCGAACCTTTTAACACATAGGCCATTGAGGGACATTTAAGATCCAAATGAAAACAGTGTTACTGATACAGTTGTACATTTCTAAAGTGTATTTCACATTTAGCCTTATGCTAAGGAAAATAAAGTGATTATAAAATGTGAAGGAGGAAAAAGCATTCACAGTTCTCGGTGTCACTCAGAAAACTTGGTGGAAGATGGTACATGATGACTGTTGAGATTTATTTGACACACTTAAGTTGCTGTATTTTGTCATTTAAAATTCTAAGTACAGAGAGGTTTCAGTGACACTACCTTATATTTACTCCCAAATGGGTTTTAAAGGATCGTTCTCTGTGGTACATTTTGAGATCATATTCTCTCCTTCACAAATTCTTTGAAGAATTTTCTTATGTGTTAATTCTTGTGACCATTTGTGTACAATTATGTTGACCAGAAATGTATGTTTCCACATATTGAAGCCCTGTTTCATCACAATCTCCTTAGTATTGCTTCTGTTGTTTTAGGAATTAAAACCTGATTCCTAATTTTCCATCTCTCTCTCTCTCTCTCTCTCTCTCTCTGTGCTGAGGATTGAACCCAGGGCTCTGTGCATGCAAGGCAAGCACTCCACCAACTGAGCTATATCCCCAGTCCCTCTTTTTTTTTTTTTTTTTTTTAAATTATTTGTTCTATTTAGCAATACCTGGCAGCAGAATGCATTTTGATTCATTGAACACAAATGGAGTACCAACTGAGCTATATCCCCAGTCCCTCTTTTTTTTTTTTTTTTTAATTATTTGTTCTATTTAGCAATACCTGGCAGCAGAATGCATTTTGATTCATCGAACACAAATGGAGTACAATTTTTCATTTCTCTGGTTGTACATGATGTAAAGTCACACCATTCATGTAATCTGTACATAGAGTAATGATGTTTATCTTATTCCATCATCTTTCCTTCACCCTGCCCCCTGCCCTTCCCTCATTTCCCTCTACACAATCCAGAGTTCCTCCATTCTTCCTGTACTCTCCCCATACCCCCCCTCCCTGTTATGTATCAGCATCCATTTATCAGAGAAAACATTTGGCCTTTGGTTTTTTTGGGATTGGCTTATCTCACTTGGCATGATATTCTCTAGTTCTATCCATTTACCTACAAATGCCATCATTTCATTATTCTTTAAGACTGAGTAATATTCCATTGTGTATATATACCACAGTTTCTTTATCCATTTATCTATTGAAGGGCATCTAGGTTGGTTCCACAATCTAGCTATTGTGAATTGAGCTGCTAAAAACTTTGATGTGACTGTGTCACTGTAGTATGCTGATTTTAAGTTGTTTGGGTATAGGTCAAGGAATAGGATAGCTGGGTCAAATGGTGGTTCCATTCCAAGTTTTCTGAGGAATCTCCATACTGGTTTCCAGAGTGGCTGTACCAGTTTGCAAACACACCAGCACTGTATGAGAGTACCTTTTTCCCCACATCCTCGCCAACATCTATCCATCCCTTATTTTTGTATTGTGCTTTAATAGGAATAAAGAATAATAGTTCTTGAAAATTTGGAAGTTTGGCATTCTTCCTTCTGCTGGTACGTGGAGTTTTGAGATGCTTCTGGTGTCTTCAACTAAAAACTTGATGGAGTGGTTTTATGAAAAGATCATGAGTGGCACGCAGGCATATTGATACCTTTAGGGAAAAGTTTGTGATTGTGTGTGTGTGTGTGTATTTTAAATGGCCTTTCAAATTCCAGGTGCAAAAAAATTGCTTTAAAAGTGAAATGTTGCCCGGTGCTGTGGTGGATACCTATAATCTCAGCACCTCAGGAGACTAAAGCAGGAGAATCACAAGTCTGAGCCAGCTTAACCAGATCTGTTAAAAAAAAAAAAAAAAAGAAAGAAAGAAAGAAAAAGAAGGAGCCATTGAAATCATTTTAAGCTTGTTCATTTTATTGATAAGGCAATTGAGGACCAGAGAGATAAATCTGTTAAGACTAATTATAGTAGAAATGAAATGATTGGGAAGATCTGTATTTGGGTCCAGAAAGTCGGTTATGCAAGTGTAAAGAAAGTCTTGGTTTAAGTAGAACATTAGTTGACCATAATTAGCTTATTTTAGTCATGAATGATATGACTGTAAGAATTGCTCAATTGATCTTGAATTGCAGTAATAAAATTTTATGTCAAAAGAACTGGACATTGGTGTTCTAGTCGAGTATTAATGCTTAGTTGTTCTGATCCTGTTTTCAGAAGAATGTTGACAAGCTTGTAGCTTACTATACAACCTACACTATTGAAGACTCTTTGAAACCAGAAGCCTCGGCCAGTTTTTCCTGGTATTGAATAGAACTGAGTTCAGATGTTGCTCTTGACCACAGGAACAAGTCTTAAGTCTGGCTTTTTGCCTGTTCCCCTTAAGTGATTTTACTGATAAAAGATCACAGTAACACCTTTTACTTTCCTAGAGGCTTGGTCAGGCCATGGTGACCCCTATTTAAAACTGTGAAGATTGAGAGTTGTTTTCATTCTTCTCGTGAAGTCAGACCTTCAAACCCTAGTAAAAATAACGTCTCTCTCCCCGCCCCCACCACAATCTGAGAGGTTTAAATGTTTGTTGATGGGTTTGTACTTGTGCTATTAAAATATGTCTAAAAAGGACATAAAAATCCATGGGCATTATGATCACTTTTATTTTTCTGTGATCTTGTGCATCAGAGATGGCAACTGTGGGAATAAGGGATGGTACACTTGCTGAAAAAAAACAAAGCAAACCAGTCCTTTTGAGAAGACACACAGTCAAAAATAGGGGTAGAAGAACCATCCAGGCCTCTTGTACCAGGTACCTATCATTTTTTTTGTCACCTGCCGAGTTTCTGTGTAAGGTGGAAGGGAACTGATCTTTATTGACTTACCCAAAGACCAGGTGCTTTACAGTGTAGTGTTCTTACCTTATTCATTGCTGAAGAAACTGGCATATGAATAAAATAATGTCATAGAGATAGTGGAGCTAGAATTTGAATTTAGGATTTTTGACTTAAAAGATCGTGTAAAGGACCTTTATTTTATAACCACAGAAAACAGTTATATTTCTTTCATGTAGAGCAGTCAGTAATCATCATTGTTTTTTGTCTAATTGTTAATTTTTAAATCTGTTAGGACCATTATCTGTGTTTTCCTCTTTAGTAGGTTTTCTTGAATTCTTAATGTTCTTGAGTTCCTAACTGGGAATCAAATGATCTTCTTCTCTCTTTCCTTTACAAGAGTAATGGTCCTTCCCGGGCTGTGTTTCAGGGTAGGGAAGTGTCATTAGGAAGCGCCATCTCCATGTAGCATGGGTGATTATTCTCCAAACTGCTACTTAAAATTTTATGTTTATTGGATTAATTTGCTTAATTGGTTGAATATCTACCAGTAAATATGCTTTTTGCTGACATGATTTGGTGCTAGTTTCCCAGGAAAATAGTAAACTTCTTTGGCCCTCAGGAAATTTAGTGTTCAGTTTGGGAGTGAAAGTGTGTTCAAAATTGTCAGTGTGATGTGTTGCAAGGCCATAGATTGTACAACCAACTAGTCAACGCCCCCCAAAACTACTACTTGTTCAGAGGGGGAAGGGAACAGAAATCTGAATGACTACTATAAGGAGGCTCCACTTCTGATCCTGGCTCTGGATCAGAAAATCCTGGGGAGATTTTAATTCAGTAGGTCTGAAGTAGATTTATGCCATCAAGGAGAATCTTTTATTTCCTTAGTTCACAAAAACATTTTGGTTCTGCCCTTCTGAATATTTCTTTGCATTTCTCCAGACTTTGTTCAATTTTGTTAAACCATTTTTAATTGGTATATAAAATGATACATATTTATAGGGTACTATATGATGTTTAATACATGCATATATTATATAAGGTTTGGATTAGGGTAAACATATCTCCTCAAACACTTATCATTTCTTTGTGGTGAAATCATTCAAAACCCTTCCTTAGAGCTGTTTTGAAATATACAGTACATAATCATGATCTGTAGTCATCCTACTGTGCAACAGAACTCCAGAACTTATTTCTACCTCTTGATCAATATTTCTGTGTTCCTTACTCCCTGTACCTCCTCTAGCCACTGGTCACTACTCTCAATTTACCTGAGATCAACTTTTTTGGATTTCACATATGAAGGAAATCATGTGGTATTCATCTTTTTGTGCTTCCCCATCTTTTATCCTGCACTTTGAAGTGGAAATAATTGAATTTGGGTGTGTATTGTCTCATTTCTTTTATCAGTTAGTAGATCTGTGAGTGTAATCTGTGATAAATTTGGCAGAATTTTCAATGTAGAAGTAAATTTAGTCTTTCTTGGTGTTAAATGTAGAACCTAGTAAAATAAGCTTCATTTATTTGCATATCTTTAGGACTTAGTTTTTTTATTAAATAGCAAAACCTCATCTTATTCTGTAAAATCTCATTCATTTGGACCCTGCAATTTAAATTTGTATTTTGGAGGCACCCTGGGGTAAAGTTTTTCCTTAATAAGGACACTGTTGTTTGCTATAGTGTGCTTATTGACATGTGTCAATCATTGTAGCAGGTCAGATGAAACTTCTTGATATTGTTTTATTGACTCCTCGTTTTAAGTTATTATCTCCATTAAAGTAGTTAAGATTTAAGTTGTCTCCCAAGCAGTTTGAAATTGTAAACTGTAATTGCTATATTGAAGTATGCTGATATTTCCCCTTCAGCTGTAATGAGAGATTATGTGACTCAATCTTTCCCATATGGCGAATATGGTTGCTTGAATCTTAGTGACTGTTGGTGGGTTTGTTTCTTAAGAACCGTATGTTCTGGTACTGCTTTAAATCACCTGTTTGGATAGGATGTCTTGGAGTTAGTCATTCCTACTCTTGTGCTTGAAGTGATATTGTGGTCTTTGTAGTTTCCGCTTTTTGTCCTGTTTTAACATGTCAGACAATTGTTGTTTATCTAACCTTGTTCATTTTTATCCTAATTGTTATATAGAACAACTGGCATTTGAATATCTACTGTATATCAGGCATCACCTTGATGGCTGTACCTATACTAGCTTACAATTTATAACTATACCTGTTTGAGAATTATTGTTTTTATCCTTGTTTTGCAGGTGAAGAAGTGGAAGCTTTGAGGGTTCACATATTTGTGTTAGGTCATAGAGCCTACAAATTAAAGATCTCAGATTCAAATCATGTCTGCCTTTAGAACTCATATTTTTTAACTTCGTTTGCTGTAATAGGACCAGGTGAGATCTCTGTCACCAGTTTCCTCTTTTCCTTAAGTTGGTAAGCACTTATCCTTCTTTAAGTGGACTGAGGGAAAAAGGTCACAGTCAGGGAATAATTGGTTAGTTTTTTAAAATAAGAATCTTTGCTGGATTGTGAATCTGGAGAATAGAATAACTATAAATGTATTATTAATTTCCATGCATTCATGCTGATGGTATAGACTCATGCTCAATCTAGAGCAGTCAACATAGATTTTGTAGAAGAATGATTTGATGTAAATCGCAGAACCAGATATTATCTGGAAAAATTTAAAACTATCCCCTTGATTATGCAAATATAGTGATTAAGAACTTTGGGAGCTGGAAACTACATTGATACCTTAGGTCTGCCAACTTTTTACCTCTAGGCAAATTATTTAACTTTCTCAAACATTAGTTTCCTCATCTTTAAAACAAGGGTTGTACTAGCACCTTCCTTATAGATATACTATAAGGATGAAATAAAACATTGTGAAGTACTTAGCAGAGTGCCTTCCTTGTACATTGTAAGCACTGTGCTAATAGTTATTGACATGAGCTAATAGGAAAACTGTAGTAGTAGTATTAACTTTATAGCTTACATGAAAGCTTTGAGGTGAAGAAATTGTTGATTGATATAGAGCTAACCAGTTAGCACTTGCCCTTTAGTGTTAAACTGACTTTTATTGGTAGTCCTAAGGTCAACCATTTTCAGTCTTAAGTAATTACTTTAGAGTGCAAGTAAAAATGCCAAATTCTGAAATATTTTAGATTATTTAAAGGGATTTACGTTTTAAAACATTCTGCTTATAGGCAAAAGGAAGTCAAGTAGATAGTTAAAAAAAATTATAGGATTCTTTTAGCAGATTAACCAAGGGAATAACTTGAAGGGGAGTTGTGTGCTTGTGCATTTGAGTTTGGTTGGAAGAATTCAGGCAAAAGAGATATAAAATGGTAGTTATTGATACAAATGAGTTGGTGTAATTGTGCACTTTGGGGGTTTAGTGTATGAAAAGGTGCCAGAATTTCATTGGAATGCTAAGGTTTTATTTTTCATTTTAATTTTTGTAGTTCTGGCAGTTAGACTCAGAGCTTTGTGGATGCTCGGTTAACGCTATACTTGTCCTAGTTTTCTCCCCAGTCTTGGGATTTTAATTTTTGAGTGTCGAATGTTACATACCAGATTAGTTCTTATTTTGTCCTTTTCAGGAGAATATGTACTTTAGCCTAGCAACAATAGAAAACAGTTTTCTCTTTTAGCTGTTTTAGCTTATTCTAACCTCATTTCTGACTTAGCTTAACATCATAGTTTATTTTGGCTCTAAAGCCCTGCCCACTTTTTATCTTCTATTAAACATGTATTTTTCCTTCAGTGAGAGGAAAAATGCAAGCCAGTGCCTGTGCCTATTTATTTTTGAATGGTCTCCCCCTTCCCATTATTTTCTTAACCCCATGATATTTGTTCATTCCTCTGCCAGTCTTAAAGAAAAAAGCTGATTGAATTTGAGGATAGCAGAAACATTTTTTTGTGCAGTAGTTTGTAAAATGTGGGGTAATTCTGCTGAATTCCCTTTCAGGGCATCATTCAGTTACTGGTGATCCTTTACTATTCTGGGAAATTTCTAGGCTTAAAAGGACTCAGTTTACTGTAATATAGAAGTAAGGAAAAACTCTACTTTGTTATTTCAAAAAGACAAGTAGACATAAGCCCCATTATACCACTAGATTTTCATTCACTTTGTAAATTTGGACTTTATTAAGGTAATATAAAGTGGAAAAAAAATGACCCACGGTCCTGGCAATGTTGCTGTGGTCTAATTTCAGTTGTTTTGAATCATCTGACTACAAAAGTACAACACTATGGAGATTCTGGGCGGACTTCTGACAACTTAATTATGGTTGATAGCAGTTATCTTATTTTTAAAAGTAGTATGGTAAAGTTGTCCATTATCTGCTATCCCTGCCACTTCCCAATTATATAGGTGATAAATAAAAATTTGGGAAATTTGCTCCTTTATAATAAAGAGAAAAAGATAATCTCTTATCTCGTGACCTAGAGATATTAGCATTTTGAATTTCTTCTAATCCATTTCTCTTATACATGTATAAAAAATACATAACTGAGTAGATCAGGTTATATATATATGTATATGTATACTGTTTTCTCTTTAGTTTTCATTTAATACTCTTTTCCCATGTTATGCAGTTTTTTCAAATACTGTTTTGGAAGATCATATATCATTATTTTGGAGCCATCAAATTTAACCAAGTCTCTGTATAGAGAGTAAGTTCCCTCACCCTCCACAATAAAGTGTTTTATTTAATTCAAAATTTCCTTATGATAAAGTAAAATTAGTGGGTTCAAGTTTGAACACTTTCAGGTGTCTTTATTTTTATTGTTAAATTTCATTTATAAGCTTGTGACCACTTTATATCTCCTGGCCATCAACTAAGTATGTTATATGTTAGTACTTGTTTTGCCACATCTTTGTTGGTAGTGGCATTTTTTTTCCCCTACCCTTTCTTGATTTCCCGGTGGAAAATGATATTGTCTCACATACATTGAGATTATACCTCTCTTAGAAATGTTATGAATGTCAAGTTAGTTCACAGATTCCCTGGCCTTTATTTTTGGTGTGAAGCCAATACTGGGGACTTCCTGATCATCCCATCATATTATTAGCAAAGCTTCCTAAACACATAGGTGTTCGTGTTAGACCAGTGTGGTTTCTTTACAATGAGATGTCACTGAAAAATTAAGCAAGTGTTGGAAATTCCTTGTAAAGGAAAAAGAACAACCAGCAAAACTATCCATCTTTATGGTGTTTGGTGCTCATCTTTTTTATATTTAGCAATTACTTTGGCTGAACCAGTTTGTGCATCCAGAAGAACCAGTCAGAATATCTGTGCCCTTCCCTTCATCAAAGCAAATACCTTGGTCATCTCCTCCCTGTTGCCTTTTCTTTTGACTGGCATATTCCCAGCTAGCTTAAAGGTTATAAACTTGTTCATATAACTTTAGCTCCATGTTTATGGCATAAATCTGTTTTGTGGATGAAAGCTTTTTCTTAAATTTTCCTTTTCCTGTAATTTGTTTGTATTCTGAAATGCTGCTGCTATTGTAACTGAATATGTATATTATAAATGCATGGATTCTACCCAGGAGGGACCTGACTTTAATAATGTGGAGCTGATGCAAAATCTTAGACAGTTATCATGTAGATAAAACATGACTTTTATCTGTCTGTCAAGACAGCTTTTTTCTGTCTTGTTCATCAGTAGACATTGTTCTGTCTGAGTTACATAGGTAAAGCAGTCTTTATTTAGCTGATTTTCAGTTTAGGTCAGTCTGTACCATAAAGGGAGAGGAGAGTCTAGCAGTCCCAAAGATGTCAACAGGGTGATGCATCACATCTCCCTCACACATTTCTCTTTTTCCTAGAAAAGCTGCTCTCTCAGGCCCTTCCAGGTATTCTTACCATATATGCAATTGGAAGAAGCTGTCTCTTTCTAGCCTCTACCAAAGTAATGATGCCTATTTAAGAGGCCAAAGATTAAGTTTGGAGATGGTGTAGTATATTTACACCATCAATAAGTTTTATGTGTTTTTAAGGAAAATTCTGAAGTGTTTTAAACAATGTAAGTGAATTTTACAAAAGGGACCAGTTGTAAGAACCAACAGTCTGATATAAAGAGAAAACTACAAAAAGCATATGCCAGATCTCTAAGCTTAGCATTCTGGTGCCATTGGAAGGTTTGAACATTTCTGTACAGATTTTTTTGTGGTCAAGTTTTCATGTACATAAATACTTAGAATTGAAATTGCTGGGTTAAACTGCTTTCCAAAGTGAGTATACATTTTACATTTTCACCAGCATTATGAGTTTTCTAGTTTTTCCATGTTTTTGTCAGTACTTGGTATTGTTAATCCATTTCATTATAGCCATTCTGGTGAGTATGAACAGTCTAGGGCATTATGTTTTCTTCCATGGATCACATACTTGGTGTCATATCTAAAAGGTCTTTGCTTTTGTCAGGATCACAAAGATTTCTCCTAAAAGTTGTATAGTTTTTGTTCTTAGGTTTATGCCTAAGGTCTATATTTGGGTTAATTTTTGTGAGCTAAGTTTACTTTTTGGGTATGCATATTTGCTTGATCTAGTGCCATTTGTTAAAAGACCCTTAAAACTTCTTTTTCTTGAAGCTATGTTACTACTTCTCAGACTTGTATATGCAGAAACCTTCATTTTCTGGCTGATTTGGGGGAAGTGAATGGGAAGGGGGTTTTTGGGTCTTATCTTTGTGGTAAGGAGCTCTTGTACTATAGTTCAGTTTGCTTCGATATTCTGCCTTTTAAGAAGACATCCACAGAGTGTTTGTAAACAATGAATAGTTTTGGCTGCTTTGGTTCTTCTTAAAAAGTCCTCTTGTTATCCTCTCCTCCTCAGGGTGATTATGAAATCTTAATTTTAACCCAGTTTAGGGAAGGGTAAGCCTAAAGTAGTACACACTGTCTTACTAAATGTTTGTTAAATACAGTTCTAGCATGAACATGTTGAAATGCTTCTTAAAACAATTTTTTTTTTTCCTGGCAGTTCTTTCTAACTATATGGAACATATTTATTACAAAAGAGTTAGATATTACTGAAAGTATAAAGAATAATCTTTTTCTTCTATCACTGCCATCCTGATTTTGGCTCAGCAGTACTTTTAATTTTGTGGATTGATATAGGGATTGTGGAACAGTATTTGGATCTACTGGTGGATTCAGGTCTGTTTTCTTGCATTTTTCAGGAAAAGGTAAAAGGGTAGGAACTAATATTTGACAAGTGTCTATTGTGAGCCATGTCTTGTACTTCACAAAGCTCAATGGAGTGTTAAAATTACATTAAAATAGTATTAAAATTTTATTTACTCTCCCTCTTTTATTCTTTTTTTGTAGATTCAAGTTCAATAATTTGTCCAGTGTCATTCATCTAGTATGAAAGAGATGTGAAAATCAGGAACAAAACTTTGAATTTAAATAGTTAAGCTCTTTCATGGTTTAAAAGGCTATATTAAAGAAGAAAGGATGAAGTAATTCCTCCTTTCTTTTCTGGTGCTGTGGTCTCCCTTTTATTTTCTATTTGAATTTGAAGTCTCATGATCCCCTTATGTTCCTGCTCATATTAAAACTTATTTCTCTTCCTTTGTGCATTGTGTTTTCAACTGCTAGACCCTTAGTTTTAACTTTGGTATTCATTAACTGCATAGAAAGAAGATGACTTGGGTTTTTAATAAGGCAGATTCTTGGAATTGTATTGATTATATCAGCAATTTTATTTTAAGTGTTAACTAATAACTGGATTCCCAGGCAGTCCACTCACTTTCTTCATTGATTAAATGGGCCACCTACTCAACAAGGATCCTTCCATGGTATATTACCTTTCCTATTTTTCATGTTAGTAGAACCAGAAATAAGGTTCTAGAAATATGGGCACAGAGTATCTGCCATAGCAATGAGTATTTGAAGAAGGACTTCTCATAGTACCCTTAAATGTCAAATTCTTAAACTGCTTTTGTGGTCTTCCTTTCATTTAAATATATATATACACACATCCATAGTACATGTACACATATACATATACACTAATGTTCGTGTATATAATGTCTATATCTGTGTATATGAGGGGAGGGAGAGATACTGATTTATGATCCTAGAATTCATTTTTCCTCTGTTTAGGAGGTATTTAGACAAATCCTTTTTGATAGCCACAACTTCCCATTGACACTTTTGCTTTATCAAATAGCATAGCTTATATAATCTGCTGCTTATTTAGTTGCCATAGTATCCTTCTTGGAAACAGAAAGGTGGTTGATATATTTGTACAGGAATTCAGAATTTTCCCCTTGGTTGACATTTGCTGGTAGAAATTTTTTTTCTTAGTGATGCAGATAAAAGTTTGGGCCTATAAAATACAAAATGAGATGGGATGTTTGTACTCTGGATAGTTATAAAGCAGAGCTCTTAATATTAACCCACTCTGTTAATTGCTAAACTGTTTTACTTAGTGATTTAGGGCTTTCTACTTGAGCTAGTTACTTGTTATATGAACATCCTGACAGATGTTATACGTGGGCTGAACGTTAGAACTCAGGCTAGGATGGAGCACCAGGCTCATTCAAACAAACAACAGAAAACAACCAAAGTGGTAGCAGTGATGATATTAATACGTTTTGGCGAGTGAATTCTTTTTTTTTTTTTTTAATTTTTTTTAAATATGTTTTTTAGTTGTAGGTGGACACAATATCTTTATTTATTTATGTGGTGCTGGGGATCCAACTCAGTGCCTTGCATGTGCGAGGCAAATGCTCTACCACTGAGCCACAGCCCCAGCCCAACGAGTGAATTCTTAAAAGGAATGATAGAATGAGATTATTAGGTATGGAAATGAGATTCTAAAGGAAATAAAAAGTGGTATTTTTTTACCTTTTATTCTGGTGCAGTGAACCTTTGATTTGATCACAAAAGGTGTCCACACAGGAGTAAGCAGTTGTTTAGAGTCAAATCGTTACTTTATATTGATTGTCATTTTTGCTGTTCAGAAAAGTTAGTGTTCAGAAAAATTAGGAGGAAGCTGCTACTGATGCAGTGAATTGCCAACAAGCAAAATAATCCTTTTGGGATATCTAGAACTACAAAATGAACCTTTAAATCTTTCTCAGAAGACATGGCCACAGAGTTTATGTGGTACAATCATCGTAACCATTTTTAAAATGTTTTAGTACTGAGGAAATTAACAGAGAAGTTGCACAGGGTCATTAATTTTGTTTTTCTATTTAATGTCTTGTTTTCTCTCAAAGTGTATAATGAATGTTATGTTGCCTTCTTTCCCTTCCATATACTTAATCAAAGAGCCCTTATCCTCTGATCTCTGATAAGGACTGGCAAGTTAGCTGATCAAAACTGTTCTTTGGAGTGAACCTCCGTAGGGTTTTTTATGTTTTTGAAAGATGTTGGATAATGAATGCAATTTGACACCTTAACACTGAAAGGGACTTCATTCCTAAACCTTCTGGAATTCACAGGGGCTTTGATGGCATCTCTGAGAGTAAGCCTAAAGGAAACTGATTATATGTTCTAATTTTAGAGATAAAACTGATAATTTTAGAATTTTTATTGTTGATACAGAAGTAAATTAACCAGGAAATTTAGTTGTTTAGGATATTTTATTTCCTGAAATGTCATTTAATCGTGTTTTTTTATTTGCCTATTATGGACGTAGTTAAATGGTACTGTGACTTTGCCTTTATTGTAGTATTTACTTATAGACTGACTCAGGGGAAAATATCTAGGAAAAAATTTCACCTTATAATTAATTAATAAGGCAGGAATGGAGATAGTCAAAGATTATTCCTTTTTGTCTCACTATAATGACACCATATCTGAAATTTCTTTGTTTATTTTGACTTAGTTGTTGAAGTGCCCTGGCTGTTGAGTGGGCTGGTATTGTTGCCAGTGTGGTGACAACAATAAATGATAAAATAAAGATACAGACATTAATTTGGAGTTAGGGGATTTGACCTTATTGTGAAGAAAGCAAGAGGTCCTTGGATTTGATAAGAAAATTGACATTCATATCCAAATTGTGGTGGAGTTGAATTGTGATATTCATGGAGGATCAGATACATGGCTAGAGGCAAGGAGAACAGAAGAGAAGCTATGATCCACAAGAGAGGATAAGGAGTTGGGCAGTAGGGATGTATAAATAGCAATTGTAGCCGAAAAAGAAATAGGATTTGTTGAGATATAATGTGGAGAAGGAAATAGCTGCATGAGAGCTTGAGGTGAGACTGTTAATAGGATAAAAGACAGTAAATGAAAAGATGGGTTTGTGTACTGGGACTAGGATGTTTGTCAAGACAGTTAGGTTATGGAGCTTGAGAAAGAAGTTAGAGCTGGGGAATCTGTGTCAAGAGTAATCTGTGAGCAGCAGCTGAAACTGAGGGAATGGGCTAAAAGGATATTTGTTGCATATGAGGGCAATCTGGAGTTTTAAAAGATCCTGTTCAATCTATAGTTACTAGCTGTTATCATAATATATTCTGGTAACTGTTCTAGATGTGTCCAAGTAATAATTTGGTACATTTGGAGTTTAATAACTCATAGTTAAAACTTACTATTTGAGAATCTTTCCCTTTGCTCTACAAGTAACTTTAAAACCAATGAGAAATTGATTAAAAATTTTTCTTTCTTCTTTCCTTTCCCTTTTCCTTTCTCTGGCTTGGTCAAAGCTGGAAACACCTTTATGTACTTCTAGGTTGTAGATGAGGTAGGGAGTATAGCCACAGTAGTGATAAATTTTATGCTGTTTTCTTTTTTTTAACAAATTTTTTTGCTTAGGAATTGAACCCAGGGCCACTTTACCATTGAGCCACATCTCCAGGCCTTTAAATTTTTTATTTTGAGAGAGGGTCTTGCTAAGTTGCTTAGGACTTTGCTAAGTTGTTGAGGATGACTTTGAACTTTGGTCCTCCTGCCTCAGCCTCCCAAATTGCTGTATTACAGGCATGTGCCACTGTGCCTGGCATAAATTTTATGCCATTTTCTTTCTCTTTCTACTTATCTGTGCACTGTATTTTACTGTCAGTATCTTATATGAATTGTATTGGTGTTTGATGGCAAGTTGAAATTCACAGAACTTTTCATGTCCAGTGTTCCAGCTAGCTTCTGTAATTATTAGAAAGTAAAAGTACTATTGTATGTTGGAAAATATCTACCTTGGCTGTGGTGAGGGGAGTTAGTCATCAGGGTTTGAAATCCATTCAGTTCTGCCACTGAACAAGGTTTCTTCTTTCTACTCATTTTCCTTTCTATAAGATCAAAGGAACCTACATTATCAGCATTTTCTTTTAGCTCTAATATTCTTAGCAATAGGTAGCAAAAGATAAATGTATCCTAGCAGAATGTGTAGAAAACAAGGAAGGATATTTAAACATTAAATTAATTGATGGGTGATGAGTAGGTGAAAGGCGGGCAATGGGCAGACAAGAGGCAGGCAAATGCACAAATGGTGAATGATAGGTGCCAGTTAGTGAGCAATCTGCACTCAAAAAGTAGTTGATGTGCTGGCAGACTGCAGGTAATCGCAGTAGACATATGGGGTAAACAGGGAATCAATAAGCAGCAAAGACTGCCTCACAGAAACACATAACCTCTACTTGAAACCCGAGTTACAGAGTGACAAAGAACGCAACCCTCCTGTAGTTCGTCATCTTGGATCTCTAAATTAATTGATGATTTAACATTTTATTAGAGAATATTATGGTAATAGTCATTTATTACAAGAAAGAAGATGGTTTTGGACTGGAAGCAAAAATGCAGCATATAACACTTTTACTACTCTCTGATGTTTTGTGGGGGAATTACTTTGAATTTTAGCATTGTGCTTTTGTGAGGAGTGTTTTCCAAACTGGAGTGTGTGATGCCTATTCACCTCTAGCTGATTATCAGATCAGTTTTCATGAAAACAAGTGTTCTCCTCCCCCAGCTAGTTTTTTCAGAAAATTGATGCCAAGGGAAGTTCTGAAATCATTTACACAGAACTCTTAGCAGTGACTCCTTAACCAGTGAGTCTAGTAGTATTTGAGGATCCACTGTTAGAACTCATAGCTGCAAGTCTTGTGGGGGAAAAGACACACAAATTCACGATCTCCTTTCTACTCATCATCCACTCATTCTGCTTCATGCAACACACAAATATAGAAATAATCCTAGGGGCTGGGGAGATAGCTCAGTTGGTAGAGTGCTTGCCTTGTAAGCACAAGGCCCTGAGTTCGATCCCCAGCACCCCCCCAAAAAAAAAAAAAAAAAAAAAAAAAAAAAAGGAAATCATCCTAGACATTTCCTTTTTTTCTTACTCCATGTCCTTGTCAGCAAATATTCTTGACTTTAATATCCTGAATATCTGTTGTCTACTGCTTCTTTCCTCTTTATCACTGTGATGCTACCCCGTATTCCCTGGCATGCGTCTCCATCCTGACTGCCTACTCTCTTTTTCAGCCTTGTTTCACACAGTGTTCCCTTTTGTTCTCTGTTTTAGCACATTTATCTTTTCTTAATCCTTCCTGTTCACCTTTTCTGTACCATCTTTGTACCTTAAAGAATATATTGGATAATATGCTTATAGACTGTGAAAGTTGGTCATATCTTTGGAAATGCAAACCATACCCTTTTTGGTTTAAAACAAAGTAAATGCCAAATCCAACAATATATGGAATACTTGAGCCACTGGTTCTATGACTTAATTGGATTTTGATGTGCTACTTAAACTTTATGAACTTTATATAAAGAAGGAATGGGAGAATAGGTTAGACTAAAAGTATTG
This sequence comes from Sciurus carolinensis, assembly GCF_902686445.1. NCBI lineage: Eukaryota > Metazoa > Chordata > Mammalia > Rodentia > Sciuridae > Sciurus > Sciurus carolinensis. Next base: position 59,104,747 of record NC_062214.1, on the reverse strand, counting down.
AATATATAGTCAGAAAATAACAGAACATCTTATTTGCTTTTTTAAATAATAGATTTATTATTATTATTTTTTGTTGTTGTAGTACTAGAGATTGAACCCACAGGTGCTCTACCACTGAGCTATATCCTCAACCCTTTTTATTTTATTTTATTTATTTTTTAAATTTCAAGACAGGCTCTTGCTGAGTTGCTCATGCTGGCCTCAGACTTGAGACCTTCCTGCCTCAGCCTGCTAAGTAGGTGGAATTCCAGGCCATGTACTCTTATTATTATTATTTTAAATAAGAGTCCTTCAATAAAATTGAAAGGATATGAATCTAACTTTGATTTTTAAACTCCTTTTAAAATCAATTCTGTTGAGATAGAAGTCACATATCATACAATTAATCTGTTTAAAGCATACTATTATACAGTTCCATGGCTTTTTAATATCTGTATTCACAGAATTGTACAACCACCACCATGATCATTTTAGAATAATTTTATTATTCCCAAAAAAAACCCTGTGCCCTTGGATACTGACCTAATTTCAGGGGCACACCTGAAATCCCAGAGATTGGGGAGTCTGCGGCAAGAGGAATACTAGTTCAAGCCCAGCCTCAGCAACTTAGTGCGACCCTGTCTCAAAACTTTAAAAAAAAATTTTTTTTTTTCTTCCACGTGTCCATTTGTATGTTTTGATGTAGATCTTGGGTGTTTTGATAGAAGTACAGGGTTCACCTGTAACCATACTAAATATATCTTGGTGCATTTGATTTCTCACATATCATTTGTACGTCTTTTTAGCCTTTTAAGGTTTTTGGATCTTCAGTTTTCCTTTATTTTTTATACTTTTCTTTTGTATTTTTTTGTGGTCTAGGTGATCAGACCCAGGACCTCACATATGCTAGGCAAGTATTCTATCGAGTGACATCCCCAAGCTCAACCTTTCTTTTAATATATTAGAATTGATCCCCTACCCTTTGACCCACTGGGGATTGAACCACTGAGCTACATCCCCACCATTTTTATTTTGAAACAGAGTCTCACTAAGTTGCCAGGATTGATCTCGAATTTGTGATCTTCCTGCCCTCAGCCTCTCTAGTTGCTAGAATTCCAGGTGTGTGCCACTATGCCTGACTAATACATTAATATTGTTAATGAACCTCAGTCTCTGAATTTGATCATTTTTGTAAAAAATTCAAGTCATTGGTAAATGTATTCATCAGAATTGAATAGAGGTTTTGTGAGGAAGTTTTTTTTAATAGATAATCATCAATTATTCATTTTTCTTTGCTTATCCAACCATTATAGAGTTGAGGATGGCAGTAATGGGCTACAAGGTAACCTACACACTCCCCACCCATTGTGTTCCTTATTTCCTAAAAGAGTTACATGCTTTAAGCTAGAAGTACATGTGGCCTAGAAAGAGACAAAAAGCATGTGCTGAGGGAGGGGAACTTTTAGTTACGCTGTGCTTGTACCTGAAGTCATCATATCATCTTAACTCAAAAAATTTTTTCAAATAGTAATAGGGATGATTTGGGCAGGGCTTATGCTAAAATTCAGACACAGTGTTTTTGGGTTCTGTAATTTTTGCTCTCAATTTCTTGGATGAAAGAAGTTATTAAAAATAAAACAGGACTGGGGAGATAGCTCAGTCGGTAGAGTGCTTGCCTTGCATGCACAAGGCCCTGGGTTCGATCCCCAGCACCGCAAAAAAAAAAAAAAAGAAAGAAAACAAAACAAAAAAAAACCCCAAAAAAACCAAAAATAAAACACCTGTTAGGCATATTTTATTTGTAGATACATGTTGGGCTTTTAGATCATTGCTTTGCTAAGGCATTCACAAACCGTCCTTTAATAAGTTTGTGTCTGACATTGAGAGAAAACTCAGTAGACTGACTTCTTACAACAAAATACTGTTAACACCTGAATAATCGTCTATCTCTTTTATTATTATTATTTTTTAAACAGGTGGATTGAATCCACCAGTGCTCTACCACTGAGCTGCATTCCCAGTCCTTTTTATTTCTTATTTTTTATTTTGAGTTGAGGTCTCAGAGTTGCCCAGATTAGTGTCAAACTTGAAATCCTTCTGCCTCAACTTTTCAAGTACCTTGGATTACAGGAGTGTGTCATCATGCCTGACTCTTTATTCTTAAATAATCTTTGAGAATTCAAGAAGTCTCTCCTGCTTGGGACAAGTTCCCTTAATTAGACATTTTGACAGTGTCACAGTATATTGGACTGTTAATTTTTCCTTTTCTGTTATTTATTCTATATTGTCCACCCTGAAGTTCATTCTCATTGGTAGAAAAGAAGGAAATACAATAAGGAACTCTTTTCATGTATTTCCTTTTGTATAACTCATTCTTTGTCTCATTTCAAACATAATTAGAAAACAGAAAAGCCCTTTTTGTAGTCTTGGCATTTCCCCAAGATATAGCTTATTTTTATTTTTATTATTTAAAAATTTTTTATTTGTTCTTTTTAGATATGCTTGACAGTATAGTGTATTTTGACATATTATACATACATGTTGGAGTTCTACTGTCTTTCCTAGTCCCACTTCTCTTCCCTTCATTCCCCCCCTTTTTTAAAATTTATTTTTATTGTAAACAAATGGGATACATGTTGTTTCTGTTTGTACATGGAGTAACAGCATAACATTTGCATATTCATATATTTACATAGAGTAATGATGTTTGATTCATTCCATTATTTTTTTCCTTCCCCCCACCCCTCCCACCTCTCTTTTCCCTCTATACAGTCCCTCCTTCCTCCATTCTTGCCCCCCTCTCACCCCCCATTACGTGTCATCAACCGCTTATCAGCGAGATCATTTGTCTTTTGGATTTTTGAGATTGGCTTATCTCACCTAACTTGATATTCTCCAATTTCATCCATTTGCCTGCAAATGCCATAATTTTATTATTTTTTATAGCTGAGTAATATTCAGTTGTATATATATACCACAGTTTCTTTATCCATTCATCAATTGAAGGGCATCTAGGTTGGTTCCATAGTCTGGCTATTGTGAATTGAGCAGCTGTGAACATTGATGTGGCTGTATCTCTGTAGTATGCTGATTTTAAGTCCTTTGGGTATAGGCCAAGGAGTGGGATAGCTGGGTCAAATGGTAGGTCCATTCCAAGTTTTCTGAGGAATCTCCACACTGCTTTCCAGAGTGGCTGCACGAATTTGCAGTCCCACCAGCAATGTATGAGTGTACCTTTTTCCCCACATCCTCTCCAACACCTATTGTTGCTTGTATTCTTGATAATCGCCATTCTAATTGGGGTGAGATGGAATCTTAGTGTAGTTTTGATTTGCATTTCTCTTATTACTAAAGATGGTGAACAATTTTTCATATGTTTGTTGATTGCTTGTAGATCTTCTGTGAAGTGTCTGTTCATATCCTTAGGCCATTTGTTGATTGGGTTATTTGTATTCTTGGTGTAGAGTTTTTTGAGTTCTTTATATATTCTGGAAATTAGTGCTCTATCTGAAGTATGAGTGGCAAAGATTTTCTCCCACTCTGTAGGCTCTCTCTTCACATTGCTGATAGTTTCCTTTGCTGAGAGAAAGCTATTTAGTTTGAATCTATCCCAGTTATTGATTCTTGCTTTTATTTCTTGTGCTATGGGAGTCCTGTTAAGGAAGTCTGATCCTAAGCCAACAAAGTAAAGATTTGGACCTACTTTTTCTTCTATAAGATGCAGGGTCTCTGGTCTGATTTCAAGGTCCTTGATCCATTTTGAGTTGAGTTTTGTGCAGGGTGAGAGGGGTTTGGTTTCATTCTGTTGCATATGGATTTCCAGTTTTCCCAGCACCATTTGTTGAAGAGGCTATCTTTTCTCCATTGCATATTTTTGGCACCTTTGTCTAGTATGAGAAAATTGTATTTATTTGGGTTTGTGTCCGTGTCCTCTATTCTGTACCATTGATCTACCTGTCTATTTTGGTGCCAATACCATGCTGTTTTTGTTACTATTGCTTTGTAGTAGAGTTGAAGGTCTGGTATTGCGATACCCCTTGTTTCATTCTTCCTGCTAAGGATTGCTTTAACTATTCTGGGTTTCGTATTCTTCCAGATGTCATTCCCCTTTTTTTAATACAGTGAACTTCTATCCACCACCCCACTTATTGTATATTAGCATCCACATATCAGAGAGAACATTTGACCTTTGATTTTTTGGATTGGCTTATTTCACTTACTATGATAGTCTCCAGATCCATCCATTTACTGGCAAAAGTTATAAAGTCATTGTTTTTTGTGGCTGAGTAATTTTCTTTGTGTATATATATACAGCATTTTCTTTATCCATTCACCTGTTGAAGGGCACCTAGGTTGGTTCCATAGCTTAGTTATTGTGAATTGATAGCTCATTTTCAGAATAATGAGTCATTACCCTTTCTAACCTTCCATTCTAACTTTTCTGTGTTTGTTTTTCTTGAAAGCAACATCAGAGTTGTTTAATTGTTTAGTCACTTGGATATATACACTGAACATTTAGTAATAGACCTTTCTGCTTTGGAGATGACTGTTAATAAGGTGTTTGGGATGACTGCTAATCCTGACCACTGCTTTATCAGAGTCCAAACGATAAAAACCAAATAATAAAGATCTTGGAGTCTACAGGACATTCTTTGCTCTCACTTTCTATTTTCTTATAGCTTGTGTTGGCATCTTTTTCCTCCTCAATGAGCCTACTCAGTTCATGTAAAGTTATTGACTGTGAGCTCTTGTTGAGCTTGTGAACTTTTCTTACAAGTCCCATGAGATTATTGATTTGGGGAGATAGTGTTTATTGTGTTCAGTACCAACAGTAAAAACTACAATTTATAAAATCCTGTGTACTAGACCCTGACTGTAACTGGGAATTCTGGTTACATTTTCTTGTGTACTCTTTCGATTGATGATATAACAAGGGTCTCTGATCTTTTTTTTTCAAACTAACCGGGAACCTGAAGTTTAGTGCATTCATTGCCCCAGGCCTCATAGAAATAGAGAAAAAAAATTTTTTTGTCTGCATTTTTATCAGTCTTTAAAAGTAACTTATCTAAAGTCATAAGAAGCGTGGCTACAATTCTAATCGAGATCTGTTTGACACCAAAACAAGTATTTCTTTCACTACTGTTGAGGGCCTACTGTGCCAGATGCTGTGGAGGATGAAATGAAAGAAAAAAGGGTAGTGGAAATCAAGAAGAAATGTTTTTATTTTTAAAGAGGAAAGTCTGTCTTTCTTCTGAGAAGCAGTAGGCTGTTCCTATTCAGTAGTGTGCAGAGGTAGAGCTGTAGCAGAAGTAGGTGGAGATCACTGTCACCTTGGCCTGTAGTTGTGGCACTTGACTCCTTGCAGTAATACTTCAGTTTCTGGACACAGCTGTTCTCTCAGCCTTGCCTATTGTAGGCATCTGTTGCATGGTAACAAACCAAACGATTTGCCTTTATTTTAGACTTTTGGATTTATCATGTCTGTCCTTTTTAATAGACCTCCAACCCTTGTTGGAGGATAACTTTATGATTACTTAATTGTAATGAATATTTTGTTTGACCTTTCTAAGCCAAAAATTCATAAAAAGCGATTGGAATGTTTGCCACATAGAAGTAGGTTCCTTTCAAGGAATGAGACATATAGCTGCCTTCAGCAGTTTTAAAGACAATTCTAGCTTTTAAGTATCCCTTAAAAAAATAGATATTTCATTTTTCCTGATTTTTAGTATTACATGCTTATTATGGAAATACTAGACTATGTATTATTATGGAAATTTTATAATATGAAATAGAAAAATAGAAAAATAAAAGTTACCCATAATTGTAATTTCTAGAAATAATCACTCTGAATATTTGAGTCTATTCCCCCCCCTTCCTTTTCTCTTTCTTTCTCTTTTTTTTTTTTTCGCCTTCCATGCATGGAGGGCTACATTTTGGTCTTAAAATTCTTATCACTTTACATTGATTATAAGCATGAGCATGTACTATCAGTTTTCTCTGTATAGATTTGAATTCATACATCAAAATAACAATCATTCTTCTGATGTTATATTGATTATGTCCAGGTTTTTAATATCATAAATACTATCTTCACAGTTATTTGAAAAATTTGAGTTTTAGGTATCTAATATGTGTTAACAAAATTTCTACTATCTTGAAACTTAGAGAAGTCATTTAAAATAATTGGTAGTTTTCAGAACTGACAGTTCTTTTCTCCTCAAAACTCATGCATTTTGGAAAAAAATTTTCTTAAAAGAAATGTCTTTTAATAAATTAATATAGTTTAAATTTTCCATTATGACTTGGAGTCAGCATTGTAAAAATTACCTTGTTATGTTGTTAGAAGTTTCTTCCTCCCTCCCTTCCCTTCCCTTCCCTTCCCTCCCCTTCCCTTCCCTCCCCTCCCCTCCTCTCCCCTCCCCTCAGGAGCTATCTAATACACTTGACTGTATCCCAGGTACCTCTAAAGTAGTATATCCAGAATTGAAACCAATATATTCCCCTAAAATGCTCATTTTTTTCTTAACAATATCATTTTTCTAGTCAAAAGTCTTTCTAGATTCTTACTTAGACTTCATTTCCAAATGTATCAGATCACGTTCTCGCTATGCTCCCTTTTAAATGTTTCTCCAATTTGTTATTTCGATCCTTATTTACACTGGTCATAGATTCACCATCTTCTATGATTTACTGGAACAAATTCAGTAGCCTTCCAGCTTCCTCCTCTCAAACTTACCTTTTCAAGTCTGTGTTCACATCATGGGCAGAAATTGCTTTCTTGGGCATATATTTCATTGCTATTTTAATGCTTACAGACTTTTAATGGCTTCTCATTGCATTTGGAGTAAACCCTAAGTTCCTTATGACTTAACTGTTTCTTTATCTTTCTAGTCTCATCTCCTGTTTCTATCACACATTCAACCAACCTTTTGTTACCAAGGTTTTAGAAGTTTTCTGAATATTGTATGAAATTTATGTGCACACACATTTGTACATGGTGGTTTTTTTCTGCCTAGAAAATACACAGTCCCTCCTCATAGCTCATCCTTCATTTTACCCATTATTGTAATGTGTTCTTACACAATAGAGGTGAGGTTTACTTGTGAGACACTATTCTTGAGCTCTGCTGGCCAGAAATACCTTACTTGCTTCATGTTTATTGAGCCTTTTGTGATATGCCTCATCGTAGTCAAAATAATGACCATCTTCCCATGTCTATGTTCTTATCCCTGAGACCTATGAGTATTTTACCTAACCTGGCAAAATGGACTCTATGAATAAAATTAAGATTGAAGACCTTGAGATAGGTTATTTTGGATTATCCAGGTGGGACAGTCTAATCACATGTCTTTAAAAGAGAAGAGAATCAGAGGAGAGATGTGAGAAACTGACTTTGCTGCCTTTGAAGATGGAGGGGCCACACTCAGGAAATGCAGGTGCTCTCTAGAATCTGCAAAAGGGGTGGGGAAACATTTTTCTATAGAGCCTCCAGGAAGGAATGTAACCCTACTGATATTTTGCTTTGTAATCCAGTGAGATTCATGTTAGATTTTTTTTTTTGTGGTGCTGGGAATCGAACCCACAGCCTTGTGCTTGCAAAGCAAGCACTTTACCCACTGAGCTATCTCCCCAGCCCCTCATATTAGATTTTTAATCTATAGAACCGCTTGAAGATTTTTTAAAAAGCCAGTAATTTTGAGGTTGTTTGTTATGATGCAGCAAATATGAATATACTTTCACTGTATTTAACTCTTATTATGCTATATGTCTTATTTTCTTTTTCATGAATTTTAAACTTTGTACAGAAAGGTACTGTATATTTTCATCTCTGTCTTTAGTACCTAGCGTAGTTCTCCCACAATGCTAACACTCAAAAGTTTGAGTTTATGAATTAACTAATACAGTGATGTTTATGTCCTCATAAATGTATTTGACATTTGCCACATACTAAATCCCCCAAACTCTTCTTCCTTCCTCTTAATTGTCTTCTTTTCTACTCCTATTTAAATATGGTGGGTCTTTCCTGCTGATGGTTTGTTTCATATGTGATGTCATTTGCACATGTCAGTTTAGAATGACATTGTATATGAGTCCCTTTTGGAGAGATGTGTATGTAGTGAATCTAAAAATGTTGGAAGTTTTCCTCAGTGCTATTACTATTTCCTCAGTACTTCTTTACCATTCCTTTCCAATAAGGAAATTGAAACAGCTATCTTACTTGGGTAATTTCAGTAAATGAAATAAAATAAATTTTCCATTGTCTTTTTGTTAAACTATGCTCCAGAGTAAATCTAAATCTAGTATCAATACCAGATTCATTTATCCTGTTCACCAGCTACAAATTTTGGCTAAAATACAAAAAAAAAAATCTTCGTGAAGGTCCTAGAGAGAAGCCAACAACAGTAGATTCTGGAGAGCATTTGATAGGTAGAGGATGAGCAAGCACTCATTTGTTTTCCATTACTTCTTGACTGACGGACAGGCCTTATCTGCTTCATGTGGGATACCCCAAAAAGTGCTTACAGTCTGTGTAACTTTACCAAGTGTCATAGTTCAGGACAATCAGAACAGTTGGCAATTATCCTATATGAAAGGACAGCAAACCCAGACAGGGAGTGCCCAAAGTTTTGCATGGAAATTCTGTTACAATTACAAAGCTATACTTGAATGGGGACAGCCAGGCTTAACCTGAGTAGAGAATGGAGCTGCCATCAAGAGAAGTTTGCCTCTGAGTTTAGATAAGTGCTTTCTTTAAAAATTAAAAAAAAAAGAAAAGTCAAGATTTTTTTTGGAGGAGAGGAAAGTTGCCACAATCTAGGACACAATATAAAATTACTCAAAATATGAAGAAACAGGAAAATGTGACCCATTCCTAAGAGCAAAACTAATTAATGGAGGTCTATCTCAATGACTTAGACGCTAGATTTAGTAGATAAAGAATTTAAAGCAACTGTTATTACTATACTTAATTACGTACAGGAAGATCTACACAATCTCAGCGGGGAAATAGAAGCTATAAAAAAAGGAAAAACAAATAATTTTATAGGATAAGTTTACAACAAATTAGAGATGATGAAAAACATCAGACTTGTACATGAGTGATCTAATCTAAAGAAGAGATAGTTGAACAGAACAAAAATGAACAGAACCTCAAAATGTGGAACAGTTAAAAAGGTATATAATATACATAAAATTGGAGTTGTAGAAGGAGAAAGTGGAATGAAAAATATTTGAACAAATAAAGGATAAACATTTCCTAAATTTAATAAAGAAATTAAGTAGAAATCATTATTGTTTTGTGTTGCTCATCAAAGTAAAAAAGGAAGATGCTTTGCACACTGAACCAGGAAGAATTCGGGCTTGACTGTCCTACTTCTCCACATGTCTGATTCTAACAAGCTTGATGGATTTCAGTTCCTGTAGTGTTTCTTTCTGGGTCTTACAGATTCACACTGTTAAGAGATCAGTAGATTAAGTTGCAACCAAGACCAAATTGCACAAAATGGAATGTGATTTTTTTTTTTTTTTTTTTTTTTTGGGAAACATTTTGGAACTAATTTCTTTGAGATGCCTGTAGCTAACCCTGGATCTTTTTGTGTGTTGCTTTTCCCTCTTTTTTGCTTTCCTTTTCTGCTGCTCTCTTGTTTCTGAGAAAGGGCAAAAAGGAGACTGATGCACTTGAACTAGATGGGCGACATTAAAGGCAGTGAGTTCTATTGATACCATGGTCAATGTTGGTTAAATTGTTGGGTCTTTGCTTTTTTCTCCTAGGTAATGTTACTGGTGGCAGTGGTGGGAGTCACTGGGTAATAAGTGTTAACATGCTTTGGTTGAAATGTGGAAGCTAGGTTCTTGTGATTCTAACCTTAACCTTTTTTAGAAATGTGCACTGGTGTGCTCATGCTCAGATACTGTGTACTGATGAGACCATGATGACTATTAAGATTCTGAAATACTGCCTGGAAGATTGTCCCTCCCCTTTCCGTATAGTGTCTGTGACCCAACAACTGAGGGGTTGAAGTCTGATATACAGGAGTGATTGCCTCTGTCAACTTGATTTGATTGGTGACGTTCCTCTTCATAAATATTCATACATTTACCTTGCCTCTCTCTTGTGCTGTGCCCATCTATGTGTGTGCATCAGTAGGGTTGTAAATCCAGTTAATTTAGAAATCTAGTTATAGATTCTGGGAGGTAGAAAAGACGGAATATTCTAGAGATTAGGACTGAATTCTAGAGAGTAGGCTTTTGAGTCAGATTGATTCCAGAGTTTACCACTTTTGAACAGGGAATATTTAAATAAGTTCTTTGAGTCGTGTCATTTTTCTTGTAGAATGGGGGAGAGTACCCACTTCTCAAGAATTTTTGAAGCTTCCAAGAATCTGCATATAAGAAGCCTTCCATGTAAACATATATTTATTTGATTTCTTTTTGGTTTTATCATAGCTAGTTGTTCTAGGTCATTTCTACTTTTGTATATTTTTGTGTAATTATTCAGTTTTAAGGACTTAATTTCAAAGTGGCACGTTAAACCGGTAGATTCTTATGTGTCTACCTTTATAGAAAAGAAGACAGACTGAAGTATAATTGGATTGCTCAAGATTATATAACTATATGTAATATGATGCAATAGTTAGGATTTTTAAACAAATTTATGTCAAGATCTCCCTAAGAGCAAAGTTTGGAATTTTCCATTTCTTACCCTATCCCTTTTTCTTCTTTCACTAGTTTACAGATGGATTAAATTAAAACCAGAAAGATGAAACTGTATAGTTTTTCCTGTACTTACTTGTAATGATCTTCAGGTATTTATTACTTTATAACTTTAGTGTATATCTGCTTAGAATTTGCATGTTGTTTTATAGTAGACCAGAGGTCTCTGAAGGGCAAATATTTGGATTTTAGTAATTTTTGGATCCTTTGAAGGATTTATCATCTTATCTTTTTTTTCCATCGTATTGTCTACCAGTGCATCTTACTCATCATAGTAGACATAGTTTTTTAAATTGGTGACAGTGATAACTTGAAAAAAGCTTTTGAAACACCTCTATATAGTTTGGATCTGGAGTGTTGTGTTCCAGTTTCATGTGTTCAGAGGTGGAACTTGGAGGAAATGATTGAATCATAAGGGCTCTGGTCTCATCAGTGGATTAATCCACTGATAACCAAATGGACTGCTGGAATGTGGGACCTCATTGGAGGAAGTAGGTCACTGGGGGCTTGCCCTGGAAGATTTGCCTTTTCTTAGACCCCTTCCTCTTAAGTGTGTTTTTGAGTTTGCATGCTTCCCCCTCCATCTGGTTGCCATGAGTTAAGCAGTTTTCCTCTGTCAGGCCCTTCCTCCATGTTTTGCCTCACAACAGATCTCGAGAAATGGAGCCAGCAGACCATGGACTGGATCCTCTGAAATTGAAAGCCAAAACAAACCTTTCCTCCTCCAACTTGTGTCAGCTATTGTGTTCACAGAGATGAAGAACTGACTAATACACACCAGAAATAAACTTTTAAAACATTTGCTTGGTTAATAAGCTATAGAATCTTGAAAGTAAGAAATTAAGAGAAACTAAACTCTTGGTTACACTTTATTTCAGAACTTATCTAGTTCTATCAACTGTTAACAGCACACTTTTCATTTTTCTTTACTATTCCAACACTTTGTCCCTTTTTTATTTTATACATGTCTATTTTGGTGGGGTTCCCAGAATGGAACATTCTAGACCTTTCTAGTAAATAATGGTTTAGAGTCACCTATCTCTGTACTTTGGAAACTATATGCACTAACCTTCTGGCCCCCCCATAAATGTTATTTAAAGTAGTTTTGTGTGGTTTATGTGATATAGGAATAGCCTAGATTTGCTCATTTGTACTCAGATGGCGACCTGTTTGATTATTCTCTCACGAAGTATTAAGAATTTAAAGTGGCTCTGTCATGCTTTCTCAGGTGAATGAGTGTGATGAGAGCATGTTAGAAAAGATTGCTTGTAGTTTTCAGGATGAAGGAAGTTTTGAGGTTTTCCTTGGAGACTTGCTAAGGCTACAAGGAACTGAAGTTGAGAATCTTATCTCTGCCTTATAATCTTCTTAACCCGATTGGCAGTTTGCAGTACATGTTTTGATTAGCTGAAACGTATTCTCTCAAAACCAGTGTTGCTTTAAAGCTGGCCAGAATCTCAGCCCTTAGGGCAATGTATTGTGATTTGCAAACCATACTCTGTTATGACTACTTTTCTAGATTTAGTAGTTGTCTTTATGCAAAACAAGTTTGGACTGTTTTAATCTCTAGTAGCAGATGGGAGGAGGTAGTCTTGGAAAGAGGTTATGAAATTGAAGTGACTTTCGGTAAAACTGATAGTCAACCTGATTTTTAGGTTGGAAGAATAAGCACAATAGGATTTTAACAGTATAGTTGTGTTCTGCTTAATGTTGAGGACATTGAGAAATCATACACAGTAGTGGCTGTACTGTGTAGCCTTGGTGTGTAGCAGGCTATTTTATGTAATTTTGTGTGAGTGTGCTTTCTGATATTTCCAGGACCACAAGAGAGCTGGTGTATTCCCAAACAAACATGACCACGTGTTAAACAAAACATGGCCACGTGGCATTGTTATTTTAAAGTATACAAGGATATTGAAGAGATGTCGTGGTTCTCTCAGATGAGTTCCATTCGTATCACTTTGAGAAGTTTTGTTATTGTGTGATAAAACCCAAACAGAGCAGAACTAGTAAAGAGCTTAGGATATGGGTCTGATTTGTAGAATTTTATATTACAGTTTGACTTAAAGCATAAGTAAATTAATATTTGGGGAAGTAGTTTTGCCTTTATTGATTTTTCTTTTTTCATCAGAGAACACCCTTTTATGAAGTTTGCCCTCTTCCCACCTCTACTTTTTGCAAATTTGTTAAGATCTTCTTCAGGTTTTTTAAAAGCAACTTTTGTATTTTCAGTATAAAGACCTTGCACATATTTTATTAAATATATACTTAAGTATTTTGTGTTTTTGATGATACTATAAATATTTGAAAATTCAACTTTCTTTTGTTGTAGCAGCTAGAAGAAATACAATGTATTCCTGTTTCTGCCATCTTGCTAAAATCACCTTTTCTATTAGCCTTTTTTGGTAGATTCCTATAATCTGCAGATAAGAGGCAGCATTAATTCTCTCACTCCACCATGCCGTCTGTATACCTTTTATTTCTTTTTCATACCTAACTATACTTGTTAGAACTCTCAGGACTGTTGAATAGCATGGGTGTGAACTCACATTCTGGTTAAGTTGCCTGTCTTAATATTAAGCATTCAGATTTTTATCTTTTTGTATGATTTTAATGGATTCTCTTTATCAGGTTGAGAAATTTTCTCTTCCTAGTGTGCTGAGAGTTTTTATCATGGATTGATGGTGTTTTATAAATGTGTTTTCTGCAATAATACAGTTCTATACTTTTTCTTTTAAATTCTTCAATAAGGGGAATTCCATACATTTTTCATAAGTTAAATCATCATTGCATTCCTAGAATAAATTCCATTTGGTCATTTTGTATTATTATTATTTTTTTATATTCCTGGATATGAATTGGTGATATTTTATGAAGGATTTTTGTGTCTATTTTATGTGTATTTGGCTTGTATTTCTTTGTTTTCATCCTTACTATATTTAGTTTCCAGCTCACCAAAATCACCTTGCCTCATTTTGTTTGTATACCTGTGGCGCTGAGTGTTTCTGTATGTGTAGTTATGGTGTATTAATAGCGTATAGGTTAAGAGCATGGATTTTGACATCAGATCTGGGTTCACATTCTAGCTGTCACTGTTTACTAGCTGGGTGACCTCACATGCGTTAACTTTTTGCTGTTTTTTTTTTTTTTTTTTAACAATTAATTTTTTTAGTTGTAGATGGACACAGTATCTTTATTTATTCATTTATTTTCATGTGGTACTGAGGATCAAACCCTCACATGTGTGAGGCAATTGCTCTACCACCGAGCTACAACCCAGCCCATGGGTTAGTGTTTTAATCATTAATCTCTTCATTTGTAAAATGGATTAATGTCAGGAATAGTATGGTACCTGGAACAGAGTAAGTAGACTTTACAAGTTCCAGCAATAATGATGATGCAGTATTTCTTCCTAATCTGTAAGATATAAACTGTTAGAACTATAGAATTAAATTGTTTACTCTTTAGAAGAACAAGTGAAAGACTATTTGAATGAAATGAGGTGAAGTGAAATTTATCTGTCAATGAGATCCATTTTGGATGAGTGTGGATTCTAAAAGCCAGTGAGCACATGTGTTTACCACCAGGTATTTGAGTTATATTTGAGAGATGGAAGAATATTTTTAAAAATGCTTCTGGTTGAGTTTAAGAAATGGATTTCAGATGCCAGGAAGAAGCATGTAACAGGAGGATGAGATCAGTTGGTATAATTGGAGCTAGTTGATAATCCTTTCATTCTGTTCTCCAAACATTTACAATGTTCCTAATTCTGTACAAACATGTGAACTTGAAAATGCTGGGTCCTTCCATAGAAGCGTCATGTGTCAAGTTGGGGAGGAAGAAGTCACAGGGTAAGGACAATGTGGAATAGAACCAGCAGTCTTCACCTTTCTTCTTTGGTTAGGTTCTTCCTGTGGTGGGTACTTGATGCTTTTGGTTTAGAAAGTGTTTCTGCCTACATTTGGGGAATAATAGAACAGAGAGAAGGAAAGGGGAAATCAGGAATAAAAGTTTTAAACTGAAAAAAAATTTGTCTTGTGAGCTTTTACTTCATTGGGTAGGGACTGAAAATCTGCTGACTTGGGGTTTGTAACCACTGCAACTTCCTGCTGATGAAGAGCCAGCCACAAAGACAACTGCTCCTAACTTTGATAGTTAAAAAAACTTTTTTCTTCTTAAATTGCCTAAAGACAGAATTAGTTTTACTGTGGTTCTAACTTTGAGCTCTCAAAACTAGTGGTTGAGCAGGCTGTCTTTCTTAAAAGATTCTGCTGTTACACCAGTAAGAAGTAAGTATTTAATTTATTTACCATGACCATTTTCTTCTTGTTGGTTATCCCATGTCAGGTTTGCTTGGTGTCAGTGAAAGACAGTCTACGGAATACCTTCTCTGGGTCACCACTGTACTAAACTGCACAAACGGCATCTCACTTGACCTACAGCAGGCTTTCTGAGGCAAGTAATCATTAACCCTGTTTAGTACAGAGGAAGAGAGCCTTCAGTTAGCACAGGGTAGTGCTTCAGCTTCTTCCTTTCCCATAGTCCTCTCATGACCAAAGCAGTCTATCAGTTCTTTACATGGCATGAGATGTTTTGTTTATTCTGTGTTTTGGATATGTCCAGGTTTTTGGAGCAGCCTAAGTTACTTTGGACTTTTAGATCCGTCTGAATTCTGTCTGCAGCTGACCATGACTAATCTAGTACAGAACCAACTGTTTGCTGCAGTGGGGAGCTGTTCGTGGGGCCTATTTATGTGGAAAATCAGAAAGCCAAGGCCTCACAGCACTCTCTGCAGAGTTTATTTGAACTATTTATAGTTAGTCCTATCTACACTCTCTGTCTAGAGTATGCATTCAAATAATTGTTGAATTATTTCCCTTTGTTGTGTTTCAAATGCCTTGTGTTTGCATTCTTTTAAAAAATTTTATTTGTTCGAATTATACATGACAGTAGAATGCACTTTGATACATCATACATAAATGGAGTATAATTTCTCATTCTTCTGCTTGTACATGATGTAGACTCATACTGGTAGTATAATCATGTATGTACATAGGGTAATAATGTCTGATTCACTTTACTATCCTTCCTCACCCCATAAACTCTCCCCTCCCTTCACTCCCCTCTGCCTAATCCAAAATAACTCTGTTCTTCCCTAGCACCCCCCATTATGAATTAGCATCCACATATCAGAGAAAACACTCGGCCTTTGGTTTTTTGGGGATTGGCTTATTTCACTTAGCATGATATACCAGCAAATGCCATAATTTCATTCTTCTTTAAGGCTGAGTAATATTCCATTATGTATATATACCACATTTTCTTCATCCATTCATCTATTGAAGGACACCTACATTCCATAGTTTAGCTATTGTGAGTTGAGGTGCTGTAAATAATGATGTGGCTGCATCACTATAGTATGCTGGTTTGCATTCTTTATATCTTCTTTACTCCTTCCATACTGAGCTGCTTTGCCGATGGCCTGGGCTCTTTGAACACATACATAAGGTATCTACTTCTCTCTCTCAAATCTTTGGACCCAGTTAGAGAAACCTGCAAAACATTGGTTTTACATTTAGGACAATATGTTCTAAAATCTCTACTCTTTTTTTTCCTAAATTAATTTACTTTTTGATTGGAAAGTTTTTCGGGCGAAGTAGCCAGTTGTGCTCCTTGTGTGCGCATTATGATCAAATTGCTATCACTTGGGACCAGTAATTAACACGATTATAATATTGATTTTATGGAATAACAGTTATGTTTTAATTTTGAATTTTTTTTTAAAGGAAAGGGTATTATGTAGTAGATGCCTGGCTGTTTCTCTAGCTGTATTTTTGTGTATTTTCCACATATATTAAATATTCGTAGTTTCATGTGCTAGTAATATGGCCTGTTTACTTCCTTATTAGAATAACAACTTATGATTTTTATATTTCTATTGTATAAGGACCATCTATCTCCACACATTGCTAGAAATGCTAAAATATTTTAAAGAACTAGGTTTGCATTTTTTATGACAGCTTTTTTATTTTAGTTCAGTGGAGAGATAAATTTTCCATTCATGCATTGGATGGTAAATTGTTAACATGTCTAGTCCTTTAAGAGTTTCTTCTCAGAGGAGTTCAGAAAATATGAAAATCAGGAATAAGTACTGAAATTTCTCTTAACTCTGTTATTACTAAATTTAGCACTGTAATACTGTCCAAGTTTAACATCATAACTTTAATAATTGATGAAAAATTTTAATAATTTGATGCCTTAAATCATTTAAAAATAATTCTCTGTGAATTAATGAAGTTATGAGAATTTGCAAAACATGCTTTGCTTTTTTAACCTAGAAAATGACTTTGAACTCAGAGATCTGATCTTACCACTTCTTTTTCTTAGCATTGTTAAGGTTAGTTTTATGAACCAGTATGTCTGCATTGAAAGTGAATTTTCTTTATTAATATCCAAACAGAATTAGCCTCAGTCCTTTAAATTACCATGTTAAAAATGCATAGGCATGGCTGTGGTGGCGCATGTCTGTAATCCCAGTGACTCAGGAGACTGAGGTGGGAGGATCACAAGTTCAAGGCCAGCCTCAGTAATATAAAAAATAAAAAGGGCTGAGGATGTGGTTTGGTGGCAAAGTACCTCTGAGTTCAGTCCCCAGTCCCAAAACAAACAAACAAACAAACAAACAAACAAAAAATACATAGATACTTCTTCCTCCTCTTCTGTGGACTGTTACGAATATAGACTCAGTTTCATTTAGTACTCCCCTATATGTTACTTGGAGGAGAGATCTTGTGAGGGATACCTTTTTCAGATGTAATGAAAGGTTGAGAAGCACTTCTGTGGGGCTGGGGTGTAGCTCAGTGGCAGAGTGCTTGCCTAGCATGTGTGAGGCACTGGGTTCAATCCCCAGCACCACAAAATAATAACCAAAATAAAGGGCTAGGCAGTGGTGCATGCCTGTTATCCCAGTGACTCAGGAGGCTGAGGCAGGAGGATTGCAAATTAAAAGTGAGCTTCAGCTGAGGCCCTATGCAATTCAGTGAGACCCTTTCTCCAAATAAAATGTAAAAAAGGACTGGAGATGTGGCTCAGTGGTTAAGTGCCCGTGGTTTCAATTCCCAGTAACTCCCACCACACACACACACACACACACACACACACACACACACACACAAAGTCATGCTCTACAACTACAAAAAATTTTAAACAAAATGCAACAAATATTAAGAAAAATAACAATATTAAGAAAAAAAACCCACTTGTTATTTCAGAATGCTCATAATTTTTTGTATTTAAGTAGTTAAATTTTTGTTTCTCTTTGTGTGTGTGTGTGTGTGTGTGTGTGTGTATGGTGCTGGGGACTGAACTCAGGGCCTTGTGCATTTGAGGCAAGCACTGTACCAACTGAGCTACATCCCCATCCCTAAATTTTCTATAAAAAATATTAATGTTATCATAAGTTCTATACTGAGATGGCATCTTGAGTTTTAGAAGTGGGGAATGATGATTTTCATGTGCATTTAGGTTGCTGATCCTAGTTTGTTTCCAACTAAAATAAGTTTTCTTTCTCTTTTTCCTTTTTTTTTTTTTTATTGTTGTTGTTGGAGATTTAGCCCAGGAGCACTTTACCACTGAGCAACATTGCCTGTCCTTTTTGTTTTTCTGAGACTGGGTCTCACTAAGTTGCTTGGGGCCTAGCTTAGGTGCTGAGGCTGGACTGGAACTTGTGATCTTTCTATCCTCAGCCTCCCAAGCCACTGGGATTATAGGCATGTGCCACTGTGCCCAGCTAAATTCATCATTAAAAATTTTTTTGTGTGTGTTCAGTGTATGTTATAAAGAACCAGAATAACTCTCCAAGGGATTTACTCAGGTTAAGGATATTGTATGAATAGAAATTTCCCATTAGAAGTAAAATTTCTCATTCACGCAATTAATAACATGATATTTAAAAAATAACTTCAGTAGGGGACTACTGAAAGCATTGGAGTTTTCTTTGTCCCTGTAGCATCTTCACCTAATTAGGACATTTGTAATTTTCTTTTATTTGAAGTTTTTATTGAAACTTTCCAATTTTGAGATGGTCCCTCCTCAAAACTGCCACTTCTCTTGTTTTTCAACATAGTGTTCTCAAAATGTTAAAGACTTATTTAACATTAAAGGCAGTATTTATCTTTAAGACATGAGAACCATTTTCATAATTTAAAGGCTAACATTGATCACTTGCAGCATCTTGTTTCTGACCTCTTCTGCAAGCCAGTTGTGGAATTCATTTGATATTACTTTTGTCATATAATGTGTTCAAGAAGTTGGGCTGTCCCTGTGAAATCATTTCTAATAGAATAGCCACCACAGGTCCTGGGATTTGTCCAGGTACAGTCATCAAACTCAGTAATGTCTGTCGCATTTGTATGTGAGCCCACTTGCCTATAATTAGTCTTTCCAGGTGGTTTATAATTGGTTTAGCCCAATTGGGCTGCTTGGTTTTTGGATGATAGAGAATGGAGGAAGTATAAAGGCTTGAATTTGGCAGTCTTTTTACCGGATATCTATTTTAACCCCTGCAGAAGTTAATTTACATAGAGCCCAGCTGTGTATGAATTTTTCTAAATTTAAAGTTTATTCTTATTACCATAGGGAGAAGAGTGTCAGCACTTATTGAATTTATGGTCTTGCTCTCCCTTGTCTGAACCTCCAGGCGGCTTGTAGTTCCGTTTCCTTTGGGTAACAGGATACAGCTGGCAGCAAAATTCTCACCTGTGGAATGGCCACTGGGAGTTTTCTTCTCTGTATAGATCTTTGCAAAACACCAGAAACCATTTTTGCAGGAAACCACAGGCCTGTGTTAGCACCAGAGGAGAATTGAAATAACATGTGCATGTTCCTCTTCCCAGAGGTACCAACCATCATGTGAGAACCTAAGTTTAGTATTAAGTAACCCTTTGCCCTCCTCTTTGCTTTGAGGTTGTCCAGCTAGATAATGCTAAATCGCCTGAATCTGCTCCCTGTTACCTCTCTGGCAGATTAAACAAATTGCTTAAGGCTGGGATTCCTTAACACTTGGCAGAATACGTACTGTCTTTTAATGAGCTACTAGATGAACCTTTTGGGACTAGACTAACCTTAGATATTTTGATTTTGATAGGTTGAGTTTTGTACTTACATCTGTGGATCCCTTTCCGTAAATTATGGTGCAGGAATTCTAATTAATTTCTCTCTCTCTGATGTTCATACCAAACATGTTTTCCTTTAGTATTTTTTGGGGGGCTCAGTACTATGCCAGATGTTGTGACATTGGTGGTATTGGTGCAAAGAAAAAAATACCAGATAGTATGTCACTGCTGATAGTGTGGGTTAAATTATCAGCAGTAATCCTATAATCAAAATCACCCAGGGTGGGAGGCATTCACATGTGCAAAGATGTGAGAACTGGACTGAGAGCATGATGCTCACAGATGGTATGTACAGAGCCTGGATAGAAGGTGTGGGGTGAAGGAAAGAAGAACGCAAAGAAGACCACACATACTGGCGGGGGGGACTTTGAACATAATTCAGAGGTACAAGAGGGGTAGTGAGAAGAGTGTGGGTGGCTTCTGAGAGCTCAGCAGTGATAAAAAGCATATTTAATAGAGCACTAGTTATGTTGGGGTCTCTTATTTCCCTCAGCAATACCTTTTATTTAGAATTAAGGACCAGCACAAGTGATTAGGAGGGCCTGAAAAATGTGGGAGTTGATTGTGGTTTGAGGTTAGTGCTAAAATGGTTTTCATATAGATCACATGAAACAGGTATGAGGAACAGGAACTTAATCTTATTATTTTATTGCCTACGACTCTGTTAAACATCTTACACGTATCTTTTATTCTTATTCCCATCTTAAGAGATGAGGAAAATAAAGCTTGGCAATTAAACCTCTTGTCCAAGATAACAATAGCCAGTAAGTACCAGTATCAGAGTTACAATTCAAATCCAAGTCTGTTTGTCACCATATCTGAATTGTATTGGTAGTCTCATTTTCATCCTTATATTCTTCTTTCAGGACTTGTTTAAAAAATTCTTAAACAATAGAACGTTGTTTCCAATCTAGATAAGGACTTTGCAGTTTTTTTCTTCTTTTAATATCTTCATCAAAGTGGCTTATTGGTGGTTGGTGTAGAATAAATTTATTTAGTCTTTTTGATAGAGGAAATGTAGTAAGCTTAGTTGCTGTGCTGGCCATGTGTGTCTGTGGTTGCAGTATTTAAGCTTATGCAGTGCTCCAGCTGCTGGAAGTTCTGGGAAAACTTCAGATGGATCAGGTATGTCCCCCCAAGCCAATTACATTTTAGTTTTAAACTTTTCCTTTATTGAATCATGGCAGGTCTACCATGCCATAAAACTCCCTAAAGAGAAGGTTTGGTACCTCAGAAGAACTCCTTTAAAAGATTGCTTACTCCAGTGTAGGCAGAGAGGGTGCTACAGAAAAAAAAAAAAAAAAAAAAAAAAAAAATGTTTGGGGAAGGTTGAGTCAGAGGTGCCAGTGGAGCTTGAAGAGATTTTCTCAGGGTGATAAGGCTCTGGCACCCAAGTCTACAAGCAGAGGCATGTAAGCTGGCAGTGATTCTTCCCTGGGGAAGAAAGATGATCTGGACTGCTGCTGAGACCCCTTTTGATTATACTGTTTTGTGACTGATGGGATTTAGTTAAGGATTGGGATGAGGACTCTAATGCCTCTGCAGATTCCTCAGGAAGCCAGCTGTTGGCTTGCTGTACCTCAGGGGCACCATGGTGGGGATCTGGCTTGGTTGTGACCCACAACAGATTCTGGGCTGTGTCTGGGCTTGAGTTTAGGTTATGTGATTACAAACATCTTCCAAGCTACTTTTTATGAATCTTCCAACCTGCAATTGTAAATAACAGAAATTTGATCTGAGCTTAATAAGTGTGGTGATGATGGTGGGGGAAGGGCAGAAATTTATTGATGCCATTGCTCTTAAATAGCTATGATTTCTTTATTGTAGAGCCATGTCATGGTGGTGTTTTTATTTTCTTCCCTCTCCTTTGGTTTCTAAGGCCATGCAGCTTTGAGGTATGTACATTGACATAAGTGCTTCTCTTGACTCCATCCCTGTCATCTTCTGCTTGCTCTTTTTGTTTGTCTGTATTCTCAAGAACTCATTGTGCTGTCATGTCTTGTGCTTACCGTTGTTTTGACTCTGTGCTCCTCCTATGTCCACTTAGTGAAACTTGCCTCATAGTTTGCCTCCTCCAGTAATCTGTCTGGGCCCCCACCTGCTAGAGAATTTATTGCTCCTTACAGATCAGTATAGCATTTTTATTATTGTTCTCATCATATTCTTAATTTAAATCTGTTTACATTTATAAGTCCCTTATTAAATCAGCAGGAACCATAGATGATTTCTCTCTGAAACTACGTAACTAGTTTCTGGAGGCTCAGAAAAATGAGAAAATTATGTACCATTATTGAGTCTTTATGTGCTAGACATTGAGTTTTATAAGCATAAGCAAAGGAGACAATAACACTGCAAACACTATGGTACATTCATTCATATGAATTTCAAAGTAAACTCTAAGGTAGATATAAGATAAGAAAGTCAGAGTTTTGATTTTTTTAAAATTTAATTTTCTTTATTTTTATATTGAAAGAATTTTAACTTTTAAAATTTCACAATAATTACTTTATATGTATGTAAGTGTGTTTGTCCTAAATTCAAGATCATTCTGCCTTTTGGATAATCTAGCACTGATTAAAGAATAAGTGAGACAATTTAATGTAGGTGTTAGTGTTTTTGTTGCTGTTTTGATTTTTGTTTTAATTTGCCATGTTCATTAGTTTTCCTTTTGATTATTATTACTCTGTTGGACTCTTTACTTCCTTTCTGTCCTCCATACCTGCCTTGGATGCCCCCATTTGTGATGAGGGTGGTAATAAGTTTTGTGTCATGGGATAGTTGGGCAGAGCAAAACTATCTGCCAAATGAAAATCAGACACATGTTTTGGGCCTTGATATCATTGTTTACCAAAGCATAGGCCAGAGCAGAAAACGTCACCAGATCTAGTCTGATCTGGTCTCTATGACGTTGGTGGCAAGAATCTGCATTATTTAACAAGGCCTTCAACTGATACTCAAGTACATTAAGGTTTAAGAATCACTGTTTAAGGCTAACTACAAAATTATTAATTAGTGTAGCTGTAGCAGAAGAAGAGATTCATGAGTGCTGTCAGACTTCTTCAGTACCTCATTCAGGAAATGTATTTGGTACACATGGTATTTTATATTTTTTATTCAGAACTTGGCATCTTCAACAGGAAAAGTCTATTTACTGTATGTACCCTGCTTCTTTCTCTTTTGTTCAGAATGACCCTCTCCCACTGCGAGCCTCCTTAACTTCCCCAACCAGTACATAACATGTTTGTTAGCCTCCAGCGCCTATTGCTTAGGAATGGAGGAAAGTCTCTTTGGATCTTGTTATTTTCCTCAAGGAAGAACTGAAAATTGACTCTTTTACAAGAATCTAGAGCATGTATTGTAATTTCCATGTTAACCCTCACTGTAATTTTTGTGGGTTTCAAAGAATTGACTGTGTAACCCAGTCTTAGCAAGTTTCCTGGCCAGGGAAATTCATTTGAAGCATAGTCTGCTATGGAAAACCTCAGAAGGTAAAAATCTTCTGTTTGCACTTGAATGAGACCCAAACAGCTTTATCCTTTCTGTTGGGGCTGGGGTGAGAGTGTGTGTGTGTGTATGTGGTGGTTTGCACAGTTTTTTGTGGATTTGGAAGCTTCCCTGTTGTGAATGATAATAACCATGTCAGTTGAATTGATGTTTGTCAAACTGGGATAGCTGGTCCTTAACAACTGAGCTATCACCAAGCTAACAGGTACTAGAAAGTTTATAGTTTAATTACCTAATATGATGTTGGCCTCCCCTGCCCAGCTTTTAAGAGATATTTCATTGAGGTGAAGAACCTGTAAAATAATTCTATAGTCTATTTGGTTTCGGTTTTGCCCTTTTAGGAACCTATGTCTTTTTAGTCATATCAGTATTAATTGTGGTATGTTGAATGACAGGGAACTTAAAACAGATGCACTGTGTATGTTTTCTTACTGATTTGCAAAAGTAATATCTGTTCATTGTTTGAATAGTCATGGTTAAGAAACAGAAAATTTAGGAATGATAATTCCCTGCACTGCCTAGAGGTACATACATTTAAAAATTCAGTATTTGTTACTCCACATTCTTTTTTGTGGTTGTGTTGTTAATTTAGAATTGTAATTTATCCACCAACATGTCAGAAAGACATCCCTGGGTACCTGAAAGCTTGCATTTAGCCTTTTATGGTTTTTAGATGTCTTACATGGTTTATCTCTGTTGACACCCAGAAACTGCAAGAGAAAGAAGTTGTGGCTTCTCTGTGCTTGACAGTGTGCTTAAGTGCTGAATCTGAATTATGTTTTTTATTCTTCCACCAACACTGTAGTGTAAGCAGGAATAATTAGGCTCTTTCTGTAAATAAGGAGCTGGGTTTCAGACAAGTTAAGTGACTTGCTCAGAGTCACACCACAAATCTGGATTAATCTGATTCTTGTCTAGAGACTGTTTTGCAGCACCCTGTAATTTTCTTGTATTGAGGTGTGTTTTTTAGCTCACAGCATCTTTGAGACATATTAAGTTGTTGAATTTGGACATATTCCTTCTTGAGTTTATTAAGAGGTATTTTGTTAGTTTTTGACTAAGGGTTGGCATACTGTCAAAGGCTGACAGAATCCAGCATGTTGCCTCTTTTTGTAAATAAAGTTTTATTGGATTGCATCTGTATTCACTTTTTTATATATTGTAACAAAGACAACCTCTAAAGCCTAAAATACTTGCCGCCTCTCCTTTTACAGTGATTGCTGACTGTTATCATGGACACCAATTTTAATTTAGGTGTAGCCTTCCTTTGTGACTTCTGAGATTTTGCTTTCATTTGCTCAGGCACATTGTTTGGTGGAGGTGCTTTCTTTCTCCTTTTCTCTCCAAATCAGTTACACTGCCATATCACTTTGTGCCTGAGTTTCTACGAGGTCCTGTGTGGTGATTGAGTTTCTGCATACTCCTTTCATGAATTTCAAAAATTCTAAAACTGTGCTATTGTTTATCTTTGTAAGCGTCACATGCCCTACTTTGGTACATTCTGATGGTGGTGTCTTCACCGTATCCTATGAAGAAAAGACTGACAGTAGTTTATATCAAAGTGCCGGAAGAATTGTACCCACAACCTTTGCTTCTCTAAAGCACTGTAAGAGATTTATGTGTGGGTGTTAGGGGGACAGCATCAATTTATATAATTGAGACAGTTGCATTAAAATTGGATGAGTCTTGTTTTGTCATAAAGTGATTTTGTCACTTTTATATGACACTGAACTGTGAAATTTTGTTATTTTCAACATTTTAAAGTAAAATATTTTGAAAGAATAAAAGCAATTATTATGCTTCTGTTTATTTCACATCCCTCACATTTATGATTCTTCAAAACTATCTGATTTTACTGCTGAGTGATGAATTTGGTGATCTTATTTAACACCACATCACATAGTCTTTTTTATTTTATATATATATATATATATATATATATATAATTTTGTTTGGTTGTTGTTGTAGATGTTACACAATACTTTTATGTATATATGTATGTATGTATGTATGTATTTTTGTGTGGTGCTGAGGATCAAACCCAGTGCCTCATACATGCTAGGCAAGTTCTCTACCAGCTTGCCACAACCTCAGCCCCCACATCATATTGTGTTTTAATTTTGATATGTCTTCTTAGTCTTTCAAATGCTAGGCTTTATTGTCTGTATTTCTCATGTATTGGTTGTAACATGAAAACGACCCTTTTGTACTTGTGAATTTGCCCTATGTCGTTCATTGGTTTCTAGGTAAGAAAGAAATTGTAGGGTTTTCTCATAACATTGTCTTGAAATCATTGTATGGACAGAGTACATTTCATTAGCTTTCTTATTGGAAAGGCTTGATCAGAACTGGCGATGTGGAGGAAAAAACGTGTTGATAGCACAGTGTTTGAATTTAGGCTCTCTCATTTACTTTTTACTCCCGGTGCTAAATATGTTTAATTTTTGAAAGACTCTTTTTTGCCCCCACCAGTGAAATGAGAAAAATGATATATTTTTAGGGGAAAGAATATATCAAATATAAAGTCTAATGAAAGTTAGTTCTCTTTCCCTTTGTGTATCATCATTGAAGAATCCTAAATGCCATCTGAGTTTACCAATCTGTTTCTAGAGCCTTCTGGTCATTACTTTGATTACTTTTGACAGATATATTCTTTGGGGCAGCCTGTATTGCCAGAATACAATGACCTGGCTCTTTGACTGGTGTGGGAGGACAGACACTTTGTCATCCCTCTTTAATCCTTGTATCAGAGTAACTTGTTATGGGTTATGGCTTTGAAATACATTTGGATAAACACATAATTCAAACAGTTCAGATGGCATCAGCCCTTCATTAGAGCCTCTGAGTTCTCTCATCTCTCACTTCTTATCTAGATGCAGTGGGAAGCCCCTCAGATAGTTGATGTTGTGGTCCTTACAGAGTACCCTAAGTTTTCCTTGGTAAATCATGAAGCATAAGAGGGCTGATAAGTCACTAGTTTGTAACCATAGGTTTCTCTAATCCTTGTGGGTTACCAAAGTGTTAATTTCCATATCAGTTTCATTGATATTTTTTCTGCCTGTGATGGCAGAAACACTTCCTAAGTTATTCAAGACACATTAGTTCTAAATTTATAGGTTCTTTGAATCCTGTATCTCAGGCAAGTCTGAACAGGACCAGGAAAGCTGATTAAAAGGCCAGAGAGCACAGTGAGTTAATTTTAAATTAAATGAATATATAATACATTGAGCACTTTCTCAAGCTTGCCAATTTTTTTTTTTTTTTTTTTTTTTTTTTGGTTATAAAGCAAGTTTATTTCTGCAGAGAAGGTGTGTCTTGTGTTTATGCACAGGGAAGAAAGAAGAAAAAACCCAGGTATTCAACCTCTGCCCTGCACCCCCCCCCCCCCCCCCCAACTGGGTCTCTAAGTCTTCAGTAGCATCATGCAGTGCTTTAGCATTTTTACTGGGGACCAAAGATACTGGGATCATGAAGTGTCAGACTGGTCACCAGCTGTTCAAAGTCACCCAGGCTCCATGGCGGAGGTGACAGATTTCCAGGTCCAAGAGATGAGCTGTTGTGTGTGGGAGTGCTGATGGGAGGTGAGCAAGAGATCAGTCTGGTACTGGGGCAGTCTCAGCAAGGCCTGGTTCAGTGTCACATCCTTTGCTACCTGCTGGTTTTCCTTAGCTACCTGCTGCTTGCTATAGAGGACCCAGGCTTCTTGACAGTAGCCCCTCAGGGCCAGGTTCTCCAAACTGAGGGACTGCACAGGCTCCACTTGCACAGCCTTAGCCCCCTGCTCCCCGCGAACATCCTCAAAGTGGTACCGTGCAGCCGCTTCACCCTGCACGTGGGCCTGGAGCTCCAGAAGTTCCATGATCAGGCTCTGGTCTGTCATTGGATGGCAGAAAACTTCTTGGTGGTCTGGGACCCATCGGAGGTTACTTACATCAATGGGCCCCGGGGGGAGTATGGAGGAGAAGGTGCCCCCGAACAATGGGTAGTTTCTTGAGGACTTCATGGGCCTGGAAGGAGGGCATGAGCTCTAGAGAGATTTAAAAGAAACTCGTATGGGGACACATGTCACCATCTCCCTGGCTTTTGCAGCTGCCACTGCCTCCTCCCGGCTTACTTAGTTTCTTAGCTTGCCAATTTTTTTTTTTCATCAGTATTTGTTATTTGAGTCTGAACTATACTTAACAATTTTCCACTAAAAAAGTTGGTTACTGCTACATTTCTTAAAGTTGGTTTTTACTTTAGATTTCTTTGGGCATGCTGGAAGGAAAGAGTGCCCCGAAGATCTGCGTATATTCACATTCAGGGTGTTTATCATTCTGAAATTGTACATGCTATTCTTAATATTCAGGAATGTATTATACAATATTGCAAATCTTCTGTAAAGTTCTTCATAATATTTTTGTGAGAATTCATTTAATGATAGACAATTAAGGGATTCAGCTGTTAATTTTGAGGAAGTAACAGTTTTTAGCTGTTAAAGGCAAGGTGCATCTTCTCTGAGAAGATGGCAGTGAGCAAGAGAGTTCTAGTGCTCTTTCCACTTCCTTTCTCTTTCCCACAAACTCCCTAGTGAGACTTGGGGAACATCTCAGGTAGAGCAGCATTTTGTGTTTGATGGATTATACAAAAACACAACTGAACATATAATGACTTTGCTTTGGTAAATGTTTTAAATACCCAATCAATGGTTTTCTGTGACAGTGAAGCCTTTGTCTTTGTTTTTCAATCAGAAAATCATTCTCCACACTTGAAAAATCTGGAATACGAGGAATTCTATAATCCTTGAACTTCCTTCTTTCCCAAACCTCTAAGGAAAGCTGGATATATAGTAACTTCAGATTTAGGATTATACTCATAGAACTGTGGGTGACCAGTTTTAATTTGATTCTCATTTATTTCTTCCATTTCTGTTTCAGTGTCCTGGGTCATGAAACTTAATCCACAACAAGCTCCATTATATGTGAGTAAATGTGATTATTTTTATTTTGTACTTATCTTTATTGTTTAGTAATTATAATAAAGTCATAATCTCATGTGATAGAGATTAAATAATTTTTTTGCATTAGTAATTGTTTGATGTAGTAAATACTAAATTGACTAATACATGTATGGAACTGAGCTGAGAAAAAATAATACCTATAAGACTTGTGAAGTAATCTAGTCACGGTGATAAGATGTACCTATGAAACAAATTGCCCTGCAAATGGTACTATACTCTTTGTTTTACTGCAGTGCATTTCTGTGAAAGTTAAAGTGCACATTTTCCCACTGCATTGTCAGTTACCTTGTGTTGCAGCTAGGTGGCACCCTGTCATTGGCAAGAGTTGTTTACCATGGGACTCTGGGTGAAAGCTGACACATCATTCTCCTTGAAGTGAGGGAATTATAGGATGAAATGGATAAATTAACAGATTGAGGCTAGACAAGGAGTGGAAGTGAATTGACTACACTAGGGTGCCAGAAGGGTGCTATTTGGGGAGGAGCCACCTAAAGCTACTGACAGTTGCGAGAGGCCAGTGGATGTTTGGTTGCTGTGTTCTGGAGAGGGTAAGAAAAGTTTGTTTGTGATAGGATTTGAGTCAGGCCTTGAAGAATCAGGATGACTTAGTTGGTTGAAATATCTCCTCCGTTTGTTTAGGACAAAAGGCAGATGGTAGGGGAATGGGAGACAAGGGTAGTGTTAGATGAGTGGTGGTTGGGTGAACTGTAGAAACTCTTGCCCAGATGAATTTCAATTGGGGAATCAAGGGAGATAGCTGTAAAGAGAGTGTTGAGGCTCAGTCCCAAATAAAGACAAAGGCGAGGGGTTTTGTTTTTTTGACTACCAAGTAGTCATTGATGGTGTATATTTTAAAGCTCCTGTTCATTGTGTATTTAATTATTTTTATCCATGCTGTTTACAATAGTCATTTCTCTTTCCAACACAGGTCATTCATATAATTCTTTTGCATACTTGATTTTATGTTGATTTTAACATAAAAAGAAAAATATATGCTCTTAGGAAATATTTTATGTTCTTATTTTCTTTCCAGATTATTTGGGGGATGATATATGTTCATCAGTTGGTTTGCATGTGAAATGATAAATGCCTTAGATTTTTCTAAAGCAACTTTGTTGATTCACATATCATATAGTCTCCCTTTCAGAAGTACAATTAATTTTTTTATTATTTTTTAATTATTTACAGACTGCATTTTGACTCATTGTACACAAATGGGGTACATCATTTCATTTCCATGGTTGTACATGATGTAGATTCATACCATTCATGTAATCCTATATGTACATAGGGTAATGATTTCTGTCTCATTCTATGATTTTTCATACCCACTCTCCCTCTCATTTCCTTCTACATAAAGCTCCTCCCTTCTTCTGTCACTCCTGACCTGCCCCTGCCCCCCACCACCATAATATATCATCATCCACTTATCAGGGAAAACATTTAGCCTTTGGTTTATTGGGATTGGCTTATTGGCTTAGCATGATATTCTCCAGCTCCATCCATTTACCTGCAAATGTTATAATGTTATTATTCTTTATGGCTGAATAATATTCCATTGTGTATATATACCACAGTTTCTTTATCCATTCCTCTGTTGAAAGGCATCTAGTTTGGTTCTACAGTCTAGCTATTGTGAATCGAGCTGCTATAAACATTGATGTGGCTGCTTTACTGTAGTATGCTAATTTTAAGTCCTTTGGGAATAAACCGAGGAATGGGATAACTGGCTCAAAAGGTGGATCCATTCCAAGTTTTCTGAGGATTCTGCATACCGCTTTCCAGAGTGGTTACACCAATTTGCAACTCTGCCAGCAATGTACAAGTGTGCCTTTCCCCCCACAACCATGCCAACATCTATTATTGTTTGTGTTCTTGATAATAGCCATTCTAATTTGAGTAAAATGAAATCTTAGAGTTGTTTTAATTTGCATTTCTCTAATTACCAGAGGTGTTCAACACTTTTTCATGTATTTAGTAATTGCCTGTGTGTCTTCTTCTGTAATGTGTCTGTCCAGTTCCTTGGCACATTTATTGATTGAATTCTTTGTATTTTTGGCATAAAGTTTTGTAAGTTCTTTATAAATTTTGGAGATAAGTGCTCTATCTGAAGTGCAGGTGGAAAAGATTTTCTCCCACTCTGTAGGCTCTCTTTTCACATTCTTGATAGTATCCTTTGCTGAGAAAAAGCTTTTTAGTTTGATTTCATCTGATTTATTGATTCTTGCTTTAATTTCTTATTCTTTGTGAGTCTTGTTAAGAAGTCTAATCCTAAGCTAACACGATGAAGATTTGGGCCTACTTTGTCTTCAGTTTGGTGCAGGGTCTCTGGTCTAATTCCTAAGTCCTTGATCCATTTTGAGTTGAGTTTTGTGCAGGGTGAGAGATATAGAGGTTTAATTTTTTTTTTAATTTATTTTTTATTATTTTTTTTTTACTGTATATGGGTTTCTAGTTTTGCCAGCACCATTTGTTGAACAGGCTATCTTTTCTCCATTGTATGTTTTTGGCTCCTTTGTCTATTATGAGGTGACTGTATTTATGTGGATTCGTCTCTGCTTTCTATTCTGTACAATTGGTCAACCTGTCTATTTTGGTGCCACTACCATGCCGTTTTTGTTACTATTGCTCTGTAGTATAGTTTAAGGTCTGGTTTTATGATACCTCCTGCTTCGCTCTTTCTGCTCAGGATTGTTTGGGCTATTTGAGGTCTCTTATTCTTCCATATGAATTTCATGATTGCTTTCTCTATTACTATGAGGAATGTCATTGGGATTGTAATTGGAATTTCATCGAATCTGTATAGTGCCTTTGGTAGAATGGCCATTTTGACAAGGTTAATTCTGCCTATCCAAGAACATGGCTGATCTTTCCATCTTCTAAGGTTTTCTTCAGTTTCTCTCTTTAGTGTTCTGTAATTTTCATTGTAGAGGTCTTTCACCTCTTTCGTTAGATTGATTCCCAAGTATTTTATTTTTTTGAGGCTATTGTGAATGGAGTGGTTTTCCTAATTTCTCTTTCAGAGGATTCATCACTTATGAATAGAAATGCATCAGATTTATGTGTATTGATTTTATATCCTGCTACTTTGCTGAATTAATTCATTAGTTCTAGAAGTTTTCTAGTGGAGTTTTTGGATCCTCTAAATATAGAATCATGTCATTGGCAAATAGTGACAGCTTGAGTTCTTCTTTTCCTATTTGTATCCGCTTAATTTCTTTGGTCTGTCTAAT
This sequence comes from Sciurus carolinensis, assembly GCF_902686445.1. NCBI lineage: Eukaryota > Metazoa > Chordata > Mammalia > Rodentia > Sciuridae > Sciurus > Sciurus carolinensis. The sequence continues at coordinate 59,073,146 of NC_062214.1, read as the reverse complement.
TGCTCTGGCTAGTATTTCAAGGACGATGTTGAATAGAAGTGGTGAAAGAGTGCATCCCTACGTTGTCCCAGTTTTTAGAGGGAATGCTTTCAGTTTTTCTCTGTTTAGAATGGTGTTGGCCATGGGCTTAGCATAGATAGCCTTTACAGTGTTAAGGTATGTTCCTGCTATCCCTATTTTTTCTAGTGTTTTAAGCATGAAGTGGTGCTGTATTTTATCAAATGCTTTCTCAACATCTATTAAAATAATCATATGATTCTTAACTTTAAGTCTATTGATGTGATGAAGTACGTTTATTGATTTCTGAATGTTGAACCAACCTTGCATCCCTGGAATGAATCCCAGTTGATCATGGTGCACTGTCTTTTTAATATGTTTTTGTATGCGATTTGCCCAGTGTTTTGTTAAGGATTTTTGCATCTGTGTTCATCAGGGATATTGGTCTAAAGTTTTTTTTCCTTGATGAGTCTTTGTCTGATTTTAGTATCAGAGTGATACTAACCTCATAGAATGAGTTTGGAAGGGTTCCCTCCTTTTCTATTTCCTGGAATACCTTGAGGAGTATTGGTATTAGTTCTTCTTTAAAGGTCTTGTAGAATTTGGCTGAGAATCCATCTGGTCCTGGACTTTTCTTTGCTGGTAGGCTTTTGATGGATTCTTCTGTTTTGGTGCTTGAAATTGATCTGTTTAAATTATGTACATCTTCCTGATTCATATGTCTCTAAAAATTCGTAAATGTCTTCGATATTTTCTATTTTGTTGGCGTATAGATTTTCAAAGTAGCTTCTAATTATGTTATGTATTTCAATGGTGTCTGTCGTGATCTTTCCTGTTTCATAAAAAATTCTAGTAATTTGAGTTTTCCCTTTCCTTCTCTTTGTTAGTGTGGCTAAAGGCTTATCAGTTTTGTTTATGTTTTCAAGGAACCAGCTTTTCATTTTGTCAGTTTTTTGAATTGTTTCTCTTCTTTCAATTTCATTGATTTCAGCTCTGATTTTAATTATTTCTTGTCGTCTGCCATTTTTGGTGTTGATCTGTTCTTCTTTTTGTAGGGCTTTGAGATGTAATGTTAGGTCATTTAGTTGTTGACTTTTTATTTTTTTAATGTATGAGCTTAATGCAGTGAACTTTCCTCTTAGTACTGCTTTCAGAGTGTCCCAGACATTTTGATATGTTGTGTCATTGTTCTCATTTACCTCTAAGAATTTTTTTATTTCTTCCCTGATGTCTTCTGTTATCATTGTATCATTCAATAGCATATTATTTAGTCTCCAGGTGAGGAGTAGTTTTTGGTTGTTATTTTATCATTGATTTCTAATTGCATTCCATTACGGTCTGATAGGATACAAGGTATTATCTCTATTTTTTTTGTATTTACAAATGACTTCTTTGTGGCATAGCGTATGGTCTGTTTTGAAGAAGGATCCATGAGTTGCTGAGAAAAAAGTGTATTCACTCGATGATGGGTGAAATATTCTGTAAATGTCCATTAAGTCTATATCATTGATTGTATTATTTTGTTCAGTAGTTTCTTTGTTCAGTTTTTGTTTGGAGGACTTATCCAGTGGTGAGAGCTGTGTGTTAAAGTCCCCCACTATTACTGTGTTTTGGTCTATTTGATTCTTAAAATTGAGAATGGTTTGTTTGATGTACATAGATGCTCCAGTGTTTGGGGCATAAATATTTATGATTGTTAGGTCTTGCTGATTTATGGTTCCCTTAAGCAGTATGAAATGTCCTTCTTTGTCCCTTCTAACTTAGGTTTGAAGTTCACTTTATCTGATATGAGGATGGAGACCCTTGCTTTTTTTTACTGAGTTCATGTGCATGGTATTTTTTTCCCCATCCTTTCACCTTTAGTCTGTGGACTTCTTTTTCTATGAGATGAGTCTCTTGAAGGCAGCATATTGTTGGGTCTTTCTTTTTAATCCTGTCTGCCAGTCTAGGTCTTTTGATTATTGAGTTTAGGCCATTAATATTCAGGGTTATTATTGAGATGTTATTTGTATTCCTGGTCATTTTGGCTTATTTTTGGTTTTAACTTGACTTGGTTTCTCCTTTGATTGACTTTTCCTTTAGGATAGTTCCTCCCTTTGCAGACTTGTATTTTTTTTCACTTTCTCCTCATGAAATAGTTTGCTGGGAATGTTCTGTAGTGCATGCTTTCTATTTGTAAATTCTTTTTACTTTTGTTTATCGTGGAAAGATTTCATTTCATCATCAAATCTGAAGGTTAGTTTTGCTGAGTATAGGATTCTTGGTTGGCATCCATGTTCCTTCATAGCTTGAAATATATTGCTCCAGGCCCTTCTTGCTTTTAGGGTCTGGGCTGAGAAATCTTCTGATATCCGTATTGGTTTCCCCTTATAGTAATCTGACGCTTTTCTCACACAGCCTTTAAAATCCTGTATTTATTTTGTATGTGAGGTATTTTCATTATAATGTGCTTCGTTATGGCGCTGGTGTAATTTTGTGTGCCTGGTGTTTTGTAAGCCTCTGTATTTGCTTTTTCATTTCATTTTTCTGGTTTGGGAAATTTTCTGATATTATTTTGTTGAACAGGTTGTTCATTCCTTTGGTTTGTATCTCTGTGCCTTCCTCAATCCCAATAATTCTTAAATTTGGTATTTTCATGATATCCCATAATTCTTAGAGTTTCCGTTCATGATTTCTTAACATCTTCTCAGTTTGTTTAACTTTATTTTCAAGATTAAATATTCTCTCTTCATTGTTGGAGATTCTGTCTTCCATGAGATCTATTCTGTTGGTGATGCTTTCTATTGAGTTTTTAATTTGGTTTATTGTTTCTTTCATTTCAAGTATCTCTGTGTGGATTTTTTTTTTCAGATTCTCTATCTCTTTTTTGAAGTGTTCTTTTGCTTCCTGCATTTGCTGTTTTAACTGTTTTTTGGAGTGATCATTCATTGCCTGCATTTGCTCTCTTATCTCATCTTTTGCTTCATGGATCATTTTAATTGTGCAGATTCTAAACTCTTTTTCTGTCATTTCTACTGCCATTGGATTCTATCAAAATAGTATCTTTGTTTGTTAGGGACACTTTATTCCCCTGTTTTTTCATATTGTGTCTGTGTATTCCCCTCTAGAAGTGAAGATCTGAGGTACTGAAGTTTCCCCCCTGCAGGCTTATTATGACCCTGCAGTTTTCCAGTACCTCTCCTTTGAAGGGGCGATCAACATTAGCAGTACCCAATGCAAAGAAAATGTAGCCCTGAACCAGATAGTCCCTATAAAGACTTTAACATTATTGTAATAAACAGGATGAGTTTCATTATTATTTATAGTATTTCTAGTGTTGAATGAAGAGGATGGGGAAGGGTGTAAAATGTAAGTGAATAAATAGAGGTACCTGTCAAAAGGGCTTCCAGTGTCCGTTTGGTGTCTCAGGAAGGGAGCTGCCCTTCCAATGATGGTGGCTTTGCCCTCAGGAATAATTCAAAATGCCTACACCAACCTTTGTAGAAGTTAGGGAGCCCCAGCAAGGGCAGGCTCAGTGTCCGGTGTCCATCTGTAGTAGGGAGGGCGGGTGGGTGTGGTGCCCGCGTCCGTCTGCCCTTTGGTTTTTATATATAGATCAAGTATCCTTTGTCTGAAATTGTTGGGACCAGATGTGTTTCATGTTTTTAATTTTTTCTGATTTTGAAATATTTGCATATATATAATGAGATATCTTGGGGATAGGACCCAAGTTTAAACATGGAATTAATTTGTTTTATGTATATCTTGGTCACACAGCCTAAAATTAATTTTTAATAATTTTGTGACATTTTCAGGTGTGGAGTTTTCCACTTGTGGCATCATATTGGTGCTCAAAAAGTTTTATGTTTTGGAAAAGCATTTTGGATTTTAGGTTAAGGATGCTCAGTCTGCATTTCCATTTGTGCAGTGTGATCATTATCTAACTTTAGGACCTTTTTATCACCCCAATTGAAAGGTCATAATCATTGGCAGTTCACTTCCCACTCCTTCCAGCTCTTGGCAACCACTTATTTACTTATTATTTTTATTTATATATTCTACAAATTTCATATATTTGGAATCATGCTATATGTGGCCTTTAGTGACTGCCTTGTTTAACAGCATGTTTTCAAGGTTTATCTATTTTAGAGCTCGTATCGGTACCTTTTTACTTATGAATAGTCTGTTGTATGCCTGTACCACATTTCATTTATCCATTCATCAGTTATTGGGCAATTGAGTTGTTTCCACTTTTTACTGTTATGAATAATATTGCTGTGAACAGCAGTTTTTGTGTAGGAATGTTTTTATTTTTCTTGAGTGTACATACTAAAATTACTTAGTCATATGATAACCCTGTTTACTATATTGAGACGTTGCCAAACTGTTTTCCATGGTGGCTGTAGCATTTTACATTCCTACCAACAATGCAGGAGGCTTTCAACTTCTATCGTTGCCAACATTTTTATTGTCTTTTTGATTATAGCCCTCTTAGTGGTTGAAGTGATATCTTATTATAGTTTTGATTTGCCTTACCCAAATGGCTAATGATCTTGATCACTTTTTTCATGTACTTGCTGGTCATTATATATCTTTTACAGAAATGTCTGTTCAGATCCCTTGCCCATTTAAAAATTTGGGTTGTCTTTTATTATTGAGTTGTAAGGATTCTTTGTGTAGTCTGAGTTCAAGTTCCTTATCTGGTTTGTGATTTGCAAAAAGTGCTGTTCTCTGGGTTGCCATTTCACTTTCTTGATGATGTTCTTTGAAGGACAAATATTTTCCTTTGCTAATACCCAGTTATTTATTTATTTATTACTTGCACTTTTGGTTTCCTAAGAATTCTTTGCTGAAACCAAGTTTACAGAGATTTTCTCCTATGTTTTCATCTAGGAATTTTATAGTTCACATCTTAATTCCTAGAAACTGTGAGTGTATTTATCTTATGCTGTGAAAGGGTCTTCTCATTGATTAAATTATGGATCTTAAGATGGGAGATTATCCTGGTGACCCATCGTAATCATTGGGGTCCTTATAAGTGTGTGAAGAGAGTCGGGGGTCAGTTTCAGAGATTTGAAGATACCACACTGCTGACTTTGAAGGTGGAGAGAGGGACCACAAGCCCAGGATTATAGCCTCTAGAAACTGGAAAAAGCAGATGAACACTTTCTCCCCTAGAAACTTGAGAAGGAACATAGCCCTGCCAATAAAGTTGTTTGTAGTCCAGTGAAATTCATTTTAGCCTTCTGACTTTCAGAATTGTATAATATATATGTGTGTTCTTTAAACCCACTGACTTGGTGATTTTTTTGTGATGGTAACAGGAAACTAATACTATAGTAGTTTGGGAAAATTTATTGGTGGTAGTGTGAAAGATAATTGGGAAGAAGAGGGTAGAGGCAGAAAGATGAGTAAGAACCCTTCTGATCTTACCTTCTTGGAGTCTGAGAACTATATAGTTAATGAAGACTTTAGATACTATCTACTTCAGCCATTCCATCTTAAAGATGAGGAGATGAGGTCTGAATGTGTTGTGATAAAGGGGATAGCTCTCTGGTGGTAAAATTTGTGATTTGAGCCTGTGTCATAGAAACCATCGTAAACCCTGTTAAGTTTATACAAGTTTCATTCTGCTAGGGAAGCAAGGCTCAGCTTTGAGGATTATTCTTAATAAAGTTAGTGCTTCATAAATTATTATGTGTTTAAGTGAACTGGACAGACTTTACTGAAGAATAAACTTCAGATTTCAAATATACTTATTATTAGTAATTCTTAGTAGATTGTTATCCTTTTTTTTAAAAAGGAAAGTGACAGTATATTGCATTCTCAATTAACTGAGTCAAATCACAGTAATTTATGACATTTTGGTGAAGAAAAATAGTGGTCCTGGGGCAGTTTATTGAACTGGGGGTACAGTTCTCTGCACCTAAAAAAAATAATGAGTAAAGGAATGGCAGGGTTATATTGAAGTTTTTCTTTTAGTTCACATTTGGGATCAGCTAGGGGTGAGCATCATCAGTATGAGAGGGAAAACTGCAACTAAATATGGAAAACACAGAATACTGAGAACTTCTGTCTGTAAGTTAAGAAAAATAGGCTGGATTCTAAATAAATGTTTTAGTCAGTCTTTAAATAAAGATGCATCCAGAATAAGTTGCAATTGGTAGAAATTATACTGTTGAATGTTTAAATGAAACTCTTCTAATGAATTATTTTGGTGAAATGTTCAGAGTTCAATGGTTTATAACTTTTTTTTTTTTGGGTGGGACTGGAGATTGAACCCAGGAGCACTTTAACCACTGAGGCACATCCCCAGCTCTTTTTAAAAATATTGTATTAGAGATAGGGTCTCACTGAGTTGCTAAGTGCCTCGATAAGTTGCTGAGACTGACTTTGAACTCTGGATCCTCTAGCCTCAGCCTCCCAAGCCACTTGGGATTACAGGAGTGCACCATGAGCCTGGCTGACTTAGAACTTTTGACAACCAGGAGTGCAATGTGACTATGCTTTTGTTCCTTGACCTTTGTGTTAGGCAACATAGTTACTAGTTCAGGTATTTCTAACAGCCTCCACAGAAATATTGATTATTGCCAGATGCATTTATAAGAATTGCAGTTTAGATTCCATTGGGTGGTGATGATAAAAACTCTGAAAAGTTTAGTAATACCACTTTCTGTATGATAGTATATATAGGCTAATGAGAGTTAAAAACGGAGAGACGGTGGCAGGTGCAAGAAATATTTTAAAATAGAAGAAGGACCAAATGCTTTGTTAGAAATGGGGAATGAAAGAGAAGAAAGACTGAATGACAATTGATAGAGAGTTTTGGAGGTGAGTGACAACTGATGCCATTGTCAGGCACAGGGAGGCAGTGATGAACTTGTTCTTTAAACATATTATAGGACAATGTCCTCTTGATAGCAGGCAATTTGGGCTTGGAACTGTGGGGCAAGGAAGTTGGTTTAAAGTAGGATGTGACTGTTAATGGGATAAGAAAAGAATACACAGAAGTTCTAGAAAATAGAAAGGGTGAGAGTGTAATCAAAAGAAATCGGATGTTAGTATACAAAAAAGGGAGAAAGAAAGAGACTCTGAGGGAACAGGTAAACCAAAGGAAAAGAAAGCAATAAAAGTAAAGAAATAAAAACTTAAATTTTTTTAAAAAGGAGAAAAAAGAAAATCTGTATAACAGTCATATACTAATGAAACTTCCCAGTGTTCAGTAGCCTGATGCATGAGAGGTACCTGACAATGAGCTTCAAGCCTCCAGCAGGCGTCGCAGGATGGGATTTGCCCCACCCAAAGATCGGAGCTATGGCTTCCAGGATTATCCAAGATGGCCGCTCTGGCTTCGAAATGTGTTGGCAAATGGGGAGCTGCAGCTCAGGGGTGGACATGGTCAGCTGGAGATCCTGGAGAAGGGATGCAGTTGGTCCGGCAGGGGTCCTGGAGGTCCGGTGTGTTTGGTGTGGTTGTGGGATCCTGGAGGCCAGGTGCAATCAGTCAGTCTGGGCTCCCGATAATAGGGCGCAGTCAGTTGGTCTGGGGGTCCTGTCGGCAAGGAGCAGTCAGTCGATGTGAGGGCCCCAGAGGCAGGGAGTGATCGTTCGGGCTGAGGGATCCTGGAGACAGGGCTCAGTCAGTCCGGCCAGGGGTCCTACGGGGCCTGGCTGTTGTCTCAAAATGGCGGCAGCCACCTGTAATCAAACCTGCAGGTACTGTCACAGTGAACTTCCAGGCAGCAGCAGGCAGCTGTTGCTCCACTGGCCGTGGGCGATCGGTTTGCTGACTATTGTCAGACGATCGGGAGGTGAACCTCGAGCGTTGGGTGATGGATAGGAGTAAGGCAGGCCATGGACAGGCGAGAGGCAGGCAAATGGCCTAAAGTAGGGATAGTACCCATCATCTTGAAAAAATTGGTGCTTTTTACTATGAGAATAAATAATCTCTTTAAGATAAAAGAGTAGATGGAATTATAATAGTGGACAGTGAGAAAGAAAGCAAAGTTGAGTCAGGAGAGGAGGAATTACAGAAACCTTAGTTGCATTTGAACCTTTAATATTTTATTCCTAGAATCAGTGAATCTCACTCCCACATCAGACTTAGATGTGATTTTTAGGTGGGAGCTGGGGAATTCATTCTTAACATTCAGGTATCCTCTTTGGATGCTGAAGATTTAGCCATGAACAAAACCAAAGATCCTTCTCTTTATGTACTTGCATTACAGTGTGGAGAGGCAGACAACTTAGAAGAAAACTTATCAGGAAGAAAAGCTGTATGAAAATAAGTAAAACCAGAGGATGTGATGATGGTGACTAGGAGCTATTTTGTTTTAGGTGGATGGTGATGGAAGGCCTCTGAGGGGAGGGACATGTCTTATAAGGTGAAACCTGAGTGACTCGGAGGAGCCAGCCCTTTGAAGATGTTGGCATTGTTGTAGCTCAGGGGAATAAAGTGCAAAAGCTCTAAAGTGAATACTAAGGGCTTAGTGAGGGCAAAGTAGTGCTGGGCCTGTCTTCTCCAGAATGAAGTTGGAAACTTAGGAGATGAGGGAAAAGTTATATCTTATAGAATTTCACAGATAATTGACTGTCCCTTGGGTCCATCTTTCCTTACATTTGGTGTATGCTCTTAGAACTTTGGTGGCCCTAGGAACTTGGGATTAAGTCAGACCTTTAGAAATACCGTTTATCCTAATGTGTATCTGCTGGTCCTGGGCTGCCTGGATTCTTGAGGAGAAGTTGTTTTAGATCTTCTTAGTAATTTTTAAGATTCATGTTTTAGATATAAGTAGATATCCTTAAATTGAGAAATATCTTTGGCTATATCTCTCACTTATCTGAGTTTTATTTTTTTAAAAAATGACTTCATTTTTATATTCTTTGTTGACTAAAGTACTTTTTTGGGAGGAAAAACCCACCATATTTTTACAATTTGCTATTGGTCCATTTCACTGTCTGGTTTTCTCTGAATACTTTACCTAATAGTATGCAAACCTCATTTGCATCCTTATAATTTTTCAGGATGACAACTGTGTAATAATAAGAAGCTCATGTTTGAATAGTATCCAATAGTTTAAATAGTTGCATACCATATGTCATTTGGGTTTCACAGTGAAGTTGTGAAGGTAGAGGAATTTGTGTTGTCATTCCTGAGGAAACATAAGCTCAAGGTGGCTCAGATAATAAATGGCAAGGGGGAGACTTTTTCCAAAATTGTACCTCTCAAATCCATTTTCCAATCTGCCTTACTGTAAGTTCACAGCTGTTCCATAAAACATGAAAATCTTAATATGAGTTTAAGACTTTTTTCTTATAAGTAATGCAGATTTAATCTTCCATATCATGTGTTTTTAAACTCTTAAAGCCTTTTATTTGAAATAAGTTTAAGCTTATACAGAAATGGTAAGAACCATAATAATTTCACCTCTAATCATCTCATTACATTAGTCACCTCTGCTTATCATTATTATGTATTTCTGTGTTTTTGAGTCATTTGAAAATTGTACCCATTATACCCCATTCCCTATAAATGTTTCAACTTTGTTTTCTAAGAACTAGGACCTCTTTTGTAATCATAGTACAATTAACACAAACAGGAATTGTTAACATTAACGTCATTCTCTTATGGAAACCTGTCTCTGAATTTCTCTATCCCAGTAGCATCCTTTATAAAACATCTTTTTCCTTCTCTTCAATCCAGAATTTAATCCATGGATACCTTGGATACCTTGTGGTTAATGTCACATGCAGCTCTAACTCTAGAGGAGATTGAGGAGATTGTTGGACTGACCAATGATCTGACCTGATGGTTTATATTCGATGTTGATTATCTACTAACCAAGATGACCATAAGAACACATTGTAAGAGGGAACATTTGGGGTGCATTTTTCAGATTCTTCAATTATAAACTTGCTTTTTTATGTCTCTAAATAAATTTTTTGTCAACATGAACATATCTCTACATCTCCCTCAGGAAAACCAAAGGCATATTCCCCCCTGCAAAGTTAATACTTTAAAAAGTACTTCAAAAGTGCTTAATTTGATAAGATACTCAGAAGCAATATATAAATTTTGTTCCAAGATTTGCTCCAATGTAATATATGGGCTAATAATCATTACCTGCCATATGTTTGGGATGAAGCCCATGTTTATTAGATTTTCAAGAGGAAGAGCCATTTCAATTACAAAACAAATTTCCAGAACCCCAACAGATCTGGCTTATTATCTTTCTCTTCCTCTCCTCTTTTTTTCTCTTAGTACCAACTGTGTTTGCATATAACAGTTTTTGGAATGAGGGGAAAACATCCCAACAATAAAGGAACATCATAAGAAAAAAAAATTCTGGCACTAGATACCTTTCATTATTTAAAACGCAGAACAAAACCATTTCTAATGATTTTAGCTGTTGCTGTTAGAACAGGGACCATTCTTTATGGTGTTGTTCTCTGTTTTCCAAGGAAATAAAAAAGTATAATGATACTGGTATTGGCTGAGAACCTATTTTTGGCAGTGTACTATAGCCAGCACTTTAATACACATTGCTTGTTTTAATCTCAATAAAAAACATAACATTTGGTTAATATTTCCACTTTACATCCAGAGAAATGAGGATTGATAGGAGGCCACTAGCAACTGCAGTGGGGGTGGGGTACAGATGTTGTGAATGGCTAAAAATCCCATTTAAGAAGGGAATCAGAAGGGCATATCTCTTGCACCTGCATTTAGATCTTGAAAAACACTTTGAATTTTTCTCTCTACCACACTGGATTCTTGTCCACTCTGGACTTAATGTTTCCAGCCTCAGGAAAGCCTTAGACTTTGTGTGGTGGATTAATGTGGTCTGCTAATGCTAATTAAAACAGACCTCAGAGCCCAAACAATATTGGAAGAAAAATGTGCCAGTGCAGATACTGTGCTCAGAGAGAGGAGATTGTAAAACTTTAATCAGTTTAAACAATGATTGTTCCTGAATAAATACAGTTTGCATAGGTCAGTGTTTTAAAAGAGCTGTAGAACTTAGGTTGCCCGAACTTAATGTTCTCAGTTGCCTCATTGTAGAGAAGAGGACCAGTTTAGTAATGGCACAGTTTTTTCATTCTTTTTGAGAAATGTGTTTCTGTAACTGTATTTGAAATAACCCGTGGTTTTCATTTGGCTGTTTGTTTATATTTTGCTCCTACAAAGCACATTATCAGTCTTCTGATCTCTAAATGGGTTACCTACCTTGGCTTAACAGTACTTTTCTCATGGGTCTACCCCAATATTTTGTGGACTGGTAGTCCTGTCCAGTCAAATCTGAGACCTGTATTTAAATAAATTCTCACTGTTCCAGCAGAAATAAGGAAGTCAGGTGTTCCTCAGTCTAGCATTTGATGGTTTTACAGAGCAAGAATTGTAGAAGGAATTTTGTTGGACATCTTAATCAGTTTCCAGAAACTTGGTTTCAAGTTAATGTGCTTTACATTTGTAGGTAGTGTTTTCTTTTCTTTTTGGTACAGGGGATTGAACCCAGGGAATTTTAACCACCAAGCCACATCTCCAGCCCCTTTTTATATTTTTATTTTGAGAAGGTCTCGCTAGGTTACTTAGGGCCTCACTACGGTGCTGAGGCTGGCTTTGAACTAGTGATCCTTCTGCCTCAGCCTCTCAAACTGCAGGGATTATAAGGTGTGCACCACCATGCCTGGCTGTAAGTAGTATTTTCTTACTTTTCCTTGACAGTTTTAGAACAGACAAAAGTATGTAGGTCAAAGACTTTTCAGTATTTGTTTACAGGATGATTTTTATAATAATTTGGTATTTTCTAAGTTTTCCAATGGGGGAAAAAGAAGAGTTGCTGTCTAGTGAAGATTGAAATGTAATGTTTTGTACCTTTAGTTCATTCAGAATAAGTCTTTATGAAGTACCAATTAGGTGAATTGAAGAAAATTTAAAAAATTTAAAAGATACTAAGGAAGAAGATTATTGGGGAGGCAGGGATTCAGATGAGTGGTTAATGACAGTGCCAGCAATATCTGTTCAGGTGCTAGATAAACTGTGCAGGCAGTGAAGCTCATAGAAGGCAGAGGAACAAGACATTGGCAGAAATCATTGGGAAGCCTTCAGGAAGAATGATGCTCTGCCAGCCTAGGCAGATAGGCTGTGGAGAGATGGAAGAGCATATCCAGAAGAGGAAATATAGTCTTTTGAGTTAGATGTAGACATAGTGTTATCAGGGGTGCCGAGGGACTGGGTTGGACAGCTTACACTGGAGGATACCTGGTGGTGAGTTTATGTAGAGCTCCTATGTTCAGTATGGTGGTCACTACATATGGCTGTTTAATTAAAATGAAGTAAAATTAAAAAAATTAGTCCCACCATTGCAGAGGGCTCAGTTGCCACATGTGGCTCTATTGTGTGCATCTTGAGGGTGGGGACTTTGTTATGGTTTAGATGTGAGGTGCCCCTACCACCAAATCTCTGTGTGAGACAATGCAATAAAGTTTAGAGGTGAAATGATTGGGTTATGAGAGGTTTAAACTAATCAGTACATTAATCCCCTGGTAGGGATTAATTTGGTGGCAACTGTAGCAAGTAGGGTGTAGCTGAAGTAGGTGAATCTCTGGGGGCATGCCTTTGGGTTTATATTTTGCCCATGTTGAGCAGAGCTCTGCCTCTGCTTCCTGGTGTAATGTCCTGAGTTGCTTTCCTCTACCATACCCTCTGTCATTATGTTCTGCCTTAACTTTCGAGTCCAGAGCAGTAGAGCCAGCTGTCTATGGACTGAGACCTCTGCAATCATGAGTCCCAAAATAAACTTTTTCTCCTTTAAAATCGTTCTTGTCAGATCTTTTGGTCACAGCATCAAAAAAGAAATTGACAAATCAGATTGTATTTGAATTATTTTTATTGCTCTTATTTTTATTTAAGTGTGTATCACAGTACCCTGCACATAATAGGCCCTAAAATGTTTTAAGCGTTCCCAAGTAGAACTAAATTTCATCTTCAGTAAGTGCTTTGCCTCATGTGTGGATGCTTATTAATGTCTAATTAGCCAAAGATGAGGTCTTTCCTTTTTTATGGTTAAGGTTTATGACCCCAAAGGGAAGACTTGTTTGGCTCATCACTCCAGAAATGAAACCACACAGGAGGACATTGTGACCTGAAACCAGTGACAGAGTGCCACTTTGCTTTGACATCTGGGATGAGGACTGTAGGATACTCTCTCCTAGTGAAATCCTCAGACTGACACTACATAGAAAAATTGAATTTTAGTCAAAATAGTCTTATACTTCTGTTTGTGTATGGATTATTTACTTCGAATTCCCTGTGTGTGCTTCTTACTATACTAATCTTGCTTTAATGGTCTGATAAATCTATAAATTAGGAATTATTTTCTTATTTTACTCAAGGGGAAGTTGTGATGGAAAGACTTACATTTTAATGTTCTAATATCCTTATTATAAAGTTAAAGATTTTCTTTGCCCTCTTTGAAATATGCTATACCACCTAAGATGAAACTGTTAGCAATTCTTGAAGTTAGCCCACTGAACTTGCACTTCGGAAGTCCATGATTAGCTCTGCTCACACAGAATGTTGAAAATGTATTTATATCAGCAGAGGCATAGAATTTACTTTTTTCTGAAAGGTACACAAATTTATTAATTAATGGCCTTGTAATGCACATTTTTGGTACTTTTTTCTCATTTGTATGCATTTCTGCTTCAGAGATTCTGGTTGTTTCCTTTGTATCCTTTTATGTGGGAGCATAACTTAGGGTACCTACCCTTTAGTATAAAAGGCTTCCACTTATACTCAGAATTTTGTTTGTTAACTCTTTTAAACCAAGACAGAACTGTTGGCTTTTGTGCATCCTTGGAACCCTTCACAAAACTCTGGAACAGCTGACCCCATGTGATGTACAGAGCATCTGGCAGCTAGGGTGGCATTCTCAGCTGTCTCTCTTGTTTTGTCCACAGAAGGAAATGTGAGTTTTATCTTACCGCTCAGGCGATGGTACTTTCCTTTTTTAGTTCATGAGATCCACCAGTCTGGTTGTGGGTTTGTTTCCTACCATTCCTGTCATTATTTTGAATTTGTTAAACACTAGAACCAATCTCAACCTACTGTTATGAAAACAGAATCCTTAGTCACCTCTGGTATGCGTAAATTCTACTTCTAGTAAAACTTATTAGGTTTTGCTGACACTGCCTAGTATGTACTATCTTGTGTGCTTAAGGGATCCCAGGCTGTGTAATATTAAGCAACTACTACTGTAGGTATTTCTTATAGCAAGTCTCTTTCCTCCACAAACCCTCGTTTTCTAGATCTCTGTGAAATATAATTTTTTCTTGCCACATCTATGGGTATCATTATGTGTTGTCCCTATCTTACTAAGCCTCAGAATTAAAAGTGGTTCCTTTCCTTGACTATAGTACAAGGATGGGTATTTTGAGAAATGGTGTGCTGAGATTTCAGCCCCAGTTCTTAGGTTGAGTATTGATTATGGTGTGGTATTGATTTTTCAGTTGCCATAACATGTGCACGTGCACTTTTATATAGCAGGCAGAAATATATTTTATATTATAGTGAAAATCACAACTGCCTCCATGTATTTAGTACCAATAATACTTATCCATTATGCCATATGTCCTACTTCCATTTTCTCATTTAGTCATACTCACAACCTCATGACATAACTTTTTTCCTGTATTTTTAAGATGGACAGTTTCAGAGAACTTCTGTCATCTGCTGAGGTCATGTAGCCTAGTAAGTGACAGAACTAGAATTTAAACCAGAAGCCAAGGTTCCTAATGATGTCAATGCATTTAGAGCTACTATGTGTCTTTTTTTTTTTTTTTTTTTTTTTTTTTTAATTTAAGAAGAGGAAAGATTTATTTTGACTCCTGATTTCAGTCTCTGGTCAGCTCTGTTTCTTTGGTTCTTTGGTGAGGCAGAACATCATGGAAGAACAGCATTGTAGCTCAGCTCATGGAAGCCAGAAAGTAGAGAGAGAAATAGTGTGTGTGTGCACAGCGCTCTCTTATTCTTAACCCTGATGATGTGAGAAGGAAGCAGGCTATTGCTCAGGATTTATAAAATAAGGACATTGATGGTATTTTGAAAGGCAGAACAAGATGTTAAAAAGTGGAATCAGTTGGGAGGAAGGGAAGCCAGTTAGACCAGACACTAGAGTTTTGTGATGGCTGGCACAATTGATTGGACTGCTGTGGGAATACTGGTTCTCATACTGGAGTGTACATTGGAATCATGTGGAGGGCTTTTAACAGGTTGTTGGGCTGTACCTCCAGAATTTCTGATTTACTAGGTTTGGGGCAGAGTTAAGAATTTTTATTTCTGGTAAGTTCGCAGGTGATACTGCTGGTCCTAGGACCAAATTTAGAAAAAGCATGTAGAGAAAAGTTGCAGGTACCTAGGAGCTGTCTAGATAAGGACTTTAAGTTTCTGCAGTATTATTTACCAGTTGTAGGAACCTTAGATTCTTCATCTGAAAAATTTAAGAGTGGTGCCCATTCTGCAGGGTTTTTCTTAGGATTAAACAGCATGTTAAAATGACAGCACTCTCTCCCCTTTATTATATACTTATTTTATTATGTATCAGGTACTTTGGGCAATGCTTCACAGGTTACCATTCAGTCTTCAACAGTTCAATATTATTATCCCCACAGGTAAAGATCCTAGTACTTTACAGTTGCTCAGTTAATATTCCTACCCCTAAGAAAACCTTGAAATGTATAATGTATCTTAGATAAATTTTCACAGAGCTTAAAAAATTTCGTTACTTTCAAAGGAAAACTTCAAAAACTTCAAATAGTTTTTTCTTGTCATCTTAGATAAGAACTTTTTAAGTACTATGTATTGTTTAATGCCCATATAACTATTTGTTAGAAAGAGTAACCAGCTTTAAGAAAACTCTACATTTACTTTTAAAACTAATCTGGTAAGTTTTTTACTGTTCCTATATTCCCTTTTGACTATTTTTCAGAAGAATTTCATAAAGCCAGTTTGCCATCCAGATTGATTTTTTTACCCATAATTAAGTAAAAACAAAATATATTAAAATTTGTTATACCTTATTTGACTGTATTTGAAAAATAGTATACTCAAAGAGATTGTAAAGAGAGGTATAAAGAAGGAGATTCTGAAATGTAGACTAATTTACTTGAGGATGGAAGGAAATATACTGTATGCTGGTACTTGGCATTCCTAGTTCCAGTGCTAATACTTTATATAGATGTGAGGGAATTAAATGCTGACCTAAATTGGTGTAAAACAAATATTTTTTTGTTTTATTATTTTTAAATTTACTTATTTTTGCAGTAGTACTTATTGAATCTAGAGGCTAACGGACACCAGGCAAGCTCTCTCTACCACTGAGCTAGACCCCAGCCCTGTGTAAAACATTTAAAACAGTGTTGGCACACTGTAACCATTTTATGAGAGAGTCATTTTTGTTTTATGCTTTTCAAATATGTGACTTTATATAGTAGATAAAATTTTTACCCTCATAGAGTTTATAGTCTAGCAGGTCCCTAAAAGGATTTGAGGTACTTGCTAAACGAATCAGATTCATATGATTTCAAAGCTTGTGGTTTTCTTCCAGTATTAGACCAGCCCCACCCAGCAGTGCCTCCTTGCTCTGTATTTGCAACTTCCTTTCCTAATTTTGATGTAGTTGATGGTTTTCCACTTTACAGTTTTGAGGATCTTTTCCATACTAATAATGGTTTGTTGTATCCTGACTTAGAAATGATATCTGAATAGAGGTGATTGTATTTGGCCTGCTGGGTTCCTACTTAAGCATTGCCCATTCCCAAACCTGATGGGCTTAAGGAATTGGAGGGACCTTGATCTACATGCAGTGGGTCAGGTATAGTATATGTTAAGTCAAGTAAGTAGATTTTTCACCTGAGGAAGGAACCCAGATTTCTACTCAGTATAGAGAGAATTGTGTTGTTTGATGCTTTGCTATCTTGCTCTAACCATCAGCATGACAGGTAAATGGGGAAGCATGGCTAAGCAACGAGACAAGTAATAAAAGTGAAGCTTAAATATATGTCCTTGCTGGGTGCAGTGGTGCCCACCTGTAATCCCAGCTACTTGAGAGACTGAGGTAGGAGGATTGCAAGTTTGAGGCTAGCCTGGGTAACTTACTAAGACTCTATCTCAACATAAAAAGGGTTGGAAATATAGTTTAGTGGTAAAGCACCGCTGCATTCAATACCTAGCATGTGCTTGTATGCACACATGGGAATCCGCTCCCCTCCCCCCCCAAAAAAACACCAAAAATACATATCCTTGAACTGTCAGCTGTTTGGTATGATATGATAGTAGCATAGGGTTTGGGCTTTATTAGGGAGATGAAGCTGGAGAAATAAACTTGAACTAGACTAGGTTGTG
Source organism: Sciurus carolinensis (assembly GCF_902686445.1). Classification (NCBI taxonomy): domain Eukaryota; kingdom Metazoa; phylum Chordata; class Mammalia; order Rodentia; family Sciuridae; genus Sciurus; species Sciurus carolinensis. The sequence continues at coordinate 59,055,767 of NC_062214.1, read as the reverse complement.
GAGTGTCCTTGTACAGTACAAATAGAAGGGACATGCTCAAGAGTTAGGATTTTATCCTCTTGACCATTTAAGAGTTTCAGGGGAGTGACTTGATAAGGGTTTTGGAGACTCTTCTATGCTTTGTAGTGTGTGGAGGGTTGTCCTAGAGGCCTGCAGCCCCACCCAACTTTAATGATGATTTTAGAGGAAAACCAAGGGAATGAAGGATGATAAATAATCAAGCTGGTAAGTAACCGTGAGAGATGAATCAGGACAGAAGTCAGGGCGATAGTGTTTAATGACAGAACATGTCTCCTTTTCAGTCAGTGACCGAATACCAGAGTATAAGCTTCTGCCATCTGCTCTCTGGAAGGGGAGACAAGGAAGAAGGGAGGAAAGGGGATCCAAGAGAGGTTGATGTTCTGTAATAACTTCCAACCTTTCATTAAAAATTTCAGCAAAAATTAATGAAAATCCTGAGTTGTCTGCCTTTCAACCAAATATCTGGTCCTGTCACAAAAGTTTGAGTGTCTCTTTTTAAAATATTGACTTAATTATTTTAGCAGTTCCAGAGAGTTGTGAAACAGTGATGAGAGGGAGAGGCTGGATTTTTTTTTTTTTTTTTTTTTAAAGCTACCAGGAAAGCCAACATTCTCCAAAATTAATTTAGGTTTGCTAAACCGAGGCAGAGTTGTATATTTGAAACTAAAAGAGATTATGTAGTATATACTCTTAGAACTTTAAAGATCTCTCTTATTTTTAAGGAGAATTTCTCATTGAGGGGACCATATATTACATGATTTCCAAACTTTTTGTACTTTGATTTCTTTTCCAATGTTAGGGAGAAACTTTACCAACTACTTCATGGAGAACTCAATAGATTTATTGAGCGCCATCTGCTGGCTTTGTCTTAGTGGATCAAATAAATGGTTCCTGGAAATGTTAGATTTGCCTATATTTTAGTGTTGCAAAGTTATGGTGCGAGAAGTATGAATTTATATTTTTATTATTAGCATTTTAAAATAATACTGTCATGTGTTAGTATTGAGGAGATGGATGCTTTGGGCTGGAACATACTTATGCAGGATTCAAAATAAAAATGCAGGTTATAGGAATTTCATTGGCCAATATCCTTTACTGGCAAAAGATTATCTTGGTTGAAATAAAAAGTAACTTTAAATGTCAAATAAAATTGTTTATGTTGTCTAACAGTGAAATCAACCAAAGTCTGTATCTGGAATGATTTTAGTTTGTGCTAAAAGTCAGTAAGTTTCTCAGTTGATTTCTATTTATGTTGCATGAGTCACTTTGAGGCATTTTCCAAGATAAGCTGAAAGGGCTTTGCCTGCCAGTTTAGAGTGGGCTTTACATTCCAAGGGACAGGAAGTGTATCTGAATATTTTTCATCTCTGAGAGATGAGTAAAGCCCATAGGTTAAATAAAAGGGGTGATTCTTTTATGTTCTCTTGTCTATAGTCATTTTGACTCTTAGTTATGTTTTAAATGACTTTTTTGGGGGGTACTGGGGATTGAACTCAGGGGCACTTAACCACTGATCCATATCCCCGCCCATTTTTGTATTTTATTTAGAGACAGGGTCTCACTGAGTTGCTTAGTGCCTTGCTAAGTTGCTGAGACTGTCTTTGAACTTGAGGTTCTCCTGCCTCAGCCTCCGGAGCCCCTGGGATTATAGGCATGTGCCACCACAACTAGCTTAAATTACCTTTTAAAGATATCTGAGCTAAAAATTTGTTATACTCAGCATTAGATTATAGATCTTTTGGTTTCTCATCTAGTCATCTTATTTAAGATTCATTGAGGAGAAGATTCATTGAGGAGAGGGAAGTTTGTTTACAGAAAGAACTGAGGTTAGTAATTCATCCATTCAACCAGTATTTATTGAGTGCTTAAAACAACCAGACATCCTTTTAGGCACTGATATAACATTGAATGAAAACAAAATATGGTCACTGCCCTAAGGAAGCTTACGTAATAGGAGGAGCTTGGTGAGTTCACATGTTTTTGTATACGTATATATATTAAATATATTTATACACGTGCATAAATCTGTGTGCCAGATAGTACAAGATGCTATGAGAAAACAATAAAGCAGAGCAAGATAAAAGTTAGGGCAAGAGAGTTCTTACTTTATTTGTATAACCAATGAAGACCTCACTGATAAGGAGATATTTGAAAAACAGTGAAGATTAATGTCATGTAAAATACTTGTTTATTTGATCTTCACCAACTATGTATAGAAGTACACAGGACAGATAATGTTAATCTTTTCATGGCTCCCCTTGGTCTAGAGTATAAAGGCAGAAGTCCTTGTTCTGGTCTTGTCTTTTGCTTATGTGTTCCCTGTGGTCAAGCCACACGTAATTCCTGGAATATGCCGTATTTGTTCACTTTTGTGCCTTTGCATATCCTTTCACCTTCTTTGAGCGTACTTATCCTTTGTTTCCTTAGTCAACTTCTCCTGTTTTTTGTTTTTTTGAGAGTCACCTTAAGTTTTATTCCTGTGGATAATCTTTAACCTACCTAATTGTACCCTGGCAGATTTTATTTTTTCCTGTTCTTTCTTTTGTTATGACACAACACTTTTTGAAATGCTTTTGTTTGTAGCACTTCTTATGTGACTGTACCTGTGAGTTTGCATGAGTTTCTCCTACTTAAGTCATGGGTCTCAATCTGCTTTTTGCTGATGTTGTGGGGTAGGCTAATGTGTGAACCTCTGGAATATACACTTTTTTTTTTTTTTTTTTTTTTTTGATCTGTGTTTCTTTCAAGAGAGAGGGATCAGAGTTTTTATCTGATCCAAGCAATACAGTATGGTGAGACTCTGGGCTGGGGGTGTAGCTTAGTGTACAATACTTGCCTAGCATGCAATGAGGCCCTAAGGTCAATCCCCAGCACTGCTCCCTGCCTTCCCTCAAAAAAATTTATTATTAGGCCAGAGGTTTGCACAATAGAACCTGTAAGCCACTATCCCACTGCCTACTTTTGGAAATAAAGTTTTATCGTAACATAGCTATACCTATTTTTTTCTTTAAAAAATTTTTTTTTAGTTATTGATAGACCTTTATTTTATTCATTTATTTATATGTGGTGCTAAGGATTGAACCCAATGCCTCACACATGCTCGGCAAGTGCTCTACCACTGAGCCACAACCGCAGCTCCTACCTTTTTCTTTATGTATGTCTATAGCTGCTTTGGACTACAAAAAGTGGAATAGAGTAGTTGCAACAGTGACCATATATTCCACTGAAACTAAAATATTCACCATCTAGGTCTTTATAGATGAAATTTGCCAACTGCTGTATTATTGAAACGCTACCCCCTACATGGTGAAGACCTTGCTTTCACTTTTTTGTGTGTGTAACCTGGGTGTATGTAGAAAGAACATGATTGTATGTCTCAGTGAGTATTTAGGATTAAAAAGTAACTATGTGAGCTGGACGTGGTGGCTGGTTTGTAATCCCAGCGGCTCAGGAGGCTGAGGCAGGAGGATTGCGAGTTCAAAGCCAACCTCAGCAACTGTGAGGTGCTAAGCAACTCAATGAGACCCTGTCTCTAAATACAAAAAAAGGCTGGAGTTGTGGCTCAGTAGTCGTGCCCCTGAGTTCAATCCCTGGTAACCCCCGTCCCCTGCAAAAAAAGAAAGAAAAGTAAACGTGTGATGCCATATGACACAAAAAGCTATCCACTCTACTCCTTCCTTGGGTCCAGAAACTACAGTGAAGGCAGATCAAGTCACCTAACTTCTGACTTTCCTTTACCCTAGGACAGAGGGGCTGACATTCTTCTGGTGAATCAGTTTGGATTTCACCAAAGCCCAATGACAGGTGATGGTCTTGTGACCAAGAATGCAAGCTTCTGGAAACAGGTGATGACAACGGCTTCCTTTAGAACTCGTCCCCAAAGTAGCAGCAAGTGGGAACAGGGTGTGTTAGCAGCCTACTCCCATTCACTGAGAATTTCTTACTTCTGGTACTCAGAGACTTTTGAGTGTACATCTAAGACTTGTCCAGAAGGAAGTGGCAGAAGTCCCCTGGGAGGAGAGTATTCCTTAGTTATCTTGAAGGGTGGATGTACCTCCTTTATTAGTCTGTAGCATTTTGCTTTGTCCAGTTGGTATCTTACTATCTTTAGAATTGGATTTTTTCAGGTTGTACTCCAAGTGTTTCAAGCAGGAATGAGCTGGGAGAAATAGAGATCAATCTTTTCTGTTTCTCAGCTGATATAGCTTTTTTAGGTAAGGGGTAGAGAGGGGCGATTTTCCAAGCCTTCTAAGGGATATGGTTGCACTGTTACCTCTCAATTCAGTCTACTCTTCGGTTTTGTCTAAACCACTTTGGTGAGCTTCCTCTCATTCTTTTTTTTTTTTTTTTTTTTCGGTGCTGGGGATTGAACCCGAGGCCTTGTGCTTGCAAGGCAAGCACTCTACCGACTGAGCTATATTCCCAACCCTTGGTGAGCTTCCTAAGTGATCTTCCTGTTTCTGTAATTTTCTTACTGTTGTCAGTTCCCCACAGAGAAACCATACTAACTCATTTAAAATTTGCATTTTAAGTTTTTAAAAAATATGTCACTCCTTTTTCCCCAAGACCCTCCAATGGTTAAGCATCACACTTAAAACTCACTAACTCTCCCCTCTCTACCCACCAGTGGTTTAGCATTACGTGTTTAAAAAATTCCACACTCCATCCGCACCCCCACATCAGTTATTCACATTATCCACTTGCTCCTACTGACCTACCTTCTTTGTTCTTCCTTGAACATGCTTAATCTGTACTTGCTTTCCCTGGTCCTTGAGCACTTTTCCCCCTTAGTTCATTCAAGCTCAAATATGACTTCTGAGAGGATCTTTCCTTGCTTACCCTATATGAAAGCATCCTTCTACCCCTACTTCACACTTCATCCCCTCCACTGTTGTCTTTTTTTTTTTTTTAAAGTGGAACTTTCCCTTTAAGGTTACTTTCTATGATTTGATTTGTCTTACCTGCTAAAATACAAAAACCACTTGAGGGAAGAATCCTAATTTCTTTCATGTTTCTTTCCTAGTTCTTAATAGTCCCTAATACATTTAGGTGATAAGCAAATGGATGATTCATTTTGTTGACAGATAAAATGAATTTGAAGTATTCACTTTTCAAATTGATAGCTATTAAGTGACTGATACTGATCTTAATCTGGAACCTATGTTTTTTTTCTTCCCTACCCTGTGTGGGAGCAGATGATCTGTACCTGATTAGCTTGTTGCATTTAAAAAATAGTGAATGCTGGGCTGGGGTTATAACTCAACCGGTAGAGTACTTGCCTCCCATGTCCAAGGCCCTGGGTTCAATCCCAGCACCACCACCAAAAAAAAAAGGATGCTAAGTAACATTGAAGAGTTTTGTGTTTGTAGACATAGTTATATTCTCTGTTGCTTGCTCGCTTTCTCTCTAATGTGCTATTGCAAGGACAAACTAAGATACCCTGAGAACCAAACCAGCTACTATGAAAGATAATCAAGGAAATAGCAGAATTGCCTATCTGTGTTCAGTGATTGGGGGTTTTCTTCTGGTAGGCCTTCTCTTTTCTAACCTGTTGGCACCATCATCATAAAATTATATTCTTATTTTAAAGAGAATTGGGGTGCTGCTTTGACATGACTGTACCTTATAAAATTTCTTCTATTTTCCTAGAGCAGTCCAGTACATTAGGCAGCATAAATGCATCTCATGTGTCCTATAATTACATTTTGTGGTGTTCTGCTTTAGAATTCCATTGTAAGGGAAGCCAAGGAATAGCATCTTAAGATGCTCACAGAAAACTTGATATTTTGGGGGGAGTATGCTAGTGTTATAAAACATTTTGCAAGCTCCATTATATCCAGGATTTAAAATCACTGAGGTCCAACAGCTGTTCCCTGAATGATTTTCAATGTAGTTTGTAGCCTCTTTCACCTCTTCTCCTACATGTCACCCTTGTCCATTCATTCCAAATATATCTTTCAGACAGAATTTGGAATTGGGTAAAAATTGTGTCCCTCTTGCTCCTTCCATTGATCTGTTTGAAGATGACTCTGTGGGAAATCTCCTTGCCCTAAGTGTGCTGAGGCCACTCAAGTGTGCCTGATCCCTATAGTCCCTGATCCTTGCTTTGCTGCAGTGCGGTTGCCTTTTGTGGAGGGGCAGTACTGGGGATAGAACTTGGGATCTTGCACATGCATGTTAGGAAGTACTCTATCATTGAACTATATTCCTAGCACCGTTGCCCATACTGGCTTTAAACTTGGGATTATTCTGCCTCAGTCTCTTGAGTAGTTGGGATTATAGACATGCATCACTGCACCCAGCATTTTTAATGTTCTTATACATGCAGCTATGGCTTTCCCTGTCTTCTTCCTGGAGAGACTGTGAATCTCAAGGGGGCAAAAACTGCCTTTATAGCCTCAGTGTGTGCCATAGTGCCTCCTCTAAGCACTTCCTAGTATTTAAGTGAAGGAAGGAAGTGATAAGCAGACAAACCGTATTCTTATGTGTAGCACTTTAAGTTTTATGTTTTAAAAAATAAAATATTTTTGGTTCAGCTCAAAAAACATTGAACACTTGCAGTATGTCAGGTCCTCTGAAGAGATCTGAGTGTTCAAGGATGAACTAGATGCAGTCTTTCCTCCAGATGCACTCAGACGCCTTCTTCCAGGATGTATGTACCTGCCCGAGATGATTTACCTGGAGTCTTGAGCAGCATTGAGCATAGGCATTTTTCCACAGAAGCTTTTCTGGTCATATCTTTTTCATGGGCATCCAAACTCTAGACTTTTATACCTAGAAAAACTGTGTGTGCGTGCGTGCGCGTGCGTGTGTGTGTACACAGCATTTATTATACGACGTTCTGTCTATATGCATATCTATTATTCCTGCAGGATAGAGGCGAGGTGGTATTTACTTTGGTAATTCTAGTATTTGGTTGATAGCAAAGACACAATACATTCAGTGTAAGGCACTAAGTACTTGTTTAGCATGAATGGATGAATGGCTTAGGTAGTAATGAGAACAGACGGGAAGGTAACTAATCCATTGGTATTGGGCCATTAAATAAGATTCTTCTAATTAACATCTGGATGGACTTGAATAGAAATATTGAAATAATAAAGTATATAAAAGAAAATGTTTAAAGGAAAGAATTAAGCATTTTAAAGCTTATTTAATATTACTATTAATGTTTCATATGTACTCCTATTTTTAAAAATAATCCCAGTACTATTGGGTGTGTGTGTGTGTGTGTGTGTGTGTGTGTGTGTATGTATGTATGTATGTACGTGTTTATAGTAGCAGTAATTCATTTGAAAATCCTTTAACTTAATGCAGACTAGCTTTCTGCCTAATTAGTACAGATCAATAGTTCTATCTTTCCTACATTAAATCATCACCCAAAACCCTTGTTGTTACCAGAGGCATTATTAACAACAGAGTGGTTAAAGTAAAGAGAAATATCAAGTATATTAGGTGCTAGGGAATTGGCTTTATTACGAATCTAGGAATCACTTATTTAATTGAGGTTAGCAAATGAGTTTTCTGAAAGACTCAAAATGGGTAATAAGTATTTTAAGTTGGGGCTGTGGAGGACTCAGTTGTGACTCCACAGCCGTATAATCTTCCTAGGTAGCAGTTGAGTTTGAGTTCTTCTTGGATCCAAAGGACCTATTTCTGCATTTGAGACCCTGGAAGAGGTAGATGAATGTCATGTAAAGAAAAGGCACATTTAAGACTAGAGAAAAATTAAAGCAGTTCCTAAATTTGTTACTTCTCTGTCTTCCGCTCTCTCCCCTTGCCTGTTCTGAGTATTGTTTTAAAATCATTCCTTTTAATGCCGTAGGTCCTTAATATTCTTGCCTCTTTTGACTTTGTCAATCTTAGTTTTCTGATTTCTCCTCTTTGGCCTATCTTTGTTTGGTCTGGGGCTCTAGGTCACATTTTTCTTTCTGGTCTCCCCTGCAAGAAGAGTCTAGTCCTTCTTCTCCATTATCACAGAGAACTCATCTGTGGCCAAGCCTTTAGTTTTTAATTTAGTACAGTTTGACTTTCAGGGCTCCCTTGCCAGCCCAGACTTCTCCTGACAGTCTGTCCTGCTATTTGTCTGTTGGACATATAATATCTAGTTATCCGTCCGTCTGGTACATGTGAAACTTTAGATTTAAAGCTCATCATCCTCTTTCTCACACATTGTTTTTTTTCTTAACAAGGTAGACCCCTTTTTTCTACTAATGTTGCTTCACATTTATTGTTTTCCTGCCCCCATCCATTCAGTTATGGTATTTCATCAAATTGTTATTGAATGGAATGCCTTCCTCACATGCTGCCTTTCTTGCTACTGTAATAGTTTGTTTTCCATCCTCATGCTGTGTTTTTATATTTTCCTGAAATGCTTTCCTTGCTTCTGTTCTCTTTTTCCTTCTCCTAATATTGTTGTGAGAGAAATTATTCTAGAATATTTGCTGGGTTTTTTTTTTTTTGTTTAAATACTTTTTTATTCTTTTTAATTTTTTTATTAAAATCTTTTTATTTTTACAGATTTCATTTTCATTCATTGTATACAAATGGGGTACAAGTTTACATTTCTATGATTGTACACAATGTAGATTCACACCAGTCATGTAATCATGCATATACATAGGGTATATATAGTAGTTTCATTCTACTATCTTTCTGTCCCCACCAACTCCCACCTCATTTTCCTCTACACTATCCAAAGGTCCTTCATTCTTCTCCCCCTGCCCCCCCAATTATATATTGTCATGCACTTTTAAGAGAAAACATTTGGCCTTTGATTTTTTGGTCTTGGCCTATTTCACTTAGCATGATATTTTCCAACTTCATCCATTTACCAGCAAATGCCATAAATTTGTTCTTCTTTATGACTGAGTAACATTCCTTTGTGTATATATGTCACAGTTTCTTTATCCATTCATCAATTGAAGGGCATCTAGGTTGGTTCCACAATCTAATTATTGTGAATTGAACTATGAACATTGATGTGACTGCATCACTGTAGTATGCTGATTTTAAGTCGTTTGGGTATAAACCGAGGAGTGGGATAGCTAGGTCAAATGGTGGTTCCATTCCAAGTTTTCTGAGGAATCTCCATACTGCTTTCCAGAGTGGCTGCACCAATTTGCCACTCCATCAGCAATGTATGAGTGTGTCTTTTTCCCCACATCCATGACAACACTTATCATTGCTTATGTTCTTGATAATTGCCATTCTAATTGGAGTAAGATGAACTCTTAAAATAGTTCTAATTTGCATTTCTCTAATTACTAGGGAAAATGAGCACTTTTTCATATATTTGTTGATCACCTGTATATCGTCTTCTGTGAAGTGTCTGTTCATTTCCTTAGCCCATTTATTGATTGAATTCTTTGTATTTTTGGTGTAAAGTTTTTAAAGTTCTTTATAAGTTTTGTAGATTAGTGGTCTGTCTGAAGTGTGTGTGGAAAAGATTTTCTCCCACTCTTTGGGCTCTCTTTTCATATTATTGTTTCCTGTGCTGAGAAAAAACTTTTTAGTTTGCATCTATCCCATTTATTGATTCTTGCTTTTATTTCTTGTGCTATGGTGGTCTTGTTAAAGAAATCTGGTCCTAAGCCAATGTGATGGAGATTCGGACCTACATTTTCTTCTATTAGGTGGAGGGTCTCGGGCCTGTTTCCTAGATCCTTGATCCATTTTGAGTTGAGTTTTATACAGGGTGAGAGACCGGGGTTTAATTTCATTTTACTGCATATGGATTTCCAGTTTGGCCAGCACCATTTGTTGAACAGGCTATCTTTTCTCCATTGTAAGTTTTTGGCATCTTTGTCTAGTATGAGATAACTGTACTTAATGTGCGTATGTCTCTGTGTCTTCTATCCTGTACCATTGATCTACCTGTCTGTTTTGGTGCCAATACCATGCTGTTTTTGTTACTGTTGCTCTATAGTAGAGTTTAAGGTCTGGTATTATGATACCTTCTGCATCACTCTTCCTGCCCAGGATTGCTTTTGCTATTCTGGGTTTTTTGTTCTTCCAGATGAATTTCATGATTGCTTTTTCTGTTTCTATGAGAAATGTCATAGGGATTTTAATTGGAATTCTGTTAAATCTGTATAGCACCTTTGGAAGTATGGCCATTTTGATAATATACATTTTCCCTGTCTAAGAATATAAGAGATTTTTTCCATCTTCTAAGGTTTTCTTCAATTTCTTTCTTTAATGATCTGTAGTTTTCATTGTAGAGGTCTTTCACCTCTTTGGTTAAATTTATTCCCAAGTATTTTATTTTAGTTTAGTTTTTGAGGCTATTGTGAACGGAATTGTTGTTTTCGTTTCCCTTTCAAATATTTCATTGCTTATGTATAAAAATGTTTTAGATTTATGTGTGTTGATTTTATAGCCTGCTAATTTACTGAATTCATTTATGTGGTCTAGAAGTTTTCTGGTGAAGTTTTTTGGATCCTCTAAATATAGAATCATGTCATCAGCAAATAGTGACAGCTCAAGATCCTCTTTTCCTATTCATATCCCTTTAATTTCTTTAGACTGTTTAATAATGCTCTGGTTAGTATTTCAAGGACGATGTTGAATAGAAGTGGTGAAAGAGGGTATCCTGTCTTGTTCCAGTTTTTAAAGGGTTTGCTTTCAGTTTTTCTCCATTAAGAATGATGTTGGTCACGGACTTAGCATAGATAGCCTTTACAATGTTGAGATATGTTCCTACTCTCCCTATTTTTTCTAGTGTTTTTAGCATGAAGGAGTGTTGTATTTTGTCAAATGATTTCTCTGCATCTATTGAAGTAACCATATGATTCTTAACCTTAAGTCTATTGATGTGATGAATTACATTTATTGATTTCCGGATGTTGAACCAACCTTGCATTGCCAAGATGAACCCCACTTGATCGTGGTACACTATCTTCTTAATATGTTTTTGGATGTGGTTTGCCTGGATTTTGTTAAGAATTTTTGTATCTATATTCATCAGAGATGTTGGTCTAAAATTTTCTTTCCTTGATGTGTCTTTGTCTGGTTTGGGTATGAGGGTGTTATTAGCTTCATAGAATGAGTTTGGTAGAGTTCCCTCCTTTTCTACTTCCTGGAATATTTTGAGAAGTATTGGAATGAGTTCTCCTTTGAAGGTCTTGTAGAACTCAGCTGAGAATCCATCTGGTTCTGGACTTTTCTTGGTTGGTAGGCTTTTGATGGCTTCTTCTATTTCATTGCTTGAAATTGATCTGTTTAAATTGTGTATGTTCTCCTGGTTCAGTTAGAGGGGATCATATGTCTCTTGAAATTTGTCAATGTCTTCTAGATTTTCTGTTTTGTTGGAGTATAGATTTTCAAAGTAACTTCTCATTATGTTATGTATTTCAGTGGTGTCTGTTGTAATATTTCCTTTTTCATCACGAATTTTAGTAATTTGAGTTTTCTCTCTCCTCTTAGTGTGGCTAAGGGCTTATCAATTTTGTTTACTTTTTCAAAGAACCAACTTTCTGTTTTGTCAATTTTTTGAATTGTTTCAATTTCACTGGTTTCAGCTGTGATTTTAATTATTTCCTGTCTTCTACTGCTTTTGATGTTGTTCTGTTCCTTTTCTAGGGCTTTGAGATGTAAAGTTAGGTCATTTAGTTGTTGACTTTTTATTCCTTTCTTGAATGCCATGAAGTTTCCTCTTAGTACTGTTTTCATAGTGTAGCAGAGATTTTGATATGTTGTATCTTTCTTCTCATTTACCTCTAAGAATTTTATCTCCTCCCTGTTGTTTTCTGTTATGCATGCATCATTCAATAGTGTATTATTTAGTCTCCAGGTGTTGGAGTAGTTTCTGTTTATTTTGTCATTGATTTCTAATTTCATTCCATTATGATCTGATAGAACACAAGGTAGTATCTCTATTTTTTTGCATTTACTAAGAGCTGCTTTGTGGCATAACACATGGTCTGTTTTAGAGAAGGATCCATGTGCTGCTGAGTAGAAAGTATATTTGCTTGTTGATGGATGGAATTTTCTCTATATTTCTGTTAAGTCTAAGTTATTGTTTGTGTTATTGAGTTCTAAGGTTTCTTTTCTTAGTTTTTGTTTGGAAGACGTATCCAGTGGTGACAGTGGTGTTTTAAGGTCCCCCAGAATTATTGTGTTGTGGTCTGTTTGATTCCTAGAATTTAGAAGGATTTGTTTGACATACATGGATGTGCTGTTGTTTGGGGCATAAATATTTATGATTGTTAGGTGATTTATGGTTCCCTTAAGCAGTATGAAATGTCCTTCTTTATCTCTTCTGACTAACTTTGGCTTGACGTTCACTTTATCTGATATAAGGATGGAAACCCCTTCTTTTTTACTGAGTTCGTGTGCGTGGTATGTTTTTCCCCATCCTTTTGCCTTTAGTCTGTGGATGTCTTTTTCTATGAGATAGATCTCTCGAAGGCTGCATATTATTGTGTCTTTCTTTTTAATCCAATCTGCCAGTCTATGTCTTTTGATTTATGAGTTTAGACCATTGACATTGAGGGTTATTGAGATATGATTTGTATTTCCAGTCATTTGGGCTTGTTTTGGTTTTTAACTTGACTTGGTTTTTCCTTTTAGGTAGTTCCTCCCTTTGCTGACCTACGTTGTTGCTTTTCATTTCCTCCTCATGGACTATTTTGTTGAGAATATTCTGTAGTGCAGGCTTCCTATTTATACATTCTTTTAACTTTTGTTTATCATGGCAGGATTTTGTTTCGTCTTTAAATCTGAAGGTTAGTTTTGCTGGGTATAGAATTCTTGTTTGGCCACCATGTTCTTTCAGTGCCTGAAATATAATGTTCCAGGCGCTTGTAGCTTTTAGAGTCTGGGCTGAGAAATCTGCTGATATTCGTATTGGTTTCCCCTTATATGTAATCTGATGCTTTTCTCTCACAGCGTTCAAAATCCTATGCTATGTTAGGCATTTTCATTATAATGTGCCTTAATGTGACTCCGTTGTGATTTTATACATTTGGTGTTCTGTAAGCCTCTTGTATTTGATTTTCCATTTCATTCTTCAGGTTTGGGAAATTTACTGATATTATTTCATTGAATAGGTTGTTCATTCCTTTGTTTTTTTTTCTCTGTGCGCCTTCCTCAATACCATTGATTCTTAAATTTGGTCTTTTCATAATGTCCCATCGTTCTCGGAGGTTCTGTTCATGATTTCTTACCCATCTTCTCAGTTTGGCCAACTTTATTTTCAAGATTAAATATTTTGTCTTCATTTGTCTGAGGTTCTGCCTTCCAAGTGGTCTAATCTATTGGTGATATTCTCCATTGAGTTTTTTTATTGGTTTAGTCTTTCCTTCATTTCAAGGATTTCCATTTTTTTTTTTTTTTTGTTTGTTTGTTTTTTGAGAATTTCTCTTTGGTTGAAATGATCTTTTGCTTCCTGCAGTTGCTCTTTCACATGCTTATTGGAGTGATCATTCATTGCCTGCATTTGCTGTCTTATGTCATCCTTTGCTTCAATAATCATTTTAATTATGTTTATTCTGAAGTCTTTTTCTGACATTTCTTCTACCATTCTGTCGCTGGATTCTATTAATACGGAATCTAGGTTTGTTTGGATCATTTTCTTCCCTTGTTTTTTCATGTTGTTCATGTGTCTTCCCCTCCAGCAGTGTAGAGCTGGGGCATTGTAGTTTTTCCCTCATCAGCTTATAGTGACCCTATAGGTTTCCAAAACCTTTTGATATCAATATTAGCAGTGCCCAGTACAGACAGTATGCAACCCTAAACTGAATAGCCCCTATGAGGACATTAACAATATTGTCATAATAAACAGAGAAGGATGCATTCAATTATTATCAACAGTATAACAAATAGATTTGCAGTGATGTCTGTTGTTTCTAATGGAGGACAAAGAGGATGGGGAGGGGTGTAGGATGTAGCTGTTAATGGGATAAGAAAAGAGTACATAGAAGTTCTAGATCATAGAAAGAATGAAAATGTAATCAAAAGAACTGGGTGGTTAGCATGAGAAAAGGGAGAAAGAGACTCTGAGGAAATAGGTAAACAAAAGGAAAACAGCGAAAAGTAAAGCAATAAAAACTTAAAAAGTTTCAAAAGGGAGAAAAAGAGAAAAAAATCTACAGTATAACAGTCATATAGTATTCAAACCTCCTAATCTTCAGTAGACTGATGTATGAGAGGTACCTGACAATGAGCTTCTAGTCTTCAGTAGGCATCTCAGGATGAGATTTGCTCCACCTAAAGATTGGACTGCTTTCAGGATAATCCAAGATGGCCGCTCTGGCTCCAAATGTGTTGGTAAATGGGGAGCTGCAGCTCAGGGTGTGGGTGTGGTCAGGCAGGGAGTCAGGGTGCAGTCAGTTGTTCTGGGGGTCCTGGTGGCAGGGAGTGGTTGATAGGGATGAGGGATCCTATAGACAGGACTTGGACAGTTCGGCCACAGGTCCTACAGGTCCTGGCTGTTGTCTCAAAATGGTGGCAGCCATGTGTAACCAAACCTGCAGGTACTGTGACAGTGGACTTCCAGGCAACAGCAGGCAACTGGCGTTCCACTGGCAGTCTGCGGATGATCAGCAGGTGAACCTTGTGCAGTGGGTGATGGGTAAGTGAAAGGCAGGCCATGGACAGGCAAGAGGCAGGCAAATGATGGATGATAGGCACCAGTCAGTGCGCAATCTGCACTCAAAAAGTAGTCAGATTTGCTGGCAGACTGCAGGTGATCGCAGTAGACAAATGGGCTAATCAGTAGGGGATGGATAAGCAGCAAAAACTGCCTCACCAAGAAACAGATAATCTCTTCTCGAAACCCGAGTTATGGAGCGACAAGGAACGCAGCCTCCCTTAGTCCACCATCTTTGATCTCTCTCTCTATTTGCTGTTTTTAATGTGTCACACGCTCCCCCTCCCATTTTCACCCAATACCTAGATACCTCATAATCCTGCATCTCCTCTTGTCTACACAGGTTCAGATATGAATCTTTTGACTTGCCATTTATTTTCAACCTAACCTGATCTCTGACACCTTTATCCATTTAGTTGAACAGCTAAATGCTAGGTAGGTATTGTTGAAGTTCTTGCTTCCCATAAGCTTTAGGTGGTGATGAGAAACACCAGTTCATTGAGGAAGTGCACAGATAAACATACCTATCTGACTTTGTCTCACATCTGTGAGAGTCCAAGCACCTGCTGTGCCTGGGTTTGAGTTTACCCTAAGCATAAGCATACCTCATACTGCATTCTCATCACTGTATCTTCAGATACTTCTCTCTTCCTATACCTTAGCACCCTCTTCTTTTAAACCCTTTCTGCCCCTTTGCTCACTATATTTGCTTGCCATTTAATGTTTCTTTTATTGATAATTACCTCTTTACACATAACTGTTTTTCTTCCACCTTACTCTGTCTTCTGGGCCTAACTTCAGAGTCAGAAATAGTGGAAAGAATAGACTTTGAAATTGTACTTGGATTTGAATCTGAACTCGACCATTTTTTGCTTAGTTTTTATGTAAGATATTAAAAATTTGTGAGCTGCACTTTTCTTATCTTGAAAATGGGGATAAAGGATATCTTGCAGCCTTTGGAAAGCACCTAGTTCAGCCTGACCTGAAGCAGGCGTTCAGAAAATGGCAGTTGTCAGTGTTGACTCATCTTCCTTTCTTCTATCACCACACTACTATAGAATATACTGTTTACCTGGCACTAGTTTATTGATTAAAATATCTATTGTGTTGCTATTTTTTTCTGTATCGTCAGATCATATGTATGAGGATAAGGACTGTCTTTATGCTCTTAATATGCAACTAAGTGTCAAGGGAACTTTATAGAGTTTGCTGATAATGATGGATCTTTGCACATATCTATATTGATTGAGTTTCCAGCACCCTCAGTTCTTAATTCTTTTGTTGTTTTGTTTTTGTTCTCGTTTTTGGTACTGCGGATTAATCCCAGGGATGTTTAACCACTGAGCTACATCCCCAGCCCTTATTATTTTTTTCTTTGAGACAGGGTCTTGCCAAGTTGCTTGGGGCCTCATTAAGTTGCTGAGACTGACTTTGAATTTGAGATCCTCCTGCCTTAGCCTCCCAGATTGCTGGGATTATAAGTGTGTACCACCCTGCCCAGCCTTGATTCCTTTTAAAACCTTTTGAGTTTTACAACAAAAATTTCTTCAGTTTTACGTTTCTGAAACTTTTTATTTAGAAATAGTTTCAAAAGTATTAAATTTACATAATAATAATGGTATTTTTTTTTTCTAAAAACAGTGTGAAGAATACCCAAATGTCTTTTGCATGGGACAACACCTATTGTTAACCCTTTATTCCATTTGCTTTTATCATTTGCACCTATAGATACTGACAGTTTTTCTCAGTTTTTAAAAAACATATCTTTGCTCTTCATTCTTAAATTGTGTGTATTTTATAGGGATATTCTCTTAATAATCAAAATAGGGTTAGCTATTGCTTTTAGTGTCATGTCTTTTTTTAGCCACCTTTAATCTGGAACATATTCAGTCTGTCTTTGTCCTTTATGACATTGACAGTTTTGAAGAATACAGTGTTCTCTCCTTTTTTGTTGTTAAATAGAATGTTTCTCATGATCTGATGTTCCTTATGATTAGATTAAGGTTTTGTGTTCCTGATTAGAGTACTACATAAGTAACATTTTGTCCTTCTCAGGATAAGGACATTGGGAGGCACATAGTGTCTACCTTACATCTTTATTGAGATGTTTATTTTGATTACCTGGTCTAGGTATTGGCAGATTTCTTCACTGAATAAATATAATATAATTTTTTCTCCTTGCAACTAATAGACAGTCTTTGGGGAAAAACTTAAGGACAATATAAATATCTCATTCCTCATCAGAGTTTTCCCCTAGAATGAGCATTGAGTGATGATTTTTGTGATATACAGTTGCAAAATGATAGTTTTATCACTCTAGCCATCTCTCCACTTTTACCAGTCAGTCCTCACGTGTGACCATATGTGAAGTTGTCCCTTTTTCTCTATTCAGTTTCTGTATTTTTATCGTTAGTATAGACCCAGGACGTCCTATATTTAAAAAATTGTTTATAATTCATTATTCTTCTTACTTGTTTGGTCTCCAAATAGTTCCTAATTTGTCTAGAGGAAGCCACTTTAGTTTGCCTTTTGTGTCCTTGGACATTGCTCCAACTTTTTTTTTTTTTTTTTTAAATGAACACTTCCTTATTTTCTATCAAATCAAGATGTTCCAGGCCCATTTGTATATTCCCTGACCCAGGTCTGGAACTAGCCACCACTCTGAAGAACCTTGATTTCTTTTAGTGGGGGATGGTGTTCTTTGTAGCCAGAATCTGTGTTAGCTGTGCTCATTGTTATTGGGTGTGCCTCTGCAGTATGAGCCTTTAGTGGCATTGGGCACTTGTTGCCATCAGTTTCCAAGGTATGATACTTTGCATTTTAGCCTATGGAAAAGCTATCACTAGTTATCAGTCTTGGATTGCTTTAAGAAATGATCGAATAAAATAGTATCAATAGCCTGTGCTATTATGTTTAAAGGAATGTGTTGCAGGAGTGAAAATTGTGTGTGTAAATAAGTTTTTTGTTCGTTTGTTTGCTTTTTGTTTTGCTACTCTAATGGAAAGGTCTTGACTGTGGAATAGTGCTCAGATATTTACTTAGTATTCTTATTTCTTTGGTTTCACCTTTATGGTGGTTTAAATTTTGTCATTTTGGCAAACTAGGAAATTGATTTTGAAGGTTCAGGAAACTTGAATGAAAGGTGATTTTTGTTACTACATAATTGTAGAATCGTGTAAGAATGCCTTTACATAAATAACCTATTCCTACAGATATCAAAATAGTCTCAGAAATGTTACTTTTTCCTTTTTAAACTTTCAGTAATGAATCATTATAAATTATTTGAGTAAGTGTTTCTTGGAACCATTTTACTTTGAAATAATTTCAAGAATATAGAAAAGTTGTAAAGAAATTCTGTATGCCTTAAATGCGGATTTGCTGTTAAAATTTTGTCACATTTACGTGACCGTTTTCTTACTATTTTTCCTGAATCAGAGAGTTGTTACAGAGAACAGGCCCCTTGCCCCAAATATTTGTTATTTTCTAAGAACAAGAATATTCTCTTCTATAACTACAATACAGTTACTGAAGCAAGAAATTTTAACTTTGTTACAGTGTTAAATCTGTAAACTTCATTCAAATTTTGCCACTTGTCCCAAAAATGTCCTTAACAGCAAGTTGTTTTTAATCATTCAGTATTCAGTCCAGGATCATGCATTGCATTTAGTTGGGAAATCTTTTTAGTCTGTACCTCAGTCCTTCTTTAATTTTCATTAGTGATTTTTTGTTTGTTTGGTACCAGAAATTGAATTCAGTGTTGCTTAACCCTAAGCCACACCCCCAGCCCTTTTAATATTTTATTTTGAGACAGAGTTTTGTTAAGTTACTTAGGGTCTCACTAAGTTTCTGAGGCTGGCTTTGAACTTGAGATCTTCCTGCCTCAGCCTGCCAAATTGCAGGGATCACAGATGTGCACCACTACACCTGATCTTTAGTGATAGTTTTGAAGATTACAAGCAACCTTTTATACAGGACAGCCCCTTGATTTGGGTTGTCTGGTCTTTTTCACTAGATTAAAGTTGTGTGTTTTGTTAGGAACACAGCATACGTGATGTATGAAAAATGTGATCTTAGTTTACCTCATTATTGGTGATGGTAACTTTTTTTAAATTGCTTTATTCAGGCAGTATCTGCCACAGTTCTGTTTTCCCCCGTGTTATTTATAAGTGAATATGTTATTTGAAAAATGTTTTTTCTTTAAAATTTTTATTGTTAAAAATCGAAAAACACAAAAAGCACAAAGCATTCTGAAGTCGTCTGACCTGTCATCTAAGTGCTATCTAAAGTTTAGTGTGTCCTTTTCTGTATACACACACATTCATTACATATACACTTATGTATATATACATGGATGTGAATATATATGTATACACATATATACACACATATGAGACAAGTTGTACTTACTATTGTAGAAAAATATGGTGTCTCATTGAATCAAACATGGTTTCATGGGGTTTGTATTCTGGTATATAACCCCTGTTGAGTGTCCCTTAACGAATGTCTTTTTTGTTTTTTTTGTTTTATTTTTGGTGGCTGGGGATCGAACCCAGGGCCTTGTGCTTGCAAGGCAAGCACTCTACTGACTGAGCTATCTCCCCAGCCCCTTAACGAATGTCTTGGAACAAGATATTTTTCAGAATTTGAAATTTTAAAAAAATTTTGGAATATTTGCATAGACTTTATCAGTGAAGTGTCCATGATCCAGGAATCTGAAATGCTCCAACACTTAACACATTTTGAACACTATGTGATGCTCGGAAAGTTTCAGAGTTTAGAGTGTTTTGGATTTTCAGATTAAGAAGTTCAACTCTATAACAGTCTTTTTTTGAAATTTATTGTCTGGCATAGGTGCTTTCTTTCTTCTTCTTTTAAAAATTTTTTTTTTTGTAGTTGTAGATGGACAGCATGCCTTTATTTTGTTTATTTTTATGTGGTGCTAAGGGTGGAACCCAGTGCCTCTCACATGCTAGGCAGGCGCTCTGCCACTGTGCTACAGCCCCAGCTGCAGGTGCTTTCTTTTTATCAGTCATTTAATTATTGAAATAACCTTAATGAGGTAAACATGCTTGCTGCTGTGTCATATGGCACAGAGAACTTAAATAACATAACTGTTTTAACAAAAAGTGATATGTCATATTGTGATTCAAGCCTAGGCAAGCTTGTATCAGAGCCCATCTTCTTAACCACCATGGATGCTAACAAGTTATGGACCAAAATTTAAAAGTTAGAAAACAAGTTGACTTAAGGTAGTGCTATTACTGAACTGCTCCAACCACAACTGTGGCAGCACTGTTATCTATAACCTAAGGTACTTTTTACTTGCCTAGTGTCTTCTCTTACAGCAAGGCCTCCTCTCTTACAAGTGGTGAACTCTCTTAAATGAGTCTGCCTTGGTACACCTTTGTCTTTCCTGTGGAAATTCTCCCCTTTTCCCTCCCTGCCTTCTGCTGACCTGTTCTCAGAGTAGTCTGGTTAAAAGTCCCGATTTGTAGTGTTTGCCAATTTCATTGGTGTAGATACTCCCAAATGGTTGATTTCAAAGCTGGCAGTCTCACTTAACTGAAGACAGAATTGGCAAGATATGTATGCTAGGAAGACATGTGCAGTAGCACACCATTATACAGAATTTCTGTCATATAGCCATGATAGCTACAAACTTCAACACAAATAACAGGAAGATATAGAATAAAAAGTGATTTTTAGTATTTATGAAATTTGTTCTTAATATAATTTGTCTAATTATAAACTTATACTTTAATTTTAAATAATGGCCACATTTAACAGTTGGCTTGTAGAATTCCTGAAAGTTTAACAGTCAGCTCTTATGTGTCTATACATGTCAGCTCCAGCATAACAATGCAATTGTCTTTTTGCTGACCAGGGCCCACCTTCAAAAATCTGATGGCTGGCACTGTCTTACTATTTAAGATGACAGTGCTATCCCTTCTTTTATCATTTCTCCCACAAAACATTTTCTTATTCCCTTAATCTTATTTATCATATTCCCTGTTTCAAATCTTTGTTTCTTCCCCTCCCATTTTTTCCCTAAGAAGTCAATTTCCCCAGTTATGGGAAGGCAACAGATCACTAGAATTGTGGAAAATAGTCTCCCAGCAAGATCTTATGTGGAGAGAAAATCTTTAATCAAGAAAAGGAATTTCAGGTTAGGAATCTAAGTGAAAAAAAATTAACTTATTTAATTACATAAAGGTAATTACAGTGCTATTAATGCAGTAGATATACTTTATAAATGAATAAGGATTGGGAGAACTGAGACCAGTGATTACCATTTAGAATTACTTTTATAACCCTTTTATGAAAAGCTAATTTTTATTGGTTTTAGTTATAGAAAATACCAGTAGAGTCCATTTTGATAATCATTGTATAAGCATATAATAGATCTTACTCTCATTAGGACCTCAGTCTTGTGGATGTGCATGATGGTGAGATTTACTGTGGTATATTCAATTATGAACATAGGAGTTTTGTCAGATTCATTCCATTGTCTTTCCTTTTCCTTTTGCCCCTATCTTCCATTGATTCCCCTTTGTTTAATCCAGGGAACTTTCATTTCTCCCTACTCCCCTTATTGTGGATTAGCTTCTGCCTATTGGAAAAAAAAAAAAAACACTGTAACATTCAGACCTTTGGTTTTTTGGGGATTGGCTTACTTCACTTGGCATGATAAGTGTCCAGACCCATCTATTTACCAGCAAATATAATAAAGTCTCTTTTTTTATGGCTGAATAATACTCTTGTGTGCATCACATTTTGTTCATCCATTCATCTATTCAGGCACCTAGGTTGGCTCCACAGTTTAGCTATTGTGAATTATACTGCTGTAAACATTAATGTGACTGAGTCACTGTAGAATGCTGATTTTAAATCCTTTGGATATATACCAAGGTGTGGGATAACTGGGTCAAATGTTGATTCCATTCCTAGTGGTTTGAGGAATCTCGGTACTATTTACCAGAGTGGTTGGATTAATTTGTGGTCCCACCAGCAATGTATAAGTGTACCTTTTTCCCAACTTCCTCACCAACATTTATTTTACTTGTATTCTTCTTTGTTTTTATATATAGTTTATTTATTTTGATTCATTGTGAACAAATGCTGTATAGCTTGTTTCTCTGTTTGTACATGAAGTAGAGTTGTACAATTTGGGGAATCATACATGCACATAGGGAAATGATGTTTGTCTCATTCTGTTATTTCCTTCCCCCCACCTCTCTCAACCCTCTTTTTCCTTTATACAGTCCATCCTTCCTCCATTCTTGCCTCCCTCCCACCCCGCATTATGTGTCATCATGCGCTTACCAGAGAGATCATTCAGGCTTTGGTTTTGGGGGATTAGCTTACCTCACTTAGCATGATATTCTCCAGTTTCATCCATTTACCTGCAAATGCCATAGTTTTATTCTTCTTTATGGTTGAGTGATATTCCATTGTGTATATGTACCACAGTTTCTTTATCCATTCATCAATTGAAGGGCATCTAGGTTGGTTCCACAATCAAGCTATTGTGAACTGAGCAGCTGTGAACATTGATATGGCTGCATCACTGTAGTATGCTGATTTTAAGTCCTGTGGGTATAGGCCAAGGAGTGGGATAGCTGGGTCAAATGGTGGTTCCATTCCAAGTTTTCTGAGGAATCTCCACACTGCTTTCCAGAGTGGCTGCACTAATTTGCAACCCCACCAACAATGTATGAGTGTACCTTTTTCCCCACATCCTCTCTAACACCTGTTGTTGCTTGTATTCTTGATAATAGCCATTCTAATTGGGGTGAGATGGAATCTTAGGGTAGTTTTGATTTGCATTTCTCATTACTAGAGATGTTGAACATTTTTTCATGTATATGTTGATTGCTTGTAGATCTTCTTCTGTGAAGTGTCTGCTCATTTCCTTAGCCCATTTATTGATTGGATTATTTATATTCTTAGTTTAAAGTTTTTTGAGTTCTTTATAGATTCTGGAGATTAGTGCTCTATCTGAAGCTTGAGTGGCAAAGATTTTCTCCCACTCTGTAGGCTCTCTCTTCACATTGTTGATAGTTTCCTTCCTACCTGATGCCCAATTTGTTGATTGGCTTATTTGTATTTTTGGTGTAAAGGTTTTTGAGTTCTTTATAGATTCTGGAGATTAGTGTTCTGTCTGAAGTATGTGTGGCAAAGATTTTCTCCCACTCTGTAGGCTCTCTCTTCACATTGCCGATAGTTTCCTTTGCTGAGAAAAAGCTTTTTAGTTTGAATCTATCCCAATTATTGATTTCTGCTTTTATTTCTTGTGCTTTGGGTGTCATGTTAAGGAAGTCTGGTCCTAAGCCAACATGATGAAGATTTGGACCTACTTTTTCCTTCTATAAGGTCCAGGGTCTCTGGTCTTGATTCCAAGGTCCTTGATCGATTTTGAGTTTTTTGTGCAGGGTGAGAGATAGGAATTTAGTTTCATTTTGCTGTATATGGATTTCCAGTTTTCCCAGCACCATTTGTTGAAGAGGCTATCTTTTCTCCATTGTATATTTTTGGCACCTTTATCTAGTATGAGAAAATGGTATTTATTTGGGTTTGTCTCTGTGTCCTCTGTTCTTTACCATTGATCTACCCGTCTATTTTGGTGCCAACACCATGTCGTTTCTGTTACTGTTGCTCCGTAGTATAGTTGAAATTCTGATAGTGTGATACCCCCTGCTTCATTCTTCCTGCTAAGGATTGCTTTAGCTATTCTGGGTCTCTTATTCTCCCAGATGAATTTCACGATTGCTTGCTCTGTTTCTGTGAGGTATGTCATTGGGTTTGCATTGAATTTGAATAGCACTTTTGGTAGCGTGACCCTTTTGACAATATTAATTCTGCCTATCCAAGAACACAGGAGATCTTTCCATCTTCTAAGGTCTTCTTCAATTTCTTTCTTTAGTGTTAGGTAGTTTTCATTGTAGAGATCTTCTACCTCTTTTGTTAGATTGATTCCCAAGTATTTTATTTTATTTTTTTGAGGCTATTGTGAATGGGGTAGTTTTCCTAAATTCTTTTTCAGAGGATTCATCACTTATGAATAAAAATGCGTTAGATTTATGAGCATTGATTTTATATCCGGGTGCTTTACTGAATTCATTTATGAGTTCCAGAAGCTTTCTGGTGGAATTTTTTGGCTCCTCTAAATATAGAATCCTGTCATCAGCAATAGAAATAGTTTGAGTTCTTCTTTTCCCATTTCTATCCCTTTAATTTCTTTGGTCTGTCTAATTGGCTAGTGTTTAAAGAATGATGTTGAATAGAAGTGGTGAAAGAGGGCCATTTTTAGGGGGAATACTTTCAGTTTTTCTCCATTTAGAATGATATTGGCCATAGGCTTAGTATAGATAGCCTGTACAATTTTGAGGAATGTTCCTACTATCTCTATTTTTTTTTTTTTTTTTTTTTTTTTAGTGTTTTGAGCATGAAGGGGTGCTGTATTTTATCAAATGCTTTTTCTGCATCTATTACAATAATCATGTGATTCTTAACTTCAGGTCTGTTGATATGGTGAATTACATTTATTGATTTCCGAATGTTGAACCAACCTTGTATCCCTGGGATAAACCCCACTTGGTCATGGTGCACTATTTTTTAAATGTTTTGGTATGCAATTTGCTAAAATTTTGTTGAGAATTTTTGGATTTATGTTCATTAAGGATATTGGTCTGAAATTTTCTTTCCTTGATGTGCATCTGTCTGGTTTAGGTATCAGGGTGATACTGGTTTCATAGAACGAGTTTGGAAGGGTTCCCTCCTCTTCTATTTCATGGAATACTTCGAGAAGTATTGGAATGAGCTCTTCTTTGAAGGTCTTATAGGACTCAGCTGAGAATCCATCTGGTCCTGGACTTTTCTTTGTTTGTAATCTTCTGATGACTTCTTCTATTTCATTACTTGAAATTGATCTATTTAAATTGTGTATGTTTTCCTGATTCAGTTTGGGTGGATCATATGTCTCTAGAAACCTGTTGATGTTTTCGAGATTTTCTATTTTGTCAGAGTATAGATTTTCAAAATAGCTTCTAATTATGTTTTGTATTTCAATAGTGTCTGTCGTGATAGTTCCCTGTTCATTCTGAATTTTAGTAATTTGAGTTTTCTCTCTCCTCTTTGTTATATGGCTAAGGCTTTTTCAATTTTGTTTATTTTTTCAAAGAACCAACTATTTATTTTGTCAATTTTTTCGATTGTTTCTTTTATTCTAATTTCATTGATTTCAGCTCTGATTTTAACTGTTTCCTGTCTTCTACTACTTTTGGTGTTGATCTGTTCTTTTTGTAGAGCTTTGAGCTGTAGTGTTAGGACGTTTATTTGTTGACTTTTTCTTCTTTTATTGAATGAGCTCCATGAAATGAATTTTCCTACTAGTATTGCTTTCATAGTGTCCCAGAGATTTTGATATGTTGTTCTCTTTGTTTGCATTTACCTCTAAGAATTTTTTTATTTTCCTCCTGATGTCTTCTGTTATCCATGCATTATTCAATAGAATATTATTTAATCTCCAGGTGTTGGAGTGTCTGTTTTTTATTTTGTCATTGATTTCTAATTTCATTCCATTATGATCTGATAGAATACAAGATAGTATCTTTATCTTTTTGTATTTGCTACAAGTAGCTTTGTGGCATAACATATGGTCTGTTTTAGAGAAGAATACATGTACTACTGAGAACAGTGTATTTGCTTATTGATGGATAGAATATTCTATATATGTCTGTTAAGTGTAAATTGTCAATTGTGTTATTAAGATCTATGGTTTCTTTGTTCAATTTTTGTTTGGAAAATCTGTCCAGTGGTGAGAGAGATGTGTTACAATCACCTAGTATTATTGTGTTGTGGTCTTATTTGGTTCCTGGAATTGATAAGGATTTTTTTGACATACATGAATGAGCCATTATATGGAGCATAAATATTTATGATTGTTATGTCTTGCTGATTTATGCTTCCCTTAAGCAGTATGAAATGTCCTTCTTTATCCCTTCTGACTAACTGTGACTTGAGGTCCACTTTATCTGATATGAGGATGGATACCCTGCTTATTTACTGAGTCCATATACATGGTATGTTTTTCCCCATCCTTTCACCTTTTGTCTGTGGGCATCGTTTTCTATGAAATGAGTCTCTTGAAGACAGCATATTGTTGAGTCTTTCTTTTTAATCCAGTCTGTCAGTCTGTCATTTGATTGATGAGTTCAGGCCATTAACATTCAGGGTTATTGAGATATGATTTGTATTCCTGGTCATTTTGGTTTTTAACGACTTGGTTTCTCCTTTATTTGGTATTCCTTTAGGGTAGTTCCTCCCTTTCCTGACTTGCATCATTGTTTTTCATTTCTTCCTCATGGAATATTTTACCGAGAATGTTCTGTAGTACTGGCTTTCTGTATGTAAATTATTTTAGCTTTTGTTTATCATGGAAGGATTTTATTTCGTTGTCAAATCTGAAGGTAAGTTTTGCCTTACCTTCAGAATGGATGGTTGGCATCCATTTTTTTTCAGAGCCTGAAAAATGCTGTTCTAGGCCCTTCTAGCTTTTCAGTTCTGGGTTCAGAAATCTCCTAGTATCCATATTGGTTTCCCCCGAATGTAATTTGATTTTTTTTCTCTTACAACCTTTAAAATCCTATCTTTATTTTGTACAGTAGGTATTTTCATTATAATGTGCCTTGGTGTGTGTCTGTTGTAATTTTGTACATTTGGTGTCCTATTAGCCTCTTGTATTTGATTTTTTATTTCATTCTTCAGATTTGGGAAATTTTCTGATATCATTTCATTGAATAGATTGTTCATTCCTTCAGTTTGTTTCTCCGTGCCTTCCTCAATCCCGGTGATTCTTAAACTTGGTCTTTTCATGATATCCCATTATTTTTGGAGGTTCTGTTCTTGATTTCTTACCATCTTCTCTGTTTGGTCAACTTTGTTTTCAAAATTAAATATTTTGTCTTCAGAGTCTGAGGTTCTGTCTTCCAGGTGTTCTGTCCTCTTGGTTATGCTTTCTATGGAGTTTTTAATCTGGTTTATTGTTTCCTTCATTTCAAGAGTTTGTTTCCTCCCCCCCACCCCCCAGAATCTTTATCTCTTTATTTGAAGGACCTGTTGCTTCCTGCATTTGCTCTTTTAACTGTTGATTAGTGCAATCATTCAATGCCTGCATTTGCTCTTATCCTCGTTTGCTTCTCTGATCATTTTAATTATGTACATTCTGAACTCCCTTTCAGACATTTCTTCTGCCATGCTGTCATTGAATTTTAAAGATGTAGCATCTAGGTTTGTTTTGGACACTTTATTCCCTTGTTTTCTCATATTGCTCATGTATCTTCCTCTCTAGGATCGCAAACCCGAGGTATGGCAATTTCCTGCCTATAGACTTATAGCATCCCTGCAGGTTGCCAATAACTCACCTTGATGTGAGAGATCAATATTAGCAGCACACCATACACACAATATGCATCTTTAACTCAAATAGTCCCTTATTAATATATTGTCTTAATGAACAGAGATTATGAGTTTGATTATTATCTACAGCTTTGCCAACAGGTTTGGAATAAGGACCACAATTTCTAAAGGTGGACAAAGAGGATGGGGAGGGGTATAAAATACAAAATTAATGAGATAAGAAGTTTGTCTATAGAGATACTGTGTCATAGGAGTAGTGAAAGTGGAATTAAAAGAAGTTGGTTGTTAACATGTGAAAAGGGAGAGAGAGTCTCCAAGGAGACAGATAAGAGGAAAGTAGAATCAGAAAAATATTAATAAAAGAAAAGTAGGAATAATAGTAGGTACAATAGGAATAATTATAACATTAGTACTAATAAAAAAATCTACAGTAAAACTATACAGTATTGTTCAAACTTTCTAGCCTTTAGTAGCCTGATGTCTTGGAGGAACTTGATAATACAGTGACCCAAAATAGATGCTGCCCCTCTAGGGATGATGGCCTCCAGGTGGGGTATGATCCATGATAGTGGGCAGAGGCATGTCCACATGTTGACAGGTGGTCAGCCGCAGCACGGGCACTAGACTGCGGGCTGGGGCCCAGCTAGTGTGGGTCTGGATCTCTGGGCCCGTCTCCCTGGTGTGGAAGTCTCACCCGGCAGCCCTGGGCTGGGTCTGTGTTTCTCTTGCTTGTATTCTTTATTATTGCCATTCTGACTGGAGTGACGTGTAATTTCAGTGTTGCTTTAATTTGCATTTCTCTAATTCAACATCTGTTAGAGATGTTGAACATTTTTTTTTCATATGTTTGTAGTCTTCATATTTCTTCTTTTAGGAGTGTGTTTAGTTTCTTTACCCATTTCTTTTTTTTTAACTTTTAAAATTTGTTCTGATTAGTTATGCGTGACAGTAGAATGCATTTTGACACAATGTACACAAACGGAGCATAACTTCTCATTCCTCTGGCTGTACTGTTGTGGTGCTGAATCACAACAGTCTGTAATCATACATGTATATAGGGTAATAATATTTGTCTCATTCTACTGTCCTTCCCATCCCCACCGCCCCACCCCTCTCCTCACTCTCCTCTGCACAACCCAGAGTTCCTCCCATTCTTCCCTACAGTGCCCCCCACCCCCAGTAGATCGGCATCCACTTATCAGAGAAAATATTTGACATTTGGTTTTGTGATTGGCTTATCTCACTTAGCATGATATTCTCCAACTCCATCTGTTTACCTGCAAATGCCATAACTTCATTCTTTTTTAAGGCTGAGTAATAGTCCATTGTGTATACATACCAGTTTCTTTATCCATTCATCTATTGAAGGGCATTTAGATTGGTTCCCTTTTTTTTAATTTTTATTTTTGGTCACTATTACACTTACTTAATCTCTCCAGGTCATCTCAAGTAATATTAGGTATCTGGTACTACTTACTGTAGTATAAGAGGGTCATGTGGTTGAAATGCAATTTTTTTTTTTTTTTAATCTCAGTGATTGTATCAGAGTGCCGAGAATGCTCCTTCAAGGAAAACTCTAATTCCAGGCGGCCTCTATGTGAATGAAACTTTTGTTCCTTCTTAATATGTTGGGCATAAGGTTTTTAAAGATATGAAAACAACTTAAAACTTATTTACTTTTGTCTTGAGTATAAAAAAAACTTTGATATTGAAAGCTTTGTTGAAAGGACTTTCGCCTGTGTTAGGTTATCTCTTCTGTTATCAGAGAAAGGCAGGCTCCAGACATTACTAGTAGGGGCACAGGAAGTCCCCTAGAAAGATGTGGAGAGGAAATCCTCCAGCTAGAAAAGGAATATAAATTCTCAGACTTCCAGGTGAGAAATCTTAAGTTAAAAAAAAAAATTGCAATTAAAAATCTAAGTGAATTCTATTTTATTGGAGTATAAATTTTTAAAAGTTTCTAAATATCTTCTGTATTTTATCAGCATTCATCATGATATTTCCTTTTTCATCACGAATTTTAGTAATTTGAGTTTTCTCTCTCTTCATTACTGTGGCTAAGGGTTTATCAATTTTATTTACTTTTTCAAAGAACCAACTTTCATTTTGTCAATTTTTAAAAATTGCTTCTTTCATTTTAACTCTGATTGTAATTATTTCCTGTCTTTTACAACTTTGGGTGTTGATTTGTTTTTCTTTTTCTAGGACTTTGAGATGTAATGTTAGGTCAATTATTTGTTGACTTTTTATTCTTTTAATGAATGAGCTCAGTGCATTCAACTTTCCACTTACCACAGTGTCCCAGAGATTTTGCTGTGTTCTATCAATGTTCTTATTTACCTCTAAGAATTTTTTGATCTCCTCCCTGATGTCTTCTGCTATCCATTCATTATTCAGTAGCATGCTATTCAGTCTCCAGGTGTTGGAGTAGCTTCTATTTTTTATTATCATTGATTTCTAATTGCATTCCATTATGATCTGATAGAATGCAGGGTAGTATCTCTTTTTTGGATTTGGTAACAGTTGCTTTGTAGCATAACATATGGCCTTAAAGAAGGATCCATGTGCTGCAGAGAAAAAAGTACACTTGCTTGTTGTTGGATGAAATAATCTATATATATGTTCATAAAGTCTAAATTATTGATTGTATTATTTAATGCTGTAGTTGCTTTGATTTTTGTTAGGAAGATCTATCCAGTGGTGAGAAAGATGTGTTAAAGCCACCCAGTATTATTGTGTTGTGGTCTGTTTGATTCTTGAAATTGAGAAGGCTTGTTTGTTACATGTAGATGCTCCATTGTTTGGGGCATAAATACTTATTACAATTGTTATTTCTTGTTGATGTGTAATTCCTTTAAACAGTATGAAATCTCTTTATCCCTTCTGACTGACTCTGGGTTGAAGTCTACTTTATTTGATATGAGGATGGACACCCCTGCTTGTTTCCACATTCCATGTGAGTAATATTTTTTTCCCAACCTTTCACCTTCAGTCTGTGGAAGTCTTTTCCTATGAGATGCGTGTCTAGAAGGCAGCATATTGTTGGATCTTTTTAAAAAATCTAATCTGTCAGACTTTGTCTTTTGATTGATGAATTTAGACCATTAACCTTCAGGGTTATTATTGAGGTATGATTTTTATTCCCAGTTATTTTGGTTTAATTTGGTTTTAATTGACCTGATTTCTCCTTTGACTGGATTTTCCTTTGGTATAATTCCTCCCTTTATTGATTTTCATGTTTTTCATTTCCTCCTCATAGAATTTTTAGCTAAGAATGTTGTATAGTGCAGGATTTCTAGTTGTAAATTCTTTTAACTTTCGTTTATCGTGGAAGGTTTTTATTTTGTCATCGTATCTGAAGCTTAATTTTCCTGGGTATAGAATTCTTGATTGCCCTTCATTTTCTGTCAGAGCTTGTTATACCTTTGATTGTCTGGGTTGAGAAATCAACTGGGCTCAGAATTGGTTTCCCCCTATACGTAATTTGATTTTCTTCCCTTGCAGGCTTTAAAATTCTATCCTTATTTTGTATATTAGTCATTCTCATTATAATGTGCCTTGGTGTGGGTCTGCTGTAATTTTGTTCATTTGGTGTCCTATAAGTCTCTTGTATTTGACTTTTCACTTAATTTTTTAGGTTTAGGAGATTTTCTGATATTATTTCATTAAAAGGATTTTGCATTCCTTTGGTTTGTGTCTTTGTGCCTTCCTCTATCCTGATAGATGTTGAATTTGGTCTTTTCATGTTATTCCATGATTCTTGGAGTTTCTGTTCCTGGTTTCTTACCATATTCACTGTGTGTTCAACAGTATTTTCAAGTTGTATGTTTTGCTGGGGGTTCTGTCTTCCAAGTGATCTAGTTTGTTGTTGATGCTTGCTATTGAATTTTTAGTTTGGCTTCTTGTTTCCTTCATTTCAAGGATTTATGGTTTTTTTCCCCCAAGAATGTCTTATGTCTTTGTTGAAGTGATCTTTTGCTGCCTTCATTTTGTCTTTTATATTATCCTTTACTTTGAAGATCATTTTAACTATGTATATTCTGAACACCTTCTCTGACATTTCTTCTGTGCTGCCCATGGATTTGATTATTGTAGCATCTTAGTTTGTTTGGGGTGCTTTCTTCCCTTGTTTTTTCATGTTGTTCGTGTGTCTTCTCCTTTAGCAGTGCAGATCCGGGGTACTACAGTTTCTACCATATAGATTTATAGTGTCCCTGCAGGTTGCCAATACCTCTCCTTCAAAGGGGAGATCAGTATTAACAGCATTCAATGCAAACAGTATGCAGCCTTAAACCAATAGCTCCTATTAAGACATTTACAGTTTTGTCACAATAAACGGAAGTCATGTGTTTGATTATCATCTACAATATAAGCAGTAGGTTTGTAATTTCTAATGGTGAACAAAGAGAACTGGCAGGGGCAGGGTGGTAGTGTAGGATGTGATGTTTTTGAGGTAGGAGGTGAGAATATAGAGATGTTAGATCATAGGAAGAGTGAAAGAGGAATCAAAAGAAGTTGGCTGTTAGCGGGGAAAAAAGAAAGAAAGAAACTCCAGGGAAACAGATAAGTGAGAGGAAAGTACATAAAAAGAGTTTAAAGAAAAAAAGAAAAGTAAAAATAAGAGAATATACAACAAACTATAATATACTATTCAGACATCCTACTCCTCAGTATCCTGATGCATGAAAAGTACTAGGTTTCAAAATGTTGGGGATGTAAGTGTAGGAAAAGAAAGAAAGAATAAAAAATCTCGAAGGAAAATTGAACAATTGTTTCTGTTGGAGTTGAATATCTTCTCTGCTTCCCTTCTCATCTGATAGGTGGGGTTGTCTGGAGTTTGCTGGTGTCTTCACCCTCAGGATGGTGAAAGTTAGTCTTGGTGGGAGGGTTAGTCTTGGAAGCGGAACTCCTGGAGGCGGGGTACAACAATTGCTGGTCCCCGTTGGAAGACTGCAACCTAGGAGTCTCCTTTGGGGTCCACTCGGGTGATACAGGAGCCTGGTCTTAGCCCATTACATCTCCTGTGGACCCTAAATTCCTGATAATTTAGTCTTTAAACTGTATGTCTACTGTCCCCACCTTTTTGACTTCCCAGGGAGGACCCTCTCTCTCTCCCCCGAGGGCTGAGTGCCGGGACAGGTGTGCCTGTCATGGAAAGCTGTTCTGTGTCCGGTAGGTCAGGACTAGGCAGTGAGAGCTACAGACTGGCCATGGCATTGCAAGCACGAGGCTGGGTTGGTGGTTTGGAGAGGAGGGTTGGGGGACTGGGCATTGGGGAGCCAGAGGATGCCATTGATTACCAAACCAGTGGGATGAGGTGATCAGTGGATACCAGATTGAGGAGGGAGTCAGGGACTGGGCTGGTTTCAGGTCCCAGGAAGTGCCACCTGAGTCGGCCCTGAGAACCCAGTGAGTTCCAGGCTGAGTGACTCGACGAGCTGGAATGAAGATGCTGTTATGTATAGCTAATTAGAACAAATAGGAAATACAAGAAAAAAAAAATCTAAGTGAACCAAAGGACAAATGATCTCGCTGATAAGCGGATGATGACACATAATGGGGGTTAGGGGGGCAAGAATGCAGGAAGGAGGGACTGTATAGAGGGAAAAGAGGGGTGGGGGGAAGGAAAAAATAACAGAATGAATCAAACACCATTACCCTATGTAAATGTATGATTATGCAAATGGTATGCTGTTACTCCATGTGCAAAGAGAAACAACATGTATTGCATTTGTTTACAATAAAAAAAAAATAAAATTAAGAACTTAAAAAAAAAAAATCTAAGTGAAAAGGTCCAGTTGGTTAAATACACTAAGCTGCTGTGGGCCATTATAGTGCAAAAGTAACCATAGACATATGTAAATGAATAGGCATGACTCGGTTCTGGTAAAACTTTATAAACACTGAGATTGAAGTTTTATATCATTTGCACATTAAAGGTTTTCATGTGAATTTTTTTGTGGACCATTTAAAATATGACAACCTCTCTCATCTTGTGAGCCCTACAAAAACAAGTGGAAAGCAATATATGGCCCATGGATCATTGTGTCAGCTGTGGAAAAGGTGGCATGTTTCTCTTATGGACTTCATTGTCAAAATGGGAAGGAATGAAAAGTCTTTCCTCGACTTTTGAAGTTTGGTTTGATTGAAGATTTTTTTCAGGATATAGTGATATTTATATACCTTGAGAAATTGACTCTTCTCATGTGCTGTAGACAGTTTAATTGGTTGTATCATTCCAAGGGATATTAAACATTTTGCCAGCTTATGCTTTTCACAGTTGTTTCCAAGAGGGGAACTTACGTGTAAAGAAAAAGTATAATTCTGACAATTGATCTAAATTAGTGATAGATCTGTTTTACTGACTGTAATACTCCTTGTGTTGGGTACTTTTGGAACTCTCCAGTTCAGTAATCATGTCAATAACTAAATTTAAGGCACAGTAAGTTAAAGCTTATTTGTAATTGTAGTTTATTCTGACTTATGTGTTGCATTGACAAATTTGAACACCTTAAGAGATCTTGGTTCTTTGGGAAATTCTTTGAACTCTGTTTTTAAAATTGACCTACTGGAACACATCTGTTAACAGACTTGATCCTATGTTTGACTCTGTAGATTTTTCTGAGCCTTAATAAGATGTGACCACAGGGTGGCATGTTTCTCATATGGACTTTATTGTCAAAATGGGAATGAATGAAAAGTCTTTCCTTGATGCTTTAAAATCTTGTTAGCTTTTGGTTACAACACAAATTATGTAATGTTTACAGTTCGGAGAATGGTAATCAGGACTGTTTTTCATAGAATATATTGGATTTAGCCACTGGCCTCAGGTTTAAGAATCAGCCTATAAAAACTGCTACAAGAATATAACTAAAGAACAAAAAGTATCTTGCCTTTTAAATACTTGTGAAAGCATGGGCAGATTTATTGGCATAAGATTTTTATCTGATTATAGAGGCTTCATAGAGGGATGAATGAAAAAGGGCTTGGATTCCAGATGGTTAGGACACACAAATAGTTAGAAAAGTGACCTTTCTTCTTGTCAGATGAAGATGAGAGCTGAATCTCTTCCAAAAGTTTTCATATATTAGCTATAAGGAGAGAAGGATCATATCTGTGTAGTCAAGGGAAGTAAAATCAAGTCTTGGTAGGTGGGACTTCAGTACAGATGTACCTGAAGTCCAGGCATATGTTCTTTATGTGCTAGTATTTCCAGTTGGGTTCATTCTTTGTTGGAGAATGGATTGAGCTGGTGGTGATTCTTGGGATGTAGAATTTAGAGAAATCATTCTTGCAACTTGAAAACGGGGGCCAAGAGCATTCTGACTGTGAGGATATAACTCTTTGACATACCACTCCATCTTCTTTGTGTAATTTTTAATCTCCTCTTGAACCTATTCATCAAAGAAATACACTGTTATTCGTTTACATGTTTATATTATCACCTCCCTTAAAATGTATGCTGAAAGAGGTCAGAGATCTTATTTTCAGGCACATTTTGTATTCCCATTGCCTACATATTGCCAGGCATGTAAGTGCTCAGTGTATGTTTGTTTTTATACTACCAGAATTGGGGTACAGTTTCACAGTTGAGATGATATATTTAATTTTCCTTAACTACAATATTTTATAAAGATAGGCTCCCATGTACAGCCTTGCTAATGCAAATTTGCCATATCTTTCCTTTCCTAGGGTGATTGTGTTGTTACAGTACTGCTTGCTGAAGAGGACAAAGTTGAAGATGATGTAGTTTTTTACTTGGTGTTTTCGGGTTCTACCCTCCATCACTGTACCAGTACCCGGAAGATCAGTTCTGATACTTTGGAGACCATCACTCCTGGTAAGTATTTGAATGGGATCTTTTCTAGCCTTTACTAGTCCTTGAACACTTTTATAGTATATTCTGTAGTATAGAGTAATATTAAGAGTGAACCAGAGTGATACAACTATTTTCAGATTTTTTAATTACATAGGTACTATATTTTATTAATCTTGCTTGTTCCAAAAAAGTGTGAACCTAATTAGAAATAAATGCAATAATGTGATGTTATAAATTGAAAAATCAGGATCAGCAAAAATTAATTTATTGTAATGTTGAAATTTGGGAAATACTAAAACACAGTGTGGAAGATATAAATTCTCATGTGATTGCTATTATGGGCGTACAGATTTTTATGAATTTCATGGTGGTAAAACCAAAAAAGAAAACACACACAGTTATGCATTTCTCATATCTAAGATAGAAAAACCTACAAAATTTTTCATGAAGCCAAATTTTCCCAAAATTCATAAATTATAGTTCATTGTGGAATGAAAGCTTAATCACTATTGTATTTTTAAGTTGAACAGAATTAAAAGATGTTTACTTACTAAAAAATTCTGTGAAGTCATCAGGACAACACTACTTCTAACAGAAAGGGATGATATAGTAATGCGTATCTCTTGGCCTGTCCTAGCCTTTGAAGGTATGTTGGTTTGTATTTGGAGAGGAGGTTCTATCCTCAGTTGACCTTGCTTCAGAGTTAACAATTAACCAGTTTTCATCAGAATTCAGAAGAGTGTATAGTTAGAGGGAATCTCTAAAAATACCAACAGCTTAACTGTTACCATTTAGAGAATAGATTTGATTAGATTGTTAACCTTTTTTATGAGTTCCACTTTCTTGGTGTAGGTGACCTAAGGTTAATTTGTTTATGAAGCATTTCAAATATCTGTTCTTGCCAGTATTGGATCAGA
This sequence comes from Sciurus carolinensis, assembly GCF_902686445.1. NCBI lineage: Eukaryota > Metazoa > Chordata > Mammalia > Rodentia > Sciuridae > Sciurus > Sciurus carolinensis. The sequence goes on along the minus strand of NC_062214.1, from coordinate 59,020,000 downwards.
TTGCCTGTTTTTTATTCCATTGACATTTCATATAAATTATCTTTATGTTTGATACCTACCAAATTCTGAAAATTATGCCACATTTAAGAACTAAGATTATGACTATTGAAAATTGTATTTATCTTCTTTCTTGACAAATTATTTTGAAAAAATAGGGAATATAAGATTCTAGACAGTCCCTAGGAATGTTTCTCTCAAACTTTTAGGGATAAGAAATTAAAAATAGTGGTCAGCATAGATACTGATTTTTTTTTTTTCTGAAGTGTATTAGGTATCCTTTATGATTTAGAGCTCCAGTCATCTTATTTTGTTGTGATGTCCATTGTATTGGAAAAGGTATTTCTGGAACTTGAGGTCTGCTGTCTAGAAGTGCCATTCATTATCACCAGTGCTAAAAATTTATTACATGTTGGTGATAGGGAGAAACAGTTCCTTAACTATGTAGAATCAGTCTGTTACTGGGCTCTTACTCAGAAAGGAATGGAGATAATTTTTACTAACTCTTTATGAATTAGAACAACTTTAAAAGTCTAGGGTGTTTGTACATATGTATCTAGAAAAGAACATATTAATTAGATCCTAGAAGAGTATAAGTAGATATACTTATACCAAGAGAATGGGCAAGTAAGACAGGTATATAATCCTGGGTTTTGGCCATGATAGTTACAAACCCACCAAACTCAAGTCCCTTGGTGGAGAGGGATGTATCTGGAATCTTCACTAGCAGGATCCTTAAATTAGGAAGGGTGGCAGGTAGTTACTTTCTTTCCAAACTTGTATGATAGCTGGGGCTAGTTTATACTAGATCCTTGTAACATTGCCTCTAGGATAACTTTCTGAACTTCAGTTTCATTTCTTCCCTTGACTTTGGTTCTGATACCTCTTTTTATATGTCTCAGTATCCCCTTTTCTCAGTCACACCCCTCTGTGAGTGTCCATTTTTACCTGTTGACTGTGAGTACCACTTCCCTGCCAACCCAAGCCAACCAAAATGAGTATTGTATACTCTACTTACCTCTATTTTTGTCTGAATCACCATAAATCATTCCTGACCCGTTCACTTTGGGCCCATAGTACCTGCCATCTCCTTCATTTTCTACTCATCAGCTTTCCTCTCACCCAGTTACCACACTCTCTTGCTTGCTTGCCAGCCCTGCCCCCCATTCCTCTGAATGTTCTACTACCTACCCGCATTGTCAAGTTGCTTAATCACAACAGAGGTGAAGAAAAGATTAGAATCCCTGAAAGACTCTACCTGTGGAAGGCCAGGGAGTATCACAGGAACATTTTAGCATGTGAGCCTTTTTTTTTTTTTTTTTAAGGGTTATACAAAATTTTATTTTGTAGGTAACATATGTATGCATTTTTAACAAGTTGTATCTTGTCATTTAACAATATCTTTTTACATTTATTATAAAAACAGAAACAAAAGATGTCAATGAATATTTGCTATTAGATTATTTCATGTTTCATAATGAAATATTTTGAAATGCAACATTAAGAAATCATTTGGGGGCTGGGGAGATAGCTCAGTCGGTAGAGTGCTTGCCTTGTAAGCACAAGGCCCTGGGTTCGATCCCCAGCACCCAAAAAAAGAAACAAAAAAAAAGAAGAAATCATTTGATTCTCAGTGAGAGCCATTATATCTATCTCAATTTCATGATATCTTTGTGATTTAACTTTTTTCTTCTCATATTTTTTGTCTTATTACTAGAACGTTAAGAGTCAAATACTAATATGGTAAAGATTTTGACTCTTACTAAAATTGTAGTTTTAGTTTGGTGTTCTTTTTATTTCTTATTACGTTTTAATAGTCTAAGTGTGGCTGTCATTTCTTTTAAAGTAATTTTTTAAATTTAATTTTTTGATTCATTGTACACAAATGGAGTACAACTTTTCATTTCTCTGGTTTTATACAATGTAGAGTCATACCATTTGTGTAATCATACATGTACATTGTCTCATTCCATTTTCTTTCTTCCCCCAGCTCCCTCCCCATCCCTCAGTTCCCTCTACACATTCCAACTTTCCTCCATTCTTCTCTTACTCCCTCCTTTTGATGTTTATGCAAGGAAACAAGTACAAGTTTAAGAAGGCCACAAAAGCAGATTTAAGGTAGTTTCATTCTATCCTAAAAAATTAATCCCATGATTAAATAAGAAATTAAAAACTAAAGCCATCCCTGGTTGGTGCACTGGAAGCAAACTATTTAAACAAAGGAGATTCCCAGCTGGATCCTTCTGCTCTAGTCATCATATATGAGAGTTTTCTGTTTTCTTTTTCAGCTACTGACATTTGAATTAATTTGGTAATTTGTTGTGGAGAAATAGAGATAGGAGCATTTAGGGGGTTAACTTAGTTTTTCCTCCCTTCTTCTTTCTTTTTTCCTTCTTCCTGCCCATTTGTTTTTTCTTTCCTTCCTTTCTTTTTCTGGGGATTGAAGCCAGGAGCTCATTCCCAGCCCTTTTTATTTTGAGACAGGGTCTAAATTGCCCAGGCTGGGCTTGCAGGCCTCCTACATCAGCCTCAACCTCTGAGTAGCTGGGATTATAGGCATGCATCACCGTGGATGGCTTTAGTTTTTAATTTCTTATTTAATCATGGGATTAATTTTTTAGGATAGAATTAAACTGCCTTAAATCTGTTTTTGTGACCTTCTTAAACTTGTACTTCCCTTACTTCAGGTCCTTACACAAACATCATGTCTCAGTGAGTCCTTTCTTGTCTACCTTATAACAATATACAACTGCCTCCTCTCAGCATTCCCTGTCCCCCTTTCTTGCTTTATGTTTTTTCATTGCACTTATCAACTTCTAACACATCATATATTTAGCTTATTTATTTTATTTTCTGCCTGCTCCTGCTAAGGTTTTAGTTAGGTTTATGAGGGCAAGAATTTTGTTTAATTCAGTGGTACATGCTAAGATGGTTCTTAAACTTGATGCAATAGCATTTCTGCTGCATTGAAATCATTCTAGTTCTTAAAAGCTGATTCCTTCAGAAAGGTGCATGTATGTATATACACTCCCCCTTCCCCCTAATTTTGGGGGGAGGGGCAGAAATGCTTCTTAAATACTTACTTAACTTGGAGAAGTCTGTCCTCTTTCCAAAGCTAACTTTGATGATTTCTTTGCATCAGTTAAGCAGTATTGATAACCTCAGGTTTCCTGTATGCTGAGAGCAGCATCAGATTAATCAAGATCCACATATTGCACAGAAGGTCTGTACAATAGTCTATACATTCCAGTTACTGGATAAATGTGCAAGGTCTTTTTGCCGCAGCTGCTTCTGATAGGGATCTCTCTCTGCACCATTCTGCAAGGACTAGCCTTGTGATTCCTAGGTATTTGGGCTGACTTGTTCTTGCTTTTAATGTCATGCTTCATCCACATTGCGGCTCAGATTTTTGAGTTCTCTGGTATGTTTTACTGTTAGTGTTTACTGTTAAGTGTTTTGAAATACTTTAGTTTTTACTAAAACCAGATGATTGATTGACCTTCAGAAGAAGCTACTTCTTGATGTTTCTTCCCATCTGTAACTTTCATCAAATATTTTCTGAAAATAGGTTGAAATATTAGACATTCTGAATTATTTCCTGAAACGAAACTTTGACTTTAGATATTGAAATTTTACCCCCATTTTCTATTTTCTCACTTTTTGCATGTTTTCTATTAAGAACCTTCCATTGAAGAGAGACTGTAGGAAAGCGGTAAAGGTGTTTTTAAAGTAGCCTTTTCTTGCTTGCCTACCATAGACTCCTGAAGATGTGATACAACCACCCCCCCAAAAGTATGGTAAGAGTAGTAACATCTTGAGGGACAGGTGAATAGACTTTGACTTCCTACTTTATCTGCCGTTAAATTGTTTGAATGTTTTACAGTGAGCATGCTACTTATATAGTGATTTTTAATAAACTTTGAACACTGAAAAGAATATTTTTTGAAAATAAGTGCATTATTGTGTTAATTAACACTAGACACAGATCAAATTTTATAATAAAATATTATACCCAAAATACTTATGAGATCGCTGGTTCAAGAATATCATTTGCTGTGAAATACAACTTGAAATGGAAAAACATTTCTAATAATTAAAGATGTTAACTTTGTAATTAAAGAAAATATAAAACACCCCATTATTGCTTCCTTATAGAAAAGGAATCCAACCCTAAATCATACTTTAATTAATCAATGATTTTCCTCTCAAGATGAAGCTAAGGGGCTTTTTTTGTGTTTGTTTGTCTTGTTAGCTGATTGGTAAATAGTGTAAAGAAATCTGAAATCTGAGTATCCTTAGAAGACCTTAGAAGATAATTCTTAGGAGGATATAAAGTACTATTTTGTTGTTCACTTACATTGATGAAACTGGATTTAGACAAAGCATTGATTTCGGAATGCAAAATGGAGCACAATGTTTAGTGGATTCTCCACACTGTTTTGTGAAAGATGCTGATATAGAATGCTTTATAAAATGAAATCTTTTTTTTTTTTTTTACCTTGTCTGTTAATTACTTTTAGGATTCATAGCAAGTGTTCTTGTTTAACAGAAGAACTTCAAACCTTCATTGACCCCCAAATTAGACTCAGCACTTCCATATCTTACTTTTTTTCATAGGGAAAGTTACTATACAAAGAAATTTGTCATGAAAAGGGAAAAAAAAAATTACCAGTCATACGTCTTCTGAATTTAATGGAAAAATTGCAGCCCAAGTCTCAACAAGTGGTCCTATAGTTATAGCATGATGTGTCTTTTATTTCTTGTAAACCAAGACCCTTTTTTAGCAGCAGATGTCCAGAGATTACTAAATTAGATAACATATTTGAAAAGAAGTTGTAAGTTTTTAATTGACCCAGTCAGAGAATTCTGATTCCTTCTCCACTATCAAAGCAATCATTTATTTTTTTACTGGACTTTTTATAGTAGTCTCTCTATAAGTACTCTTACTATAAGGCTTCTAGATAGCTGTGAGTTTATGTTTTACAATACTTAAGTATTTTAAGCTTCTTAATCCATATAGCGCTTGTACTTAAAAAAAAAAAAAAAAAAACTCACTCAAGAACTACTCAAAGGGGAAAGATAGTTGTTTTCTACTGTCCTAGTTATAATGTTATGAGGAAATTTTACATTTTATCACCTCGGGACTATGAACATGGCACTGGAATCCTGGGGCATGCATTACAACAGAACTGATATCCCCCAGGGAGTATAAATTGAATCTTGGGACTACAAAAATATAATCTTACTCCTCTTTACTTATAAAACAGAGATGGACATAATACAAATATGCGGTATATCAATGGTATTAAAATTTCATGAGGTATGAAGTAGAGAAAAATGTCTAAAAAGGCTACTTGGAGAGATAATAATGGTAAAAAGGTTCAGAAGGTACTGCCTTAGAGGTATATTGGCTAGAATATAGAAGATCACATTTTTAGAATTAATTAGCTCCTTGCTTTTCCAAATTGCACATGATGCAATTCCTTCCTGTGTTTGCTCTTTTTCCCCCCGCTACTTAAATACTCATGTGCATACAGTGATGTTTAAAAATATATCAAATTTGTACATCTGCAAATAGAGCACCAAAAACTAGAAGTGGTTGCATACTTTTTCATATAATCCTAGCTGCTGTAAGAGTGGGTCTGAGGAATGAACATTTCCTTTAACCTTATTATATCCACTTAAAAGATAGAAAAGGATCAGATTTTTAAATAGTTTAATGTCAGATTGAGTAGTAAAGACATTATTGTTATATTTTCCACCACTGACTGCTAATTTCTTAGACGATGACATCTGTGTGAGACTGGGCTTGGCTGGCCCAGGAAGCACTTTTAGGGTTCCTTTTTGGATAAGTGGTAAAACAAAGTCCCAATTGTTTCATCCTCAAAAGAGAAGGCCCGGATGGGATATGTTCCACTTTTAGCTTAGTAGGAAATGAAGTAATTCTTGGGTCATGCTTTAGTTTTGTTTATCTGTAGCAGTTGTTTTGTTTCCATGGATGCAGATGCTCCTTGTAGTGATAAGAAGCCTGCAGAAAAGCTCTCCCAACCTCTTGAACACACACCTCTGACTTAGGAACTTACATGAATTAAATTTTTCTAAGAGGACCATTGCTTTAAATTGCCACTCCTCACTTAGGTGCTTCTTGTATTTTTGTTTATTCTTCTCCTTTCCTTTATTTTTTTCAGTTCAACTGTTGTGCCAAAGGCAGCAATTGGCTCCAAAGCTTTATTGGGCCTTGCTGACTGGAGATACTCTTTATAAAGTTTTAGGGATCCATTTTCCTTGAGTTACCTGAACAGAAGCATTTTACTAGCTAATAGTAATACCAGTTTTGGTAATACCTGCTTTCAGAGCTTTGTGTATGGCCACTTCTCGTGTTTGTAACAGTCCTTGGGTTTGTGGTTTTTCTCATTTTAGGTATAAAGAAATAGGCTTCAAGGTCAAATAGCTTTCTCAGGATAACTAAGCCTGTCTGGGGTTCAGACCTAATATTTTTTGACTCTTCAACTAATTGCCAGTATTCTTTGGGACCCCTTTCAGTTCACTCAGCTGGGAAGAGAGCTCTTCTATCTTGTAATCTGCTTTATATTTTTGTTATAAATGAACTGGGCTCGATAGTGGGATAAATTTAGAAAGACTTTTTAAAGATGAAAATAAAGTTCGGGCTATCAAATTTAAGTGAGGACCATTAATGTTTGGATCTTTAACAATTTATCTTTGTCATCTCTCTCAATTCCTTTAGGACCATTTCCTTCACAAGTTCAGTAAAATTTTCTGAAGTTACCTTTAAAAAAAAGAAAAGTACTGTGAGTTGTATTTTCCTTATACCAGGAAATCAAGTGGAAGGAAAAACACCATGGAATTAGCAAAAATCTTACTATTCTTCTTACATAAAATCTACAGTTTGTTTTTATGAACAAAGTTAAATTGTATTTATCATATCAAATTGGATATGAGTTTTCCATTTGACGTCTTTATAGTGTAGCTATAGACATTGTTAATACCCTGTGTTCATCATGTAAAAAGGCAGTCATAAGACTAATGGTCACCAACAAATAATCATGCCTCTAGACCTAATTTACAGTAGTAAAAAGTTTTATGTGTGCATATGTAGTGATTTTTGTTTTCTTAGGTCCACATTATAAAACTTTTAGCATAAAAATTCTGATTTCTTTCTCTAGATGCTTTATCTGAAAGTTTATAGGAATTAAAAATAATCTTTGGAGCCTCTTGGGCATAATAGAAGAAAATATCAGTGTAAGATATTAGTCTGTCAACCTTGTGTAACATTAGTTTGAGATACTTTGTTCTTGATCAGTATTAACTCTTCCAATTACTCTTCAATGAAAAGTTATCCATGAAACCCTCAGTTCTCTGCTCTTCTTTTAACTCAGTTTTTCTTTAAAAAAAAAAAAAAAAAAAAAACAAAACCCTATAATATACCAAACAAATTCCAGATTTATGGTATGTTTTACTTATAGTGATTCATAATTTCTTCAGATTGTTAAGTTCATGTCTGACAGGAAAATATTAGGCTAACAGTTGGATGACATTGCTAGATATCTGTTTCATGATCTTTTCATGGTCTGACATTCTGCCTTTTCTTGTATACAATTGCGGTTTAGATATACACTAATAGAGTTGACAGTAATTCAACAGTCTTCCACCTGCTAACAAATTCTGCCAGAGCAGCGGTAAGAGATAAGCATATTTGTGCTGCCAAGCACCACATACACACTCAGCATACCCTTAGACCACCTTCTGTTTCTTTCCCCCTTGTTTGCTCCTACCTCATTGTTTTAGTCAACTTTTTTTTGCCACTGTGACTAAAAGACCTGAGAAAACAATTTTAGAGGAGGAAAAGTTTTTTGGGGGGCTCACTGTTTCAGGGGTCTCAATCCATTGACAGACAGCTGTATTTCTCATGGCTTAAGTGAAGCAGAACAACATGGCAGAAGAGTATGTCAGAGGGAAGTGGCTCACATGATGATCAGAAAGCAGAGAGACTTCACTCACCAGATACAAAATACATACCCCAAGGGCATGCTTCCAATAACTCATTTCCTCCTGCTACACCCTGTCTGCCTTCAGTTACCCATTCAGTTAATCCCATCCCAGGGGATTAATTCACTGTTCGGGTTAAGGGTCTCACAAACCAATTATTTCTCCTCTGAACTTTGCATTATTTCACATGTGAGCTTTTGGGGAGCACATCACATCCAAACCATAACACTCATCATTCCTAGGTGTAAGTAGTTACTTTAGTAGTCCCAGATAGATTTCTGTGCAGATAGGTCTGCACAGATAGGTCTGTCTGAAATCTTGAACAAGATACTATTGCTTCACCATCACTTTTTACTCTGTGTACACCTACAGAATATGATTGGGGGGTGATGGTGTAGGGAGAGACAGGAAGATAGATGCTGGGGATTAAACCCAAGTCTTCTCAAGTGCTAGACGAGCGCTGTACCACTGATCTACATCCTACCACTTTGTAAGTTTTATTGTGAGAAAGGGTCTCACTGAGTTGCCTAGGCAGGTCTTGAATTTGCCATTCTCCCTCCCTAACTTCCTGAGTAACTGGGATTATAGGCATGCACAGACTCACCTGGCCAAGAAGGTGGTTTTATGGACTGATAAATGTTTATTTCTAGTGGCATTGTGACTCCCTTTCTAATTCAGGTTTTCAGGTTTTCCATTTTTGCATAGACTTGAGCAAGGAGATTGATAAGAAAGAATAAGGACTGTTTTCATGGGTAAGGCCAATGGGTATTATTATTTTAGTTCTTGTAATATCTCCTCTAAGACATAGCAAGTATAAGTATTGAAGGCAGAATTTAATTTGGATCCCAAGTTATTTACAGCATTATTGTGGTATTGTGAAGTTAATGATTTTGCTGTCTGCCTCAGAGGAGTGTCAGTAATTTATAAATTTGTTTAATTCTGAAACAATGAGGCTACACTGTAATAAGTCACAACATTTTTATCTTTAAAGTAATTCTTCTGTCTGAAATACATATTGCTACCCACTCCCCTTCCAATTTGAATTGAAGTGAAGCTGTATGTGTTGCTTTGGATGATATTGTTAAAGAATTTGGGAGGACCCTTCCAAATTATAGCTCTGCACTCATAAGGCTAAGAGGCCCAATTAGGTTAGGTTGTCATTTACCTCATGCTTCATAGCTAATAAGTAAGAAAATAGTTTTAAAGTTAGTCTTGTCTACTAAGCATCTAGATGTAGCCTAATTAATATTCCCCCGCAACTCTCTCTCATAGTAATAGTTCCATCCCTTGAGCTCACCCCCTGCTTTCCATTTTTACTTTTTTTTGGGTGGGAGGGGATTGAACCTAGGGGTACTTAACCACTGAGTCACATCCCAGCCTTTCTTAAATTTTTTTCATTTTTTATTTTGAAATAGGGTCCTACTAAGTTGCTTAGGGCTTCATTAAGTTGCTAAGGATTGCCTTGAACTTGCAGTCTGCTTCCTGATTACAGGCATGCTGGGATTACAGACATGTGCCATCACACCTAGCACATTTTTACATTTTTAAAGCTATTTCCTTCTCTGCCTTTTCTCCCTGTCTACCTTCTGCCTGGCATGACCCATAGGCTTTTGCAATTGGAGAAACCTCAGCACCTGTAGCATTATAGCTCCTTCATGCTATAATGAAGGAATTGAGGCCCAGAGAAACAGCTGCAACTGAATATAGATGAGTTTTAGCCAAGATTTGAATGTGTTTTTATTCTTTTCTCATTGATTCTTTCATGGTGCCTATGTTTATTTCTGTCCTTCCCTCTCTCTCCTTCTCACTTCCCCTCCCATTCCATCTGTCTTCCCATCTTTCTTTCCTTCAGTCTTTTTGTCTTGTCTTCCCGTGTTTTGGCTGGCCTGGCAGTTGGTCTGCCCTACTTCCTCCCTCCCCAGCTTCTCTCTTTCCCCTCCCCTCCCCTCCCTTCCCCCCAAAACTCCCCCCTTTTCTTTTGTTTTATTTCCTTTTTCTCTTTTTTTTCTTTTACCTTCTTTCCTTCCTCATTCTACCGCTGAGCTACATAAGCCGCTTTTACATTTTGAGACAGTCTCTCTATGTTGTCAAGTCTGGCCTTGAACTTGAAATCCTCCTGTCTCAAGACACCTGTGTAGGTGGTATTAAAGGCATGGGCCGCTGTGCCCAGGTTTTATTTCACTCTAAGCCATCTTATGTATACATAAATTTTGGGTGTAAGAACAGATTCTAGAGTAGTGAAACTTGGATTCAGATTTTAATTCTGCCATGTCAGGGCTATTTATAACCTTGGGCATGTTGCTTTGTTTGGCAAATAAGGATAATAAAAATACCTACTGGTTATTGTGAGATGTTATTTGTAAAGCACTGAGAATAGTATCTGGCTCATGGCAAGTATTTTATAAGTGCTTATTAAATGAATAAGAAGAGAAAAAAGAACGAAACACCTTAGTTCTAAGCGTTATAGAGAAGAATCCCTGGGGATGAGAGACTTGGGGGCAGTGGGCCTGTGAAAGATCCTTTTAAACTGCCAATTCCTTGGTGAAATGTACTCCTTCCCCATCCCCTAGTTGCACTGTATGTTTCTAACAGAGCTCATCTGGTTTTAACTTACACTGCAGTTATCTGTAGCTTGTTTGAGTCTTTGCTGTGAACTATAAAGCACTGGAAAATGAAGCCTCTTGCCTTCCTCATCTTCACCTTCTAATCATGGTGCCCGAACTTTGTGACTGTCCAACTACTAGTTGTTAAACAGAACTGAGTCAGATGTTATAGAACATTTTACAAGAAGTATTTTCTGCCAGTAAAATACACGAACCTACTACCTGGATCAGTTGACTAGTTGCTGGTGACATTGATGTCTTTGTAATTAGGCTGACTGCCTTTTAAAGAAAGATTTAAGTGTTTCCCTGATTTCACATAACATATTCAAGGCACAGATTCTATGTGTATATTGAATTGAGGGGTGTATGCACATTTGTACATGTGTATGCACACTGAGCACACACATTGGGCAGGAGATGCTTCAGCTTTTTCTGTCCTTCCCAGAAAGGATTCAACTTGGAAGGCAGTAGGAGTATCCTGGAATTACATGTTTGTGTGAAGACTGATCTTTACAACTTCTGAATCTGTTATTCTTGCTTAATAGTCATACTGGCCTATCTCTCCAAGTGTCAGGCTCCTTTCAGGCGGGAGCTTAGTTGTTACCTTCCGTCCTCTGTTGATGGATAATATGACACAAAACCCTTGCATCATGATGTGAAAGGGCAGGTCCTTTGGTATCAACCTTGACTTTTAATAATGAATTCTGCTTCTTTCTTAATATATATTTAACCATGTGTAAGTTCCTTTAATTCTGGTGGTGTCTGTTTTCTCATCTATAAAGTGAAGAAAGCCAGACTCAGTGGCGCACACCAGGGAGGGTGGGGCAGGAGGATCATAAATTTGAGGCCAACCTTGGCACCTTAGCAAGATCCTGTCAGAAAATAAAAAGAACTGAGAATGTAACTCAGTGGTAAAATCTCCCTGGGTTCGAGTCTCAGTACAAAGAAAGAAAGAAGAGAAAGTGAAGACAATATGTACCTTATAAAATCGTCATGTAGAAAAAATTACATATCAGATACCTGGTATGTAGTAGATTCTTAGTATATACTTGTTACTACCCTAAAATTACACAACAGTGAGAGTTTTTTTGTCACAAGGGTGAAGGTATGTGGAGAAATCACCACTTATCATTGTGATTGACAGTGGAAAAAATATTGTTCTCTTTCAAAGACAGCAGAAAGCTTAGTTTGTTTTGTCTGAGTTTGAAATCTGTATTAGTCTCTGTCCATGGTATGGAAACTTAGATCATGGACTTCAGAGAGGGATTGTTTTCCCCTCTGCATTGGGGTGCTGCAGAAAAGCAGTCTGTGCATGTGTTATGGATTTAGGAAACTTAAGGATGCACAGGTGCCTGTGGTAAATCAGAGAACAAGGTGGTATAACTCAGTCAACAAAAATAGTAAACCGATTTTTTTTTCCCTGATCAGAAAGATATTGAGATGAAGAGTGATAATGGTAGGAGCAACATAGTTGTGGTAGTTAAGGTCAGTGTTTAAAGGAGAAAAAACAGTGATGTTTACATGAATATATTCTGCATATTGAAAATATTTAATTTTGAATGGCTAGGTCCAGAAGAAAGTCTCATTCTTCAAGAATACTTACATACAGAAACATTGTGCTGTTAAATTTTGCTAATTTCACTCAAGCTGAGCTCTTTGGGGCGGCATATGGGTTGTTTTCTGAAGTCATAGTTCATGAGGTACCTGCCCATCTGTACAGTAGTTACCGCAGAGTCCTTAGCATGTTTGCTTCTCTTGAACTGGGCTTCTATCCACAGCATTACACCTTTGTTATGGAACCAGATGATTTCATTGAAGTTCTTATCACATTAGTAGTTGACACAGGAAAAAATGTTTATCTGAGAACAGTAAAAATATTAAGTACTTTTTAGGCCTTGGTTTGATAATAATACTAAAGTAAAATCAAGTAGGTTTGCACTTTTCAAAGTGCTTCATTGTTTATCACGTTGCAGTCATAGTGAAACAAATGCTGGGGAATCTGTAAAATTTCTTTCATACTTCTGTGAATGATAGTCTTCCCGATTGTGTTTTCAAATCTAAATTCATCTTAGTAGGTATTTAACTTTCTTCCATTGTGTGCTAGACCTTACAGTTTCCCCAAGCTTTCATTCTTAAAATTTATTAAAATTGAACAACAGTATTCAGCAGTCTGCTTTATGCCTAATACTATGTTGTAGTCATGGTGGAAACTGGGATACAATTGTTTGCTGCTAGGGGAACTCATTCATGTTTTCAAGTAACAACTTAAAAAGAACAAAATGTAGTTCATTCTTTCTTTTTCTTATGGTTATATGAAATAGTGGGGTTCATTTTGACAGTCGTAAATGCATATGACATAGTTTTTTCCCATTTCAGTCCTCATCACTTCCTCTTTCCTTCCTTTTCTCCCTTCCCATCCCCTTTCTCTGCTTCTTCTTCTGCCTTTTTTTTTTTTTTTTTTTTTTAAATGGTGCTGAGAATGAATGGAGGGAATCTGGCATGCTAGGCAAGTGCTCTACCATTGATCTACACCCTTAGCTCTGAAAACAGTTTTGAGAAATTTGATTTGAAAAAGTACTGTTAGAGCTCAGAGGAAAGAGGGATTTCTTTTAGAAGAGAAAAATTTGTGTTATTAAAAAAAGAACTAGGACAACTCACTGTGTCCTTTTATCAGGGGAGTCTAATACTGTTTTTTTGGTCACCTGTGCTTTCTTTAGGTCATGACTGCTGTGAGACAGTGAAGGTGCTGCTCTGTGCTTCCAAAGAGGGCCTTCCTGTGTTTGTGGTGGCTGAAGAAGACTTCCATTTTGTCCAGGATGAGGCATATGATGCAGCTCAATTTCTGGCAACCAGTGCTGGAAATCAGCAAGCTCTGAACTTCACTCGTTTTCTTGACCGGTCAGGACCTCCATCTGGGGATGTGAATTCCCTTGATGAGAAGGTTGCACTGGCATTCAGACACCTGAAGCTGCCAGCAGAGTGGAATGTTTTGGGGACAGATCAGACTTTGCATGGTGAGAATTACATGATCCGCAAACAAACTTTGAGTTCAGAACATTTCTGTTTTTATATGGGACTGCTTTTGTGTGGTTGTTATATTAAAATACTTCCACCTTAAATTACTGTAGCAAAGTAGTCTTGAAGGCATCTTTTCAAGGTTCTTTGAGCTGTTACTCTTGTTCTCCCAGTGAAATGACCCAAGAGAAAGCACCCACATGAAAAGTGTTCCAGTACTTTCCTGTGTCTGAATTTCAGGCTTGGTCTTTCAAGCAAAGACAGAAATTTGTCCTTCATGAGGACAGTAGCACAGTAACCTTTTGGTGATTCATGATCCGTGACCAGGTTTATTGTGTTCTGAAGTTCTCAAAACTGTACAAAATTGGAGGAAAGGAAGACTCAGGTGTATGCCACGGGAAAATGAGAATGGAATAAATTTTGAGAAACCCCACACTTTCTTAACTAGGGTAGTTTCACTTTTACTGATTTTGTTTACTGGGCTTCCATATAAAAATTCTTTAAGAGAAGGCCTTCACTTTTTAGAAACACTAATATAATAAGTATATACTTAGGTCCTTTTAATCACACAGGGGGTTTCCCACATAATTAGTCTTATAGCAGATGACATCTACTAGATGTTACAATTACACAATTTTTTTTTCATTGAAATATAATATATACCTGGGATTCCTAAATAACAACCTCTTTCCTTGCTGAGTGTAAATCCAGTGAAAAATTTAGGAATCTCATAGAGACAGATCAAAATGTTTGCTTTGATAGACATGAAAACTAGATTGGAAGGCTGACCCCAGTGCTCATGCCAGAAGGCATTGCCAGAGGCTTTCTGTCATTTCTAGAAGAATGGACAGTCAAAAATTGCCCTCAGAGTCTGCCTGTCTTTGAGTATAGTGCTATGTAGGATGAACAGACCAGAAGTTCCCCCTTCTACATCTAAGCAATTCTTGAGAAGAATTGCCCAGATAAGACTGTATAGGGGCATGCCCAGTTCCTGCTCTCTCAGACTTGTCAGGTAAGTTGATTCGTCCTTCCAAGAAAGAATGGTGAAGAAGTATTTGCTAGCACCAAGTCTCTTAAATGCATGGAATTTAATAGTCAAGCCTGTGATCAGCCAGTGGAATTGTGTCAGGGCCTACTGTCAGATATTACCAAGTCGGGCTTCTCCAGGTAAAATATGAAGGAAAAGTCTGGACTACAAAAATTAAAGAAGAAACCCTCCCCCCTTTAAAATTAGTGTACTATCCAAGAAACTTCTGCTTTACTAAGCAGAATTTCTTGAGATCTGAGTACTGCCTATTTAGAAACCTAATGATGGGCCCTAATACATGGCTTCTGCCATTTCTACATTAATGTGGAAATGACCATCTGGTTGCCTTTTACAATTCAGTTATCAAGTTAGATAGCTCCAGCATTAGTTATTTGTGGAGCTAATTGCACTTTTACAGTTTTGTTTTCTCTTTTTAAAAATAGGATCAGGAGTTAGTTTGTTCATGTTACAACGATTAAAAGAACTGTTGGAAAAAGCGAAGTTCTTAAACTTTGACTGTATTACTTTTCCTCTCTGGACCTTAGCTTCCTTATCTTTAATAGGAGGAAACAGGCCAGTTTTAATTTTTTGTGTAGTTTCCACATACTTTTAAAGTTTTATGTTGTACAAAATTGCTTAAGCAGTGGCAGCAAAGAATAAAAAAAATTTGAACATTTGCAGGATTTACATATTAAAACCACAATACAGTGCCATACACACTTATTAGAATGGTTAAGATTAAAAATGCCAAGTGCTGTCCAGGATATAGTACATCTCAAACTGCTGGTGGGAATGCACAGTGGAAGAACTACTCTGGAAAAGTTTGGCTTCTGTTTTTGTTTTGTTTTGTTTTGGTGGTGCTATGGATTGAACCCAGGGCCTTATGCACACAAGGCAAGCACTCTACCAATTAAGCTATATCCCCAGCCCTACCATATTTTTTTTTTAAATAAAGTTAAATGTATGTTTACTGTATGGCAGCATTCCCACTTTTGGGCATTTTATCCTAGAGAAATGAAAACTTATATTTACTAAAATGTCTATGTACAAATGTGCCTTTAGCAGCTTTAATCATAATCACTAAAAGGAGCAATAACCCAGGTACCCCTCTCTGAATGAATATGTGAACAAACTGTAATATGTCCATACAACAGAGTACTACTCAACAATAAAAAAAAGAATAAACTATTGATAATGTGCAGTAACTTGGATGCATTTTAAATGCATTGTGCTAACTAAAAGTCACTTTCCAAAGGTTATGTACTTTATGGTTCTGTTTATATGACATGCTGGAAAAAGCACCATTACAGTGACCAAGAAGAGGTCAGTAGTTGCCAGAGTTGAGACTAGGGTAAAGTCTGACTGCCGAGTATCATGAGGGAATTGTCTAGGAGCATTGGAGTTGTTTTGTATCTTGTTAGTGGTGGTGATATAAGAATGTATGTGTTATATGAATACACCACAGTGAATCTCATCATCGTGTACATCCTCAGGAATTTAAATAAAAATTTAATAATAACTTTGGGAAATGGCAGAGAGATCAGTAGAAGGAAGGGAGCGAGGGTGGGGAAAGGGAAGGAGAAGGAAGGTACTGGGGTTTGAATTAGAATAGAATATATTCCATGCTTACATAATTATGTCAAAATGGTTTTACTGTTATGTATAACTAAAAAGAACCAATTTAAAAAAGTGCTAAAACTCATAGAATTTTACACCTCTCAAAAGTTAATTTTATTTTACATACATTTAAAATAATTCAATAACAAAAGTAATTAAACAAGTTAGGTTGTATACTTTGCAAGGTAAAATGTACAGAAAGAACTTGAAAGAACTGTGTGTTAGTCCAGCTGTGATCAGGAGTCAGATTTCAAGGGCTCCATGTACCTCACAGTTTAGATTGTTCTCTTAGTTGTGAATGGGAATCTAGGAACACTGCACTGGTGCAGGGCTGAGTACACCATTTAAAGAGTTAATCATACTTGCTTTTGAGGGACAAATATAATGGAATAATCTGTTCACATCAGTCACTTGCACATCGGTTACTTTTAAAAAAGTATCTAAAAGAAAAAGGTATAAAGTAAGCTTGGTGCCTGGAAGAATACAGGTAAATAGGGCACTTCATTACATAAGAGGACTATTTGCTGTTGAAGGCTGGGATGTTTACAGGTGTCCCAACCTAATATGCAGACAAAGGAAATCATGTAAGATTTATGGCTAATCCTCTTTAACTGTTGAGATGCAGTGCTTTTTTAGCTTTTTTTTTTCCAGGTCAGTGACTCCTTTGAAAATAGCTCAGATTTCTCTTCAGAAAATATACACATAGGTGTCTTCCTGCAAGCACTGACATGTAGTAAGTTTCACAGTCTCCCCAAACTTGAGTTGTGAACATGAAGTTAAGGAGTCTTGGTTTACATGTGATATTTTAAAATGGAAAGAACATGGAGAATTGAAGTCAGACTGTTTATATCCTGGCTTCATTGTCATAATTTGTGGAAAATACTGTATCACTGTTAGTCAGTTTCCTTACCTATAAAATAGAAGAAAATGTAGATTGATAGTGTGTGCTGGTTTCCAGACTAGTCATTTCAAACACACCATGACCAATATCCAGTAACCTTTTAGAGATACAAAATATTGATAAGCTGTGACAATGGATGGTTATATGTCCTTTGAAAAGATAAAACAGGACAGCCCTAAAAGGAAAACTTTTCAAAACAGTATGAAACTGTTTTGCTGGACTCATTTCTCAAGTTAATCCTCACTTTCAACTAGAGGAAGAGTGAGTGTATCCATTTTAGTTCTTCCAGGTGCTCCCCACTCCCTAGTTATATAAAGAAGCCTCTATGCTGTACTTTTGTCCACAGATCTACTTTAAATGCAGATAATAAGGATTCTTCTTGGTAGTGAGGGGGTGATTTGGGGGACAAGGGTGTTCTCATTTTCTGTTTTCCAAGTCTCATTTAGTTGTCTAAATGGCTTGGTGATTATGAGAGTGGTTTGTTACTGGAAGACCTCTGTGGTTACTGGAAGACCTCTATGTAGCAGCAATCAGCTTGACTGTCAGGTAGCTTAGAGTGGGTTTCTTGAAGACTCGATCTAGAGGAAGCAAGGAGAAAAACTCCGGGGAAAGTCTCCCTTCTTATTTAGTCATGTTAACTAAAGTGAAAAAAAGATGGGGGTGGAAATCTTCCCCACAAAGAGAGTGTTGGGTGACAGAAAAAAGACAGGTTTAAGAAATAACTGCACTGAGAACAGCCTGTGCATTCCCACTTTTGTATATCTGATTTTGTTTAGTAGATCCTCAACCTTAATCTTTTGGTGTTTTAGTTCCAACAGTCTTTTCAGAGTGTTTGATAGCTTTTCATGGAAAGTTTTCCTTAACTGCACTAGTAGTACTTTTCAAATTTTTTTTTAGCTGTTATAACTGCTAAAGAAGAAAACAATAAAATATAAAAAGATTGGTAATGGATTTTTTTTTTCTTGGCAAAGAATTAATAACTATTGACTCTAAGACAAGCAGTGTCTGCTAGCAACTAGGGGTAAGCTCTGAAAGGTTTTTGTTGCGTCTCACACCTTGGTGTTGTCTCAGTGTTGTAAGTCTTATTTTTCTAAAAGTCTTTTTGTCACACTGTTGAATTAAAAGAATATTTTGCTTTCTCATTCAGTGTGAGAATTCATGCATCATATGAGACAGGTTTATTTATGAGGCAGTCCAGAATAGTAAGAAAGAAAGATGATTTGGAATCCCATTCTGTGCAGAAAAGCTAGGCCTTCGGAGAGGCCTTTGCAACTAAGTATGCTTAAATAGGATAACCAGTCAACATGGGTCCAATGAAATACCATTACAGGATAAAGAAAAAAGTATCGTGAGTATTCAGATGGAATTCCATGAAGATGGTTTTTTTAAACCAAAGCAAAATTTAGAAGACACTGTACATTTGTCTTAAAAGATGAAAGAAGTCACATCTATCATACAGTTAAGATAAGGAAGCAAGAAAGTGTAGGTTTTAAGAGTCAGGGTTCAACTACAGAAGGGAGAACTGTAGGGGAAATAGAGATCTAAGGATTCATGAATAGCTGGGGAGTCAGGCTAAATAAGTCCATAGTTTATAGGGCAGGAACGGAAGATGTTGGACAAGGTCAGGTAATTCACCAACATGGGCCAAACCTGTCTTCCTCAGGTGGTCAGGAAGGAGAGATCCTGAGCAGAGTGGAATTCCATAGGCACAGGCATAGACTGAAGGTGTCCTCTACAGACAAGTTCCTTGGTCCAGGGTAAAACTAAGCTCTGCTTTCATTTTATTCATTTTTTTTTTGTTGTTGTTTGTTTTTAAGCTCTGGTTTTAAAGTCTTTCAGCTGATTCACTCAGGCCTTAACCTCATGTTAACCAGGATAAACGTCCCATATGAAATCAGTTGATAAAATAGCTTTAATTAATTATATCTGCAAAAGAAGCTATCAGAAGGGTAGAGATGCAAAGGAGGGTGGTAGAAATGCTGCAAGGATGTATAGAATCCCAGGGCATAATTAAATTCACATTGGACTGAAGAACTCAATTGACCTTGTAGGAAATTCAGTTAATGATCAGAAAACAAAATTGAGTAACTCTCAGAATACAGGGGGAATAGATCACAGATCATGAAAGTGAAAATACAGAAACTGGGAATAGAGAATGGAGATTTATCATGAGTTATTGGTGCTCTGCAGTTTAAACAGAGACAAAAGGAACAAAAACAGTTGGAGATAGTAATATGGGTAAAAGCTTCTCTGCTTTATTTTTTAAATTAGAGCTTTACAGTGTACATAATAGTTGGGTTCATTCCAACAAATTCATATATGCATGGAAATCAATTTCAGATCAGGATTCCCCTCTTTCCGGCACGCCCCCTTTCCTTCCCCTCTCCTGTTTTCCTTTCTCTACTTGACTTTTTGCTCATCTATTGGTTTATATTTGATCAGTTTTTAATAATATCCTATCTTCCCCCAACCATTTCCTTTATTTTACCTAGCTTCCGTGTGAGAGAGAAAACATTCCATCTTTGAGTTTCTGAGTTTGGCTTATTTCATTTAGCTTGATATTATCCATCTCCATCCATTTATCAGCAAATGACATAATTTCATTCTTTTTTATGGCTGAGTAGCGCTCCATTTGTGTGTGTGCGTGTGTGTGTTTACACCACAATTTCTTAATCATTTCATTTGACAGGCAACTGGGTTGATTCCATAATTTAGTTATTGTGAATTGTGCTGCTATAAACGTGGAGTGACTGTGTTGCTGTAGTATGTGGAGTTTAGATCTTTTGGGAAAATACCAAGGCGCGGGACTTTTATACTCTTAAAACAACACAGACTAGAAGAAACTCCATTTATATGTTCTTTTTTGTTTATTCCTGTGTGCCTTGGCCACCTCTTCTATAAACCTAATTCACATGACTTATGTGAAGATAAACTGTTGTGTGGAAAATGAAGAAGAAAATATTTAAACAAGCTGACATATATAAATGCAAGAGAGAATTTTTAAATCCTGATTTGTAGGCAAGTTATTAATTCTGTGCTCTTGTGTTCATTTGCAAAATGAAGATAGTGAGACCTCATGGGGTTATTGTGAGAATAGAAGGAAAAAGGTTGCTATAAACTACTTATCTTACTAAATGGAATGTAGCAGTTCCTCACTGCATATTACTTTTGTTCTCAATCTATGTTTGCAGAATGAGGCTACCCTAAAAGCAGATGTGGCACCTACTGCAGAAAACTTCAGAATGAGACTAGGGGAGGCTCTAGTGTAGTGTGCCAGCTTCTGAGCAGGTGTGTGGCCTTATTGTTGAAACATGACTCGAAGTCTAAGCTGACTCAGAGTAGATAAGGGACCAAAAATGGTGGGGGTGGGGAGAGGAGAAAGCTACTTTAAGGAGGCGTCAGTCACCCATTAAGGCTAGAATTAACTAGCTCTGAAAACAATCATTTCCTGGTCAGTCAGTGCCTTATTACTTCCTTAATTTTTGATAGGAATGTCAGAATGCTTGTGAGCAATTGTAAAGCACAAGTCAGATGCTGAAGTTTGATTTTTTGTGAGAGTTCTTTCTGACCTTGCCACCTTCTCAGAGGTATTGATTTTTACAATTTGTATATGCACATGTAATAGGGCGTCAACTTTTTCCCCCCTGTGCTTGGGATTGAACACAGGGCTCAGTGAAGAAGTTGAGGCCTAAAGGAGGCCATGAGAATGAGATGTGAAAGCTAAGCCAGGAGGGAGAAGGCAGGCACAACCCTGGAGTTGAGTAATGCACAGCCTCGTGGGGTGACATACAGCAGCCCTGTAGTGGCCTTATGTCCTGTCATTACAGGTTGGGCACAAGAGCATGACTGAGGAAAAGTGTGTTGCTAGTGAACCCAGAAAGTGACTTGAAATCTAGGAGCAGGGAAAAGGAGAACTGACACTTATTGAGTACACGCAGTAGGCGGTCATTAGACTGACATTTCACTTGCCTCCTCTGATTTGTAACATTTCTCAGTGAGGCGATGGTCTGTCACTCTGAGAATGAAGAAAGTGAAGCTCACAGAGGCAAATGAATCATGCCTGGTCACAGAATGGTAACTGCCAGGTTTGAACCCAGAATTGTCTGACTCCAAAGCCCTTGCTTATTCCACCATTTTCATAGTGACTCATACCAAGAAGGAACCTTCATTTCCAGTGAAATAAGCCCAAGCACATGTTTTTCTTTCTGAAGTCATTAGTATATTGTCTTTCTTATTATGCCTGCAGATGCATTTATTTATCATATTATACATGCAAACAAACAAAAAGCTGGCAGTGCCAGCAGTTTCATGTGCCCTTAATGTGAGGGACTAAAATGACCTGTGTGTACTTAACAAGTAGAACCTGTTTTTAGTGTTTAACTAGCCAACTCTTGTCTGGGTGTTCTTTTCAAAAGTAATTATAGCCTTTATGATACATCCATCTAAGTCCTAACAGCTATTCCACTTGTGTCCCATCTTGTATGGTTGCCTTTACTTCTATTATTTATTTATAGTTTTAAGGAAAAGAACATGCGTAGTCATCTTTATAAACCTCCCTGTGAAATTGGTTGAAGAAATGTTAAAATACAGAAAGAGCTTGATTCTTTTTGTGGGAGCATCTTTATTAAAGTTTTTGCTCCCTGTACTTTCTTCTGGCTTTCTTTTGTCTTTGCTTGGGGTCGATCCTACCTGGCCTCAGTGAAGTTGTTCATGCTATATGCTGAAGCTTACCTTCAGAATCTTAGGCACTTGAAGATAGTGGTGTTTACTTTTGTTTGCTTGTTTGGCCTCCTTTCTTTTTTTTTTTCCCCCTTCTAATATTCTTATTTATTTTCATGTTCTCCCCAATTTAGATGGTGGCCCCCGGGAGACATTGATGCATTTTGCTGTGCGACTGGGACTGCTGCGATTGACTTGGTTCCTGTTGCAGAAGCCGGGTGGCCGCGGAGCTCTCAGCATCCACAACCAGGAAGGGGCAACACCTGTGAGCTTGGCCTTGGAGCGAGGTTATCACCAGCTGCACCAGCTTCTAACTGAGTGAGTGCTCATTCTCTTTCCCTCCCCACAACCAACCCCAGCCCCACCTCCTGATTCATAATGGTACTGCCCACTTGGCATCTCCTTGTGAGCTTGCCACAGATTACAACCTCAGCCCTGTGCCTTGCCTTTGGGAGGTTTGTAAGCTTGTTCCTGCAGATTGCTTCATTGTCTGAGAGACACAAACGTAAGTCATATTGCCATTTTCTCCCCTGCCTCCCTGCTTTTTACCCCTTATACTTTACTGAAAACTCAGAATTACTCTTGTTTCTGGGGGTAACACAGCATTTCCAATGTATAGAATTCTTCTTGATTTTGTATAAGAGGAGTTTCCCTATGCCTTTTTTTTTCTGGTATGTCTTAAGACTTGAAAGATTAATCAAAAGTGTTACTTTCACTTTATATCTGCTTACAGAAAATGTGGTACATAATTGAATTTTAGTTTGAATGTAATTTCTGTGAATAAAATTGATAGTGATGGTCTCAATATGAATAGCAGTAAAAAGCTGGCTGAGTTGTTTAAGAATCATGCAGTAGGAAATCCTGTTTGTCTGTGGCTCCAATTGTTCTAGTTCTGACTCTTTAAAGAGGCCTTTGGAGGATGGTTGCTAGTCAAAACATTTGAAGAGTTCTTTTCTTTTTTTCCCCCTTGTATAAATAGGGAAATAACCACATTGGAGAACCAACACTTTTCTTGGAATGTTTATAAAAGACATAAGTTTCAAGAATAAGTTCTATTATTTAATGTATTTTCTATTATATTTTCTATTAGTTCTATGCTCACCATCATCTTTTCTACCACATTATCTGAACAAGAGTAAATCATCTTGGATCTATGTTCTTTAATGATTGAAGGACCCTTCTATAATGAGGCAGTTTTCCCAAATTCTCAGATATTTTGCTCATGCAAAATTTAATTTGGTTAAATTTTATATTTTATCATTTTTAGCAGTGTGTGAGCAAGGTAGTGTGAAAGGACTGTGAAGAGATCTCAGAATGTAATGCTACTGACAGTTACATAAACAGTTTTTTCTTGTTTTATCTTCCAAATTTATAACTTTCTCAGTCAAACCAGATGGAAGCTGCTTTGCAGACAGCTTTCTGATGGGTGCTACAGATACAGTGGTGGTAGGAGGAACATTCTTCATCTCAAATGAACTTTGGATACCTGAGCTTCCCTATAACAGTATTCCAGAGAATGATATGTTCCACTCCTTCGTACTTCCCATCTGGCCAGAGATTGGATTCATTCTGTTGTTTGCCTCATAGTCTTAGGAAGGGAGGCCTTGTTCCAGAAGATGAAACAATTAACTCAGTATACTGTTGTGAAGTTCAAATGCACTTCCTCTAAATTTGGTTTTTGTAGCCCAGAATGCTTTCTGGGAAGCAGAGTTGGTTAAGGACTGCCATCCAAAAATGGGGAAACAGTGATTACAACAGCTTTGTTATAATGCTTAGAAGGGGATGTCACAAGACTATTATTGCAGCAGAACTTTAAGAAAACTAGAGTATGTTTATTCTTGGAGAATTTTTGCTTGCTTTGAAGTACTGTATGTGTGGAAAAACCAGTTATTTTCTTTTGAAGGGAGAGAGGTAAGGGAGAACCAACTTGAGAAATCTACAAGTAGAGGACTTTGATTGGAGAGTATGAGTATCTTGCTGCAAGTCTAGCTCTTAATTTGAATTCTTCTGAGCTGATATTACTCTGAAATCTAGAAAAAGTGCTGAGTCACAGCTAGCAATTAAGAAATGGTAAGGAGGCAATTCTCGAATTCCCTCCACCTTACTGTGATACTGACAGACTGCTAGAATTTCAACTAAATTTGGTCAAGCAAAATTTTTTTTTCTTGCCTACTCCCTTTGTTTTTTTTTTTTTGTGTGTGTGTGTATTTATATGCCATAAAATTTACTCTCTTAACCATTTTTAGGTGTACAATTCACAATGATGTTTAACCATAAACACTATGCATTTCCAGAAAATTTTCATAACCCCAGACAGAAACCCTGTACTCATAAAAATACGAACTTCCCTTTTAGTGTCTTAACTCAGCCCCTAGTAAACTCTGTTCTACTTTCTACCTCTAAGAACTTGACAGTGCTAGTGAGAATCATTTGTCCTTCTGTGCCTGACTTCTTTCATCTAGCATAATATCCTCATGGGTTAGATAATAATGTACATTGCAAAATTGCTGAAAAAATAGATTTTAAATGTATGCATCACAAAAAAGTAGGTAAGGTGATGCCATGTTAAGTAGCTTGATTTTTTTTTACTTTCTACATTACATTTGTATACATATATCTAAACAGCACATCGTACCCCGTACATATGGGGTATATGGTAAGGAATCTCAAAGAGAAGCCAAATTTTCTAAGAGACTATCTAGAGCTCCTTCCATTCCTAGGATTCTTATCAGGGAGCCTAAGAACAGATTTCATGGGATCTGTAGCCTTTTAAATTATAGGCAAGACCTTGTGGACATTTCTTAGTAGAGTTTATTTTGTGAGATTCACAAAAGGGTTTTTAAAAAGTTAAGAATGACACACTGTGTATAATGGTACCATATTTCAACTGATAATGTCTCTACCATATTAATACATATTCATGGGTATTCTGTGTCACTCTAATCTTGTACCAAAGACAGTTTAGTAATAAATGATTTTTAAGTAATATTGGCATAATTTTTTATAAAAGCTTTATATAGTGGTCACATCCCACTATTCAAAAAAATTTTTCATGAATCTGTATTTACTAAAACCTTCAGACAACTTGCCTGTCACTCTGCTCTTTAAAAAAAAAAAAAAAAATATGGAGGGGGTATAGGCCTGCCTCTTTTATTACTGCTTTTCAATTACTATGAAATAGAGGTGTGGTTCTCTGTACATTTTACATTTACTAAGTAGCTGTTTACATTCTTCTCTTTACTCAACAGCCAAGTTTATTTTATAGTACTCTCAGTACAGTTGTTTTAATTCCTTGCTGCTTTACCTTTTAATTAGTTAATTCACAACTTAATTGGGAGCATTGTGCTGGTTAAAGCCCAGACTATTTTCATGTTTCGTCATCAAGGTTTATTTCCATTGACAGTTCATTTTGATAAACTGTGTGAAAATGATTTGTCATTCTTAGAAGAATTCTCTAAATAAGACTTGTGAATTTAGAGAACTCTTGAAAAATTGATATGAAATCTCATGAGGTAGTAGGAACTTTAGGACATTTTTGGTGGTTTACTCTTTTGTAACTTGTGATTTTAGGTTTCACTTAGTACAGTGAGGGAATAGGAGATTTTATTGACTTATTGCTCCTTTAGTTTATATTTTCTTCAGCTCCTCCTTTAGTTTATATTTTGATTTTACATTATGAATATAGATACATTTATGATCTGAAAATTCACCTTAAATAAAATGTTACCAGAGTTTTGGGAAATCCTTTTTTTGTTGTTGTTTGTTTCTTGGGGTGCTGGGGATTGAACCCTGGGCCTTGTGCATGTGAGGCAAGCACTCTACCAGCTAAGCTATATCCCCAGCCCAATTTTGAGAAATCTTAACCTCCAGAGGATTACACCTAGTCCTGTTCCTGCTTTAGTTAGACACACAGTCACCTGTCCAATTTGAAGACCCCACCGAAGGCCACCAAGCTAGTTAGTGATGGATGAAGTAGGGACAGAATACTAGTCTGCAGGCTGTTGGTAAAATGATTATGCTAGGAAGTGACTAGATGAATGTGGCATTGGTGTCATCTAATAAGAGAATATTAAAGCCAGATGTTATCATATATAGCTTAAAATTGCACGTCACAAAGAAGGAATTTTAGGACTTGGATCACTCATGTGGGGAAGGACCAAGCTGAGGATAAGATACAACTCTAGGTAGTTGCTAAATTTGCAGGCTTGGAAGTCAAATCTAAGTTTGCATTTTGGCTCTGCTATTTTTAGCTGTATAATAATAGAGCTATAAAAATATCAGATGTATATTAAGAAACTCTTATCTTGATCCCTTGATTTCTTCATTGGATAAATAAGAGATGATAATATCTACCTCTCAGAATGATAGCCTGATGCTTGGTAAAAAATTGAGGCTTTTCATACAGACTTTGTGGAGCCATAAGTGTTTCAGGTTTGAAGAGAGAAAGGTAGTATGAACTGTTTATAGAGTTGGAGAGTTTAATTAAAATCTAAGCTTTCTCTCACTTAGTATCCTATGTGACTTGGGAAAAATCACCTATCCACTCTGAGCTTCATGTTTCTTATTGCTTACTGAGAATACTTTTCTGACTATATCTCAAGGTTGTTGGAGCCAAATGAGATTTGTGAAAACACTTTGTTGAACTCTAAGGTGATCTGTTTGAAAGTTTCTTATAATTATATGGCAATGATATCAGTAAAATTAAATTGACTAATTAATGAAACTCAATTTCCAGTTGATTGGAACATTTATTGTAGTTTTCTGTGAATTAAAATTAGTAGAGAAGTTTGGAGAATTGTTTTTAGAGTAGATATTTTTGAATTCAGACTCTGCCTCCATGAAGCTATATCACTTTGTATGATTCACTTAACCTCTCCAAACCTCAGTGCCTTGTTTGTAACATAGGAAGAATAAGACAGCTATCTTCAGTGAATTTCTTTGAGAAAGAAATGAAACGATTTATGCAAAAGGCATAACTTAGTGACTAACAAGTGTTGTCTATTAATTTTCTGTGCTGGTATCAACATTTCAAATATTAGTGAAAATTTGTAAAGATCTTGAAATATTTTTAGGCAACATTTGGATGTCCTTACTTGATAGGGGTTTGAGATTACATCCTGGTATGCTAGGTTTCACTTTAAATAAAATTAGTTCAGCTTTCTGATAAAAGCCTTGAGGTGGTGGAACAAGGAGTTCTGGATTTATAGGCAATCATTTACAGTGCTGCCACCCTTGGAAGAAGAGAATTTCTTTTAA
Organism: Sciurus carolinensis; assembly: GCF_902686445.1. Taxonomy (NCBI): domain Eukaryota; kingdom Metazoa; phylum Chordata; class Mammalia; order Rodentia; family Sciuridae; genus Sciurus; species Sciurus carolinensis. Next base: position 58,992,858 of record NC_062214.1, on the reverse strand, counting down.
GAATTTGAGCTCCTGAGTGTTAACATAGAAGTGCTGCAATATTTTATTTGCCCTGAGAGCCAGTTTAAAAATATTTGTTCTCATAAACTTTATCTCATTTTTTAGTATCAGTTCAACAAATCTTTATTTATTGAGTGCCTACACTGCACTAGGATCCATAGTTGGTTTATTACAGATATTACAGATATAATTTTATTTCAGCCTTATGACCACTGTCCTAAAGTTAATTTGTTTTTGGATGGAACATGGAAGCTTGGAGACATAAGTGACCCCCTAAGCCTGTACAAAAAGTATTAGAGTTACTCTTGCACAGACATCTGTGGAATTCCAAGGCCCATATTCTTCCCTCTACAGAAATGTGAGGAGAAAGAAGAGACTCAGAAAGAAGCTACAGGGATACTGGATGAAATAGTACTTAATTTTGAAAGGGCTATATGGTTTGCATTTAATGGTTGACCTCTATTTTTGTTGAAGAAAACATGCTCCTCACTATAATAATTTTACATTTATATTACCCATCATATGAGTTTTAAAGGATGGTTGGTTACACTCATGCTTTTGTTTTACGTTTTGATTCTCAATATAGCCAGAATGGGTAGAGTAAGTGTTATTGTCTAGGTGAGAGAAGTGAAGTGTCTTGCTTTGCTCAAGGTCTCAGGATCATAAAGTATCAGAAACTAGGCTTAGATCCAAAGTCCACTAATCTGTCCAGTTTGAGAAGACACCTGAGAAGGTACAAAACACAGACCCAGCCTGGCTAGCAGTAGGTGCTCTGTCATGGCCCATTGTAGTAGACAGTGCCAACCCCTCTGAGAGGGTTTGTGCCTGTAAGTTCTCAAGTTCTTTCTTTTGAGATGCTTACATGTGAAACCATGGTTTCAGGGTCAGAAGGTAGAAAAACTACTCAAGTATATGTATTTCATAGTAGAGCCAAGTACTGTTACATAAGATGTTTGGTCAGGAGAGTGATTTTAGGGTCCTCTTCAAGTACTTGACAGTGGGTCCTCAGTAGCTTATCTGGTGCAGAACAAAATTGGAGCCTTTGCTTTTGCTTAATGGGAAAAAGATGGAGGAATGAAAAAGGGGTACAAACTTGCCTTCAGAATCATGACCAGAGAGCAGGATTTGGAATGACTTGACGTTTTTCTGGCCCAAGTTCTATTTCTTTATCTCTCTGTGCATCCATCTGACTACCTTTGTCACTGTATGATCTGGGTCGTTGTGTTTTTGGTAAAAATGAAGTGGTGAAAGTGGGTAGAAACTAGAGATAGGGGAAGGGCACTAACATTTATTAAATACAGATACCTGCTTTGTATTATTCATGATGCTGCTTTGGTGCTGTGTTATGTGTTCCCATTTAAAACCTCTCCACAAACCTTTAAGGAATAGTTGGTACAGTTATTCTTCTACACATGAGAAAGTAGACCCAGAGAATCCGATTATGATAATTCATAGATCTGGTTTTTGGTGTCTTCTGTTCTCTTTTTGTAAATTTTCAAATGAATGACTAAAATTTTGTAATTCATGTTTTTTAAACCATTTAACGAATAATCTCAGGATTGCTGTTTCAGGCAACATACTGTAAAATTACAAAATATATTTTCTGAAGACAATATTGTATTGATAAAACAGTAACTTTAGTTACCATTTATTGTATTTGTGCTAGACATCTTGCATAAACTCTCATATTTATCTTCTCTCTGTCTCTTTGGGGATGAGGACATTATCCCCATTTCACAAGAAAATTGCCACAGCTGGTAAGTGATGAAACTGAAATTTGAACATCTCCAAAGTCCATCAACTTTTACACTGCCTTGAACTTCTAAGAGAAAAGGTGGGTATTGGAAGTTAGTTGAACCCACAAAACCTTTCCAGGCATCTTGTGTATTTTCCCATACACTGCCTTTCTCTTTCTACTCTATGAATGCAAATGGTCTGAGCATTTGTTCATTCTCTGTGGCCATGTAACATTTAGGCCTCAGAGTTTTCAAATTCTACTTGGCATCAGCATGTGATTTTGAAAACACTTCTCACTTTACTGTAGGCTTAATAGGTGGATATGAGAAAATGAAGGATCAGTTGGTACCCTCTACCTTCTAAACAAATCTCAAACCTTTAGCAATGACTCACATTATTTTTATTTGGTCAGTTTTGAAGTTTCCAAAAACGGCATGCCATTGAAAGAATAACTTCAAAATTTTACTTGCATTTATTATTAGCAGAAGTACAAGTGATCCTTAAACAGTAGGTGTGTTGAATAAACTTTTTAGCTAAAATTATTATTTGGCCAAAGTTGAATATCACCAGAATTGAATGCAGTTGTGTGATAGACCAATAAGTGACATAATTTTAACCCTATTCACTTATTAAAGTTTACCAATTCTGTTTTAAAATGTTTGATCTTATAGGATAAGGACTGTAATTTTTCAGTGTTACTGACTTAGATTGTTCTTCAATCATTAATCTGCATGTGCTATTTCTCCTGTCACATCAATAATCTCTCAAGATCGTAGACTTAATTCTGGAAGCGTTTTAATAACATGATTTCTATAAGTAATTTTATATTAGGATTCTTCATTCAGCAAATCATGAAAATCCTTTGGTGGCTGAGATTGGTTAGTATTGTGTAACAGTCATTTTGACAAGGTTTTGTTTGTATCTTTACCCTCCATAGACATGTAAGGATTTGTGTTCTTATGCATGTCTTTTGTCTTGACATCGATTTACAGAAACAAAATGTATTTGGGCACCTAATTATTTTTCATGCTTTTATGTGTCAATTTAGATGATTTCTGCAATTGCTATACATGATTTTGGCCATTTTTCTTTCTTACAAAATTGGGAAGTGACAGCATTGACATTCTGCTTTTAATTTTGTTGTATTAGATGTGAATAATTTACAAATATAACTTTCCCCCTCAAGACTCATGTCATACATAGAATGTAATATGTACAATTTTTAGAAATCATTTTACTCAATGCTTTTTAAATGTATGAAGGCTAGTTAAAATATAAAAACTAAAGTTTTAATTTATTATTATTATTATTATTATTATTATTTGCAATACTGGGTTCAGAACTCAGGGCTGCATTACCCCTGCACTACAGCTTCCACCCTTTTTTTAAGTTTAAAAACATTTAAAAAAATTTTTAGTTTTACAGACTTCATTGTACACAAATGTGGTACATCTTTTCATTTCTATGGTTGTACACAATGTAGATTCACACCAATCATGTAATCATAGATATACATAGGGTAATACTGTCTGTCTCAATCTACTATCTTTCCTTCTCCCACCCACTGCTGCCCCATTTTCCTCTACACTATCCAAAGGTCCTCCATTCTTCTCTTGCCCTTCCTCTGCCAACCCCCCCTCCCTGCCCATTATGTATCATCATCTACTTATCAGAGAAAATAGTCAGCCTTTGGTTTTGGGGGCTTGACTTACTTCACTTAGCATGATATTCTCCAATTCCATCCATTTACCACCAAATGCCATAAATTTATTCTTCTTTATGGGTGAGTAATAGTCCATTGTGTATAAATACCACAGTTTCTTTATCCATTTATCAGTTGAAGGGCATCTAGATTAGTTCCACAACCTAGCTATTGTGAATTGAGCTGCTATGAACATTTATGTGACTCCATCACTGTAGTATGCTGATTTTAAGTCCTTTAGGTATAAACCGAGGAGTGGGATAGCTGGGTCACATGGTGGAATCTTTTTTTGAGGAATCTTCATTCTGCTTTCCAGAGTGGCTGCACCAATTTGCAACTCCACCAGCAATGTATGAGTGTGCTTTTTCCCCCAAATCCATGACAACGCTTATCATTGCTTGTGTTCTTGATAGTAGCCAATCTAATTGGAGTTAGATGAAATCTTAGAGTTGTTTTAATTTCCTTTTCTCTGATTACTAGAAATGATGAGCACTTTTTCATATATTTGTTGATCACCTGTATATCTTCTTCTGTGAAGTGTCTGCCCATTTTCTTAGCCCATTTATTGATTGGGTTTTTATATTTTTGGTGTAAAGGTTTTGAGTTCTTTATAAATTTTGGAGATCGGTTCTTTTTTTGGTGTGTGTGGAAAAGATTTTCTCCCACTCTGTGGGCTCTCTTTTCACATTATTGATTGTATCCTTTACTGAGAAAAAGCTTTTTAGTTTGAATTCATCCCATTTATTGACTCTTGCTTTTATTTCTTGCACTATGGGGGTCTTGTTAAAGAAGTCTGGTCCTAAGCCAACGTGGTGAAGATTTGGGCCTATTTTTTCTTCTATTTGGTGAAGGGTCTCAGGTCTAATTCCTAGATTTTTGATCCATTTTGAGTTGAGTTTTATACAGGGTGAGAGATAGGAGTTTAATTTCATTTTACTGCATGTGGATTTCCAGTTTTGCCAGCACCATTTGTTAAAGAGGCTATCTTTTCTCCATTTTATGTTTTTAGCACCTTTTTCTTGTATGAGATAACTGTACCTATATGGGTTTGTCTCTGTGTCTTCTGTACCTTTGAACTACTTGTCTACTTTGGTGCCAATACCATGCTGTTTTTGTTACTATTGCTCTGTAGTATAGTTTAAGGTCTGGTATTGTGATACCTCCTGCATCACTCTTCCTGCCCAGGATTGCTTTGACTGTTCTGGGTCTTTTGTTCTTCCAGATGAATTTCATGATTGCTTTCTCTATTTCTATGAGAATGTCATTGAGATTTTAATTGGAATTGTGTTAAATTTGTATAGAGCCTTTGGAAGTATGGCCATTTTGATAATATAATTCTGCCTATACAAGAGCATGGGAGATCTTTTCATCTTCTAAGGTCTTCAGTTTCTTTCTTTAATGTCTGTAGTTTTCATTGTAGAGGTCTTTCACCTCTTTTGTTAGATTGATTCCCAAGTAATTTATTTTCTTTTTGAGGCTATTATGAACAGAGTTGTTTTCCTCATTTCTCTCAGATGATTCATCGCTCATTAATAAAAGTGCATTTGATTTATATGTGTTGATTATTTTGCTGAATTCATTTATTAGCTCTAGATGTTTTCTGGTGGAGTTTTTTAGATCCTCTAATTATAGAATCAAGTCATTGGCAAATAGTGACAGTGTGAGTTCTTTTCCTATTCATATCCCTTTAATTTCTTTGGTCTGTGAAAGAGGGCATCCCTGTCTTGTTCCAGTTTTTAAAGGTAATGGCTTTCCTTTTTTTTTTTTTTTTAACATTAAGAATGATGTTGGCTTGGGCTTAGTATAAGTAGCCTTTACAATGTTGAGTTATGTTCCTACTATGCCTATTTTTTCCTGTATTTTGAGCATAAAGGGGTGTTGTATTTTGTCAAATGATTTCTCTGCATCTATTGAAATAAACTTGAGTCCTAACCTTTAGTTTACTGATGTGATGAATTGCATTTATTGATTTCCGGATGTTGAACCAACCTTGCATTGCCAAGATGAACCCCACTTGATCGTGGTACACTATCTTCTTAATATGTTTTTGGATGTGGTTTGCCTGGATTTTGTTAAGATTTTTTGTATCTATATTCATCAGAGATGTTGGTCTAAAATTTTCTTTCCTTGATGTGTCTTTGTCTGGTTTGGGTATGAGGGTGTTATTAGCTTCATAGAATGAGTTTGGTAGAGTTCCCTCCTTTTCTACTTCCTGGAATATTTTGAGAAGTATTGGAATGAGTTCTCCTTTGAAGGTCTTGTAGAACTCAGCTGAGAATCCGTCTGGTTCTGGACTTTTCTTGGTTGGTAGGCTTTTGATGGCTTCTTCTATTTCATTGCTTGAAATTGATCTGTTTAAATTGTGTATGTTCTCCTGGTTCAGTTAGAGGGGATCATATGTCTCTTGAAATTTGTCAATGTCTTCTAGATTTTCTGTTTTGTTGGAGTATAGATTTTCAAAGTAACTTCTCATTATGTTATGTATTTCAGTGGTGTCTGTTGTAATATTTCCTTTTTCATCACGAATTTTAGTAATTTGAGTTTTCTCTCTCCTCTTAGTGTGGCTAAGGGCTTATCAATTTTGTTTACTTTTTTCAAAGAACCAACTTTCTGTTTTGTCAATTTTTTGAATTGTTTCAATTTCACTGGTTTCAGCTGTGATTTTAATTATTTCCTGTCTTCTACTGCTTTTGATGTTGTTCTGTTCCTTTTCTAGGGCTTTGAGATATAAAGTTAGGTCATTTAGTTGTTGACTTTTTATTCCTTTCTTGAATGCCATGAATTTTCCTCTTAGTACTACTTTCATAGTGTAGCAGAGATTTTGATATGTTGTATCTTTCTTCTCATTTACCTCTAAGAATTTTTTTATCTCCTCCATGTTGTTTTCTGTTATGCATGCATCATTCAATAGTGTATTATTTAGTCTCCAGGTGTTGGAGTAGTTTCTGTTTATTTTGTCATTGATTTCTAATTTCATTCCATTATGATCTGATAGAACACAAGGTAGTATCTCTATTTTTTTGCATTTACTAAGAGCTGCTTTGTGGCATAACACATGGTCTGTTTTAGAGAAGGATCCATGTGCTGCTGAGTAGAAAGTATATTTGCTTGTTGATGGATGGAATTTTCTCTATATTTCTGTTAAGTCTAAGTTATTGTTTGTGTTATTGAGTTCTATGGTTTCTTTTCTTAGTTTTTGTTTGGAAGACGTATCCACGTGGTGACAGTGGTGTTTTAAGGTCCCCCAGAATTATTGTGTTGTGGTCTGTTTGATTCCTAGAATTTAGAAGGATTTGTTTGACATACATGGATGTGCTGTTGTTTGGGGCATAAATATTTATGATTGTTAGGTGATTTATGGTTCCCTTAAGCAGTATGAAATGTCCTTCTTTATCTCTTCTGACTAACTTTGGCTTGACGTTCACTTTATCTGATATAAGGATGGAAACCCCTTCTTTTTTACTGAGTTCGTGTGCGTGGTATGTTTTTCCCCATCCTTTTGCCTTTAGTCTGTGGATGTCTTTTTCTATGAGATAGATCTCTCGAAGGCTGCATATTATTGTGTCTTTCTTTTTAATCCAATCTGCCAGTCTATGTCTTTTGATTTATGAGTTTAGACCATTGACATTGAGGGTTATTATTGAGATATGATTTGTATTTCCAGTCATTTCAGCTTATTTTTGGTTTTTAACTTGACTTGGTTTCTCCTGTGATTGGCTTTTCCTTTAGGGTTCTTCCTCCGTTTGCTGACCTACATTGTTGTTTTTCATTTCTTCCTCATGCACTATTTTGGTAGAATATTCTGTAGTGCAGGCTTCCTATTTATACATTCTTTTAACTTTTATTTATCATAGAAGGATTTTGTTTCATCTTCAAATCTGAAGGCTAATTTTGCTGAGTATAGAATTCTTGTTTGGCAACCATGTTCTTTCAGAGCCTGATATATAATGTTCCAGACCCTTGTAGCTTTTAGAGTCTGGGCTGAGAAATCTGCTGATATCCGTATTGGTTTCTCCCTATGTGTAATCTGCTGCTTTTCTCTCACAGTCTTTAAAATCCTATCTTTATTTTGTATGTGAGGCATTTTCATTATAATGTGCCTTGGTGTGGATCTGTTGTAATTTTGTGCCTTGGTGTTCTGTAAGCCTCTCGTAGTTGATTGTACACTTCATTTTTTAGGTTTCAGAAATTTTCTGATATTATTTGATTCAATAGTTTGTTCATTCCTTTGGTTTTTTTCCTCTGTGCCTTCCTCAATCTTAAATCTTAAATTAAAAAAATAAATCTTAAATTTGGTCTTTTCATGATATCCCATAATTCTTGGAGATTCCATTCATGATTTCTTACCATCTTCTCAGTTTGGTCAACTTTATTTTCAAGATTAAATATTTTGTCTTCATTGTCTGAGGTTCTGTCTTTCAAGTGATCTAGTCCATTGGTGGTACTTTCCTTTGAGTTTTTATTTGGTTTATTGTTTTTTTCAGCTTAGGGATTTGTTTGGCTTTTTTTTTTCAGGATATCTCTTTGTTAAAATGATCTTTTGCTTCCTGCGGTTGCTCTTTCAGCTGCTTATTGGAGTGATCATTCATTGCCTGCATTTGCTCTCTTATCTCATCCTGTGCTTCAAGAATCATTTTAATTATGTATATTCTGAACTCCTTTTCTGACCTTTCTTCTACCATGCTTTCATTGGATTCTATTAATGTAGAATCTTGTTTTGTTTGGAATACTTTTTCCCTTGTTTTTTCATGTTGTTCATGTATTTTCCCCTCTAGCAGTGCAAATCTTGGGTATTGCAATTTCCCCTATAGGCTTATACTGACCCTGCGGGTTTCCAAAACGTCTTCTTTAGGAGAGAGATCAATATTAGCAGCACCTAGTACAGACAATTTGCAGCCCTAAACCAAAATCCCTGTGAGGACATTAACAATATTGTCATAATAAACAGAGAGGATGCATTCAATTATTATCAACAGTATAACAAATAGATTTGCAGTAAGGTCTACAGTTGCTAATGGAGGACAAAGAGGATGGGAAGAGGTGTGGCATGTACCTGTTAATGGGTTTAAAAAAGAATATATAGAAGTTCTAGATTGTAGGAAGAGTGAAAGTGTAATCAAAAGAAGTTGGTTGTTAGCATGAGAAAAGGGAGAAGGAGACTCTGAGGAAACAGGTAAGCAAAAGGAAAATAGAACAAGAAAAATAAAGAAATAAAAACTTAAAAATTTTCAAAAAGGAGATAAAATTTTCTACACTATCACAGTTATTTACTATTCAAATCTCCCAGTTTTTAGTAGCCTGATGTATGAAAGGTACCTGATAATGAGCTTCCAGTCTCCAGCAGGCATCTCAGGATGGGATTGACCCCACCTAAAGTTGGCAACTTCAGCTTCCAGGACAATCCGAGATGGCTGCACTGCCTTTCAAATGTGTTCCAAATGGGGAACTGCAGTATGGGGCGTGGATGCCGAGTCCTTGTGGGGTGCGGTTCGTTGGGCCAGGGGTCCTGGAGGTAGGGTGCGGTCGGTCAGGCCAGGTGGTCCTGGATGTGGGGTGTGTTCCCTGAGGTTGAGGAGTAGTAGGGGTGCAGTCAGTTGGTACTGGGGTCCTACTCATCCTGGATGTTGTCCCAAGATGGCGGCAGCCATGTGTAAATAAACTTGTGGGTACTGTGAAAAGTGACTTTCAGGCAACAGCAGGCAGGTGGCAATCCTCTGCAGTCTGTGTGTGATCTGCAGGCTAGTAGAGGATGATTGGCAGATGCACTTCAGGCAGTGAGTGCTGGGTAGGTGAAAGGTAAGTGATGGACAGACAAAAGGCAGGCATGTGGGCCAATGGCGGTTGATAGCTAGCAGTCTGTGAGCAATCTGCACTCAAAAAGTAGTCAATATGCTGGCAGACTATGGGTGATCAAAGTGGACCAAAGGGGTAAACAACAGGGGATCAATAAGTAGCAAAGATTGCCTCACAGAGAAACAGATTTTCCTTTGCTTGAAACCGGAGGTATGGAGTGACAGGGGACGCAGCTTCCCTCTAGTCTGCCATCTTGGATCCAGCTTCCATCTGTTTTAAAAATTTTGAGACAGTCTCCTAGGCTGGCTTCAAGCTTGGAATCCTTCTGTCCCAGCCTGAGTCACTGGGATTATAGGTGTGTGCCATCACACCCAACCAAACTGAAGTTTATATATAGCCTAATATCTATAATTCTTTCTCATACCACTTACATTTTTATAAGCGTTTGTTGGCTTAAAACAGAGAAAATACAAAGTGTTCTAGCCAGTTTATTCTGTCAGTGCTGATTATTGTCACACCAGTTCTTTTTAACCGATTACAAACTCTTGCTTTTGCATGTAACATTAGCAGTTTTCACAATATTTAGTCTTTTTATAAATATATTATGCTTTTGCTAGCTAGTAGAATTTCTTCATAGAAATCACATAAGGAGATTAGTTCTTTCAATTATGTAGAGAATGCTTATAGAGTTCTTATTTTGAGAGTATTTCTTATACTAGTGGTGCATCTTTGTTGATATGATAGTAACCTCTGTGGTTGTGTTATTGTCTTTCACAGATGCTCAGTAGACATTGAGCTGGGCTTAAAAATGGCAGAACTGAACTTTTATGAACTGCTAATGTTTAGTATCAGTGGGCCTCAGTTTCCTGATTTGTAAAATGGTGAAAAGTACCTCATAGATTTATTAGGATTAAATGAGAACATGCTTATAAGATTCTTAAAAGATTAGCACGCACCTTTATTTGGAGAGTTAGGAAGGAAAATTCATTGAAAATACTTCAGTCTTGTATAAATATGACATATCTTTTCACCTCTATCCTGTTTCTGAGTTACTGTTTTCTGGTCAACCTTACCCCACAGTTTTAACACTATCTCTTGAAATAGGATAATTGAGCCCCATTTTTCACATGGATTTTGCGGGGAGATAAATAACAGTAGGTTATGTAGGGATGATTGCCTGACAAGTCAAGATCCCTGTGCCTTTTTTTAAATTCAAATACTCAGCAACTCCCTTCTTTTTTGTTCATTGGAATTACATCAGCCCCATGATACAACCCATAGTCAGAATTTGTTTTTAATCTTGGTGGTTTAAACATTGAGCTACTACTTTGTATTTGGGTTCATTTGATCTTCACAACAAACTTAGTATTACCAATTTACCAAAGAAATTGAAGCACAGGGAAAATACAGTCACAATGATGGTGATGTTGGACTAAGGTATCAAACAAAGTCTGTAACTCCCCAGCTTATGTTCTAACCCTTACATATAAGATTATATGGTGTTAATTATTTAAAGGACAAAATTTAGAATAAACTACTCATAATACAGAGAAGGGCCGAAATGATGTGCTTTCTTGCCCTTTTCTGTCATTTGCATTCTCTCTTTGCTAGTTGTTCAGGGACGAGTGACAGTTCTGTGTCCAGTGCTATGGTTTGCATGTTTGAACTGAGGGGTTTATATGTTGAAAGCTTAGTTCTCGGTGTGGCGATGAGTTGAGGTCTAGTGAAAATTTTCATGAGTGTTTGTTGTTATAAAACCTGAACCTGAACCCTCAATCATTCTTTGGCTTCTTGTCTTGTAATCTACATGTACTTCCACCCTTTTGGTGCTATCCACCATAAGGTGATGCAGGTAAGGAGGCCCTTGCAAGAACCAGCGCTGTGTAGTTTGAATTTTCAAGCCTCCCACACTGTGAACTGAACAAACTCTTTTCTTTATAATCCTCAGATATTTCACAATAGTAGTAGAAAAAAGGACTGATAAACCCCCCCAGAAATGAAGGGGGGGGAGAACTAAGAATATGAGTGCTAAAATTCCCAGTGAATCTATTTATACACAAATGTGTATCTGACTATACTTAACCCAAGAGATACACTTAACTCCCAGGAACTTCCCATTCATTTTGAAGCAGCTCTTAACCCCTTTCCCAATTGCCCCCTTTTGGTATTTAATCTGTCTACCTCCATTTCAGTGAATTTGGGTTATTTGTAGAACTCACCAAGGTTTGGCAATTTTGTTATGTGGTTGAATGGAAGATATTGCAGTATCCCTCAAATAAGGAACTAGGTGCTCAGTTCCTTGTCAGTAGACTCAGAGCAAAACATGCCTTTTAGGAGGACTGATATAACTGCTTTTCTCTACTCTTAAAACTGTAATATGAAACCAGAACTAAAACAGGATGGGCTTACGATATTCCTGGTGCTTGGGCAGGCATGTGTGAGTATGAGCTTCCAAATTGCATTGTTACTCTTCACTGTTCTCTCTCTGGTATTTTCTCTGACTTTTTGCTGTAATTCAACTAGAGGCACCTTTGATCTTCCCCAGAATGACTGGTGTTGGGATCAGAAAATTGTTTTTCTCTGTAATTTGACTGGGTTTTACATCTATCTGAGCATGAAGCCTGTTGGTTGGTTGGGTGGGTGGGTTTTTTGAGTTACAGCGTGCTAGAGGTGAAAAGTTGTTGCATAGCACTAGGCAGCTGGGGAATTTGTTAAAATTCACCCTGGGCATATTGAACTTTTATTGCACCATGTATATCAACTGTGGATTTTGAGATCAGCCATGGATACTCTGTCTCTGAGGAATAACCTCTAATTTGAGTTATTCTACAGTTGAAAAGGTTGCTGTGTGTCTTCCAAATTTATGAAAACAGAGGAACACCTGATGTTTACCTTTGATACATTTTACACCACACTTCTAGTTTGTATAATTTCAGGCATCTTGAAATATGAACTTGAAAACAATGTAGAGAAGACTAGCTTCAGGTAGAATATATTTTTTAATACAGTGGCAATCCTAGTATTATCTTTTCAACAGGATTTTGGAAGCATTTTATCATTGATAGAAAAAGATAAGTATGAATATTTGAAACAATTATTCATATAGAGCCTAATACACTTTCATATGCTGAGGAATAGTAATTGCTTCATATGGTGGCCTAGTACCCTCCTATTTCATAAGATGTGGATTTGCATTTAGACTTTGTAAAGAAAAGAATTTTGTAAATTAAAATTCTCTATATACTTAGTGTACAAATATCTGGGGATTTTTGTATATGAACTTCCTTTTAGAAAATATGTGCTTCTAAAAATGGCTGTTTTTTTTTAACTTAAAATTTGAACGTTCAGAAGAATACCTCCATGTTGTTAAATGTAAGCTACAGAAATATTTTGCTTTTAGCATTGCTTACAGCACATTCATTCACACATTATACTAGATTAAATAGATTGCTTGGAATTAATTTAAAAAGTTGTATTTTGCTCCCATTCATACCATAGCTCTGTGAAACCTTGGTTAGTTTGCCTACATTTCATCTATAATGCGAAACTATTGGCCTTGTCACTTGGAAAACTAAATGTAATTTTTTTTTTTTTTTTTGGTGGTGCTGGGGATTGAACCCAGGACCTTTCACATTTGATTCAAGGAAATTGTGTCAGTAAATTATTGGTCTGTTAAGTATGGGTTCTTTATTTGAAATTTAATGATAACCTGATAGATTGTCAAGTGAACCTCGTTCCTGAAGGTAGGGGTTCTGCCCAGAATAATGAGCAAAAATTGTTTTTCTTCTTCCTGAACTGAAATAGCTAGCTTATAGTGTGCCAGTTTCATTGTGGTTAAAGTTACTGATTTCTACATGTATATAAGTTTCTATAATTAAATAAATTATTCATTCACAAGAATTGTGGAATCCTCACCAGTGGAAACTTATTAGCTAATTTTAATGTTTACCATGCCACTTGGAGTTAGATTCATATGTAGTTCTTAATCTTCTGTTTCATATTGATTCAGTAAGATTTTCAGTAATAAGACTGAAGAAATGAGTGTGCATTTCTTTCTCTCACGGTTAGTTTATTTAAATTGAAACAGATTTGCCATTTGATTTTTTTATTTTTTATTTTTTTTCATAAGAAAGCTCAAGAAAACTTCACATTTTAAAGACAAGCCTGCCCTCCTCCTGTTCTGTCTCTGTGTTCTTAGACTTTTCTTCTTGATCAGTCTTACATCATCAGTTTGAAATTATTATACCCAGTTAATTTATTGTTTCCAAACTTCAGATTATTTTATAATCATTTCTCTTCCCATCGTAGAATTTTATTTTGATTAACAATGTCAATATGTTCTCATTTTCAAAATAATTCTCAGTTGCCTGTTTTTTACTTATTTAAGCAGCATATAAATTTCTGTAAGTATATAAATTGTTTATCTATAGAATTACAATAAGTAGTTAGTAAACCAGTAACCATTGTGATATAGGCAAAGAAACAAATTCTGGCAGAGATCAACATTTCACATTTGAACAATGTGGACTTGAACTATGCAGGTCTACTTAATGTTGATTTTGTTTTTTGGGGATTTGCAACAATTTGGAAAAAATGCACAGATGAACCCCATAGCCTGGAGATAATGAAAAAGTTAAGGCAAAGGTAGGTGTATGTTATGAATGCATAAAATATTATAGTAGTCCATTTTATCATTTACTGTTATGATTTGGGTATGAACTGTCCCTGGAAAGCTCTTGCCCTCTCTGATTCCTAATTTCCATGAACTGAGCTGGGTAGTTTTCCTCTACTATTGTAGTTCACCATGATGTTGTGTTTTACTTTGGGCCCAGAGCCGAGGAGTTGGCTAACATGGACTGAAACATCTGAATCCATAAGGTAAAATAAACCTTTTCTCCTCTAAGTTGTTCTTGTTGGCTGTTTCAATTATAGCAGCAAAAAGCTAACACATTTACTACCATAAAATATGTATAAGTCTATTATAAAATTTAAAATTTGTCAAGAGTTAGATGCAGAAACCCAAACTCTACCTGGTACCAAAGTTGGGAGGAATGTAAGTCAATATAAAATATTACAATAACAATTAATAACATTAATATAACAATATTAAATCCTAAGTGCATAAAATTTACTGTTGCTTTTGCTGTGAGCTCAAGTGTTGCAAGTATCCACTTTAAGCACTAATACTAACGGTTTCCACATGAGCAATTTGCCTTGTCAGTAAAGTCTCTCCAGTAAATTACATATCAAGTAAAAAGTAATCTCTTGTGGTTCTTATGTATTTTTCACCATTTATAATACAAATAACATAAAATGTGTTAATTGATTATGTTATTGGTAAAGCTTCCAATCAACTGTAGGCTATAAGTTAAGTTTTGGGGGAGTCAAAACTTATAGGCAGGATTTCAACTGCTTAGGGTTACCACATGAGCCCCCATATTGCTCAAAGGTCAACTGTAAATCTGAGTAACATTTAAGTAGAAATTCCTTTTTACCCACTTGTAATTTATAATTTCATAGATAACCTATGCCATCTGATGAACCAGGGTTGAAAAAGAGAAAGTGCATTATTGAGATTAGTTAATCAGGATCATTTCTTAGGTGAGACTGTTTGATGTCCCCTTTGTTGGTGTGGGCATAAACTAAATATAACTTTGTTGGAGTCCAAACCGAGACCTGTCATGGTTTATTTCTACTGTGTTCCTTTCAAGTAACTTTCTGTGGCTCCTCTACTTACTGTTTCTGTCCTCTGACCTAGGCCAGCAAAAGGGTGTTTTATTTTTTATTTTTTTTAAGAAATTACATGTAATAATGTTTATAATGCCACCACCACAAGCTTATTTCATTAAAAGATATGAACTGGGCTGGGGAGATAGTCCAGTTGGTAGAGTGCTTGCCCAGTGCCGCAAAATAAATAAATAAATAAATAAATAAATAAAAAAAATAAAAGATATTAACTGCCACATTGTATGTAGTTGTTTAAACAATTGCAGCTGAAACTACATTTTGTAATCTGATATTTTCACTTCATTATAATCTTATCTATTTCTTTGACTTCTGTAATTATTTTGAGGCCCTATAAAATATTGTGTTTATTATGTGTATGTAAAGTGTTCAAGTAATGTTGAATGGTAGCTAACTTCTGATTTGTAAAAATACTAAAACTATTGAATGCTAAAGTGAGCCTTGTCTTTTACTAATTGATTTTTGCTTCTGTTAAATTATTTCCTTAGGTACATTCCAAGAAATTATTTACTTAGATCAAAGGATATAATGTTTGCTGCTATAGTATTCATTGCAGTCTTTTCAGCATTAGCTCTGCTTTTCTTTTCTTTTTTAAAATCATGTGGCACCTGTAGGTTACTTTAATGTGTAGCCAAGGTTGTAAAATGCAGCCTTAGTCACCAGAGGATTCTAAATACATTAAAATCTCTTGGGAAGTTTAGAAACACTGATACCTGAGGGTCACCTTTAGAGATTTTTATTTAATTGGTGTGATCTGGACATCAGGATTTTTAAAAGTTCTCCAACCATTTCTAAAGTACGGTTGAGGTTAATATGTTACTTTAAGATAACTGGCCTTAACATTGCATGTGAAAATTATTTCCTGAGAGTTACTTGTTGAACTGGGTTGGTGGCTTAAGTAGATTGATTACAATAAATATTTTTACAAGATCTTGAAAAAAAAAATGCAGCAAGGTGGTACTAGAACACAGCTTGGGCTTTTAGAGGAGTGTGGCCCTCCAGAATTCAGGGAGCTGATGTAGACCCTCAGGATAAGAAGCAGGGGAGAAAAATGTTCATGGAAGCTGTGGTGATCTAGAACTTGTTTGCTGTTCACCAAAATGTGTATTTAAAAACTTTTTCTTTGTTTTGGTTTGTATTCTCTGGTTATAAAATAGGAGAGTTAGTTTTGTGTGGTAGTATTAAGAATGTCAGCCCAAATCTGGGCTCCCTTACTTAATAGTATTAAGTCAAGTTATTCAGTTTTCCTAACTTGGAATTTCCTCATCTGCAAATTAGGATAGTAATATTCTCCTTCACAAAGGAGAATTAAGAGAATAAATGGGGTGATTCATATAAAGGGCATGATGGTTTAACTTGGTACATTGTTAAACAATTAATAAATATTATTGATACAAGGAAGTGGTTATGCTATATTCCCCTTGTTTGTGAAAGAAAATAGAAACTGTTTAATGAGTACTTGTAAATATATGAAGTCCATATATCTCTGTTTACCTATTTTTAATCCTTCTATCAACTGTCAGAACCACTTTTTTTTTTTTTAAAGAAAAGAAGTGAAAAAAAACCTCTGCCTCATTGTAGCTAAGTCACTTGTCTTAAATAAGACCATGGTATAAATGAGTCCACTCAGACCTCAGCACCCATCCTTTTTCTATCACAGCACCCTGTGGTTTTAACTATAAGGAAGACTCGGTTCCACGTAATTAGATAAATTTGTAGTGAATTGCTATGGCAAGTAGAGCATTTTTTCCCCTTAGGAAAAAGACAGGTACTGATTGGTGTCAGTTTCTGAATAGTGTGGTGAGCAGTGTGGGCATAACATTTTTGAACGTGTCAGAGTTGATATTTTAGTAGAATTTGTTTAATTTGAAAATAGGCAATGAGAATCTGGGCTAGGCATTTCTCCTACATTTTCACAGAAACTTACTAATGCTCATCATCCTGTTGAGTAATTAATCAGATGCTGGACTTTGGAACTTTCTTTTTTTGTCAGAGAATATGTTGAATGTTCTACCTGAAGTGGATATTCTTTTGACTCATAAAGAAGTTTTCCCTAAAGACCTAAAGACCTTTTTGCTGCATCTGCCTTCATGTGACCTTGAATACTGAGGCATTCCTAAAAAATAGATCAGCCCTTTCCACTGAAAGCAGCATTACATAATGAGGTGATCACAGACTTTGGGCCAGTTCATACATTTGAATCAAAGGTATTAATTCATTACTTATTGGTTATGTGCTGAGTAGGTAGGGTATAAATAGTTATTGACTGCCTACTGTGCACTAGGCACTATTGGGTACTTTCTGTATTTCAGTGGTTCATAGATGTTTTCTGCATTTTGATGATTTATGGGCATTTCCTTTGAGACTCAGTATCTCTCCCTTTATTTCCAAATTCCTGTCTCAGTTTCATATAAAATATGGTGGAGCTATTAAATAAATTAAGAAGACTAAATGAATATCATAAATTGGCACTCAATAAGCCTGACATTTATTTACTTTTAATAGTTTTATTTACTTAGTTTTTAGCTTAGAACAGAGTGTGAATATGAATAAGAAGCATGTTTTTTTTTTATATATGCAGATATGTTTTGAGATCTTGTAAGGCCCTGAATTTTTAAGATTCTGTCGTTTTTATCTTAATTAAGTTCTGATTTTCTTAATATTAACTAAATTTTCAATTGGGGTTGTTTATTCCATCTTTTATTCCCTTTGTATTTCTTTGTTATTGTAATTATTCAATCATATGAATTGCACAAATTCATTCGCTTCACTGTGACATTTCCACATAGCATGTATCATGTGTGGTATCCACTCTCCTTACTGCCCTCTTTTGTCCTCCCTTCTCTTTCCTCTCCCCTTAAACCAACTCCCTTCCCTAATAGTCCATCTTCTGTTTTTAGGTGTTTTTGTTTGTTTCCCAAGTGAATGAAAGTATGCTGTATTTCTCTATCTGTGATGGGCTAATTTTACTTAACATGATAACTCCAGTTCTAGCCATTTTTGGGCAATTGGAATGATTTCCTTCTTCAATAATTCACTGCATATATGTATATTATATATAACTAATATATATTATATATAATCCAGTGGGTTGAGACTGAAGAACTTTCCTGCGTACAGTTGTCACCTGCAGCAGTGGATTTTAACATTTACGTTTAGGAAACCCACCTAGAGCGATAAAGCACTTGCCTGGCATACGCAAGGCCCTCAGCCCAGCACTGAAAAAGATAAAAAGAAACCCACCTGGGGAAAAGAAAGATTTCTGCTGGGCATGATGGTGTTTCCCTGTAATAGCAGCAGCTTGGGAGGTTGAGGTGAGAGGGATTGCAAGTTTGAGGCTACCCTTGACAATTTAGCAGGACCCGTCTCAAAATACAGGGCCAGGGATATAGCTTAAGGGGTAGAGCACCTCTGGGTTCAACCCTCAGCACCATTTAAAGGAAAAAAGAAAAAAAAAAAAGGAAGATTTCTTGGCCTCACCGATTGCATTTCTATAAACTCATATGCAGAGCTTTCACTGCACTTTTGTTACCATATATATATATTTTTTTAATCCCAGAGTGGGTCCTTTATAGACTAAATAACAAGACCAAGCACCAGTTGACTACCAAAGAACACTTTTATTCTTGGCCAGGAATAGAAGTGGGAGATAGACTTGCAAATCAGCTTCTCCATTACAGGATGTGGGGAAGTTTAAAAAAATTTATATATAAATTATATACACATATAACAATCTGATACTTAGGTTATACTCACTTTTCACCAACTGCCCAGTAATAGTCTTTTAGGTAATTATTTTTGCACTTGATTTTAATCATGCAGTGGATGATTTAAAAAATCCAATTATGGCCTGGATTTTTAGTTTCCTTTGCCACCTGTGGCTTTTAAGCCCTCACTGCTTTTTACATTGGGTTGTGCTGGAATTAGTTTTTAGATTACTTTTCCCTCTCAGAGAAGGATGATCTCAAATCAGTTCTAAACATCTTTGGGGAAATAGAAGACTATTCTTACCCTTCTGCCCAGCAGTGCCATCCCAACAAATCTTTAAGTACCTATAATGTGCCAGAAGATTGTGCAGAGTAGTGGTGATCTGCAGTTTAGAAGATACATGGCCCTTGTCCTCATTAGGGTCACAGATGAGTGAGGAGATCATCACAGTGCAGTGCAACAGCCTTGCTGACATGTTCTACAGTCATGCTGGAAACCAGGTATAATTCAGGGCTCCCAAGAATGGTTGAAAATAATACATATTGCCTGTGGAAGATTGAAAGTTGCAAGTGATATCATAATATCACTTGGTCAGTGTGACAATCTCAGAGACATTGGTACTGACCAATGAAGTAGTAATGAAATAATGCATGTGCTGCATGACTTGCACAATAGTATTTTAATACCTTTTCCTTCAAAATCGTGGTTTTTCTCACTGGGATTTAGGATGGAAAGCAATAGAGGTATCTGTAGACTGACCTTCCTGCAGTGTTTACATTGCTTCACCTACAGATCTTCTTTTCACTTGCCTTTTAAAAGGTCTTAGTGGAGGTTATTGTACCTTTTAATTCACTAACTGAAACAACCAGAATTTCTAGTGCATTTGTGGTGTGCTTTTGTGTCCTGTCAGACTTGCTTTGGTTACAATAAAATCTTTGTGCACATTTTCCAAGGTAAACATGAAATACCTGGACAGAAATTGAAGGCCAACAGACAATTTAATTACTCACTGTAGACATGGGAAGGGCTTCTACTCAAGACATTGCCGAGTAGTTAGTCTATAAGTCCAAAGGAGATCGAACAAGGAAAGTAACGTTAGAATGGAAAAATGTGGTAGTTGTACATAATGAAATTCTGTACTTAGGGAATTATAGCACATTTAGGTGCACCATGGATTTTAGGTATGAACGAACCTCACTGCCCACCTAGGAGGGAGGGTGAATAGAGAGAAAGCAGGGTTTAGCCTTCTCTGCCATCATCGTAGCAACTGTTTCTGCATGTGATTTATCTCTGAAAGTGTTCACTTACTTAAAACTTGGAAAACTTGTATCTTAGATGTTTTTGTGAAAGTATACCAAGCCCCAGTCTCTGAAGTTCTTCACAGTTTCGTCTAAAACCTACGAACTGCTTTTATCACAGGTTTTTTTGCTGTCCATTTGTTGCATGCTTTGGGAACACAGGCTTATGTTAACTTTAAGTTAATCTCACTCCAATAAGAATGGCAGTTATCAAGAATACGAGTAGTAAATGTTGGCAAGGATGTGGGGAAAAGGTTACTTATACATTGCTGGCGGGACTGCAGATTGGTGCAGCCACTCTGGAAAGCAGTGTGGAGATTCCGCCGAAAATTTGAAATGGACTTACCTTTTGACCCAGTTATCCCACTCCTTGACCTATACCCGAAGGACTTAAAATCTGCATACAACAGTGATGCAGCCACATCATGTTTATAGCAGCTCAGTCACAATAGCTAAGCTATAGAACCAACCTAAGTATCCTACAACAGATGAATGGATAAAATGTGGTATATATACAAATGGAATATTACTCAATCTTAAAGAAGAATGAAATGATGGCATTTGCAGGTAAATGGATGGAGTTGGAGAATATCATGCTAAGTGAAATGAGCCAATCCCAAAAAACCAAAGGCCATGCTGATACATGATGGTGGGGGCGGGGTGGGGTAAGAGAAGAATGGAGGAACTTTGGATTGTGTCCAGGGAAATGGGGCAGGAGAGGGCGTGGGAAGGAAAGATAGTGGACAGAGACAGACATTACCCTATGTACATGTATGATTACATGAATGCTATGAATCTACATTGTGTACAACCATAGAGATGAAAAGTTGTACCACATTTGTGTACAGTGAATCAAAATGCAGTCTGTAAAAATAAGTGTGAAAAAAATATTACAAATCATACAAGAAAGGAAAATAGCCATATTGTATTACTAGATCAGCTATATGTAGACACAGTGTAGACACTGAATACTGATCTAACCAAAATTATAACTTACGAAGAGGAAAAGACAAACTGTGTACATGTGGTTTTGGGGAAGGAGGTGGATAGTAAGAGGAACACTGATTTATGTTGGAAAGTTGATTTGTAATACCTCCTCAATCTCAGCTCCCTCATTTCTCTTCTGTTTGTATGTCTGGTTCTGTGTTGTATTTTAAATGTTAGACCTGACTTTAATTTGTTATTCAAAAACAGTGGTAAGGAGAAATTGTTTTTATACTCCTTTATTTTTGTGTTTTGTACAGACTTTAGATCTTAAACCCTCAGTAAATTGTAACTTTAATAGACATCATTCCAAATCTAAAGAACTTGTATTCCAGTCAGAAGGATAAGACAGGTATATATAATTACCGTTAGGTAACGAAAAGAGGTTAATTTTTAAAAAGCATCAATAGAGTGATACAGTAAGGACCTTGTATATACCGAGGGGCACGAAGATCCTGAATCAGTAGAGAGATGAATGGAAAGACAGATAAGAAAACCAGACTGAGAGATGGATGGGTCATGGATAGGTTGGCATCCCTGGCAGATACGTTGTTTCAGGAATGGGCAATGTGTTTCAGTTTGGCTCCGCAGTGGCTTATAAGAAAATGAGTTGTGGCTGGAAAACAACACCAGTGCTGTAAGGTGGAGAGTGTCTGTGCTAGGCAGAAGAGCTGTTGGTGTAGCATGGCCTGTGAGAGTACCATTATTAGCCCGGCAGCCCTAGTCATGAATTTCTGTGGCCATCTGCTTTATATTATCCATACAGTAGAATGGTTAAGGTTAAGGGCTGGGGAGATAGCTCAGTTGGTAGAGTGTTTGCCTGGGTTCAATCCCCAGTACTGCAAAAAAAAAAAAAAGAAAGCAAGCCTTGGTGATATGGGCCCACAGAGTACATGTGTTGCTCCCAGTGCAAAAAGAACAAATAAAAAGAGTTGTTTTCCCTCACAGAGGGAAACTTAAGAACAGAATAACATCACTATTACTCTAAAAAAAATTGTAGTAGATTTGAAGGGTGTTGGAGGTTCTAGGGCAGCTGGCTTGTAAATAAGAGTAGTAGCAAGAGTCCAGGTAATATAAGCAACAAAGTTTTGAGCTAGAGTAATCCTTACAGGAACTTAAATAAGGGGATTCTTGGGAGAAGCATTGCAGACGTGGAATCTACATAACATTCTGAACAAGGGAAATAATGTTATTAGGGATAGCAGTGACTTCATTAAAGGAAGTAGATTTGGATTTGCTGGTTTTGGGAATGGATGGGGGAATATAAAATTGAGGTTTAAAATTTGAGTGTGCCCCCTAGACATCTTGGTAAGGGCATTTATCAAGTAGTTGGAACTGGAGTTGTGAGGCAGGAACTCAGACTTTGAGGCTAGACTGAGATTGGAGGTGAACTGGGATTGTGAAAAAGGATGAGTGAAACTAGGACCAAGTTCAGAGATGATATTCACATGGATGTGAGAGAAAGAAGAGTCAGGGACAATAGTAGATGAACAGATAGTGTTTTGTGGCTGCCCCATGAGAATAAATTTCAAAAGAAGACTCAGATTAATATTTTAAAATTCTGTGAAAATAAAGGATGATGGAGACAAAGAAAGGACACTGGATTTTGAGATTTACTTGGTATCAATTCTGTGACAAAGAAGTTTTAGTAGCAGTGGGATTGAGTAAGAGCCACATTTTGAAGTCTGAAAGTGTTAAGTGAGCGACTCCTAAAAGGGAGAGTAAGGGAAGGACTGAAACAGAGTGGTTCAATGGCATTAGGTCAGGGTTCCTCAACCCCAGCACCACTGACATTTTCGGCCTGAGAATTCTTTGTTGTAGGAAACCACCTTCTCCCCCAAGTTGTAACAGTCAGGTATGTGTCTCCCACATTGTTAGATTCCTCAGGTGAGAACAAGTGGTCTACAGAGTTATTAGGGTTGCTGCTGCTTTTACCCTCAGCAGCAGTCCCCTTTGCTACCAGGAATGCTTTGTCCATAGTGGGTGGAAAACTAAGGACAGCTGGGACTTCAGGAGAGCTGGAGTAAATAAAGCAAAACTACTGTCTATAGAGAAGATATATATTGAAGTTAGGGTGGATAACAGCTTTTTTTTTTTTTTTTTTTTTTTTTTTTAGATGATTATTTTAGCTCGTGTTAGAGGGCCTTGAGTCTCTTATTAAGAGTGAAGTAGAGGAGGTTAATGTTTGGCATTTGTGGAAATTATAGAAAGTGTAACCCTTATGAGGGGACGGGGATACTGATGTATAGGTGAGTAAAAGCATTACTGAATAGCAGTGAGATCTGAATAGGAACTTTAAAAATAATAGTAAAAACATTTAACATCCTAAGGTAGAAGAAAACCTGTAACGCAACAACACTGACACTATTTTTATGTGTGTATTTTACTAAGGTTGATCTACATTTCTTACCCTTTTTATTTTGCTTATTTCACTGAACATTGTAGAGTTAAAAGATCTTACTGAACTGTTACTTCAGTTATTTTTCAGTTATTTTGTAATAGTCTATAGATCTGTCCTTTGATTTGTCAGTTTTCTAGTTACTGACAGGCTGTTTTCAGTTTTTAATGCTGTTACACCTAAAGTTGCTGCAAACATTCTTATGCATAGAGTTTTGCCAACTTTTTTAGTGGACCCAGTAAGGGTTTTTATATAGGCTTCATTCAGAGCTGGAGATGTATTTATTTAAATGTTACCACATTTCAAGGGTTCACCCCTGCTTTTGCTATCTTCTAGGTGTCTTCCTTGTCTTTTTTGCTCTTCTCTCCCTTGCTAAATATATAAGCTCCCAAAAGGAGAGGGATTTTGGTTTGTTTCAACAGCACCTTGAAAGTTGCCTGGCACATAAATACTTGCTGAATGAATGAATGCATGGTTAGATTTGCCTAGACCTGTAGGGTAAGATGGGGTTAGATGAGTGTCAGTAGCAACAGATATTCATGGAAGCCAGCGAAGAAATAATTGCAGTGACAGGTTTTTAGAGGAGGCAACCCAGGTCCCTGGGGACCATGAAATGAGAGACTGAAAAGTTAGAAACTGGAGGTAATATGACAACCAAAGCATATTCCTCTGGAAGGAGAGGATGGGAGAGGTAGAAGGTAAATAACTTGTGGTTAGAGAGGGAAAGTTCCCAAGGTTTAAAGAGTAGAAATGAAACAAACTGAGAATTAATCAACTCACCTTGAAAGTTGAGTTTACAAAGGAATTGTCTCCTCATTTGGTGTAACTGATTGACTTTTTAAGTCAATTGAGCTTTTTTTAGTTTGCAAAACATTTTAATCTTTTACTATAAAATGTACCTTACACAAAAATTGAAAACTAGAAAGAATGTGTTTTTCCTTAATCCAAATTTCCCAAATATTAGTGTTTTCCATATTTTCATTATCATTCATTCTTTTTAAATTTTATTCTAATTAGTTATACATGACAGTAGAATGTACTTTGATACATCATATATCATGGAGTATAATTTCTCAGTCTTCTGGTTGTACATGATGTAGAATCACACTGATTGTATAGTTATATATGTATATAGGGTAATAATGTCTGATTCGTTTTATTTTCTTTCCTACCCCCATACCCCCTCCCCTCCCTTCATTCCCCTTTACCTATTCTAAAGTAACTCTGTTCTTCCCTGGACTCTGCCCCCACATGGTGAATTAGCATCTGCATATCAGAGAAAACATTTGACCTTTGGCTTTTTGGCTTATTTCACTTAGCATGATATTCTCCAGCTCCATCAATTGTAATTGCATTCTTCTTTAAGGCTCAGTAATATTCCATCATTTATTTATACAAACACACACATGACATTTTTTTAATCCATTCATCTGTTGAAGGGCACCTAGGTTGGTTCCATAGTTTAGCTATAGTGAGTTGGGCTGCTGTAAACATTGATGTGGCTGCATCACTGTAATATGTTGGTTTAAAGTCTTCTAGGTATATGCCAAGGAGTGGGATAACTGGGTCAAATGGTGGTTCCAGTCCAAGTTTTCTGAGGAATCTCTATACTGCTTTACAGAGTGGCTGCATCAATTTGCATTCCCACTAGCAATGTATGAGTACACCTTTTAACCCACAGTCTTGCCAACACTTATTATTGCTTGTATTTTTGATAATTGCCATCCTGAATGGAGATGAAATCTAGAGTAGTTTTGATTTGCATTTCTCTAATACAAAAGATGATGAACATTTTTTCATATGTTTGTTGATCGATTGTATTTCTTCTGTGAAGTGTTCAGTTCCTTAGCCCATTTATTGATTGCATTATTTGGTTTTTGGTGCTAAGTTTTTGAGTTCTTTATATATCCTGGAGATTAGTGCTGTATCTGAGGTGCATGTGGTAAAGATTTTTTTCTACTCTGTAGGCTCTCTTTTCACATTATTGATAGTTTCTTTTGCTGATAAGAAGCTTTTTAGTTTGATTCCATCCCATTTATTGATTCTTCATTTTACTTCTTGTGCTTGAGGAGTCTTGTTAAGGAAATCAGATCCCAAACCAATGTGGTGAAGATGTGGGCCTACTTTATCTTCTATTAGGCCCAGGATCTCTGTCTAGTACCTAAGTCTTCGATCCACTTTAAGTTGAGTTTTGTGCAGGGTGAGAGAGAGGGATTTAATTTCATTTTGCTGCATATGGATTTCCAGTTTTCCCAGTACCATATGTTGAAAAGGCTGTCTTTCCCCAGTGTATGTTTTTGGTGCCTTTGTCTAGTATGAGATAACTGTATTTATATGGATTTGTCTCTGTGTCTTCTCTTCTATACTGTTGGTCTACATGTCTCTTTTGGTGCCAGTACTACGCAGTTTTGGTTACTGTTGCTCTGTAGTATAGTTTAAAGTCTTCTTACTGAGAATTGCTTTGGCAATCTGGGTCTCTTATTTTTCCAAATGAATTCCATGATTGCTTTTTCTAGTTCTTTGAAGAGTATCACTGGGATTTTAATGGAAATTGCATTATCTATATCACGGTTTTGGCAGTATGACCATTTTGACAGTATTAATTCTGCCTATCCAGAAGCCCTCAAAGCCCTAGAAAAAGAGGAACAAATCAACACCAAAAACAGAAGACAGAAAATAATTAAAATCAGAACTGAAATCAATGAAAAGGAACCAAAAGAAACAATTCAAAAAATTGACAAAACAAAAAGTTGGTTCTTTGAAAAAGTAAAATCGATAAGCCCACACTAACGAAGAAAAAAAGAGGAAAACTTAAATTACTAAAATACATGATGAAAAAGGAAATATCACAATGGACACGACTGAAATACAGAAGATTACTAGAAACTATTTTGGAAATTTATACTCCAATAAAATAGAAAATCTTGATGACATTGACAAATTTCTGGAGACATATGACCTACCTAAACTGAATCAGGAGGACATACCTGATTTAAACAGATCAGTTACAAATGATGAAATAGGAAACACCATCAAAAGCCTACCAGTCAAGAAAAGCCCAGGACCAGACAGATTCTCAGCTGAGTTCCATAAGACCTTCAAAAAAGAATTAACACCAGTACTCCTTGAAGTATTCCTTGAAATAGAAAAGGACGGAACCTTCCAGACTCATTCTATGAGGCTAATATCACCCTGATACCAAAATCAGACAAAGACATACCCATGAAGAAAACTTCAGACCAATATTCCTGATGAACATAGATGCAAAAATTCTTAATAAAATTCTGGCAAATCATAGAAAAAAGACAGTGCACCAGACTGGGGTTGTGGCTCAGTGGTGGAATGCTTGCCTGGCACTTGTGAGGCACTGGGTTTTGATCCTCAGCACCACATAAAAATAAATAGGGGGAAAAAAAAAAAAGGTATTGTGTTCATCTACAACTAAAAATTAAAAAAAAAAAGAGTGCTCCATGATCAAGTAGGGTTTATCCCAGGGATGGAAGGGTGGTTCAACATTTGGAAATCAGTAAATGTAATTCATCACATCAATAGACTTACAAACAAGAATCATATGATCATCTCAATAGATGAGAAAAATCATATCTTAAACCTTAAAATGCTAAACCCAAGGCCAGCTTAATTCTAAATGGAGAAGAATTGAAAGCTTTCCATCTAAATACTGGAACAAGACGAGGATCCCTCTTTGACCACTTCTGTTGAACATAGTCCTTGAAACTCTAGCCAAAGCAATTAGATGAAAGAAATTAAAGAGATATGAGTAGGAAAAGAAGAACTCAAACTATGACTATTTGCTGATGACATGATTCTGTATTTAGAAGATCCAAAAAGTTCCACCTGAAAACTTCTAGAACTCATAAATGAATTCAAAGTAGCAGGATATAAAATCAACACCCATAAATCATAGGAACTGATATGTTCCTATACATCAGTGATGAATCTACTGAAAGAGAAATTAGGAAAACTACCCCATTCACAATAGCTCTAAAAAAAGGGTACTTGGAAATCAGTCTAACAAAGAGGCGAAATATATCTACAGTGAAAACTACAGAACACCAAAGAAAGCAATTGAAGAAGACTATTGAACTTTTAAGGGACTATCTTAGAGAGAGTTTTTATTTGAGGTTATTTTACCCCAAGTAGAGTAGCTTGATATATGCATAAAACGTTTAGCACAGTATATGCCATTCTTATTTTAAGCAACTGTTAGGCAACCTTTTTCTGTGTGTGTGGGATGGGGGCACTAGGGATTGAACCAAGGGGCACTTTACCCCTGAGCCAGCCCTTTTTTATATTTTAGTTAGAGACAGGGTCTTGCTAAGTTGCCTAGGGCCAGCCTCAGCCTCGCAAGCTGCTGGGATTACAGATGTGTGCCACTGAACCCGCCTTAGGCAGCCATTCTTGAGTATGGAAATTGCTGTAGTGTTCTTTGGAATAGCCTTAATTGTTACCTGGAAGTGCATGATTTTACACTTTTTTAAAGGTTTTCCACTGCAGCACACTTTTGAGATTTCATTTATCTGAAGTGAGTTGTCAATGACAGGTATGTTTTATTAGGGGGAAAAAAACTCCAGAGAGACAGTTGAAGTACTTTGTGTCTCTATCAGTGGATAGTACATCTATTCTGTTTTAAATTTTGTTTTATAACTGTTTTTTTTTTAATGCTGTGTTGAGGATTGAACCCAGTGCTTTTGCACATGCTAGGCAAGCACTCTACCACTGACCTACAACCCCAGTCCCAACTTCTTAATTGTTTAGTTTCTTTCATTTCAAAAAACATGACACTGATGTCAAATATAACCTTTCTCTTCACCTAGAATCTCTTAAGATTCTTTACCATTGTACTATCTCTTAAGATTCTTTACCAATGTACTGTTTGCTTAGGTGACATTAATACATGTAATATGGGGGACTCAAAGGCATGAATGTTAAATAAAGA
The DNA here is from genome assembly GCF_902686445.1 of Sciurus carolinensis. Lineage (NCBI taxonomy): Eukaryota > Metazoa > Chordata > Mammalia > Rodentia > Sciuridae > Sciurus > Sciurus carolinensis. The sequence goes on along the minus strand of NC_062214.1, from coordinate 58,964,536 downwards.
ATATTCCAGATAAGGAGGGAAGCGCTAATCAAAAGCATAATCTATTATTGTACCTAATCTTTGAGCTACTAGGTTTCTACTCAGAATGATGTTTGAGAACTGTTTTCAGTATTTTTAAAGGATTAAGAAGAAACAGGATTTTCTGATAAATACAGAAAAAAAGATGAACAAGGAGGGAAGGCATACTAAGAACTATTTTTAAATGATTGAAAGCAGGTGGAGGAGTAACAGGCAACATCATTGTGTGATTTTTTTCCCATAGATGTTAAAGATGTAGTTCTTTTATTCTCATTCTTGAAAATCCCTTTGTGTACATTATGTAATTAAGGCCCAGAGAAATTAAAGAGACATATAATATCATGTAGCTAGGAATAACAGCCCTGGTGTTTGAATTCAGAAATCTCCAACTCTGTGCATTATACCTTATATCAAACTAACAATAAAGGACTGACACCAAGGATTAGATCTTCAGAAATTTATATATTTCTGTTGAATACAGAAAAGTCTGGTTAATACTTGAAATGTGTACCAAGTACTGTAATTGAGAATATGAGGCTTTATGGTGTATCATTCTGCTTTTATCACTGGTTTATCTTGTGCAATTCCTTCATCTGCTGTGAAAAACACAACAGATATTTTGGATTGTATTTCATGTAGGCATTATGAGTAGAAGCAAGGGTAGAATTAGACGTACTGCGACCTTTACAGAACAAATTGACTTGCCTTGATCAAAACAATTGCCTTTTAATAGTTGGAACCACATAGAGACTTCATTTTTTGAGATGTGCCAGAAATGCTTTGTTATATGCATGCCCTCTTGTCAGCTTTATTTGTATGATGTATGTTTGTAATGATATGAGTTGAGCACAGTTATCATTGTTTATTTTTTGTGGTGCTGGGAATTGAACCCAGGGTCTTACATATACTAGGTAAGCAATCTACCAGTGAGCTACATCCTAGCCCTGTTTCTTGTTTAAACTAAAAATAAAGATTTTGGAACCAAGAGTTTGATTCAAAACAGAATTTTATAATTGTATTGATAAGGATAGTATAATATGGTATTGTATAGTTTTCTCTGTAGTTGACTTCAAGAAGTTTGAGGGTGTTTTCCTCCACACACTACAAACTTTAAAGTACTGTTAAAGGGGTTGTAGCAACTGGGTCTTTCTTCCCAATACAATCAACTGTAATTAGTGTAAATTTTAACCTATTAAAGAGCAATTTTTAATAACTTGTTACTATTGCAAACCAGACTAAAACTATCTTTCTTATACATTTTTATTATTTGGTTTTTAGCATAATATTAACTATTTTGAGATCCTAAACTTCTCTTTATCTTGACCAAAAGAATATTTTTAGGGAGGAATCCTGTAGTTTCCATTTGCCCAATTCGTGACCTCTTAGGAGGATAGAGAAATTTGTTATATTCCTGTATCATTGGGGAGCAGTATAAACCAAAAGTTTGCTATTGAGCTTTAAAAGCAGTCAGGTTAGAAATGTGATATTACATTTGCAGGGTTAAACCTACACCTGGGAGGTTGAGTTTATATATTAACCATAGTTTGCTTATTTGCAGGGAGAATGCTAGAGAGCCAGACTCCTGGAGCAGTTTATCCTATGAAATCCCTTATGGAGACTGTTCTGTGAGGCATCATCGAGAGTTGGACATCTATACATTGACCTCTGAGTCTGAATCACATCATGAACCCCCATTTCCTGGAGACAGTTGCACTGGACATATTTTTAAACTTATGAACATCCAACAGCAACTAATGGTAAGGAATAAGGTTTTCATTTGCAGGTGTATGTATGCTCCTGTGTGTCCCTGCCTATTCCAGCGAAGCCTGCTATAGTTAAAACATAAAATGCCTCAACCAAAGATCATGAAACCTGTAAAGTAGTGTTTGTGGTATTAGATGGTACCAACTTAAGATAAAGAATTAGCATTAGGGTTGTGGCAGTAGGGGGCTGAGATTTTCAAATTGATTTTTGCCAGACTTCTGAAGTAATGAAAGACACTCATAGACACACACTGCAGATATAGAAATATCTAGAACTAAATTTTCCTGGCATAAAAGGAAATTTGTCTGTGTTTGATTTAATTTTATAGAATGAAATGAGGAAAAACAGTTTCTGAGATTGTTGCTAAAGAATAAAAACTCAGTTGACTCATTAATAAAGCCCTTTCACAGCTACTTTAATGAGTGATGATAGTGTTGCTATATTTAAACTGATAGTTACATGGTTAAAAAGATCACTAAAAGATTAAAGATTTTATAATCCATTCAAGCCTTCAAGATAAAGTTGTTGCCAGACATAAAAACATTACAGACTCCCTGGTAGCATTTATTATGGGTAGAATAGATGTCATATGGGTACATCTCTCTTAACCACAACATCTGAAAGACTGAGTTTAATTTTCCATGTTGTTTATTTCAGAGCTGATTAGATTTGGATACAGTTTATTAATAATTTCATTTAAAGTCATTTAGGGTCAATTCAATGCCAGAGGCTTCTTTGGGAGCAGGCATTATTTCTGAGACCAGCATGCCAAAAGATTCCATAGTAGGGTTATATAATGTGCCTGCCTCTGTCTTTCAGAATTGTTTGTTCCAAAACAGAAATTTTATTTTCCTTTTTGAAAGGGACTCTAGAAAAAGATTTTTTCCCCTTAGAATTCTTCTTTTTAAGTGAATGATTGTCTTCTTGAAAATGGCAATTAACAGATGTCAAAGCTACCAGAAAGGTATGGTAGAAAATACGAGCAGTTAATACTGTGGAGGATACATGTGTTAGGAGCGTCCAAAATTCTCCAGGTAACATCACTTATTTCTGCAGATCTCTGTTCTGTAATGTTCGTCAAATGTTGTGACCTGCTTTCATACTTTTTAAGAGACTGTTCTTTCAGTATGAATGGTAGCAAGTTAATTTTGAATACTCTTGAGTGTAGCCTGTAAGCTTTTCGTGAAAATCCATTTTTTTTTTCTGGTGCTCTCTAATACAGGGACTTTAATAAGGATGACACATTTTACTCTTTTATATGTAAATTTTTACAATGAATTCAGGAGATAGGAACAGTCTTGTGATACAGTGCTCAACATATTTACTGAATGACTAGATGATTGAGAGGACAGATGACAGTAGATATGCATAAGATTATTGTAGTTGTTCAAATAACGAGTGGAGAACAAACCAGATATTTAAAAATAATTTTAATGTATCGTACAAATAGTATTCCTGTAAGAATTGCTGAAATCATGATAAAAATTCACTAAAGACTCCCCTGTAATTTTTTTCTGTTTATCCTGAGACCGATCTACATACACACAAGAGTTTTACATAATTATAACAGATTAAGTATGTAAATTTGATTTTTTTCACATTATGTAAGTATTAGTTTCTGCTTATGCTATGGTCTTCATAGTTAACATTTATTATCACTTAGTCATATCACTGTTCTTGAAATTATGAACCAGTAGGTTAAAAAGTTAAGCTAGATTAGATTGGGCTTATTTGGGGGGGATTAAAGGATTCTTTGTAACTCCTCAGTGAGTGTTTAGGGTACATAGGCATCTGACTGCATGTCATGTTGTGGTTAAAAACTGTTTATGAAACTAGTTAGGATTGTTTTTACTTGAATTTATGAGACAGGATAGACGTAGACAGTGTCCCTCTAATGACCATATTAAAAAGTATCCTCAGTGACTCCTTTGAAGATGCTCATAGTGCTTTTTTAAAATAAGGTTTTTGTGACTTAGTTTTAATCTACTTTCTCACATAATTCAAACTATAGAAAATAATCACTGGGTATTTCCTAAGCCATTTTTAACATCCCAGTGGAGAGAGGAGAGAGGCAAGTGACAGCACAAATGAGAGATAATTAATTTGTATTTGCTTAGATCATTTTATCATGTGACCTTGGAAGGGCCAGAAGGGCAGTGAGTTCTGTTCAGTAGAATTGTGCTTATAGGTATCAGTGACATCTCTTCTCATGAATAGCCTTTTTAAAAAGTATCTTTGATTTCCTCCTAGAAAACAAACCTCAAGCAGATGGACAATCTTATACCTTTAATGATGACAACACAGGATCCTCCCAATCTGCCCAGTGCCACAGAGACAGATGGCCAGTTCCTTTTCTGTGCACCAGAGTCCTCAGATAGCCAGCAGCTTTCTTCTCTTCCTGAAGAGACTGTGAGCACTGTGTGCTGCCAGGGAAGCCCTGTTGGACAGATTGAGAATTCCTGTGATTTGTCAGGCGTAGTTGAGAAAGAGAAGAAAGACCATTCTTATAGGAAGAAAAATAAAGGCGTGGCAAGAAAAGGGGAAGAGGTGGAGCCAGCACCTATTGTGGACTCTGGAACTGTGTCTGATCAAGACAGCTGCATTCAGAGCATGCCTGACTGTAGAATAAAGGACACAGAAGGACTTATATCCTGTGGAAACAGAAATGAAGAAACTGGAACAAAGTCTTGTAGAATGGGCACAGACCAGAAGTTGTTGAGCATTGGAGGCAGTGTGCTGCAGGGAGATATAGTCACAGAGTTAGGCACAGCCCAGCATTCCTCTGGAGGTGAACTAACAGACAGTTCAACAGCACTCAGCAGCGCCTCACAGAGTGCAGGGCAAGTGGAACATAGCCTGGTGAACATAGCTGCTGCCATCCAGAACAGTATGCTTCAAGCAGGGGAAAGTACAAGGGAAAGACTTAAGAAGTCAAATATCAGCACAGCTGGATCCTGTGATGTACCAGTCATAAGTGAGCCTGTGGATAAGGTCAGTGTTCCAAACTGTGTCTTTGCCACAAATGCCGTGGGAGGTAACAGACCTGCTGAGTCTCCACTTGGATTTAGTCTTGGAGAAACCCCCATTGAAAAAACAGAAACTGAAACTTCTGGAAGTTGTGAGGAAAGTGCTGATGCTCTAGATCAGAATTCTCTGATAATTCCAGCTGCTCCAAAAACCAGGATTTCAGATGAATTAGAGCCTGACACTCCCTTAGCAGGCGGATGTGAAGCAGTGTCACCCTTGGATTTAACCTTTTCTGGGATAGAAAAAGATGTGATGCCAAACCAGAAATCAGAAATGAATTCATCTCATACTCAAAGCCAAAACAGCAAATTACTGGTTTGTTTTACCACTGGAGATGATAAACTCTCTGCTGACTTGGCATGTCAACAGAACATAGTGACTTCTAGTGGTGAATTGATTGCAAAACATTGCAGTGACATAGTCAGCCAACCTGAAAACACCACGAAAGGGCAGCCCAAGACACAAGACCCACCCACTGCCATCTGCCTTAAAGACCCACAGGTGAATACAATCATTTCAGACCCTGTAAGAGTTACCCAGGAATATGTAGATTTTTGTCCTCTCAAAGTTTTGAATAAAAAGGATCAAGGAAAAGATTTGAAACTAGATATGCCTTTAACAAATATGCTTGAGGTAGTTTCACCTCTGTATCCAGTTGTGCCTAAAACTGAGAAAGAACTGGTGCCAGACCAGGCGGTGCCATCTGACAGCACTTTCTCTCTGGCAGGCAGTCCAGGCAGTGAATCAGTAACCAAAGATGACGCACTTTCTCTTGTCCCCTCCCAGAAAGAAAAGGGAACAGCAACTCCTGAACTACATGGGACTTCAGCTTGTAGAGATGTCCCAAATGGAGAGGATTCGAATGATCCTGATGAACAGTTGTCAGAAGATAGGGCAGTAAACCTGTCCTTGCCCTCAGCTGCTGTGGAACTTCAGCTCAGCATGGGTAATACCAGTCCCATAAGACTTGGTGGGGAACTCGAAGGTCCTGGCCCCTCATCAGCTCCTGAAGTTCTGACTGACTCTTCTCTACTGAGTGTGGGTAAGGCCACTTTGATTTCTGATTCAATTTCCATTGAAGAAGGCAAAAATCTGGAAGTTCCAGAAAGCTGTTCAATACAGAGACAAGATGAGAAGGACAAAGCAGTGCCTTGTTCCTCCATTAAGGGAGACATACTTTCTTCAGGAACATTTCAGGAAGAGCAGAGACCACCATCTCCCGGACAAGAGACTCCAGGAGTCCATGAAAAACCTATTTTGACGGTCTGTGCTGAGGGCAAAGCACTTCAGCCCAGCAGTTCACTGGGCACACCCTCTGCTTGTCTTAAGACAGAAACTAAACATAATAAGGAAGTGGCCCCACAAGTCTCCCTGCTGACTGAAGGTGGGGCTGCACAGAGCCTGGTGCCACCAGGAGCAAATCTGGCTGCAGACTCAAGGCAGGAAGCCTTGAATACAGAGCAGAACAACTCACCTCTGTTGTCTGGTTTGGTGCCAAATGAGTCTGAGGCTCTTAACTGCAATCGACCTTTTTCTCTGGATGTTGGAGTTGAGAAAGCTGATTCCCAGGGGAAAACCAGTGTTCATGAGGTGAGTGGAAATGTGATGGTGGATATTGCAATGGTTAATGCTCTCCGAGGTACTGCCAGACCCAGAAGAAAGGATAAATCACACAACATCCCAATTTCAGAAGTTTTGTTGAGCCAGGAGAAGAATATGATCCAGAGTTTGCCAGATTTACCAGACAAAGGTATGACTGGACTACAGGGAGCTGCAAACCCAGGGATAGTACCTCTTGACTGGAAGACAGGGCAGCAGGAGGGCAGCAGCTATTCTCTGGGTGACTCCAAGGAGGCACAAATGGAGGAGGGAGCATTGCAGCCTGTTGCCAAGGAGCTCCCCACAGAGACAGGGCTCTCAGCTCTTCATGGCAAGGCCTCCACTGGCATGAGAGAAGTCACACAAACTTTGACTCCAGGCAAAGAAAGGAGACATTGCATGATCTCTCCTGAAGCTGTACATGTGCCTGAGGGGGCAGACTTGCTAGAGGAGGCTGCATACCGTATAGTGGAGGCTGTCATCAAACAAGTCAAAGCCTCAGGAGTGCTGGTTCCTGAGGGGGAAATCAGTCACTTATCAACACCTGGTCCTGATCTGGACCCTCGGACAGAACAACTGACGGGGAACCTTGCAGGATGTTTTGCTGGAAGGGAGGAGCCAGAGATTGGTCTGCCTGAGCAGGCAACAGGTAAGCAAAGCAAAATACAAAATTAACAGTTCAAGAAGCAGATTTCCTTTAGAGTCTTGGAATGTGCTGGTAAAATACAGGCATCTTTGATGTTTTAAGATCTTTCTTGCTCATTGGGTAGGTTGCCAAGTGAATAGTCACCACCATCAAGAGATGCATGTCATCTTGGGGTTGGACAGATTTTGCTTCCTGTATTGTAGACTCACAGCTTGATTACTTAAGCCTGTAAATGTTCTGTAACACTGGAGCGGTTGCGGCTTTCCAAACTGGAAGACAATGCCTAAATCACAGATACTATAGGTGATGAAGGAATTTAGCAAATGTTTTTATTCGCATGACCTAGTCCTTTTCTTTAGAACCATAGAAAATAGTACTGAAAATGATGTGTTTTATTTAAAAGCCTGAAACTCTTCCTGTCATTCTATCTGTATTGTGAGAAAATTTAGAGTCAAGAGTGGTTTCATGAACAGCTGTAAATAAGTATCATTTTAAGCCCAACATCCAAATTGGTGGCATTAGGTCATTGGTTTGACTGAGGAGGCTCCCTCCTTTTCCTGCCTGAGAAGCAAAACTCCAGTTCCATTGCTTAGTGCTTTTGAGCAGTCTGGGAATTCAGGACCCTGCACAGCGCAGAGGATAGGATGCAGGATTTCCGCCCAAGCCCAGTCTGCTGAGCTGCTGTCACCGGGCAGACCTTGTGTCTGCTTATCTTGGTGAAGCAGCTGCACTGAGCAGATTGCTCATACGGTAGCCTGTTCCATCTACGGGTAACCATGTCCAAAGACAGCAAAGAGAAACCACTGTTGCTCAGTGGAAGTAAACTATCAGAATAAAACTTCTTATTGAGGGTTGAGACTGAAGCTGAAACTGGAGTCAGTCTCTGTCTTGACTTCTGAAGTCTTTAAAGGTCAGTTGGATGCATATTTTTATACCACAACCTGCTACCAGCAATAGACAGAACTATCTCCATGACTTCCTCTGTGCTTTTGTAGGTAAGAGGTAGCTTGTTTATCTTTATTATATGATTTTTTTGGTATTTGTTTTTCCCTTTTTAAATTTTGACAAGCTTTTAAAGTGTAGTACATATTAAGAGTGTGGGGGTGGGGTATGGTGAGAAATGGAGCAACAAAAACAGTTGCTTAGGAAGAAGTGCAATTTAAACACAGTGTTTATTTTCCTTGGGAAAGCTTTTAGCCATTTTGCACCTCCTATCCCTTCCCGGTTGGGGTATTTAAGTAATCAGAAGTAGAATTTTTGGTGACTTCAGGTTTTTAGATTTATTAACTCTTTAGATTATTATAATAGAAATTTGTTGATTGCTGTCTCAGAATTTAAATGAAAAGGTCTCTAATATTTTAAATAAGACACAAGAACAAGTCTATTTTGGTGCCACTGGCAGGTTGGCATTTCAGAAGAATGGGAGTGGCTGTAAGTTGATGCCTGGTTATGTTCTTTTAATTTGGGTGCTCTGTCCTTGGCCATATGGGTGGAATTATTTCTTCTTCTGGCTCCATGGTGAGAATTTAACCTAAGCAACTATGTACTATATGGGGTTTTTGTCTGTGGTGCTCTATGAGAAAAGCTGAAAACAGAGAATTTTAGACTAACTGTAGTGAAGATACTAAGAAATGTTTTAAAATTTTAAACTCTTTAAGAAGGAAGAAAGTACCAATCAAAAATTTATAAATAAATGAACAGAAGGAAATTTAAAAAGGAAGAAAGATAGGAAGTTTCAGCAGTGTATATGAGTTTGGGGTTGGTATAGTTTGTGTAGGTAAGTTACTTGTCCTGCTACCAAAAGGTGTTATCATAGGTTTGATGTACTTATGATCTCAAACTACAGAGAAAAGTATCTAATGATGAAGAAATCGGTGCCTTTTTCAGAAATTAGGACTGGGAAAAGTCCCTGGTCACATTACCCTAAGAAAAAGCACCTGAGTCTGATCTCAGAGCCAAAGGGTATTTCCTAGGAAATTTACATTTCATTTGTAGCTTTATGTTGTTTTATGAGAGGAAACATAGGTTTAGCTGCTGATTTGGAAAGAGCCAGGTAGAATGAAGGGGATGTGATCTTTTACCCATCAAAAGCATTGATCACATGCTTAGGAAGTTGGTGGTGCCTGATTGAACCATGCCAGTCCCGCAGAGCTTCCAACACCCCTCAAGTCTCCGTAATCACTGTTTACCATTGCAACTGGTTGCTATGTGCCAAGATACATATTTTCTGTTTTGGGGTATTGGAAAGTAAGGTTGTGCCAAAAATCACATCCCCAGATGAATAAAATAAAAACACCTACTCCTCCAATTACTCTTTTGATAAAGGGGTTTTTCTAAAGGCATTGCGCGGTGAGGTTTTTTTTAACTTTACATTTTATGAAACCTAGATTTTGATACTCTAGGCAAAGAAACTTCCTTACCCATTTTTAAATTGCTAGTAAGATTATATAATTATAAAAGCAAGGAAAGAAGAAAGATTTATAAATGTTCATTTGTAGGAATTTAACCTTCCCAAATCAAAAGAGACCTTTGGTCATGTTGCATGCATTTCTAGAATAAAATCTTAATTAGTATAATTTATTCTTTGGCAAAAGAAACAACCTCTGTGCTCTTTGGTATATGTAGGGAGTATTTTTATTTATGAAAGCAGTGGTATCATGAGATTAATAAAGACCACAGCACATTTTTCACATGAAAATGAGATGACAGTTCTATTTGCATTTAGAATACTGGATGAATTTGACTGTTCATTTTTCTGTTTAAAAAAGTGTCAGAAGCCCAGATTTACCTCCAGCATCGTTTTTATCACTTCCTTCCTGTATTTGTTTGACCATATGGTGGCCAAGTAACAAAAGCCATCACTGTTCAGTCTGTTGGCATGGCCAACAAGAGAACAACTACATAATCCTAGAGAAAACATGTGTAAAAGTTTTTCTTAAGAAAATGACTTGCTAGCTTTTTAAAATTGTGTTTTAGTTTTGGAAAAAATAAGTTAAAATTAAAAGTAATTTGCTGAGTAGTTCAATCTTAGTGATTACAGAGATGGGCTTGATCAAGAGGGTGCGTAGTACATTTTTAGAAAAAGTCAAACTTGTCCCAGAGGGTCTGTCTCATTCTCAGTAAAAATCTTTTTTTTTTTTTTTTTTCTCTCATGGCTAGAATGGACTACTTGTAGCTGTTAATTTGTTCTCTTACAGTTTATGAATTGACTTTTCCACATGCAAGTCAGCATGATACAGATTTGTCTTAAAAAGTCAGGGGTGAAAATGGACATTCAGGAGACACTGAATGGGCTCTTCCTTAGCTGCAAACCCATACAAAGGCTAGAGAAAACCACACAGCCATGTGATAAGAGTAGCTCACTCAGCATGGGGTCAGAATGACACCAGCTCCTGACAGCAAAAGAATACCTTTCCATTTAAGGGAAAAACAAACAAAACACATGAAACCTGGAACTTGTTGTGTAAATAGTAAGGCCCAAGAATCAATTTTTTCAAATGCACTCACTTTATAACCCTCCTGTTCTCTTCAGAAATGCCAGACAGGAAAGCTGAAGATGAATTGGATTTTCTAAGTAAGACCAGAGCTAGTTCAGTGTCTGAAGAGGTGTCTGTAGGGAATGGAGCTACCACACCTAGGATGAAACAAGGTCCGAAGATCCAGGCGGTAAGTGGCATCATTAAATGTATGAACACAGAATGTGTTTATTACCTTGGTCTCCTGTGTCTGATTTATGGCCTTGGTTTTTGTTATAGGGTATGGGAGCACAATAGTATTCCTGACCCCTTTTTCTCTTGATCTGATATAGAATTGTGGATGTGTTGTTGCAGCTAAGCTTTCATAAAAACTTTGCACCACACAGCAAAGTTTTGGGATGGGCCCTCCTACATGAATCTCTTGGACAGTACAGCAAAATGCATTTCCTTCATGAACACAAGACTAAAATTTGTCTTCATGCTTGAAGTGATCATGTAGTGAGAGTTACCACAAAAGAAGAATCTGTAAACCTGTCTTAAACCTGACTCCTCTTTCAGTAGCAGCAAAAATGAGGTTTTTGTTTTATAGCTTAGTAGTAAATGTCTGAAATATGAAGTATATCTTTTTAGCAAAGAAAAAAAGATTAGTTTTTTTTAATAACACCTTCATTGGGATATAATTCACTTACTATAAAAATCTACCCATTCAAATAAAGTGCACAGTTAAGTAGCTTTTAATATAGACGTGTGCAGCTGCCACCACTAATGTTCTAACTTGACGACGTTATCATCACCTCATAATGAAAGTCCATGCCCATTAGCATCCCACCCTTGATACTCTTCCCTCCCACCATCTTCTAGCAGTCACTCATCCGCTTTCTGTTTCTACAGATTTGCCCATTCTGGAACTTCACATGAATAGAATTACACAATATATGATCTTTTGTTACTGACTTTGTTCACTTAGTGTAGTGTATTGCAACATCTATCATTATTTCAGTTCTTTTTATTGTCAGTCTCTTGTATGCATTACTACATTTTGTTGTGTATTTGGATTTTTTCCACTTTTTAGCTATTAGAAATGTTATAAATATTTTGTGTACAAGTTTATGTGGATATATGTGGAATAATAGTGGAATTGCTGGTTCATATAATAATTCTATATTTAATATTCAGTAGGCTTTTTAAAATGTTTTTCTTCAAAGTCTTGAGACTATTTTTCTTCTGGTTTAAGTCTACTAATTTAAGTTTATGTTTTATTCTACTTGATTTTACATGACAGTAAATGCATTTTGACACATTGTACACAAATGCAGCATAACATCTCATTCCTCTGACTATACATGATGCTGAGTCACTAACTTTTAAAACAAGAGATCTTAAATTTGTTGGGGGAAAATAGTGCTGCATGCTTTAGATTCCATGTTGGTAAAAGAACAACCTTTAGAAAACTGAAAACCAAGTTAATGGCTAAGTCATACTGCCTCTTGGAAAGTCAATAATCCTCAGCTAGATTTGACAGTGTGCTGTTTTTGCTCTTCAGGGAGCTAACTTGTGGTTCCCCCTCTCCCCCCCACTTAAAGTAACCCTAGTAGGTAAACAGAACTGTACTATCCCAAACTTTCACGTGTATGACCTGATAAACAAGCCTAATTTTATTGGAGTACAGTGGTGGTAGGAAGGTGCTGACTGTTCTAACTGGCCCCTAATTGTTTCAGATAATATTTATGACTAATGCCTGGGTGGCTACTTGTGTAGCAGGCGTTTTTCAGATAAATGTTGCTTTTGCCCCTGGGAAAAAAAAGAACACACCCACCATGGGTACATATGTCTTTGTTACTGAAACCCCTCAAAAAGGGAAGGAACAAACTCACATCCTCGAATTCAAATGCCTCTGTTTCTTAGTTCTCCATCCTGACGTAGTAGTGATTATTGTCATTGAGCACCATCTGATGCTTGGCTCTAGAGCCACTGCTCTATGATAAGGAGCAGCTCTATCCTAAGTGTGTGTTGTCTACTATAATGGAGAAGCTTTATGGTTTAAAACTTTTAAAACTTCTAAAATTTTTAAGGACTTTTTAAAAAGTCCTTAAAACTTTCTTAAAGTCCTTTCTCTCCCAGTCCCTTTGCTCTTCTGGTTTTTTCCCTCTAGTTTAGGAGATGAGAGAGACATAATTCTTGTGGTAGGTCAGCATGCTACATTACAGATAAATGGAAGAGTCATCTGACCAGCTCAAGGTCAGACCCAGCTGGAAGGAGAATTTGGTTTCTAACCTAGAACTTAAATAACAAGGCACATTCCTCCCTAACTCTATCTGGGGCTCTGTCATTGGTGGACATGTGTTAAGGAGCCTTGGAACCCTCTTATTTGTTTCTTGCTGGGGGATCTTTGCCTTATGCTTTGTGTCTGCTTCCAATTGATGTTGTTGGAGAAAGCATATGCCAATAGGATTTTCAATTCTTGAAGATTTTCATGTCTAAATGGTGAAGTTTTTGTTCACAGTGTTACAACAATGTGAAATCTGACCATTCTCCTTACTCCCTGTCACTGTGCCAAACTTGCCCTGTTTACTTTGAATTGAAGGTTGAAGTTTAAGTACAAACTGTAATTTTTCCTTTGTCTTATTTTCTCTTTCCGATATAACTCTTCATATGTTCATTACATAGTTTTCACTGAGTCAGGGAAGAGCAGAGGTCTGTAGTCCTTTTTTTGTTAAGGACAGAAAGTAAATATATTGTGTGGAACATTCAATCCATGTCATCACTAGTTAACTTTACTTTTATGAAAGTAGCCATCCAGTATGTAAATAAATGAGTTTGCCTGTGCTTCAGTAAAACCATATTTGTGGGTACTGAAATGGGAATCAGTACATACAATGTCTTCTTTTGAATTTTTTCCAGTCACTTAAAAATGCATGATCTACTTAGTTTTGTTTGTTTGTTTGTTTGTTTGTTTTAATGGGAAGGCAGTGGGCCATTGGTAGTAGTAGCATGTGAGTCCCTGGCCCACAGAATACTTGTATATACGTGGATGAAAAAAGAAAGAAAGCAGATTTCTTCTATTCCTTTCCTGTTCTTTTTAAAAAATATTTTTGTGGTTAAGTTTTCAGTTACTGAATTGTAAGTTTGGAGCAGGGGGTTCCAGTTCTGTCTCTTCTGAACCAGTTTTTGAGTTAAACTCTCTAGAGCTTAATTTCCTTTTCTCTATTCATCTTCTCAGCCTTAATCTTCAAGAATCTGTGTTTGCATTTGGAAAAGTTAATTGAGCTTGTGATTGTAGATGAGGGTGGAGTAGCCTTTGTTTAACATTATTTAATCCAGTTTTTCTGGCACATGCCTAGTCTGTGTGTTGGCTAGTCATTGCTTTATCTGCTTATTCTCTTTCAAATGTAAAACAGAACATGTACATGTATCTTATGCTTTGTTATGTCTTGAAAAACTAGAACAATGATGAATTTGTGGCAGTTTTCTAGTAAATGTAAATAATCCATTATATTCTTATGAGAGAGGGTCTTCTTATTTTGTAACCTTTTTTTAACATAATTAATTGTAAGAGCAATAGGAATCTCTGTCAAGAGTGGAACTGCCTAGGATTTAAAGAAGAAAGCTACAATTTGGGTTTTTTGTTTTCTCTAGTCTAGTTGATATCTGTCATAAAAATTAACTTCTTATTTCTTAACCTGCTTGACATGTGTTGTAAGCCCTTACTGTGGAAAATAAATGCTTTAAAATCATAGTTTGTAAAGGAATTAGACAATATCAAGATTAATGTTTGCTTATAATCTCGGAAAAAAACACATGGGTTAAATGCTGATTTTGTGATACTATTAACTGATATTTCTTTACTGGATTGAAAATTATTCACAATTTAGGAGGTAAAGTCATTAATTTATACCTAATAAGCTTCTTTTCCATTGATCATTTTATCATTTTATAATTATGGTTTATTTTTAAGTATTTCCAAAGTTTCAATTGTAATTACAATTTAGTATTCAACATTATTCCCTTTTATATATTTTAGTGGTTTCAGAATACCTTTCATTGTCTTCTTTTTTCCTCTCAATGAATTAATGTTTTTCAAGTGCTTAGACTGACACACAGCAAGTACAGATGCTGCTGCTGCTGCTGCTGCTTAGTTTTATAACCTCAGATTCCAATATCCTATTGACTGATTTAAATTACCAGTGGAATATGATGGTTCAGGCTATTACAGCTTTTTGAACATATGTTATAAAAGCCTCAGGAATAGCATCATCTAATAATTTAAACTGGGAGACATGGAGATTGTTTTATTTCTGAGATCCTTGAAATTTGAAGAAATCAGAAAGATTGTCAGCACCTTTGCATTATTGAAGAAAAAATGGATTCTTGATGGTTAAATGCCTTGCCATTTTTCATAAATAATTAACTTTTAGCTAGATTGTAACCCAGCTTCTGTGACAGTAATATTTCCATTAACTGTTGCTTCCTGAGGAGTCATCCTAAGGGTACACTCGCAGGAAATTCAGTTCACTTGGTTTAGGATAGGATTTTGCTTTTAAAATAAGTATCCCTGAATGATGCTTATGTGTACTGAAATTTGAAATTCATTGTGTTATTCTCCCATGCCTTCACTAATAGTTGGGGAAATTTCTTGGCCATTTAGGATCTAGGCTGAATCATTTGGTTTAAAAAAAATTTTTTTTTTTTATTTTTACAGACTGCATTTTGATTCATTGTACACAAATGGGGTATATCTTTTTGTTTGTATAGTTGTGCACAATGTAGATTCGTACCATTCGAGTAATCATACATGTACATAGGGTAATGATGTCTGTCTCATTCCACCATTTTTCATACCCCCCACCCGCTCCTCCCTCTCATTTCCCTCTATGTAATATAAAGTTTCTCCATTCTTCTCTCACCCGCTAAACCGCCCCCCCCCCCCCCCCACACACACACAACTTATCAGGGAAAACATTCAGCCCTTGGTTTTTTGGGATTGGTTTATTTCACTTAGCATGATATTCTTCAGTTTCATCCATTTTAGGCTGATTCATTTTAAAATAAGTCTTATATGTTCTTACTTAATCTTTGTAGCTGCAGCTAAATACCACCAAGATGGTATTTGTCCTAAGAACTTGTTTATGTGTCAAAATGAGTAAGTTTATTTCAACCTGTTTGTTACTTCCTAAAGACAAACCGAAAAGAGGTATAGAACCAGATGTTGAATGAGAAGCAGGAGATGACATTGAATTCCTAAGTCCATAAAGAAAACCTTTGGGACCATTCACCTTGAGAGTATGTTCAACTGTGACTAGGAAAGAATTTCAGATTGCTTTTCCCGCCCCAGAGATGTAAACCAACATCTCCATGTGGTGTAAGATTTGGCCAAGTTCATTAGAAAGGAGCTTGCTCTCCTGGGGTGTCTGTTCTTGGAGGTATCTGTGAAATAATTTCTTTCTAAATGCTCATTGAATAAGCTTATTAGCAATACGGAACAGTTAATTCTACAAGCCAGTATATCTTGTTAGGAGACAAATACTCAAGAGCAAATATGTTCAAGGAAAAATTGTAAAATTCCGTATGTTCAGTTTTAGGTTACTGGGGAAGTCTGCTCTTCATTAACATATTCTACCCAATCAGGAAAGCGTTTTCAGTCAGAACCATGATCCCCCCCCCTTTTTTAATAATTATTCAAGCAAACATTAACTGAATTTTTGTTCCTATTTATTTTTACAGTATTAATGTTTGTGTCGTCAGAGTCGTGGTAATCACAGTTTTGGTCTTGGACAATTTCCTGTTATTATCTTCTTGCATTCTCTGTGTCCTTTTATAATCTTTAATGGGAACACCGTGTTTTCTTTCTCTTATCTCAAGGGGGCAAGCTTGCATTTCCATCTTTTCTCCAGTAGTTTGGTTAAAAGCTTTTATGTTTCATGTGGCTTTTCACAACCTTCATACTGTGGGAAAATAGAATAGCTGCTAGGCTATTTGGTAACCAATCTGACAAGCTATAAGGTTGATACTCAAAATGACTTACACATCCTACCCTGTTAATAGCTTTCCATTTTAAAAAAGGTCTTTTTAAAAATGTGTCTGTTATTATATTTACATTTATAGTTTTGTGGTCTGTGTGTGTCATCTAAGGAAAGACTTTTTGGTCTCTTTTTGAGTTGCCATAATTTTTCTTTACATACATTTGACATTTAGGAGAACCACCCATCACCCCCAAATATTCCTTTAGGTCTAAAGCTGGAGCTAGCATCAGTCACAGGAAAACTTATTCCTCAGCCTTTTCATGTGTTTTTTGGAGAATCTCTCTCTGAGTCTCTTGAAATGGAGAGTTTCCAGAAAGTTTTTTAGTTGCTACTTCTACAGATTTTCAACCCAACTGCAGAAAAACGATATACCTCAAGGAATCCCAGATAGTAAAGCTGCAAGTGGCAAAACTGTAACTTTAGGATAAAAGTATCCATAGAGAATGTATGTAAGGGCATAGTTTAATGGTCTGACTATATATTTTTAAATGACTTTGAACAAGTTGTCTAATCTTTCTGGTCTCTCGATTTTCCCCCTTTATGTGTATATAATGATTAGATAATCTGTAACATTCATTCCAGCTCTTAATTTTTGACCAGTGTATGATTCCAAAATGATTGGAACAAACTCATAAATGTTGGGGTGTATCTTATGTTGAACCAAAAGGCTAGTCATGAGGGGCTTAAAAAAATCAGACTTTTTTTAATGACCAATTCTTAACTAATACTTTTTCCTTAAACAGTTTTCAAGGTGTTTTGTTCTAGTTGTTAAAAGAAATGGTATTATAATCCACTTTTTTCATTCATAGCACTGCTAATACATAGGTCACGTGTACATTTTGGAGGGAGTGTGTCCATTACTCTCCTTTCTTGGAGCAAAATGCGAAATCTGTCTCATCACATTTTCTGTCCATTTTTTACACTTCTCATTTCCCTTTTGCTCATTTTTATCTCTTTATAGTGACAACCAGTGATAGTAGTCAAGCATAATGAAAAGATTATGGGGCCCAGTAAACTAAGGTTTTAATCCCAGTTCTGCCACTTATTAGCTTGCATAACGTTTTTTTTTACTTAGAGGCCTGGCTTCCTCATCTCTAAATTCGGGGTGTTGATGTGAGCTCTTTGTACTCTGGTCATTAATATAATCCTAGCATGTAATTAGCCATCTTATATGTAGTAGATGTAATTCTAATCCCACTTTAAATTACTTCAGAATTATCAGACCCTCTCTTAGAGCTGTGTAGACAAATGATTTGACATAGGCAATGGTTAAAATTCTTTTGGAAGAAATTACCAATTATAACAGGCCATGATGTTACTCACTTAAATTTCTATGTTACTTTGTTTCTGTGAAGTGCACTGATATTTTCAGTACATAATTTAATAAGTGTTTACCGAATTCTGTGGCAGGCCTCAGGTATACTGAAATGAAAATAGGTTATTCTCTACATTCAAAGGCTCACATTCCAGTGGGAAGAGACAATTATTAAACCAATAAATAATATGAAATCTGAGTATTAAAATATAGATAAATGTAAGGGTTAGTTATGAAAAGATACCTTTCTGTGAAGTTGATGGTGAATTCTTCCCTATGAGGAAGTTTTTAAAGAATAGTGTGTTATTTTTCTATTATAGGAATGAAGATATGTGCAATATGTGCCAGAAACAGACTTAAGTATAACCAGTATTTCTTTTTAAATTTTTTTATTTGTTATTTTTAGTTATATATGACAGTAGAATATATTCTAACCTATCAGACATACATGAAGTGTAACTTCCCACTTATGTGGTTGTATATGATGTGGGGTTACCCTGGTCATGTACTCATATGTGAACATAGGAAAGTTATGTCTGATTCATTTTATTGTCTTTCCTATTCCCCCACCTATCCCTTATTGTGAGTTTGCATTCACATATCAGAGAGAACATTCTATCTTTTTTTGTGTGTGTGTGATTGACTTCTTTCACTTAACTTAATGGTCTCAAGTTCCATGCATTTACCGGCAAATGCCATAATTTCATTCTTCTTTATGGTTAATAATATTCCACTCTGTATATGTACCACATTTTCTTTGTCCATTCATCTGTTGAAGGGCATCTAGGTTGGTTCCATAGCTTAGCTATTGTGAATTGAGCTGCTATAAACATTGATGTGGCTGTGTCACTGTAGTTTTCTGATTTTAAGTCCTTTGGTGATAAACTGAGGAATGTGATAACTGGGTCAAATAGTGGTTCCATTCCAAGTTTTCTGTGGAGTCTCCATATTGTTTTGCATAATGGTTGCATCAGTTTGCAGTCCCAGCAGCAAAATATGAATGTACCTTTCCCCCCACATCCTTGCCAACATTTAATGTTACTTGTATTCTTGATAATTGCCATTCTGACTGGAGATGAAATCTCCGTGTAGCTTTAATTTGCATGTCTCTAAGTGCTAGAGATGTATAAAACCAGTATTTCTGCCAGTAGAGGCCATCACTAGGTGATCTCTTAGAAAAACTGTATGTTGCTGTTTTTGATTGTAAGTTCTGTGTTCACCTGACATAAACAAGACTTAGAACTGCTTGTTTTTGCCTCTTAAATAAGAAAGCTTCCATAGGAGAGAAACTTAAACAAAACCCCACCATTTGATCTGCTAAGAATGTCTCCTTGGGAATATATTTGGATACCTATAATTTGGGCAGTTAGAGATTTCTCATAATAGGTATTGATTTTGTATTTTAGGAGAGATTTTAAGAAGTTAGGAATCGTCTCCGCCCTTATAATCTAGTTAAAGAAAGTGAGCAAGATATAATCATGATACATGAATGTCATATGTGTGAAATGGGATATCAGATGCCACTACTGTGCTTATAGGAGTTCACAGAGAGCAGAATCCTCCTTGAAGTGCTTTGAAATGTAGTGGTGTTTCCTTGGTGATCAACCTGTAGGACAGGTGGTGTCGCTATTCCATTGAGGAAAACAGGTTATTTTGAGGGAACTATTGATGACCTTCCCAGCCTTTTGTAATCATTCTGGGGTTGGCATTTGGGGTTCAGCAAATCACGGAACAGATTTTGGGTTCTGTATTCCTACTAAAGATCATTGCAAAAAGTTTCTGAAACTGTTAGAGCTAATTTTAATAGAAGTAATTGGATTAAATGTATAGTTTAACAAAGTGGCCCTGTGGCCACTTTGCAGTTTTATATGTGTGTTCACACACACACATCTGTTCCCACACACAACCACTTCCCTGAGGCAGTTCAAAATAATGGTGGGGAATAAGTACTGAAAATTAAGAATTACTTTATTGTTTAGAATCTCCTTGAAGGAAGAAAGACTAGTAGAAAACTGTACTTGAATTGAAGATGCCCAACCCCCTTTGATTTGTTTGTAGTAATAAAGCATGGGAATCAAATGGAACCATTTAAAAATTCTTTATTCTTTTTTCCAGACATAATTGTTCTCATTATGGAATATTAGTGTTGGGGAGAAATTTCAGTGATTGTGAGGTCTGTACCCATAAATTTGCATGGAAGGAACTTGAGCTCTAGAAAACTAAAAGGTTCACAGGGCTGTTCACTATTTGCCCTGCTGGTTAGTAGTCAAACCTTGCCCTTCTTGCCCACCTTACCTCTGCATTAGAGATCATCTCACTGAATAAGCAATATCCACACAGTAAGCCAGACACTCCCTTGCAAACTTCTCCAGTATTTCTGCTGATTTCCAGTTTTGCACTTAATCCATCTTGGAAATCCATCTTTATTACTCAGTGACCATCCTCTTCATTAAATCTTTTAGTTGGCACTCCTCTCCATTCCCTTACATTGAGAGAAATTATGGGATGATACAGCTGAATATGTGCACTTGATCCCTTTACTGTGGTGGATAAGCTCTGTGCATCCCCTGTACTGGTGTACTGGTGTGTCCTTTTAGCTAATTGCCATCTGATGCAGATGCTTAGAGGCTTGCTGCCAAACCATGTGTATATCAATATGGGGTGATCTAGATAGATTTAAGAGGTACCCTCTCCCCACTGCCCATTGTTTTCTTCTTTTCAGAGCATGGCATATTTATTTGGGTTTTTTTCTTGTTACCTTCCTTGAAATCTTATAAAAAATTGTTACCTACCAGGCAGGGGTCTTTGGTTCCAAATGAGACTTGTGTGAGTCACTTGGGAATCCATGTTTGTTTAATGATGTGTTCTGGCAGTGCCACAGTAGATGAGTGATGTGAGAAAGGGAGCAACCTTAGTTTGCTTTGTCCTTTACTAGGGGTCAATCCTGGTAGCTCTGGAAAAAGCAGAATTTTGGAATCCCCTTTCTAATATACTTTCTATTTCTGTGAAAATAATAGCTTAACAAAAAATGTGCTCGTGGCCAGTTTTATTTCTGACATTAATAAATTATTTACTATCCTTTCTCCTTACATGCTACCAAAAATTCTGTTGTATCCATTTTTTCCCCTTGAATCATCTACAAACCAAGCTCTTTTTAGGCAGAAGGGCCTAGAGATAGAGTGGATTGCACTTGGGATTCTTCTATCATGTTGGGCTAGTAACCAAAGAAGCAGGGGCACTATGTGAGGTACAGGAGAGTGGACCAGCCCCTGGGTTAGACTGGAGGGAGGGATGCATGATGAGATGCACCAGAGCTCAAGAAGAATACAGTCTCTACTTTGTAGGCAACAGTTTATTTATTCTAAGTGCTTAAGAGTTTTTCCTCTCATTCTTTCCCTGCACATTGATGTTCATTCTTGAGTACCTCACTTTAGACACTTAAAGATTCCAGCAGTAAATTGTGCCATTAGAATATGTTCCCCTCCTCAAAGAGATGTTACTGTTGTGCATTTGAAAAACAAAATAGGCCTTTAATCTAACATCTTGTTTTGTGTGCTGAACTTTGTAGTAGAAACCAGGGATATCACCCACAATGGGTGAATAAGATATACTCTATCCATCGAGAAACATCATTGGGACAAACAAACAAAAAATGAGCCAGGATTTGACACATGGGTTATGAGAACCCACAGAAGGGATTATCTTTTGTTTAAGCCTATCTACAACATGTCCCTTCTTCTCTTTAGTTCTGGTGGCATTATACTATTGGATATTAAGTGGAATTTTACTGAAATGTTTCACTCAAGTGATTTTACCTGTTGACAGTTTTGCTTTCTTTTAAATAGGGAGTTAGTCTTTTCATTCCAGTTTCAGAAAGTGATGCACATGTAATGATTGTTTTACCATGGAACAGTTCCTGTTCCTGTTACCCATGTATACAACACAATAGGCTGTGTTCCTTCCTAGGAGTCATTAGATTTCCCTAATGGGATGATGGAAAAGAGGGAAATAGAGCTATAGCCTTCCTCTCTCATTAGTGCTGAAACCTGGAGCTGAGTCTGCTTCACATCAAGCTAAATGGATTGCTTTTCTCCTTGTCTAAAACTGTTCTTTCTTCCTTGAGTCAGTAAAAGGATTTTAGTCTTGGCTTTCTTGACATATAATTTTACTGCAGTTGCTGTTGCAGCTGAACCCATTAAAAGGAATACCTATAAACTGCAAAGAAATACTGTTTCTAGATTGGCATATAATGTAATGTGGACAGTACTCCTAGGGTTGCTCCTTAGGTAAAAGATTGTGTACTGTAGGCTTTGAGAAGAGTTTGTCATTGATACACCCTAACCTACTCCTGCAGCCTCCCAGGCCTCTGTGAAGCCATTGAAGGTTTTTAAGAGATGCTGTCAGTGGTACATACAAATGATAGCTGTCTGCTGCTTAGTGTCATGGTTGCAGTATATCTCTACCTATTCACTTAGGTTTTGGCCTTACACTGGGAGGTACTGTACTTCTAGTTGTCACTGGACCTGGAGGAGGAGGAGGCTGGGAAACTCATCAGTGCCTCACAACACTAAGTTTTCTTTGTATGATTTCTGATGGGAACAGACTGCAATGGCATGGCTCCTTGAGAAGGAGCAGGGCTTAAATAAAAACAAAGTAATACCTGCCATTTTATGAATATGTTCTGCTCTTTTTTTAATTTTAGACTCACCTATTGGCTATCTAATATCAGCCATCTGTTAGCAGACGAACATGAAGGGTGTTTCAGGAAATGTGACTGATGTGGAAAGTTGCCTTGATCCTTACATTTTAAAGACTAGTTAGTGGGATCTTGGAGCTGGCAGGAAGGAGGTAGCAAAAAGGAAAGGGAAGACAAAAGAGCTTTTTCATAGGGGAGTTAGGAAAGCAGAAGGATTACTAAATATGTCTCTTTACAGCATCTGAGATTGACCAAGCTCCGAAGGTATAATATGGCAACAGCTGTGAAGAAGATTCAAGTTGTGTAACATTTGTAGCGGTGGGTCGTTCCATAAACCTCTTAGAGTTTATGGTGGCTACCTATAATGGGCACAGTGGGAAGAGGTGACTTTTTAAAAGAAGAAAGGACTTGCTGACTCTTCTCCCCCATAAGCATTTTATCCCATAACAAACTAATGTAGCCAATTGCACAGCCTAAGTAAGTAAAAAGTGGGAATTGTCAAAATGTTTTTAAAAACTAGGCTCCTACTTTGAGAAATTTCAACAGCTGTCACTAAGTAGAGGATCTGCTAGGCCATCTTTAACTTAGTAGGACTTTAAATACTGGCATCCATTTTCACAAAACAAATGTTCCTTTTGAAAGCTTTTAAATAAATAGTAATGAGCAGTTGACAGATTTATACAATTTTAAATTTAATAAGGTAGCCTTTTAGACGAAAGGAATGTGTATATAGGAGAGTGTGAGTTTATGTATGTGTGTATTCCCCCTCAAAAAGTATATATTGTTCTTATACCACAAAGAGAATTCAGTTTTAGCAGGAAGAGAAAACTTTTTGAAAAGTCTTTTCATGTTTTTACTTTGCATTACTTTGCATTTTGGCTTGTGCTTCCTCATAGGTTACCTTCCCCATGAATGTAAGACCGTCTTATTAAATTAGGACATTTTCACTCTATGGACACTTTGACTAGTGAATTTCCCCACCCTCTGGTATTGAGGATCAGGATACTAGGGCCTTGTGCATGCTAAGTGGGCCCTCTACCACCTGGCTACATCCTCAGCCCTTTTTGATTTTTGTTTTGAGACAGGGTCTCACTGAGTTGCCCAGACTGGCTTCCAACTTGTGATCCTTCTACCTTAGCCCCCTAAGTAGCTGGCATTAACAGCTGTGAGCTGCTGTCTCTGGCTACAAGTGATTCTTTTTGGAATGATGATTTTCATATAGTCAGAGATTAAATCTTTTTTTGGAGGGGAGGGGGCAATAAATTGTTTGTTAGAGACTAGGACTACCAAAGAAGTCTGCTTTCTGTTCAGTGTTTTAGTTGATGGAGAAAATACTTTACATTTGTCTTCCTGTATTTTTCCTCCCACTTCCAGCCTAAGTTCTTCCTACCCTTGACACCTCCTCCGATGAAATGACAAATGTCAAGCTCTCTTCTGGAGCATACCATTTGAGAATTACATTTGGGAATTACTGAGCTGTACTCTCACAACATCTGATAGTTGTCTGGCAGGATCAGGGGAAGAGCTTATTACCAGGGAGGGTCTCTTGTTCATTCATTACCTGTTGTTGAATAAGGAGGCAAGATGGCAGGCTGCAGGAAGAGCTCCATAATTCTATACTCCTATACTCCTGTTTTTAATATCCCTTGCAGTTAGGTGAGTCTGTGTGATTAGTTATGGCCAGTGGACTTGGAGGAAAAGTGTGATGTCTGGGCTGGGACAGCAAAAATCCCATGTCCTTTTTTCTGCTTGTGCTTCTCCTTTATGTATGTCTGTTGGATGTGTCTCTCCACTCATATGTAGAACCCTAAAAGCAGGTTATGAATGCGGTGAAATGATTTGTCTCATCTCAAGGAGGACTGGTTAACTAAACATCTTAGGTTTACATGGAAATAGATTTACACAGAAACCATAACACATACTGGATCTATAATTCACACCTTTTGCAACCCCAGAAATTTGATCTGTCTGCGCCTGATCCCAGTTGCCCCTGGGATCACCTACTGCCTTGCTGTGTCCTGGGAGTCCCAGTCCCATCTGGTCCCAAGGTTAAATCTTAAAAGCTGTAACTTCTACTTGGAGGTCTTTGTTGTAGTATATTTCTACAATAGCTGTGCATTTGGCTGACTTCTTAAAAGCTGAACAAATTTTGTCTTTGATGGCTTAGGATTGTCATGTTATCATTAAAGGTATTGTTAACTGTTATAATAAAGATGCTTAACAGTTGGCATTGTTCCTACTAGTAGTACAGGAACATTCATTAATGAATCACTCATGTCAGTTTACCTGTTGATTCTTTGCTCTGGTCTCTCAAAATTGGAATGAGACATTGAGCCCTGTGGTCACTTAGTAAGTGCCTTTCAACTAAATTTATTAGCACATAGGTTATTGAAACAGTCTTTTCCTAAACAACTTATTCACCCTTAGGAAACCATTTGAGCTTTGCATTCTCACTATAGTTCCTCTTAATTCAGCTTCATTCAAAATTCTGTAAAATTGTTTGGACCTCACTTTATAATTAAAGGCATTGGCTTTCATATAGGCTCTTAAGCTACATTAACTCTCATCCTAGAGTCCTTCCAAATAAATTTTTTTTACTTTGAGATAGTTGTCAAATTTAATGTATTATTTCAAACAGCTAATTTGGAGGATTCATACCCTCATCTTTTCTCACCCTGAGTTCTTTGGTTTTCTTACTACTAAGTCTCTTTCTACCTTATAACCCAGCAGTTCTCATACATATTCTTCAGTCTCCAGATTGCTTTATGCTTCTAAAATTTTTAAGAACCCCAAAGAACCTTTGTTTGTGTGAATTATATTTCTAAATGTTAATTTAAACAAAATTTAAAATATTTATTTATACTAATTAATAATAATTCACTCATTTCTTAACATAAGAAACTTTTTTTTTTTATGAAAATATGTTTATTGAATGTGTTGTGTTGTCCTGGGCTGCCCTCTTTACTCTCTGAGACTTCCCATTTTGCTCTTCTTCCCAACACTGGAGCATAGGTCCAGTGGAGTTGTGATGACTCTCATGTCCCACTCTGTACTGCACTGGGTACTCCTCTGCCTCTTGATTCAGTCATATTTTCATCCATACTGACCCATCACATTGGCTCACACAGTGATATCACCACATTTGATGTTTGATGAGTGTCTTGAAAGAAACAGGAATACAGGGATTTCAGCAAGACTGATCTCTAAATTAGTTGACCATTTTCTATTAAGTAGTTCTTCATATACACTATATGCAAATATATATTTACTTCATCCTTTTATTAGTAAATTTTTCTCCTTTAGGACTCTGGTAACCTTATATAGTTGCTATTCTTTTAAAATCCTCATTCCATAGCAGATATATTTGAAGCTTTAAATTTTGTTAGTTGAGGTTAAAATCTTACCTAATTACTGTGGCAGGAGTTGGAGCTAAAAGATCAAGTGGAGAATGGAAAGTTCCTTGTTGAAATGTATTAATATGTGTATTTAGGATTGAAACAAGAGGGTGGTTCATCTTTCTGTCTATGTAGAATTTGGATAATTGCCTTTATAGTGAAATAGAGCAGGTCAAAAACCTTTTCAGATTTATCAGTGTATGAGAGTTGGAGGCACAGAACCTTTGGACCCAGGAAAACTTGTTTGAAAGAAAGATGATGATAAGCCAATTAAATAATGCCATGCTCTTTTTAATACAACTAATGTTTATTATAACATCTTTGTAGAGGAAGGAGAAAGAGAGAGATTAACAATAGTTTTATAGAAGAAAATTTAGAGGAACAATGCAAAGACCTTATTTGTCCTGCTCCCACTGGGTGCTCAAGGGGTTGCTTTGAAAGTACTGCATGTTCTTTAATCCTCTTGGGTTACGTCATTTGCTAGATATGTTGTCCTTGACATATCACACAACCAGTCAATGCTATAGAATCTTCTGAGCCATTAAATATACATACATATCCCATTATATTTGGAGAAATTACCAAAATGGTTCCATGAAACTTGATCTTGAATAATTGGTCATTTTGGGCAGAGTGTAATTAAAGTTTTACTGAGAATAGTGGCTTTCTTTTTGCAAGTTGTATATTAAAAGCATTCACATTAATTCTACAAGGAGACATTCACATATTTGGAAAGGCACTAGGATATCAGTCTATTAATAATTATGAACAAATAAAATATTCTAAAAATAGTATGTGTTTAGTCAGGCAAATTGCCAGAATAAATGACCTTCATAACCCACAGAAAATATAGATGAAGTTTATATTTTAAAAACTCATTTATTCTCAAACTTATTAAGATGTATACATTATATAACTTTTTGTATGTCAGTCATATCTCAATAAAGTGGCTTAAATGTTTTTTTTAAAAAAAGTGTTCAGAGTAAGCAGAGAATTTCTTCCATTTACTGATTAATTTTGGGTAGGATCATTTCTTGATAAGTTCTAATGCCATTCGTTCATAGTAGCAGAGTAGATGCCCCCTTTTTTTTTAGTCTATCCGAATCAGAAGTCCATAGGTATGTGGGTTTTTTTAATAAAGGAGTTTGTGAATCTGGATTGCCTGCACCGATATCAGTCTGCCGCTTGGAATGGACTTTCTACCAGAAAGGCTGTCTTTAGACACAGAGATGGATATAGTTCCCCTTTAACCACCGCTTCATGTCCCTTGGCTCCATTTACCTGAGATCAGCTATAAGTCTGAAAGTATTAAATGGAAAATTGAAGAAATAAACAGTTCATAAATTTTAAATGTGTGTGCTGTATTGAATACCCAGATGAAATCTCACGCCATCTTGCCTCATCCTACTGAAGACATAAACATTCCTTTGTCTGGTGCATCCACACTGTATATGCTACCTATTACTCATTTAGTAACCATCTTGGTTATCAGATCAGCTGTCATGGTATTGCAGAACTTGAGTTTGAGTGACACTTATTTACTTAGTAATGGCCCTAAATTACAAGAGTAGTAGTGCCAAGGAGGCTCAAGGGCATAAAACATGTAAGGGCAGTTTAACTCTGATACCATGTGGTGATGATGCAAGGCATATAGGAAAGAAAAAAAGTGCATTTTGGATTCCATACTATTTGTGGTTTCAGGCATTTACTGGGGATCTTGGAACATATACCTCCCAGATAAAGGGAGACTACTGTATTTATTCATACAGGTACCATTTGTGTTGAATGCTAAATAGGTCATGTCTTATTCCACCAGGCTTGTACAACAGGCACTCATTACTGTGATTATGGATGGGTGAATGCTAATATAATTCTAATTGAATCAAAGGAAAGACAGGCCAGTTTTTTGACTAAGGTGTTCAGTGGATGCGTCATGGATGTGATAGCATTTGAGGAGGTCTTAAAGATGCCTTTTTTTGGGTTTTGCATAAAGAGGGAAGGAGTGGTGAGAACAGCCAGAAAGTAGTCACCATGTTAGACTTTGTTCCCAGAGACCCTCCTTTAAAGCCAAATGCTCTTTGTTCCCATGGTTCACACTGGTAGCTCAGCCTTCTGGGTAAGGGTTATTTCAGGAACATTTAAGTTTAGTCAAAATTAGGCACTTGTCAGTTGGCCAAGAAAAATCTATAAATATCTGTCTTTTCATACTTCTTTCCCTTTGCCTCAGATGAAGAGGCTTCCCCCACCCCCTTTTCCCTAAGACTTAACTCTTCCTATGTTCTCAGTCCTATTCTGACTTTTAAGGAATTGCCTCATTAAGCACCATGGCATTCAGATACCCTTAACTGCTTTAGTCATAGTTTCTGGATTAGTTAGTAATAATCAAGAATTTTTCCTTCTCTCTGCTTTCCTGTTCCCTGGTACAAAATATATTCAGAGGCAACATGATGGTCTAATTCAAAGCCAAGTTTTGTTTTTTTTTTTTTTTCAGTTCTGAATTTAGTCAGAATTTACCGTAATCACCTGGTTTTATCTTATATGCACCCTTGCACCCTTACAGGCTGACTTAAACATTTTTAATAAGGTTAAAGTATAATGAATCTCATGAAGCAAACATTCCATAGCAACTAATAAGCCACAAACACTGTATTCTTATGTTCATTCCTCATAACAACCCTTTTCTTTTACTATTTGCTTTATTTTTTATCCCCATTTTACAGGTGTGAAACTGAGGAATAGAAAGGTTATATAACTTGCTCAAAGCAGTCTGGCTCCAGAGTTCAAGCTCTTAACTGTTGTGTTAGATTAATAAACTCATTAAGCTGCTCAGTCATCCCTTCACTTCCTTTTCATGTTTACTATATAAGACATCTCCGCATGTATGCATTTAAGTAATAGAGCATGTCCTTCCATTTAAGCATATTTTGTGAAGAAATTCTCACAATTTTGTCTAAGGTGAACAAGAGTTACACTACACTTTTTTAAAAAAAATTGCAGAATATTAAAATATCTCTTCTGTTTGAATAAATTATTAAATATAAGCTACAAATAACAGTCTATGAAATTAGCAGAACCAAGTTTATTGCTTTGGGAATAAGCAAATGCCATCCCAAACTAACCTGACAGTAGTGTTGAAAAGTGGACTTTTTCAAGAAAGAGATTCTCCTTTTTTCTTTGCTTTTGTCTTTTAGATAAAGGAGCAAGTTGTACCTCTATTTTTGTGGGGGGAAAGCATGACTGTACAGTGGTATGTGTTTGCCTGGAGGGATGAGGAAAGTCTTCCATGGGAAGCTGACTCATTGTTTGGCTTATTTGACTGAATGACTATGCTAGAGCTATTCTTTTTTGCTGTGAAGAGAAAAATACAAAGAATAGGTAATTTCCTAAAGTAGTACATTTTCATTTTTTATTGAATTCAGATTTTTCCTAAGGTTATAGTTATTTTGAATAGTCTTCATGTCTGGCCAGGATTTTTATCCTTTAAATTCAGAACCTTTTTTTTTTTTTATAAGACTGTTCACCTTTTATTTTATTTTATTTTATTTATTTAAGTACTGGAGGTCAAACCCAGGAAGCTTAACCACTGACACATATCCCCACCCCATTTTTATATTTTATTTTGAGACAGAGTTTCACTAGGTTGCTTAGGGACTTGTTAAATTGCTGAGGCTTGACTTTGAACTTTGCAATCCTCCTACCTCTGCCTCCTGAGCGTCTGGGATTACAGGCTTGAGCCACTGTGCCCAGCTTACAATACTCACTTTTTATGTATGTTAACATTGAAGTTTTTTTCTCTCTCTTATTTAATAACTAAATTTGGTCAGCCATTGGGTGTGACTGTTGTAGTGAATGAAGATATAATCTGCTAGTAATCTGGCCTGGGGATGTCTTACACTGTTTGGGTGACTCTGAGAGAAAAGTTAAAGAAATGACTGTTACTTTTAAGGAGTTCATCTTTTACTTAGTTGGATCAACATACAGCAGTGATAAACAGTACAGGGCAGAACACCATAAAGTCAGTGCTTCAGAGTCCAGGCACCAGAG
This sequence comes from Sciurus carolinensis, assembly GCF_902686445.1. Classification (NCBI taxonomy): domain Eukaryota; kingdom Metazoa; phylum Chordata; class Mammalia; order Rodentia; family Sciuridae; genus Sciurus; species Sciurus carolinensis. The sequence goes on along the minus strand of NC_062214.1, from coordinate 58,934,536 downwards.
TTATACAAAGGAGAGTTATAATGAGGGCTGATATAGGTAGGGAGAGCTAAATAAGCAAAGTGGTATTTGAAAGGTGAGTTTCAGCTAAAATAGACAAGGTAAGGAATTCCACAAACCAGAGTTATGTGAGCCAGGAGAATTAAAGTAGAAATTAATTTTGGAAGCTTAGATACATGAACCATACTAGAAAATGAGATTGGATAAGGATCACGAAGCAGGATAAAATTCAGAAAAGGGAGATTAGACTGGATAAAGCTAAAAATTTTTATATCTTCATCCTGAATTACAAAACAAACCATAATACTTCTGCTCAGATGTGTTTACTAGCTCCCACTTGCCTCTGCATAGGTATAAAACTCTTCAACAGGGCATCATGTGCTTCTGTAACCTAACTGTTAATGTTTTTCCAGTCTAATGTCAGCATGTCTTATCCAAGCCCAATGCGTGTAACTAGACATCTTGCTATTCCTTTGTCATGCCTACATTCATTAGCTTTAGAACCTTCACTCATGTTCTTGATATGTGTCTGCCTTCTTCCTCCCATTTTCTCTTTCACTCTCTTTATGTCAATCTTTTTTTGGGGGGGCGGGGAGACACCAAAGATTGAACCCAGTGGTGCTTAACCACTGAGCCACATCTCCAGCCCTTTTTATGTTTTTTTTATTTTGCAGCAGGGTCTTGCTAAATTGCTGAGGCTGACTTTGAACTTGAGATCCTCTTGCCTCAGCCTCCCAAGCTGCTGGGATTACAGGCCTTCCCCCCACCCTCCACCAGCTTAATTATCATCTTTAATGATACTTCTTTTCCTGATTGTTTTAGCCAAAGATCTTCATTTATTTCGCTGAAATTCTGCATTTTATCTGTACTCTGTACCCTTGATGTCCTGTATTTGCCCCCACCATGTTTTTCTTGGGGACCTAGAATTTCTCATGCATGCTTATATCTCATGACACCTTATGGGAGCAACTTACCTACGGGAGACACTTAAATATTTGTTGAATTGATAAATACATTTGGCTGATAATCATTAATTTGCTACTAATGAACCATCACATCCTGGTGATGACAAAATCCATTTAGGAAATTCTGGTCAGTAAATGTTAGCATTGATTTCCTTTACCTCATTGCCTTTATTTTATAGAATCAAGTTTATTATTTTCATAGACAGTCATATGGAAATGGAATTTCTTGTTGGTTTCTTCATTCTTTTTTCATTTCATTGCCAAATATTTCTCCTCTAGCTAGTATGAACTTATTCCCAGCCAGGATGTGCACCTCCGGGGTTCTCTTTTGGTCTCTGTGGCAGGTGTTTTGAATAGAATTGGAAGCATATGAAAGGACAATCATACATCTTGCATAGAGATCACTTCGTGTTAATGGCTCTTTTTCTCAGTTAGTGCTTAATTGAATTCTTAGCTGTACAGTATTTATTACCAGGTTAGCCACTTGATAGCAACCATTATATAAGGATTCACTGAAGGTACTTTCTCTAAAGAAAAGAAATCCTAAGAGAAAACCAGAAAGAAATGAGTATACGCTCAGAGACAGAACTTAATTTTTCACCTATGAAATGGTAGAATATTTAAATCTTGTGTTGAACATCCTATAACTACACCAGAACTATCGTCACCAAGGTCTGTGAGATGTTTGCATAGCAAAATACATCTTTTATTTGCTTGATCTTTTCATAGCATTTGGAACTGTTTACCATTTTTTATTTGAAATACTTTCTTTTAGTTTCTTTAATAGTACATGTATATATTGATTTCTAAATCTGTTTGCCTAATTTCCCATCCCTTCTCCTGAGTTCCTGTAACAGTAATTCTACTGCTGATCAGAGTTCCACTGGTATTCTATGAGATGACTCAGATTCACCATGTCCAAAACTGAACTAATCTCATGTTGCCACCTACTTCTCCATTTCACCTTTTAACTAGTTGCCCAGGCCAGAAACCTAGTCAGCTGTGACACTTCTTTTCTTCATCCTCTTACCCCAGTGCCTTATACCTTGATAAGGTTATTAAATGTCTTTAGATGCTCAGTTTCTTTCTAGATCTCCACTCTCATCACCTGAATTCAAGCTACTGTCATTTCTCATCCAATTTCTGTAACAGCTTTGTAATTGGTGACTGCTTCTAGTTTGTATATGTTTATACAAGCCATTTGGGTGGGGAAATAGCAAAATGATATGAATTATTTGAATTGGCTATTTGATAGTATGGTTAACATGTTTAAGAGTAAAAAGTGAGCTGGGCACGGTGGTGTACAGCTGTAATCCCAGCCATTCTGGAGGCTGAGGCAGGAGAATTGCAAATTCAAAGCCAGCCTCAGCAACTTAGGTACCAAGCAACTTAGCAAGACCCTGTCTCAAAATAAAACATACAAAAAAGGGCTGGGGTTGTGTCTCAGTGATTAAGCAACCCTGGGTTCAATCTGCAGTACCAATAGATAGATAGATAGATAGATAGATAGATAGATAGATAGATAGATAGGAAAAACAGAGAGCATGTCCTCCTTACCACTAATGCCTGGAGCAGGGAGGATGCTATTATTTATGGTTATTTTACTCAAAAGTTTGCACCTAACAGGTTTCATGAAGTTAGTAAGAACTCTGCATATGAAATCTTGTGTACTTTATGAAGAAAAAAATTAGAGTAGCTTTTGTTCTTAATTTGTCAGTTTTAGGCTGTCTTATATGATGCTCTTGAGATTATGAAAAAAATGCTGCTAGAAGATTAAAAAATAACAGTAAATATGATTTATAGTAAATCAGATATGGCAGTCTTTGGAATCTGGTTTCAGGTACAATTCATGACTGCAGAGAGAAATGGCTATCCAACAGTACACAGCGTGCAAGTGTTTCATTTTCCTTTTTGATAGGATTATTAGACAGATCGAATAAGATAATGCCATAAATCTAGTATGTATTAATTTCAGCAAGAAATTTATATTAAATTTTACCCTATTTCATAGAAGATGAGGAAATGTGACTCAGGTTTTAGTTAGTTTTGTGTCTGATGAAACAGCACTTTCTCAGGATTGCTGAGAGATGTATTGCTGTCCTTCCAGGGGAAGCTTTTAGTGACAGTGTCTGGGTTTCATTGTTAGGCTTGCTTTTCAAGATTCTAGATGAAATGGTTTGAAGAACAACTGTTGTTTCATTGATAGAATGTAGATACAAGATAGTCTTTGTAGGATAAAAAGAGAATAAGTGTGAAAGGATATAGAGAATTTTGCAACAAAACCACAAGGTTTTAGTATGGTGGAGATCTGCTTTGAAAAAAGTCAAACTGAAAAAAAAGATAAAGGAAGTAAGCTTATTTTATAATAAGCTATCCTTCTAGTGATTGAGATACTTATGTTGAAAACCAATTTGATCTTAATTATCTGGTGTAAGCCATTTTGGAGGATTTTGTCTTGAGCTTCCGTATTACAAGATGGACCGTCAATAAATAGTGCTCCACCAAGTATCCTATTGCCAGAGGTTTGAACAACTGTGGGCATCTTGATCCAAAAGATTATCTTTGAGGAGGGTGATGAGTCATGATGGGTTTCTTCAACTATTTGAACTTCCACCATAAGAAATAACTAATGTTTGTCTCAAAAAGAAAAACTAGAATCAATATACCCTTTCATTCTTTAGAACACCTGAATGACAATGGACATCATCCAGAGATCTTTTAGTCCGTTTTAGTTGTGTTCATTCTGACTTTTGTAAGATATTACTACAGTGAGAAACTTAAAAAAACTACAATATATTAAAATATTTATAAAGAAATTGAGTCTGTTTAATGCAATGACATACTTTATGCTTTGAGGAATCATTTGTCTTTTTATTTTAAAAATGACATCTTTTCCTGTCCTTTGGCATTTATGTAAAATCAAATACAGGACTATTGATGGTGAGTAATGAGCTCTAAGCTTTCTTTCCCCAAATTTTATCTTAGGCTTTCTCCATTTTAGTTTTATTTCTTTTAATTTGAGGCATTTCTCAAGTCACAAAATAAGATATGTAGTTGAAAGCAAGATTGACCAAATTTAATGCAAACTCATTAGTTTTGTGACTTTGTACAACTGATTTAAACTTTGGATGCTTCTTTTCTTCGGTTGTAAAGTAGTACTAACTCTTGTTGTTTTGATGATGATGATCATGGTGGTGGTGGTTGAGACCCTGGTCTCATTGCCCAGACTGACCTTGAACTCCTGGACTTGAAATTTCCCTGCTTCAGCCTCCCAAGTAACTGGTTCTACAGGTGCATGCCACTACACCTGACTACTTTATAGCTCTTTATGAGGAATAAATAAAATTGTCAGAAATACTGGATGGCTCACTATTTTTAAGTTAATGAGATCATAGAATAATGAAAACTGTCAACTGTGGTAAAACCTTTCCTTTCTTTCCATTTCATGTGAAGAGTAGAAGTGGAAGACATGCAAGAAGAATGGTTTTTACAGCATGTCATCTTTAAATTTTGAGAGAATGTCTTAATTCCTTTGAATCCACTTACATCCATGTGAGCTGTACGAGTGATAAAGATTTCTTAGTATCAGACTGACAGTATATAATATAAGAGCAAGAAGGAACTTCAGATAAGATCCAGCATTGAACCCCTCTCATTTTTTCAATCTAGAAATCTAAGTCTAGAGAGTTAATCTGTATCCTAAGTTACTCAGAGAATTAATGAACTCTTCTTAGATAGTACTTAGGAAAACAAAGAACCCTTGATTTTCACTTTAGTATCTTGTATTTCCTGAAGAGACTAAATAGATTATTTGTGACTCATTAAACCAGTCCCCAGTCAAATACTACTACTCCTTTGTTCGTTTTGGAGTGTCCTCACACCACCCTCTTACCAGCCTGTGGTGTTCTGTCTGGGTGTTCAGCATGTCCACTAGGTGGTGTCCTAACTCAGAAGCTTTGCTGTGGGACTCCAGAAGGACCTCTCTGCCCTAACTAGAACTAAAAGGACCCACAGTGTTGACCCATTACAAATGTTGAACAGTTTGACTAAGGTATTATTAGATCTTGTAGTTTAAATAAGTAAAGATAAAATTTAATTCATGATCAGAATGCTCTAGTTACATTAAGATGTATAAAATACTTTTAAACTTTGTTTCCTGGCATGTTTAAGAATGTATGTTGAGCTGTATGTGGTGACACACTTCTGTAATTCCAGCAGTTCAGGAGGCTGAGGCAGGAGGATCTTGGGTGCAAAGCCACCCTCAGCAACAGCAAGGCACTAAACAACTTAGTGAGACCCTGTCTCTAAATAAAATACAATAATAGAGCTGGGGATGTGGTTCAGTGGTCTAGTGCCCTTGAGTTCAATCCACAGTACTCACCCCTGCTAAAAAAAAAAAAAAAAGAATGTATGTGGAGGCTGTGGTGTGAGACAGTGTAGTTGCTTCTTGAACTTGGTAACACCCTGTTGTGGAGGGAAGGTGGGATAGTAGGCACAGAAAGGGAGATAGAATTAATATTGTAAATAACTACTATTACAAGTTCCCAAAATTAAAGCAAAGAGGAAATATACACAAAACCTCCTTTAAGTTTGTAACTCTCAGCTCTGGTTTAGATATGAAATGATTGGTTGCTGGTTTTTAAAATCCTAACGGAATAACTGTTCAGTGGTTCCAGATGTTTTTCATAAAAACTTGGAATTGTCACATCAGCAGCAAAAGCACAGAATCTTTCTTCTGTTGGAGAATGCTGAACAGATCCAGAGGGGAAAGCAAAACAGACACCCCTACCCACCCCCTTAGCAATTTTTCCCCACCCAGAGTATTTGTTCTCCAAGAAGGAACAGAAAATGTAAGAACAATGTTTTTGTGTTCAGAAAAGATAGAAAATCTAGATTTATATCCTATACCACAAAGCCTACAGATAGAAGTAAAACAAGGTTAAGTTATATGTCACAAATAGTAATCAGGGCTATTTCAGAAAATTATATTATTTTGAAACAAGTTTCTCCCAGTTACATAAACTTCCTGAGGACAGAAACCTTGTTATATATTTCTTTTGTTTGCTTCTACTGCAAGGCAGAAAATATCTGTTAAATTGGTAGATTGTCTACATTTAAGTCATTAGTTAGGCTTGGAATAGGAAGGCTTAATGATGATTAAAGTATCTCTGATCCCTAGAGAGATGCCTGGGAACCTTGGAAACAGGAAACATTTGATTCTCATTAAAACAGAAGGGAGTGGCAGCAAGGAACAAACCATATTGAGGACAGAGGGGAGGCAGCTTTGTTTCATATGAAGAGATGAGAGAGTTCTAAATTATAGCTTAGTGAAAGTTGTTACAGAAAAGATAATAAATAATTAGTTTTTCTATACACTAAAGCCTACAAGGCCTTTCAATCTTGCTGTGGATCACACATCTTGAAAGTATTTCTAAATCCCTGACCAGATTCCCATACTTTTAGTAAACCTGAGCCAGAATTTTATTTACAACTTTTTAATCTCTCTAATTGTCTTGTTTCTGCTACTTTGTAGCGTCATCTCTACTGAAAAGCAGCATCTGTTTCATTGTACATATTGATAACATTATAGAGCCAATGCTCACTAGGGGCTCTGGAAAAGTCTACCTTCATGCCTGCCATGTGCTAGGGTAGGATGGGAGAGAGAAAAGGCTTGGAGTTTGGATGTAACTGAAATTGTGGTGTGTTAACAGATTCAAACAATCCTTGCATTCTTAGCTGGGTTTTTCTTATTTCTCTCATTTAAGCTAGTTAGTGATTTAAATGTCTGGCCTGAGGACCTGGTGACTTATCAGATCTTCTGTACCCCTTTTATAGTTCCTAAAAAACCTTTTCACCAACTTTGAAGTATTGACCGAAATTAGGATGTTAAATCTCTTTTATTCCTTTCTGTCATAGTATTTGAAGTCCTGTGTTTACTCTGTCCAAGTATAAGGACTGGTCTGGCCAACTCAAAGAAAAAGTGCCTGTCAGTTCCTCCTGGGAAGAGAAAAATCCTCCTTTTTCTGGATTTTTCTCCGGCTTTCCTTTTCTTTCTCTACTCCTTTTTGGTTTTTTATTTTATTTTTCTTCACTCTGTTCCGCTTCCTTCATTTTCCTCCCAACCCATTTATAATCCAATCCAAGTAAGAGAATGCCTGAAGTAAGTACATTTTATAATAGGTCTGCCCTTGAGGATGTTGGATTAGGGCAACAGCTAGAAAGGTCTGGAATAGTAGGAAAGCAAGCAAATGAAGTAACAGCCATATTCAAGATCCAGTTAATATGAATGAGAGACCGAATGGCAAGGAAGTCCCAGGCAGGTGACTTTCTTGGTCACAAAAATGTTAAGACACACAAAACCCATTCACTCAATTCCTTTTCTCTTTAATTTTCTTTAAAGCCCCTGGGTCATCCATTCCCTGACACACCCACCCAAAGCTTAACTCTTTTTTTTTTTTTAAACCCAGACTGGAGATTGAACCCATGGGTGTTTTACCACTGAGCTACATTGCCAACCCATTTGTTCTAAGACAGGGTCTCACCAAATTGGTGAAGCTAGCCTTGAACTTGGGATCATCCTGTCTCTGCCTCAGAGCTTAACTTTTTGATTTTTAAACTTTACCAGACATTTTTAAGCCACTTCTGGATCCTGGAGACATAACTCTGAAATATTTGGCTAACATTTTTTTCTCATATTAAATCATTGCTTTGCATTTGGCAGGGAGGTACTGTGTATACTTTGGTAGTTTGAATTTTCTGTACTTCCTGGAATAGATAAGTCTGTTGTATAGGCTTGTGGTGTTTAGGATGATAGCCCTCCTTCTTTCCTTTATTAGCATACTACCCTGACGTCAAAGAACTCCAGTCTAATCTTACAGTGCCTGACAGCCATTTTCATAGGGGTTGGTGTAAGAAGGAGGAACAGAAGGAAGTGGATTGGAAAAGGGAGCTTTGTTTTTCTCCTCTTCGTCTGTGGATGAATCATGTTCCCACCACTGCAATTAGATTTTCAAACCTCCAAGGCTGTGAGTGCAGAGCTGAAAGGGCAAGTAGTGACATTCTTGAGAGAGAAGTTAAAAAAAAAAAAAAGTAGGGGAGGAGACAGGCAGGGAAGGGCTGGCGCTGGAGGGAGGAAGAAGGGAGGGGGTATTGCAGGAGGAGCCTTCTTCTTTTTTCCCTTCTGCTCTGCTGTCCTCAGTTATTTTCATCTTAAATCAAGAGCAAAATCCTACTACTGCTTTGGTGAATCAGAGACAAACTCTAAAGATTTGAAAAACATCTGCTTTGAAGAATATCTCTTAGCTTTTCCCCCTGTAAGGAAAAATTGGTTTTTCTCGTCTCTGTTGTTTTAAGGAAGAACAATTTAATGAATTTTCCAAAGTCATCCCTTTGAAATAGAGTTCCTTTTCTTTTTTTTCTTTTTCTCTCTTTTTGGCAAAGTGCATACTGGATTTTTATTACCTGTTTTTGGTTTTTTTCCCCACGTATGTCAGCCGTTATGCTCAGACAGTTCATTCTCAGTTTTTCTACCGGACTTATTCCCCATGATGGAGATGGTGTGTGCCTCTCTTTCAGTCAACAACTGCACAATTGGGATCTTGAGGCATTTATTGCTTATATCATGAATTATAAATTCATCATCTCAGAGCTCTGAGGTTGCCAGAAAGTTCTTACTCATTTCAAGGAATTGGATTTTGCTTGGCTTCTTTTTAATTCATTTTCCACCCTTTGAGAGTATATAGAGGTGTCTGGACAACTGAGATCTCCCATCCACCGTGAGAAATTTGGAACTTTGGACTTGTGTGAGCATACTGGTCCCCCAGTTAACAGTGGATATACTTTCCTGCTTTCCTGTGTTTTGTTCTTCTGCATCTGAGCAAAAATGTATGAGCGACACAAGAGGCGTTACAGCCTGTGTGATATCTCCAAAGTGGACAGGACTGTAGATGTGGTGTTGCTGAAGGTAAGAGGGGCAATGCCTCATGCATTATGAAGCTTTCCAGGGTATTTTCTCTCTTTTAGTCCAGTAGTAGTATCTCTGGACTTTCCACATTGGGAGGAATGCTAAGAAAGCCTGTGCCAACAGGTGAAGTTAGAAGGGTGAGTTTGAGATTCTTAAAGGAGTGTCTGAACAGAAATAGGGGTGTTCACAAATTGCCATTGAAACACTTTAGAAATGTTAAGTTTACTTGCTTTACAGTGGGTTCCTATGTTTAGGAGAACCTTGTACAATGGAAAATCACTGAGTGAGAAATTCACCCTCCGAGTTGCTCTTTCCAGGGATGTGTCTTTCCTTCTGTCTCTGTCATTCCTCCTAAGTTTCTTTCTCTGTCAGTCTCTCTCACTCTGCCTCCATCTCTTGGTCTCTTTGTCTTTCTGTTGTTTGTTCAGGTCTTTTCTGTCTTGCTTTCATTTCTTTAGGGGAAAGATAGACACGTTAATTTTTTTCAGAAGTGTCTTAAGTTGATCTATTTATTAAGTGGTGAAGCTGCCCTTCTGGCTTGATTTGACTGATTCTCACATGTAGCTTCTCATTCTTGTTGATAGGTGTATTTGCCTTCTCAACATTATGTGAATGTCTAAGCAGGATGGGAATGGAGACTCTGGATAGCTAATTACTCACAGAAGGCATCCTTAAATCTAAAATTAGTAACGGACTCCTCTAACTGGTAAGATGGAGCCTGGGAATGTTGGACAACTCAAGGAGCACTTTTTGAAAGTTTAGTGGTTTTCTGGCAAAGGCAGGGGAAATTGGAAGCCAACCAATTGCTTCACAGATGCCCAAAGGACCTCAGTATCTGAACTTGTGAGAGTGTGAATGAGAGGGAGTGATTTTAGACAAAGTAGTATGACCAAGGAATGTATTTGGAAAGCTAGACACAGAAGCCATTGAAATACCTTATTAGGAGAGGCACCAGGTAGAGGAGGTGTGATTTGTGGTGGAGTGTTGACAGTGTCCCTGCATAATCATTTTTGGGTGGTGGGGTGGTAGTTTGACTTGTGAAGCATAGGCTGATAGCTTATTGGTAACTTGTTATTTTGAACTTGTTCCAAGATACCATGTTTTAATTTCTCTGAAATGTGATTTCCTATGATAGAGCACATGTTTTAAAAGTTTCGTTCTCATATATGTATTTAGGAGAGTTTAATTTTTAGAACCTTTATTTGCATAGTGCTTTATGATTTTATTGGAGCAGAAGGGAAAGAAAGAAAAATCTCTTTCTGTGTGTCACAAGGGAATTGTATATTCAAAATAATGCTAAAATATATAGTTTTCTAGTCTAGCTTAGAATGCCAGCCTTTATGAGTGGAACTGAATCAATATAAGCTCAGTGACCTCAGAGAGGCTATTTTATATTTTAATAAAGTTCTTTCATATACAGTATTTCACAAGGTACGTATTTGCCAGGCAGTGACTTTTACCTCATTTTCATATGAAGAACTTGATTAGCAAAGACATTTTTTTTCAAGGCTATAGATTATAAATGTTTGTATTCTTTTATTTGTGCCATATTTCATTGCAAAATAAAAGAGTCTCAGTAGAGAAAATTGCACTTCAAAGAAAATAGTCATTTTTTTTTTAATGAAAGTTATTTATTACAAATAGGTAAACTCTAGGAGTCCTGAAAACACCTCACTTCCAGTTTGAAATGATATGAAGACTTTTGGTGTTAGTTGCTTTGAAGATAAGACGGCATCATTGAGAGCTACATATTTAAAAAAAAAAAATGTTAAGTACCTATTCCATGGAGACATGGTGCTAAATCCAGGGGGCACATTATTTATCATCTTACTACTTACAGACAGTAAATTAGGGGGGGAAAAAGTACAAACCATTCTAAGTGATTTGACAGAAGTGAGTAGGGTGCTGTGTTGGGATGAATAGGAAGAATTAGATAGAACAGTCGTTAGCTAGAGGGCCTTCTTTCTAAGGTGCTGACATTTAAAAAGCTGATCTTCAGAGGATGAAAATACACCCACTATGTCAAGAGAAGTTATACTAGAAAGAACCAATAGCAGATAGAGTTGCTGAGGAAGAAAAGAACTGACAGAACTATCATGATGGACGGGAGCATGCTGAGAAACAAGTAGTGAACAGTGTGAGAAGAGCCCTAGGTGGGCCTGGAAAAACAGAGCCTTGACAGCCACAGCAAGGATACTGTACTTCCCAGGGTGCTGTTATGGTAGTCTAGGCACTATCACATGGTTTTGTGGTCCACATTGCAAAGAAGGGAACTGGATATGAGATACAGACATTGAATGTTTACTTTCCCAATCTTTGTCTCATTTTACATACACAAAATCAGATTTCGATAGCCAGTAATTTTCATATATAATCAGTGAAAGGATATAACCCCAGATAAGACGTTTTCAAAGTCCATGCTTTTTCTCGCTAACCTAGGCATCTTGAGTTGAGCAATTCCTTTTACTACACAAGTGTGTATACCAACTTTTATTTATATATACATATGTTTTATTTTTATATCATAGACTTTTTTTATATTGGAAGAAGTCTTAGGAGTTTTACCTTGATCACTTCTCTCCTATTGTGGGAATTCCTTTTATGACACTTTTAGACAACGTGACAAGAATTAAGTTCATTTTGTCACATTTAGCAGGATTTCCCCATAATTAATATATTCCTTCCTTATCATTCATTAGTGTTTCCAATTAATTTTACAGAATAATTTTGAATTTCAGTGTCTTCTGTCAGTGTTTAAAAAATAAGTATGTTGGGAGCATGTGCCAGTTAAATTTACAAGTGATCATGTTCATGTTTTCACTCCACTCTTATATGTAGAAATTTACTTTTTTGTAAAAAGGACTTTGTCATTTTTCATCTGTTCATTAATATACCTAAGCACTCAGAACATCTCTGAATTCATATTAAAAGCTCAGTAAATACTTGTTGATTGAGTACATTAATATTTTAAGATTTTAAAGTATGAATTCATGAGCCTCATTTACATAGATTGTGTTTAATGTACTGATAAGTTTAACATATGAACACAGAAAAAATATGCCAAGGAATCACAAGGTTCAAATTGTGAGGCTTTCACTTTGGTATTTCATATTTACAACTCTGTCCCCTCCCATTGACATCCTAATACTTCACTGTTAATTAGCTTCAGAATCCTCATTCTTTGTTATGTACTCATACTTTCTTTGGCTTACTCTGGATTGTGATCTGCTTCCTTTGTCAGTTCTGTATAGTTAGTTTCATGGAAGCTCTTCTGCATCCAGCTTTCTTCTGAGATTTCCCTGAAGCTGGGTGCATTGGTCTTCGTGCTCACATGAGCTTGCTGTTGCATCATCATTGGCCACCATCATTGCCATAGTCTTTGCTCCTTTCCAAGAAATTTTTATAAGGAATAAAACTTCAGTAGATACTGTTCCATGGTCATCTACCCCTCTGTCCCTCAGTCCAGTTACCACATATATATTCCTCTTCCTTATACATGACAGTCCCTTGGTTCCTCTTTCTTGATGCATACTTTTGACTTCTATAAGTGACTGATAACTATGAATCATAAACTAAAAAGAAATATGGAAGAATTTTAATAGTTGGCATGGGCCCTTTAGTACCAACATGTCCAGTTTTCTTGACATCCTTCAAAAATCTAGAACTGATTCACCTATCAGTGACTGATGAGAGCTTTGCATAGCTAAATTTCAGCTCCTGATGAGCATTCTTGGAAGACATCAAAACTCAGAAACTTACTGAAAAACTGGCATACCGAAAGGAGGGAGGTCAACAATGCATGACTAAATTTGTTACTCTAGAATTTACAGTGATGTTAGCCAGGCCTACTTCTGTTTTCCTAATTTCCTAACTTTGGGTACCTAGAAAAAACTGACTACTAATAGTAACAGTTCTTCATGTTATTAATGATTTATCCACAGCATGTTTTGTAACTAGTAAATCAGAGTGTTACCTGGATGGTTGAAAGATTTGCAACAGTGTTGTGTACATCAAAAGAAAATATTTGCAGAGGAGCATAATCCCCTCCCCATCTGTGGTACTTGGGCAGGCAACACAATCTCATTAGCTAAAGCTCAGAAGGAATAGTTTGTCTCTAACTTCATTTCCCACAGAAATATATATCCTTTAAAAGTTGGTCTCCACTTTGCAGCAAAACAAAAGGACATTAGGGGGCTAAGGGTCGAAGGCAGCTACACATATATACTTGGTTGTAGTCTGATTCCCCTGAAAAGACTTTGTCTCAAGTGTTGACTTCCATCCAGATGGTGGGTTTTTACTTCCCTTTTGTTCAGCCTTGTAACTTTGCCTGGATCTCTTGAGACAGTTGGAGAGGAAGTAGGTACCAGCAGTGGCTGGGAAGGCTGGGTGTAACCATGAGCTGTATTATTAGGATGTTCAGATATAAACAGTAGCAGAATCACTGCCAGAAACAAAAGACATTTCCCTCTTCTGAAAATACGTATTGCTCTATTTTCAGACTGTTGGGAACACATCATGGGTGTAGTTTAGGTCATTATAAGAGGTCCTTCCATAGCAGGAATGAAAAAGTTACCCGGATAGGTGTGGCATTTCTTCTGAAGTTACTTTTATCGTTTCATGTTCCCTATACACTGTACCTCACTAGAACTTCGGAAGTTCTGCTTGTCAGGGCAGTACTGTGGGCAAAGAAAAACAGTGACTTAGTTTGTTTTTTAGCTAAAGAATCATAATTGTGATCAGGGCCAAAAATGTGTTTTGTTGACCTCTCTTTTCAAATAATGTAGATAAATTAATATTTAAAATCTGTTTTCCACATTTCCAGCTATTTTAACTCTTCTTCTGTTCTTCCTGTTCAGTCAGTTGCCAGTCAGTTTGGAATCATAACTCATGATTCCAAAGGGCAAAATTTGGAGTAGGGGGCACTCATCATCATCATATAACTTTCTTTTTTTTTTTTCTCTTAAAACCCAAATTGTTAGCAGTGCCAGCTCTGATGTTTCTTCCTTTTCCGCTTCCTAATTCTGCTGACAGAATCTTTTGCCAAGCCTAGTCTCACTCAGAATTGGATAAGAAGAGAGTTGATAGTACAAGGATCAGTATATTCATTAGTGTAAAACTCTCTTAGAGGTCACATGTTAGAAAAGATCCTGACATGAGAACAAGCATTCATAAAATAAAAAGATAGTTGGTAATTTTAATTTCCTATAGTATAAGTTTCAAATGTATTTGTATACATACCATATATGTGCTTATGTCTTGGCATTTATCTGGCCTATGGGAAGCCCTCAGAAAATGTTTCTAAGGGAGTGACACAGTGTGTCCTTTAAGTTGCCTTGGTTGTGTGAGTAAGAATGAAACTGTAGAGTTATTGATGAATAGAACTGAGACTAGGACAAATTTATCTGCCACATCAGTGATTCTGAAATAGGGCAGAAGGAGGAGATGTTTTGTAATCCAATTTATTTCTCTTTAAGTCGCTTACTTAAATAGTAATCACAGTATTCTTCACACATGAATATAATATGTTTGGTATTGCTATTAAACAGGATGTGGTTGAAAATGCTGATTCATGTTTTGACATTCTTTCCACACTTACTGCAATATGGAGTTTGTCCTCTGGTTAATGGCATTGACCATGATTGGTAGCATCTGGCTCAGATTACTGACTCTGTCTCTGACTTTGTGAGCTTCCTGACTACTTCACTTCACACAAGTATGTATATTTCTCAGTGCTGCTCACTCTTTTTAAAGTCATGATAATATATACATAACATAAATTTGCCCATTTTTAGGAAAATGGTTCAGCAGTGTTAAGTATATTCACCCTGTGGTATAAACATCACCATCAGACATCTTCAAAACTTTCACACCTTCCTAAATTAAAACTCTGTACCTGTAAACAATAACTCTGCATTTCTATACCCTCTAGTCCCTGGCAACCACCATTCTATTTTCTGCTTCTAATATGCACTACTCTAGGTAGCTCATATGATTGGAATTGTTCAATATCTGTCCTTTTGTTACTATCTCATTTCACTCATACAGTGTCTTCAGGGTTCATCTATACTGTAGCCTATTTAAGACTAAATATTCTGAGTATATACTATATTTTGTTTATTCATACACTTGTCAGTGAACATTTGGGCCATTTTAATTGTTTGGCTAATGCAAATAATGCCACTCTAAGCATTGGGATACAAATATCTCTTTGAATCCCTGCCTTCAGTTCTTTGGGCTGTATTCCAGAAGTAGAATTGCTAAGTCATAAAGCAATTGTATATTTCAAGTTTTTGAGGAACTGCCACGTTTTTCCATAGTGGATGTACCATTATATATTCCTACTAGTAATACACAAAGGTTCCACTTTCTGCACATCCTTGCCTACATGTTGTTTTCATTCTTTTTTTTAATACTAACACAGTGGATATGGAGTGATATCTCATTGTCATTTCCTTGATACACACTTCTGTGCCATTTGTGTATGTAAGAAGCCAACAAATACAAGACTTCTAAGCTACTTCCATTTGCAAATAGGTGTTATCAAACATGATTGCCACCTTGTATATGTGTTCTCTGTGTGTTCTGTCTTGGCACACTCTTTTAACCTATTCACTTGAAAGAACAACTGAAACTAGATCCACTCTTCTCTCAAGTCTCCTTAAAATTTTTTAACCTTTTGCAAGACAGGTTAACATCTCAAACTTAACATAGTCAAATAGAGTGTATTGTTGTCTTCTTTCCCTCTGGATTTCCTCTATCAATTGTGGACTTATGGTCCCTCTTTATTTCTTACCTTGTTGGATTCTGCTATTTGTACTAGCTCTTTGATGTGCATCTTTTTCGTTCACCAAAGGACATCTCTCCAGTTGAATTACACGCTACTTCTAGACTACACTAGTTAAAACTTCTCCTAACCAGTGTTTGTGTTCCTGATACTTTCTTACTCCCCAATATTCTATATTTTTCTCTGCAATTATAGAATTATTTTCCAAGTGCAATACTGATCCTTTCACTCTTTTCCTTATGTGATTGGTGGGTACTAATACTCTTCGTAGGGAATAAAATTTAGCTTTATTGTAGCCATATCTCCTGTTCTTTACTTTATTTAGACTTTTGGACATCATTGGGGTGTGCTCCTGAAAAACATCTAAAACAAAGGTCCCTAATCTGGATTATAATCATGGGTACCAGAACCCCTGATTGTGACATACACGTGTGTTCCTTATTAAGGGTTCCATGGCTTTACTTAGATTCTTGATGGAATTCATGATATAAAAAGCTATGAAGTTCAGCCCTAGAGTGTCTTAACCATTTTGCTCATACTTTTGTTCACATGGCTGGAATTTCCTGTGTTGCCATCTCTCTCTTTCTCAATCACATTGCCTACTTTTAAGGTCTGCATCGTATGCTTCTACTTTTGTTTTTATGCTTGCAGCTTACTTACCTCTTTAAATTTCAGTTATTTCTGTATCTGTTGTCTTTCATCCTCTAAATTGTAATTACCAAGCTACAGGCCACTGTTAGTAAAGATATCCCACTGAGCCTGATAATTCATAGATTTATATGTTTATATATACGTACATCTGTTATCCTGGGTTTTAGAGGCAGTATAACCCATGGCATTTTACATTTAAAAAGGGTTTCTTAGAGCAGAGCACAGTGGTGCACACCTGTAATCCCAGCAACTTGGCAGACTGAGGCAGAAAGATCACAAGTTCAAAGTCAGCCTCAGTAACTTAATGAGGCCCCAAGCAACTTAGACCTTGTTTCAGAATAAAAGTAAAAATTGTTTAAAAGTTGGGAATGTTGCTCAGGTGCCCCTGAGTTCAGTCCTCAGTAAATCTCCTACCCAACGCTTTCTTACTCCCCAATATTCTATATTTTTCTCTACAATTCTAGAATTATTTTCCAAGTGCAATACTGATCCTTTCACTCTTTTCCTTATGTGATTGGTATAAAAAAGAAAAAGGATCTTCGGACTTATAAATTCTGGAACCTTTGTACAAATTGTAGTGAAAAATCAAGTTTATCCATCTTACCTATTGCTGTACTTCTCTCATTGCTATACAGTTTCTTGTCTAAAGTGAGTTCTCTGAGAGTGCTGTCTGCTAATTCTATGGATGTACCAATTTGTAGCTGATAGTTTTAAGAAAGAAGTCATTCTTTTTTTTTTTTTTTTTTTAAGGAATGCATTTTTTTTCTCACATTTTTTATTGATGCATTATAGTTGTACATATTCATGGGATTTGTTGTTACATATTCATTCATTCACTCAATACACAGTACAATATAATTTGGTCAATATCATTCCCTAGCACTTCCCCCATCCTGCCTTCCACCCCTTGCCCCTTTGATCTCCCTTTGATTTCCATGAGCTCCACTCCTATCTTTCTTTTCCTTTTAACTCTCTAGCTTCTGTGAATGAGAGAGAATACATGACCCTTACCCTTCTGAGTTTGACTTATTATACTTAATGTAATGGTTTCAAGTTCCATCCATTTTCCTGCAAATGCCATAATTTCATTTTACTTTATGATCGAATAAAACTCCATTCTGTATATATACCACATTTTCTTTATCCATTCATCTGTTGATAGACATTTAGGCTAGTTCCGTAGTTTGGCTATTGTGAATTGTGCTGCTATAAACACGGGTAGGCATGTATCATTATAGTATGATGACTTTAATTCTTCAGTGTAAATACCAAGGAGTGGTATAGGTGGGTCATGTGGTTCCATGTCTAATCTTTTAAGGAACTTTCACGCTGATTTCCATAATGGTTGTACTTATTTATAGTCCCACCAACAGTGTAAAAGTGTTCCTTTTTTTCCCACAACCTCTCCAGCATTTACTATTACTTGTATTTTTGTTGACTGCCATTCTGACTAGTATGACAGGAAATCTCAGTGTAGTTTTGGTTTACACTTTCCTAATTGTTAATGATGTTAAACATTTTTTCATATATGGGCAATTTGTATTTCTTCTTTTGAGAAGTGTGTTTAATTCATTTGTCCATTTATTAATTGTGGGTTATTTGATTTTGGTATAAAGTTTTTTGAGTTCTTTATATATTCTAGATATTAATCAGAAGAATTGCTAGCAAAGATTTCTCCCATTATGTAGGTTCTCTCTTCACCTTCCTAATTGTTTCCTTTGCTGTGCAGAAGCTTTTTAATTTGATGCCATCCCACTTATTAGCTCTTGGCATTATTTCCTAAACATCAAGAAGTCCTATTGAGAATATCATTGCCTACTTGAAAGTTGGAGTGTTTACCCTACATTTTCTTCTAGGAGTTGCTTTGTTTCTGGTCTAATTCATAGGTCTTGGTTCCATTTTTGAGTTGATTTTTGCACAAGGTGAGTGATAAGAATATAATTTCATTTTCAAAGATGCCATCTTGTGCTAGATTTTGCAGTCTTTCTCTGGTACAGAAGTCCTGAATTACCTGAAATTTTACTCTTTTTCAGTATAGATTTTATTTTTAAATGTTTATAAGTTAAACCTGCATTTAGAAAAGAGAACTGACTGAATATGTGCATCATCTGATATTTAATTAGATGACATCTAATTAGAAACAGCAAGCCTTCTCAGCATGTTACTGTTTATAAACTTTTGGTGATAAAAAACACAGGCTACTTAGTAATAGACAACCCCAAAACAAATAAAAACTTTGTTTTGAAATATAGCATTTCGATATTTAAAACATTGATAATCCACAGTTGCGTTTTAGTTAAGTTTCATTTTGTTTGTTTGTTTGTTTGTTTATTATTTAGTACTGGGGATTGAACACAGGGGCACTCAACTACTGAGACACATCCCCAGTCCTTTTTAGTATTTTATTTAGAAATAGATTTTGCTGAGTTGTTCAAGGCCTTGCTAAGTTGCTGAGGCTGGCTTTGAAACTGTGATTCTCCTGCCTTAGCCTCCTGACCTGCCAGGATTACAGGTTTGTGCCCCCACCTCTGGCTTAAGTTTCATTTAAATATACTTTCTTTTCTACATATTTTTATCTAAATTAAGCAGTGACATTGTCTTCTAGTACATCTTTACTGGAGATGTTATCGAATACACTTTGCCTCCCCTCCCCCCCTCTCAGGTGAGTACTGAAATTGAACCCAGAAATGCTTTACCACTGACCTACATCCCCAATCCTTTATTGTTTATTTTAATACAGGCTCTCTCTCAATTGCTTAGGGCATTACTAAGTTGCTGGGATGACCTCCAAACTTAATCCTCCTGCCTCCCAAATAACTAGAATTATAAGCGTGCACCATAGCACCTGGCTCAGATTTAGTCAATGTAATATGAATATTAAAAATGCAGTAAGTAGTTATTGAATCCTTACTTTTAATTTTCTTCAAAATCACCGAGGATAATAAATTTAACGATTACTCATTACGCCTACACCATGAACCACACACTTAATACTCAGTGGGGAGAACCATGGAATGAAAGATAGGATTCTGTTCTCAAGAAGCATTATGTCTTGAGAAGAGAAAGCTATAAATACAACATAGTTCACATACAGGGACACGCTCCCCAAATCACCAAGACTCACCGAAAGAAGGAAGGCAACAAATCTGAGCATGATGAGCATCTTCATAATGTTTTCCCTCCCTAGAAAGTAACCAATAGATTAGAAAATATTTCCCATTTTTAATCAAATAATTGGTTTTGGTACTGGGAATTGAACCCAGGGTCTCTTAACCACTGAGCCACATCCCCAGCCCTTTTTTGTATTTTATTTAGGGACAGGGTCTTGCTGAGTTGCTTAGGGCCTTGCTAAGTTGCTGAAACTGGCTTGGAACTCGAGATCCTCCTGTCTCCTGAGTTGCTGGGATTACAGGAGTGTGCTACCGTGCCCATCAGAAAATATTTTCCATTTTAAAAGAAAATCATACTGAGGGAGAGATATGGGTCACACCTGTAGTGATGACTGCAATCAAAAAGACAGATAAGAACAAAAGTAAATGTTGGTAAGGATGTGGAGAAATTGTCAAATGGTGCAGCTGTTTTGGAAAACAATCCAGGAGTTCCTCAAAATGTTAAACTTATATGCATAACCCAGCAGTTTTTCCTCCTAGGTCTACCCCCAAGAGAAATAAAAACAAATTTTTCCCACAAAACCTTATATACAGATGTTCATAGCATTATTATTCAAAGCAACCATAAAAGTGAAAAAACACAAATGTCCACCAGTTGATGAATAAATAAATAAAATCTGGGAATGTTGTTTGGTGAAATATTATTTGGCAATAAAAGGAAGCACTAATACATAGTAAAGCCTGGATGAGCCTTGAAAAACACTTTGCTAAGTGAAAGAACTCAGTTATAATAGACCAAATAATGTATGATTCCATTTGTATGAAATGTCCACTACATGTGAATCAGTGGAGACAGAAAATAGGTTGTGGTTGTCTAGGACTAAGGGAAAGGGTTGGGATGGGGCATTTACTGCTAATGTGTACAGGTTTCTTTTCGTCAAGATGAAAATGTTAAAAAATTAGGTAGTAATGATGATTACACAACTTTGAATATACTAATACTGTTGAATTATACTTTAAAAGGGATACGTTTAGTTATGTGACTTACAACATAATAAACGTGTTAAAATGCTTACATAAACTCACATTAAAAATGCAGTGTGACTTCCTAGATTGGCTCCTGGAACAGAAAAAGAACACTAGTAGAAAAGCAAGAGAAACTAAATAAAACCTGGAGTTACTTCCATAGCCTATACTATTTTGTCAACTTAAAATAAGAATATATATATATATAAGAATATATATGTATATATATATATATACACATACACACACACACACATATAATATATAATTAGTATTATGTTTTCGTACCAGGAATTGAACCCAGGGGCACTTAACCACCGAACCACATCCCCAGGGTTTTGCTAAATTGCTCAGAGCCTTGCCAGGTTGCCAGGTCTGTTTTTGAACTTGGCTATCCTGAGGCTGCCTCATCCTCCCAAGCCACAGGGTTTACAGGCATGCACCACCACTCCTGACTTCAACCTAAAATTATTACACAATAAATTTTACAAACATAAGATAGAACATTAGTAGGAAAGCAAGTATGAGAAACTATTATTCAAATACAACCACTCAACTGAAAATAGAATTGGGCTTTTTTTTTTTTTTTTTTACCACAGAGCTGTGATTTTTATCAACATACTTTTGGTTGCCACTATGTTTAAATTTTTTTACCATTACCTAATGTACACTTAATTGTCAAGAACTGTAATGGGTCTGGGATTTTACCTTACTTAAAAACAAACAAGTTAACTTGGGTCTTAACAGTTTCATGGTTGCTGGCTGCAGTCATGGGACTCCAGTTACTCCTTGTCACTCTTTGCACAGCAAACAGCATGAACATTGTCTTCATGTAGGTTCCTTTTACTTCCCAAGGTTCATGAAGGCAGTAGAGAGGGTAGCCAAAATTTAAAAATGGGCAGTAAGCCTTTGCCTTGATGGAAACATGCAAGGCTATAAACAAGCCTGCCCTTCACTTCAGAAGGAAAGAGTATCTTTATCTTCCAGGGTTGTTTGATATGCACACGTTCTTAGAAAGATAGTGTAGAATAAAAGGACAGTGAATTGGTGCCTTTGCTCATCAGACGTGCAAAACTGCAAGAGACCCATGGAAAATTGTTTCCGTACACTGTGTTCTTGTTACAGAGTGTATTCACTTAAAGAGATTATATTTTAATTGTGTTATTTCTGTTTTTGTAGTATTTGTTATGTATTATTTGCAAAATGTGAAACACTTTTTGTAACATACAAGTGCCTTAAGTGACAGAAAAAGCTTAGAGAGCTTGTTAACCTCTTGGATATTTAAGGCAAGGATATGTTCAGTTTACTCATTGGCCATAGAATATAACAAGTTTGGTATTGAAAAGGTGATGAAAGAAACATTCTAAGGTATAGAATTTTAGTAAGGTTTTCTAAAAGTAGACTGACAAAATTTGTTGAAGTTTGTGGAAGCACGGAGGGAGGGAGCAATACTATAATTCAGCGTGTTTCATTTCCAGATTCTTTACCCTGTGTTTAAAGAACTGGTAAGGTTTTGTTGTTTCTAGTAACTAAATTTGTTGACTCTGTTCATGCAGCCCCTTCCTGTCACTGGAATTAAAAAGGGGTTTAAAGCTTTTGTCCCCAAATTCCAACATCACAAAATGATACTCCATTGAAATGTGATAATTTTGAACCCTTATTTTTACTGTTAACACAGAAATTTCACAGTAAGCAAATCGTGGCTCACATCCAATGAGATGCAGTTTAAAAAGAAAATCCGTGTCTTCTTTATTTAAGAAAATGTGTTGTTTCACTTCTTTGATAGATATGAGTGGGGTTTTGTGAAGTTAATGAATTTATGGTAACTTCTTTATTGTGTGTAACCAGTTTAAATTTGGGGGAGGATATTTTGTATAATCCCCAGGAACCTGCTAAAAATTTTCAGAATCATTTTCAAATTTTTGGCATCATTTTATAACACTAGGAAATGAAACAGTTATGGCCTCTGGCCCTTGCTGCCTCTTTTTTCTGTAGTGGTAAAATAGCTGAAACTAGCAAATGTTTTGTTTCATATGGTTCTAAGTTTGCATTTTGGTTACTTGAAAGTAATTTAATTCTTTTCTCCTGTTGTCAGTTATTTATGATTCTAAAAAATGTTCCCTTTCTGCTTCATGTCTTCTCACTGAAGTGATCAAAAGTCTAGGGGTGTACATACTATATCCTACAGGCCATTAAATAGAATCATAGCTTCTATGTTTAATACGATAAATACTCAGTTACATGAGAATTTGGGTAATCCTGTTCATATTATTTACAATGACAGCTGAGTGAGTTCTAATGAGATTAGGGGTTATGATATTAAGGTGTTTCGGAGTTGTGAAGACTAAAATTTATATTTTATACTTCACTTTTTAAAAAGAAGGTATAATTTGCCTGTAATAAAATTCACCAGTTCAGGGTTGGGGAGGTAGGTCAGGGGTAGAGCACTTGGTTGAAGATGGATAAGGCCCTGGATTCAATCCCTAGCACAGGAAATTTTTTTTAAAAATTCATTTAGGTTTGCTTGTGTTTAAGCAAATGTTAAATTGTATAATCACTGCACCATTATGTAGGAATCTGTAAGTTCAAAAGATCCCTTCTCTCCCATTGTACTCAATTGCCCTATCCAGTCCTTGTTAATCACTAATATGCTTTCTTTTTACTTATTTATTTATTTTTTATTGTAAACAAATGGGATACATGTTGTTTCTCTGTTTGTACATGGCGTAAAGGCATACCATTTGTGTAATCATAAATTTACATAGGGTAATGTTGTTTGATTCATTCTGTTATTTTTTTCCCTTCCCTCCCACCCCTCTTTTCCCTCTATACAGTCCTTCCTTCCTTCATTCTTGCCCCCCTCCCTAACCCTAACTCTAACCCTAACACTAACCCCTCCCACCCCCCATTATGTGTCATCATCCACTTATTAGCGATATCATTCGTCCTTTGGTTTTTTGAGGTTGACTTATCTCACGTAGCATGATATTCTCCAATTTCATCCATTTGCCTGCATATGCCATAATTTGATCATTCTTTATGGCTGAGTAATATTCCATTGTATATATATATACCACAGTTTCTTTATCCATTCATCAATTGAAGGACATCTAGATTGGTTCCACAATCTGGCTATTGTGAATTGAGCAGCTATGAACATTGATGTGGCTGTATCTCAGTAATATGCTGATTTTAAGTCGTTTGGGTATAGGCCAAGGAGTGGGATAGCTGGGTCAAATAGTGGTTCCATTCCAAGTTTTCTAAGGAGTCTCCACACTGCTTTCCAGAGTGTCTGCACTAGTTTGCAGCCCCACCAGCGATGTATGAGTGTACCTTTCTCCCCACATTCTCGCCAACACCTGTTGTTGCTTGTGTTCTTAATAATCGCCATTCTAATTGGGGTGAGATGGAATCTTAGGGTGGTTTTGATTTGCATTGCTCTTATTACTAGAGATGTTGAACGTTTTTTCATATATTTGTTGATTCCTTGTAGATCTTCTTCTGTGAAGTGTCTATTCATTTCCTTAGCCCATTTGTCAATTGGATTATTTGCATTCTTGGTGTCGAGTTTTTTGAGATCTTTATAGATTCTGGAGATTAGTGCTCTATCTGAAGTATAATTGGCAAAGATTTTCTCCCACTCTGTAGGCTCTTTCTTCGCATTGCTGATAGTTTCCTTTGCTGAGAGAAAGCTTTTTAGTTTGAATCTATCCCAGTTATTGATTCTTGCTTTTATTTCTTGTGCTATGGGAGTCCTGTTGAGGAAGTCTGGTCCTAAGCCGACATGTTGAAGCTCTGGACCTACTTTTTCTTCTATAAGATGCAAGGTCTCTGGTCTGATTCCGAGGTCCTTAATCCATTTTGAGTTTAGTTTCGTGCATGGTGAGAGATATGGGTTTAGTTTCATTCTGTTGCATATGGATTTCCAAATCTCCCAGCACCATTTGTTGAAGAGGCTATCTTTTCTCCATTGCATATTTTTGGCCCCTTTGTCTAGTATGAGAAAATTGTATTTATTTGGGTTTGTGTCCATGTCCTCTATTCTGTACCATTGATCCATCTTTCTATTTTGGTACCAATACCATGCCGTTTTTGTTACTATTGCTTTGTAGTAGAGTTGAAGATCTGGTATTGCGATACCCCCTGGTTCACTCCTTCTGCCAAGGATTGCTTTAGCTATTCTGGGTTTTTTATTCTTCCAGATGAATTTCATAATTGCTTGCTCTATTTCTGTAAGGTACATCATTGGGATTTTAATTGGAATTGCATTGAATCTGTATAGCACTTTTGGTAGTATGGCCATTTTGACAATATTAATTCTTCCTATCCAAGAACATGGTAGATCTTTCCATCATCTAAGGTTTTCTTTAATTTCTTTCTTTAGTGTTCTGTAGTTCTCATTGTAGAGGTCTTTCACCTCTTTTGTGAGATTGATTCCCAAGTATTTTATTTTTTTCGATGCTATTGTGAATGGGGTAGTTTTCCTAATTTCTCTTTCTGAAGATTCATCACTTATGTATAAAAATGCCTTAGATTTATGTGCATTGATCTTATATCCTGCTACTTTACTGAATTCACTTATGAGATCTAAAAGTTTTCTGGTGGAATTTCCTGGTTCCTCTAAGTACATAATCATATCATCAGCAAATGGGGATACTTTGAGTTCTTCTTTTCCTATTCGTATCCCTTTAATTTCTTTGGTCTGTCTAATTGCTCTGGCTAGAGTTTCAAGGACGATATTGAAAAGAAGTGGTGAAAGAGGGCATCCCTGCCTTGTTCCAGTTTTTAGGGGGAATGCTTTCAGTTTTTTACCATTTGGAATGATATTAGCCATGGGCTTAGCATAGATGGCCTTTACAATGTTAAGGAATGTTCCCACTATCCCTATTTTTTCTGGTGTTTTGAGCATGAAGTGGTGCTGTATTTTATCAAATGCTTTTTCTGCATCTATTGAAATAATCTTGTGATTCTTGACTTTAAGTCTATTGATATGGTGAATTACATTTATTGATTTCCTGATGTTGAACCAACCTTGCATCCCTGGGATGAAACCCACTTGATCATGGTGTACTATCTTTTTAATATGTTTTTGTATGCGATTTGCTAAAATTTTGTTTAGAATTTTTGCATCGATGTTCATTAAGGATATTGGTCTGAAATTTTCTTTGCTCGATGTGTCTCTGTCTGGTTTAGGTATCAGGGTAATATTGGTTTCATAGAATGAGTTTGGGAGGGTTCCCTCCTCTTCTGTTTTATGGAATACTTTGAGAAGTATTGGAATGAGCTCTTCTTTAAAGGTTTTGTAGAACCGGCTGAGAACCCATCAGGTCCTGGACTTTTCTTTGTTGGTAGGCTTTTGATGGCTTCTTCTATTTCATTACTTGAAATTGGTCTATTTAAATTGTGTATGTCCTCCTCGTTCAGTTTAGGCAATTCACATGTCTCTAGAAACCTGTTGATGTCTTCGAAATTTTCTATTTTGTTGGAGTATAGATTTTCAAAATAGCTTCTAATTATGTTTTGTATTTCAGTCGTGTCTGTTGTGATATTTCCTTGTTCATTCCGAATTTTAGTGATTTGGGTTTTCTCTTGTCTTCTCTTTGTTAGTGTGGCTAATGGTTTATCAATTTTGTTTATTTTTTCGAAGAATCAACTGTTTATTTTGTCAATTTTTTGTATTGTTTCTTTTGTTTCAATTTCGTTCAGTTCAGCTCTGATTTTAACTATTTCCTGTCTTCTACTACTTTTGGTGTTGGTCTGTTCTTCTTTTTCTAGGGCTTTGAGCTGTAGTGTTAGGTTGTTTATTTTTTGAGTTTTACTTCTTTTATTAAATGCGCTCCATGAAATAAATTTTCCTCTAAGTACTGCTTTCATAGTGTCCCAGAGATTTTGATATGATGTTTCTTTGTTCTCATTAACCTCTAAGAATTTTTTAATTTCCTTCCTAATATCTTCTGTTATCCATTCATCATATAATAGCATATTGTTTAATCTCCAGGTGTTGGAGTAGTTTCTGTTTTTTACTCTTTCATTTATTTCTAACTTCAATCCATTATAATCTGATAGAATACAAGGTAGTGTCTCTATCTTCTTGTATTTGCTAACATTAGCTTTGTGGCATCATATATGGTCTATTTTAGAGAAGGATCCATGTGCTGCTGAGAAGAAAGTGTATTTGCTCTTGGTTGGATGGTATATTCTATAAATGTCTGTTAAGTCTAAATTGTTGATTGTGTTATTGAGATCTATGGTTTCTTTGTTCAATTTTTGTTTGGAAGATCTGTCCAGTGGTGAGAGAGGCGTGTTAAAATCACCTAGTATTATTGTGTTATGGTCTATTTGGTTTCTGAAATTGAGAAGGATTTGTTTGACATACATGGATGAGCCACTGTTTGGGGCATAGATGCTTATGATTGTTATATCTTGCTGATTTATGCTCTCCTTAAGCAGGATGAAATGTACTTCTTTATCCCTTCTGACTAACTTTGGCTTGAAGTCCACATTATCTGAAATGAGGATGGATACTCCAGCTTTTTTGCTGAGTCCATGTGCATGGTATGTTTTTCCCCATCCTTTCACCTTTAGTCTATGGGTATCTCTTTGTATGAGGTGAGTCTCTTGCAGGCAACATATTGTTGGATCTTTCTTTTTAATCCAATCTGCCAGTCTGTGTCTTTTGATTGATGAATTCAGGCCATTAACATTCAGGGTTATTATTGAGATATGATTTGTATTCCCGGTCATTTGGTTCATTTTTTAAAATTTATTTTTTATTTATTTATTTATTTATTTATTTATTTATTTTTGACACACCTTGGTTCCTCCTTTATTTGACAGTTCCTTTAGGGTAATTCCTCCCTTTGCTGATTTGCTTCTTTATTTTTTATCTCTTCCTCATGGAATATTTCGCCGAGAATGTTCTGTAATGCTGGCTTTTTGTAAATTCTTTTAGCTTTTGTTTATCATGGAAGGATTTTATTTCATCATCAAATTTGAAGGTAAGTTTTGCTGGGTACAAGATTCTTGGTTGGCATCCATTTTCTTTCAGAACTTGAAAAATGTTGTTCCAGGCCCTTCTAGCTTTTAGGGTCTGGATTGAAAAATCGGCTGATATCCATATTGGTTTCCCCCTGAATGTTAATTTGGTTCTTTTCTCTCACAGCCTTTAAAATTCTGTCTTTATTTTGTATGTTTGGTATTTTCATTATAATGTGCCTTGGTGTGGGTCTGTTGTACTTTTGTGTATTTGGAGTCCTATAAGCCTCTTGAACTTGATTTTCCATTTCATTCTTCAGATTTGGGAAATTTTCTGATATTATTTCATTGAATAGATTGTTCATTCCTTTGGTTTGTTTCTCTAAGCCTTCCTCAATCCCAATAATTCTCAAATTTGGCCTTTTCACGATATCCCATAGTTCTTGGAGATTCTGTTCATGATTTCTTACCATCTTCTCTGTTTGTTCAACTTTATTTTCAAGGTTAAATATTTTGTCTTCAATATCTGAAGTTCTGTCTTCCAGGTGTTCTATCCTATTGGTTATGCTTTCTATGGAGTTCTTAATTTGGTTTATTGTTTCCTTCATTTCAAGGATTTCTGTTTGGTTTTTTTTCAATATCTCTAACTCTTTATTGAAATGATCTTTTGCTTCCTGTATTTGCTCTTCTAACTGTCAATTGGTGCTATCATTCAATGCCTGCATTTGCTCTTTCATCTCATCATTTAATGCCTGCATTTGCTCTTTCATCTCATCGTTTGCTTCCCTGATCATTTTAATTATGTACATTCTGAACTCCCTTTCTGTCATTTCTTCTGCCATGCTGTCGTTGGATTTTATTGATGTAACATCTAGATTTGTTTTGGGCATTTTCTTCCCTTGTTTTCTCATATTGTTCAGGAATCAGTGGGTCATTAAGATATTGCAGATTTCCTCTATTGACTTATAATGTCCCTGAAGATTGCTAGTATATCCCCTCTTATCCTTCTGTAGCCTGCAGTCTTGGAGGAAGTTGATAATGCGGTGCTCCACAAGGAAGCTGCCTCTCTAGGGTTGGTGACCCTCAGGTGGGGTATATTCCCTGATAGTGTGCAGAGGTGGCTCCACTTGTTGACCAATGGTCATCCAAAGGGGAACTAGGCTGCGGGCTGAGGCAAGGCCTGTTTGAGCCTGTGTCTTTGGTTTTACCGTCCTTGTGGGAAAACCTTACCTGGCAGGGAAGACTCACCCGGTGGGGAGGTCTCGCCGGTCAGTTCCCCTCCTAGAGGTTCACCTCAATCTACAACTACCGCCTGGGCTGGGCTGCCTTCCTCTGCAACGTTCCCAGGGGCCCGGACCTACCTCCTGGGCCTGGGAGCCTCACCCTTTGCAGACGAGTCTCCTTAGGCTGCCTCTCCTCAGAGAATCTGCCCGCAGTCCTGGAAACTTCGCTCCGCCCCTAGGCGTGTCTCTGTGCGGCTCTTCCAGCAAAGCCAGTCCTGGGACCCTGCTCTGCACCTAATCGCCTGGCTATGCGGCCCCTCCTCTGAGCCGCCACCTGGAGCCCCGTACAATAGCTCCGAGACCCAGAGACCTGCCACACACCTCTTCCTCCAGACAGCCGCCCCATGTTCCGAC
Source organism: Sciurus carolinensis (assembly GCF_902686445.1). Classification (NCBI taxonomy): domain Eukaryota; kingdom Metazoa; phylum Chordata; class Mammalia; order Rodentia; family Sciuridae; genus Sciurus; species Sciurus carolinensis. Next base: position 58,905,428 of record NC_062214.1, on the reverse strand, counting down.
ACAGTCACTAGGAGTCCAAGCAACTCACTTCGCGTCTCCTCCTCCCGCCAACCGCTCATAGCCCTAGGCAGTCCCTCCGAGTTCAAGTGACCCGCCCTGTTCCTCCTCCTCCTCGGGGTAGCCCCCCGGGTGTTCAGGAGCGGTAGCTCCGAGACCAAGCGACCCACCGCGGTCCTCCTCCAGGCAGGACACCGGTGTTCAGGAGCAGTCGCTTTTAGTCCAAAGAACTCACCACTCGCCTGCTCCTCTGGCAACCGCCTGTGGCTCTGATGCAGTCACTCCTAGACCAAGTGACCCGCTGTGCTTCTCCTCTTCCTCCGGGCAACCCTCCGGTGTTCAGAAGCGGTCGTTCTGTGTCCAAATAGCTCACCATGCAGCTCTTCCTCTGGCAACCGCCTGTAGCTCTGATGCAGTCACTCCTAGACCCGCCACGTTTCTCCTCTTCCTCGGGGCAGCCCCCCGGTGTTCAGTAGCAGTCGCTCTGAGTCCAAACAGCTCGCCACGCAGCTCCTCCTCAGCAGCCGCCCGGAGCCCCAGTGGTTGCTCCGAGTCCAAGCGCTGTGCTGAGCCGCCTCCTCTACGATGATCCCAGTTGTCCGTGTTTACCGCTCCAGCGGGGGGAGGGGCGTCTCACCGGGCAACACCACTTCACAAAGTTCCCTGCGTTCCGGGGCTACCACCCCATCCGGGACACTTCCCCAACGGGAGAGACTCATCCGGCGGCTTTGAGTTGGTCCCAATTCTCTCACTATCTCCTCTTTTGAATCCTGCGTCCTGGAGCAATATGAAATGCAGCCGCCCTCTAGTTCGCCATCTTGAAAACCTCTCTAATATGCTTTCTAACATTACAGTTTGCCTTTTCTTACAGTTTGCCTTTTCTAAAATATCGTGTATATAGAACTGTACAGATCATCTTTTGTGTCTGGCTTTCCCCACCTCCCTTCTTTTGAACATAATCTCTTGAGATTGATACATGTTATTTAAATCATGAGTTCCTTTCTTATTGTGAGTCTACTGCATTACATCAATATATGACAGTTTGGCTATCTGAGCTGTTTCTCCTTTGGGTCCATTATAAATTAAGCTGCTATGAATATGCCTTTATACATCCTCATGTAAAAACATGTTTTGAATTTTCTTAGATAAAATACGCATGAGTGGGATGACATATTATAAATAAGTGTGTTTGACATTATAAGGAATTGCTAGACTGTTTTTAAAGTGGCTATACTAGTTTGGGTTTCCAGCAGTGTTACAGTGTTTCAGTTGCTCCACATCTTTGTCAACACTTATTTTGCCAGTCTTTGGTTTTAGCCAACCTAATGGATGTGTACTTGTATCTTAGTGACTTTGACTTGCATTTTCCTGTTAAGCAATAATTATCTATACCTTTTCTTATGCTTATCTGCCATTCATATTTTTTGATGAAATATTCAAGCTGTTTGCCTATTTGAAAAAATGTTACATTATTGCAAGGTAACAGTTTTTTGTTTGTTTTTTCAATGTTCTTAGTAGACTCCTTTAGCAGATGGGTTTTCTGTATATGTTTCTCCCTACCTGTAATTTTCCTTTTCATCTAATTAACAGTGGTTTTTGAGGATAAAGTTTTAATGTTGGTATTGTTGAATTCATTAGTTTTTCATTCTGTTTTGTGTGTAACTTTAAAAATTTTTGCCTAACCCAAATTCTAAGAAAATATTCTTGTTTGTCCACAAATTTTATAGTGTTGACTTTGATATTTTCACATGTAATAAAATTTGAGTTCTTTTTTTATGGATGGTATAAGGTTTGAGATTTTGGAGAATTATTTATTTGTGTGTTTACATATGTCTTGTCCACCGTCCAGTTTTGCAGTGGAGTAGGTTGCAAGACGGCCAAAGAAAGTGCTCAAAAATGGCAGGGAAGACATGATTTATTGGGAAAGCTTACAAGAGATCAAAGCCTATTCCAAGAAGAGTTTAGTGGTGACAGATAGTACCTCCATCCCTCATCATATTTTGCCAAGCACTGTCTACTCTCCCTCATGGTGTTTGTCCAGCCACGTTACATGTATCCCTCAGTTCAGTGCCCTGAGTTTTGCTTTATATGATAGGCTGCAGAAGCTGTGACATCATCAGCATTATCTTGCTTAGTTTGTTCAATCAGCATCCTAAGAAACAACTGTCCCCGTGTATATACAGAAAAGTATGTACAGATAACACTAACTTAACCTTAATTTCCCAGTATGAATAAGAGAGAGCCAGTGTCCTTCAAGATATTATGTATCTGGACTTTCTGGCCCAAGATTACTCTTATTGTTCCCTTAACTGGGCTGGGTTTTTGGGAACAAAAGGGAGGCATTCAGGGACAGGGTGTTTTACTTTCCCCCCTTTCCATTAGGGATGATACAGCATATGTACATTCAGTTGTGGCAGCATTATTTGTTCATATAACTATTTTCCCCCTTTAAAATATGTTGACATCTTTGTCAAAATCATTGAGCTAGCTATCTCTAGTAGAGTCTGTTTGTGGCTATTCTGTTTTCTGTTGACCTGTGTGTCTCTCTGATTTGATTGATGTGACTTCTGTAGTAAGTTTTGAGATCATGTAATAATTCGCGAGAAACTAACAACTGTAGGAGTTTTCTGATCTGTTCACATGGTATCTCTTTCTATTAATTTGAACCTGCTTTAATTTCTTTCAGCCAACATCTCATGGTTTTCAGAGTACAAGTCTTACTTGTTTTTTCTTAAAACTTTCCCTCATTATTCTTTGTCCTGATTTTTTTTTCTTAAGTTTTTTGTAGTTGTAGATGGACAGAATACCCCTATTTTTGTTAATTTTTATGTGGTGCTAAGGATCGAACCCCGTGCCTCACACATTCCAGGCAAGTGCTGTGCCACGGAGCTACAGCCCCAGCCCCTGTGTTGGTGGTTTTGCAAACAGTGTGGCTTTTACTTTCAATTTGAATTTATGCTTATTTATCGCTATTTATAGAACTAGTATCCATTTTGGGGCGGGGATATGAACTGTGTATCTGGCACTTTGCCAAATCATTTATTCTCATGTCATTTTTGTAAATTACTTAGGATTTTTCTACATAGAGAGTCATGCCATCCATGAGTACAGAAAATTATATTTTTTCATTTTATTTCTTTTTCTGATTTGATGCAATGAGTGGGACTTCCAGAATGATGTTGAACAGAAGTAATGAAAGTGAACATCTTTGACTTGTTCCCTATTACAAATGAAAGCATTTAGTCTTTTCACCGTAAAGTATGATGCTAATTGTAGGGTTTTAGTATAGATTCCCCTTATTGGGCTGAGAAGTTTTCTTTCTGTTCCTAATGTTGTTAGGATTTTTAATCATGAATAGATGTTGAATTTTTCCAAGTTTTTTCATCTATTGAAAATAATTAGTTTCATTTGTTTTAATTCTAAACTAACCTTATATTCTTGAGATTAGCTCATTTGTTCACAGTGTTTTGATCTTTTACATAAATTGCTTGATATAATTTATCTAATGTTTTGTTGAGGATTTTTATATTTATGTCCTTGATTAATACTGATCCAGGAGTGGTACTGGGGTTATGAAACAAGCTGTATGCCTTTTCTTTTATTTTGTGTAAGAGTTTGTATAATTTTTATTAGAATACAAATACAGAGATTTTATTTTGTATACTTTTTCTTCAGTCAGGAGAATTTTTATTTTTATAGCCTACATTTTGACTCATTGTACACAAATGGCATACAACTTTTTGTTTCTATGGTTGTGCACCATGTAGATTCATACCATTTGTGTAATTATACATGTACATAGGGTAATGATGTCTGTCATCATTCCACATCTTTCATATCCTTGCCCCCTACCCCCTCTCATTTCCCTCTACATAATCTAAAGTTCCTCCATTCTTCTTTCACCCCCCCCTCTACCCTCCCATCCCCATTATGTATCATCATCCTCTTATCAGGGAAAACATTCAGCCTTTGATTTTTTGGGATAGGCTTTTTCACTTAGCATGATATTCTCCAGTTCCATCCATTTATCTGTAAAATGCCATAATATTATTCTTTATGACTGAATAATATTCCATTGTGTATTTGTACCACAGTTTCTTTATCCATTCATCTGTTGAAGGGCATCTAGGTTGGTTCCACAATCTAGCTATTGTGAAATGAGCTGCTGTAAACATTGATGTGACTGTGTTACTGTAGTGTGCTAATTTTAGGTCCTTTGGGTATAAACTGAGGAGTGGGATAACTGGATCAAAAGGTGGGTCCATTCCAAGTTTTCTGAGGATTCTCCATACTGCTTTCCAGAGTGACTGCAGCAATTTGCAACTCCACCAGCAATGTAAAAGTGTGCCTTTTTTCTCACATCCACACCAACATCTATTATTGTTTGTGTTCTTGAGAATAGCCATTGTAGTTTAAGATGAGATTTTTAGAGTTGTTTTATTTGCATTTCTCTAATTACTAGAGATGTTCAACACTGTTTTACATATTTATTAATCGCAAGTATATCTTCTTCTGTAAGGTGTCTAGTTCTTTGGTCCATTTATTGATTGGGTTCTTTGTATTTTTGGTAAGGTTTTTTAAGTTCTTTATAAATTTTGGAGATTAGTGCTCTATCTAAAGTGCATGTGGAAAAGATTTCTCCCACTCTGTAGGCTCTCTTTTCACACTATTGATGATATCCTTTGCTGAGAAAAAGCTTTTTACCATTTATTGATTCTTGCTTTGATTTCTTATACTTTGTGAGTCTTGTTAAGGAAGTCTGGTCCTAAGCCAACATGATGAAGATTTGGGCCTACTTTGTCTTCTATTTGGTACAGGGTCTGTGGTCTAATTCCTAAGTCCTTGATCCATTTTGAGTTGAGCTTTGTGCAGGGTTAGAGATAGAGGTTTAATTTCATTTTACTGCATATGCGTTTCCAGTTTTCTCAGCACCATTTGTTGAACAGACGATCTTTCTCCATTGTTTTTGGCTCCTTTGTCTAGTATGAGGTAACTGTACTTATGTGGGTTTGTTTCTGTGACATTTATTCTATACCATTGGTCTACCTGTCTATTTTGGTATCACTCCCATGCCATTTTTGTTACTGTTGCTCTGTAGTATAGTTTAAGGTCTGGTTTTGTGATACCTCCTGCTTTGCTCTTTCTGCTCAGGATTGCTTTGGCTATTCTGGGTCTTTTGTTCTTCCAGATGAATTTCATGATTGTTTTCTCTATGTCTATGAGGAATGTCATTGGGATTTTAATTGGAAATGCATCAAATCTGTATAGTGCCTTTGGTAGAATGGCCATTTTGACAATGTTAAGTCTGCCTAACCAAGAACAGGGCTGATCTTTCCATCCTCTAAGGTTTTCTTCAGTTTCTCTCTTTAGTGTTCTGTAGTTTTCATTGTAGAGGTCTTTCACCTCTTTCATTAGATTGATTCCCAAGTATTTTATTTTTTTGAGGCTATTGTGAATGGAGTGGTTTTCCTAATTTCTCTTTCAGAGGATTCATCTCTTATGAATAGAAATGCATCAGATTTATGTGTATTGATTTTATATCCTGCTACTTTGCTGAATTAATTTATTAGTTCTAGAAGTTTTCTAGTGGAGTTTTTGGATCCTCTAAATATAGAATCATGTCATTGGCAAATAGTGACAGCTTGAGTTCTTCTTTTCCTATTTGTATCTGTTTAATTTCTTTGGTCTGTCTAATTGCTCTGGCTAGTATTTCAAGGACGATGTTGAATAGAAGTGGTGAAAGAGGGCATCCCTGCCTTGTTCCAGTTTTTAGAGGGAATGCTTTCAGTTTTTCTCTGTTTAGAATGATGTTGGCCATGCGGGCATAGATAGCCTTTACAGTGTTGAGGTATGTTCCTGCTATCGTTATTTTTTCTAGTGTTTTAAGCATGAAGTGGTGCTGTATTTTATCAAATGCTTTCTCAACATCTATTAAAATAATCATATGATTCTTAACTTTAAGTCTATTGATGTGATAAAGTACATTTATTGATTTCTGAATGTTGAACCAACCTTGCATCCCTGGGATAAACCACTATCTTTTTAATATATTTTTGTATGTGATTTGCTAGTATTTTGTGAAGGATTTTTACATCTATGTTCATCAGGGATATTGGTCTAAAGTTTTCTTTCTTTCCTTGATGAGTCTTTGTCTACTTTTGGTATCAGAATGATCCTAGCTTCATAGAATGAGTTTGGAAGGGTTCCCTCCTTTTCTATTTCCTGGAATACTTTGAGGAATATTGGTATTAGTTCTTCTCTAAAGGTGTTGTAGAATTCAGCTGAGAATCCACCTGGTCCTGGACTTTTCTTGGTTGGTAGGCATTTCGATGGCTTCTTCTATTTTGGTGCTTGAAATTGATCTGTTTAAATCGTGTATGTCTTCCTGATTCAGTTTGGGAGGATCATACGTCTCTGAAAACTTGTCAATGTCTTCAATATTTTCTGTTTTGTTGGAGTATAGATTTTCAAAGTAGCTTCTAATTATGTTATGTATTTCAGTGGTGTCTCTTGTGGTATTTTCTTTTTTATCACTAATTCTAGTAATTTGAATTTTCTCTCTCTTTGTTAGTGTGGCTAAGGGTTTATCAATTTTGTTTACATTTTCAAAGAAACAACTTTTTGTTTTGTCAATTGTTAAATTGTTTCTCTTGTTTCAGTTTCATTGATTTAATCTCTGATTTTAATTATATTCTGTCTTCTACTTTTGGTTTTGATCTGTTCTTTTTCTAGGGCTTTAATGTTAGGTCATTTAGTTGTTGACTTTTTATTTTTTTAATGTATGAGCTCAATGCAATGAACTTTTCTCATAGTACTGCTTTCAAAGTGCCCCAGAGATTTTGATATATTGTGTTGTTGTTCTCATTTTCCTCTAAGAATTTTTTATTTCCTCCCTGATATCTTCTGTTATCTTTGCATCATTCAGTCGCATATTATTTAGTCTCCAGGTGTAGGAGTTTTTGTTTTTTATTTTACCATTAATTTCTAATTGCATTCCATTATGGTCTGATAGAATACAAGGTAGTATCGATTTTTTTTTTTTTTAATATTTACTAATGGCTTCTTTGTGGCATAGCATATGGTCTATTGGAGAAGGATCCATGAGCTACTGGGAAGAAAGTGTATTTGCTCGATGGTGGATAAAATACTGTATACATACCTCTTAGGTCTGTGTCATTGATTATATTATTTAATTCTATAATTTCTTTGTTTAGTTTTTGTTTGGAGAATCTATCCAGTGGTGAGAGTGGTTTGTTAAAGTCACCCAGTATTATTGTGTTGTGGTCTATTTGATTTTCAAAATTGATTAGAATTTGTTTGATGTACATAGATGCTCCATTGTTTGGGTCATAAATATTTAAAATCATTATGTCTTGCTGGTTTATGGTTCCCTTAAGCAGTATGAAATGTCCTTCTTTATCCCTTCTGACTAACTTAGGTTTAAAGTCCACTTTATCTGATATGAGGATGGAAATCCCCACTTTTTTACTGAGTCCATGTGCGTGGTAGTTTTTTCCCATCCTTTCTCCTTTAGTCTGTGGATATAATTTTCTATGAGATGAGTCTCTTGAAGGCAGCATATTGTTGGGTCTTTCTTTTTAATCCAATCTACTAGTCGATGTTTTTTGATTAATGAGTTTAGGCAGTTAACATTCAGGGTTATTATTTTGATATGATTTGTATTGCTGGTCATTTTGGATTATTTTTGGTTTTTAACCTGACTTGGTTTCTCCTTTGATTGGCTTTTCCTTTAGAAAATTTCCTCCCTTTGTTGACTTGTATTGTCATTTTTCACTTCCTCATCATGAAGTATTTTGCTGGGAATGTTCTATAGTGCAGGCTTTGTATTTGTAAATTCTTTTAGCTTTGGTTTATTGTGGAAAGATTTTATTTCATCATCAAATCTGAAGGTTAGTTTTGTTGGGTACAGGATTCTTGTTTGACAACCATGTTCTTTCAGAACTTGAAATATATCGTTCCAGGCCCTTCCAGCTTTTAGAGTCTCGGCTAAGAAATCTTCTGATATCCCTATTGGTTTCCCCTTCTATGTAATCTGATGCTTTTCTCTAGCAGCCTTTAAAATCCTATATTTTTTATGTGAGATATTTTCATTATAATGTTCCTTGGTGTGGATGTGTTGTAATTTTGTGCATCTGGTGTTTTGTAAGCTCTGGTATTTGATTTTCCATTTCATTCTTCAGGATTGGGAAATTTTCTGGTATTATTTTGTTGAACACATTGTTCATTCCTTTGGTTTGTATCTCTATGCCTTCCTCAATCCCAATAATTCTTAAATTTGTTTTTTTCATGATATCCCATAATTCTTGGAGATTCTGTTCGTGATTTCTTGCCATCTTCTCAGTTTGTTCAACTTTATTTTCAAGATTAATTATTTTCTCTTCATTGTCTGAGATTCTGTCTTCCATGAAATCTATTCTGTTGGTGATACTATTTAGTTTTTATTTGGTTTATTGTTTCTTTCAAGTATTTGTTTTGTTTTGTTTTTTTGCAGAAACTCTACCTCTTTATCGAAGTGCTCTTTTGCTTCCTGCATTTGCTTTTTTAACTGTTTATTGGAGTGATCATTCATTGCCTGAATTTGCTCTTACCTCATCTTTTGCTTCACGGATTGTTTTAATTGTGCAGATTCTGAACTCCTTCTCTGTCATTTCTATTGCCATGCTGTCATTGGATTCTTTTAATATAGCATCTTGATTTGTTAGGGACATTTTCTTCCCCTGTTTTTTCATATTTTTTCTGTGTATTCCCCTCTAGAAGTAAAGATCTAAGGTATTGAAACTTCCCCCCTCTAGGCTTATTGTGACTGTACATGTTTCCAATATCTCTCCTTTGACAGGGAGATCAATATTAGCAGCACCCAATACAAACAATATTCAGCCCTAGAACAGATAGCCCCTATGAAGATGTTAACAGTATTGTAATAAACAGGATGAGTTCAATTATTATCTACAGTATAGCCAATTGACTTGCAATGAGCTCTACAACCGCTAGTGGTGGGTGAGGAAGATGGGGAGGGGTGTAGGATATAAACTTTAAAGGGATAAGATGTGAGCATATAGAGGTACTAGATCAAGGGAAGTGTGAGAGCAGGATCAAAGAAGTTGGTTTTTAGCCTGAGAAAGGGGAGAAAGAGACTTTGAGGAAAAGGGTAAATAAAAAGAAAATACAGTGAGGGAAAAAAAGAATAAATAATAAATTAAAAAAAAATTTTTAAATCTATGGTTCACAGCCATCGACCACTCAAACCTCCCAGACCTTGGTGTGTCCATGCAAGCATGGTACCTGTCAAAGGGCCTCCAGTCTCCTGCAGGTGTCTCAGGACAGGAACTGCCCCACCCAAAGATGGTGGCCACGCCCTCAGGGATAATTCAAAATTTCTGCACCAGCCTCCAAACTTGCTGGGGAGCCATATTGGGGATGGGCAGAGGGCAGGTGCTGAGTCCTCACAGGGCAGGGGGTGTTGAGGTCCCAGAAGCAGTGGGGGCCAGAATTTGTATTATTTTTCTCCTTAAATGTTTGGTAGTTTGGTGGAGTTCACTACTAAAGCCCTCTGGGCCTAGAGTATTCCTTTTAAGAAACTTGTAAACTATGAATTAATGTGTTTAATAGAATAAGTCTAACAAATTTGTGTCTTCTCGAGTGAATTTCAGTAGTTTGTGTGGTTTCATAAATTTTTTATAGTAAAGCTGTTCATGATATTCCATTATTCTTTGAGTGTCTATAGAATTTATAATCATTTCCCTCTTGGATTCATGGTGCTGACGATTTGTAAATTTTCTTCTTTATCAATTCAGCTTACATTTTATTGATACTTTTGATCCTTTCGAGGAATCAACTTTTTGCATTATTCATTTTATTGTTTTTCTATTTTCTTCTCATTCCTTTCTGTTCTTTAGTTTCTTTATTCTGCTTTGAGTTAGTTTGCTCTTCTTTTTCAAATTTCTTAAGGTGGAAGCTAACATTACTGATTTGAGAATTTCCTTGTTTTCAAATGTTACAAACTTAAATGTTACTTTGTTCTAACTACTGCTTTAATTATACCAGCAAACTTTCGTGTGTGGCTTTTTAATTTTTATTCACTTTGAAATATTAATTTTCCTCAGTATTTTTTGTTTGATTCATCAGTTATTTAGAAGTGTTTCTTTTTTAATTTTTTTGAATATTCAGGGTTTTTGAGAAATCTTGTGTTTTTGGTTTCTGATTTCATGATGTTATGGTATGAGTATATTTTTTAAGATTTTAATCCTCTTAAATTTGAGAATTTATAGGTTTTATTTATTTGAGGTTGATGTCTTTGAGTTTTTAATATCTTTGCCAATTTCATGTCTAGTGATTTTATTAATTACTGAGAGAGATGTGTTGAAATCTTTAATGATAACATTAACAATTTCTTGATTTCAAAGTTATGGAAAATAGATTGTTATAAAATTAAGGTGGTTGGAAGTTATAAAGGCTGCATTTTTAAAAGCTATTTAATTTGGAAGGAAGGGAGTGTATTTGCATTTTAGAATCACAAAGATTTGCATTCCAGTACCATTCCTGCTATTTGTTATGTTGGAACTCCCTCTTAGCCTATTTTTTCTGTGGTTGAGTAGAGATAACACAAGCTTTTGGTAGCTATTGTGATGATTGGATGAGATAATCTTTGTAGAATTCCTAACATTGTACCTGGTATGTATTAATTCCTAAATAGGAATTATTTTGTATTTTTTAATTTTTGTGTATTTTCTTAACTTACATACTAGGACATCAAATATGCATTTTAATATCTGGTCACTTTTATCTTGTTACTTTTTATTTCATCCCTGACTTGCACCATGTTCCTTTTTGATTACTTTTTCCTCTTGCTTTTGTATGCCACTTTTATTGACAGACTCCTCAGAGATTTGAGTGTATATTGCCTTGGTTGTATTAAGAAGTTTTTGTTATGTGTTTTTCTTCCTTGACATAATTTTACCCACCTTGCAATGAAGTATTAAAGAAGAATGGTTGTATGATAGATAAGCTTTAGCTAATGTACACTTGTCTCACATTACTTTGCTGCCTAAAACAAATTGTTTTTCTTTTCCAGATAAACCGAGAAAGCTGGTGTACAATAGAACCATGCCCAGAGGCAGCATCTCTTTTGGCTTCTCAGCAGAGCCCTGGTGAGCAGATCTTTTCCATTTTCCCGTTTGCATGAGTAACTCCATCCAAGATATTAAGTTTTCTGGAGCCATAGTCCTACTCTAATAATAGATCATTGATTTGTAGCTCTAGTCTTCCGTAGCGTGTTATATAGTAATCAGAGGAAGGGATATATGTGATTTTGGTTTGTAGGCATTTGGTCTCACAAGTAAAGATGAGCACAAGTAGTTTTCTTAACTTCATTATAGTGGCAACAGACTTCACATATAACTTCTTTTTTTGTTTTTGTTTTTTATAGTTGTAGATGGATACAATGCCTTTATTTTATTTATTTCTTAATGTGGTGCTGAGAAATGAACCCAGTACCCCACATGTGCCAAGCAAGCGCTCTACCACTGAGCCAAAGCCCTAGCCCCACAAATTGCTTTATTTATTTACTCATTTGTGAAATTATCTGGTGCTGTGCATTTGTGTATGATACAGGATTTTTAATCTGGTAAAATTATAAATGTATGTATTATTAGGGACTAAACCTGTGGCTCTCAATTCTTGCTATACAGTGGACTTATGTAGGTGAGCAAGCTTTAAAAATACCTGGATCCTACCCTCAGAGATTCTGATTTAATTAGGCTGGGGTGTGGCCTGAGTCTCAGAATTGTAACCTCCTTTGGTTTTCCTCCTGAGTAGCCATGGTTGAGAACCATTGCAACTTTGGAAGGATTGTCCAGAATTTAGTCGTTCCTTAAGCCTCTATGAAATAACAACAGATGGAGGTAAAATGCTTTTAAGTTGCTTGTTATGATACAACACATGACTTGTGGTCATTTAGGATTCTCAACTTTAAACCCACCAACTGTCTGTGATGTAAGGTTTGTTCCCTAATGTCTGTGTACTCTATTGTCTTCCATCTGTAAAGTTTTAGTAGCTTGCCTCATTGGAGGCTCTTGTACTAATGACATGGTAGGTGATTTTATGTCTCTATTTCCATTCTTACAGCTGCTAAGTAAATACTAGGAAATAGCAAGCATTCTGGGTCATTGAGTCTGCTTAACCCAAAGAGCCTGTGTTTTTCCTTTCCAGTTTTTGTTGATCTGCTTTGAAAATTGATGAGTCTTTGTCATTTGCTATTCTTTTTTGAAACAGTTTAGTGATAGGTACCCTGCAGTAGTATTAAATTCTGTCTCCAGTAAGGTTTCCTACTGATTCTCAACTCTGTCTCTGCTACAAAGGAAGTATCAAAAGCAGATATGGAAAGTATTTTTCCCTATTTTTGTGTCACTTTTTGATAGAGTTGTTAAAGGATATTATGTTATAGTTAAGTTTAGGGTCTCCACATTCTAAATGTTAGAAGTAAAAGGTATGCTACCTACATCATTTTGGTTCCTTTAGCTATTTAGAGTTTTTTCTAAAAATATAGTTAAATTCTCCCAGTGATCTAAGCAGTGAAGCTTTCTACCATATAAAAGTTAAAGGAAATTGTGTCACAATTCGAATATTCAGAGGAAGCAGTATATCCACATCTTGTCATTTATTTGACTTATTTCAAGCAATGGTTTTGAACCCCTGATCATTTACTCCAGGGCATTATCTCTAATTGTGTATCCCTTTCTACATCTTAACTTCAAGTATAAGTAGTTTTGCCTTTTTGGTGATTATTTTTTAACCTCAACATAACAAAATTTAAAATCCTATTATGCTTTAGTACTTCACACCCAAGATTTTTAGTTTAGGCAGGTATTTGTTGTTGTTGCTTTATATGTGGTGTGTGTGTGTGTGTGTGTGTGTGTGTGTGTGTGAGAGAGAGAGAGAGAGAGAGAGAGAGAGAATCCTAGGACTTGAAGGTTTCTTTTTTTTTAATCTTCCTTTCTCTCTATCCTCCTCCTCCTTGTTTTGTTTGGTTTTTTTGGGTTTTTGTTCATTTGTAGTACTAAGGATTGAACCCAAGGGTACTCTTCCACCATCCCCAGTTCTTTTTTATTTTTTATTTTGAGACAGGTTCTTCCTAAATTGCAGAAGCTGACTTGGAACTTGCCTCCTGCCTCAGCCTCCTGAGTAACTGGGCCACCACATCAGGCTCAGGCTTCAGTTGTTCTTTCACTTTATAAACAGTGTCTCAGTAGAGCAATAGAGTTAGACCAACTAAGATAATGCCTTTAAGATCACTTTGTGTAGTCTTTAATACTGATAGGTACAAGATAGGATTATGACTAGCATGATTTAACAAAACCCAGTGCATTTTTCTGGTGTGTTTTCCTGTTCTTTTCCAACTAAAATTTGTTAGCATATACAGTTGCATATGGCCTAAAGATAAAGATACATTCTGAGAACGTGTCATTAGGTGATTTTACCATTGTGTGAACATGATAAGAGTGTTCTTATGGCAATCTAGAGGTATAGGTACAATCTGCTGCACACCTAGGTTGTATGGTGTATACCATCATATATGCGGTTCATCATTGACTGAAATGGTTTTATGTGATGCACAAATTTGTAATTTTCAACCCAGATGACTAGATAACATCTCAAAGAACATACGTTCTGCTGACTTTTAAAAAGTTAATGATGCAGTACTCAAAAAATTGGGGGCATATTTATATATGGGTTATAAAACAAGACTTGTCCCTGCTATGCCCATCTTCAGGATACTGTCATCTCAATATTTACATAATCACACATCTGCTATGTGCTAGGGACCAACGTTCTGGTTACTATATGTATAAATTATTTATGTCACTACAACTCCTGGGAGATACTCATCATCCCATTTTACAGGTATGAAAATGAAGAATAGAGGGTTAAATTACTTCTTTCCTGGGATCTTCTAATTAGGTAGTCAGACCTAGATTTAAACCAAATCCATTGAACTATTAATCTAGTACTCTAGTTTACACTCTGATATGCTGCTCTATATTATTCATTAGGGGATGTGTACAAAGAAAGGAAAGAGTTCATTAATTTAAAAAACTTAACACATGTGACATGAGGTGTGAATTAGTCCCCTTTAAGGAAGCCCCCCCTTCCTTGCCCCCACAATGGAGGTGAACCTGGGGTTATAATGACTTAGGGTCCTTCTGTCTCCTTTACTCCTTTTCCATACCCTTCTCTCCTCCCTACTTCAGCAATCAACATTATTTCAAACAGTGAACTGCTTCTATCCCAAACCAGGTTTGTGGTCCTTTTTGCTGGCTTGGATTTATTTTCTGGGTGAGGTATTTCTAAGTCTGCATCTGGATCTTCCTGTGAATTTTCCGTTAGAATATCTTGAGCTGGTTTGTTTTCCAGTCTGGAATTTGGACATGGCCTGTTAGACTGCCAGCTGGACAATCTAGCAGCTCAGCATAGTTGCTGTGACAGCCCTTTCTTTTCTTGGCCAGCTCCCTTGTTTTCCCCTCAACCTCAGAATGGAGCTTTTGATTTTTCCAACTGGGAAAAAGGAAGGGAATAGAAAACCCACCCACTCCACCTAAGTTTTACTATACTTTGTGCAGTGCAGGGAAGGGGTCTTCCAGAATAACCATAATTTCTAATGTCTTAAAGGCAGATCTGTTTCCATTGAACTAACACATCTGAAATAGTCCATCAACTATAGGATCTTTTCAAAATTTTCATATTAATCCAAAGCCCTGATTCATTTCATATGGCATCCTTTATACAATTCTTTGATGAAATTATCTTTTAATATGTTCATTTCTGCCACAGATAAAATTCCTTCTCCTCACACATTTTTATTTGGACACTCCCCAGTACCTAGCTAAATGCCGAACTATAGAACAAGTAATTTTACTGACCAGCAATGCATGACCTATACTGATTCAGTGCCACCTTCATCAAAACTTACCTGGCTAGTTCAGGGTAAATGATTTTATTGATTATTAACTGTTAATTTAGATAAAACTTCCCATTATCTACATCCACACCTCCCCCTTTTTTTCTCTCTCCTCCCTTTTTCTTTCTCCCTCTCCTAAACACACACACATACAAACACAATTATCATTCAAGCTTTGAATCTAAGAATCAGAAGATTCGGTAGAAGTTAACTAGCACAATCTACACTTCTGCCTTACGCAGGTAGTTTTTCTATGATATGTTGACATAGGCATTCAATCTGTGCTCCAGCCATCCTGGTGAAGTGACATTTATTATTTTTTGAGGCCCCTGCAAAGTCCTAATAATAGTGAAACGGCCATTTACACCAAGTGGTCTTTGTTCAGTGCCTAGAAGAATACAGGAAGAACCTACTGCTGTCTTTAGGCACATTTTCTTCAAGCTTCTGCCTAAGCTGAATGTAGCTTGTTTGTTTCTACTGTTATAACCTCATTACCATGCACACATTTTTTGTTTATCAGTGTTCAGATTTAAATGTTATCTAGGAATAAATTAATAGTCATGTGTGATATCAGCACATAGTAATATGACCATCCCCATTTTGGATTCCAGTACATTGTATGTTAATAGGACCTAAAATTAGTAGTGTGTGTTTGTTTTGACATCACCTTGTTTTGTCAGATCCTTTTGAATTTGGTCTCAACCAAAACATCTGGGTAGGGTTTTGTTTTGTTTTTGTTTGTTTTTGTGGTGCTGGGGATTGATCCCAGGGCTTGTGCACATGAGGCAAGCACTCTACCAACTGAGCTATATCCCCAGCCCTGGGTAGAGTTTTAATGAACTCTTCCCTTCATCACTTGGTATCACCTACAGATTTGAAAAAGTATGCATGTATTAGTGTCCTCATCAAACAATAAATAAACTTAATAGAATGATAGGCATTGCTTCTGTCTTCAAACCTACAAAGGAGGTTAGTGTCTACTCACTACTTGACTTCCAGATTCTTCATCTGGAACATGTCAATAACAAGGATAGGAACTCTGTTGAGACAGAGGAGGGATTTGTTTTTTGTTTGTTTGTTTGTTTGTTTTTGTTTTTGTTTTGCGGTACTGGGGATCGAACTCAGGGCCTTGTGCTTGCAAAGCAAGCACTCTACCAGCTGAGCTATCTCCCCAGCCCAGAGGAGAGATTTGTGACAGAACTATTAATGTTGAGGAATCATTGGATTCCATGCATTAAATCTCTGTAATCCTATTGCTACTGAGGGGGGAACCATTACTATTTAGGTAGAACATGGTTCTAAATTATCCTTTTTCTTTAACTTACATAACATGGCAAACTCATGAATGGCCTGTGGTAAACATATGAACCTAGAATTAGAATAATAGAACTGAAAGCTATTAATTTGACTATGTCCTTTCTAGCTTCTTGATACCTAAAAAGAAAGAGAAGGGAGGGAGGGATGTGGAGATGGGTTGGGGGGCGGGGTGTAAAAGAGAAAAAAGACAAGTTGCTGAGGTGAAAAGAAACAAAAAAAATTTTTAAGTATCAGTTGAATAAATTTTCTTTTTCAGAGAACTTTTTGGATGTTGCACTGAGCAGAGAGTGTGACTCAAAACAAGGTGTATTTCAGAAAGAATCTGGGAGTGATTCTGACCTCTTTCATTCACCCAGTGATGAAATGGACAGCATCATCTTCTCAAAGGTATTGGGGTACCTTCCTTTCATTTTTGTCCAGTGACTCTCATGTTCCCTTTGGCCTTCCTTAAATCTTTTTCACCTAGTTCTTCTTCCTGTGCTCATCATCTTCTCACAGCATATTATTTTCCTTAATGTGTGACTCCTGCTAGTAAATTGTGATCCAGCTAGCCTTATAGACTTTACTTGCTATTGAAGAGTGTAAGTATTCCCTTTTGAAAAAAAGTGAGATTACCAGAGTTATTATAAAGGGCATTGGCCAAACTTATTTTCTACAAAATTATAGCTGGTTTACATGCAAGTTTCGCTTTATAATGAACTAAATCAGATGACAGTGAATACTCTTCCTTGGACAGGAAAGGACTGCAACTTAGACTGTATGATGTCATGTGTATAAACTAACCATACAGTCATTTTCTGATTAACATGTTGAGCCCTTAAACTTGCTGTTGAGCCTGGTGATTTCACCCTTATTCATCCAGCCCGCTTACTTGGAACTTTCTAGATGTTCACTAAGGGAGCCAAGCTTTCTCTGTAGTGAAAAATGCATGCACACAAATCAGTTTATGTTTGCATATAATTTGAGGCTCAGGAAGTGGGTGATGGGAGCATTTTGCTGCCTTTTGCTTGGGCTTGTTTCTCATTGCAGCAAGTCATTTTGTCCCCTAAGAAGAGTAGAGGGCTTCCCCACAGCAGAGAGGGCAGATAACACTCAATTATGTGCCCCAAGTGGTTTTTCTTTGTGGTGAGGAATGGAGGGGCAGAAATACCGTGGCATCTCTGAAGAAGATTATTTCTTCTGGTTTTAAGATGACTTTGGAAAAGTGGTGAGAACATTTGTGCTAGTGGGTGATCAAGTTATCCAAGAGAGGGTGGTGATTCTGTGTTTAGAAGTTATAGTATAAGAATAAAGGCATAAAGTCCTGGAATTCTGGTTTGGAACATACTGAAGCCTCTGTGAATACCCTATATACTTCCTTTCACTTTTGTCCAGCAACTCTTCTGTTCTGATTGGGTATTTCCCTACCCTTTCCACCTTGTTCCTTTCTCTTCCCAGGGTCCTTGGGAAGATTTATGGTGTAAACATCAGGATTTCTGTAATCATTACTTATAGTGTATTGACTGAAGGGATTCTTTGAAGTGAAAACTCCATACATTGGAAGAGGGAAACTAACATGGGTTTTAAAATATTGGAATTTGGGTAATTTCTACAATGCCTTTGAGGCTTTAATTGTAAGGACTTCTGTTCTCCCAGGGGGAATATCATTATGAATATACATGTCTCTAAATACATGGCTTTTGTCTGAGATAAACACATTGGATGGTATCTCTAAGTCCCAGCTTTAAAGTGGTCCCATTGATAATAACTGAAAATGGGTCATGGCTACATGGAGGTTCATTGAGTATTTATTTATGTTTTGAAATTTTAATGGTAAAAAGTTTCTCTTAAATTGGAATTGTTTTCATTTAGAATAACAGTCTGCCGAAGTGGTTTGTGACCAAGAGGCTTTGCAGTAAACATTTCCTCTTGTGTAAATAAAACCAAGGACTTACTACTTGTGAAAGGAAAAGGAGGGAGACAAATTAATATCAATAGAGTGTTTACCATACACAAGGCCCTACCCAGCAACTCTAGGGGTTTTGTCCTCTTTTTACCCTGGAGGGAGTAGAGGCTCTGATTAGTAAAGAAGTTAATCCAAAATTACTGAGTAAGAGAATTGAGATTGGCACTTAGGCCTGACTCTAAAATCTGTTCATCTTTTGTTATTTTGCTCTCAGTCTCTGAAAACCTCTTGTAAAGCCAGCAATTCATTTGAAAGTATAGTCCTGATAGACAGGTCATCAGCTACTTCTTTAGAAGTCTTCCTCATTGATCATCCACACATGGATTGTGCAATACCAGAATGTTTCAAGTACTTCCCAGGGCCTAACCTTTCCCTCCTTTCTCTTCCCAGGGCTTAACTCTCCTGTTCTCATTCTCTAAAAATATAATCTGTGGGCAAAACATTGCAACATCCTTTTCTATGAACCATGAGTGGGGCATTAGGTCACTTCCTGGAGCCATTTGTGTGACTGTGGTCTTACAAAGGGCTCTTTAACAGCCTGAAGTGCTTCTCGCCAACTGTTCACCTTAACCTATCTTTCCATTGAGTATTCCTCCCAGCAAATGGAACTGTTTAGTGAGTGTTATGAGCTTCATGTTTATTCTTATGAATATTTGTGGATTACTAAAGTCTTTCTATTCCTTATATCAGCAGCATGAATTTTGCATTTTGTTTTTAAAATGAGAAGAAATCCTGGAGTTCTTTTTGGCACTAGCTGAGAGAAAAAGTGTGATCATAAAGTATACATGATCTAGGCCACTCTGATCTGATACTTAAGATTCTTAGATAAAATATTGTACATAAATGGATTAAGTGATTGTGGTATGTATTAGATGTTTAAAATGTGAGTTGTGATTTTTCAAGGCAGGATGCCTTGAATATAGCATAATAAATAATATTAAATAATTGGGAAATGAATGAAAATTAAAGGACTAGTGTTTTGGCACTATTAAACTTAATTCCTCAGGTAAAGTAGTAAGATATGAAATTCCTCAGGTAAAGTAGTAAGATATGAAGTGTGTAGCTGTTTTACATTTTGGTGTGTATAAGTTATATAATTTTTGTACACATAATTCTTACTTACATAGTATAACTCTGGTTGAGGAAGACAGGAAGGCATTTTCCCCTAACATTTCATTATCATAACACAGAAACATGTAGAAAAGTTAAAGAATTATGCAATGAACACCAAATATATCTAACTCTCACATTCTTTTTATTGCATTTACTTTCTTACATAGCAGTGTTTCTGTCCACTCCTCTGTTTACCGACCAGTCCACCTAAATTCTTGGATGCATTTGAAAATATGTCAGTACACTTCAACTCTAAATACTTAGAATTCATTATTTGTCTACAGTTGGGTTTTATTTTTTGTAAAATTTACATACAATGAAATCCAGAATCTTTTTTTTTTTTTAATTTTTATTTTTGATACTGGGGATTGATCCCAGGGACAACTTTATCACTGAACTACATCTCCAGTCCCTTTTTATATCTTATTTTGAGACAAGGTCTCACTAAGTTGCTGAGGGTCTTGATAAATTATCGAGACTGGCCTCAAACTTGGAATTTTCCTGCCTCCGCCTCCGGAGTCACAGGCATGTGCCACTGTGTCTGGCTGAAATGTACAGTTTTGAGGATTCAGTGACTTTTGATAAATATATTCATTCACTTTTTAACCCAAGCCCACATCAAGGTATATATACAATAAAGATCACTTTGGATAGTTTCCTTTTGTTCCTTCCCAGACAATCCTACATTTAAACTCTCCAGAGTCAGCACTCCCCACCTCCCCATCTATTAATTTTCCATGTTTCAGAACTTGATGTAAATGGGATCTAAATAATGTTTCTTAAGTACCTAGAAGTGGAATTGTTAGATAATATGGTAGGTTTAGGTTTATTTTTATGAGAAACAGACTATTTTCCAAACTGGTTGTACCATTTCACATTCTCACCAGTGATGTATGAGAACCCCAGTTGTTCTGCATCCTTACTAATATATATAATTATTTTAGTATTTCTGGTGTCCATGCAGTGGTATGTCATTAAGATTTTGATTTGCATTTCCTTGGCAACTAATGGTGTTGTAAACACACTTTCTTGTGTTCATTGGCCACTCATGTATCTTCCTTTGTGAAGTGTCAAATCTTTTAACCATTTTTAAAAAATGTATTGTTAGTTGATTTTGAGAAGTAGAGTTCCATATATAACCTGGATACCAGACCTTTATTTGGTTTATGTTTCACAAATATTTTCTTCCAATCTTTGTCTTGCCATTTGCTTTTATAATGATGTTGCAGTGAGCTGAATTTTTTAATTTTGATGAAGTACATTTATTAATTTTATCTGGTTATTGCTTCCTGTATCCCGTCCTGTTTTTGTTTTTCCTGCCCTTAGTCTTGATGTTTTCCTTTAAAAGTTTTATACTTTTATCCTTTACATTAAACAGTCAGATCCATCTCAGTTTTATATTAAACATTTTAGTAACAGCTCTGCAGATTGAGAGCACTAGGACTCAGTCCTCACTGCACATAGAATCATTTAAAGAGCTATTTAAAAAGAAAAAAAAAAAAGTGCATCTGGCTCTTAGCTGAGACTAAGAATCTTGAGTTTGTCATTTAAATTCACTGATCATCAGTTTTATCAACTAAAAATGGGAATGACAATATGTACTAAATCAAATAGTTATAAGGATTAAGAGGAATAATATTTCAAAATAACAGAAACCTGACGTGTGATAAGTAACTAATAATTCAAGATTGTCATTTTTAAAAATACTTACTATTTAAGAAGAATAGTAATAGCTTCTAAAACTTTATGCAGATAACATCATTTTGTTTTGACCTTTTCAATAGTTTTTACCTATACAATTATTTTATAATTCAAATCTTACTAGTTTATTTTACCCAAAATTAAGCAGAACAATGTCCTTGGGTCACTTCATAGCTTAGTTTCTGTTCCTCAAGCTGAAGCTATCCATTTAAGGCTGCTGCATGTAAAGAACTGCCACACTTTTGCCTTTGTCTTGCTTGGACATTCTTTTCTTTGAAAGCATTCTGTGTTTGCCTTTTGCTAGCCTGATGTCTTTTGCAGATTTTTAGGATTATATAAGCCCTGAGGATTTTTCATGATGGTAGAGATGATGCTTTTTTGTGTATTCCAACCCTCCTGTATGCAGGAGGAAAATCAATTATGAGAACTCAAGGAGGGAAAGATTTGTGTCATTCTCAGATTAGACACAATTTTAGTTTCACCAATGTTTTTCCTTCTCACATATATACACAACTCTCATCCACCCTTTCCCCCTTATGTCTGCCTTTCTAGATCACCTCTGTTTCTTTGTCCTTTCTTTCTTTGGTATCCTGGCTTCAAACTGCTCTTAAGGGGAGAAGAAAACCCTGCATTATGTTTTGGCCATATGCTAAATGTACCACTAGAAATACCACTTAATTATAATCTCATGTACATCAGATATCTTGAATCAGCTGATCCCATGGCATCATTCCTTCAGACCAGGGGTAATATCCTAAGTCCCTGGAAACCATTTAATTAGCAGACATTTTAAGATAAGTTATCTCTCTAAAGAAAGATTGACACATAACTCAAGAACCCTTAACAGAAACTTTGGATCTTTAGGCATGGAACATTCTGTTATATGCCAGAAGTCATAAATTTTCTGTCCTTCTAACATATAAATGGAAAAACATTCCCTCAAACTCAGTATTTCTATGTGTGTAAGGGGGCAGAAAGAATTGGGGAAGCAATAGTTCTTTAATCTTTATTGGGTAACTCTAAGAACTTCAGTACTAAATAGATTCAAGGATTGAAAAGAAATTATTTTTAAAAAATTGAAAATTTACAGAAAGTTTGTGTTTCTTCTGTTTGGTATCATCCGTAATTTAAATGGGCATTACTAATCTTTCAGTAGACCTCATATTAATATCTGACCTCTGTTAGATCTAAAGATCATCTGTTTAACCCTTTCTTACTAGATGGAAAGGCAGCATGAAAAAGTGACCCCCCATAGTCAACATGCCTAGCTATAGAAAGACCCTGACTATATTCTAGATTCGATTTCCGGTTTGCCACTCTTTTTTGTTGTACAGGGATGATACAAAGATGTGATGCAGTTGGGGAACAGTTGAAAACATGTACAAGTATTGGGGAGAAAGTGAAGCCTTCTTTAGATTTGTTCCAGCATTGATGAAAACTATTTGCCTTCATATTTAATGGTTGAACTCAGTTTTGGTTTATGACTTTTGTCTTGCTTTTCCCTTTCTGAATAATACAATAAAAATACATGGGTGTGAGAATATTACACTATGTGAACCTTACTTTTATCAGGAGTGCAGGACTGAAAAAAATCGTAGTTACTGTAAAGACTCCTTGGTCATTCCTCCGTGAGATCAGAGTTGAAAACACATGCCAGAAAATGTCATGGCACACACCAGGGGAAAAGGTTACGTTGAAGATAGATTCTAGACAGATCTCTTCTTATTTAAAACATATGAACAGGCCATCAAAGATTTTCCCATTTTATTTGAATGTTTTGGGAAAGGGTGGATGTTTGTTTTATGAGTTTCAGATTAACAAAATGCAAAGTGATTTGTTTTAAAAATAGTGTCCTTCTAAGAGTAGATGTCAAAGTGAAGAAGCACCTGTTCTACTGTCTTGAGTCATTTCCAAACTGGGAGGAGCTAACCTGTAAGAAGAATATATGCCAAATGGAAACTAACTCAGAGGTTTTGTTGCCTTTGAAGCCCTTCTTGTGTGTTTTAAAACAGACTTGTCTCACATTTTGCTTATTGATGCCCATTCTGTTTATCCCCTGCTATTGTTTTGAGAATTAGAAATTTAGAGAACTAGGTGAACATATTCATTTCCTAGTGCTGCTGTTAAAAATTACAAGAGTTAGGGCTGTACCTCAGTGATAGAGCACTTGCCTGACATGTGTGATATTCCTGAATTTGATTTCAAACTCTGAAAAAACAAAAAACAAAACAACCCCCTGCTCCAAACTGGGTGACATAAAAGAACAAATTTGTTCTCTCACAGTTATAAGGGCTACATGTCCTGAAATCAGCATGCCTGCTGAGTTGCTTTCCCCCTAGAACCTCTAAGAGAGAACCTCCTCCATGCATCTCCTAGTCTCTGGAGCTTTTGGCCAGCCTGTGGCATTCCATGGGTTGTCCAGTCTTCACTTAAGTCTTCATGTGGCATTCTCTTGTATCACTCTCCTCTTCATTTCATGTTGGATCTAGGGCCACTTCTACTGTGATCTCATCTTAACTAATTACATCAGCAAAGACCCTATTTCCAAATTGGTCACATTCTGATAAGGACACATTTGAGAAGAACACTGTTCAACCTAGTATAGTGAGAAAGCTAAGACATTCTACAAGTATTTTCTACAGTTGACATTTAGGACTATTTATATTTTCTTTCTCTGTGGAGAGTGTCCCTGAGAATAGAAACCCTTCAGGATGGCCACATAATTCCCTTATTAGCTTAAAAACAACTGTTAGTGATTTTATTTTAAAATAATACTTATTGTACTTTAGTATTTACTTGGTGAAGTGTAGTTTTATTTTTTTTCCTGTATTTATTTATTTATTATTTTTTTTTATTGTATACAAATGGGATACATGTTGTTTCTCTATTTGTACATGGAGTCAAGGCATACCATTTGTGTAATCATACATTTACATAGGGCAACGATGTTTGATTATTTTTTTTTCCTTCCCCCCCACCCCTCCCACCCCTCTTTTCCCTCTGTACAGTCCTTCTTTCCTTCATTCTTACTGCTCTCCTTATCCCTAACCCTAAACCTAACCCTAACCCTAACACTAACCCCTCCCACCCCCCATTATATGTCCTCATCCGCTTATCAGCGAGATCATTCGTCCTTTAGTTTTTTGCGATTGACTTCTCTCACTTAGCATGATATTCTCCAATTTCATCCATTTGCCTGTAAATGCCATAATTTTATCATTCTTCTTTGCGGAGTAATATTCCATTGTATATATATGCCACATTTTCTTTATCCATTCATCAACTGAAGGGCATCTAGGTTGGTTCCACAATCTGGCTATGGTGAATTGAGCAGCAATGAACATTGATGTAGCTGTATCTCTGTAATATGCTGATTTTAAGTCCTTTGGGTATAGGCCAAGGAGTGGGATAGCTGGGTCAAATGGTGTTTCCATTCCAAGATTTCTGAGGAATCTCCACACTGCTTTCCAGAGTGGCTGCACTAATTTGCAACCCCACCAGCAATGTATGAGTGTTCCTTTTTCACCACATCCTCGCCAACACCTATTGTTGCTTGTATTCTTGATAATTGCCATTCTAATTGGGGTGAGATGAAATCTTAGGGTAGTTTTGATTTGCATTTCCCTTATTACTAGGGATGTTGAACATTTTTTCATGTATCTGTTGATTACTTGTACATCTTCTTCTGTGAAGTGTCTGTTCATTTCCTTAGCCCATTTGTTGATTGGATTATTTGTATTCTTCGTGTAGAGTTTTTTGAGTTCTTTATAGATTCTGGAAATTAGCACTCTATCTGAAGTATGGTTGGCAAAGATATTCTCCCACTCTGTAGGCTCTCTCTTCACATTGCTGATAGTTTCCTTTGCTGAGAGAAAGCTTTTTAGTTTGAATCTATCCCAGTTGTTGATTCTTGCTTTTATTTCTTGTGCTATGGGAGTCCTGTTAAGGAAGTCTGATCCTAAGCCAACAAGTTGAAGATTTGGACCTACTTTTTCTTCTATAAGATGCAGGGTCTCTGGTCTGATTCCGAGGTCCTTGATCCATGAGTTGAGTTTTGTGTAGGGTGAGATAGGGGTTTAATTTCATTCTATTGCATATGGTTTTCCAGTTTCCCCAGCACCATTTGTTGAAGAGGCTATCTTTTCTCCATTGCATATTTTTGGAACCTTTGTCTAGTATGAGAAAATTGTATTTATTTGGGTTTATGTCCATGTCCTCTATTCTGTACCATTGATCTACCTGTCTATTTTGGTACCAATACCATGCCGTTTTTGTTACTATTGCTTTGTAGTAGAGTTGAAGATCTGGTATTGCAATACCCCCTGCTTCGCTCTTGCTACTGAGGATTGCTTTAGCTATTCTAGGTTTTTTATTCTTCCAGATGAATTTCATAATTGCTTGCTCTATTTCTGTAAGGTACATCATTGGGATTTTAATTGGAATTGCATTGAATCTGTATAGCACTTTAGGTAGTATGGCCATTTTGACAATATTAATTCTGCCTATCCAGGAACATGGGAGATCTTTCCATCTTCTAAGGTTTTCTTTAATTTCTTTCTTTAGTGTTCTGTAGTTCTCATTGTAGAGGTCTTTCACCTCTTTTGTGAGATTGATTCCCAAGTATTTTATTTTTTTCGATGCTATTGTGAATGGGGTAGTTTTCCTAATTTCTCTTTCTGAAGATTCATCACTTATGTTAAAAATGCATTGGATTTATGAGCATTGATCTTGTAACCTGCTACTTTACTGAATTCACTTATGAGTTCTAAAAGTTTTCTGGTGGAATTTCCAGGTTCCTCTAAATATATAATCATGTCATCAGCGAACAGGGATAGTTTGAGTTTTTCTTTTCCTATTCGTATCCCTTTAATTTCTTTGGTTTGCCTGATTGCTCTGGCTAGAGTCTCAAGGACGATGTTGAATAGAAGTGGTGAAAGAGGGCATCCCTGCCTTGTTCTAGTTTTTAGGGGGAACGCTTTCAGTTTGAAGTGTAGTTTTATTTGTTTGATACAAGTGAGGGAACTTTTCTGATACTGACTTAGAGACCTTGTCCTTACAGGGTTTTTTTTGTTTGTTTGTTTTTTAGTAATACATATTTTTAGTTTGATGAATCTTTGTTTTATTTATGTGATGCTGAGAATCAAACCCAGTGCCTCATGCATGCAAACCAAGTGCTCTACCACTGAGCCACAACCCCAGCCCTGCTATAGGATTTTTAAAGATAATTGAGATAACAAAGTAAGGCAGTTTGAGTTGAAATCACCTTGGATTCGAATCTTGATTCTGCTGCTCACTGGCCTGTGTACCTGGGAGAGTTCATTAAACAGCCTGGGCCCCGGTTTCCTGACCTGTTCTATGATCCCATTGCATTTTCACCCTCTTCCCTCTCAATCTCATTTCACACATTATTTAAAAAGGAATTCATCTAGCAAACCAGACTGTGGGGGGCGGGGGGAGGGTCAATAGTAGGTGAGATCCAGCCAAAAAGGTACAAAGGTGCTTTTAGAAGGTAGTATGCTTTTGGTCATGAGTGTTACATTAAACCTTTAAAAAGACTCTCCTTTAAGTACAGGGCTTGTTTTCTATTCCAAAGCTGAAAGGACTTTTTGGCTCTCATACTTAAAAAAAATCTTTCTTTAAGAACCACATATTTCTTCATTTTTAATTAAAACATTGAATCAAGTGACTAATTAGAAATATATTTTAAGTGGGGAGGGGGGTTGAGGCATTCCTTTCTCTGTTCCCTGTTTCTTGTCCTGTTAGAGTGCAAAATAAAGAGATTAAGGCAGCACCTACATCTATAACTGATAATATGATCATGCATCTCTTAGGTACTTCCAAAAAAAAAAAAAAAAAGTCTTAAGGCCTTTTATATGCCATGAAACTCTTACTCATCAAGAAGTGGAGAGTGTCAGGCAGCTAGGACTAAAATTTGCCCTATTCCTATGCACTAGAAGTTAACCAGGGAAAAAACATTGTCACTTTATCAAAGATCCCATTACTAGGACTGATTGTTTTGGCTTCATAATGTTCAGCCAAGTGAAATGAGAATAAGCAATAGTTTTCTTCCATTTTGGTATTGGTGGCAAACTTAAGGTGGGATTAGAAACTACTCTGTTTTTCTAAAGGACACTTAATTATGTACTTGCTTTTGAAATATTAACTTCACCATATTTTTGTTATAGCCATACAGGTTGCTTTTGAGCAAATTAAGTCTAATAAGATATGAATTAAGAGTTTTCATACAGCAGAAAGCCCAAAGACAAAGGGTTCCTCTCATTTCTGTTGATTGTATTGATTGAAAGTACAAACCTAAGAACTACTTCTAGTCTAATACCCTTGGTAAGATGACGGAAGGAGGTAGACCTAGAACATTTCTTTACTGGAATCCAAAGGGATTTAAATCCAATTGTAGTAATGCTTAAAAGAAAAAAAAAAAAATCTCTGCTCTAGAGCAATTATTGATCTTGTTCACCTCTGATCAACTATGAAACCATTGGCTTGGTCTAGAGTGACTGAGATTATCTGGTTGATCCTGCCAATTTCAACTGTATATATTTTCTCTCCATTTCAGCCTGAGGAAGAGCAGTTGGTCTGTGATATTACAGGATCTGGTTCTTCTACTGATGACACAGCTTCTCTGGATCGACATTCTTCTCATGGCAGTGATGTGTCCCTCCCTCAGATTTCAAAGTTAAACAGATCTAGAGACCAGCAAAGCCATGATGGCTTCTACAGCCGTGAGATAGGAGCTGAGGGTCCAGAGGGTGAGAGTGAGCCTGCTGGCTCTGGGGAAATTGAAGAGGAGGAGATGGACAGCATCACTGAAGTGCCTGCAAACTGCTCTGTCCTGAGGAACTCTATGCGTTCTTTGTCCCCTTTCCGGAGACACAGCTGGGGTCCTGGGAAGAATGCAGCCAGTGATGCAGAAATGAACCACCGGAGGTGAGAGCCCATTCATTTAATGTCTCAGTGTCTGCTTGTTTTTGAGAAGTTTCTGATTTGGTAATATTATCAGTAATAGATGTTAGGAGACACCATGGTAACAAAGAAATAATATGGACTGTGGAATCAGGCATCTGTGTTCAAACACCAGCTCAATAACTGAACATGTAGATAACCTTGGGCAAGTCATTTGACCACTCTGAGCTTTAATTTTCTCATCTGTAAAACAATGTCCTTTCAGAATATTTGTAATAATCAAGTGAAATGTGAGTGTTGCTTAGTGAGTTTTTAATAAATGATAATGTTTTTTCTTGCCAGATTTGTTAATGAAATTTATGAATTAGAAAATACTGAGCCTGGCATGATGGTGCAGGAGGATTGCAAGTTCAAGGCCAGCCTTAGCAACTTAGCAAGTTCCTCTTTTAAAATAAAAATACTTTTCATGAAGGGTCTAGGGATGTGGCTTGGTGGTTAAGCACCCCGGGTTCAATCCCTGATACCCAAAAAAAACAAAAACAAAAAAACTTTCTTGTCAATTATCAATTAAGAAATAAACATGAAGTCTTAACACATGTCACTTATTCACAGTGATTCCTGAGAATTAAAGTCTTCTGTCTCTAATGCAGAAAGTTTAGATGAAGTCTAAATGATCAATGTTTAATCCTCGAGAGAGCATGAGACTCATGAAATACTATAACATTATTGGTACTTCCCTAAGTGTCATGTAGTTTTGGGAATTTTTACAAGGGTGGCCCAGTCTTAGTCCTTCAGTTTGGCCATAGCCTATACAGAAGATAAGTTGGATTTGGCTTCTAACCACTGAATGACTGGATGAATTCAATCAGCTGTTTTACCTGTAAAGAACAGGTACCCAGTGTTTACCAGGGTGTACTCATTCCACTTTCTTAATGAGGAGAACTGGCTAAGAGAGGAGACTGACAATTAAGTGATGTAAACTACTCAGCTGAAACAGTTTGAGAACCTGCCTCAAATTACAAAGAGTTTGAGATGTAGTACAGTGGTAAAGCACCTCTGGGTTCAATCCCTACTACCAAAACCAAAAAGAGAAATCCTATGTTATATAAAAACCAGTTTCTTAATGCTTTCTTTCCAAATTTTTTACAAGCTGTATTTTTCAAAAGCATTCTCATAGTAGAAAATATGAGAACATGGGAAATGATCCCTACAGCCAGAATTCTATCCCTAATGCAAGGGGACCTTCTTTTTTTTTTTTTTTTTTTTTTCTCCAATGTTTTTTAGTTGTTGTGGAC
Source organism: Sciurus carolinensis (assembly GCF_902686445.1). NCBI lineage: Eukaryota > Metazoa > Chordata > Mammalia > Rodentia > Sciuridae > Sciurus > Sciurus carolinensis. Next base: position 58,876,165 of record NC_062214.1, on the reverse strand, counting down.
CTTTTTATTTTTTTATTTTTTTTTATATTTGGTGCCGAGAATCACACACATTTTAGATAAACGCTCTACCACTGAATCACAACCCTAGCCCAAGGGGGCCCTTGATAGGACATCCTTGTGTTAGATGCAAACAGCATCAAGGAACAAGTGTTTATTTTTTATAATCTACTATGGATCATGATTTGATTTCAGAGCTCCATGCTGCTATATATCATGTAGCCCACATGAGGAAATTGAAGCTCAGATTAAATGATGTGTCCAAGTGATCGTAAGATCTGAGATTAGAACCCCGTAACATAAGTTATTTATATTTTCAACCTGTAGGTCATGAGATTGTCTGTTTTAGTTTAGTGTTAAGGATTACCTACTGTTTTAATACTTTTGGAGATAATGGAATGAGAATTAGGTTTTAGTTAACAGTCTAATAATAGTTTGACTAATTCTTATGGTATTATCTGCATGTAGTGTTACCTTAATGTTAAAGTCTTAAGGAAAATCCTTTTACTTTTATAATGTAATAAACTTTATAAGTTGTCATCTCAATAAGTAGCCCTCCAAAGAATTTGTCAGGCCTTTTTGGTTCTGACATTTTTCTCATTTCGCATTCTTTCATTTTCTTACTTTGTGTGCTATTTGTCTTTAGGGATTATCTCTCTTTCCAGTGTGGTGTCTGATTATTTCATGCATTTGTGTCTCATTTTGTTTCACCTGCATCACTGACCTCTTCCACCATTCATTTTCAGTTCAATGCGAGTTCTTGGGGATGTTGTCAGGAGACCTCCCATTCATAGGAGAAGGTACAGAGTTCACAAACTTGATGGACTAACTGTGTTGCCTCTGAGCCTATACTAACAAGCATTTCATCCTGCTTAATCCATAATTAAGCAATCTCTTTTTTCTTTCTTTCCCTGCACCTGCCCCCTGTCACCCAGTGCTGAGGATGAAACCCAAGGCCTTTTGCATGTCATGCAAGAGCTCTGCCACTGAACTGTACCCCCCAGACCCTGAACAGTCTATTTTAAAATAACATCACTTCTAATTCAGGCAAATAAAATATCAGTATTTATTAATTGCTTATATCAGTTTCATATGAGATAATTTCTTTAAAGGCTTTTCATATTTTATCTTCTTAAACATTTTGAAATATATTTTTTTCATGTGCTTATTGGTTCAGATGACTTTGATAATAGGGTCTCACCCAACTTTTCTTGGAGAATTCAAAGTATTTTCTGTGTCATGCCTATGTAATGTATTCTGGGGAATACTTTTCTTTATCTTTTTCTCTACAAAAGAAGAATTGGAAATACGTGTGTGTTTACTTACAGGTCCTAAATATTTTCAACACATTCTTTAATAATATGATGAAAGACTTTACTACTAGGTCAGTTGGCAGGTTCCATTTTGTTGTTGACTTTGTATTTTCAGAAAGCAATTGAGAGGCATAAACTGTTTTCTTAGTCTTTGAATCCCTTAATTATTATGTTGGGTAAAAATTCAAAGCTAAAAATAAGTGATTTATAAGCTGAGAAATTACTTCTCATCACTAAAGTGCTGATTTGCTTCATATTCGCCAAAAGCTACAATTTGTTTTACTAATTAAAGTAACAGTAAAGTTTATATGTTGTTCTTCCATTCTTTGGAAAATATGGTTCTGTTACTGTTAGCTAAGTTCTCACATTGAGAGACATTTGTAAAGAAGTATTTTTATCTATCAGCTTAGTGTGTTGGGAAGCAGGCAAATAGTGATCTGCGTACTTGCATCTTTTTCAAGTGGATGCTTCCTTTAATTCTAGATTTTAAGCAAAAAAATGAGCTTAAATTCAGACATTATCATGAATCTCAAATGATCATGTCTTTCGTTAAATTACCCTTCAAGGGAATAACTTGTTTAAATGCTTTTTTCAGTAAAAGGTATCTAAAACCTTTGGAAATATTTTTGTTAGGCTCTGTATTAGAAGGTCTTCACTATGAACTTTAAAAAATATGCTCTTGATGACAGGGTGCAAGATGACAAGTTACTGGATGCAGTTAACAAGCCCAGTTATAGTTTTACCTTTAGTGAAACTTAGTTTTTAGGAAGAATATGATGTATAATTTAAAATTTCATAAAATTGAAATGTTCCAATAGAGGAGTGGAAGAGTGTTTGTTTTTTAAAAGTTAGAACCTTCATAAATCTCAAAACCAAAGAAGAACCATTTAATATTACCCCTACTACTTAAGGAATTAAGGATTTAGGATATTGTCAAAAATGCAATAATTTAATGATTTTTCTGCTACAAGGAGGGGACAGATATTTTAGACTATCAGCAATTTCCTGTGAATCTTTGCAAAAGCTATTATTATGTCTTTTTTTTTGTCCCTATTACTGTTCATCTTAAATTTTTTTGCAGTCTTATGCATCAGTATCATGTTCTGAGAGTAAGATGTTTGAAACTACCAAAAGACATTTTGAAGAATGATTATTTAGCAATGTATATTCAGTTAACTGATATGCCATGTTGTTTTTCAGTAAGTTGGATATTTAGGTACAATGACCCAATTTATTAACAGTGTAGAGATTTAAAACTTAATATCTTCAAAAAATGTACTTCTGACTCCTAGTAATATTTGAAAATATATATGTTGTTTCTGTTCACCCAAGTAAATTCTAAGTCACTCTGTTCCTGCTTACCATAAATGTGTCTTGACTATGTATTTCTGCTTCCTGCTTTTGCACTTATGAGCTTTATACTATTAATTTTAATGTGATTTAAACTGTTTTATATAATTTAATGGGAGGGGGTAGGTACCAGGGATTGAACCCAGGGGTGCTTAACTACTAAGCCACTTCTCCGGTGCCTTTTTAAATTTTTTATTTTGAGACAGGGTCTCACTAGATTGCTGAGGCTGTCTTTGAACTCATATTGCTCCTGCCTCAGCCTCCTAAGCCACTGGGATTATAGGTGTGTGCCACTGCACCTAGCATTTAAATTATTTTTAAATGCTATTTTAAAGACTTCTTTTTAGAAGAGCCATAGGGGAAGCTGAGCCCCCACCACTTTCCTCGTTTCCCTTTCCTCTGCCCCAGGTCACTTGACAAGCAGTTATTAGATGTATTCGAGATAAGGTATGTTTGGTGCATGCAGGCCTTCCCATTCACAGGAGGCAGTAGGGAACTGAGCAGTTTTACTGTTATCCAGCAGTTCTATTTTTATTCCTTTTTGGGAAAAGAAAAGCATATATTGCTTAGATTTTTAAGGCCCAAATAGCAGCAGTGCAGCTGTGTGTGTGTGTGTTTGTTTTTAAGGATAAGTTCTGTTAATCAAAAATTCTGACCCAGAGCCCTGGAAGTGTGTTCCAAAGAAAGAACCAGAGGAGTTGAGAGGGTGGATTCCTGACCTGTTGGTACAGTGATACAGTTTCCTTTACAGAGTAACTTATATTTTTAATTGGTTATTTTTTTAGCTGATTATATGTATTTAGTCTCTCCAACCCATTTTTCTGTCCTTGCTATACTGGGATAAACAAAGGAAGTAGATGATCAAATTATTTTTATGTTTTGGTTTTTATTTCTTTTCTTCTTAATGTCGTGGGCATAAGGATACCAACTAAAATTTAAAAGATACATTTCCAATTCAGAACTATAGAATTCTAAGGGGAAAAAAATTTCCCTTATTTTGGTGAAAGTCCAAGGGAATATGGCCTTTGTCACATGTTTTATTTTTAGAACGAGAGCCTAGTGGGTAACTTTTAAAGATGTGATATAGACTGAATAGCTTGCAAGATTTATGAATTGTCAGGTTTAATTGGACCCTTACTGGAAACATGAAAAAAAGAAAATGATGACTCAGTGAGCCCACCCTAACAGTTTGTCACTGTTACTTTTAGTCCTGGGTTAGAGCTCCTATATAAGGGTACTGTGGGGGCAGTGTGGTATCCTGAGGAATCATTCCAGTAGTGGAGGTGAAAGACCTTTCTGAGGGTATCTGAGGAGGAAGCCATGAGTTAGGTAGGCTCTTTGTCAGGAGATTGCCTGAGAAAATTCTTGGATTTCATATTGGACTTACTGTAAAGAACTCACAGTCTTTTTGAAAACATTATCTAGATGGACATTAGTGGAACAATTTTAAGTTTTTGTAGCTGTTATTCTAGTCTTTTTCTAAATTCCCAATGTTACATTCCTAAATTTTTTGATGATTAAATAAATCCATCAGTCTCTAACTATATCCTTTCTTTGTAAACCTAATAACTCCATACTTGTTTCCCTTTTTCTCCCTCCATTTCTGTTTCTGCCTTTGATGTCATCCCCAGTATGAGCTGGTGTCCCTCTGGTGTGCAATACTCTGCTGCCCTGAGTGCTGACTTTAATTACAGAAGGTATAGTATCATTGCATGTCCAGCCATCAAATGGGAAACTATAAAACATGGCATCTGTCCTTTGGCTTGAAGCTAGTTGGCTTCTATGTGGCTGGAATGCATTTGGGCAGCTTGCTTTGTCTGTGAGCATAGTATTCCATTGTCTTTGCTATGGGCATCACTAACTCAGTTGATGGGGTGTGGCCTAGGAGCCCAGTGATGTATCCTGGTGTATCTTGTTTGTCTCAAGAACAGGAGATATGGTGTTTTCTGTACAGACTTGTCTCTGTGGTGTAGTAGACTGCGTCTCTCTTTGGTCTGGTCTGTTCAAATTTCCAGATCTTAAGGAAAACAATAAGAGAAGCAAGACAGTTAATAAGATCACTGGTTTCTGTTACGCTTCCAAGTCCACCAATCTCTTCAGATTCCAAATTCAGAGACTACTCATCATTTCATATTCTTTCAACTGAGCAACCAGATTTAATTACCAAAATTTTTTAGTATTAAGTTTTGTGGTAAACATAGATCTGGTTTTCTCAGGCTTTCCAAATAATTCACAGTAAAAAGTAAGTTTCCTTTCTTCTTATCCCTAGTATCAGAAATAAGTTTTACAGACATATTTACTTGTACTTAGTCATAATCTCTGTTGTCATATTAAAATGAGGAAAACCTGTTGTTTAATGTACCCAGTACAGAAAATAGCAACATGTGACTTTAGTTCATAATAAGTAATTTATGAAGCCAGAAGATGCCAGATAGAAGAGTTTTGTCTAGCATGTATGAACTGAATTGTAACAGTTAACTGTGTAGTTTTCCCAGTGCAGAGGTAACTAAGTAGCTTCAGTATACCTCCAGATACAATCCCAACTAGTTGTTAACTGAGTACCTACAGCTACAACTATATTCTGAGAACTTGCTTATTTTAAAGTTCACACTGCATTTCTAACAAATGTGAATTATTCAACTTGGCAGACCCAAGGAAGATAAATAAATAATCCTCTCTGTGTAGACTCCTGATTACAGAAAATGCTTTTCACTGCAAACAACAGAATCTTTATCCCAAGGATCCCCTTTAAAATTCTAAACCCTGTTTTTTTCCTTTCAAGACAAAAAATAAAAACTCTCAGACTCAATAACTTCTTTTCATTTTTTTTTCTTTAAGGTGTTATATATGTCTATCTGCAACTAACAATTCTCAGGAAGCCTGTTTGCAGTTATTATCTAGACAGGTGTGCACAGATGGTAATATTAGCTCATAATTAACAGTTGGATTTTCTAGGTGGAAGTATACCTGTAAAGTTGGGACGGTCAACTAGAATATAATTGTGAAATTATAAAAGTACCTGACACACGGGCAAACTGCCCACTTTGCCCTCTAGAAGTTACTAATATTTTCTCTGTGAAATTTGGCATGTACAGAGTTAGAATCTGACAAAGATTAATTACATCTGATCAATTAAAACAAATGATAGATAAATATCTGTCTATACGATATTTTGAGAAAGTAAATGTCTGTGATATATTGACAAAATAATCTTGGTTTAATATTTAGATGAGTTGAACAAGGTAAAAGAGATCCATGTGCAGTATTCTTAACATTCCAATACCTCTGGGGACAAAGGTAGTGGTACTCATTGTGACAGACCCTTATAGAGAGTTTTGCTAGATGACAGAGAAATACTATGGAGATACAAATAAAGGGATTCTTTATCCTTCTTCCATTCCTTGACTTACAAATAAAGTGAGTTAATTCCTGTGTTCTGTGTTCAGTTTCAGTCTGGAAGGCTTGACAGGAGGAGCTGGTGTTGGAAACAATCCATCTTCATCTCTAGAAGTACACTCTGCCGACTCCAAAGAACACAGACACTCTTTCAGTGGGGAGGAACGGGGTGACTCTTTGGTGTCACTTTCAGAAGAGGATCTGGAGTCAGACCAGAGAGAACATAGGCTGTTTGATCAGCAGGTAAGGCTGATGGTAGCTATATATTGCTAATTTGGAAAAACAAACAAACAAACAATATTTTCCAAAAAAGGAGCTCATATTAGGAAACAGAAGACAGACTTCTGTTAGTATAAGGCTAGTAGCTATGATTACTTACTCTTTTTTTTTTTTTTTTTTTGGGTTAACTTTTGTTTATTTACTTAACATTTAAAAATATTTTATTCATTAAGTAACATGGAAGACAATTGAGGGTCCTGTTACAACACTTAAAATTCAGTCAGGGAAATTAAGGTTCCAGCCCCATCCCTGAGGTGGGGTGAAGAATTTGAGCCAGGCCTCCATCCTGGGCCAGCCTCCTCCATTAAGCTGAGACAATCTAGAGGGGAAAGCCTTGGCCTCATCTTCATCAGGAGAGAGCCATAACTACTCACAAATAAAAAATGATTACTTACTCTTTAATAATATAGCACTGAAGCAAGTTTTCAACACTTCGTATTAATTTAAAAATACCATTAATCTGCAAAGACTTAAATATTCCATCAAAGCAAACTTGGTAGAATTGGAAAAGTATCTAGGATATTCAGCTGAATTTTCCCTCCTTTTACCACCCCAGAAGTACAGTGAGTCTTGAAGTATGCTACATGTCATTCCTAAATTTTCTAATTCTCAAACATTACGTCCCAAGTCTGTGCTTCCTAGGAAAAAATACACTTTGTTTTACCACACTGTCCAGGAAATGACTGTTAATTCCCTCTGCTTTCTGTTCCTGCCAGAATTCTTGAGAAAACATCTACACTCCTGCCTTCTCTTTCTTACCTCCTAATCATCTCTTAATTTCCCCTGCTTCTACACTCAGAACTCCTGTCTTGACCACAACCCTGTCTTGTCAAGTCATGGACTTCGTCAGTCAAATCAAGTGGCTTTTTCCTATTTTTTTTGTCACATTAGACCCCCCATTGTCACCTTTGACAACCCCAGGAGAGTTTTTGAGTTGAAAATTGGAATTACATGCTTTTGTAACACCCCACCTTTCCTACAGTCCTCCTTTCTCTTGGGCCAGGAGACTTTGTTAATTTCTGAAAGAATTTGGGATACTATTTAATTCTTTTCAAATGAAACATTTATAATAAAACACAAAAAAAGCATGTATCTTTGAATAGATGACTGTAATTTAAGATAGAAATTTAATAAAATGTTTTAAATTAAATATTAAGAACCTATTGTTTGACTTGATTACTGGGGTTTTTGTATAGAAATTTAATTCCTTATTTCATTCTATCCAGCATTGACATAACTAAATATAAATTTGGCACTGAAAGATTATCTTAGTAATATATTTATGCTCTTTTAAAACCTGATGAATATAGAGAATTTAAGCTGAATGAAAATGAATTTGAAGGTAGAGAGGAATTCTGCCACTTTTTTTTTTTAATTTCTATCTTGATCACAGCCACATTAGAAAAAGTTTAAAATGGAAGAATATGACAACTATAGAGAATATGCTTATTGAAGCAAGCAATTTAGATTTATTCAGCCTAATGGTGACAAAACAAAGGAAAAAAAAATAGGAAAAATTTTTTGGTGACTCTCAAGTATAACTTTAATGAAGGTAATAAACCCATGAAAATTAAATTAGATTTCAAATGTATGGAATCTTTTGGAATTCATTTACAAGACCAAATAAAATGCCCAAATTGTAGATTTACAAAGAGAATCAAATATCTGGAATCTTTGTATCAGATTTGTCTCTCAAGATCTTAAATGTGAGAACTTCGAGTCCACTTATACAACTTGCCTAACACCATGTAATTATTAACTGAGCAGTATATTAAACTGGGAATTCCTGGCTTTTGGTCTCACTGCTTCTTTCCATTTCTTTAGACAAGTTTTAATGAGGAAATAAGATTATTTTAGTTTTCTTAATATTATTTTATATGCTACCTTTTCTGAGACTGTTATTTCTAGGAATCTGACAGATAACCCTGTCTTTTAGTAAGTGATGTTAATTACCACTGATGTCTTTCTGAAATGGACCTTTTGATTGAGCCTTCATATAAAGTTAGTATTTCTTGGTAAAAGTTAGCATTTTAGTGCCTTGCTGTATATATCCTTCCTGGAACTCTGTGCTTACCCATATTTTTCATCTTGTGTGCAACCTCAGTGCAGGTATTTGAGCTGCTTGTATCTTTCTGATCTGTACAAGTTGCCTGCAGCCTACTTCCTGTTGAAAGTCTATGCCTTTCACTGAGGTCATTTTTTTAGACCTCATGGTTGTATTTGAAACATAGCAACTGTTTGCCTTGGATTCCATGGTTACACATGGAACAAACTCTAAATAATCAGAAGCCTGGCCCAATTGAGTCAAGTTAGTGTTAGTAATGAATTTTCATTGCTTTCCTTTCAACATGTGTGAGTCATAAGGAGACAGATTTCATCCTACTAAACAGTAAAGAGATTAATGATAATTAACACTGGTTAACAGAATGGAATGAGCTCTTTCAAAAGAAACGGGAAGAAGGGAGCCCTTTACCACCAGAAGCTTTATACTGTCTTAACTTCCAGAGATGTCGAGCAGGCACTTCTGCAGTTGGTTGGATTATACGACCTTGAAACTGCTATGAATTTATTCAGGGAGTTAAATTACTGAATTTCAGTCATCTCTGATGTTCATGTAGAATCAGTCTTAGAAGAGGAAATGAAAAAGATTGAGTCTTGTTTCCAGATGCTCTGCTGTTTTGCTTATGATCTTTGAACACTTTTACTTCCATCTCAATTTCAACTCTTTAAAATCAAAGTAATATTACTAATGCTTTTTATTTCTATAGAGAGTTTTCAGGTTTTGAAGGAACAGATACCATATGTAGATTGGTATTTCCAGAGTAATCATTTTTTTCAAATTGTGTATCCAGCAGATGTTCATTAAGGACTTACTAAGTTTGAAACATTGTGTAGAGGCTCTGAGGAATCTAAAGCCACAATAAAAGATGAATACTCTACCTTTGCTTCAGAAAGCCTGAATAACTTCTCAAAATTTGATCAGTTACAGAGGCAGAGTAGAATCTAAGTCTATCTGACTAGGAAGGACGCTCTTAACTCCCTTTTATTCTGCCTTAATTCACTGGCTTGTGTCTGAGTATAAATTCTCTGCTTATCAAGAAATATTAAAATGTGTACTCAGTACCTGTTCTTTACTTTTTTACTTTATAGACATGTCACAGACCTAAGCAGCAGGGATTTAATTATTGCACATCAGCCATTTCTTCTCCCTTGACAAAATCCATCTCCTTAATGACAATCAGCCATCCTGGATTGGACAGTGAGTATTATTACTGTTTGAAAAATGAAATATATTGTATCTTAACCACTTTTCCAATCATCCTTCCTTTGAGGTCCTATAACATTAACTTTCAAAATTTGCCTACTTTTTCCTCTGAATAAATGGTAACAGACAAGGAAACATAGAGTTTGGAATCCTCCTCCTCTTGCTACTTAAAAATCTCTTTAATACATTACATTTACTATATTCTTGGATGTAAATATGACAGTTTTTAAACTTTTGGTTTTAATATAATTTCAGACTTGAAAAATAGTTGCAAATGACCCTCATCATACATACACAAAAAGAGTACAAAGCAGTCCCATGTATTCTTCACTAGGATTCCCAAATACTCACTTTTCCAGCCTTTCTCACTCAAGTTTTTTTTTTTTTTCCTGAAACACATGATTATTTATCACACTGTTCATTTACCTGTAAATAATCTATTGTATATTTTCTAACAAACAAAGATGCACTTTTATGTTATCATAGAACAGTTATCCAAGTCAGGAAATTTAAAATAAAATTATGATAAAATTATGTTATCTGAGATGCAGCCCTTATTCATATTTAAAAATTTTCTCACTTATTTCTGGGTCTAGGACCTAATCCTTGAACATGATAAATTAAGTGGCCATGTCTCTTTAATCTCCTTTAATTTGAAAGTATTCCTTAATTGATAAAGATCAGTAGAGAAACCCAGTAAGTAACTGACTTGAATACTTCAAAACTGTCAAGCTCGTGAAGGGCAAAGACTAACTGAAATTCATTTTTAGTTAAGCAGGTACCAGGAAGATCACATCTGAAAGTGACTAGTGAAACTGTATGCAGAGTCATGCCTGTTGATGCAGAGTTGATACATAGAGATGTCGAGGTATCCGTAAACACAGGGCCTTTGTGAAAAAAAGATGCTCAGAAACATTTGAACTGGATAAATGCCACCAAAAAGCACCATATTTGAGAATCCCCCAAAAAGATTTTTTTTTTTAAAGAGTAATCGCAATATGAGATCTTGATAAGTTAAAGAGGGAATGATGAATTACTTTCTTTGCTGAGAGGCCAAGTAATCTGGAGGCTGAAGCAAAGGAACAAACACAAGCTGTTGGTATCCCTGCTGTTTTTTAGTGTCCGCTGATTTTATAACTCAGTTGGAAACTGGAGCCAGAACAGATTCCCGATATCAATGGGATGTTTTTTCTTACTTCATGGCTTACTCGAAGCCTAATCTTTTTGATTTTCACAGGGGAATTAAGACATAACAGATGATTCTGTTAAATTTGTCCTTTTTAAAATATGATTAACATTTCAAATAAAATCTGTACCTAATGATGTATTTTCAAAGATATAGCTATAACTTCACAAAACTGTGACAAACAGCTTTTCTGTTGATTTAACTTAGAGTTAGAGGTTTTGGTGGTATAGAATGGAAATTATAACTAAATAGTTTCAGTAGACTGATGAGCCAGAGTGCTGGAGCCCAATAGTCAAAGAAAGATAAGTACTCTGGGACATTCAGCTCTGTGCACCTCCTTCTGTAACCTGCAAGTGTTATGGCACAATGCAAGTTCTATTCCTTAAGCAACGGATAACAAATACCAACAGAACATGCCCCATAGATCATTTTCCTATAATAAATGGCATACTCTTTCCTTGTGGATGAAAAACTTTTATAATTTTTCCTCCAAATGCAAGATGGTTTTTTACTGTTTTCAGTTGCTATTCAAACACTATAAATGATGCGACAAATGCCCTGAGAACTGTGGCCTACAGATTCTGGCACATACAACTTTTTTTCCCCCTGTTGCTGGGAAATTATCTGCTCAGTCTACTGAGACTACCTAAACCAGTAGTAGACTGATGTCAAGAGTAGAGTTTTAAGCAAGATCTTAATTCTTTCATTAGCATATAGTACCCTCATTTTGATTTGTAGTATACACTTCATTTAGTTTTGAATAACTAACTTCTTCCTTAAGTTGGCATATATCATTATTATTAGAAGATTAATCACTGTTTATGTCACTGTTTCTCTTTAGTTTTTCCTATATACAGTTTATAAATTTCCTAACTGTATTTCTTATCTTTTTCTAAAAATATGATAAATCTTTTTGTAAATGTTAAAATTCTGTTGAAGATAAGATTAATATTGTGTTAACATCCATGTGATATACCTTAAGCATCAGGGTAACTGGATATTTCATAATCTGCTGCAGACTCAGAACTCCAGTTCCACATCACTTAAAGACTCTGCATGGTTCATCTTTAGTTATGGTCTTCCTAGTGGAAAGTGTCATCATTAAAATCTATAGTTGATTTTTTTAAGGCCTAAAGAGTTTGATATTTAAAATATCCTAACTGATATTTTATTGTAAGCACACTTAATAGCTATAAGACTTGGAGCTTATTGCAGAAACTCTGCCTAAATTATTTCGGCTATTAAATGGGAATAATAATGTGATACGACTTAAATGTGGATTTCTTCAGAGCCTTAACATATTCCTATGATATAATAAACTTTTGTTATCTTTATGGAGTATTATGATTTACAATGACCACAATGGTACAAAGGTGTGATCTTCTCTGACCAGAATTTAAGCAATGTTAAGAAGCAAGAACGTTGTCCCTCCTTGTCTCATAGGTAGCTGTGTCTTATGAGCATGCATGCTTGTTTAGAAACAGAATGCTTTGAAGTCATTCCTACCTCACTGCTTCCCAGTTTTTATCTATGTTCTCTCTCTTCCTCCTCAAAAAATTACTAACTGCTTGCACCACATTCTTTCACAGCTATTAACGTTTGAGCAGTTTTGAAAATGTATATCCATTGACGTCATTGTCAGAAGTGTCTCATTGGTTCATTTGCTGTATTAGAAAAAAATAGATAACCTTGTACCACTTTTTTCTAAGGTGGGAAAGGTTTCAAAATCCACTGATGTGGAAGAAAATACTGAGTAAAGGAAGTGACCAAAATATTTCTGTATCATTTTCTGGGATGGAAAGTAGATAGCTTATTTAGGGTTGAAAAGCTGCGAAAGCTCATTTCTGAATGAGGGAACATGATGAGCATTTTTTGCAGGCTCATTTTTCAGGGAATAGCAATAGCAGAGGGGCTGGCTCTGACATGAGTCATTCCTGGGAGAACTGCCCTGAGGGAAGCCACTCCAGCAAAAATGTTCACAGCATTTCTCCTCCTTGCATCAGAGAGAGAATGCCTGGGACTTTTGTCTCCCAGCAGATAAATGAATACTTGATAGAATTTAAGAGTAAACTTCATATTTGCATATGCAAAATGATCTATTTATTATAGATGATTCCTTTCCAAAACTTTACTTTTAAACTTTTCATTGCTGCTACCCTGTATAGATAGTAGAGAAATTTGATTGTATCCCAGACCTATTTAAATGTATTAGTAGTGATAATGTTAAAGGAGAATTATGCCCATTAGATGTTTTAACCTAATATGCTTATTAATGAGATTTCATTTTCCTCTTCATTTTTCATGGTTGGTTATCATCAAGAAGGGTGTTCACAAATGGCACTTAACCTTGGGATCATTCTTACACCTTCACTCATTGTGTGTTTGCCCAGTTTCTCATGCATGTTTTGGTGGGAGTACAAGCTTGTAATTATATAGGCTCTACAGTGTGAAAGCAAAGTCCATCTTGAGAACCAAACACTGGCACTAATGCATAATTTCTACTAGGCCTAAAATGATAAACAACCCATATGACCAAAGATTAGAGTGAGCCTCTAGAAAATTAGGCATCAGTGTTAATGAGATTATTTCATCTCTGTTTTCTATACTTGTTCTCTCTTTCTAACTGTAGACTGTAGGATGGAAATTTACTGAAATACATATATCTTCTTAATATACTTCTATTTGTAGAAGGCAGCATTGATAAATATTTCTGAAAGAACAAATTTCATCTAGCAAATAGACTTTTTATTGACCTGTTGGTTATATTGTAAGACTGCTGTGTGTGTGTGCATAGACAAACAATATATGTACTTAGTATACTATAGATATATATATGTGTGTATTTTGTGTCTACTTGGAGTATATTGTAAGTTGCATCACTGTGTTACCATAACATCTTTCCATATATGTTGAAGTTTCCATATATGTTAGGGATATTCTTCAAATATTCATGCAAATTTTTACTTATTCTTGATTTCTTAACAGAAGAAGGGAATACTCCTAGATTATAAATAATATGGCAGCTCATTTTTATTTCCAAAATTTGCTTCATATTTTGAAATATTTTAGGATATGCATTACAGTGATCTTACTTTTCCATAAGACTATGGCTGCCTAAAAAACCACTGTGTACATATATTTGTGTCAACATTTCTTTGGTCTCTGTTACCTTCAGTGACTGTGCATAGCAAATAGTCTGACATCATTCAGAGTTTATCTGGGGTATGGAGTGGCTTGCATACCAGTAGGTACAGGGCATTTTCTTGTGAATTCATTTAGGACATTAAGATTCCCAAAGCCTGATAAGGAAAATTTATTTATTACTTTGTTTATCCCCAACAGACTCGAGTACCTATTCTTTGCTGTGCACCAAATGAGAAAGTGGTAGGAGAGGGATGAACATACAGTTATGGTTTCTTTCCTGACCACATTTGCAACCTATAGATAAGAGAACCAATGAACATAGTAGAAAACAGCCAATAGAGCAGCTGAAAGAATTTGATGTTATGGAAGTGTCTGAATAGATCCTAGTGGATTAGTAGAAGGTTTGCATGTTTCACCTGACAGTATGGTGGTGACCTGAGCCAGGTTTAGAGTAGTAACAGTAGAGGAGAGGTTGAGGTCACAGAAGACAAAGTCAAAAGAGTTCTGAGGGGGAGGAGTGCTATAAGAATTCAAAGATGGTGCCCAGTTTTCTATTTTGAGTAACTTGTTAGATGTTAGGTATCACTCACAAATGCAGGAATGTAAGAGGAAGAAGAGCAGATCAATGGAAAAAGATTAGTTAACTTCTTCCATACTGGTTGAGTTTCAGCTGCCTGGGGAGTATTTCATCTGCAGGTGAGCAATGAGGTAAGTGAGTCTATCCCTGAAAGGCGAGATCTGTCTTAAAGATTAGAAAGATGTGAATCACTGGAATATTGCATGCACATTGTCTGTCACTAAGAGGTAGAGATAAATGAGGAGATTTAGGGTCGGGGAGAAGAAAACTAAACACAGATAAGGAACTGTGTCACAAATGTTGTCACCAATGAAATGTTGGCCCATATAGATGCCCAGTGACTTTTTGGGCACTACTAGAAATTTTCTGTCTAACTTTTAAGGAAGAAAACTCCAGCTATGAATAGTGACCATTAAAAATAGTTTACTTCATGTTTTTGTAATGTAACAAGTGCATATTTGTTGGGTGAATTTTTTTAAAAAACTTCATTAGATCAATCCCTAGCACCGCAAAAAAAAAAAAAAAAAAAAAAAAAAAAACTTCATTAGAATTCTGCATATCCAGAAATAAAAAAAGTACATCAATTACAGCCTTTCTTGGAATCCCATAGGTCATTGACATTATTCTGTTTCCCCATGGGTTGGAGGTGCCTTTTGCTGTATCTTAGCATAATCAGTGCATGCTCTAATGTCTTTCTGTTAACCCACTTCTCAGCTCAGCAGCAGATGCAGCCAGCAAGGCGGATCTCCTTCTCCATCAGCATCTCTCCACTCCTCCTTAAATCTAAAACTCTTTTTTCTCTTGGCTCTTATTCCAGTGATGAGGAGGAGGAGTTGCATAGTAAGTAAGCAACTTTGGTGTCCGGTGGCTGTTCTCCAAGGTCTGACCAGCTCTGAAAGTGCTGTAGGCTTGCTACTAAAAAGTTGTTTGAGAACTTTTATCCCTTGCATGCCATCTTTTATAAATCATATGACTTCATGCATGTCTTTGAAATTTTATAGGGATAAAATCGTTTTTATCTTCTGTACCATACTGACTCTGATCAATCCAATGGCCTCCTGAGCCTAAAGCACAGTATATCCTTCTAGAACTTATCAGCAGAGGCATAAGGATGTGTTCCCATTCTACTTTGTAACCCTTCATAGTACTGAGTACTAATTTCCCAAAACTCTCCATTTGATAATGTCACTTTCATTTTCCTTGTTTCATTTTTCTTTCTCATGATAAATATCTAGTTGACCATCTGTAACATTTAAAAACTAATACTGTACTTTTTTTTTCTTCTCACCTTTTCAGAACATCTCTTTAAAAAATAATTTAACTTTGAGATTAACTTTAGGTGTTATATTTATTTTGTCTTCTTTGGAACTTCTTTTTATCTGTTTCAGTCCTTTTGGCAAACTAGAATTTTCATATGAATATTGTCTTTTTTGTTAATTTTTAGATGTTGATAGACCTTTATTCATTTATTTATATGTGGTGCTGAGAATCGAACCCAGTGCCTTACAAGTGCTAGGCAAGTGCTCTACCACTGAGCCACCAGCCCAGCCCCCAGATAAACATAGTCTTAATAATACCTAGTTAAAAAACATTTTAAGATAATTAGTTACAGTAAATTTGGAAAGGAAATGGGTCCCCCTTCATGAAATCATTGTCTTTCATTGTACAAATTTCTACAGTATTACAGGATTGCTATTTTTAGTGAGAAAATCATTTCCATTACAAAGTTAAATAATGAATTTTTTTTCATTTTCTATAACTTTCATTATGACTCTCAAACATTTACATCCATATGTTTGAGAATCCTAATCCCTTTCCTCTTGCTGACACATAATTGCAGCAATATATTAGTATTGCTCTAGCTGACATTTTGCATTATTTTAAAATAATAGTATCTTGGGCAAGTAACAAACAGTTTAGTTAGTTTAGTTTTAAATGGAGGCCATATTAGTGTTCAGTATATTTTTCACTATTAAAAGATATTTGAGAAATAAACACACAAAAAGATATTTACATTAGTCACACGAGCTATAATAGCAGGAAAGTTGCAAATATCTACTTCAACTTTGAGTAGAAATGAGTTCACCCCTGAATTTCTGAAATTCTCTAAAGCTGTTTTTTCTCAGTGTTGGTAATACTCTAGGAAATCGCCAGCTCATCATGACGAACAAACTAATGTCCCAGTAGTATTTTTTTTTTCTGCCACCAGTACAGAATTATAATCCACTGGTCACTCACTTAATCCAACATGATGGACTCCTTAAAGTATAGAAATTGATGAACGTAAACCTATGAATCAAATGTCTAGTGCTTCTCAAAATGTATTCCTTCAACTCAAAAACACCAATGAGAATTATGGAAGGGTGGGGAGGTGGGTTAAGAAAAAGAGTTGGTTCATAGCTGATAAATTAAGGAATCTCTGGGTTAAGCAGGTTGAAAATGATAAATATGTGTGCATTTTGTAAAATTCCAAGGTAGTATTTGAAATGCTGTGTTCCCCACTTCTATGAACTAGGAAATCATAAATGTACAGGACTATCTATAACATTTCATGAGACAAGTGTCCCATGGAACACATTGAAAATTATTGGTCATGACTGTCTAGTAGTTGCAGCCTGAAGTCCTGGGGTGTATGTACTATGGTAGGTCTGCAGGTTATTTTGCACCTTTAAAAGAATCTGGTTGAAATGTTATTTGCCTGCAATGATATCTTTTGGGCTAACTTTTTTTTTTTTTTTAATTTTTATTGTAAACAAATGGGGGGGTACATGTTGTTTGTACATGAAGTAAAGGCATACCAATTGTGTAATCATACATTTACATAGGGTAGTGGTGTTTGATTCACTCTGTTATTTCCCCCCCACACCCCTACCACCCCTTTTTTTCCTCTATAGAGTCCCTCCCTCCCCCATTCTTGCCTCCCTCCCATCCCCCATTATGTATCATCGTCTTTTATCAGTGAGATCATTCATCCTTTGCTGTTTTGAGATTGGCTTATCTCACTTAGCATGATATTCTCTAATTTCATCCATTTGCCTGCAAATGCCATGATTTTATTATTATTCATGGCTGAGTAATATTCCATTGTGTATATATACCACAGTTTCTTTATCCATTCATCAATTGAAGGGCATCTAGGTTGGTTCCACAGTCTGGCTATTGTGAATTGAGCAGCTATGAACATTGATGTGGCTGTATCTCTGTAGTATGCTGATTTTAAGTCCTTGTAGGTATAGGCCGAGGAGTGGGATAGCTGGGTCAAATGGTAGTTCCGTTCCAAGCTTTCTGAGGAATCTCCACACTGCTTTCCAGAGTGGTTGCACTAATTTGCAACCCCGCCAGCAGTGTATGAGTGTACCTTTTTCCCCACATCCTCGCCAACACCTATTGTTGCTTGTGTTCTTGATAATCGCCATTCTAATTGGGGTGAGATGAAATCTTAGGGTAGTTTTGATATGTATTTCTCTTATTACTAGAGATGTTGAACATTTTTTCATATATCTGTTGATTGCTTGTAGATCTTCTGTGAAGTGTCTGTTCATTTCCTTAGCCCATTTGTTGATTGGATTATTTGTATTCTTGGTATAGAGTTTTTTGAGTTCTTCATATATTCTGGAAATTGGTGCTCTATCTGAAGTATGAGTGGCAAAGATTTTCCCCCACTCCATAGGTTCTCTCTTCACATTGCTGATAGTTTCCTTTGCTGAGAGAAAGCTTTTTAGTTTGAATGTATCCCAGTTATTGATTCTTGCTTTTATTTCTTGTGCTATGGGAGTCCTGTTTGGGCTAACTTTAATGACAAATTCTTCTGTCTCTGATTTTGTCATGGAAATAATCTGAATTGTTTCGTACTCTCAGGTATTCTGAATACTTGATGAAAACTTAAGAATTTCACCGGCATTGGTGAAATTGTCAGTTTTTAGAATATGTCTAAGAGGTCATAGTACTAAACTAAAATTTTTTTAACAATGAGTAATCATGTTTTTCTAGTTTTTAATTTATGCCATAGAAATCTACTAGTAGCTTATTCCTTGCCCAGCTTTGTATTGAGTATTTTTCTGCATTATTTATTTTTATCATAAGGGTGGCATCTTACTTACTTAAAAGTATAACAGACTACTGGCAGCCTGAGGGAATTTAATGCTACTTCTGCCATCGTAGGCCTCTTTGAATGGGAATCATTTTAAAACTACTGATCAAAACCACCATCTTGATTTTTTTTTTTTTATGCTAAGACACAATGAGGTTAAAATGTTGATAATTTCATACTTAAATGGTGCAGAACTGGGATATTGAGCTCAGATATCCTTATTCTTGCCCCACTGATCTTTTCCTCTTATCTGGCTGTTGTTACCAGGCCTTGTAAGTGAAGTAGAAGATCCCCAAATAGGGAAAGATAAAAAGCATAGAAGACATTCTCTTGAGTACTTAGTATTATTTTTAAAGTTTATAATGCATTATTCCCACCTATTCACTGTTTAAATTTCGTATAGTAATAACTATAATTTTGGATTTCTCTTCAGATCCTAGAACAGATGGGTAGTTTAAAATAATTGGGAATCTAGGTGTGGAACATCTTCAAATCTCTGTCACACTGAAGTTTTACTCAAAGTTATCCAGAGAAAGGATATGCGTTGTCCATATGATAATAAATACTTTTACCGAGCAAGCTGTATCTACCTGCAATATACATGGAAAGTATTTCTATACCTGTTCTCACTAAAAATTGAAAACCATTTACCATTTTGTGATTGGGGCCTTGCTCTCAAGTCCTCCATACTCAAACTTCATTACCCTGCTATCTAACTTAGCCTTGGATTGTTTTTTTTTTATTATTATTATTGTAAACAAATGGGATACATGTTGTTTCTCTATTTGTACTTGGGGTCAAGGCATACCATTTGTGTACTTATAAATTTACATAGGGCAATGTTGTTTGATTCATTCTGTTATTTTTTTCCCTTCCCCCCCACCCCTCCCACCCCTCTTTTCCCTCTATACAGTCCTTCCTTCCTCCATTCTTACCACCCTCCTTATCCCTAACCCTAAACCTAACCCTAACCCTAACACTAACCCCTCCCACCCCCCATTATATGTCCTCATCCGCTTATCAGCAAGATCATTCGTCCTTTAGTTTTTTGAGATTGACTTATCTCACTTAGCATGATATTCTCCAATTTCATCCATCTGTCTGCAAATGCCATAATTTCATCATTCTTCATGGCTGAGTAATATTCCATTGTGTGTGTGTGTGTGTGTGTGTGTGTATGTGTATATCACAGTTTCTTTATCCATTCATCAACTGAAGGGCATCTAGGTTGGTTCCACAATCTGGCTATGGTGAATTGAGCAGCAATGAACATTGATGTGACTGTATCTCTGTAGTATGCTGATTTTAAGTCCTTTGGGTATAGGCCAAGGAGTGGGATAGCTGGGTCAAATGGTGGTTCCATTCCAAGCTTTCTGAGGAATCTCCATACTGCTTTCCAGAGTGGCTGCACTAATTTGCAACCCTGCCAGCAGTATATGAGTGTACCTTTCTCCCCACATCCTCGCCAACACCTATTGTTGCTTTTGTTCTTGATAATCGCCATTCTAATTGGGATGAGATGAAATCTTAGGGTAGTTTTGATTTGCATTTCTCTTATTACAAGCAATCAACAGTTATAGCCTTGGATTGTTAATGGCTTACTTCCATTAACAAGGAAGACTGCATCTGCCCCATTCACTTTATCACTGTCGGACCTGGAAAGGACCTTAACATCAGTTTTATCCCCAGTATTTCACAAATGAGGAACTGAAATCAAAAGGTCTTGCCCAAAGTTAGGGGCAGGGCCAAGACTATAAAAAGCAAGCTCAGATACTTCTGTTCACTAATCTGTTTCTAGGAATTCTTAGGAAAATGTCAGATAATATTAGATTTTAATATAGAAATATGTGAAAACAGGATTAACAGTAAAAACATATTTGATTTCTTAATTTATAAATTCTCCATGTGACATCATCTCAGAAAGATGGCTTGTGGAAATTACACATTTATAAGAACAGAAATAAACGAGTTTTAGCATTGGAAAAATGTTGATGTTAGGTTTTTTCCCCCAGTTAGTTGAATCTTGGATTAAATTTATTTTCTTCATGGGAAATCCATATTGCTGCTTTTTTCCAGCTCTAATTTGAAGGTTTCAAGTTCAGTTTTTCCTTCTTCTAAAACTTTGGAAGGAGATAGCACCATACACTGACTTCTAAATCTGCATTAGTTATGGGAAATTTTGGAAATATTTTATCTGTCATTAGGGTAAAATTCTTCTGTTTTAACTTTTCCTTTGCCTTTTTTGTTTTCTAGGTTCACGACCTTTCCACAGCACTAGTGCTAATCTGACTGAGAGGTACTATCCATTTATTTTCCCAGAATGAAATTAAGAAAATCCAAACCATCCTATGGCATTTAATTAAGTGAACTTTTTTTTAGCTCATCCTTGAGTAATAAATTTGGAATAGTTATCAGAAGTGGTTTTGTAATTAAGGCTATCTTTTTTTTTTTTTAATGTATTATGGTTATTCATAGTAATTGGGTTTCTTTTTGACTAAACCACTTTTATTCTTTTATACTGCCCTTAGGATACAGATTATTATGTGAATTTATTCAGTTAAAGGTACACTTGTATTTGACTTTATGAACTTATACACTCTTTGTGTATGGGGACTTTTAATTCCTGAATTTAACAGAATTTTATTCCATAATTAATAAACCTATATAAACTCATGAAGTATTGCTACTTTCTTTGTCATTTGGAGCTTTAAAGCTTTGTTCTTGTGGCTGGGGTTGTAGCTCACTGGCAGCACACTTGCCTAGCATGCACAAGGCCCCTGGGTTCAATTCCCAACACTGCAAAATCAGGCTGTGTTCTTCCGTGTATGTGTAAGTGGTACACAGCTCTGTCCACGTAACTGAATCAGTTCTTTACTTCACAGGCGGCAAACAGTGTTCTCACTCATTGTTTCTGTTTTTCTTGTTTCATGCTTATGAGAGTAAATATTCTAATGTGAGCATGAGTAGGGTTCTGATTATAGCTCTGTTGTTTCAAGTTGCCCTCTTTTTCAGAGAACAGAGTATGCTACAATGCCCATGGTTGTGAGTCAGTGATCCAGAACCCTCTGTTTGCACTGCTTTCATATCTTTCTCCTTTCTAGAGCATTGGTTTTCATGCCATTTGCCTTTTATCTTAAAAGCAGACTGCTTTGTTTTGTAAACAATGTGTTTATCAGTAGAACTTAGCTGTTGAAGGGGACTCATGGTTCTTCTTCTGCCTGCCTTCTCACAGAGGCCAATATTGCTTCAGATCAATATTGATCTGAAGGGAAGTTGTAAAATAACTTTTCAAACACCTAAACAACGTAGTATAAGTGGATTATTTCTTCATTTAATGGATTATTTAAGTGTGCAGTATTTAAGAAAGTTGTCCATTAATCTAGTTTCCTAAGATCAAAACATGCATATTTTGGATGGACTTCAATTTTATATAGGAGAACAAGTAGATCAGTAAATCTGGATATCTGGAAAACTCCTATCTTTCTATGTTCTGCTTGAAATCTGCCTGTTTTTCAGTACATGTCCTCCTGAAATTGTGCATAGCTTTTTGGACCAGTCCACAGTCTTGATTTTCCAGTGTGCCAGAAGGCTAGAGAAGATGTGTGACTTCTACTAATTAACTTGGATATATAGTCAGTCATAAGATTCCTTGATTCACAGCTCTTATTAACAAGTACTCTCTTATCCCATTACATATACTGGCTTTTCCTTTCAAGCACCTATTTGTTACAAAGAAGTTTACAGATTGAGTGCTATTTTAGATTAAGAAGATTGAGATAAAATAATAAATGACAGTCTCCTCCCTCCCCCACCAGTGGTACTAGGGATTGAACCCAGGGGCTCTTTACCACTGAGTTGCATCCCTACCCCTTTCGATTTTTTACTTTTGAGACAGGATCTCACCAAGTTACAGAGGCTAGCCTCCCAGATAACTGGGATTAGAGGTGCGCACCACCATGCTAGCCTTTCTAGGCATTTTTTTTTTTTTAACATCAGTCATTCAAAATTTGTGATTAAAACATCAATGCCTGCTCTAAGAAACCTTATTCAGGTTTTGGCAACATGGGCATTGTAGCATACTCTGTTCTTAGGTATTGTATAAAAGTGTTCAGCAGCCTCTGTCCAACTCTTATCCTGCTTCTCATTTAACTTCTGTAATCTTTTAAAAAAAGGATTTTTTGAAAAATCAATCTTCTTGTTTTTATTTAGTATAACTGAAGAGAACTATAACTTCCTGCCACAAAGCCCCTCCAAGAAAGATTTTGAAGGAAAAGGTGGAACAAAAGTCAGTCGTACATTCAGCTACATCAGGAACAAAATGTCCAGCAGTAAGAAGAGCAAAGTAAGTATCACAGTGGGCATTCCTTGTGTGACTAACTCAATCTAGTAATCAGTAAGCTCTTGTCACAGCTTCCATACACACAAAAACTAAATGATGGGGTCATAAAGGAAATAAATTTGGGGTAATCTCTGAAATAGCCTGGTATGTGACAAAAGTAATAGTAATAAAAAACAGCAGCAAGAGGTACTTCCACTTACTGAGGTTTTACTGTGTGCTGAGAGCCATTCATATATTGCTTTAATTAATCCTTTCAACAACTTTGCAAGACAGGTCTTAACTCCCTTCTCTAGGAGTGTGAGGTACCTTATGTAATGTGGAGTAGAGGTTTAAACGTAGATTTCTTTGACTTCTCGTCCCACACTCTTAGCCACAGTGCTTAAATGAGTAAATCAGGTTTAAAATGCAGTGAAAGGATTTTATGTGAAGAGTAGGAGTTTGGGTTTAGAAGGAAGAAAATTATCCCACAGAAAATTAAAAGAACTTTTAAAACTAATTCAGTAAGAATGCCAGATCTATTTCTAGTTAGGAATATATCCTCTTTAGTGCTTAAGAAATTATTTAGTCTAACTTTTTATCTAGTTTATTCTTATATTTTCATTATAAGAATCTTCAAAATATGAAAGCAAGAAAATAAAAAGTATAGCTGGGTGCACTGGCACACACTGGTAATCCTAGTAGCTTGGAAGGCTAAGGTAGGAGGATCTTGAGTTCAAAGCCAACCTCAGCAATGACAAGGCACTAAGCAACTCAGTGAGACCCTGTCTCTAAGTAAAATATAAAATAGGGCTTAAGGATGTGGCTCAGTGGTTGAGTGCCACTGAGCTCAATCCCCAGTACCATAAATAAATAAATTAATTAAATAATGAATATTATGTAATAACCCCACATAGAGATAAATATTCCTAACATTTTCAAATTAGTGGTGAGAAACTTTCTGCCTCCCATTTCCCCAGTACTCCATTCACCTACCAACATACACCTTCCATACACAAAAGAATGAATAAATAAAAATTTGAAATCAGGGCATTCTTATAAGGAATCATTGTACATATCTGTGTGTTGTATATACAAATATGTATAAATACACACACACCCACTTAGAAGCTGAGGGAATAAACAGAATTCAAGGATATTGTTATAAAAATATACCCCTTTATTTCCAGTAAGTCTGTTGAACCCTCATTTTAGTGGACTGATAGAAATAGGTTTTCGTGAATAAGATCTTTTAGCAAATACTAAGTCATTGCTCAGAGGAATTTTTCCATAAAATCTGCCAGTGAAATTGTGTTTTCTCTTTATTTATCTTGCCCAACTGCAGAAGAAGAGAGAGTCAACAATCAGGAAAAGATGCAGAATCTAGCAATCATTTCTAGCTAAATCACATATTTAAATATTAACTTCATACTTTGCCTTGTTTTATAATTTAAAGAAAAATAAGGTCAGAAAGGAATATGCTGTCAATTATTCCATGTATTGACAGCTAGGCTTAAAGTAGAGCCTAACCTATTTTATTTATCGCTGCTTTCTTGGACTCTAGTTGGCATTGGGAAGATCCTCTCAGAATGGTCAATATAAATCAGTCAAGTATTATCGATTCTTTAATCTCCCTCTTCTGCTACTTGGTAATAATCACCAAAAAGAATAAAGCTCACAGTCTTGACCTTGAAAACTTTTATGATATAATTTGAATGATTTCAGAATGTTTTTTAATTGTATTTTTGAACTACATATCTTGTTTTCAGACAGACTTTTAATTGGAAGACCAGTAAGTTGAATAGATTCCTGTTTCTATCAATATCCCCAATTATATGGAATTTTAGAAGACGATAGTGAATATTCCACTGATCTTGATGATGTAATACAGGTAGACATTAAAAAAAAATCAGTGTAAGACTAGATTTAGAAACTGGAACCTGACCTTTAAGAAAGTCCTATCCTAGCCTCCTTACTTAACAGATTAAGACACAGAGAAGTGTGCTTCAAGTCATAAAACTGTACTAAGGTAGAACCTCTTATGATTTGACCCAGCAAACAGCACTGGTCATTTCATGTTACTTTTACATGATGTCTGTTACTAAACAGTATTTATTTTTCCCTTTTCTTTTTTTTCTTTGTTTTGTTTTTTACATTTTTATTTTAGTTGTAGGTGGACACAGTACCTTTATTTTATTATTATGTGATGCTGAGGATCGAACCCAGGTCCTCATACATGCAAGGCGAGCACTCTACCACTGAGTCACAACCCCAGCTCATCTTTTTTCTTCTTTAAAATTTTTTTTTTTTAATCTCAGAGGATTTGAGTTAGGGAGTTGAGATAGGGCAGAAGAAAAGTTGATAATTTTTGTTAGAGGGAAATTTGTCATCACTGGCAGAAGCAGTTACCTCTTGCTTCTGATCATCTTCTCATCTTTTGCAGTTGAGACTGGTTCCTCTTTCGGACTTGTCTTCAAGATTTGATCTTTGGGGGGGTATGCTGTTGTCTCTATATCTAGTGATGGAAACTCAAAAAATTACAAATGCGTAATCCTGGGTTGCAGTCTATTCCCATTGTCAGGTGTTAAGAGAGCCCCAGTGACCAAGTATATTAAAACATCATCTTTCAGAGTTAGTTTTTATTAGTTAACTTTTAAATAAGATTGTTCTAAAACCTCCTGTAAAATTCTTGGTTTTTGTTAGTGTCACCAAAGATTATAAGAACTAGGGAAAATAGTGAAGTGATAAATGTTGAGTTACATTAAATGCCCTGTCTCAATATGCCATGTATCTACAGAACTTTGCCATACAGAAGCATTTTGTTTTCTAATTGATAATACAAAAATAAATATATTGTCTTAGAGCGATGATTCTAATTCTGCTCTTTTCTTAACTACTAAATAATAATTCTTCTCCATAATGTTAAAAAATTAAAACTGCTAGTATGGATGTTAACACTGACTTTTCTGTGGAAATTATACTTTTTTTACTTCTTTTAAATTATTTTTTTAAGTATATACTATCATAAGTCAACTTGTTTTTTTAATCTACTGAACAAGTAACCATGCCTACTTCTTTTAAAGGAAAACTTTAAGCATTTACTGAATATTATGTTAACCTGGCACCTATAATTCTTTTCAATGGGTAGTTTGGAAATTTCTGCTTTTCTTATGTATAATACATGCATTTATATGAAAATATCTTATAATTATTAGCCTAGATTTATTACATTCAGTATATTAATTTGTGACTGTAAACAGTTCTTTAAAAATATTTAAAGGAGCCCAAATTCAGCCATTAAGCAGCAAATTATTCACGTGCCTGGTGTATTTTGCTTATAAAACAAATTCAGTTATTGATTCTTCACATGTCCTTTTGAGAGTTATCAATGACTGATACAAGTTATTGGATAAATATGTTGAATGTTTTTGAGAAGGAGTGGAGGAGCCTAAACAGGAAATATAACAGGAAGACTGGTAGTTTCTGCTTTTGTCTTAGTATCTTTGAGAAGGTAGTACTATTTCCTGCTAAGTAGGTTTATTTGTTAGAAATATTTAAACATTCATGTATATGTTCAGTTTCTTAAAGGGAGTGAACTGACCATCCTATTGCTCTAGTTTTCTCTCCTGCTAAGCTTTCTTCTTTGCAGAGACTGCTAGAAGATGGTTAGAAATGTTTTAAACCAATTCTTAGTCTGGCTAGACATAGGTATTTTGGGTACATGGATAAAATTCCTGCCCAGCTAATACACTTCATTTGCAACAAGACATTCAACTCCAGGTCCTAGTTCCTATGGTCTGTATTAAAAAAAAAAAAAAAAAAAACTATTCCTATCAGCCTATCAGCCTTTCAGAGGTATTGTACTCTGCTAAGAGTACATTGATGTGCATTGATGTGCATTAATGTGTTCAGTGTTGACTCTGATTCTTTCTTCTTTAATAAAAGGTTTATACTTGGTTCGTTGTTTAATCATATTGTTTTCACAGTTGTCCAGCTTGTTCTCTGATTTTTTTTCAAACTGTCATTACTTTCCTAAAAGAAAAGCCTTAGAAAAGTGAAAAATCATTTTCTTTCATAGTATCCTATTATAGTAACATAGTTGTTACCAGTACCTTTCCCTTTTAAATACTATTATAGAGTTTGTTTTCACAGGACATAGGTACAGTATTTTTGGCAGTTATTAAACACGAACAAGT
This sequence comes from Sciurus carolinensis, assembly GCF_902686445.1. Classification (NCBI taxonomy): domain Eukaryota; kingdom Metazoa; phylum Chordata; class Mammalia; order Rodentia; family Sciuridae; genus Sciurus; species Sciurus carolinensis. Next base: position 58,849,057 of record NC_062214.1, on the reverse strand, counting down.
CAAACTTGAGAAAACAGCCAACCACTACTTTATCATAGGCAACTTCGTTAAAAAAAATTTATGAAATTCTGCTCTTTATACAATTTGGGGTTTGATTTTAAATAGATAAGATATACTCCTTCTAACATTAAGAACAGCATCAGCCTTTGCAAGTGTTGCCATATTGCAACATAAGCACTGTACACATACACTGTATTTGGAGGGATTGGCTTTCTTTCATTTCTTGTGTCTTTTATTACTGAGGTGATTTTACTAGGCAGCATTCAAATAGTTAAGACTGTCTTAAGGAAACCAGCAACCTCAGCCCTCCCTCCTTCCCTTTCTCAACCAGTCTCTGGCTTCCTCTTACGGTTTCGCTAGTGGCAGTGCAAAGCTGCTGAGCTCTGCTCTGCCGGTATGAGCCCCTCCTTCTGTGAGAGCATATTTCCTGGCATGGGGGTCGAATCATGTCAGTAAAATGGGGTCGGCTTCCTGAAGTACCCCTCATAACAGTGAGATTCGCAGGACCAAAACATGGGGAGGTAAGAGTCAAATTGTAAAACAGAAGAAACAATATAGTTTGTTGTTTTGTTTTTATCCTTGGAAGAGGTAGTTTGGATTGCTACAAAAGTTGAGGAAATTATTATTTATTCTGATCTGAAGAGCAGTACAAGGTTTGAGAGAAAAGCTAGTTGTCATAGAAGATTCTTTTAACTATTAGAATAGTATGCTTTTGGCTTTCTTCAACAAAATGTCAAATGCTTTTCAGTTTGATATTTTGTGCATGGAGAAACCTTTAACAAAATTTAGTGGAAAGAAAGGAGATATTTGAAGAACTCAATTTTTGTTATTGATTTTTATTTTTACTTGAGTTTTTTAATACTTTAGCAGTTCTAATTTTCACTTAGCACAATTTCCTGTTTTGGTTTTTTTTTTTTTTTTTTTTTTGATAAAGTGAAGTAGCTTTTTTCCCTTCCTCTCTCATTGCTCGAGTTTTATGTGTATTCTATTAATAAAGGACTTCACATGCATCAAAGATTTAGCAAATACTTACTGTTTCAGTATAGCAAACAGATTCTGAACAGAAAGAAGACCTGGGTTCAGATTTTGACAGTGCTAATCATTTGCTTTGTGATCTTTTGCAAGTCAACAAATCTCTCCAACCCTTGACAGTATGGTGAATTAAAGTGTAGCTTTAGTCAATGGATATGAATCTTAATTCTAGTTTGAGCAATTGTTTATATGTAACTTCAAATGTATTATTAAGCATCTCTAAACCTCAGTCTCTTCAGATGTAAAGTGAAGATAACTAGTATTTAATTCAGTGGGTTGTGGGAACATATATGTAAGTCACTTACTACAATGTTTGATACACAGCAGCTGTTCAGAATTTTAACTTACTATCTTCTCAGTTATAAAATGAAAATCATAATACCTATCCTGCCCACTTCACAGTTAATGAATCAGATGAAATAATTTATATAGAAGGCATTGATTTAAAATATAAAGCATTTAATAGTTGTCCTGTTTACTAACTTTGGGGAACCCATTTCCAGGTGTTTGTCTAGATAACAGTAGTATACAGCAGTAGGTGAAATTCCTGCCAACTGTAGTTCTTTCATTTGGTTTGAAAGGAAATTATTCCATTGCTGTTGATGAGCCAGCTGAGTGCTTTGTCAAACAGTGCTTCTTTTAGGACTTTTTAGGGAGAAAATGGTTCCCACAGTCTCAGCCTGTTAAGCACAATGTTTGCTTGAAATGCCCGTTTTACTTATTTCACTTAGTGTCTAGCATCCTTCAGTATTTCTTCAAATTTTCAAGGTTTAAATTCTTTTCCATATCTTTTCCTGTCTGTGTAAGCTTCTTGATAACAACTCCTCTTAGTTTGAGACTTGATGTCACATGAAAGCCCTCTGCTTTCAGTCAGTCTCCAAAGCATTTCTGGCATTCCTATATTGTTTTGAGGTGACATCACCAAGAATTCTGGTACTCAGAGATTCTTACTTCCAATCCAGGTCACCATCTTTCCATTGGATCTAATCTTTAGTTTGCCATTGTCCCCTGAGCTTTGTACCTGACCTAGGTAGTCTGCCCAGTCACCAGAAGGCATCTTGTAGTGTCCGGGCACACAGTAAACTTTAGATGCATGTCAGCTTCCTGTTCCCCCTGACAGGTGAGGGAAGACCTTGTAAAAAGAGCACATTGCAAACGAGATCAGATAGCAGGTATTAGGATACCTTGTGTCTTCAAACCAGAGCCAGTCTGCCGCTTTCTCCTATAGGGCCTCAGGGCAGAGGAGTGAGCTGCTAGGCCTTGGGACTTCCTTTCTCTGGGTACCCATTTTCTTAAAGGAAGTGACCACTGTGGTAACTAGATTCAGGGGACAAAGAAGGTACTTTTTAGAGTGGTTGGCAACAAGATTTCTTCCTCTAATCTTTTCCATACCCCCATCCTCCTTGTTCAGCACCACTCTCTTTTGCCATTCTTTAGTTTTCTTTGTCCTCACTCCCTCATATTGACAATTTTCTTTCCCCCACTGCAAGGGAAATATTTCTGTGTTGGACTAGGAGAGTAATAAGCTAATGAAACTCATTTTCAGTGCAGTATGAATAATTATTACAACAATTATTATGCTTGCTATGTGCCAGACACTGAAAAATACTTTACAAGTATCATCTTACCTAATTTTTTTAAACGTATCAGATAGGTCCCTTCCTCATTTTACAAATGAGGAAACAGTTTCAGCAAATTAATTTACCCCGGTCACACCATTAATAAGCAATAGTGATAAAACTTAGATTTGAACCAAGGCCTGGCTCCATTGTCATTTTTTTGTTGTTGTTTTTGTTTGCTTGGTTGGTTAGTTGGTTGATTCGTTTTTCTTTTTTTTCATTGTTCACATTCTTAATTAAGCACTATGCGATTTTTTGTTCTCTCAGCAACCTCTTCCTCCCAATTTGAATACTGGGAGGAACATAATATCCATTAATCTTGGAATTCTAATTTGTGAAAACTGTATATGTGGGGTATATTTAGTAGTTTGGAAATGTCAGAGACCTCCTCACAGTGTGAGTAGGACTAGTGTGAAAAACAGAGGGACTTTAGTAAAAAATCATGCTTTATGGTTATCTGTCTGTTCCCTCAAGCTATCCCAGAATTGCTGCCATTCCATGATGTTCCTTGCCTAACTTTCTTCCTGTGTGGACTGTGGTGTGGACTGATAGACACAATGCCTAAGGACCAACAATGGGCAGGAGGGGTCTATCATTATAAATAACCCCTGAGTAAGCCACTGCCAAAACTGTGGAACCTGTCTGGTTTTCATATGATTTTTCTAATACAGTTTTCATACTCACATATCAGTTTAAAAAAACAAAATTACCCAGAACATTATTCCCCAGTTTTATCCAAAATATTCACCAACCACCCATAGGCCATCTGGATGCTTAAGTAAGGGGAAGACCTTCCAGAGTTCAATTAACTGTTGATTCTTTTCTTTGGCAGGAAAAGGAAAAAGACAGAGATAAAATTAAGGAGAAGGAGAAAGATTCTAAAGAAAAGGAGAAAGACAAGAAGACTCTCAATGGGCACACTTTCAGTTCTATTCCTGTTGTGGGTCCCATCAGCTGTAGCCAGTGTATGAAGCCTTTCACCAACAAAGACGCCTACACTTGTGCAAGTAAGAGATGTGTGCTTCTTCCTCTCATAAGATGAACCTCTCTTGGCTCAGGAAAACTCATTTCTAATTTCCTGTCCATCCCACCCCTTATCTGTTCCTCATTTATGTAGAGAAGTAACCCCGTTTATATTTTTCTTTAAACATCAGTGAAGAAATTAATTCCAGATATCTGTCATACAGTCGTTTTTGTTTTTTGTTTTTTTTCCAAAAAGCCCTAGTTTAAAATACTCTTTCCTACTGTTCACAAACCACTACCTGTTCCAGAAGTCTATGTTGGCATCAGAACTAACAATAGCCTCAAACCCTAAAGCCACTAGCAGTCCTCATTAGACCATATAGGCCCATTTTAAAATCTAGTCCTTCGGTGAATGCTTCAGCCACTTGCCAACATTGTCAGGATGACTGCCACAGGGGAGAGTACCTTCACGTGCAGGTGCTCTGTGTCAACCACTGCTCGCCTGCCTGAAGCCATCTCAGATGAAAGTCTGTTAACCAAGTGTGTTCCTGGTTTTGATAAGACACTCTCAGGCCAGAGTCAGTTAACTTTCTCTACATAGGACTTCGATAATAAATATCTTAGGCTTTGTTAGCCATCCGGTTTCTGTCAGTCACAGCTACTGAACTCTCCAGTTACAGTGCAAAATTATCCATGAACATATAAACAAAGGGGTATGGCTTTGTTGAAATAAAACTTCATTTGTGAACATTGAAATCTAAATTCCATAAAATTTTTGTATATCCTGTAATTTTTTTAATTTGTTTTTTCAATCATTTAAAATGTAAAGGACATTCCCAGATCCTAGGCTGCACAAAAATAGGCTACAGGCCAGATTTAGCTCACACACTGTAATCTGCAAATCTGCTTTAAGGCAATATATCTCAAAAGTTTTTCATTGCCCACATAGATATTAATAATTTTTGTTGAGCATATAAAGGTAAATCAAGGAGTCTGCTTTGGTCAGAGGTGATCTATCTGGAGATTCAACAACCTCAGGGCCAGCCAAATCACCTAGAAGGTCAAGGTGATTAGAATAATATACCTGTAACCAAAACACTTACAAATCAGATTCCAAAGATCAAATCCCAAATCATGACATTTTGTTTTCAGTCATTTGGGTGGAATATTCTAAGTAAGATTGTTAATTTGTAAATTGTAAATTTCAAACAATTTATTTAGACAGAAATTACTTCTATAATAATTTTTGCTCACTTGCTTTCTTGAATAGAAGTAGAAAAGAACCTGTAGGTAGCAAAGGACCTAAATCCTGTCTTATCTATGCTGTAGCTACTGTGACTTTTAAATGACTGGCTTTATCCTGCACATTCTTATAAAATTGTTTCTGTGGATACATTATACCTCCAACATGGTCTATAGCCCTATTTGTTTTGCTGTCCTATTTATAAACAAAAACAAACAAAACATGGAAGCATTCATCTAAATTTTTATGTATCCCTGCAGACAAAGATCACACACATTGATATTACCCTTCATGGGTGACTTACCACAAAATCAAAAATTTCTACTACATGGTGATGAGAATCTTGTGACCTTTAAGAAACGAGAGACTATTCTCTGTCCAGTAACCCTTCAGTATTTTTCTTTTAGAACCCATGTTCTAGTAGTACTCATTCCTAGGGTACCAGTTCAATGTCTACAGTTTAGTTTTTTAGCCACTGGACACAGTCTGCTTCTTAGTATTAGAATGACTTGTTTACCTAGAGTAGTGGTCACCAAGTGCTTTTTAGGCATGTTTATCATTGAAACATTTTTTTAGCATATTTACACAGGGAAGATATATTTAATGTAAAAATTACATATGAGTCTTTGTATAAAGAGCTTACTGTTAGAATAAAAGAAGACTCAGATTTGCCATTTACTTATCAGTTATTAGTATAATTAATAGTCTTTAATTCATGACATCTTAGAGGAATTTATGTAGCTAACTCTCTTTTTCATTTTGTTTTTGTTAAAACCAGGTAATACAATAAGTAAGCCCAAATAAATGGGTACCTATCCATTCATCACAATATAGTGGAAGTGAGCAAATATAGGTGACTGCCATATGCATCCCTAGCCCACCTCCAAAGTAAGGAGCACCCCCTTCCTCCCTCAGGAAACCTTGAGTACCATTAAGTCTCTCATTAAGTGAGACTGCCTAATAAAGACTTGAGTGAGTGAGTCACCAATACATCAATTTATATATTAACTCCATTTTTCTTTGAAGTCAATTAAAATGACAGCTGTGGGGGCTTGGGATTTACACAGTGGTAAAGCACTTGCCTAGCCTGCAGAAGGCCCTGAGTTCTTTACCCAACACTGCCCCCTGCCTCTCCAAATGAAAGAATTAAATGAGAACTATAGAATTTTTCTTACCATATTCCAAAGGATCATACTGATCTTAGAAAAACAGGAAGAGGCCATGATTTTTTTATTGGCATTGTGAAATTGAAATTCAAGGAGCTTTATCAGTAAAGCACATTGGATACCTGCTGTTTCACAACATAAAAATGCTGGGTCAAATATACATATTATGTGTATGTACATATGTGAACATATGTGTGCATGTGTATGTATGTTAATGAATAGATAGCTGAACCTGCCAAAAGGAAAATCCCTGTGTGAACTCAAATCTGAGCAGTAAAGAACATATCCCTCAGTTAGGGACAGATTATGTGGCCTTGGAGTACATAGTAGAAGCTGGAATTGGGAGCCCTGATAAAATGAAGTGCTTCAAAAACTAAGATCTATAAAGAAGGTCCTAGAAAAATTCTACCCCCTGTTCTTAAGAAGCAGCAAGGGACCTTGCCTTCTCCCCAGGACCCTGAGTGAGAATTCTGTATCATGCGTGAATCTGGGGCCCAAATTTGTACAATCTGTGTGTGCCAAAACCCCAAACTAAGGAATTTCACAAGAGATTTAGCAAAATACTAGTTTAGAAATGATGGACCCTAAGGATCCCCCACTGAAACAAATACAGAACTGCTGTGTGTGCTAGCTCTGACAAACAATATACCTGAAGTCTGCCATAGGAGGGGGGAAGAAAGCCTGTGAAGCTGAGCACACAATAAATTACATAGATGTCCAGCGGGACACAATGGTGCACACCTGTAATCCCAGTGGCTCAGGAGACTGAGGCAGGAGAATCAAGAGTTCAAAGCCAACCTCACCAAAAGCGAGCAACTCATTGAGACCCTGTCTCTAAATAAAATACAAAATAGGGCTAGAGATGTGGCTCAGTGGTTGAGTGCCCCTGAGTTCCATCCCTGGTACTCAAAAAAAAAAAAAAAAAAAAATCCAAAAAACATAAATGCCACATAAGGAACCACCTTGGGGAACATTTAACAGGTACTCAGGCAAGAGAAGATACTGAAAATTACTAAAAAATTTAAAACAAAATCTGTAATGGAACAAACTATAACAATTAGATGGATATGAAAAATAAGTGAATAAAACTTCAAGCATAGAAGTAGTCATTGAAAGGTCTTTGTGGAGACTTCTCCAGTATTTTAGTATTCTGAATCATAAGCATATTGTTCACATTTATATTTATTTTTTAAAATACTTTTTAGTTGTCAGTAGGTATTTATTTATTTATTTATTTATTTTTGTGGTGCTAAGTAAATTAAATGAAGGTGTTGTATCCATCTACAACTAAAAAAACAATTTTTTAAAATAAAAAGATAAATAACATATGCATTAGATGGAATTTTGGTCCAGTACTAAAAAGAATAGGGTAGATCAGGTGTTACTAAATGTTTCTGCAATGGAACGGATGTTAGATTTTGCATCCCATCAGGTTTTTGCCATGACTACTTGACTCTACCCTGGTAGAGTCAACCATAAATAATACATCAAAAAATGAATTTAGCTCTGTTCCAATAAAAAATGTATTTATAAAAGCAGGCTACAGGCTGAATTTGGCCCCAGAATATAGTTTGCTAATGTCTGAAAGAGATCCACAGAAGTTGACAGAGCTCTCTGTAAGATATTTCAGTGAGTTCAAAAGGCAGCAGATAAAACAATGTATAGCATGATCCCAGTTTATGAAAAACAGGTAAAGGAACTAATTGTTTATGAATATACAAAAATATCTGAAAGGATATACACCAGCCTGTTAACAATCCAAAGAAGAGAGATGAGAGGTTAAAAGTATTTTATACTTGTATGCCATTTGAATTTTTTAAGAATATACTTACGGATTTGTATTAGTAAAAACACAATATATTGAACCATTGATAGTTTGAAAGTTTTTTCTGATTATTCACCAGCTTATCTCTGATTTAAAAAAAGCAATATATGTTTGTTTGAGTCAAGAATATAATAAAGAGCAAAATTATTACTGGAAAAAAATCAGTTTTGCAAGACTTAAGAAGAGTTCTGATAGCACCACCCTGAGAAAGTACTTTGACTCTTGGTTCTGAGTTGAGATGTGAAATATTATCAGGAAGTATAAAGATAAAAGATAGAAAAAGTCATTTGAAGACCAAAAAAAATCTTTGTGCTGTAGAGAACACGGTTTGTAGTTAAAGTGAATTAATATACCTTGCGATGGTTAACTTCGAACAACTTTTCAATTTTAAGTTCAGGTTGGAAGAAGTTGTCCTATATATAGTCAGTTTATAACATAGTCTTGTTTTGCCATTGATTTGTGGCATTATTTCTGGGTTAAAAGCAGTTTAACTTCTTTGGCTATGTAAGCCTTGGTCTATGTTAGACTTATACAGAATTAAACCTTCAACTACTATAATTAATTTTTCAAGTAGCAAAAATAACCACTATAATGTAGGAGAAGGTACCACAGGCATCCTTAGGTCCCTTCCCTTTTTTGTGGTACTAGGGATTACACCTAGGACCACATGCATCTTAGGCAATCTCTTTACCATTAAGCTACATGCCCAGTGCCCTGAACCCATTTTTGTTTTCTCAATATCTCTTCCTTAATTTTTTTTTTTTTTTTTTTTTTTTTTTTTTTTTTTTTTGCGGTGCTGGGGATCAAACCCAGGGCTTTGGGCTTGCAAGGCAAGCACTCTACTGACTGAGCTATCTCCCCAGCCCCTCTTCCTTAATTATTAAGCATGATAGAAATTCTCTTTTCCTGGACTCCCTAGGTGATGGAACATACCCAGCTAGAAACGTCATAGATTGTAGGACTGTCAATGCTGTTGGTATGGCATGTGCTAGAACCCCCCTGCAGCAGGTCTGGTGATAGTTGTTGGAGACTTCCTTTGTCCAGGCATACCAGAGGAACTCATGGAAAATCATTTGAAAATCATTTGCATAGGGTCTAGTACTGGTTAAGAAAAAAACTACATGAAAAGGTTTTAGTCCTAGGATCTGAAATTCTTAGCCACACATAGGTCTAGTAATTAAATAGTTTGATAGGATAGCAGTCTTCAGGATATCTGGTGTTTATAAGTTCCACATATTTTTAAATTTACATATATTTAAAATTATATTTTTTCTAATTAAACTTTGTTTTAATGGGTCTTAAGGCGTTATGACAGGTTTTTGGTCAAGTTGTTTTTTGTACTTTTTTTAATAAAAAAGTACTGATTTTAAAACCTATTAACTTAAAACTTCCATGTGCAAAAATCCCAAATGGTCCACCAAATATTCTCCTTTCTGTCTGAAGATTTTGTAGTGCATTGTTATTATTAACCAGTCTTTTGCTATTAAACCTAAATGATCATTAAGACAAACAGTTCTGAGACCATTCTTCTACCACTGATAAACCCATTTTGTCCCATTGTACCAGATGTGAAATGCATATAAAAATTTAAATATAGTATATAACTATATAATGACAGTACAATAATCACAAAATTAATGTTAATATAATATATAGGTTCTAGATAATGATTTTTAACCTATTTTAATACACCTGTGTCAATTTTGTTGAAATATTCATAGAATTAGAACTTAATGGGTTAAGACTTGGGTGACAGGTAGTAGAGATAATAATCATTCAGCCTTCTGAGTTTTCTGGGCAGACTTGATACCCTTATCAGCAGCCTTTCTATTCATTGCTTTGGTGACTCCCACAGCAACTGTCTCATATTATGAAAAACAAAACTACCCAGAGCAGGATAGTCAGAGAATCTCTCAACAGACATGGGCATCTTATAAACAATGCCAGTATCACCAGATTTCAAGAAAATGGGACTATCCTCTGTATTCTAACTAGAACGGTGATTAGTCTTTTTCCTTCAGTTTACCTTACAAGCAGTGTGAACTGTCTAACCATCTAGATAGGGAAATAACTAGGGCTGATTTGGTCTGGTTGGCTCAAGATCATCATCTGACTAAAGCTAATTAATTCCATTGGTGGGTCATTTTTGCTGTCACCAGCAACATTGCCATGACCCATGTCTTATATAGACACATTCTTAACTTTGAAGCCCATGTTGTCCATAGGAAGAGCTTCACTCAAAGCTTCATTGTGCATTTCTGCTGACTTTACTTCAGTTATGGCATTAAATGAAGCAGAGGGGACCAGCATGCCAGATTTGAAAACACAGTCTTAAATCTGCATAAAATATATATTTATGTTCTTACATCAACACATTAACTTTGGTATCAGCCTACCAACTCATTTGTATTTTTATTCTATCTCTTAAGTATTTGAAGAATATACTATGATTGCAAAGTAAACTAAAAAAAAAAAAAAAAAAAAAAGGCAATACTTGGAGCAGGGTCTCATGCCTATAATCCCAGTGACTTGGTAAACTCAGGCAGGAAAACTGCAAGTTTGAGGCCACCCTGGGCAACTTAGGGAGACTCTGTCTCAAAATAAAAAGGACTGGGGATGTAACTCGGTGGTAGAGCACCCCTGGATTCAATCCCCAGTACCAAAACAAATAAACACCCTGCTAATTGTATTTATTTGTAGATGTGAATGAAGATGTACTCTACATCATGTACTTAAATCTAAGTACAGAAGTAAATTACATGCCAAGATAGATATATGAATGGCTTTGATTTTAACATTTTTGTGTCCATGAAAATGGTCTCATTGATCAAAATTTTAACTCAAAAAATAGTCATACTAAACGTTTTATATACTTAAATTCCCACAATAAAACTATATTGTATTTCATTTAAAACTTAAAGAAAACCCAGTGAAATAGTGTATTGACTATTAGTCTTATGCTGTGTTTATAAGAAGCCTAGGTGGACTTTTTTGGTGGGGCCTGTGAATTTCAATGCTTCCCAAGGGAAACTACTACTTCCAGAAGCAGACTGTTACATGAAGTCCAGTATGTCATCACTAGAGTCTTTCCTGTTTGGTAGGGCTATTTGGTGGAGGGATATCATGCTGTCCTCTGCCACTGGTTCTTTGACTTGATCTAATCAATTATTACAGGATGTTTTATCCTCCATGCTCAGCAAAAGCAAAGAAAAGGGTTAATGTTTTTGGAGTTTAATCTGAAAAGAATTATGCAACAAAAAAAGGAAGAAACAGTTTACAAACCACATCAGAAACTTAAAAACCCAGTGCTTCAACTACAGCTTCGCACCCTGCTTTAGCAGTAGTGTTGAAGTAGTCTCAGCATTAGGTGCTTGCATAAACATTCGTATATGATAGTGTGCTACCTGCCTCCTATGAAAAGAAAGGGCAGGGTGAGGACAAACCTTGAAAGCAAAGGAACAGTATGTAGTCATCTTCCCTAAGAAACAGAAGTAATTGGCTGATTTTCCTGGCTTCATGAAGCCTGTAATGCATGTTTATGTGTATGAAACTCCATCTGTTATCTTGCCTGGAAATGGAAAATATGAGTTATTGGGGACTCAGAATCTTTTGTCCTTTCCCTTCATTCCCTCTCATATTCAGGATCTTCCCTGGAGTCTCAGGAAATACATTTTCCCTGCAGTTAGTCCTCTACCTCCTAGGAAACCATGTTGCATTCAGAAGAAAGTAACTTTCCTTTTTGCTTGATATAAGCTTGTTTTGCTGACTCCTGGGTGGGGCTTCATTCAGGCAACTGCTCAGTTGGCTTTTGACTCATGGTTTAGGAAAGATCAACCATATAATCATTATGAAAATGTATTGTGGTGGTTTTTATTGACTTAAATTCTGTCTTCCATCACTTTAATATATATTTGCATGCAAATACTAAGAAATTTGTCAGAGTGGAATGTTTCAAAACATACCAGTGTTTCTGATGCTACTGGATTACACCTGGACCAGTCTGAGATCATAAGGATGAAAGCTGAGTCCCTTCTGTGGTCATGATCACAGACACTAGAAATAGCAAGCAGCAGCAAAGCATCCTTATAGCTCCCTTAGAGTCTGCTGCTTGATATGAAGAGGAAAAGTAGAAGCAAAGCCTGCAGCCTCTGGTCAGGAATATTTCCAAGTATAGAGGAGAAACCTGGGAGGATTTTGTCTCACCTCAAACTGTGCTCCTGCTTCAGGATTAGGTGACTTTAATGGAGAGAAGAGAGTAGTGTCTTTCCAGTTCTTTTTTCTTTGTTATGTAAAACTATCCTTAAATAATCAACTGTTCTTTCTAGCCGGCACAGATAGTTCAGTTTGTGGAAAGCATGGTAGAGTCCTTCAGAATAAGGAATTTTTTGTGTTCAGGCTTTTGTATCTTGCTAGTAGTTTGCTTTTGTTTAATTTAAACAGATATAACATGATACTAAGATGATTGTTGATGTATTTTCTCTTTTATTAGCAGCTTCTGAATACTTTTCTTATAAATTATAGTCAATCCACTTATTTTTTCCCATCAAGAGAAACAATCTAAATAGGAAACATAAGAATTTAGAATGTGTGATGGTTGGATTTTATCAGGAACAGGAGCTCTCTAGGTAGACAGTTCTGTGGCATTTAGAGTTTGTTGTTTTATGAAATAGTAAAATGCATAAAATAGATTAAGAAGGTTTGTTATTTAGGGAAAAGAAAAGTGAATGAAGAGCTTAAGCAATAATGTCAGTCTTTAATTCAAGCAGAATACTTTTGTTTGATTTTTGTTTACCAATGTTTTTATGAAAACTGCTGTTAACAAGCACTTCAGCCAAGATGGTTTGGCTCTTTTTTGTTGCTTTCTTCTTATTTTATACATCATCACTGTGGTCATTACACCAGCTACCAGAACATCTCACATTCACATGCCTTTAATGTATAAGCACTATCAGTCCAGATCTTGCAGTGTCTCACGTTTCCCTAAGAATTTTAAATAGGAAGTCACAGAAGGAATTTTGGAATGTGCATTTCTGAGTTGCTTGTATTTAAATGTTTGATTTTGGGGGTGGGGGGGTTGGTTTAGTATTATTCATTTTCTTGTCTAGGGTTGGAATGATTGGAGGAAGTTGCATATTTCTATCCTTAAAGGGAATTCTGTAGCCCTAAGAAGGATCAGATCATTTTTCCCAAATAAATTTTGTTGCTCATATCTGTCCCTAGTTGTCAAAACAGAACTCAACATATTCCCTATGATGATCAGTGTACTGAAGTATCAGAAGAGTCCTTTCTCCAGAGCTCTGACTGCATAGAACTCAGCTTACAGAGGTGAATCTTCTCTTTAATAGGCAGTCCTTTTACTGTTCTGTAAGATTAGTTTGGCCTAGCTACTCCTGCCCCTCTTCTGTAAAAATGATTTTCTTAAGCTAGTCTCTGCAATGGTTTTATATGCAGCAACAGATGGCATTTTCCAGTCCTATGGGGTTTGCTCCATTTTCTTTTGTTTGATACTTCCTTATAGGAGAAAAAGAAGTTGAAGCTATTTGCTTTTAAGTTCAGAGAAATGTAATTAGAGGTCAGTTCTCTTCCCATAAACCACTGTGCTAAGACTACTTCATGAAGAATTTTGAAAAAGTGAAAGCATATTGCTTACTGCTATTAAATAAAGAAGAGGCCAGCAATTTTTCTTTGATCTTCTTAAAGGCATGGTATGGTTTATGGCAGAGAGTTTAAAAATGTATTAGATTTGTCTTCAATTCTTATGTTCTGGTTAATTTGGTCCTCAGTTCTTGTGTTCTTGTTAATTGTCTAAAACAGAATAAGGTTACCATCTGATGACTTTGGTTGGTGTCAGAGTTTCTAAATCAGCCATGCACAGCCCTAAAACTCTGACTGCAGATTGATTTCCAGTAACACTTAGCAACAAGTTGAGTGATTTTCAAGTAGGTACTTCAGTATGTTAAACAAACATCCATGTGAACTATTTATGGCTAAGATTTGTGACAATAATATTAAAATTTCATCTGGATTGTTGCTTTGGAGACATGTCTCAATTAACTGAAAACATGAATCTCTGTGAAAAGTTCTAGAAGTACATTTAAATGTTATTTCTGCTTTTATGATTCATCGAGCAAGATTGTTTTTTAAATCTTAAATATTGGTCTTAGAACTTAAAAACTGCTGGTCTGTTTAAAAGTGACATGGCCACTCCCTTGAAAACTGCCATTGGCTGATTCTCTGTAGATAGGAACTCTCTGAAAGGATGTTCAGTCTGGTCACTTTGGCAGATCAGAATTAATGGCAAGTTCTCAAGCAAATCCACCACCTCCTATATTGCCCATAAATTCCTAAAATATTATAGATTTTCAGTAAAGCAAAAAAAAAATGTAACTGGGATATATGATAATAAGACCTAGTTTTAAGTTTATCACAAACAGGATATAACTTTTTTAAAAAAGAGGAAATGTTTGTAAGGAAATACAAGGAACTTTGAAGGATAATGGATTTCAATACATTGGTTTGTTTGTGTTTCAATTTGTATTCTTGCAAACTATTATCCATGGATAAATTAATAGGCACCTATGTACCTGTCAATCAAAATGAAAAAAGTAAGATTTTGTAATAGTGCTTCAGATTTTTTTCTCATTGTTTTTGACAGAATTAAGCCATTGTAGTTAAATTCCCATTTCGTTGCTATTCCCAAGCACTATCATGAATTTAGCATACTTGAAATCTAGTTATAATTTTGTCTCACATAAAATTTAATTTTTTTTAGTTTACATAAATAGCACTGTATAGTGCCTTTCATTTTGTAATCACCATGTTGAATCACATAGATCAAGATCATTGACTTTTAACTCCTCCCTAGTATCCTGGCATATAGATATATCAGATGTGTTCCACTGCTTAGTCATTTGGGTTATTTTCATCTTTCCTCTACTACAAACAATGCTGTTGGAACATCATTAGAGCTGTAAGTGTACTAGGCTTTAGATCAAAATGGGCTTATTCACAAAGAGGGGCACATTTTTTAACTTTATTACATACGGCTAAAATACTAACCAAAGTGAGTGTATCAATTTCTAGGTCTGTTAGCAGATGATGTGACTTTTTTACTCATTGCCATATCCTTATTAGTATTTAAAACTGGGGGAAATGTGTTCCCTCTTGTTTTATAGATGTGGAAACTGAGGCCTGTGGAGAAGGAACTTAAACTAGGGTTAACCTAATTAACAGAACCTTACCTAAATTAAATTTAGTTTGATAGCTGTTTTTCTTGTTCTCCTTTTTAGTGATAAGTTGATACAATAAATTTCACATACTGTAATCAATATTGTGTCAGGGCATTTGACTTTCAGATAAAATAGGCATGGAGTCCACGGAGAGACACGTGAGTAGGTGCCATGAGCCATGCACTGTGGGAGACTCAAAGACTTGGCAGTGGATGAATGGTCCCTGATGAAGAGCACTCAGGGCAGAACAACCTACCATAATCCCAGTACAGTATTACTGAGGGTATTCAGAAAGAGACCTGCAAACCAAGTGGGCATTGTAGGAGTAACAGTTGCAGAAGAGATGGAAAAGTTCTTTGGGGTTTAGATTTCTGGTGGTCTCCTTTCTAGCATTCTAGTGTCTTCCCCTTCCCTTGTCACTCCAATTCCCCCAGTCACCCCTAACCCTGAAATCAAGATGTCTGAGCTTCAGTGTTGGCCCATTACTATGCATTGACCTGGACAGGATCTGCAGAACTCCCTGAAGCAGTGACTAGTGAACAGTATCTGTGGTTGATTTCCTGATCCAGCCTTTCTGAAGGGAAACATCTTCAGCATCCCCAGAGACAAATCTTTTGTTTCTGCTTTCCCTCTGACCTCTTGGCCCAGTTGTGTTTTATGACTTCATAGCTGCAGCAAGAGCTGGTGATGACCCTTCTGAGGCACAGAGTACTTCATTTTTACATCAGTAGTCCTTGTAAGCCAAGAAGTAAGAAAAGTATTTTGAGATAAAATCAATCTTGGCATGGACTGGGGTTGTGATTCAGTGGTAGAGCACTTCCCTTGCATGTGTGAGGCACTGGGTTTGATCCTCAGCACCAAATGAAATAAATAAATAAATAAATAAAGATATTTTTAAAAGATAACTTAAAAAAAAAACAATCTTGGCAAGTTGGGGTCTCTGCTTTATCTTTCAGGAAGTCTCCCACTTTCTATTGAGTCAGGGTTTTCAAAGATGCTATGGGGTAGTTGTGATGACATTTCTTTTGTGACTCTTGACTCAGTGGTTTGTGAGAAGCTCAGGATCCCAAGTAGAAAGTCATAAGCTGGTAGATTCTCAGGTCCATATCCTGTATTTTGATGGAGTACTACAAAGTTTACAATCCTTCTTACTGGCTTTATTTATTTACTTATGATTTAGAAATACATATTGATGGCAGACACTGAAACTTAATTTTGGTAGCCTGAGGAGTTTTAGTTCTGAGGAGTTTCAGAGTTCTCATTCTTGTTAATCAGAAATCCCATCTGCTTTGTTTCTCCTCCAAATAACATCACAGGCCTGCATCCTAGAAGAGGACTGCTCATTGTAATTTCCATTATAGTGACATTCTTCCCTGTGAGTGACTTCACCTGGAAATCTGTAGGTTCCTTGTAGCTGTGGTGCAAAGTCAATTTCAGGTCTTTTTGCTTTGTTTTTGTGACGTTGGTTTTTGCTTTCTTTTCAGATTGCAGTGCCTTTGTCCACAAAGGCTGCAGAGAAAGTCTGGCCTCCTGTGCAAAGGTCAAAATGAAAGTAAGACATTCTGGCTACAAGATGGCTTAAAATAAAAGGGTTCCAGCTAGCAAAATATTAAGAAATTGGGAGAACTGAGGTTGGGGTGGGTTTATTTATTTTAATCATTTGGTACCAACTTTGAGGCCAGAATAATCAAACAATAATTTTTCTCTAAAGCGATCAGTTCCCTTCTTGATTTGAACTTTCTTCAGAATTTGAGAGTTCTGGAAAAAGGAAATGCTTTCAGAACTTATACATGTTAAATATACGTTTCTCTGTGATTTTAACATTTCTGAGTTGCTGTTAAAGTGGTTTTGTTCTTAATCATATATCCAGACCTACTCTGCTATTCACCCATCTGGCTTCCTCCTACACTTGACAGCACAGAAGATAGCAAGTGGGGGTGACTGGGGCTGGATTGCAGGTTACTAAAGGTGAAAGGACCAGAGCAGGAAATTTAGGCTGAACCACACTTTTTATTCTAAGCTGCTTGAAACTTGACAGAGGCTATGTTGTCAATTCAGTTTTTATGTACTTACTGTCTTTTTCTTTAGCAGCCCAAAGGGAGCCTTCAGGCACATGACACATCTTCACTCCCCACAGTCATCATGAGAAACAAGCGTAAGTAGCTCAGACTACCTCCTAACAAGTCCCTTTCTGACTGACTGGTTCTGTACACTACTGTTGTAGTTTTCATTTATTATTTCTAATAAGGATTTGAATACCTATTTTTCTGGTGAATTAGAGAGGCTGCTATCCTGAAGATTCACTCACCAGTAGCTTTACATGACACCATTAAACCCCCTCTGAAGGTCTGTGTAAACTGTGCAGTTATGTAAATCATTTTTTTCTCAAGTGTTACATATGTTGAGTGAATCACACTCTGCCATTCACTATCTTCACCAATCTGTGAGGTTTCACTTTGATTTTACTTATTATTTTACCTTTTGTTCTCCATTCCCTATCTCATTCCTAGTATTATATATTTAATGTATGTCTTTCTAATCTGCCATATCTTTAGACATATGTATTTCAGGAAAAAAAATCTGTTGCTTTTGTACATTAAATTTAAATTAGGTTAAAAAATTAAATTAGGTAATGTGACTTACGCTTATACATTCTTATTTTTTATTATTGTTTTCTTTTTTTCTCTCCCAGTACTGGAGGGTCCCTTTAACCACTGAGCTATATCCCCAACCCTTTTTTTTTTTTTTTTTTAATGTTTTAAAATCGGGTCTTGCTAAGTTGCTGAGGTTAATCTCTAACTAGCAATTCTGCCTCAGGCTTCTGAGTTGCTGGGATTATAGGCATGAGCCACCACACCTGGTTTATTCTTATTTTTCACTTAGTACCATTTTGAGACCATGCACGTTATTATAAGCTGTTATTTCAGACTGCTGCATGATATTCTTTCATAGCATATATCACATATTAATTATTAGTTCCCCCAAAGATAGGATATTTAAGTTTCTTCCAACTACTAACATAAATAAGCAGTAATCATTATCTTCTTAGTCAATTCTATGAGAACCTATGAGAGACTTTCCCAAGATAGTGTAGTTTCCAGGATCCATTAAACACGCACACTTTTGTGCCCTACCCAGATCTATGAATCAGAAATTCCAAGGTGGAGCCCAGTGATCTGTGTTTTAATAGGCCCTCTAGGTGATTTTGGGTTTTTTTTGTTTTTTTTTTTTTGTTTTTTTTTTTTGGGTGCTGGGGATTGAACCCAGGGCCTTGTGCTTGTAAGGCAGGCACTCTACCAACTGAGCTATATCCCCAGCCCCTCTAGGTGATTTTGATTACCGCTCAAGCTTGAAAAATCACTGCTCTGTGTCTTACTTTTCTAAGTACTTACAGATAGCTCCAGAATGAGTACCAGTCTGTATTCCCACAGGAGAATGTGAATTTCCTTTAAACATATTGTCTGATTATTATCCATCTTTGCATGTAGATGACTGGAAGAGGTGCTTTGCCAGACTGACACCTACTTAAATCTGTGATCCAGCCCATTCCATGTGTCTTTTGCAAGTCTAATCTTAACTATCTTACTTTAAAGTTCCTGTTATGTGCAAGGTTCTTTATGTGTTAATTCTGACCCATACAAATTTTCGTGTGTGTGTGTGTGTGTGTGTGTGTGTGTGTGTGTGTGTGTTGCTGGAGGTTGCCGATGTTAGGTAAGTGTTGAACCAGTGAACTACATCCCCAGGCCACACACAGATATTTTTATTTCTACTTTACTCCACTGAGGCAGTATACTGGTTGAGAGTATAGATTATGAATTCCAGTTATATGAATTTGAAACCCAGCAACACTACTGATTAGCTGTGTAACCTTAAATGCTGCTAAACTTCTCTGTGCCTCATTTTCCTCCTACGTAAAGGAGGTGATGATAGGTTTCATAGGGTGGTCAGGCTACCCACCTGACTGATAAATAAGAACATACCAATAGGCTCAGTAGTAGAGCACTTTCCAGGCATGCCTAAGGCCCTGAGTTCAATCCCCAGTGCCACCAAAAAGAAAAAGAAAAAAATATCAGACCTGTAAAGCGCATAGTATTAATAAGCACTCGTTAAGTTTTACTGCAATCATCATTACAAATAACAGACTTAGAGATATTAAGTGACGTTCCTGGGTGGTCTATGGATTACTTTCAACCCAAAGAAAGGCTGTTATTTTCATCCTCTTACACCACTTTTTAGATGCAAGTTGTTCTTTATTAATTTTAGAGCTTTATATAACATTCTGCTTCTTCAGCCTTTTCATTGGTCCCTTACCTACATCTTCTACTTATTTCCTCCTCTACTTTTCTTTTTGCATTAATCATGATTTCTGCCTTCATTCATACAGTTCTCAGAATATCCCCCTCCTTCTGATCTATCCACATTCTTCAAGAACTAGTGTTTTGTTTTGTTTTTTTTCTTTTTTCAGATTTTGTCTGCTCCCTGAATGAACTCCCTTCTGAAGCACTTGGAGATGCTCCAGACTTGATACTTGAGCATGTTCTCTTTTTCCCACTGTTTGCTCTTGCCCTCTGGAGTGTGGTCCATGGCTACACTCCTTGGGACTCCTGTAGCAATGTCTGGTTTTGATGCACTGTGTCATGTTCCTAGTGTTTTGTTATATATTACCTTTGTCTAAATAGAATTTGAATTAGAAATGAATGCTTATTTTAACATTTATTAAGTTAAAAAAAAAATCCTGAAATACTGTCAAGGAAAAATAGTCCTACCTATGTGCCAGTGTGACCACTTGAGCAAATTAAAACTCTGGTTTCCTCTTTGGTCATGTTGAACAGAAGTATGTAGTAGGAGGACCAATTAGCTAAGTGACATTAAACAAGTATTATGTTTTCTTTATCTGTAAATTAAAGGAATCAGTCAGAATCTGTACTCTCAAATGATGAGCTGAAGAATTGCTTGAAAAGCCTATAAAATATGTAGACTCTCAAGTCCCCACCCTAGAGTACAGCAAGGGCTCAGAATTTCATATCTAATAAGCACTTCAGATGTTTCATGGTATGATCCAAAGAACCCTGGTCTCAGTTTCCTCTGAGGTTGCTTTTACTCTCAATATTATGTCAACCTTATTTTTATTAGTTTAAATTTTTAAATATATAATATTTTCACATGATTCCTTATCCTCATTGCTTAGTTTCTATCCCACACCACAGGTAACCACTCTTAGTTTTTCATTCATCTTCTCAGAGTTAACCTTTTTAATATAAATACTAACTCAGATTCTTAATTTCCCTTTTTTTAAAGTATAAAAGGTAGCCTATTATGTTTTGCATCTTGATTTCTCCCACCCACTTCTACCTACTACATCTTGGGGATGTGTCAGTACATGAAGAATATTCTCATTTTGTTAAGCCACATAATATTCTAATCTATGATATATACTATAATTTACTAACCAATTTTGGGGTGCTCATTGGTATCATTTCCAGTCTTTTGCTTTAATCAACAATGCTTCCTTGAATAACCTTGGACACATATCCTTTCAGACATACACAAGTATATCTTGTAGACTAAATATATTCTGAAGGTGAAATTACTAACCAGGTGTGGTTGTGCACACCTGTAATCCCAGCAACTCAGCTGAGGCAGGAGGATAACAAGTTCAAGGCCAACATGGGCTGCTTAGCAATACCCTGTCTCAAAATAAAAATTGAAAGAACTGAGGATGTATTTCAGTGATAGAGCACCCTGGGTTCAATCCCCAGTACTGAGAAAAAAGAGAAAAAAGTGAAATTACTAGATCAAAGAATATAAGCACTTACAATTTCAGTAGTTACATCCAAACTATCCTCCATAGTTTTTGTAGCAATTTTATCCTCCAAGGACAAATCTACTTTAAAGTATTTTGCTTCTGTTTGGCATTTTTCAAATGAATCAATACTAAGTGGGCATATATAGATGATGGTTCAGTTGTGTCCTTTCTTCCTCTGCAGCCTCACAGCCCAAGGAGCGCCCTCGATCTGCAGTTCTCTTGGCTGATGAAACCACTGCTCCTCCAATGTTTGCCAACAGACGGTCCCAGCAGAGTGTCTCACTCTCCAAAAGTGTCTCCATTCAGAACATTACTGGGTAAGTAGGTTTAAAGATAACACAATTAACATGTAGGTGACAAGAGCATAATACATGATTTGATGAAAGATTCTTCTTTTAGAAACAGTTCTGTAAAATGATGGGTTGGTGCACAGTTGGGTGCTACAGATGAGGAGAATGGGGATTATACTTATGATGCACTGTCATGACTGCCATTTTGTGACAGGGATCTTTAAACACCACTGTCAGACCAGGTTACTATCATATTTGTATATGATCAGCCCTACTTTGAAAGAATACAAATTCTGAAGGATGACTTTTAGATCAAATAAGAAGGAATAGGGAAAAAAGATGATTTAATTATGAATTTTCGTTTGAAGCCACTTATATGTTCAAGTATCACACTTTTATATTTCCGAGATGAACTGGTTCTTTAGTTTCTTTTTAAATCATTTTTCCATCCTTGCCTCTAAGTCAGTTTCATGGAGGTAAATCGTGGTCCAGTTATTTCCATTAAGTTACCAGTCACTCCTTTGCACTGAGTTCTTTTTGTGGTCTCCTAAAAAATTGCTGTGACCACTGACTGTTCAGGCATTGGCTATCTGGTTAGCATAGGGCTGATTATGATGTTGTTGGCTGGTTTGGGTAAAATGCCTGCTTGACTATCAAGTAATTATAAGTCATCTCAAATGTAGGACTCAAAACATCTCTTGCATGTGTCTTAACCTAGGTTGGGGGAAAATTCTTAACGAAAGGATGCAAAATTTCGTGGTGTCTGTATTTCCTAACCTGTGTGCTACTAATGGTTCCTCCTCTTAAAAAAAAATTTTTTTCAGGTATTTTTGTTTTTTGTTTCATTTGTCCTTGTGGTCTCATTATCTCCACAAGTCTTCTTTTCAAAGTTGTAATGTTATCAGAGTTGGTTTGCATTGTGACTTGAAAAGTTGGTTTAAAACAAAATTAAAGTTCTACATGATCGTTACTTGCTTTTTTGTTATGCAGTACATTTATTGAGTACTTACTATGTAAGCTGGCGAGTTAGATGGAGAAAATACCAAAAATATAGTTTAAGTCTATAGTTATTTAGGGAAAAGGAGGAAAACCAAAGTAGAGTGGTTAGGCATTAAGTTTTAGTGAAATTTTTTTATATAATGTGTACATGATATGATTGAAGGAAGTTTACTTTGCTGCTTTTAAAAAAAAAAGGTCTTAAAGAGTTGAAAATGTTTACATTTGCAATGCTGTTGTATGCTACCAAACTTTAAGAATAGTGTCGTCACTGTGTGCCTGGTGTAAGTAATTGGTCTTCAGTCATTGTGGAACTTTTAGTCAGCTATCATTTTAGAATTTTTCAGGTACTCTTTTAAGTGTGTGTGAACACTGCTTATCAGTATGTATTTGACAGAATGTACTTCTTTTTGTCCCCAGAGTTGGCAATGATGAGAACATGTCTAACACCTGGAAATTCCTATCTCATTCAACGGACTCACTCAATAAGATCAGCAAGGTCAATGAGTCAACAGAATCACTTACTGATGAGGGTAAGAAGAAGTTATGGCCTGTATTATATGCCTCTGTAGAGATTGCTGTTTCCTAGAACAGTAGTGTTAACAGTGCTTTACCTCTTCAAAGCTTCTGTGAAGCTTCTCTAAATTGTCTGTAAAGCATCAAATACATTAAAATGAATTGGTAATCACAAACCAGTTGTTAGTTGTGCCATTGACTTTTAATGTGGGCGTACCCTTGTGTGGAGATGCCTTTTATTCCCTATTCTTTTGTGCACTATTGGTTCTAGCTCTTTTGGCATGACTGTAAGCCTACTCTCTTAAACCTGTAAAGGTAGCAGATCCCTTCCAGTTACTGTTTCATGTAGGAATCATCTCTTATTCATATGTTTAATTTATGTCTTCTCTTTCTTAACCAGTCTTGAATGTAAAGCCTATCACTCCCAAACAGGGAACCAGGATATGCTCTTCATAAAGAACCCCTTTGTTAATGCAGAGTTTTTTTTTTCTTAAGAAATCATTTATTGGAACATAGCTTAGTACGTAGAGTTCGTGCCTCACATGCACAAGGCCCTGGGTTCAATCCCTAGCACCAAAAAAGAAAGAAAGAAAGGAAGAAAGAAAGAATTTATCAACCTATGGAGTGTCCAGCCTAGGCCTTTTAGAGGTCACAGACTCAAGATACTGATACTGATTTTTTTTAATATTTTGAGGAGTAGGTACAGATATGAATGAAGGACAGCTAATGGGAGACTTTGAGATTGATTCCAAACAACTAGAAGCAGAGTCCTGGAGTCGGATAGTGGATGGCAAATTTCTGAAACAGCAAAAGAAAGATGTGGTTAAACGGCAAGAAGTGATTTATGGTGAGATTCTTCATTTGCTCTGCTTACATTGGATTTGCATTGTCCAACATTTTTAAACTGGTGATTCGATAGGCTGTGGAAAAATCAACTTTTGATCTTTAAGATTTTAAAGATTTTCTTTGAAAACTTTGAGGTACCCAAACAAGTTCTTATTTGTAACCTTTTCTTCCTTTGCCCTATTCTCTTTCTTTTTCATTCTCTTGAGTGTTTCATTTATATATGAGTACTCAGTTGCACGGAGTCCTACAAAGAGATCTCTTATCAAAGTGCATTTTTGAGCCCCGTGTGGTGGTGCATGCCTGTAATCCCAGCAGCTTAGGAGGCTGAGGCAGGAGAATAACAAGTTCAAATCCAGCCATAGCAACTTAGTGAGGCCCTGAGCAACTTAGCAAGACCCTGTCTCAAAATAAAAATTAAGGAGGTCTGGGGAGGTGGCTCGGGTTCAGTTCCCAGTACCAAAAACAAAAAAAGAAAAAGTACAGTTTGGTTCCTCAGCTACACTAGACAGTAGATGAACTGTAATTCATTTATAGGGAACAGAAACAGTCATTTATGAGAGATGCTGAATCCAATGAAGAGCACTTGGTAATCAGTACCTAAGTATACCTGTCATCAGAAAATAGTGTTGGGTAATGTGAAAAGATGAGAATACCTTAGGGAAAAAACAGCTTTTGAGCCAGTTTTAAAATTTAAATTGAACGCTAAACTAAACTTATGACTGTAGCTGCAGATCTTTGAAGGGCAATGCTTGTTTTAAAAAGAAGAAAAAAAAATCCTTGATTTCTGTCCTCCTTCCCAGAGTTGATGCAGACAGAGTTCCATCACATCCGCACACTCAAGATCATGAGTGATGTGTACAGCCGGGGCATGATGACAGATCTGCTCTTTGAGCAGCAGATGGTGGAAAAGCTGTTCCCCTGTTTGGATGAGCTGATTGGTATCCATAGCCAATTTTTTCAGAGGATTCTGGAGCGGAAGAAGGAATCTGTGGTGGATAAAAGTGAAAAGAACTTTCTTATCAGGAGGATAGGGGATGTGCTTGTACATCAGGTGAGCCACGGGAAGGGTCTTGGGTTCTTCTCACTTTTTGTGAGGGGGAGAAGTGAAGATGAGATGCTTTCACATCTCAGCTCTACCTTTTACCTGTGTAAGCTTAAAGAAGTTAGTTAATCTCTCTGAACCTTGATTCCCTTTTCTTTAAAATAAGAACAATAGGGTTTCTCTGCTTATGCTGCTTAGAAAGTTCAAGGGAGTTCTACCTATACGAAGTACATATAATGGTAGATACACAGTGGGAAAAAAAAGCACTAGAAATTCAAGAATACTTGTTGGAAATCTTTAGCTTTGCTCTGTGGCTTAAATCAGAAGAATCTCATTTACTAAAAAGCAGCTGAACGTAGAAAATTGAACAAGAGACTATGAAATACATACTAAAATATGTATTGTTGATATTGTAGTGTGGTATGGCTTCAATCTCACTCTAAGAAAATTTATCTAAAAATTATTTTGACATTTACAGATGTGTTTGTCATAGGCAGCAATTACTGGTTTCTTTTTGATAATTTTCTTGGAAAAAAAATGATTAGTAAAACTTACAGGTGTAACACACACAACAAATTAATATTTTTTTCCCCCAGCAAATCTCTGCTTTTGTGCAGGAACAGAGTCGATTGCTGGAACATTTGTCTTAGAATTAGAAATTTTGTCCTTTCCTTGTATTATTGAACCCATCCCACTCACTTCATTAATTTATTAGTATATTCATTCATTCTTCAAGTATTTACTGAGCATCTAGTAAATACACAGATAAATATGACTTGGACCTCTGCCTCAGGGAACTGCTGGTCTAGAAATAAAAATAGGCATGTTGTGAAATAAATGAAAATCTGGTATGGCAAATTCGCATATTGAATAGGGCATCCACAACAGAGCCTTCCAGTCATTTTCCATTCCATTCTGTCTCACCTCTACCTTTAGGAACTGCAACAGGCACTTCACAACCTTGACTGTTATTATCTTTTGTAGCTCCTTACATTTGTATGCATCCTCTAGTAAGATCATTGACCCTGGGATTTAAACCACAGTCCTGGCATCTTATTTGTCCTGTGCATGTATGCTAGAATTGATTTTTCAGGGCACGTTAGGGTATAAGTGAATAACAATCTTTCTGCCTTGGTTTCTCCTTTGGAAGTGGGAAAAGGAAGAACTACCCTGATCCCTTTTCAGATTTTTTTTGGTAAATGTGTGATATGTCTGGAGATTTTTAGTGCATGGAAATCAGTGCTTAGCATGGATTAGGTAGACTCCATACAAAAACGCATTGATTTACCCCAAGGTGAACACATCTTCAGATGAACCTTTGAGATTGCACACATTTGGGAATTATTTAAGGGCCATGAAGTTTTATTAGAACTGCTTACCTGAAGTAAGTGGGATAATCAGATCCCTAGATAAAAGAGGCCATTTCTGAAGTCTGACTTGTGTATATGATTTGGTAGCTGAACCAAAACCTTACAAAAAGGACCTTTTTATTTTGTTTATTAACTCGTGTAGTACTATCTTTTGTAGTGGTGCTGGGGATCAAACCCAGGGTCTTACACATATGAAGCAAGTACTCTATCACTGAGCTACATCCCCAGCTCATTAAGGTCAAAATTTTAAAACTATCTCGGGAAGAAAAACCCAGCCCCTATCTTAATAAGATCATAGTTTTAAGACATGAAAATGTATTTTTAAGTCAGGAAACTATAAATTTTATTGAAATAAAATTCTTGTTCTATAACAATCCACCCATTTAAAATGTGCAATTAAATGGTTTTTAGTATATTTACAACCATCATCACAGTGAATTTTAAAACATTTTCATCACTCTAAAAAGAAACCCCATACTCACTGGTAGTTGCCCTCCATTCTCTTTCACACAAAAATGTCAAATTGCCCTAGTCCTAGGCAACTGCTAATGTGCTGTCTTTCTCTTACCTCTTCTGGACGGTAAAACAATATGTGGTTCTTTGTGAATGGATTTTTTCACTTGACATAATGTTTTCAAGATTCTTCAGAATTGTAGTATGTAATGATGATACTTGATGTTGCTTTTTATGATGTTGCTTTTTATGACTGAATGATACCCTATTATATGGATATCATGTTTTATTTATCCATTTATCTATTGATGTTTCTTCTTACTATTTTGAATAATGTTGCTGTGAACATTTGTGTATAAGTTTTTATTTCTCTTGGGTGTCCACTTGGGAGTGGAAGTGCTAGGTCACAAGAGTGACCTTTAATGGAGTGCCAAACCATGTTCCAGAGCTGCTGCCAATTTAATCTTTAAGGGGAATTTATGAGAAAGCATTCTCATAAATTCTGTTCTTACAAATAGACTGGAAACTTTTTACAGGATGATCCCCTGAGATAGAGCATAACCATTATTCTCTTTCCTTTGCAGTTTTCGGGTGAGAATGCAGAACGCTTAAAGAGGACATATGGCAAGTTTTGTGGGCAGCACAACCAGTCCGTAAACTACTTCAAAGATCTTTATACAAAGGATAAGCGTTTTCAGGCCTTTGTAAAGGTACTGATGTGCAACATGAAAATTCCCATTGTTGTCTAGTAATACATCACTTGTCAGTTTTAGCTATAGTCTTCCGTGTGTAGTAGTTCCTAACAGTTTGTTTACTCCCTTGCAGAAGAAGATGAGCAGCTCAGTGGTAAGGAGACTTGGAATCCCAGAGTGCATATTACTTGTAACCCAGCGGATCACCAAGTACCCAGTTTTATTCCAAAGAATATTGCAATGTACCAAAGGTGAGTCTCCTTTTTAACTCGGTTTTATGTGCCAGTGGACTATTGACTAAA
This sequence comes from Sciurus carolinensis, assembly GCF_902686445.1. NCBI lineage: Eukaryota > Metazoa > Chordata > Mammalia > Rodentia > Sciuridae > Sciurus > Sciurus carolinensis. The sequence continues at coordinate 58,821,667 of NC_062214.1, read as the reverse complement.
GTGTGTCCAGTAGCACTAGAGACCACTATAGAAAACTGTTTCATATTCAAGTATATCTAAAAGAGAGCTTGTGTTTTATCTTGAAAGCAGTTTTCTTTAGTGAAAACTTGGAATGTTATATCACCAGACTTAGGGTAGATGATTGCAAGAAGAAAAGGGAGCACTTATTGATTCCATGAGGAGTTCAGTGCCCTGAGCAGCTGATTTCCCTGATCACTACACTGCAAGGCAGTTCCGCCAGTTCTCCCCATGAGTGGTAGAACTGCTGCTCTTTATCATTTCATCAGTGCATGCTGGTTTCTCTTCTTAGCTAATCCTTCTCCAAGGCAGTTACATTAAAGATTACAAGGTAGCTATGTTTGTTAAAGATTTGGTAAAATAAAGAAATAAATAACTTATTGCTCTTCCCTAACCCTCCCTCCCTAAAAATGTTTGGTTTCCTTTATTTTGAACAGAGCTATAACTTCAAATTATATCATTGAGAACCACTAACCTTCTTTAGTATTAGACTTAAGAATGCAAGAGAGAGAGGTATGTGACCTCTGGCGTGGTGTCTGTGCTGTGAAAGCATAACCATAGAGGGTAAATGATGATGTGGAACAAGAAGGCAGGACCCTGTCCCCTTCTACTGTAGTCTGAAAAGAAATCATTAAAAGCAGAATTATTCTTTCCTCCAAAGACAATGAAGCAGAGCAGGAAGACCTAACTCAGTCCTTGAGCCTGGTGAAGGATGTAATTGGAGCTGTAGACAGCAAAGTGGCAAGTTATGAAAAGAAAGTGCGACTCAATGAGATTTATACAAAGACAGATAGCAAGTCAATCATGAGGATGAAGAGCGGTCAAATGTTTGCCAAGGAGGATTTGAAGCGGAAGAAGCTGGTACGAGATGGAAGTGTGTTTCTGAAGAGTGCTGCTGGAAGGTTGAAAGGTAAGGCTCAGCTTACTTGTGTCTGAGTCTGTGTACCTGAGGAGAAAAGGCAAAATCCAAGTGCTTTTGTTGGAAATTCACCACCAGGTTCTTTTTTCCTCTGGAGCCCATGTCCACACATGACTGAGGAGCAACAGTCATTTGTGATTTTAGATTAAAAAAAAAAAAATGGTTGGAAATAGCTTGCAAAAATCATATGATAAAATTAAGTAAATAAGGAAATGATGCAGTCAGGGAAAATGGAAAATAAGATTTTAAGAAACAAAGGACAAAATTAAAAATTAAAACAAATGTGCAAGCAGTTAAGGAAGATGCATTCCCTTATGAGAGAGTGGTGGCCAGTGTGGGATTGGGGCTTGTGAGAAAACAGTTGCAAGGGGGGTAGACTCAGTCAGGGATAGTTCATAGCATCTATGAATCTGTGAGATTGAAAACATAGCACTTGTTCCCAAGAGGTAATAGAGGGACTTGCAGCTTGAGAGATCTTAGAGAAAGGTAAGTTTAACTTGCATCAACTAGAAATGTGTTCTCTCATCTCTGAGATATAATGATATAGGTAACTGCCTGTATTATGCTTGGAACAGTACTACAGAAGCCTCAGGCGTTCGACTGTTTTCAACCATGAATAAAGCTGGGATCAAAACAAAACTACTTGGAAAGAAATACTTGCTATCCAATGTGATAAGTGCTGGAATGGAGGGAAAGGAGTGAGTAGCAATAGAACCATTCGTGGGAAGACCAAGTGTGGAAACATGGAGTTAGAAAGGTAGACAGCTGGGGCCCTCAGATTGCACAATGAGTGACAGAGAAGAATGGAAAATAGGGCTGGAAAAACCGCTGGGTCTGCACCGTATTCAGCACACTCCAGACTGAGGCATCAACAGTGGTTACTTCCACACGTGTGGGTTGGAGATGGGTGCACAGTTGGGGGGCGGGTTGAACAGAAAAGGGATACATTAGACACTTTTTAGCACAGTGACTAGATGGAGTGTAGAGTTAAGTGTGAAGTGAGACTGGTGATGGATGCATCAGGAGACAGTTGTGATTCAGGGAAGCGCTCATCCAGGCTTGCCCTGCAGTGGAGGGCATGTAACAGAAGGATAGGATAATCACAGAGAAAAGAAATGTCTCTTGTGCCACCAACAGCTGTGCATTTCACTGTTCTGTGAAGTAGTTAATCACACTGCTCCCTTCCAGCCCTAATGCCCTGTGATGATCTAAGAGCCCTGCCTCAGGACTCTTTTCCACTTCAACACTGAGGCCATCTTTTGAGCAGGCTGACATTTTAGAAATACCTGCACTCCCTTGTAAGGACCTGAATTTCCTAGAGCTGCTGCTGCCTGGAACTAGCAGTTTATTCTTTCCTTTGCACAGCAGTTTATTTATTCGTTCCAAAAATAAAAACTAATAGATTCCAGCTGTTGGAATAAACTTGTGGTCAGGCCAGTGGCATAAAGGATAGATTTTCTGACTTGAAACGCCTCTGTTGGAGATAGGAGCTGGTGCTTAGTCATTTTCACCCCCAAGTGAACTTGTGCCAAGAACAGTCAGTACTGTGTTGAATACCTTTTGAAAAAGGTGAGATTGTTTTTCTCTGAAGTTTATATGATTGGTATGGACCAATCATATAAGCTTTAAGTTTCAACAAAATTGAAACTTGTAGATGGATTTTTTTTTCTTTTGCCAACACCTGAATTATTTAAAATTAAACTTGAAACTTATAAACCTAATTATAGTTTATGTCAAATTATTATAGTCTAAGTTGAAAAATTACATCTCCCTAAGAATCAGACATCCTTTCTTCTGTTCTTCATGACTTTGCAGTGAATTTCACAGAAAGGGGATTCTGGTATGGTGGAGATTTAAGAAAAGACCAAGAGGAGGAGCAGCATAAATCATTCCCATCCTTTTCCCAAGGAATCATAGGCTCCACTTTGCACCATGAAGATATATGTAGGGGCCAGCCTGTGAACTCTCAGTAGATTGCTCAGAGATGTCAAACTGTCCTTAAGGGAGTAATGGGAAAATGTCACTTTGTACTCCTAGAGGTTTACTCAGAGCAAGAGTTTGTGGAATTTGGGGAGTTGTTTTGTTTTTCTGTGTTTGTTTTATTTCTTGCAGCTAGTTAGAGATGTTAATCTGCTTTTGGTATTGGTTTGGGAATGGAGATGCTGCAGGTGAAAGCCAGGGCCTCATGTGAGCTAAGCATGCTCTGAACCATTGAGCTACACCCTCAGCCTCTTCATATATGTTTTGATAGAAAGGACGAGAAAGCTGTTCTCATGAAGATGCTGAAGTGGGACTACTGCCTAGGGGAGCTGGGTAAAGACCTCTGTATTCTTGACGAGCATGTCTGTGGAAGCCATTCTTGTTCTTTTTGGGACACAAAAGAAGTCTACTTTTTGTTAGACTTAGAGATTTCTACATATCACTTTTGGGCAGTTTTCATGACTGTAATCAGAAGTTGAGAAAGATTATAGCCTGAGTATTTTGTGGAACATGTTGCTCTAGGTTACTGTTTAACATCTGTTGAAATCAAAAATTTAAAATTTCATTCTTAAAAGTATTCTTAAAATCTCACCCTGTAGAATATATATCTTTTCAGGACTGAGTACTTAAACTTTTCCAAAATAAGGCTTTGTTGATAAACCCCATTTTAAAATGCCTTTAGAAATCTAGTGACCAGGACTGTCGTACAGAACTGTAAAACTGTTGCATGGGGAAGGAATGTGATCTCAGACCATAGTTTACCCTTGTGAGGTGTGTGAAACTCCTTCAGTAAAAATCCTCTGACTCTGGTTAACTGTTCAGTAGTTAGTAACTCTTTAGAAGTCATTGTTCTCCCTTTTTCCCCATTTCTGCTTTCTAGAGGTCCAAGCCGTTCTTCTCACTGACATTTTAGTTTTCCTTCAAGAAAAAGACCAGAAATACATCTTTGCGTCATTGGTAAGCTGAATTGTAACTCTCTTCTGCCTGGAATTAATAGTATTGAAAAAAGCTTAGTTAGGTGTGGAGTGTAAACACTAACTTAGGACTTCGCACTCTCTGAAAATTAAATTGGCTGAGTATAAATTCCTCAGATTGCTCACATATCATCATGATTTTCTGTTATTCTTCCCACTGCCAAAATTATTTTTCTGTTTCTTCATAATCCTTTTTATTGCCCAGGACATTTGATGATTTGAATAGACATCTGTCGCTGAAGTGTTTCTCACATATTCAACCTCATTAGTGGTGGTCCTGTATGATATATCTTTGGGGAACCTGAAAAGAGTCATCATGTGACAAACATGACTGGAAGCTTTATAGCTGTAAATTACCATCTCCTTTTAGGAAATCTTTTTCTTTTTGTTAAAATTTAAATGAAATAGTAAGATATTTATCTTTATCCTAAAACTGCCATTATTCTTTTAATCCGTATGCATTTAAAATAGCGTCTGGTCTTACCTTAGATCAGAGTTGTTCTTAAGACATAGAACATTGTTTACTTATCTTATTTTTGCCCTCTCCCCTTTCCTAGGACCAGAAATCAACAGTGATCTCCCTAAAGAAGCTGATCGTAAGAGAAGTGGCACATGAGGAGAAAGGTCTGTTTCTGATCAGTATGGGGGTAAAAGATCCAGAGATGGTGGAGGTCCATGCCAGCTCCAAAGAGGAACGGAACAACTGGATTCAGATCATTCAGGACACAATCAACACACTGTAAGTGAAACTCCAGGGCCCACCCTTCCTAGACCTCCTGATACTTTTGTGTGATTTCATAATAGACCAGGCAGTAACCAGAGTAATTGACACCTTAGGAATTTTTTGTTTTGTCTTGTTTTGTTTTGGTTTTATTAGGAACAGAGATGAAGATGAAGGAATTCCTAGTGAGAATGAGGAAGAAAAGAAAATGTTGGATACCAAAGCCCGGGAGTTAAGAGGTAACTGTTGGAAGTGGTCTGAGGCTTTTGTCCGTGGAATGTCTGTGGTTGCAGAAGACTGGTAGTGGTTTCCAGAGGTACCGACTGCTCCTCAACTCCAGAGCTGTCTCAGCAGACCTTGTGAACAGAGAAATGAATAGTGCTTAACAAAAGAGTCCTGGCAAAGAATGGCTGTAAGAATGGTCCAATATTAGATCAAGAGAATGTTAATTTTCTTTTCAGCATCAGTATTCCTGGGTCCTCGTGATATTCTTTTTGTTAATCACAGAAAATCTGACAAATTTCATGGTCACATCTAAGATTAAAACAAGGGAAGAAAGGTATTTGAGGAAAATAATTCTGTTAATCTGTTTTAATTTTCCTGCCAGTCCCTGGCTTTCTCAGTCATCCATACAGTCATAAATGAGTTGTGAGGTGGTTTGGGAAGAAAAGGATTTATTGATTATGTTTAACCACCGTTTGTCTACTTTTCTTATCAATACCCTAACAGACAGATATTTTATTCCTCATTGTGCAGATGAGATACTGAGGACCCCAAAATCCAAACAACCTAGAATCAAATGTGTAGCTAGTTGAGCCAACGTGTAATCCCTATTAGGATGAGATAAACAGAAGGGCCTGATACTCTTCCCCCTTCACCTGGCTTATTGAATGTTCCAAAGTAAAGACTGTGTTTTGAGTAGAAAACAGACTGAGAGTCAAGTAAATGTAAGTGCCCAAGGAGTTTTTAGTCCTTTAAGCTGTTCATAGTGGGAGCATTCTGTTTCACTGAAGAAAAAAATAATGGACAGGTTTAGGCTGGAGTCAATTTTATCAAATTTTTATCTTATATATCAGATGATTAGGAAGACAAGGATTAAATGTTCCTTCTACTAACATTTGTAAGGTACCTGGCTAGGTGTCTACTAAATACTAGGGGAAACTCACACTCTAACAAGGTAGACATAAGTGAACGACAGGCCACAAAGGGGTTTATGAGACCCATAGGCACGTGTTAAGTGTGGGAGATTTGCTCATCTGCCTCTGATTAAGTCCAGAGAAGGTGATGCTTGAGCTGCATCTGAAAAAAATTATCTCACCACATAATATTTATGTGAAAAGGGACTTAATGAATCTGCCAAAGACTGACAATTTTGAGGTAACTGGAGGATCAGCTAATTGACAGAGGTTTAAGCTGGGAAAGAACCAGGTCTTAAAAGGAAACAGGGCATTAATGATACAATTTTAAAAATAGTTTAACATGTGTTGGTACCCATTAAGACAATTGCTTGAGGGAATCAGGGAACCACTGAAGTAGACAGACCAGTTGGGAGACTCTTAGGTCAAGTTATACAAGAAATGAGCTAGAAGGGAGCACTGATGTGAATAAGAAATAAGGTTATAAAACCTGGTCAGCTGGGTGTGAATGATGGGACAGAGTGAGGAGACAGAATCTCTCCCAGGATTTCAAATTGGATAACCTGGAGGATGGGGAGTGCTAAGGAGGAGGCCATAAGCTAAAGGAAAAAGGTAGAAGAGCAAGGTCAGAAAACAGATTGGTTTCGGACATGCTGAGAACAAGCCATCTCAATAGAGATGACTAATTGACAGTGGGGGCCCAGTGGTTTGACCCTGAAAAAGAGGGCAGGATTTGAGGTGCTTGTAGAGAATCATTAGCATGTAGGAGGCAGTTAAAACCATGGGAGTAAGATTCCCCAAGAGGAAAGAGTAAACAGTGTAGAAAGCAGCAGAGATTGGAATCATGGGAGGAACCAGCTGTGCCACTTCATGGCAGATGGCAGATCCATAAAGTGCCCTGAGAAAGAGTGGTAGGAATAAATCTGATGTCTTTAAGTGAAAGAGAGAAATTGTTTCAAAAGGAGGGAGTAATCATCAATGTTGGAAAAGAGCTGAAACTTAATTAATGGATCTCTGGCTGGGTACAGTGGTGCACACCTCATAATCCCAGCTACTTAGGAGGGTGAGGCAGAAGGATCACAAATTCAAGGCCAGCCAGGGCAACTTGGTGAGATCCTGTCTCAAGATATGAAATAAAAAGATCTGAGGGAGTGACTCAGTGGCAGAGCACTTGCCTGGTATACTGGAGGCCCTAGGTTCAGTTGCCAGTACCACAAAACAATGAACGGATCTCTTTGAATTTAGTAATGAGAGCAGTTTACTGAGTGGTGGAGCCAAAGCAGGAGAGAAATGGATTGAGAAATAAAAAGCGGGGTAAGGGAGCAGAAACAAAGTACAGACTTATTTGATTAAATATGCCAGCGTTTGCCAAAAGACCCAAGGTGTTCTTCCAGGTAGCAGTTATAGAATAGAAACTTGATAATACTGCCTTCAAAATGAAAAGGGGTAGAGGAAGCGATTTTCTATCTTGGCCTTTTCCATAAATTACCACAAGGTGGAGCTCATGTTTCAGTCATCTTGAAATTCTAAACAAATCACTGATAGTTTTCTCCATCCACCCTACAGAACAACTTCAACAGAAGGACCAACAGATCCTCCTCTTATTGGAAGAAAAGGAGATGATTTTCCGGGACATGACTGAGTGCAGCACTCCCTTGCCAGAGGATTGTTCCCCAACTCAAAGTCCTAGAACTCTCTTCCGCTCCAACACAGAGGAGGCTCTGAAAGGAGGACCTTTAATGAAAAGTGCAATAAACGAGGGTAATTAACATTCAGTATTACCCTCTATTCAACCTCCCCCAGGGTGGTTCACACACTGTTACTTACCAGTTTTTACTGTGTTATTGTAAATTAAAGCACCAATATAGGAAATTACCCCAACAGTTGACTCAATTATCACTTGAGCATCCTTATAACCAGGTCAAGAAATAAAATGTAACCCTAAAAGCCCCTCCAGGTACCCTGTCCCCATCACACCTCCCTCCTTCCAAAAGGAATAGAAATTTCCGCCTGTGTTAGTAATCACTCACTCACACACTGTCCCCTTTTGTATGTAGACTGTCTTTGAAACATCTGAACTGTTTGAACTAAAGGTGACTGTTATTCATACTTCAGTTCTGGCCTCTTTTTCCTTCAAATTCACAACTGAGTTCAGAGGCTTAATTACTCAGACTTGATCCCTTTGGCAAGCTGTATTTTTTAGTGTTGCATTCTTTATCGGGAGGCATCAAATATGTTGTTGACTCCCCTTTTTTGTTGTTGTTTTTTAGGGGAGGGTGGTAACATAGGAAAAGCAGGATAAATCCTTGGGAATTTTTTTCCTCCCTTTATTTACCAGTTTTAAAGATAGTAAATGGGATTATGGTCATCTTCTGAAGGGAGGATCCATACTTTTTTTTTTTTTCTTTTTATTATTATTCTGGGACTAGGATGTAGCTCAGTGGGGGGCCCTATGCATTACATGAAAAAGGGGCCCTAAATTCAATCAAAAATTAATAAAATAAAATGTGGTGGATTCATGGTTTTAAACATATTCATTGAGTTCCAAGTCCATTGCCGTTTTCTACTTCATTTAAAGCTCAGAGTGTCTTGTCTTTGCCAGTGAGCATCTCTTTGTTTGACTTTGAGTTATGTAGCATTACCATAGTAGTCTGAGAGCTTTTTTTGTATCTGGTAGAGTAAGATGTTCCAGACTCATCTTGATTGTTTTCTGTCCCAGATAGGGAATCAACCATTTTTCCAAGAACTCTGAATTCTTTTAGTGCAAAATAATGTTTTAAAACCATAATCTGGGCACTGGGGATGGTCATTGCTACTTAATATTTCATTGTTACTAGCTTGGGCTTTTTTTAGTGAACAAAGTTGGGTGAATATATTTATGTGAATTATATGTTGATATATCTAATCAAATTGTGAAGTATAGGGATTTTTTAACCTATTTTCTTACCTTACACCTCTATATCCTTTCTTCCACATTATGAATCTTCATTCTCAAGGATGCATCATAGAATTAGAATGTCCTGTTTTTACTTACTGTCTTTATTCTTCTTTAATACACACAACAGTGTCAGAATAATAATACTGGTACTCTTACTACCAAATAAAATTTTTGTATATTAACCCCATTCTCCCTTTGTATTTAAGTAGGGTATTCTGTGTCTTTACTGTCAGCTTGTAATCATTTATACTGTGCTTTCCTCTCACACCCTTGTTCTACAACTCATAAAATTAAAGCTCACCACCAGTCCTTATGTCACTGTCCCTCTAGTCATCGTGGCTGTCTGAAACCTATCTCTAGCAGATACTTTAGGAAAGCCTCAGCCTCCCTGAGTTCGTGCATGTGGATAATCACTTGTGCGTTTTGTACTTGAAAATCTCTTCTGCTGGATGTAAAATCCTTGGCCTGTTTTTTCTTCTCCTGGATGTATTAATTTTCTCAAATGTTTCTTTGTTTGATATCCCCATGTGGGTCACTTGCCTAGATGCCCAAAGGGTTTCTTTTGAAGTCCAAGTAGTTATACTAGACTGCCTTGGTGGTGGTGGTTCTGGCTGAGTGTCTGTTTTGATATGGTTTCACAGGTTTCAGAAGACCACTCCTGAATCACAGACTTCAGTGGTCTCCCTGTTCCCTAGCTGGAATTTCTTCTTCAGGAGCTGCATTTGCCCATGTGATGGTCCATCTTTGCCTTTTTTCAGTATTCATTACTTGACTTTTAATACTTTTTATCTCTTTGTCTTTTCAATGTTTACTCCTTTTCTCACCTATTGAGCCATTTTTTGCTGGTTCTATTGGCTCTTGTAGTCCAGTTTACAATTCTGTAATTTTTCTTTGTTTCAGTTCTTTGAGTGTTGCCACCTCATTTCTGTTTTCTGATTTTGACTAAGGTTCTTTCCTGTCTTGTGTTGTTTTCTTAACATGTTTTAGCACATTTGTTTTCTGGACATATCTTTCTGGTATGCTTTTTTAAAAATTGTCTAGGGAAGTTACTCCCCTTGTTCTAATCTCCCCCCTTTTCTTAACTTTACATGGGATTTAGTTTTAGTACTTTTATATGAAATTAAGTTCTTAAATTTTGGGTTTCAGATAGCTTTTCTCACTTCATAGTTCTGTTATTTTTGTGTGTGTCTGCTTGTGTTGCAATACCAGGGATCAAACTCAGGGGTGTTCTGTCACTGAGCTCCCAGCTGTAGCCCTTTTTATTTTGGCTAGGGTGCTGAGGCTGGCCTTGAACTTGCTTTCCTCCTATCTCAGCCTCCTAAGTAACTAGAATTTATAGGCATGTGCCACAGTGCCCCGCTTGTATAGGATTTTTTTTTTTTTTTAATGTAATGCTTGTTACGAGATTTCCTGCCTCTGATTGCTTTCCTGATTCCCTCAGGATCTTCTTTTTCTTTCATTCCTTTTGTCCTTCTCCTGCTCAACTTTTGTACTACTTTCAGCACTTTTTCTTTTCTGTGGGCTCTGCCCTAGAAAAAAGCCCAAGTTGGTGGGATTTGAAAATTCAGAGGCTTAGGTTCCTCTAGCCCCTTGCCATCAGAGGGACAAAAACTGTACCAGTTTTACTTATTATTCTCACATTGGCCAATCTTGCTTTCCAGGGATTATCTTTGAGTCTAATACCAGAAGCCATTCTCCTTCCAGGAAGTTACTCTGCCTTCCTTATACTGTGTCAAATTTCCCAGACCTAATGAAAGTAAGGTTGAAAATTCATCTCAGAATATTTCCATAGAATCCAGCTAAAACATTCCGGACCAGGAAAGTCACCCAGTCACTCTTGGAACGTTCTCATCCTGCTCCCTTATCATGCATTATCATGACATCGTTTCCTCCTCATTGAAAGACTGAAAGTCAGCTTTGTGTGTGTCATTTTTTCCAGTGGAGATCCTTCAGAGTTTGGTGAGTGGAAGCCTGGGAGGTGCACTTGGGCAAACTATCAGCAGCCCTGTTGAGCAAGAAGGCATGGCTGGCCCCGTTTGCTTGCCCCGGAGGGCAGAGACCTTTGGAGGGTTTGACAGCCATCAGATGAGCACTTCCAAAGGTGAGCAGTCCTTGACTCTCCCACACAACTAAAAATGATTATTCTGGTAGCTCCATCTTTTCTGTCCCATTAATCAATAAATGTTTTATTTTTAGTGACATTCTAAATGTTCATTTTGAGTAATAAAAAGTATTTTCTATGATCTCAGCTAGGCTACAGCAAAAGAAATAATACAGGATGAGCATCTCTAATCCCAAAATTCAAAATCCAAAATGCTCCAAAATCCAAAACTTCTAGAGTGCTGACACGATGCCACAAATGGAAAAATCCACACTTGACATCATGTGCAAGTCATAGTTAGAACATAGGCATGCAAGAAATATTGTATAGAATTACCTCCACTCTGTGTATAAAGGTATATGTGAAACAAATGAATTTTGTATTCGGGCACAGGTCCCATCCTCAAGATACCTCATTACATGCAGGTATCCCAAAACCTGAACAAAATCTAAAGTTCAAAATGTTCTGAATCCCAAGTATTTCAGATAAGGCAGGGATAGTCAGCCTTACTTGTTTTTCCTTCCTGCTTCTAGAGCTTCCCCATGAGTGAAATTACTAAAAATGGCTTAGACGCCAAGTAGTTTTTCCTTTGGGGGGCAGAAGATATTAATACAATTCAGAAATATCATATCCTTAAACTATCTATATTATAATTCTTTATTGGCTGGTGTGTTTCACAACTTAAAAACAGCAACTGAAAAAAAGCTTTGTTTTTTATTTAGGAGGTGAGAAGGAAGAAGGAGATGATGGTCAAGATCTTAGGAGAACAGAATCAGATAGTGGTCTGAAAAAGGTATTTATTTCCAGAACACATGTCTGAACCTCTTTTGCACTTCTCTCAGAATTTAAAACTTAAAATTATGCTACTTTAATCTTGTTTTGGATGCTTAACTTTCTACTTTCAGTGAAATTATTTTGAGGGAAAGCACAGTATTAAAAGAAACTGCAGTCGAGCATCTCACATTATTAGCACTTTGTCCTCCCTGTTGTAGAGCACTTTGTTTATTCCTAATTCCACCATGTTCCTGGCAGGATCAGTTTCATTAAGAGGTTTGTTTTAGCCTCCCCAGCCAACCTGATTTCTTTATATGACTTCAATAATAAATAGTTGAACCTTAGAACTTCACTACCTTCCAGTGAGAGGCTATGACAGAAAAGAAATAGGAAACTACGGTGTAACTTAGAAACACATTGAATATAATTTTTGCATCAAGTTCTTCATTTTTTAAATTTGTATTTTCTGTTTTAAGGGTGGAAATGCGAACCTGGTTTTTATGCTTAAAAGAAACAGTGAGGTAAGGACATTATGAACTATATAAATGAATATGTATTTCTTATCATTGTTAAGAATATTCCTTTTTGTTTTGCTGTTACAAACAAGCTAACCCCTGACTATAATCTGTATATGTCAACATACAGTTGTCCCTTTCTTTTATTGTTTCCTTGGCCTGAGGCACCATCTTACAATTTTGCCAGTTAAAGTAGTATCCTAAGGCCGCCTCTGATTCTCTGTCCTTAAGGAACCTCTTGCTTTTCTTCAGCTTTCTCTCCACAGGGCTGTGAAGCCCCATTGGTGATTTTCTTTAGTCCTAGTTCACAGAGTACAATTTATAGTAACTTTCCCTATAACGTAAACCTTATCCCAAAAGCCAAAAGTCTGAACATGGGAATTTAACATGACTAAGTCCTTTTTTTTTTTTTTTTTTTTTTTATTGTAAACAAATTGGATACATGTTGTTTCCTTGTTTGTACATGGAGTAAAGGCGTACCATTTGTGTAATCATAAATTTACATAGGGTAATGTTGTTTGATTCATTGTTATTTTTTCCCTTCCCCCCCACCCCTCCCACCCCTCTTTTCCCTCTATATAGTCTTTCCTCCATTCTTGCCCCCCTCCCTAACCCTAACTCTAACCCTAACACTAACCCCTCCCACCACCCATTATGTGTCATCATCCACTTATCAGCGAGATCATTCGTCCTTTGGTTTTTTGAGATTGGCTTATCTCACTTAGCATGATATTCTCCAGTTTCATCCATTTGCCTGCAAATGCCATAATTTTATCATTCTTTATGGCTGAGTAATATTCCATTGTATATATATGTACCACAGTTTCTTTTTTTTTTTTTAAAGTTCCTTAAGCCTAAGGCTAAATCTTTGTTTTTTTTTTTTTATTGTATACAAATGGGATACATGTTGTTTCTCTATTTGTACATGGAGTCAAGGCATACCATTTGTGTAATCATACGTTTACATAGGGCAATGATGTTTGATTCATTTTTTTCCCTTCCCCCCACCCCTCCCACCCCTCTTTTCCCTCTATACAGTCCTTCTTTCCTTCATTCTTACCACACTCTTTATCCCTAACCCTAAACCTAACCCTAACCCTAATGCTAACCCCTCCCACCCCCCATTATATGTCCTCATCCACTTATCAGCGAGATCATTCGTCCTTTAGTTTTTTGAGATTGGCTTATCTCACTTAGCATGATATTCTCCAATTTCATCCATTTGCCTGCAAATGCCATAATTTTATCATTCTTCATGGCTGAGTAATATTCCATTGTATTTATATATATATATATATATATATATATCCCACAGTTTCTTTATCCATTCATCAATTGAAGGGCATCTAGGTTGGTTCCATACTCTGGCTATTGTGAATTGAGCAGCTGTGAACATTGATGTGGCTGTATCTCTGTAGTATGCTGATTTTAAGTCGTTTGGGTATAGGCCAAGGAGTGGGATAGCTGGGTCAAATGGTGGTTCCATTCCAAGTTTCCTGAGGAATCTCCACACTGCTTTCCAGAGTGGCTGCACTAATTTGCAACCCCACCAGCAATGTATGAGTGTACCTTTCTCCCCACATCCTCGCCAACACCTGTTGTTGCTTGTTCTTGATAATCGCCATTTTAATTGGGGTGAGATGGAATCTTAGGGTAGTTTTGATTTGCATTTCTCTTATTACTAGAGATGTTGAACATTTTTCCATATGTTTGTTGATTGCTTGTAGATCTTCTTCTGTTAAGTGTCTGTTCATTTCCTTAGCCCATTTGTCGATTGGGTTATTTGCATTCTTGGTGTAGAGTTTTTTGAGTTCTTTATAGATTCTGGAGATTAATGCTCTATCTGAAGTATGATTGGCAAAGATTTTCTCCCACTCTGTAGGCTCTTTCTTCACATTGCTGATAGTTTCCTTTGCTGAGAGAAAGCTTTTTAGTTTGAATCTATCCCAGTTATTGATTCTTGCTTTTATTTCTTGTGCTATGGGAGTCCTATTGAGGAAGTCTGGTCCTAAACTGACATGTTGAAGGTCTGGATCTACTTTTTCTTCTATAATCTGAAGGGTCTCTGGTCTGATTCCGAGGTCCGTAATCCATTTTGAGTTTAGTTTTGTGCACAGTAAGAAATATGGGTTTAGTTTCATTCTGTTGCATATGGATTTCCAATTCTCCCAGCATCATTTGTTGAAGAGGCTATCTTTTCTCCACTCCATATTTTTGGCCCCTTTGTCTCGTGTGAGAAAATTGTATTTATTTGGGTTTGTGTCCGTGTCCTCTATTCTGTACCATTGATCCACCTTTCTATTTTGGTACCAATACCATGCCGTTTTTGATACTATTGCTTTGTAGTAGAGTTGAAGATCTGGTATTGCGATACCCCCTGCTTTGCTCTTGCTACTGAGGATTGCTTTAGCTATTCTAGGTTTTTTATTCTTCCAGATAAATTTCATAATTGCTTGCTCTAGTTCTGCAAGGTACATCATTGGGATTTTAATTGGAATTGCCTTGAATCTGTATAGAACTTTTGGTAGTATGGCCATTTTGACAATATTAATTCTTCCTATCCAAGAACATGGGAGATCTTTCCATCTTCTAAGGTGTTCTTTAATTTCTTTCTTTAGTGTTCTGTAGTTCTCATTGTAGAGGTCTTTCACCTCTTTTGTGAGATTGATTCCCAAGTATTTTATTTTTTTCGTGGCTATTGTGAATGGGGAAGTTTTCCTAATTTCTCTTTCTGAGGATTCATCACTTATAACATGGCTAATTCTTTATAGTAATATTTTTATCTTCCAAGGACTGAAGTTGATTTGCTTCTTTGAGCTCTGTCTTTCATGCACTGTGGTATGTGAAGGGGCAAAGTAAAGTAGCCTTAGGGTTCTCCCAGGTGGATGCTGGTCTCTCTTATCTGCCCTCAGCTGAGCTCTGCTGCCTGACCCTGCAGGGTACCAGCACTGCTGTCCGTCAGCGACTTCTTCCCCTATATTTAGTCAGAAAAGGTCAGAGATACTACACGACTAGTTTGTTTTTAAGGAATTCTAGTATAGAGTATATACTATAGTGGCAGCTAGGGTCAACAAATCTGCCTTATTAGAGTAAACTTTTAAATAAGGAGTAGAAAGTATTTTGAAAAGAGCTATGGTGACTAACTATGGTAACTATGTTTT
Organism: Sciurus carolinensis; assembly: GCF_902686445.1. NCBI lineage: Eukaryota > Metazoa > Chordata > Mammalia > Rodentia > Sciuridae > Sciurus > Sciurus carolinensis. The sequence goes on along the minus strand of NC_062214.1, from coordinate 58,806,430 downwards.
GGGGTTTTGTTTTTAAATTTATTTAATAATCATAATACCACACTGAGAAATAACTTGTGTTGAATGTTTGGTGTTTGTATTTCCATCCGTTTCTTCTGTGTGTGTGTGTGTGTGTGTGTGTGTGTGTGTGTGTGTATAGTATGAAAATAGTTTTATACAGTTTGTGTAAGTGCCTCTGGAGCTTTCTGTTCTTTTTTTTCCTCTCAACACATCTTGGAAGCATTTCCTAAGGCATATTTGTACAAATCCTGGTATTGATCAGCTGCATATTAATTGTTGTATCATGTACCATAATTTATTTACTCTTTCTGGTAGGCGATTGTTTCTCTACTTTTTGGGGGGTGGGACGGGGTGGGGGGACAAGGTCTCTAACTTGTGATCCCCTGCCTCCCGTGTAGCAGGGATTATAGGCATGCACCAATGTGCCCAGCCCACTTTTTGTTTTTTAAATAATGCAGCCAGGAACATCCTTGTACATACATTTTTTGCATAGTTTTTTCATTATTTCCTCAACATGCTAGATTGCTGTCTGAACAATTATGCAATACCATGCTCTACCCCTCAGTACCAGGGTATCCATTTTTTTTTTTTATCTTGCTTTCACCAGTATTGAAAATTAGCATTTTTTAATGAATGTTTTGTTGGTTTGATAAATTCAAGTGGCATTTCTTTATTTTGATTTATTTAATTGCAAATAAGGTTTTTTGTTACTGTTTTTTATGTTCATGCTCGGGATTGAACCCAGGGCTTCAGGCATCCTAAAAATGCACTCTACAGCTCACTGAGCTGCACTCCCAGTCCCTGAGTTGTTGCTGATATTGTATGTAATTGGCCATTTGTATTTCTTTTGTAAATTGCTGGTTTGTGTTTCTGGCCCATTTTTGTACTGGGCTATTATTTTTTTTTTAATCTTAGTGATTTATGAGAGCCTTTTGTAAATCAAAGATTTTTGTTTTATTTGAATTTGTGTTTAAGTTTGTCCTTTGTGTTTGTGTATACTTTCTTCCATTGCTTCTGTGTTGGTAAAAGCCTCCCCTATTTCAAGAGCTTTTAGCTCTTTTATGGTTCAGTTTTTTACCCTTAATACATTAATCTATTTGAATGTGTTTTTATGCGTAAACCAAGGTTCCAACTTAATGTTTTCCAGAAATTTGGACAATTTTCTCAGAACAATTAATTGAATTTCCTTTCCTTCCCCATTGATTAGATATGCTACCTATATACTAAATTCTTAGGGTTCACCTTCAGGCTTTCTATTTTGTTTTATTGGTCTACATACCTTTTTTGCCAGTCATTTTGAATAATAGATGCTTTATTATACATTTTAACAGGTACTGGTATCCCCCCTGCATGTACAATTGTGTGGTTTGGTCTTGTGCTTTTCTAGGCCACTTATTTTCTTTGGTACTTCCCAGTTGAAAAAAATACTTCATTAAAATAAAAGTATCTTATTGTAAGGATGTTGTGCCATGTAGTGTGATGGACTCTGAAATTCATAAAGTCCTGAATGTTTTCATTTCATTCCTTTGCAGCAGGTTGTCCAGAGCATAGTTCATCTCCATGAGCTCCTCAGCACTCTGCAGGTATGTGCCTTCATCTTCTGTGCACTTGCTTGTTGAGAGAACAGTAGTAGATAGCTTGTTGTTGATCTGAATCTCAAGGTTGGCATGTTGCTTTATGGGTAAATAAAGACACATAGAAGACTGGTTCTTAAGGTGAGACTTCCAAAATCCAGTGGTTAGAGCACCATCAACCTCCCAAGACTAGAATTGATGAACTGAAGGTTGACTGAAGGTCCTGCTTGATGACACAGAGTGCTCACATGCACTTAGAGAGAGCAGTTCACTCCAGATAGTCTCTAGTTATAAAGTTTCCACTTTCAATATCTCTGCGTGCTGTTACATTCTTGAAGTCTGCTCATTTCCTTTCTTGAAAAGTTAACCTTCTCCCACCTGCAGCATGTACTCACTCACTCCACTTTAGGGATGGAAGCATGTAGAAGTGACTATAGAAAGTATGTGACCAGGGTTGACATGAATGCAAGTTCCTGCACCTTTGTTGTTCATATTTGATAACTGCCCAAAGTTGTTCTAGAGCATCTTGTTATCAGACTAGACCCTTAAAACACAATGGGAGGGGGGCTGGGATTGTAGCATGTGTGAGACACTGGGTTTCATCCTCAGCACCACATAAAAATAAATAAAAGGTATTGTGTCCATCTACAGCTAAAAATATTTTTAAAAACACAGTGGGAGGGTGAGTCCCTCATAGTGCCCCTGGTGTGGAGTCAGCAGGAGGCTGCTCTCCTGAGTCAGAGTTGCATGGCTGTCCTCTGTGTGCCTCCCTCAGGGTGTGGTGTTACAGCAAGACACCTACATTGAGGACCAGAAGCTGGTGCTGAATGAGAGGGCGCTCACTAGGAGCTCATCCCGCCCCAGCTCCCTTATCGAGCAGGAGAAGCAGCGCAGCCTGGAGAAGCAGCGCCAGGACCTGGCTAACCTCCAGAAGCAGCAGGCGCAGCACCTGGAGGAGAAACGCAGGCGGGAGCGGGAGTGGGAGGCCCAGGAGAGGGAGCTGCGGGAGCGTGAGGCTCGGCTGGCTGAGCGTGAGGAGAAGGTGCAGCGCGGGCAGCAGGACCTGGAGAAGGACCGAGAGGAGCTCCAGCAGAAGAAGGGCACATACCAGTGTGACCTGGAGAGGCTGCGTGCTGCCCAGAAACAGCTGGAGAGAGAACAGGAGCAACTGCGGCGGGATGTGGAACGGCTCAGCCAGAGGCAGATGGAACCGGACTTCTGTCAGGTAATAGAAGCCCAACCAGGAGGGCTCGCTTTCGTACTGGGAAGGTCACATAATGGCTGGCATTCTTAACTAAGGGTCCCCTGTTCACTAAGCATCATAAGAAAAGTGAACAGAGATACCTCTTTTTGCAGTCTTTGCTCTACCCTGAGATGGGATTGGGGAGAAGAAGTGTCTTTATCTGCCTTTTGCATCTTTAGGAGGTTGAAGAAGAAGATGGACATACTGGGGGGTTTTGACCAGGGAAGTCAGGGAACCCTTTGAACTCACTGGAAGTTCCTTAGCCACCACCAGCACCAGCTAGAGTAGCCTCAGCACGTCTGAGAGAATGGCAGTCGGCCATCCAGGATTTGGGGACCAAATCCTCTATCCTGTGCCGCACAAGAAACCAGGCATGGCCCCCACCTAAAGGAACTTATAAGATGATAGGGAAACGCCAAGAGTAAAGGAAGCCCCAAGAATATGCAGGAGACAGCAGTAGATGACTATTGTAGGAGTACCTAGAAGAATGGGGGAAAGCAGGGATCAGTGACAGAGGGAAAGGCCAATCCAGTGAGTGGCTGGAAGGCACCACCCCTCTTTGCACAGATGATGTGCTTACTTGGGGGTGTTGAGACACCTGCACTCTCCAGGCCTTGTTTGTCCTGCTGCTACTGAAGACTTTTCCTCTTCGGTAGCTGCTGCTTACATGGGGAGAGTTTCAGTCACTCAGCATACTGCCTCCTAAGCTTATCTCAGTGGTGGTCCAGTTTTTCTAGAACATGGAAACTTGTACCAGATAGAAAGCCTGAGTGTGCACAGATCTCCTTGTTTTTAAAGCTCATGCCACCCAATTTCATTGATTGAAGTGGGACCGTGAAAGAAAATTAAAGAGGCATCTTCCAAAGTAGGGACCAGTGGTCACTTTCTACAGAGGTTTTCAGACGTATGGCAGGGGGCAACAAATGACCATTGCTTTTTATGACACAAGGATAGATTCCATCCCCAATAAAATCAGCATAGCCTTAAGAACAGAAGTGTTCCCAGGCAACTGAGAAAACACAGATCCAATGGCTTTATCTCTGGTTTAACCTTTGACTAGGATCAGTGTAGGCTCAGTTCACTTTACTTACCCTCTAACCTGGACAGGTCTTCAGTCTCTGCTGTGAAATATCTAGATCCTTGTAAGTCAGTGTTAAGATAGGCAGCTCTGCTTATTTTCTCAGGGAATGGCAGTTCTCTTAAGCTGCCCCATCAAGGGTACTATTCATTTTTTATGATACTGACATGTGGAATAGAAATATTAATGGTATCAAAGGTGATATTTTTAACATGTTCATGAATCCTAACTATTTGGAGGAAAGTAGCAAATGAGCAGTCCTGAACCTTTGGACAGAGTTCCACATAGCCAGTGGGACTGGGTAAACACCCAGTTGGATTCAGCCAGTAACTGTTGGGTGGGCAGCAGGGCTGCTGACAGCCTCCAGTTTAACATGCCTTCTCTTGAATATGTGCAGGTTTCACATCAGCATACCAAGCTGATGAGGATCCCATCCTTCTTTCCCAATCCTGAGGAGTCCTTGCTGCCTTCTGCACCTTCAATAACCAAAACAGGGTCACTGGACTCAGAACTTTCAGTGTCCCCAAAAAGGAACAGCATCTCTCGGACACACAAAGATAAGGGTCCTTTTCACATACTGAGTTCAACCAGCCAGACAAACAGAGTATCAGAGGGGCAGAGCCAGGCCCCATCGTGCACCTCCACCCGCCTATTTGGGTTAGCTAAGCCAAAGGAAAAGAAGGAGAAAAAAAAGAAGAGCAAAGGAAGCCGCTCTCAGCCTGGTGGTGAGTCACCCCTACCCAGTCTTCCTCTGGCTGTAGTGTCCATATTCTAAAAGAGGGAAGAGTTTACTGTCTCATGAGAGTTGAAAAAGGATATGAAAGCCAGGCTATCATCTTGCCGAGCCCACTTGCTAAGAATGTTTGAGCAGTTAACATCGAAGAACCCCTTGCCATGTGGCACACACATGCCCAGTAGAGTAAGGTTCCATTTTTGTAGCATTCCCCACTTGAGGAACTGGAACTTGCCCAAATGAAGTGATTCAGGTCCTCCCTTTCTAGTCCTCATCCATTAACTGATGAAAAATAGCATCAAATGGTTTAGTCATCAAGTGACTGTATAAAGTAGGTCCTGCAAGCCCCAAAGATAAATGAGGAAACTAGGCTTGGTTAACAATGCACTGGCAGCCAGAGAGCCTGTGGTTGAACTGTGCTAAATGCCTCCCAGTCACTTATCACATTTTCCCTGAATCCTTTTCTGTACTTTCCATTGGAGTTGATCTCTCCCTTTTGTAGGCCTGTTTATAAACTCTAGTGATCATGTAAGTTATAGGGACAGAAAATAGTGAAGAAATCACTAAGGAGCTAGCTTACCACACGAGTTTGGAAGCCCCATGTGTAGAAAGTGAATTGCCCACAAGGCCCCTGTCACCTGTTGCATCACAGAGGACTTGACTGGGAAGGAAATGAAAAGGGCACCTTTTCCAGTATTTCCTTGTCATTCTTGGTTTCACTGTTCCAGATGGTCCTGCTTCAGAAGTATCAACGGAAGGCGAAGAAATCTTCTGCTGACCTTTTCCTTTCTGCTGAGGCAGCTGCCTCCTGGCCTGGCTGTGGTGCCCAGCACCGCCTCTCCTGCCACCCCTGCGTGCTCAAGTCCCTTACGCTGGTTGCCTATTGCTCTTTAGCATCCAGTCTTCCTGGGCTTCCCCAGGTCCTGGACAAGAAGGAATAGATTGTCTGAGTGTCAGGGTGGGGAAGGAAACTCAGATTCCACTTCAGCCATTATCTGAGACTGCTGAGGCTCACAGGTGGGGCTGGCCCTACTCAGGATGTTACACTGAAAACAGTGACCCCAGAAGTACAGGCAATGATTTGGGACACGTCAGGAATTCTAACAGCTTGAAAGAGTGTTTCCAAATGAGCTCTGAAACTCTGCCTTTTATTTTGGGAAACAACCAAAATCAAACAACAAATAATTTGGGGTTTGTGTACATGTACAATGACCTTTGTGCACAGTCTGCGCCAGATGTCAGAGCGCCTTAGCAAAGCCCAAGAGAGGGAGCACCTGGACTGACCAGGTGGCACATGGATATTCAGTACTTCATCCTGTTGTCCTAATAGATTGAGTTCCCTTTAAACCACCCAGTGTACACAGCACCCCTTTTTTGCATGTATTTCTCATTTCATTTTGAAAGGGATAACAAGCATTTATGAAACCAGTGAGAGAAGGCTTGACACGTATAAAAAGGACCTGATCTGTACCACCATGATCTCATTGCCCCAGACCTTTAAAAAAGAAAAAAAAAAAAAAAAATCAAATCCAGAGGAGTCTGATGTGGCACTGCACATCTATAATCCTAGTAACTTGGGAGGCTGACAGGAGGATTGCAAGTTCAAAGCCAGCCGCATCAACTTAGCAAGACCCTGTCTCAAAAATAAAAAGGGAATGTAGCTCAGTGATAAAGCATCCCTGGGTTCAATCCCTGGTGCAAAAAAAAATAAATCCAGAAGAAATATACTGGCTGTCCACGATACTTCCCTACGGATTCTAGGCACAAAGAAGCCTCCTCACCATTATCTGTTTAGTGACACTTTTTGGTTGTCACTGACCACCCAGAATAGCCCTCCTAAGGGCTCCCCCAGGGCAGTTGCTGCATCCCGGTCCTCCCTGTGGGAGAGCACATGCCCTATTGGCACCCACCCCAGAAGCCCCCACCAGCTTAGCCATGCCAAGGCTTTGCGAGGTTGTCCGCCCAGCACACACGCTAGGATGGCTGGCTGTGAAGTAGGTTCTAGCAAACAGGATGAGTTCTACCTATAGCAGTTTTCAACAGCAGGGACTGAGAAGAGGGTCGGCACCAGGCAGTAACTGGAAGCATTCATTCCCTATTAGGAAATCTCAGCAAAACTCGGTTTCCTAAAAAATTTTAAATCTAGAGTTGCATATAATTATGCTTTGCCCCTTGAAGATATCACAATGCTGCTGGTTTTCCTTCTCTTTCCACTATTTGTGTTTGCTTGAGGCTTTCCCTGATGTTATGTGCAGCATAATCATTGGTAAGGTTTCCCTTGAGGCCCCAAATACCTGCCACACTTGGTACTCCCCATGGAGGAGACCCTGAAAATTCTGTACTTCAAATGTGGCATTCAGATCTTGCTTTTTGCCCCTCAGAAGCATGGGGCTTTGAACATTCTTTGAAAAAAACAAACACAGATCTAACTTGGTGCTTGTTGATGAATTGCAAGCTGGCCTTGCAGATGGAGATATTTATCTTTCAGTTTATTTGAAAGAGGTCTGGTTTAAAATTTTTAGCCTAAATTTATTTATTGTGTGTGTGTGTGTGTGTGTGTGTGTGTTTTTCTTTTGTTTGTAAGGTGAACCAATACTAGCCCAACAGTTTATCTGATCAGCGCAGAGAATGAAGTAGCAGCCAGTGCTGTTTACTTGTAACTGACTGGCTTTCTAAGTGCCTTGAAGGTCCAGAGGAAAACTGAGGGCCTTCCTCCCCTTCCTCCCTTCCCTCCCAGTCCTCCCCTCCCCTCCCCATTCATTCTTTTATTGATGTCATCTTCCTTGTTTAGGAATTAGGAAACTTTCCACCTCTGAATTGCTTTTTCCCTGTTTTTGTCATAAAAGGATTCTGACTCTTAAGACACAAACCTTAAGGCTGAAGCCAGCTGATTTTTCTATTGAAATCATAATGTACCTCCCTAAAGAACCTAAACAGCAAAAAAGTTTTTCCTTCCACCAGTCCACATAACTCCCGGGTATAGCTGAAGCCTCTCCTGATTTTCCTCAGAACCACCACAGGCTTCCTGTCCTTGTCACTGTCTCTGGCCCACCTGGCCTTCACAAAAGGGCAGTCTTGAACCAAGACCTCTGGTTCTTTCCCATGCAAAGGTAGGACAGATGATCCTTTTCTCCATGTTTGAAATAGTGCTGATCAGATTTGCTCCGTCTTCAAAAGAGCACTGTGGATTCTGTAAGTTACTGTGCATTCTCGCACACCTTGATTTCATTCTTCAGGTGTAGTTTACTCCTGACTAGCTATAATATCTAGCTTGCTTTGGTCATTTAGTGGTCCTTTTAAAAAAACAGATTTCACCTCTGCCCCACGCCTAACTCAAAACAGTGCGGTCGGGTTCTCTCACTGGGCAAGTTGGGATGAGAAGGAAGAAAAAAAAAAAAAAATCCCCTGAATTCTCCTCTGTCTCCCAGTGTCCTGCTAGGAATATAGTCTGTGGCCTAGAAAAAAGAGAACCACTTACCAAGAGCTGTGCTTTCACACACAGACTTCCTCTCTCCTTTCCTTTTGAAACTGGCCTCAAGGGGAACATTGTGCTTAGGGAGTGACCTGGGATTGCTGCTGCTTGTGCTTTTGCTTGTGACCTTGAGAACTGCTCTAGTTCCTGAGCCTAAAACTCTGTGTAGGTCTCTCTCCCATGAGAAGGGGTGGTTTTCACAGTTTTTCCCATACTGCTCCCCACACTAGAACCATCAAGCTAAAAAAAGCAGATGCCTGAAGTTATGTTTTGGGGGAAGATGAAATTACTACCCAGAATCCCCAGGCTTTCTGAAAGGAGACTGCATCTTCTCTCAAATTATGATCATCTCAGTAGTTGTCATCCCATTTGGGTGACGTGCACTTTAAATGCTCTCTAATCAGTTGGCACCATTTTTGAGACAATCAGATGTGAACTGTTTTCTTTTTAGAAAAAGGGTTGAAAACATGCAAGTTGTCATATCCAACCTCTGCCAACATTCCCTTTACCCTGTGAGAGCCATCTTGTGGGGAAGAAGTCCTCATCAAGAGGTTTTTGAAAAGGTACTGGCCTGACCTTCTTTTCTCTTCTGTGTCTCAGGGTTATGCCATTAAATGCTGTCTCTTTGCTAAATTTCTCCCTTGTTATCTTCCCAAGGCCTCAGTAGTAGTAGGAGGAGGAGGAGGAGGAGGCACAGGTTTTTGAGACCCTTGGGGTTTTGTGTGTTCCTTTGTTGTGGTGATGGTGGTGTTGTGCAAGGGCTTAAATAGGCCCCATCTTTAAATAAAGGGTGGAACCATAAATTTTGTAGGCCAGAATTTGATCCAGAAATCACTCTCCATAGAAGTACTTTATAGTTGATTCTTTTGTCTCTCAGGCTCCTTTTCCAGCTTCAGTTCTTTCTTCCCAAGGATTTTGGTATTTGCATGGTAGTTGTATCCCCTAGGACAGTCAAGCCCTGGGAGTGATGTATATAAGGACAGTCCTGGGAAGTGGACTTGGTGATCAGGAAGGGTGATTCTAAGATGGCCCCAGACACCGCAGAAGGGTGTAACCCTCTGGGCCTGGGTGCCCTTGGCATGTGGAAGCCTACAAGTAACCTGAGTCCCTGCCTTTATTCAACAGTACCTCGTGGTAGTCCCCCAACCCTGCTGCTCTCCCTCACCCTTCCTCAGAGTCTAAGAGGGCAAAGAGTTTGTTTGGGTTTGGTTCCTAATTTTTCTTTCATTGTAGCATAACATTCCTAGTTAACCAGAGCTTTGAATTTTACTACCTGCTGGCCAGGTTTTGAAAAGTATTTTAATGCTGCCAAAAAAAGAAGGGGAAAAAAAAGGGCTTCCCACATACTCATATATTTTAATTTGTCAAAAAGTAGACAGGCCATGAATTATTTCTCCATCTCACTGAGGTTTAAAGATGGGCGGTTCCTACTGGTTGAGTGTCCCTTACCACAGAAGCGGGTGACCTCCCTGTACCAGGATGGAGCCACTGTGCCAGGGCCCCCCAGACCTCCCCTAGTATGAGCTGTCCCCCTGCCTTTCCCCACCACCTGACAGATAGCCATCCATGCCATGAAGGATGGCCCAGTCTGTCTGCCTATGATCCAGGTCAGCCTCACTGTCTGTCTGCACTTCAATGCCTGACCTATAGAGGGCGCTGAGGGCACACCTCACACCTCCGCTAGCGATGGCTATTTCAGATGCTGTATGAACATTTCTGTGCTAAACCCTGTTAAATAAAAAGGTGGGTTAAAACCCTAATGCTGTATATTAATTTGTAATTATGTATAAAAGTGAAGCAGTTTTAAACTTTAAAGATTTTTTTCAGTGTGTTTTCTGGAATTTTGCCACAACATACTGGCTTTGTATTTTATTTATCTTACTTTTTAGTTACTGGCTTCAGACTCTTGTAAAGTTCTCCTCAGTCCTTTCAAAAGAAAATAAATTTCCTTTGAAGTCTTGATTGTTACTGGGATTTGTTCTTGTTCTGGGTTCTTAATAAAAGAGGTACTACTCCCTCCACAGCTCTGAGGAGAGCCTTCTCCCCAGTAGAATAAAAGGGTTATTCCTGTACCAAGGGGACAGTTTGACCCTCTACTGGAACCAGATCCAAACCCTGAGGGTGACTGATCTGCCCTGAGGTCAGAGTTGAAAACTCATTTCCATTAAATCAATGCAATCAAAGTTACCTCGCTTTGGGGGCTGGAGTACAGCTCAGTTGGTAGAGTGCTTGCCTCACATGCACATGGCCCTGGGTTCAAGTCCCAGCACCACCAAAAACAAAGTGTACCATGGGTATTCAGTCTACCGTCCTCAAAGTTCCTTTGCCTGCCTTTGCCAAATTTCTCTACCCCATCCCCAAATGAGCAGCTACCAAAACTAATTCAAGAAAAAAACTCCAGTTTGCATGTAGCTCCATAGGGATTTGCAGGGTCTGGTCTCAGAAGGTTATGAGGGTAGAAAGGAGGAAGGGTGTGGGGATGTGATAACGCAGTGTCCTGTGTCACTGGCTTCCTAACTCTGAATCTGAGCCTGCTGGAACTGGCCCTCGAGTGATGCAGAGGACATGGAGAAGCTGCCTAGAAGCCTGGCTGTGGCCCTTCCTCCCTGCCCCTCCTCACCCCAACAACTGAAGAGTCCTGCCAGACTGCCACAGATCATCCCTTTTTCCATGAACTTGGAAGTGCACAGATTTCTTCACAGAGGCTTTTGTATCCCTGGCAATAGCCACCTCCCCGTGAGGCAGGGAAACACTGGTCCCCTTTTCACCCACTTCCCAGCCCTCCACTGTCACTGCAACTCCAGCAAGACCCTCCCCCACTGAAGTATCCGGCCTGGTCCCTTCTGACCCACCCCCATCCCACCCAGACACCTCAGCCAGGCAGGAGGAATGGTTCCCATGGCCTCCCTCCTGGCTCCCCACTGTAGTTGGTTCTGAGCCAGACAGGCTCTGTCTGGGAAGCAAAAAGGGCGAGAAGGTTTCATTCTTCCCTTCTAAAAGAACAACAGAAGCACAGAGCACAGAGGGCTCCAAGGATCCTAGATGGCGGACCATTCAGTGTGGGTGTTAAGTCCCGCCTGCCTGAGGGGCTGCTGTGCCCAGGGCCTCTGTGAGCACAAACCTGCCCCATCCCCAAGGGGAAGGCTCATGGCCTGGGGGTGGCCATCCATCCATCTAAATGAGGTCTGCAGCCAAGAGTCTGCCCACAGTGGGCAATCTATGCAAAAAGACAAAAGATCTAAGCTAGAAAGCAGAAGGGACCCGTAAAGAGGTTGTGGAGGAGGGAGACTGTGCAGTCTGCAGGTCCTGTCATTTCCTTCGGAGCAGCAACAGAAGTAGAGCTGAGCTGCGGGAATAAAAGTAACTCCCTCCACAGTGAGTGACCCCTCACTTCATCCCTGTGCAGCCTTGGTGCCTGGGGACCACCTTCCAGTCCCATGCAACTCTGCTCTCCCCGCCGTGGGTATCTTTCAGTCTGGAAAGGAGTTGTAAGTGGGTAAGGGGGCCCTCAGGCTTGAGAGGAAGAAGTGTGTGCCTCAGATTTCAGGAATGTTGGCCACAGCACCCCACTGACCTTTGTCTCTGATCCAGTTTGGTGCCCTCAGCTGGCTCCTTCCCATCTCCTGCCTCTCCCATCCCCAGCTGCCCTGAGTATCCAACAGCCCCCAGTTTCCATCAGGCCTCCTCCTCTCAAGACAGTCCCACAGCCCACACAGCTGTGAACAGTCCCCCGTGGGCTTCTCCCTCCAGCAGCCTTTGGCGACTCTCCTCCTTCCTAGGGAAACTCTTTACCCCTCAGGATAAGGACCCAGGAGTCCACGGTGGAAGAACTGATGGGCCTGAAGCTCACAATGGCTCTTTGACAGGTGCACTGATAGTCAGACCTGCTTTCCTTGCCCTCCTTTTTACCCCTGCACTTCCCACCCCACTCTAAGCTGAGAAGTCCAAGGTGGACAGTTTGTTCCATGCTTGGCCTTGGTCCTTGTGGTCCAAAAGAGGCCATCTGAAACAACACTGCCTGTTCTGACATGAGCCAGCCCAGTGGTAAAGATCTGGGAGAGGGCCACACTGGTGCCCACTTGGTCCAGGAGGACAGGCTGAGGGGGCTGAGGGGTGAGTGACAGGGTAGCACAAACCTTGGAACAGAGAGGCTAGGTTCCAACTCCAGTGCTGAAAACGGACAAGCGAGTAAACCCTGCCTCCCCCTGCTTCAGAAAAGGCTTGAGGTCAGTGGTGACAAGTTGAATGTGGGAGCTTGATGCAGATCCCCTCTGACCCTCACTTGGCTGTTTTATTGTCACTTCTTGTAGAAAGCCTTCCCCTACAGCCAAAGCAAACCTCCTATCTGTCCCTTAGCTGGAGCTGGTTTGCACAGACTACCCAGCCCCGAGGCTGCCTGAACTGCCCCAGCTGGCTTCAGGCCAGAAAGCTGAGCCTCCGCCCCCGAGAAATGGGCTGAGATCCCCTACTCCTGCCTGCACCTTCACTGCAAGAAGTAAAGAGTGGGCAGGACCGTGCCAGGAACCTTGGAGGTCGCCACTTATCTGCCAGCTGGGCCAGGTCTGAAGCAGGAAGTCTCGCCCCTGCTGGAGCCTCCAGGGGGACCTGAGTGGCACCTCAGCCCCCCACCTAAAAGCAGTGGAGCACGCACCCGTCCCCTCCACCTTGAAGTTAAAGACAGGTCAGGCAGCTCTGACCGACCACCTGGAACCAGGGGACCCAGAACACCCTCTCACCCTCGTCCGCTGCCAAGAGAGACGAGACAGCTTGGAAGAGACAGAGACTCAAGTTCACACCCTGTGTGCCAAGGTGACATGCTTAATCTTTCTGAGCTAGTCTCCTCGGTATGAGGATAATGGCACAAACCCCAGGAGTCAGGGGAAGAGAAAAAGCAGGAAGGGACAGAAAAGTTGAAGGCCTACTTCACCTTAGGAAATGTATGTACAAGATGACCTGCCAGGTGGGAGTACTTGGTCCCCCACCGTCTCAGACCCACGTGGTCTAAGAGCTTGCCAGTGTTCTGCCTGTGGGGATGAGTTCATGGAGGCCTGGGGACTTGTTAGAGTGAGACACTGGCTGAGGCACCCTTAGGAGCCTGCCACCAGCGGCCCCAACACCCTGCGGAGGTGCTTGATCTCCCTACTTGTGGGTAAGGGAGATGGGATTTTCCCCTTAGACCAGCGCTTTCTAAAGGGCAGACACTGGATCTCCTGCCTTAATATTATCCAGGCATCTTGATGAAGTGCCTGTCCTGGGCCCCGCCCCAGAGCTCCTTGTCAGAACCTGAGGGGTGAAGCCAGGGAATCCGCCTGTGTCTGAGGACTACTGAAGCTCAAGAGCAGTGGTGTGATCCTAATACTCCCACAGGCAGAAACAGGAGAGGGGAGGGCAGGAGAAAGGAAGCAGCAGTGTCACGAGCTCCAGTCCACCTTGGAGGAGGGAGGTCCTGGAGAGAGAGGTCCCTTCCATGGGATCCTGGTCCTGTTTGTGCAACAATTCAGCAGGAACATTTGGGCTGTTCATGAGCAGCGGCAGGAAGGACAGGGCTTGGGGGCTTTGGGCCAGGGATTAGTTTTGATTTCTTCATCTGGAGTGTAGGAATGGGCAGCCTCACAGGGTTGTCATGATGAAGTGACAGGACGGAGCACAGGATAAATACTGTGTAGATAGTTTACCACTGTTGTGAGGCCTTGTCTCTGAAGGACTGTGTGACCTGGAATGTTTCAGACGTGCAAAATGGGGTGGCTGGACTGGAGTGGTGGTCCTCGGCCTTGGCTGGCTGCACACTGGAGTCATGGGGGGGTTTCAGAGGTCACACTTGAGGCAGGCCACACTGGAGCCTCTGGGGTGGAGCCCAAGTGCCCGGACTTTTTAGTGCCCTTAGGTGATTCCAATATGCACCCAAGGTTGAGAAGCTCAGGCTGTGCAACACCCAGGCTGAACCTCAGAGATCGACTTCTATGCTGCAGGTGAGGCATAGGTGAGGCAGGGGCTGTATGTCACCATCTGGCCCCTGATCCAGTACAGCCAGTTCTCTGTCTGAGGGATGCCTGAGCTTTGCATACCCAGGGCTCCAAGCCTGAAGAGCAGCATATCTCCTCTTGTGGCTTGCCAGAGCTGCCAAGCAGCAGGGTAAACATGAGAGGGAGTGAGACAGAAGCAGTGCCCATGGGAAGGGAATAGACCAGGCAGGGCCTGGGCTCAAGGGAACAATCCAGAGGCCTCCAGAGGCAATGTTGGGGTGCTGGGCAGGGATGATAAGGCCCCACCTGCTCTGTTGGGCTGGGCCAACCTTGGAGACCTGAACTCTGTATGCAAGTCTCAGATGGTGGGGCCACATTGTAGATTCTCCCAGGATTCCAGGCCATCTCCTGCCCTTTCCCAGCCACCCTCTCTCCTGATGTGGTATTAGCCACCTCTGCAAGAGTATAGTAACATTTAAGAGGTAGTGTTTCATATCACAGTAATTCATGTTCCCTGAACAATATATAGTGGAAAATACTGCTCTTTTTATTTATTTATTTATTTTTGGGTGGGGGTGGTGGTACTAGGGATTAAACCAGGGGCACTTTACCACTGAGCTATATCCCCGGCAATTTTTATTTTTTATTTTGAGAGTCTCACAATATTGCCCAGGCTGGCTTTGAACTTGCAGTCCTCCTGCCTCAGCTTCCAGAGTTGTTGGGATTATAATATGTGCCACCATGTTGGGCTAACAGTCATTTAAAAAAACATTTCTAAACACCTATAATCCCATCATCTGGAATAAACTAGCAATATTTCATGAAGACGTTAGCAAAATTATAGTTATATTCTACACAGAGACATATTCTACTTAGGACATTTCACATTTGTTTAGTACCAGGGATTGAACCCAGGGGTGCTAAACCACTCCTCTGGGCTTCTTGGCAACCAAGGCTAAAAGAGAAATATGTATTTCTAATGGAGTTTCCTTTGACTTCCCAGAGAAATTAGACTGTTTTTTTTAAATATTTTTTTTTAGTTGTAGATGGATATAATACCTTTATTTTATTTACCCATTTTTATGTGGTGCTGAGGATGGAACCCAGTGCCTCACACATGCTAGTAGCCAAGTGCTGTACCACTGAGCCACATCCCCAGCCCCCTGCTTTCTTGTCTCTGGATTGTTTGTTTGATTTCCTAACACACACCACCTATCAAATGGAACCTTACATGGGGTAAAGGAAGTGAGCATTGTTAATGGAAATCTAGTAAACTTTTTATTTACTCTATTCAGTTTAGTCCTCACAACAGCAATATTAGTGTGTGTGTATGTGTGTGTGTGTGTGTGTGTGTGTGTGTATAAACAAATAAGGAATAGAAGCTGGAGGAGAAAAGGGACTTCCTAAGGCAGGTCATCTGCATACAAGGAGAGCTGGTGTCTGGACCACCCTGCCTCAATGTGGGCCCACCAGCTGTTCCCACAAACTGAGGAAAATGTCCTAAGGCTTAGCTGGAAGCTCTGTGAGGTCTTGCCTTGACCCCCAGCAGAGCTCAGACCCCTTGTGGGGGGTGGGGTTGACAGGGACTCGCTGCCTAGCAAGAAGTCTGTGTGAATGAGAAAAAAGAAGCCAGGCTTGGTGAGTGGAGGGGGAGCTGGGATCCCTGGCACCCCACTTTGGGCACAACCCACGCAGCCCTGGGCTTTCTGGTATGGCTTTTAAAATCTCATTACTCATTACTATCTGTGAGAAGTGGAAAGCTGGGGTGTGGAAGAGACTGGCCCCTGGTGCCCTCTGGTCTAACTAGGAACTGGCTCCTAGTTTGGGGCCTGGAACTGTGAGCCTCACAGAGCCCTAGTGTCCTTGCTACAAAAGGACAGAGGTGGGGCTCCCCATCTGACAGAGCAGCAACATCCAGAATGTATGAAGGACTCCAAAAAGTTAACAAAAGAACAAATAATTCAACTAATTAATGGTCTAAAGGTCTGAACAGACAGTTTTCAAAAGAAGAAATACATTTGTTAAGCATTTACTCAACGTTTTTAGCCATCGGTAACATGCAAATCAGAACTACGCTCATCATGTTAAGTGAAATAAGCCAGACACAGAGAGAGAGGTATTGCATGTGTTCTCTCATATGTGAAAACTGAAGGAAAAGGAAAAGGAAAAAAAAAAAAAAAAAAAAAAAACCCTGAAATTAAAAAGAGGACTAATGGGGAAGGAGAATGGAACCACGGGGAGGGGAGAAGGGAGAGGACAGAAGTATTAGGAGGGAAGGTTCCAACCAGGCATGATGCACACATGTATGGAAACAGCAGAAAGCTGTTTATTAACAGCGTTAATAACTATAGTCTTTAAAATGTCAGAACCAGGGTTCATGGCACTGGCATACAAAGCACCTAGCTCTCAGAGCTGGTGTTTGTCCTCAGTGCCATGGCCCAGAGGACACTTTGCCATCCTGATCCCTCCCTGGCCCCAGACCTGGTAAGAGACCCCCAAGAGGCAGTTGGGCACAGAGATGCCTGAGCATATGAAAGCTGTCACCTCCTGGGAGACTGGCCCTCTGGGCCCTGGGGAGAGGACAGCCAACAGTCTGGGGCCCAGGCTGGTGCAACACAGATCAGATAATTGATCATGTAGCCCATGTCTGGAAGCTTCTGGGGTATTAGAGCAACACTCCTTTCCCTTGGCTGCAGAAAGGACAAGGAAGTTGCCCAGCTCTACTTAATTCAACCCAATCAGTGAGTTTTTGAGCATCTAAAAAAGCCACTGCCTAATGCAGATGCAGACCCTGAGGGCCCGAGCTCCAGGCATCCAGCCGGCCCAGACCAGGGCCAGAGCAAGATGCCCCACATTCAGGGACCAGACCCTGAAACCGAGCTTAAGCTGCTGTCCTGCTTGGCTCACCTTCCCTCTGAAGGCAACTCCTGGGCTCAGATGGCCAGTGTTTCAGTCAAACCACCGTGGGCGAGAGGAGGCCCTAAACTAGAGGGGCAGAGGCGCCTGGGACACGCTGCTCCCCACTGGCTCCACCACCAAGGTCTACGTCTCAGGACATCCTGATTTCCCTGCCAGAGCCTTAGGCTGAGACTATTTAGGAGAGGGACACAGCTCACACCGTCCTCCCTATACCTGATCTATTCCAAACCCAATGTGGTTTTTAAGGAAAGAAATACACATTTTCTTATAAGCCCGTCAACAACCCTATCAGGTAGGGCACTGGCCTTCTTTACAGAAACAGCCCAGAAAGAGAATTTTACCCAGGGCCAGGCAGCTAGAGACAGATGCCACCAGATCTGAATCCAGATCTGCTTGGCTCCCAGGGCAGCTCGCCTGCTCAAGACCTTGCCCTTTGACCTCATAGCCTGTCTTTTCCATCAGACCACAGTGCACTCGAACCTCAAAACCCATGCTGGCGTAGAACATAGTCAAAGCATTGACACAAGGAGGGGAAAAAAGCAACTCGTACAAAGTTCATGGTCATGTGATAAGCCACCAACATACAAACTGACATAAGGGAATCAGCCCTGGGTTATGTACAGGGGACAGGCTGCATGGGTTGTGACATAGTGAAAGGTCAATGTGCTTAGCCAAATAACCACACAACAAAAACAGCTCACGACTATTAAGCACTTCCTGAGCCCCAGGCAATATTTGCAGGACCTTTCAGATGTGCCCTTAACTTATTCAATTCTCATAAAAGCCATGGAAATGGTCACAACTAATGTCCCAGATCTGGCAACAGAGATGCAAGGAACTTAAGTATCTGGTTGAAGGACACAGCTAATTTGGGATGCTCTGCCACATGTGTGTGATTGCTACATGGTACCACCCACACGGGATGGTGTGGAGTACCCCAAAAAAAGCCCAGCAGAGATGTCTGTATTGATGAGTGGTGTTCCAAAATGTGTGCACACTGACATCAGACAGAAGTGCACCTAGAAGGAGTGGAGTGCAGTGTGAACTCAGATCCCTGCCTCTGCCACCTCACTTCATAAATATATATATATATATATATATATATATATATATGTTTTGTTTTTTTTTTTTTTAAACAACGTTGGCCAGTAAGTTCTAGTTTGAGCAAGCACCTGGTAGCCAGGTGAGTGAATAAAAAATAAGCTAAGAATGCTGGGTGTGGTGGCACATGCCTATAATTCTGGGACTCAGAGGACTGAGATAGGAGGATCACCCAGGCAACTTAGTGAGAGCCTGTCTCAGAAGGGCTGAGGGTATAGCTCAGTGGTGAAGCACCCTGGGTTCAACTCCCAGTATCAAAAAAAAAATGTACACAAACACAAATAAAAAACCCAAATATATAGGGATGGCTGACCCTAGCATAGTTACTGAATCTCAGTTTCCAAGTGAAGGAAGTGCGCCCTGCATCTAGGGGTCCCCACTGGCACAGGATATTCAGGACTCCTACCAGGCTCACCAAGCATTTCTGCTGGCCCAGGGCTGTTCTGAAGTGAAACCCAGGAGCAGCTCTCTACAACCAGCAAAGGCCTGCAGGTGGAACTCCACTGGGCCTGAGGGAGCCCCCAGCGCCCTAACATGGGAGACAGCTTGCTAAAGTGGTTCTCCAGGGCTGGCTCCAGGACACGCACAGTAAAGCCAGACTGGTGCTGCTGGAGTGTGCAACAGGGCAGGAGGAGGGGAGACCCCAACCTATTCTTATTTACCAGGCCTGAGTCACGTTCTCAGCACGGATCTCCCTTGAAGGCTGCATGCACTTGCTCTTCCCTGGATCCGGACCCCAGAAAAAGACATGTTGCGGTACCTGGCTTGAGTCCTGATGGGGCATTGCACCAGCCTGCAGCCACTGGCTTCCTCTCCACTGAGCTGAGACCCACGGGTACCCTGTGGGGATAGACAGAGTGTTCTGAGCACCCTGTGTCCTCCTGATATCTAAAGACAGGGTTTCCTAACCTCTGCAGGGCTCTTGCCCTCTCTGGCCAGCTGGCAAATGTGGTGCACTCCTCAGGAGAATGCTCTTATTTTATTGGTGCAGGGGATCGAATTCAGAGCCTCCTGTGTGCTAAGTACATACTCTACCGCTGAGCTACACCCCACAAAAAACGCAGTAGAGGCACCTGTTGTGACCTATCTGCTAGGGCTGCCATAACAAAGCACCACAACCGAGTGGGTTCAACAACAGAAATGCATTCTCACCCACCTGGAGGCTAGAAGTCGGAGTTCAAGGTGTGGACAGGGCCAAGTTCTCTCTTTGGCACTGGGGAGAATTCATTCACGCCTCCTGGCCGCTGGTAGCTCCACAGCTCCTGGCACCATAACCTGAATTTTAACATAACTCACATCCTGGAAAACTTACCCTGAACCACCCCAGGCTCCCTGGGCAGGGCCTGAATTGCCGAATGTGCTGAGTCACATGAGGCGGTCAAGTGGTGCTGAGACCACCCTCCTCCAAGGGCACACCCAGTTCCTGCCAATGGGGTAGGACTGGGGACCATCTTGATAGAGAGTGAAAGTCCCTTACTACACAAAATACCCACTCGGGGATGACCCAGATGCACCGAAGTTTCTTTCCAAACTGAGCTTGTTTAAAGACAATCGTGTCTCTAAAGGTTTTCTTTGCCCATTAGGATTTACAGCTGTGGGTATTGAGCAAGGGTTGGTTATCATGCCACTGAATTGAGGAGTCCGGGTTCCCCTCTCAGCTCCTCGGTGGAGGAAAAGTTCCTTTAACTGTAGGGAAACCCTGCCCTGTTCACGTAGTGTCTCCAGCAAGCCTGCAGGACGCTAAAATCTCTGAAACGCCCAGTTCTATTGCCACAAGCCAGGAAAGCTCCATCAGCCTCCTAAGGACTCCAGAGAAACCTGCCCCACACTGGTGGATGGGGAGGGTTCCTTCCTTTCCAAAGCTCCATCCCAGATTCAGTCTGGTCCCTGAGAGGTCATGTTCTAAGCCTGCTGGTCAGTGACTGAGGGTAAGTCCCCCTTCCCTGCTTGAGGTAGCGCATGGATTGGTCCACTACAGCAGCATTTCCCTGGGATCAGGGCTCTCCAGGTGCTGGTCGTGTATTTAGTGCTTTACAGAACCTGACCTCAGCTCCTTCTATTAACCCTGCATCATCGACTCTAATTAGAGAAGCAAATGGTATAACCAAGGGTGAGGTCATCAGACCTGAGACCAGGCCAGTAGAGCCCTTATACTCAGTAGGTGACAATGTGGCACTTAACTACTATTACCAGTATGAGCCCTTGGGCAAATTACTGTGACCTCTGAGCAAAAAGGTCAAGAGGGTGACTGTGAAGGGTAAGAGAAGTAATTATGCAAAGTACTGGTCAGTGGGCAACACACAGTGGGAGGTGGACCAAAACTCATGAGCAGAGCCAGGCTCTCGGGATGGACAGTTCCAAATGTTTGGCCTCGGCAGCTCCCTGAGGAGGAGAGGCAGGCCAGGGTGAACAGGTTCCTTCCAATTCCAGACCAGCTTATAGAGGAGGCGGCGGCTACCCGTCCATCAACAACCATCTTCCCTCATCTAGTGACAGAGTCCTGGAGTTTTAGCTGGGCACTTCCCAGCCTCCCCAGAGGCCACACAGAGATGGGGCTACGTTTGTTCCAGGCCTTGGAAGGGTACACAAGTTTTGTTGCAAATTCTGGGTCATGCCCATAGAGGCTCGTCTGTCAATGCCTCTGCTCCCCTTCCTACCCACTGGAGTGCTGATGGGATGGCCGGCGGTGGGGGAACCATGTGGTAACAGGAAACAGGGCATTGACTGCAAGCAGGGCATTCCTGTGTTCAGTGTGAAGCGCGCAGAGGCGGCGACAGGAGTGCTGAGGTCTGGAAGCTGCTTGTCGTCACACCCACCTTCGTGGTGCTTGTTGCTTTCACACCTATGCGCCAGTCAGGGGCCCACATGACACAAACCTCCTGCCTGTTGACAGGGATGGGGTTACAATTCCAACTGAGGGGGGAGCAGATCAGGATTCTCCAAGATCAAAGGGTTCTGGGGCGACAACACTCCAGGAGGAGGGAGAATCCATTCCTCCTGTAGGTCCCCACACGCCCCTGATGCAGAGGCCAATGACAATGCCAACAGGCACACTCCAGGCCCTGGCGGCAGGCAGGAACTCAAGTCTGCCGAGACTGGTCCAGCACCCAAGGAAGGCCAAGAATTTTCTCAACTCTTTTTATTAAGTTAGAAAACTGATAAAAGCAACACAACTTTGGGGGAAAGCACCATGGCTGGGTCCTTTGTGCTGTGAGAAGTGTGCTTTATCTCAGCTTGGCAGCCCACAAGGTCAAGGGCCACTCCCTGCAGGCCTGCAGATCTTGCACCAGCTGCAGGGCCCAAGAGCCCCAAGTTCTTCAGCAGGGTAGCCTCCTGGGTGCAGCCTGAGAGCACAGGCTGGTCTCTGAGACGGGTGGGGTATGGAGTCTAAGGGACCACCGGAAGCAACCACCACTTCCAGCTCTCTCCTGGTGACTGACCACTGGAGCATGTCCACAGGCAAACCCAGCCCAAAGTCCCACTCCCCAAGAGACACCCACAGGGACAGCACCAGAGCTAGTGGGGACATTTGGGGCAATTAAATAACTGGTCTGGGTCCCGCATCTCTATCAGCAGCGTAGCCCACTTGAATCCCACTCCTGAGTCAGACAAGCAGCACATGCAAATGGCAGGTGGCCTGGGAAGCCACAGGTCAGTTAGGCAGCCCTGCCCAGCCTCCTGCCATGGCACCACAGCCCCTCTTTCCCCAGGCGGTGTGAGGACTGACTCTGAAGTCTGACACCAGGTGTCAGGGTGCTCACTGGAGGTCAGCTGCTGACCTCCGTGCAGTCTGGATGTTGGGAGTACAGTGACGAGGGGCTACCCGAGAATCAGGAGGTAACAGCAATAAGTAAGTGTCTGCAATTCTCCTGGGACCATCTATTACTTTTTGAGCTCACAGAGCAAATGAGTCAGGATGCAGTGTCACTGCTACAAGGCCAAGCCATTAGAGAGGATAATGGGCACTGGCTGGAGTCCTGTCACCATCCTCCATACCAAGACGAATCTGGCCCCAATGCACCTGTGCCTCTTAGGGTGGGCTGAGGAGGGGATGGTTCCTGGGGCCTAGAGTCCTGCTGAGTCACCCCAGCCTCCTGGGCAGGAGCATCTGTCCCACAGCTGGCACAGCACCCTAGGGCCTGGTCCCCAGTGGGCTGGCTGAGGTTTGAGGGCATCCTTGGGGCACTGCCCATAGGAAATCTCCCCTTTGGCCTTAGGGGCCTGAGTGCATTTGCTAATGAAGGCTTGCAGATGTCAATGAGGTCACCAGGTGGGGTTTCTGCCTTTATAAAATCCCAGCTGTTTTCTCCTCAGCGGTCTTCTATTCACTCTGGTGGACATGCCTTCCTGAGGCCTGGGATAACAACTGTGGGTGACATTACAGCACCCCACAGGGCAGTCCTAGAATCAAAGGCTGTGCCATCAGTGCTAAGTGACCAGAAGCTCTCCTGTGCTGCCACCCCAACCCTTCTCTGCCCCTGACCACCCAGCCCAAGTCCAGGACTTGCTGACAGATGACCTCAAGCCTCTGCAAGAGTGTCCTCCCCTAAGGCCCAGGGGAGTTCTGCTGGCACCCCTGCCCCTCTGGTCAATCTTCTTCCCATGCAAACCACTCGAAGCTGAAGAGGCCTCCAGGGGCCACGGAACACAGGAGGCAGCTTCGCTTCTCTTGTCTAGAGCTCAGAACAGCCTGAGGTTGCTGCTGCCTGGAGCTGGTGTAGTAGGCTTCTGGCCACTCAGAGAGCTCTGCACTGTGGCAGACAGGGTCAAGGCAACTCTGTGACAGTGAGGGCCACAGCCATGGGGCAGGAGAGACGGAGAGTCTGTGGAGGAGAGAGTGGGAGAGAATGAATGAATGAATGAATGAATCAGTGACCATGCTCTTCTGCCCTAAACTGGAACAAAATCAAGAGGCTGCATATCAGCGCTGGAACTCAGGTGCTGACAGCAGAAGCCCTAGAGTAAAAACACAGCTCACCAATCACCAGCTGCGCAGCCTCAACAACCCATTGTCCTCCCCACGCCGAGGTTTCCTCACCTGCAACATGGGACACAACCCATCTGCCCATCATTCATCACAACCACATTCCCTGTTCACCCTCGCCCTGGTAGGCACCCTGGTGGCCTGGGGGCACAGGAGGGCAGACACACACAGCCACTGTCCCCACCCATGTCCTTGTAGGGGAAACTGCAAACTTGTATAAATAATCATACGGAGAGAAGCACCACAAATAACAAATTTAAAACTGAGAGTAGAGCCATGACCTTCATTTTATTTTGGCAGAGGATGTGGGAAATGAGTAATATTTAACCTGAGACCAGGAGGATGGGCAGGAGTAAGCTAGAAGGAAACAGCAGCCTAGACAGAAGGAACAGCATGTGCAAAGACCCTGAGGTGAGAATTTGGTACATCTGAGAATATAAATAAAATTAGGCTAGTGAGGCAGAAACACAAGGGCAGACGGAGGAGGGTCTGTGAGAAGCGAGGAGGCAGGCATGTTGGCCATGCTGTTGAGAGTAATAAGCAGTAGACGGGCTGCGGACAATAGCCAGCATGCTCATGTGTGCTGCAGACAAACATTTACTGCACAGCCTCTTGACTCCTGGCTGTGGGGACAAGGTGGTGAACAGGAGAGACTATCCCTGTGGTCGGGAAGCTCACTCCAGTGCTCCGTTCTCATCAGCATGCACCTGCTTTGAGTGGCAGTGCTTCCCTTGGAAGAAAGGGTGATGATGCTTCCCAGAGAAGCAAGAGAACCCAAGGCCTGTGGGAGGCTTTGTGGGGAGCAGTCCCGAAGCAGGGAGAAAAGCTGATTTGCTGCTGTGGTTCTCAGCAACAGCTTGGCAAACCTAGCCCTGCCCTGAGGAGGGATGTGGCCGGAGATCTGAGTCCAGGGAGAGATTCCCCTGGCCAGGCTGCAGCTCCTGAGATGAGTGAATTCAGACAGACGCACCCTGCAGGACAGAGCACAGGGCAGGTGGAGGACCTGGAGGTGAGGGCAAAGCCCTCGGGGCAGCAAGGGAGGAACCCCACAGACCTGAGTTTATCAACACAGGGTCTCCCAAATTGAAGGGAGGAATTAGAATCCTTCACAAGGGTCTTTTGGTGCCCTTGTGTGTCCACGCACAGTTTCAGCACCCAAGAAGTTCTTACTCCAGTCAGTCCTGGATGTGCTGTGGGCTCTGAGGCAGCCCTAAACCAAGGAGGCACAGCTGAACCCCAAATGCCAGGCTGCCCAAGGGGGTCCTGGGGCACAGGCAGGCTGCCCGTGCACCCATTCACTCCAAGAGGCAGAGGCAGCACAGTCTCTGCACAACATCATGGATGCTGGAGTCTTAAGGGTCTTAGTGCTTTTGCTGCATTTAACCTGTACATCTGTGTTAGCTTTACAGTTGTGTAAGACTACAAACATGAGGAGCTTTTATCTAGTTGTATGTTTCTATGTATTTAAGCAACATAAAAAAAAAAAAAATTAAACCAGCACTGGGTATTCCTGCCCTGCAGGAATTACTTGCCATCTCCAGGTACCAGCAAGTTTCTAGAAGCCTGGGCTGAGCTGGGCAAGGTGGCTGCTTAGTGGACTAGTGAAGGTCCCACAAATTTCTCCAAGTTCCTCCCAAATCATGAGGCCCCCTCATGATGCTGTAGGTGGCAACACCAAATCTTTAGGGCCTGGCTGCTCAAAGTCCCCATGAGAGGGCTATCCCAGTCACTAGGCCCCACCCCAGCACACCACATGCTGGTATGCCGTCCCCTCAGGGCAAGACCCCACTGCCACCAGTGTCGGGGGAGGGTTATACACCTCTGGCTGCTGAGGGAGACATGGTACCCTAAAGACAGGGCATGTGGGGAGCCACATGACAGGCTCCCGTGTTCCGTCTCATATCACACAGCTGCTCTCAGGCTAGTCCCAAGGTCATCCCTGAATGGGCCTCCTAAGTTTTGGCAGCCTCTTCTCTGGGGCCTATTTCCTCATTGTGAAATGAAACAAATCTCCATTGTAGATAATGGCCCAGTCATCCCACTGCCTGTGGGCAGCAGGCACAGCAAACGCCTAAGCCGAGGGCTGCTGGCGTAGGGTCTGCCTGCTGGACTTGCGCTGCCCCATGGAGACCCAGGTGTCACTCTATTCCTAGGCTTTTCACAGGCACGAGTAACTGCAGGCTCCTGGGGGGACGGGCTCCCTAGTGACCGAGCTGAGACTGGAGCCCCTGAGCCCAGTGCCCCACTAAGGCCTGCAAGGAGGAGACAAGCTCTCTGGACACTAGCACATGTTCTAAAGCCTTGAGCCAGGGGGTGGGGGTGGGGAGGGATGCGGGGAGAAGGAGAAGAGGGAAAAGGAAAGGATGTTTGGGGGCAAGTCCACCCTTAGTGGGCAACCCAGGGAAGTGGGGCACACCTAGCTCCAGGGTCCCCCTGCCAACCATCATCTTACTGTGACACTGGAGTAAATATGCTGGAGTAAATAGGGTGGCCTTCCCAGAGAAGAAGCTGCCTTTGAGGAGAATCTGGAGACTCTGAGCAAAGCTGTCCAGGCAGAAGTGGCAAAGGAGCAGCTGCCTGCAGAGCCTGGAACAACCCAGGGTTCACCAGAGGGGACAGAAGTCAGGGGAGGGGAGGTCTAGACAGCGGGAAGTTGCAAGGAGGACTCCTCTTGGCTGTTAGGGTCCATGAAAAGGACACAGTTAGAGCGACAGCTGGAGCCTAAGAGCAACCTGGAGCTCCCAGCACAGGAGCTCAGGAAGCCTGCAGCCCCAGCCCATCTGGACTGGCTGGCTCTTGTGCAATTAGCCTCTCTGTGCCCACTTCCTCATCCCTAAGCCGGGCTGATGACAGCACCCTAGCATGCACCAGGGAAGACCAACTGGACAAAAGCCTCTGTAGCACTCTGGTGGGCATGCAGAAGGTACCCAAAGTACAGCAACTGCGACTGTGAGGATGAGCTAGGGACATGGAGACCCCTGTAGCCCAGTATCCTAAAGTCATCATCATCACCATCCTCCCCCTTAAAAAAGCAGCCTCTGACGCTGGCCCCTCATTTAATCTCTAGCCAAGTATTGTGAGCAACATGACGTTCATTCCCACTGTCCAGAGGAAAGCTGAGCCTCCAGAACGAAATAACCTGTCCGGGGCCAAGCAATCATAAGAGTCAGAGCCAACATGTGCTTCGCCCTTCCCAGGTCCCCAAAGCAGAGAAATTCCTGAAAACCACAAGGGTTGCCAGGTCCAGCTGAGCTGTTCCCACCCTACCAGGCAGGGACAGGTGACAGGAACATGATCCAGGGTGGACAGCCTGTCCCTGCCCCTACCTTTCCCACTTGAGGAAGAACTGGGCTAGGGTTCCAGAGATGGACAGACACACACATACCCTCCACCCCAGTCTAAGCAGGAGCCTCCACCCTGCAGGTGACCATCCACCTGTGAATATCCCAGGTTTTTAGAGTCAGAAGAGGTCATCAATCAGAGGAGCCAATATCCTCTTTGAAGCTTATTCCTCAAGAGTAAGAAATTTGGCAGGGTCAGATTTTTCTCCCAAAGAGGAAGACAGCAGATTAAAACAAAACAAACCAAATCAGAAAGGCCTTACACAGAACCAAGGGCAGTTCTTACTCAGGCTGGCTCTTAAGAGCTTGGCACCCTGTGCTTACTGAGGTCTGCCGGGCCTTTTAAGAGATTCAAAGGTTTGGCTGGGTCTCATTTAAGAGCTGAGACATCAGCTTTTGTTTAGAAGCAGTCCCAGCTAAGGACTGCTGTCACTGTGTCGAGTTGTCAAGCATTCGTTTCAGTGACTGCCTATCCACTGAGGAAATTAATATTTTGGCTCTGGCTACCTCCTGGCCCAGATTCTGTGACCTGGACTAAAGGGGTCTGTGCCCAAGCCTGCACAGGGGTCCTGCAGCACTGCAAGAGCAGGAGGCAGGTGGGGCCAGACCAGAGCTGGGTCGCTGGTGCCAGCCGGGGGAGGGCATCTTGGTCCCCATGCAGGAAGGCTCCTCCAGGCCATCCTCCTGCTGCTACACTACACCTCCAGCCCTCCCAGGCCCCAGGGACCCATCTTCCATTTTCCATCCTAGGTGTGAGGAGCACAGGACAGCTTTAAGGTGGGACATAGAACAGGGCTAGTGACATGCTAGCCTTTTCTGGGACCTGACTATGGAGAGCACGTCTAGCATACAGAATCCTTCTCTGGTGCCTAAGAACCCACTACCCTTGCCGGTCCCTCCTGGAGCACCCTGCCAGGCTGGCTTGGATGCCCTCTTCCAGTTTTGGTACTTGACACTTGATGTTGCCCCCAACCAGCTACAGGAAAAACCATGCCCCCCCCTCAGAAGAGGCAGGGTCAGGGCAGACCTTTCTCCCTCTGCTCCTTCCCCTCACCAGACTCTGCTCATCCTGGACCTGGCCTAAGTTCTTCCTGGTGTCTCCTCTCACTCCTTTCACCCTCCAAAGAGCCCGATGTGTCACTTGGCTCTCTCCATCTGTGGCACCTTTGCTTATTTTCATGTAACAATTTCACAAAACCGTGGGGCTAAGAACAGAGACCAACAGACTCATGGGCACCTGCTCCATGGCAAGCCCCACTCTGAGGCCTGGAGAAATGACCTCCCTTAATTCACATGCCCACTGCCTGCCTGCTTTAAGGCCGGCCTCTGTCCATCTCATGCACTAAAGGGAGAGAGACATTCCCTTACATTCCACCAAACATGCCCACCCTGGCCTCAACCCAGGGCCGCCTGTCCCTAAATCCCAGTCATCTGCTGCTCACCACCTAGCCTTCCCCGGAAGACACAGCAACCATTATCCAGAGTGAGGACAAGCAGGAGTGTGTCTTCCTGGCACTCCTGGGGGTTCAGAGCAGGCCCAGGCTGCTGGGGCTCACCTGGCCGGGCTCTGCAGGTGCTCCTCACGCCGGCAGGTGCTTCCAGGTGCTGACGAAGGCTGTGGGAATGAGTGAGTAGGGCACGGTGGTAATGCAGTTCCACGTGTCCGAAGTAGGGTCATAGCAGTCTAGGGTCTTACACCTCTGGGTCCCAAAGTAGCCCCCGACCACGTAGAGCTTGTTTCCTGAAGCCAGGGCGTGGCAGGACATACGCTTGGCGGTCATGTCCCCGATCCGTGTCCACTGGTTGGTCTCACAGTCGAAGCGGTAGGCTGAGGCAGCTGTGAATTCTGTGTCACCTCCCATGATGAAGATCTGGCTGCCCAGGACAGCAGCAGCTGTGTACCGCCAAGGTTGGGGACACTCAGCCTTGATCGTCCACCGGTTTTCTGGGGGGTCATAGCACTGGACTTTGGATACCATGTCCCGGTGGATGCTGGTCCCCCCGAAAACAAAAAGTTTCAGCTTGGCACTCACCACTGCAGCATTGCTGACGCCATCCCGCAGTGGGGCCACCATCGTCCACTTGTTGGATCCAGGGTCATATTTCTCCACTTGCTTCAGGGAGACTGAAGGTGAGGCTGGGAAGACGCCTGCCAAGGACGTGTGTCCCCCTACCACGTAGAGACAGTTCTCCAGCTCGGCTGAGCCATGGCCAAAGCGGGCGATCAGCATGGGCGCTGCCTTGGACCACTCCTCGTGGACAGTGTCATACACCCATACGTCTTTGGAGACCCCATTCTCTGAGCCCCTGCCTCCAGTCACATAGACCTTGCAGCCAATTGCAGAGGCACTGAACTCCTTTCGGGGGCTGGGCAGGTCTGCCTTGGGGATGATCTCCTTGGCCTTGTGGTCCACCTGGTAGATCTTGTCGCACATGAAGGTCTGGCCCCCCAGGATGAGCAGCGTGTGACCTGCCTTGCGCGGCCGGGCGCAAGGGCTGGTGACCACCCCATCATTCTGCAGGATCTTGGTCTTGCAGTGGAGGGCCTCATCTATGATGAGTTTGGTGCGTTCGTCCGCCATGAGGAGGGCCTCGCCGGAGACAGCCTCCTTCAGGCAATCGGATGGCAGCAGGGCCAGCCGCACACTGCGCAAGAGCTCAGGCAGGTGGGCCTTCCGCTCCTCCAGGTCGTGCTTCACCCACTGGAGGATGGCCTCAAAGACTACCCGCTCATCCTCGGTCTCCAGCTCATCGCTGGAGATGAGGTCCAGCAGCGTGTCCTTGGACAGGCTGTTGAAGTCCTCGCTCTGCCGCACAGTCTCAAAGTGCACCAGGCACATTCGCCAGGAGAACTCGTACAGCCGGCGGCACTGGTGGGCGTCCGACAGCAGCATCATGCCCAGGCAGTTGGAGGGGAAGAGGTTCTTCTCCAGGAACTCGGCGGCAGCGTCCCGCACATCGTGGAACTGTAGCATGTCGCCCGCCTCCAGCAGTGACTCCGCATTTTCTTCGTTGATGACGATGCGGGAGGAGTAGGCAAAGTCCAGCAGCAGCTCCAGCACTTCGGGGTGCAGGTTGTCCTGGAAGTTGACCGTGTCATCCCGGCTCTCCCGCAGGCCGTGACTGAACATGGCCTCGAAGTAGCGGCTGGAGGCAGCCAACACAGCGCGGTGGCAGGGGAAGGCACGGTCGCCTGCCCAGAGTGTGACGTCGGTGAACATGCGATGCTTGCGCAGCGTGTTGAGGTGGGCCAGCACGCAGTCCGGGTGGGAAGCCTTGTGGAAGAGGGTGATGTTCATGGAGCCTGTACTGCTCCGTGACTTGCGGGTCTCATGGACGCTGACCGACATGGTCCGCCAACCTGCAGTGGAAAAGACAGGTGAGAGAGGCCCCTCCTGCCTACAACCCCTCTTGGTGGCTCATCCATCAGCCCCCGGCACCACACACCTTGTCCTCTCCTTCCCCTCAAGTCTGCTCTGCTCTGACAAACCATCCCCACTCCCTCAGTCACATCTCCAAGAACAACAGGCACAAGGGCTGGGTCTCCCTCTGCCCTGCAGAAACTTGTTTGTTCCCCAGTTGGAAACACTCTGGGACACATATTTGGGCTGAAGATGAGCCATCCCTGGGGCAAGCTCCAGCTGGGGCTGCCTCTCGTAGTGAAGAACACATGCAAGATGGCGCCCTGATTTGTGCAGACAGAGGCCAAGGCAGCACTGAGTAGCATGTGCCCTGATCACACTGCATGCTCAGAACAGTCCTTAGGGGAAGAATCTCTTGTGACCCCCGTTACATAGTGGGAGCAGTCCAGGCTCAGAGAGGCAGAGCAGCTATGCCAGAATCCAGGGCCAGGATTCCCATGCAGGCTGTCCACTTCTGAGGCCCCATCGTTATTCTCAATTAGCCCATAGAGGCTCTGATTCCTGCAGGGTTTGCCATGGGGGACTTTTTAAATATGTTCCCTAGGACCTGTGAGCACCAAGCAGAGCCTTCCATACCACCCCTTACTCCTGGCAGGCCCTTCCTGTGCTGATCTCCAAACAGTAGTAGCAAACACCCCCTTCTCCCCGAATGTTCAGCATGGACGTGGGGTCTGCAGAGACTGCTGTGCCTAGTTGGGATGAGTGAGGGTTTGAGGTGAGGCCTGCTCACCAGAGGCTCACCAGTGACTTACTCTGGAGAGCAAGACAATGGCCCAGGATGACAGTAAGACACCATCAACACCAAAGCAGCCATAATGCCCAAAGATTCCTCACCCTCCAGAAAACCACAGAATCCTGGCCACCAAGGGTGTGTCAACTGCCTCCTGTTCTGCTAGGCCCAACAACTGTGCAACTGGACTGGCGGAGGTTCACCACCTGCTTCAATTTGGAGGATTCAAAGCACTTTGGCTTTGATCCAAACGCAAT
Source organism: Sciurus carolinensis (assembly GCF_902686445.1). Lineage (NCBI taxonomy): Eukaryota > Metazoa > Chordata > Mammalia > Rodentia > Sciuridae > Sciurus > Sciurus carolinensis. The sequence continues at coordinate 58,775,613 of NC_062214.1, read as the reverse complement.
TGAATTTGAATTTGGGAAATTTCCAAAGCATTTTAAAGTCCATCAAGACCCAATTTAGTGTTGTGAAAGGAAGATTTCACCAACAGACTGCAAAAATCACATGCCTCAAGAAAACGCAGCCAAGAAGCCAATCACATTGCAGCGCCCTGACCCCAAAGCCTGTGCTGCCCTCCTTCTACTAGCAGTGAAGGGGACAACGATGTTTCTTCTTCATTTTTAATTCTCAAAAGTTAGATAACTCCCCGTGCCCCCACCCCAAGTTAATTTTCTACTTAACTATAATCTGGTAAAGGAAGGAAATGATTTCATGCTTCAATGAAGTTGTAAATTAGTGTTAAACTGCGTTTTTCTCTCTCCTCCCTTAGCAAAGAACCAGAAAAGTCACAAACTAATGTGATCAGAGCTGCCTGGGTGAGGTCCCTGCTCCTGCTCTTGCTGCTTAGGCCCCCGAGCTCCAAGCCGACCTTGGGCCAGGGTCCTGCCACAGACACTATTGTGTGAACCTGCATACCCGAGGTCATGAAGTTCGCCAGCCTGGGAGTGCAGGTGAGGATGCTATCAGGCTGTGTACAGGGATCTCTTCTCTACCAACCACCCTGGGGTACCTCTTCCCTTCTCTGTACCTGTCTTTCCTTTCATAAAGTAAAATCCCCATCTGGCTCAGGTCTCCATGATTCACTCGCTGAGTCCCTGAAGCTGGGGCCCTGGGACAGGAAGTCATGAAGGCTGAGAGGCTGTGCTGACCAGTCAGCTGGAGGCTTTGTCAAGGCCCCCAACCCATGGGAATTGCCCAATATGAATTGTGGACCCTGTAACACGTTTCCCCAAAGCTTGCTGTGATTGCTAAATCCTCGTTCCAACTTCCACTCCCTCAATCACTGGACGCTTTCTCCAATGTGGCCATTCACCCAGAAACTCTGTCCTGTCCCTCTTCACCCCACAACACTGTGCCAGGCCATTTTATGAAGCAAGCATTACCTCTGATTTGTAGACCACATTGGAGGGTGGGGGAAGGCCAGGAGGCAGGCTCAGAGCCAAGGACTAAAAAGGACTCTGGTTCAGGACCCTGGAACTCTCAGGCTCAAGCCCTCTTCCACCCAAGGGTGGGTGGGTGCCACCAGTTATACACAAGGCCTGACCCAGACTGGCTGGTGAGGAGAGAGTACTTGCTTTCCCCACAGCCACATGGACAATATACCCCAAGCCCACAGATGGAGGCCTGAGGGGTTTTCTGGTGTGGGCGGTGCCCTCATGTGCAGTAGCCCCTCCCTCATCCCCTCAAGGATCCCAGGTCTATGCCTCTAGGCAGGGGCGGCATGGCCTCCACTCTGGGTATTGTGTTCACAGGGCATTGGTGAGGACATCCAGGTAGAGACTCCATCTGAAGGGGTTACAGGTAAGCTCGAAGGACTGAGAAAGTGCTGAAAGTGCTTAAATCCCAACAAAGCAGACACAACTGCCCTGAGAAGGCCATAAAGCAGTGATCTCTTCAGAGCCATGGCTGAGTGGGCAGCTCAGGGCCCCAGAGATGACTAGTGTCTTGCTAAACTTACCCACGAATGCCTGTCTGATGATGAAGACACCAACAACTCTCATGTGCACCAGAGCAGGTTGCTGCTTCCCACCAGCTGCCATCCTGGGGGTCCCTTTGTACCCAGAGCAGCAGAGGCACCTGCCTGGCTGTTTCTCAGCTTCCCACCTCCTTTGGACAGCACCTGTCTCTAAGCCGGTCTCCCAGTGACAGTAGCCACTGGCTTGCCACATCCCAAGTGAGGCACTTAGACCCAATTTTCAGATGAGGGATGCTGAGACCCACACACATTCCAGGCCTGTTACTTGGTATTGTCTCTCTGGCTGCACAGAAGGCCCAGCAAAGAGGGAACCATGTGCAGTGCTTACTGGTGTGCCCCAACACCCGGCATGGGACAGCAGTCCCTCAATTTGATGGACTGGACCCATCTGTCCCTCTCTGTCGGGGAAACAGTCCTGAGACACATTCAGCACACTAAACTCACTTCACGTAACATCCAACCTGACTGCTCCCCAGTTGCTATCTAGATCCAGAGGAAAGGAAGAAGATCGAAGTGGCGGTGAATGCTGCCCAGGTGGCTGCAACCATGTGTGCATGAGGGACACTGGCTGTGTGTCACTGGGCCAGCACAACACTCCCTTCCTCCTTGTGCTGACACCTGGCCGTTCTCTGGGAGCCAGCCGCCTTCACCCTCCGTGCCCACTCCAGGATGGGCATTTGGCCCTAAATGGCTCAAGAGGCACATTCAGCCAGGCTTGGCCAGTGAGACTGCACCAATCTCCCAGTGGGGATGACCTAACAGCACGGATGGGCCTGAAGACTATCCTAAGAAGTATACAGAATTTTAGGAGTGACACAGGCTCTTTCTCCAGGACTGCTCACTGGACTCTGGACCAGGGCTGGGAGCAAGGCGGATGATGGCCTTGCTGCTGCCTGCCCGTGACGGAAGGCTGCACCGAAGGAGGACAGCAGAGCCCCTCATTTCTGCAGGACTTGAAGCCAGGCTACTGCTAGATTGCCCCTCTCTGTTGAGCTCAGTCACTTGCCACCATGAGTCCTGAATGGGACTAGGACTCACAGGGAAATCAGTGCCCTGAATCGGTTATCAGAGGCTGCTTGCCTTGGTAAGGGGTCTTCCTGTGTATGTCCCTCTGTTCTTTTCACCTCCAGGGACCTCGCCCTGGCTCTGAGGAGAATGGACTTAGGAATTATTTTCAATCATTTGAGATCTGTATGTTCAGTACCGTTATGTCCCGAGCCTCTGCCACAAGAGAGCAAAGTAAAGCAGAGGTAGCAGGTGGGTGGGCATCCAAGAGGTAAGCAGCAGCCCTGTGTGACCCTCTCAGCAGCCTCCCTATCTTTAGGGGCCACCAGCAATAAAATACTTTTACACTACAAACATGTCAGAGTGGTTCTGATTAACTAAGCGTCACCCTACGGTTTGATGAATTGAAGGCACAAAGTGTAAGTGCATAACATATTGCAATGCCACAGACCAGCAATTCATCATCCTGCTGAGAGGGACTGATCACCTGGACAATGCCACTCCCATACTCTGCCTGGCAGTCCCTACCTGCAAAGAAACTATTAAAATGCACCAAATGACAATATAGGCAGCTTTCTCCTTTCTCTTAGCATCCTTGGAATGTTAATCAAGTGCATACGGAAACAAAGTAACCCGAATGAAGGAGGAAAAAAAGTAACCAAGGGGGTAAGATTTTCGGAAGAAGAGGCCTTTAAAGCTGCTACAAGGGTACTGCTCTCTGTGAGGCCTGACTCCACTGGACACAGCACCAACACCTCACCTCCCTCCACCCTAGGAGTCAGCAAGCTGGGCTGAGTCTGTCATTCTTCACTGGAGGCCAGGGTTGGAGAGAAGCTCCCTGCTCTGCTTTTGGGAGGCTCCGGCCTGTGGATAGATCATGGTCATCTTAAGAGCTCAGGGCTGACCTATATGGCTCTTTGGTACAAGGTGGAAAAGGGGGCTGCCCTCTTCTCAACAGTGTGGCAGTCTTTGAGTCCAGACATAATCCTCAGAGAGGAGCAAGCAGCTGGGCCTCAGCTCACACCAGGCTGGGTGCTCTGGTGCAGTGAACGTATGTCACAGTAGTTCATGTCCAACTACAGGAGCCAGCACTGAGAGCAGGGCAAAGCGCCCTGCCCTTCCTGGTCCCAGGTGAGCACTGGGGGAGCCAGGATTCCAACAGTGATTTCATAGAAACGTGAAACCACAAGAACTGGGCCCTGCATAGGCCCATTTCCATCATTCCCATTTTTTTGTTGTTTTGCGATTCTGGGATTTTAATCTTGGGCCTTGAGCATGCTAGGCAAGCACTTTACCACCAGCTATATCACAAGCCCTTCTTATTTTGAGACAAGGTATCTGGTTGCCCAGGCTGGCCTCTGCCATCCTCCTGCTGCAGCCCCCTGAGTAGCTAGGATTACAGATGTGCACCTGGCTCCAGTGTTCCATTTTAATGATAGGAAAACTGAGGCTCAAAGCCACACTCCTGAAAATCTGGGCTGACTGCATATGCTAAACTAATCACAGCAGGGGGAGGGAAGATAACAGAATGATAGATGTCTCCCCTCCCATTTCCCTTGAGAGCCACTGCCCTGCCAGCCCCCTCTCCGATGGCTGGTGCTGCAGGCCAGTGCGCAACCAGCAGCTGGGCTAGGTGGTCTTCTGCCTCCCTGGAGTTCAGAGAGGCTGTGCCCACATCAACCACACAGAAGGGCAGTACCCGAAGAGGGGGCTCTGGAGGAGCCCTTGTGAAATCAACTCCAGGAGCAGAGACGCAGCTGGGTGGGGGGCCAATCCAGCCTTGAGAGCGGGGTCCCTCGCCCCAAGCACTCATTCCCCTTTCTTTCGGTTTTAATCACGTAAGAGACACCAGCAGTTGTATGTGAGGGCTGGCCACTTGGTTCTTGCCATAAGTTTCCTGAATTCCATGTGCCACCTGCCAGGCACAGGAGATGGGGGTGGCCTGCACTCAGGCTGGGGTGGGAGCACAGGACGGAGTGAGTAAGCAAATGAGTGCACAGGACATTCTTACTTCCTGTGTGTGTGGACAGAATCAAACGGCAATGGTCTACCGAGGGACATAAGGGTGGGCTCGCCTAGGCCCTGTACGTGGATGTGTAAGTTGATACTCGAGAGCCAGAGCCGGCAGGGGAAAGGAGGGTTCCAGGCAGAGGACTAGAAAGTGCAAAGGTTGGATGAGGCTGGCCCTTCAGGAAAGAGAGGCCAAGACAGGCAAGGGAGAGATCGTGTGGGCCAGTGAGGCAGACACATCTCCCACTCCAAGGCGGGCTCTAAGCCCCTGCCTTGAGCCCGTGCAGTTTCTGGGACTGCTACTGGGAACAGGGTGACACTGCCCGTGCCTTCAGAGGCGGGCGGCCTCCACTTCCTGCCTCTTGTAATGCTCATTCAAGGGGCAGCCAACCAAGCTGAAGGAAGCCTGACCACCCTGAGGTGGCAGCGCTGAGGAAGCTTGTGCCTGCCCCGTGGGCAGGAGCTGCCCAGTCTTTCCTGCTGTTCTGGCCACCTGAGCTCAGGAGTCAGACATGTGAGTAAGGAATTCATCTTGGACAGTCCAGCAGCAGCAGATGCAAGATGGAGAACAGAGAACCCCAGCTGGCAGCTGGAACTGGAGTCCCAGACATCTGACCTCACTGACCACAATGGTCACAGGCCACTATATAAAGAGAAACACACACATACGGTGTGCAGTAGTGGGGACTGAACCCAGGGTCTCACATGTACTAGGCAAATGTTCTTATCACAGTCATGACCCTAGCCCAGGTCACCCCGTCTAAATATCTGAGATAAATCCTAATTAAGCATCTGCTGGATACCAGACTGTGCTGAGCGCTAAAAGAACAAAAATTAAGATCTCTGGGCAATACAAAACACACATGGGTACTGGGAGAGGGGTGAAAGAGCAAGTACTTTGGAGCTGTTCTCTCAGGGTAGTCTGCCCCAGTTGCAATGAAATAACCATAAGAAAGCGCTGAAGGAAGGTCAAAGTTTCTCAATGCTAGTAGTTAGGAACAGGGATCCTGAAGACAGCTCAGCCATTACTGTGCAAACTTACGTAAGTTAATTCACCTCTCTGAGCCTATTTTCCTCATGATAAAGTGATGATTAAAAAAGCAGCTACTTTACAGAGTTGTTGTGAGAACTGGCTGGGATGTCACCTGGAAAGCACTGAGAGCAGCATTGGCATAGCATGCTTACCAGGCCAAGCTGCTTTACTGCCACTGTCATTACACTGCGCCAAGTACAGAACAGAATAGAAACTACCAATTTACTCTTTCCCCAACCTCCTCTTTGGATAAGGGGGTTTCACTGTACATTTTTTAAGTTGATTTTTTTAATCAGTATGCATTATTTTTATAATTAATAAAAATTCTGAAGGTTTCTGTCAAGCCTGTCAAATCTGGGTTACCCCCAAAACTGCACTGATAAAGGACTGAAGGACCACTAAGTACCATCACCGTGTAGGTCGAGGCACTGCAACAACACTCCCAGGTGAGGATTTCCACCTGTGGCTCCTGCCCTGCCTTGCCCCAGGGTCCAGCTCAGGAAGCCCGTAGGGCACAGGGGCATCCATCCTTTCAATTTTCCAATGGACGGCAAACTCAGCACCCTTACTAAGCACACGAATCTCACTGTTAATTGAAAGTAAAATGAATGACCACTGTATCTGAATCGGAGCCACAGAACATTCTAGTGAATTATCAGATCATGAGTCCTTTCCCCAGATGTTTCTGCCTTTCAAAGGCCTGCAAAAAGGCCAAACTACAAAAACCCTTCATATAAATGTATACGTGTACATATATATATTTTTAAAAAACTGTCTGGGATTGGAAATGGAGTTCAGTGGTGAAGCTTGTGCTTAGTAGGCATAAGGCACTGACTTTGATCCCCAGCACCCAAACCAAAACTGTGCACACCCTGTTTTTTATTTAAAAAGCAGTTGATCAGAACTATTTATGCATTCCATTTTGTGTGCATTTATTTATTTTGGTTTTGAGCTTTTTATTATGGGAAGAGTTTCAGGTAGGAAAGTCACAAGAATAATATTACAACAAGCCTTTGGGGTCCAGTGGTTAGTCGGCCCTGCCCTGGGCCCCACGCCTTCTGTACAGGGCTGTACTAGAAGGAAGGGTGGGTCTAGAATGGAGGGACTATCGCTACACTGTGTAGTAATAGTCAGGTTTCCTCATCAGGGGTACCCCAGAGGTCCCTGAATCAAACAGCTCCCTGTGAAGGGTGGGATGGCAGGCCACCACCCACACCTGAGCTCACTGGCACAAGGTAGGATCACACTCTCACCCCCAGTCATGCACAGGGGGACAACCTGGTCTCCACCTGCTGCTCTGAGGACCACATCAACAGTGTCACAGCACCCTCAAACCTGCAACTCCCAACACAGGGCCCATGTGGGCAAGGAACCACAGGACGGGCATGTGGCCCCTGACTGCCTACAGCCAAAGCTGCAGGGAGGGAGGACAGTTTGAGTTTCAGTGCAGCACCCACTGCAGCCTTTTCACTTACTGCGGCCCATGTTAAGCACACTGGTGAAGGGGCAGCCCCAGTAGCTCCTGTGATCGATGGCCACATTCCAGGCTGACTGCAGCCATGGTGGTCAGGGAGTCGGAGCTACTATTACAAGTTGGTGGACATTATTGAGATTGATGCCTTCCTTGCTATCCTGAAGATTCAGCTGCACACTGTGCTCGGCCTGACCCAGGGCAGCAGCTCTGTCTTGCCAAAGGCGGCACAGAACAGGAGGTGAGGGGTCAAGGCCTGTGAAACCTGGTGAAAGATGAAGCAACACTTGCTGCAAGAATCAGCAGGTCGGGAGAGAATTCTGGTCAGGCGGGGAGTCAAGGCATGACTGCCATTGTACCTAATACCACACTGAGCATTTCACATATCAGAATTAATCCTGACAACTGAGGACAATATGGCCATGACTGTCTTAGAGTAAGTGAGGTTACACTGCAGCAACAAACAACTCCCCAGACGGTGCAGTGGCTTCACAGGACAGAGATTTATTTCTTACTCATACCATGTTTTGTGCTTGTGGTGAGCGTTCATCTCATCACTGTCACTCCTAGGAACCCAGATGACAGAGCTGCCACCATGTCACTGATCACTGTGCCAAAGACAGAAAGGGGGGCTCTGGAAAGCACAGCACTGACGATTAAATGCTGACCTGGAAGGATACTGCTTCTGCTCACAACTCACCTGCCAAAACCAGTCACACAACTCCACAGGCCTACGAAAGAGTCATAAGGCGCAATCCTACCATATACCCTGCTGTTTCTGCAATTCACAGATAAAAACAACAGCTCAGAGGTTAATGATAATGAAGAACTTTGTGTGGTAACTAATCTAATCCGTACCACAGCCTTAGTGCAGTTGTATCTGCACTTTAAAGGTTAGGAAACTGGACAGAGATGTTAGGAAATTTGCCACAAACCCCATATGGAGTGGTGGGCAGAGCCCAGGACTCTGGCTCACATCTGTTCCTACAACACTGCACAGCCCAATGTCACAAAAGTGGGGAAGGGGTGGCATCTGAATCCATATCTGATTCACTCTTTCCCCTCCACCACAGGGGACAGAGGAGAAGGCCCACAGAAGTTTACCATCTGCTTCTGGTGCCAGGATGATTTTCTCTCCATCTACCCCAAGGAGCAGTCTCTCACCCCAGCCACAGCAAAACCTTGAGGCAGATCTAGGCCTGCACCCCAAGACATCCAGTGCAGGTAAGAATTCACTTCTCTAGATTGGGGGTGTAGCTCGGTCGTAGAGCACTTGCCTATCATGAGCACCGGGGTTTAATCCCCAACACTGCAAAAATAATTTTTAAAAAAAGAATTCACTTCTCTCCTGAGCAACAATGGGTCCAGTGGGAAGCAGACTCCCAAGTCATTTTGTGTTCTGTGTTCAGATCTTGAGCGAGAAAGTCCACCTTAAGGAAGGAGCCAGGAACTGTCTGGCTACTTTGAAGGCACCATATGGATTTGGCCAGCTCCTCATCAACATATTTTTTTTTTTTTTTAAGAAAAGCTGTCTGGCAAGGAGAGAAGCCAGTCAGCAGAATCTTCCCACGGGAGCAACTGAGTGAGCCGCACACCAGCCCAGGGCAGAGGCAGACGAAGTCACAACGGTCAGTGCCCTTCTGCTCAGAGTGACAGCTCCGCAGACCAAGGCAGGAGGCCAAGATGAACTCAGGAGCTCAATTTGTTGTCTTTTACTGAAAAGACAACACAACAGTAATGAGAAAGATATAACGGATATAAATCCAAGGCCCATGCCCTTACATAAGCACTTGCAAAGAGGTGCAAGGGATGAGAGGTGATAGATGGAGGTACTGCCCTTAGTGGGGACAGAGATTAGTTCCTGAGGGACAAAAGAATCTTATGCCAAGCCACATTTAAACATCTCCAACAAAGGAATTTCTCCCATCTGGAAAGAGAGGTACAGGCCCCTCCATATCCATCAGGGTGTACAGCAAGTGCCACCCACCCTCTCCAGGTCACATCCCGCTCCCATCAGCTCAGCAGGGCTGCTGGACTGACTGTCCCGTCCCCCAGAGCTGGGAATCATCTGCCAGCCCAGCTATGTGGGTCTAGGCAGAAGCAGAGCCAATAAAAGGGACACCACTGCTCCAGGCACAGAAGCGACAAGAACCCAGCACTTGGGCTCTCCCATCTGGTGAAATAGCTTGCTTTCTTTCATGTAACCAGAGCAAGTCAGAGGGAAACAGAGGGACAGCAAGCACAGTCCCCTTCAAAGCAAACAGGGCATCCCAAGGGGGTTCCTCCCTCTTCATCAGGACTGCCCAGCCCTCCACAAATGGGCGATCTCTCCTGCTGTCTAGTGCCACAGATGGAGCCATTAAAAGCACACTGGCCTAGATATCACTTTCAATGAGCTGCCTGGAGTGACAGTCTTGGAAAAACAACGAACAAATCAGAAAAAGCAGAAAAAACAAGAGTAAAGCGCCAGCTGTTTGCTAGCCACAGAGCTCCTCCTGGCCTCCAGAAGCTCTGTTCCTCCCCAGCTTGTCGCTGGCGAGAATGAGCATGATTCTCAGTTCCTAAAGCCCACATAAGCACCTTCTCTCCCTATGAAGAGAGAAGACAGTAAGAGGGAGGCAGAGCCCTTGTGTTGGGAACCTTACGTACCCTTTTACCCAATCTTCTCAACTTCCGAAGACGTGTGGGGCCTCTGCAAGGCATCACTGGCCCGATGATACAGATGTGCCAACCGAGGTGCCCAGAAGATAAGCAACCTGCACACATTCATGGTTTGGCAGGAGTCGGTGCTCAAGGTCACGTCAATCTGGGACTCTTGTGTCCCAGCACACCCACCTCTGTGCTGAGACCCGTGCCACATACTAACATTCTCTGTGCTTCAGTTTCTTCATCTGTAAAATGGGCATGAAAACTACACCAACCACAAAGGACTGCTGAACTAAATGGGTAAATTGAAGGTAGAAAGCTAGACACAAGGCCTGAGCCTTGGTTCCAGCTTTGCAGGGACTTATAGTAACATAGTAACTCTCAGACTGCTCAATCTCAGGATCTTTTTACAATGTAAAAACGATTGAGGACACCAAGGTACTTTTGTTTATGTGTTTTTACATATTGATATTTACCATATTCAAAATTAAAACTGAGAAAATGTATTTGTTAATTAAAAAAATTAGAATTGGGCTGGGGGATGGAGATTAGTGGTGGAGTCCCTGCCTAGCATACACACACCCATGGTTCCATCCCTAGAAGAAGGAAGGATCAACCCATTATATGTTGTGTTAGTCAGCTTTCCGTGGCTGTGACATAATACCTGAGAAAAACAACTTAAAGGAAAGATTTGGGCTCATGGTTTCTGCTTATGGTTAGTTGGTTCTGCTATTTCTAAGCCTGTGGCAAGCAGAACATCACAGGAGGGAGCATGGAGGAAAGCTGCTCACCCTATGATGGCCAGAAAGAGAAGGTGGTGTCCAGGACAAAGTATCCCTTCAAAGTGACCCCAGTGACCCATCTCTTCCAGTAGGTCCTACTTTACCTTTAGTGGATAAAGTTTCCACCACCTCCCAATAGCTCCACTAGTTGGGGACCAAGCCTTCAACATATGAGCCTTTAGGGGATATTTCAGATTCAAATTATAACGTATTAACATAAATAAGAGTCTTTTTCATAAATCAATTTTCAAAAAAAATTTTGAGAGAGTAGTAACTGGATTCTCATATCTGCTTTTGTACTTGATCTGCTGAATTGTTTTGATTATAGGCTACAAAGCCCAGTCTCCCACGGCTAGGTGGCTAGATAAGGCAGTAGATTTTAAGAGTCTTTTCAGATCACTGTGGACACAATTCTGTGATATACTACACTAAGACCTGACAAGCGGTAGCTTCTTAAAGGCTTGTTGCAATGTGGAACCTGAGCCCCTGTCAATGAACTTTTGTACTCTGACATTCTCCTCCGCTGGCCTGTCCTGCACTTTGAATGGATTGTTTACCCAAGCATGAGTTTGTCACACAGTGCATGGGTCATTTGGAAAATGCTAGTGCAGAGTTATGCACCCAGAAGAAAATGAGAAAAAAAGGGAAATATTATCTCAGAATTACTGTGAAAATAGTTTTGACCTGTGGACCCTCCAAACAATCTCATTTTGAGGTCACTGCACAGCAGAACTCTCTTAACCTTCACATTAACCACACCTTCTTTTAAGAACTTAGAGCAAGAAACTTCTGTGGAAGTGTGGGGGCCTGCCTGCATGGGGCCCTCCATCCTCCCCTCCCCCAGTTTGTACTACTACATAGCAAGCTGCCAGGGGATTCACCACCTTTTAACTCACAACTGGCCATCTGCCTTCTAAAACGCTGGACCCCCCTCTGCTCTCCATTCACTAGCAGAAGCCTTCCTCTTCCATGTACCACCTTGATCTCCTCCAAAACAACAGAACTTGGTGGTTTGCAGAGGACAGGGCCTTGGGCAGCAAAAGTACAGGGGTGTGCATGTGCTGCCAAGCTCGGGCATCACGGTTGATGATTCTAGGTCTCTTGAAATTACATATGTATGTATATTTATAGCAAATACATGGGTACCCATAAATAGCCACTCGCCCATGTACACTTTTAACATATTGCTCAGACACCATTAAACCTTCCTTCATGGGACTGTCCGTGAAGTCTGGGCCTTCTTTGCTGGTCCTACCTTTATTGCTGCAGGCTGGGTTAGCCTAGGGCCCCTGTCCCCCATGTCTCCCCACTTCCACCAATCCAGGACCAAATGGTTACTTGACTACCCTCCTGCTCAAAAGCCTAAAAGGAAGCTTGGCATCTGAACCTCATTCAATCGGTTGCCCCTATTCCAGCTCCACTGCCCACCCTAGTCCCTCTCCCTCCATAATCCTTCTCATGGACTTTAACATTTGTTCATCAGGTACATGGCTGTGTACATAGCAGATGCTCAAAAAATTAAGGCAACAAGTAATTTCTAGGCACCTACTATGCCAGGCCTACAGGTGCAAGGGATGTAGTAATAATAAAGCACCCCTGTCTTATCCCTGGAAGTACCATTCTAATACCCTTTGTTTCTTTGCTACATGCAGGATTGTCACATTTCTCCCACTGTTGGCCAGCATTCTTTAAACCTTCAGGTTGCTGTGTATTGTGCTCTTATCTATATTCGCAACTCCTCAAGGACATATTCTGTGTCATATTAGATGTTCACATTAGATGCTCAATAAATTCAATGAAATGGAAAATGGATTAACCACAACATCTATTGGAATAAAAATGAAAATGATCCAGAGATCTGTTAAACCTATGTAAAAGGTCCCCAGTGTCTAGCATTTGAGGTAAGACTGACGTGTTTCATATGTAAACATTTTAAATGCTAGACGGGGAAGAGCCACCCTCAACCCTGTTCTGGATAGCGGTCCATAAATCACACAAATTGGAGATACCAATCTTAACCAGCCTAGCACGATGGTTGGCTGCTAAGTGTCTCTAGTTTCAATGCTAGCACCTGTAAAACCAGCCTGTGATATTTATATTTCCTGAGTCTTAGTTTTCTCATCTGGGAAAAGGTAGTATAAATAACTATCCTTACCTCAAGGTACTGTCCTAAAAATTAAATGAGAGAAAAGATGTCAAGAATTAATTAGCACAAAGGGGCACACAAAATTCACTCAATTCATAAGAGCTGTTATTAATGTTGTTGGTGCTGATGCATCCCATCAGCAGAATTCCTAGATGACCCCTGATCTCCATTCGGGGTCTTAGTCCTATAAACACGTTGCCCTATATGGCAAAGGGACTTGCAAATGCGATTTATCTTTGCTACAGACATAATTTATGCTGTTACCTATCAGGTAACCTGAAGAGAGGGTGACTATTTGGGTGAGTGCAACCTAGTCCATGAGCCTTTAAAGGAAATTTTCTCCTGCTGGTCATAGAGTGGAAGTCAGGTTTTTGAAGCAGGGCAGGATTTGAAGCCTCTCTGCAGGGTGGAAGATGGAAGGGGCAGGTGGCAACGGAGGGAGCTGAGATCAGCACTGGGTTACAGCCAACAAGGAAACAGGAGTTCAGCCCTAAGACCACACAGAACCCAACTTTGCCAACAACCAGAAAGGGTTCAGACACAGGATCTCCCCCAGAGCCTCAGGATGAGAGCCCAGTCCATTCGACGCCTTTATTTTGGACTTGTGAGACCTGAAGCAGATAACCTAGCTGAGCTAACCCAGACTTCCGGCCTGCAGAACCACGCACTGATAAATACGTTTAAGCTGCTAAACTTGTGGTGACTTGTCATGTTGCCACAGAAACTAATACTAAGCCCCTATTATCCTTGGGGGATACGTCCCCCAACCCGCAACAGGTGCCTGGAAACTTAAATAGTACTGAATACTACAGATACTATGTTCTTTCCTATACATACAACCTATGATAGAAGTTCAATTTATAAGTAAGGCATAAGAAGAAATCAATGACCAATAAAACAGAATAAGATATACTGTAACAAAAGTTATTTAAAACTTATTATTTTTAGAATTTTCCATTTAATATTCTCAGACTGCAATTCACCACGGATAAGTGAAACTGTGGAAAGCGGAAGTGCAGATAAGGGGGGACTACTGTACAGGCCCACCTAGCCTCAAGCCACATGCACATGTTTTAAAAGCATATCAGGTGCTCACCCGAAAGGTTCTGGGAAAACTTAAAATGTTCTGAGTTCTTCATTTGCTGGATATGTGAGGTTTGAGTGAGGAGGCCGTCTAATTTATCTCTGGCATTTAGCATAGAGGGCAGCATATAATAGGTTCTCAAAAATTCCATTCAATAAAGTTTCAACTTCCTGGACTGTTAGGAACAACATGGCTTCACCAGACTGGCTTCACTGCTGCATGTGCAGCCAATTATGAGGTAGGTATTCATGTGCAATTATCTAGGCCAACCCCAGCAAAGTCCTCTTTTTTGCCCAGAAGAAAACTGCAGACACTGGAAACTGCTGAGGATGCTGCCCAGCAACCAGGGTAGCTGTCTGTCCACATGCAAAGCTGTCTTGCTTTACCCAACCAAGTTACCACTCGGTAGGGGGATCTGCCTTGGCCCATGGTAGGCCCCAAGGGCTTAGTTGGCCAGGCGAACCCTGACATTTTCCATGTAATTGTACCTTACACTAAAATGTCCTGGATGAAATGATAAAAATAGCAACTGCAATTTCCTGCAACACAGATATCCCAGAGAGTCCCAGTGCCTAAAAGGAAACCTGGCAATCCAAGCATTCTCCAACTCAGTGAAACACCTGCCTGCAAGCTGTGCTCAGGATAGTAGGGTCCACTGGTCCCCCCCACCTCCAGGGCACTCCAGCCATCCTTCCCCTTACTAGCCAAAGTACACATGAGGAGGCCTCCCTTCCAGAGGCCTATGGAGGCCCTACTGTCCCCCTGGCTACCTCTATCCTCCCCAAGGTGAGCTGGTTGGGATAACAGGAGTCTCCTCTGGGGCTCAGTTCTGAGTCGTCCCTAGGGCAACAGGGGAATTGCAGCCAAACTGGATGTTGCTTCTCCAAGGGTGGGAGCAAGCCCACTTGGGAAATGACAGGGGAGCCTGACTCAGTGCTGCTAGGCAGTAATGAATTCCCCTGGGGGCTTGGACTATGACCCCACCATCCCTTGACTCCTCCGTCACAGTGTCCTAGATCTGCCTTTCCTTCCCCTTCAGTCTCTACAGCTTTTTCCTGTCCCCCTTCTGTCTCCAAATCAAGTACAAGGTTCTTTTGGTAAATATTCTGCTTGTTTTGAAGCTTCCTGTTACAGGAAAACAGACAAAGACCCCCAAAGTAATATACATGGAAATTAACAAAGTTTTGGAGCTGTGGCCTTTGGCCTCTGTCAACAAGCAATCAGAGCTCAGTCTGTGGTGGCCAATAACCCTTTCAGAACCTTTTCATGGACTGGTGAGGGAACTTTCTCTGTCCTGCTGGCTCATTTCTTCATTCCTACAGGTAAGGCAGGAGGCAGCTCACTCACTGGCCAGGCCTCTGTGAGGTGCTCTGGAGCCTAGCCAAACTTTTCTCATGACAGGTAAGTTTCTTTTCATCTCACCTAAAGCCATCTCTGCTTACCGTACGCAAAGTCATCCCAGGCCCTCCCCTGGATACACTGCTGTTTAGAAACCCTGAATTCACTCAGATGTTACAGCTTTCAGGGACTTGGCCTTCACTAGTAAAAGCCATACCTCCTTGTGTTTGCAGAGCTTGTGAGCATACAAAGAATTTCCAGGAATGTTTTCCCATGCACAGGACACAGCAGCTAGCAGGGGGCAGGGCTGGGCAGGGATTAAAGGGCCTCATTTCACAGATGCACACACAGGGCCACGAGCTCTGCTCAATCCCCAGCTGAGGCCAGGAGACCAATAGGAGGCAGAACTAGCCCTGGCTAAATGTTGATCCTTTGGAAAAAAACAGAGGCGGATTAGAATCAAAAGAGAAAGCCTGAATACACTGGATCAATTTTTTTTTAAAGGAATGAAATTTGCTTCATCATGTTAACTAAATGTGAATAATATCAAGGATGGGTGAAAATGTGAAGAAATAAAACCAAGTCTTTCTGCAAGGCATTTGACTTTAACGGTGGAAATTTAAAACAGCCTCACTTTTTTCATAAACATGCAGTGTCAAGGATGTTCAAGACTTCATTGATTTGGGTCTTCAGGCAAGACCCAAAAGTATCTCATTAGGAGACAACGGGATGAAACATGGTGGTCTGGTCACAGTGTGGAACATTATGTGCCCATGAAAAGAGCAAAGCTTCTCCAAACACTGAGTGATAGAAGTTGTAGAGTACTGAGTAGGATCCAAATAATAGAAAATCAAAATCCACATACAATCTATATCTGTGGATACATACCAGGGAGGGAGATGTACTTTCATACCATGTTTTGTTATTTTCCCCTTACATTGTTCATTTATAAAAAGAAAATATTGGTGTGCTAATTAAAAACTAAACAATAAGACCATTTTAAAGCACAATATTTTCCTTAGTCTCCTTAAGCATCAGAAGACCACAAGATGTCATGGTTGCAGCCTTTCCCTCTGCCTTAGCCACGCCCCTCTCCAGCCTGTGCCATCCCAGTCCTGACACTCTCAGATCTTCCCATGGCTAGCTCAAACACCACCCCACCGAAGCCTTCCTGGACCCCCTCATCCAAGTGGTTCCTCCTCACCTTGATCCTTTCTCTCACACCTCCTGTCCACACCCACCCCCAGCCATTCCTGCAGCTGCATTTATTTTGCCTGTTATCTGTCTCCCCCAGTTGAACAGGGGGAATAGTTGAGAAGGGTGGGGCTTCATCTTGTTCTCTGCTGAATTCCAGCACCTGGCAGAAAACTGATGGCCAAAAGTATTCACTGGTCATACTGGTACAGAGACTAACGATGATCCACTTTCTCACCTCTCCAACGCAGAAACCAAGGCAGACTCATGAATGCCACTCACTCCAGCACTGTGCCATGATCACTGACTGCCTGTGTACCTTTCTCCCTTATTTCTGAGACTGTCAATTGATAACTGAGGCATTTACAGGTCAAGGGACTTGCTGACCAAGGACTCACAGGCCCAGCTATGAAGGAGAATGTAAACTCTGGATGCTGGATGCAACTGCCATGGTTTTATAGAAAAAGCCCCCTGGCCCTCACTTCTGCCCAGAAAATCAACCTGGCCAACTGCAAACCTGGCAGGCAGTTCATCTTGAGGTTTCCACTAGGAAAGCTTCTCTTATCTTAATTAGGAAATTAATTCCACTTGGTCTAGATTGATCTGCAGTCGGACCCTCCTTGGGGGTTCAAGATGAATAGGCAAAGAACAAGCAAGGCTTCTTTGTTTCCCTCCCTCCTATCTCTGCACCCTACTTCCACATGGCTGCCAGGCAAAGGCGTTGATCTTGTGGAGGTGGGGAGTGACGCACAGTGTGAATGTGGTCCTGAGGAGGGCGGGCAGCGCAACAGCTCTCCCATGGCCTGCTCAGTGGGAGGAGCCATCCAACAGGTCTTGCAGGTGCCTCCTTGGCAAAGGCTGGCACTCAGCTCCTCCTTCTGTCCCCCCGGTCTCCCTCATAATCCAGGGACACTCTGACCATCTCTCTTCTAGGAGGTGGCCCTGGTTCTGTACCCAGGGGCCATCCCACAGGCTAGGTGTCACCCCATCTGTTACTGAGCAGGGGTCACCCAGGGCACTCCTCTATTTGTTGCCCAGCTCCCTGACAGGACCAGTCAGAGACTGTGAGGAATGAGTCATCAGCATGGCACCTTCCTTTAAGCCCAAGCCTGCTCCCCTTGGGCCCAGACTGGTACTTCCTGACCCAGTCTTCTGGCTTCCCCAGTCTCCTCACCCTGGGCACACACAGGTCCCAAACTCTGAAGGAGTGGGCAAGGAGTGGGAAGCTCTGTCCCTCTGGAGATACTGGGAAAGCCCGACTCAGTCTCCAGTCATCGAGATGAGAAAGGAAACTAGGAGCTTAGCTACTGCACTCTTCTCATTCTATAGGTAGAAAAATTAGGGCCCAGAGAGACAAAGTAACTTGTCCAAAGCTCACAGTACCCATCAGAGGCAGAGCTGGAACCAGAATCTACCCAGCTCCTGTTTTCTAACATGATTCCTCTGCACTCCACTTGCTACCTCTCAAACTCTTCCTGCCTGTGAGGGCTGAGCACACAATCCAAAATGCATAAAGCTTTTGACATCAGAGCTTGCAATAATCTTTGAGATATCATAGTAAAACATTTCATAGAAATACTACATGGACAAGCAATGCCCATTTTGCAGAAGGGCAAACTGAGGCCCACAAAAGTAAGGGAACCTGCAGAGCCACACAGCCAGGTAGGGCAGGGCAGATGGGACTCCCAACACTTAAGTGCTCTTTCTGCCAACAGATTCCAGGTCTGAGGGATCCAATGGTGGGATTAAGAGGTGCAGCTAACCTCAGGCCTTGGCTGCTGAAACAGGGATAGACCAAGTGAGCCTCAGGCAGATTGTACCCAACACAACGGTGGGGGAAAGAACGAACGATTGGGAAGATCTTTGTGCATTTGCAGAAAACATGGTGCACTTTCCCAGTTAAATTGGATTTCTGAGACCACAGAGTGGCCACTTTTAAAAAACGGGTCAATAAGCCACATGTGTTTACCCTTTATCATCCAAAAGGGTACTGAAACACGGGTTGGCAGGGAAGGTTTAGCAGGAAGAAAGAGGTGGGAGAAGGAGTGGAGAGGCAGCTGGGACTCGAGAAAGGGCTGCAAGCCAGCACCCAGCCTTAGTCTGTGCCCAGGGAATAGGGTGAGGGGAAAGGGAGCTGGGTATGACCAATGTCCACTTAGTGCCAGACTATTCTAGAGGAGTCCACACGGTGAGACCATTAATCTTCACAATATCCCAGGAGAGGTCAGTGAGGCCCAATGAGGTTATGGAATTCAGTCACAGACACACAGAAGCATTGGAGCCCCAGTCTGAGTCCATTGCCTGTACTCCTTCCACTGTCGCTGTAATAAGGGACTTATAGTGAGCTCTCCCATCCCTGAAGCCCTTCTCTGTCCTTCTAACCCGCCCCCCCCAGCTCCTAATGGCCCTTGAGGGACCTGCAGTCAGTCTGGTGAGGTAGTGGCTTAAAGCCACTGGTATTGGCTTTTGCTACCTTTAGAACTGGTATGATGCTGGTGCTGCCCAGGGGAGGTGGTCCAGAAAAGGGGCTGAAACCTGCAGAGGGGACTGGGTGGCTTCTTATCACCAGGGGGCAGATGCAGATGAAGTCCTGCTGGGATGGTGTGACTAAAAGCTGTGGATACATAAGCTCTCCCTCTTCCTGCCACTCCTTCCACTTGTCCCAACTAAGTGTTCCTGGCTGGGAAAATGCTTCAACAGCCCTGACCAGGCAATTCAATTAGGAAATTTACCACATTAGATGAAAACCAGCATTTCAATCAGTCAATTCATTTGTCTAGTCACTCTATTTGCTTGTTCCTGCTCTGACTGCCTCCTATGGCCAAGCCACACCCACATTACCTTATGATGCAGGACTAAGGGCTCAGGCAATCGGCAGGTCTTTAGGGTCAGGGGGTAGTTCTCTCAGGACACCTCAGGAAGAGAGGGTGCATCCAGAAGCCACTCAGCCTCCTGTGAATTTGGACTACTGCTGGTGCAGAGCAGTAGTCCAAATTCCCAGGAACCTCTCACCTGCATTCTCTCTGACCTCATCTGTGCACTAATCTGACATCAACATGAACTGGCTCAGGGAGAAGGGTGGGTGAGTGGTAGGAGAGTGGAATCTGGGCTGAGACAAGTCTTTCCTATGTCTGTCCAGGCATCCTCTCTCCAGGAGGCCTTTGTCACCTGCACCCTTCCTGTATCCCCTCGCTCCCCTTTCTGCCTTTATCACTGGGGTTCTCTGCACTGTGATGGTCAGGGCCCCTGACACACATGCCAGCACCCTCTCATCTAGGAGGTCCCTGAAGGCAGGGTCCCGGTTCAAGTCTGATGAAACAATGAATGTAATAATAAATGAAGGAATGAATGACTAAAACCACCCACTAAATAACGTACTTACTCTTCCTATACTGGGAAGAACCAAGCCTGCTTTCACTGCAGACCATGCAGTCTGGCTCAGGGTAATTTCTTTCTTTTCTTCCTGGTCTCCTTTCCCGACACTGGGTGCCCGCAGGTTTAAGATGCCATTAAGGGCATCAGGCTACAAAAGCCGCCTCCAATGTGAAGCGTGCAATGTGCCCACAGCTTTTGTCTCTGCACCACACACATAAATTCAGCTGCAGCCTAGACCCAGGAAGAAGGTTCACTCTTCCATTTCTCTCTACTCTCCTTTTAGCAACCTCCCAGGAGCCACTTCCTGACAAATGAATCAAAACTGAAATAGTTGTGGGGCCTGGGAAAAGTCGACTCTGTCTGCCTCCATAGGAATAGCTTGGAAACCCAGGATTCACTCCAAGGGTTGGGAGGACCTTGTGTCCTACTCCTCCCAGCCCCCAACTGCAATCCTTTACCAACATCACCCAGAAATCCTAACAGCACACCAAGGCCCACTGAGCATCAGTTCCACCTATGAAAGGGGAGTCAGAGTCCCAGGGAACCAAAGGCCTGAATCTCAAGTCACAGTAGTCCTTGTGCCACTGGCAACTTCCCTCCCTCCCTGACCCACCAATAAGCTAGAGTAAAACCAAATGACCCAGACACCTGACATATTTTGCCCTGTCTCACCAGGGAGGGCCAGAGCCAGGTAAGCCTTCCCCAAGGGAGGGCACTGGGGGTTCAGCAGGACTCGAGAATGTCCAGATTAAAGGGAAGGGGCCTGGAACCTCAACCTACTTCCTTTGACCAGGTCTCTATGGAAATTATTCTTACCTCAAAGACAGTGGCAATGAACTTTAGGGTGGTTGAAGCAGCAGCACAAAAAAAAGTGTCTGGTGCCCCTGGGAACACGATTCTCCAAAGGAAAAACTGCTAGAACAACTATGAAGGAGAAAAGGAAGTGGGAGCACGGTCCAACATCGGAGGAGTCCTGGGGCCAGGGAAAGATGCGGGAAGAGAAAACAGGCTATAAACTTGCTCTGGAGCTACCAGGCTGACCACCACCTAGGTGGGCAGGTGGGTGTGATTTCGGGAATATTACCATTTCTCCCCATCTTACCAAACGCCTAAAGAGAAACGAAGGACCCTGTCAGGTGGGACACACATGGCCTGGGGCAAAAGGGCGGTAGGCTCAAGGGCGCGGCTGGTGTAGACATTTCAATCCTTGTTTAACCCTTCGGCCCTCGCTGGACTCCAGGCAGGCCCAAGTAAGCGGGGTCTTCGCTTCGCCAGGGCGCAGAGCTCTGCCGCTCATATCCTTAAAGACAAGCAACCTCCTCTTTCCAGGATCAATAGTAATTTTTTTAAAAAGAGTGTGTGCGGACTCAATGAATCAACCACTCCCAGGGGGAAAAGTAGCAGCTCCCGCGCGCAACATCCATTTGCAAAACAATTCATTCTCTCGCCCAGGGCTCTTAGCAAATACCCTCGCGGAGTCCCCAGGCACGGACGCGGCGAGAGGACCCCGGGCTGGGGGTTGGGGTGGCTGAGTGCTGCCTCCCTCCCCCACATTGTCCCCGAACCCAGTGGCCCGAAACCCCACGGTAGCCGGGGAGGATCCGGGACCCCAGCCCCTCCGCGCTCCTCCTGGGACGCACGGCCTCGCGAAGGCTCACTTTGCCCGCGACTCCACGAATTGGGTCCCGGCCCGTGGGAGGTGACAAGTCCCCGGCGCGGTGGCCGGAGTGCGGACGCAAGCCGGTCGGAGGACGGCGCCCCCAGCCTGCCTCGGTCCAGCCCAGGCACTCACCTCTCCGGGCACTGCCGCACGCCGTGCTCAGAGACCCCTGGCCGCCCGCGCGAGCTCTGCAGCCGCTGCCGCCGCTTCCCCCGACCGGCTCCCCACGGCCCCGAACGAGCCCGCCGCTGTACAGCCGAGGCACCGCCAACAAACTAGTTTCTCCGGCCTTCCCGCCCCGCCTCCCGGCCCGAAGCGTAACAGCCAATCAGAGGTAGCGCCTCTGTGACGGATGGGCGTCCGAACCCATAGTGCAGCCTCACGAGGAGAAAGAGGTGGGCGTCCAGACCGCGCCGGTACCGCGGGGAGGCGGGGCAGGGCGAGGAAAAGGACTTCGACCAGATTCTTAAAGGGACAGGCGTATGCCCGACCCAAACCGGAGTTTGGGAACAGAACAGTGACGGTGTGCCAGAGCTTTCCGAAGGAGGGAGCTTTGTAGCTTGCGCGTCTGTCCCAGAATCACAGGCGTTATAGACCTCTTCGCAGAGTCATAATTTAGTTGTCCGTTGAGGGAACCCTTTCTTTTTAATTCGAACTTGTTCCAACGTTTGCGATTTTCTGCAGCCATCAAACCCCATCTGTACAAGGAATCTGTATATTTCAGGGGAACTTCAGCTCTCTTATGTCACTTTTTATTAAATTATTTTTATAAACCAACCTTCAAATATTCATTCATTCATCACCCATCCATTAATTCATTTCACGAACCATTAATGGACGCCCCTGCCATGTGCTAGTCTGAGAGGGCGGGGAGTGGAGAGAATGATCTGTGATTCCAATTTGATGTCCTTGCAAATCCGAGTTTGCAAATCATTCCACCTCTTCGGTGTTCAGTTTCTTCATATGTAACATGGCAGACAAAAACTCCTCATTGGATTATTTAGGGTATTAAAGGAGACAAAAAGTGTGCAATAGGTGCCCTTTCTTTTCTTTCTCCTACTGAAAATCAATGATTAAAGTATATCACTTAAAGATGCAAAGAATCTTGGTAAAATAAAGTGATAAGTGCTGTAAAGGCCAAAAATGGGACAAAGAGAATTCCCAGAAAGCAAAGATCACGCTGATAAGGCGGTGCAAGAAAGGCTGATGAAAGAGAAAGGGAGTTCACAAAAGACTTGGAAGAGCGCATTAGGATTGTGACTGGTGGAAACTGAGAAATAGAGTTCACGGGCAGAATGTTTTTTAGACTGCTCATAAGAGATTCCCTGGCTTAAAAGACTGTTAGATAACAGAGAAGGAACCACCAACAAAGGTACATGGGGTGGGGGTCGGGGGACAGTTTGATGTGCAGGCAAACAGCTGCAAGTTCTTGAATCTCTGTCTCTCAGGAGCTGTATAGGTCTGTAAGCAGATTGCTGGTACCTTCTGAGGGTCTGGTTCTTACTGGTGAAAGGAGTCTAAAACCTTTCTTGCAGGGTTATTGTAAAGATTAAGGTAACATATGCAACGGACCTGGCACCCAGTATGTATTCAATATGGTGTCTCCATTTGGCCCAGATCTGGAGACATTTCAGACACTAGGATTCTGATATTTAAGAGCAGGGTTGGCCAGAGGTGAAAAGCTGGCCAAATGTACTATTAAGGTACCTTCCAAAGGGAAAAGACAACATCAACATAATTGCCCCATTAAAGAAATGACACAGATCACATTTGTAGTTTTAGTATCCTGCCAATTTTCTAGGGCTAGGGTATTTAAATAATTGTTGGTTGGATGAAACTTCACATGCACAATTGATTCTTAGCAAGTTCTTAACCATTGCTTATTATTCCTTACAGGTTCTCTGTGAAATTATAAGTGCCAACCATCTAAAATCTGATCCGCGTTATCATTTTCTCCTCTTCAACTTCAAGGCTTAAAATAGGTAGTGGAATATATTAAAATCAAATATAGTCAATGGAATAAAATCAGGGCAAGAACACATGTTGTTATTGCATTTAGATATGATCTGAAAGGAAAGGAGGAAAAGAAATGAAACTTGCTTTGCCGTCTGCCTCAGTCCCGGTGTGGACCCTGGAGCACACTCACCATAATAGCTCTTACCTGTAACATTAAGGAACCTGATACCTGCCAGGCCAGCCCTGCATACAGGGAGTTCTCAGAGGGCAGGGACCATGACAGTCATCTTTTAATCCTTCCTTGGTGCACATAAGTTGTCTTCCCAGTTTGAAGAATTTATAAGCAAATTCCCCTGTAAGTTAGAATTAGCTTGTACTGCATGTGACAGAAAAGCCAAAATTAACTGTGATTTACATAAGATGAGAGTTTGTTTCTTGCTCATTCAAAAGATCTAAAGTTAAGCAATCCTTGGCTGATTGACAACTCAACAGTTGTCAGGAACACGGGCTCCTCTCTTTCCACTCTGTCATCCTTAATCCTTGGTTTCCATTTGCAAGGACCAACGTAGCTGCTGGAGCTCTGACTATAACATCCATATTTTGGACAACAGGAAGGAATAAGGGTAAAAGAATGAAAGATGTGTTCCTCTCAGTTGCACTAGATCATTTAAGCAGATATTGCATATCACACTTCCATTTTTAATGGGAAGACCTTAGTCTACTTACCTGCAAGGGCATCTGGAAAATTATGAGTACATTGCCTCCCCAAAGTCAAACTTCTGTTAAGAAGAAGGAAAAACAGATGCCTAATGTCAACCAACAGTCCTGGCCCAAACCTTCCTCCCCACCCCAGTATTCCATCCACCCAGTATTTCTGGCAGCCCAGAATTTAAAGTCTTAAAAGTTCTTGGATGATGTGTTAAACTCAATGCATGTTTTTTAAATAGATCATTGAACTCTTGGTCCTCTCCATACCTCTTTGGATATTCCCTTTCTGTCTCTTCTGTGTTTTCTCTTCACGTCTCAAACTTCCAAATATTGGAGTACACAGAAATTAAGTGCAGACATATAAGAACTTTTCCCTGCCTATATCCACACTCTGATCTCATGCAGGACCATGGGATCATGATATTTTATAAACTCTGGCAAATCCCATATCCACACCCCCACCCTGACTTCCCTAGGGACTCAAGGTCCACACATGCAGTGACTTATTCCTTATCTCCCCACTTATATCTCAGGGCATCTCAACCCTAAACATGCCCCCACTGAGCTCCAGAGAGGCTGCTCTTTCAGAGAGCTTTCCCATTTCAGGAAAGCACAATTCAATCTTTTCTTTGCTCAAGTGAAAAACCTTGGCATCCTTCTCTCAGACTCCCTTTCCAAGCTCTCAGGAAATCCCAGAAGAGTCCCAGTGCTTCATGCCACTTCACTGCTCCCATGACAGGTCCAAGCTGACATCTTCTCTCCTCCCGCCCTTTGCAGCAGTGTCCCACTCATCTCCCTGCTTCCACCATTGCCCCTGGGGACACTCTCAGCGCAGCAGTCAGGAGATCTATTTATAACAGAATCTTATGTCAGTCCACTGGAAGCCTTCTAGTGGCTCCCATCTCACTCAGGGTGAAGGCCAAAGTCCTTACACTGCCCCACAGGCCTGCCTTGATCTGGCTGGGACCAAACCTTAAACTGTCATCTCCCACCTCCTTGTCCCTGAGTACTTTGCTCATTTTGCCCATTGACCCTATGCTAAGCTTCACACCAGCCAGTCCATTCTCCCTCAGGGCTCACTGGCTCTGCCCAGACTGCCCCCCCACCTCCCCACCCCCACTCCCATGGCTGTGAGGTGCCCTCCTTTGCTTCCTTCAGCTTTCTGCTCAGACATCACTGCAACACACAGGGCTTCCTAACCACTCTAAAGTAACCCCATGCCAATGCTATTTTGATGGTTTGACTAAGGATTTCTTGACTTTATGATGGAATGAAAGCCTATCCATACAACCATTGTTTCTCACTTTTAGTGTAGTATTAAATGCACTACAAGAAATTGATACTTTCTTATAAACTAGGATTTGTGATCTCATGATAATAGAAGGGAGATTGCTAGAGTCAGAGGGAGGTAGAAGGAGAGCAAAAGGGGAAGAACTGGGGGTGAAGTTGATCAAATTTTGTTGTGTGCATGTATGAATATATCACAGGGCACTCCAATTATATACATATACATACGTAGACCTATGTGTATGACCAATTAAAAATAAATAAGTAGAAGGAATACCAATACAATAGAGGAAGGGGATGGAGGAGGGGGGAGGAGAGAAAGAGGAAGAACTGATGATTGAAATGGAGTCAACTATGTTATACGCATTTATGAATATGCCAAACTGAATCCCAGTATTATATATAACTATAATGCACTATCATGCATAACTACAATGCACTTCTATTTAAAATAAAAACATCTGAAAAATAAAATCAAATAGGGTTTGTTTTAGAGGACTTTCCCAACTATAAGCTAATATAAGTGTTCTGAGCACATATACGGTAGGCTGGGCTAAATAGGATGTGCAGCAGATTAGGCATGTTAAATGCATTTTGACTGAGGATATTTTCCACTTAAAATGGGCTTATCAAGAAGTAACCCGGACTGGGGAGATAGCTCCGTCGGTAGAGTGCTTGCACTGCAAGCACAAGTCCCTGAGTTCGATCCCCAGCACCACAAAAAAAAAAAAAAAGTAACCCTATCATAAGTCTATCATAAGTCAAGAAGCACACACAAACATGCACACACACAGAGGTGGATGGAGAGCATGCCTGACATCCAGGTGCTGGCCCTGGCCCTGCCCGTGCAGGTAGGCCGTGGCACTTTCCCATGGAACATGAACAAGTTCACAGAACATCAACATCAGACAATGCCAGTCTGTGATCATGAAGGGTCAAGACAGAAACAAGACCACTCTTATGTCATGTTGGAACACAGATAAAGAATGCATACTGTCCAGGCTGAACATAGCAAACATCTTCCTCTTTTGATGGATATTTCTGCTTTAACTTCACTCTAGTCTGTCTTTCTTTTACTGTTTTGTTTTGTTTAGAAACAAAATCTGACTAAATTCCCCAGACTGGTCTCAAACTCGCAACCCTCCTGTTTCAGCCTCCCAAGTAGCTGGGATCATAGGTGTTCACCACTGCACTTGACCAAACAGTCCTTCTTTTAGATAAGATTTATTGAGATATCCTATATTGAATTTATTCCTGCTTTCTGATAACACCAATCCAGAGCCAACACCCTCTTCTTTGGGCACTCTCTACAATCACCCAGCAAACCACTCACCCAACTCCTACTATACTGTCTTTCAAATACTCTTTGACTGAGATACCCCATGTCCTTCCTAGTGTGTGATCTCCCAGATTGTGATAAGCAAGAAGCTTCACTTGTTTAACTACAGGTGGCCCTGGTGGAGGGCATTGACTATAGTACCCACATATAAAAATTTTACTTGGTGGAGGAGGGTTTAATTGGCTGTCTTCTCTCTCAGACTCTTAAGTTCCCTGAGCACAAGGCTTCATCTCCAGACCTAGAACTGTGGCTGGCACTCAGTGGATTCTCGGTCCATATTTATCCAGTGACTTCAGAATGAATGGAACATAAATTCAGAAGTAGTGTCTGCCACCCTGCAACCAGTAGTTTATAAAGTCAGTGTTGGGTAAATTCAACCATGTCTTCTATTTTCAGTCAAGTTCCCAAAAGACTCAACCCTTGGTCAGGTGGAGTTGTGGCAGGAGATGACTTTGTCAGTTTTGTCTCCCAAGGGAGGAGCTAGGTGTGGAAGCTTATCATCCCAAGGGGACCAGCCAGGATCAAGGTCACCAGGGAGCCACTGTTTAGGTCTTTGATACACTAAAGAACAGGAGTGCTGGGTTTGGCAGAGACAGGCTGCAGGAGGCAAGAATGGCATTGTGGGGGCTACAGGACCAGCAGAAACCCTCTGGCCCTTGTTGCTCTTTCTACCCCAAGAAGCTGCAGCCACTCAGCAATCTCTATTGCAGTGTGCCCATGAAGCAAGCCCCTTGCCCCCAAAGTACCCCTCCACCGCTGGAAATGCCACAGTGTAGACTGTGTTTGATATAGAAAGTCCACTTACACATCAGCAGTGCAGATCAGACAAAGTCATGACCATATTGGTATATGGGGCACTGGGCATGTTCAGAGATACCAGAGAGAAACTGTAGGGACCAAGACCCAGCCTGAGAGGCCAACAGTGAAGGAGTCGTTCTGTGGAGGTGGGAATGAGCTCCAGGGAAGAGGATGGGGTGCATCACAGAATAAACAGCCCCACTTACAATCACTGCCAGGCAGATCCCACTCCCCTCCTTAGCAGAAACAAGAAGAAAGGAAAACAGAGTATGGAACAATGGTTAATAAACAATTGTCGAAGATGTAAAGCTGTATATAGTTTGCTACCTATAGCCCCAAAGAGGGAAAAGTAAGAAAATACTCTTGTTAATGCATGTAAGGGAATAAAGACTCTGCAAGGACCTTCCAAAACTAACCCTCTTGTGAGTGGGGCCATCTTTATTGTGAACGCCATCCTTGGTAGCTCCCTGACTGCAGGGGTAGGAGCTCTGGACCTCTCACTTGCCACCTCTGGAATTCTTGTCCCATAATGGTTCTGATCCCAGCTGGTTGGCAGTGGCAGAGCAGGTGGTCTCCATCCTCCAGTCCCCTTCCAGGCATCCATGGAAGCTTTGGGTGTAGCTACGACAAAACTGGAGGATTCTTGGGCCTGGCTCCAGAAAATTTCTCCAAAAAGTAGGTAGTGTGTCCTGTGGAACTGTTTTCCACTCTCAAGAGGAGTGGTGATGTCATCTGGGAGTTGTTCAAAGGTCACAGGCTTTGCTCATTAATATGTTAATTTAAGAGTGTATCAAATACACATTCAGCAATTCAAGGCACCCTGCTGGGAGCCGAGTGGCTCCAGAAGGAAATAGGACAAAGAGGAGAATAAATCAAAGTTCTTACCCTTACACATAGCACAACTCTGGCTCAATGGTGCCCAAAACACACAAGCTGTAAAGAATGCCACAGCGTTTCAAATTTCAACGCTATGGCAGAGTCACAGAGGGAAAGGTAAATTTGGGAGGTAACATTCCCAACTGGCCTTGCTGGGTGAGTACATTTCAACAGAGGTAGCAAGCAGCCCAACCCTGATCACATGACAAAAACTCACCACAGGATAAACCAGGCATAAGAGTTGATAAACTGTTAACATTTATTTACACAAGAATTCCTACACAGCAGGGAAAAACAACATACCATTCTTCATGTGTTAACATGGATGCATCTCAAAAACCCGATGTTGAATAAAAAAAAAATTCACAAATTGATGCAAGTACAATCACATTTATGTATGTTATCATATCTTACAAACAATACTAATGCATGCTGCTTATAGATAATTGCTTATATCATACACATATTAAATCACCATATGCATGCACACACAGTATATAAGAGGATAACGTTTGTGAAACTCAATGAAATTGCAGATTTCCTGGGAGAATACAGGTGAACAAAACTACCTCAAAGATACTTAAAAAGCATGAGTAGCTCAATGACAATAAAAGGTGTTTTAAAAAAAATTAATGATAAAAGAATCAACCTGCCAATAAAACTTAGTGTCTGAATGTGTATGCCCAGATAACAGGCTTGAAATTTATAAAATAAAAGCTATAAAGTTGAAAGAACAAACAGATAAATCCACAATTATAGTCAAGGACTTCAATAACTCAGCAACTGATAGAACTGCTAGACAGAAAATCAGCAAGGATACTGGAGACCTGAGCTGTACCATCAACCCACAGGTTCCCATTGACTCCATCCAATAACAGAGTATACTCATCCTTTTCCTCCAAGCGCTCAAGAAACATTCACCAAGATGGATTGTACCCTGAGCCATAAAACAATTTTATTGTATTTTTAAAAAATTGGAACAATGTAGAGTGTATTCTTTAACCATAAAGGAATCAAACTGAAAAAGGAGCTGGGATAAAGCTCAGGGGTAAAGTGCTCCTGAGTTCATTCCCTAGTGCAAAAAATACGAAAAAAAAGTACATAGAACTGAATAAAACAGAAATACAACACATCAGAGTATATGGGATGCAGTAAAAGTAGTGCTGAGAGGGAAATTAATAGCACTGAATACTTACATTAGAAGTGAGGAAGGTCTCAGATCAAAAACTTAGATTCCTACTTCAAGGGACAGGAAAAAGAAGCACAATGTAAACCAAAAACAAGAAAAAAGAAGGAAAAAAATAAAGAACAGAAACCAATGAATGGAAAATGGGAGCACAACAGGGAAATTTGATGAAACTAAAACAGCTGGTTCTTAAAAAGCATTAAATTTGGTAAATTGAAAAAAATTGATAAAATTGATAAATAGAAGACAATTACCAATATCAAGAATGAGATAGGGGATATCTGATAGCTCTTTCATTACAAAGGTAATAAAGGCATAATTATAAGCAACTTTGCAATGATACATCAGACTTTAGAAATGGATCAATTCTTCAAAACCCACAAACTATGAAAACTCAGTCGAGACAAAACAGACTATCAAACAAGTCCTATAACCACTACAGAAACAATTAACAATTTAAAAGCTCCCCCCAAAAGAAATATTCGGGCCCACGTTGTTTTTGTTGGACAATTCTCCCAAATGTTTAAAGAAAAATTATCACTGGTGATAATACACAATTTCTTCCAGAAAATGGAAGAGGAATGAATACTTTGAACTTGATACAAAAGCACACAAAAACAGTGAAGAGAGACAGAAGTTATAGACCAATATCTTCATGAACTTAGACATAAAAGTCCTCAACATACCAACACCTGTTTGTGATCAAAACTCTCAGCAACGTAGGAGCATAGGGGACTTAGCATGACTTGATAAAGAGCATCCACAAGATCCTAGAGCTAAGATCATGTTTAAGGGTGAAAAGCTTCCTTCCCCCTGAGATCAGAAACAGGACAAGGGCATAGACGAACTTATTCTTGAATTTGTATGGAGAGGCTAAGAAACTAGAAGAATGAAAAATCATTTTGAAAAAGAAGAATGAAGTAGGAGAAATCAGTCTATCTGATTTTAAGACACGCAGCTGCCGTAGAAAATGGTGCACCATGCTGGCTGAGGGGCAGACACAGATCAACAGTTCAGAATAGGGAACCCAGAAATCAGCCCACAAACATGCACAACTGTCCCATATTTTTTTTTTTATTGGTGCACTGCACTCCCAACTGTTTTATAACAGAGCTACAAATCATTTCAAGGCAGGAAGGACAGCCTTTTCAGCAAGCAGTACTGAAACAACCAAAAAAAAAAAAAAAAAAAAAAAAAAGATACAAAATGACACACTTTGACCTAAATCTCACACCTTACACATCTTTTATTAAAAAAAAAAAAAAAATCAATCAGCATTGATCATGGGCTTAAATGTAAACACAAAACTACAAGCTTTTTAGAAAAACTAGGCAAAAAATTTTCAGAATTTAGGATTGGGCAAAGAATTCTTTGACTTTACACCAAAAACATGATCCATGCATGGAAACATGATAGACTGGATTTCTTTTCTTTCTCTTTCTTTCTTTTTTTTTTTTTTATTAGATTACATGTTTGTTTTCCCACATTCTGAAAATATTTTAATACAATCATCTTTTGGCTTAATTTCTTCTTTCTTTTTAAAAATTTTGTTCTTGTTACATATACATGATAGTATTTTGACATATTATACATGCTTTGAATATAACTTAATCTAATTAGGATCCCATTCTTGTGGTTGTTCATGATGTGGAGTTTCACTGGTGGTATATGCATATATGAACATAGGAAAATTATTCCTGATTCATTCTACTGTCTTTCCTATTCACAACCCTCCCTTCCCTTTATTCCCCTTCGTCTAATCCAGTGAACTTCTATTCTTCCTCTCCACTCCTTTTTGTGTGTTACCATCCACATATCAGAGAAATATTCAATCTTTGGTTTTTAGGGATTGGCTTATTTCACTTAGCATGATAATCTCCAGATCCATCCATTTATCAGCAAAAGTCATAAAGTCATTCTTTTTTATGACTAATATTCCATTGTGTATATGTACCACATTTTCTTTTTCCATTCAGCAGTTGAAGTGCACCTAGGTTGGTTCCATAGCTTAGTTATTGTGAATTGAGCTGCTATAAACATTAATGTGGCTGAGTCACTGTAGTATACTGATTTTAAGTCTTTTGGGTATATACAGAGGAGTGGGATAACTTGGTCAAATGGTGGTTCCATTCCTAGTTTTCTGAGGAATCTCCACACTGCTTTCCAGAGTCGTTGTACAAATTTGCAGTTACACCAGCAATGTATGAGTGTACCCCCCACACACACATTCTCCCCAGCATTTATTGCTAATTGTATTTTTGATACTTATTATTCTGACTGGAGTGAGATGGAATCTCAGTCTAGTTTTCATTTGCATTTCTGTAACTGCTAGAGAAGTTGAACATTTTTTCATGTATTCGTTGACCATTTGTATTTCTTCTTCTGTGAAGCGTCTGTTCAATTCCTTTGCCCATTTGTTGAGTGATTTATTTGGATAAACAGTATTTCATCAAAAATTAAAATTTGGGGTCTGTGTTAGTCTATGTGGAAAGGATGAGGAAACAAGTTATGTACTAGGAAAAATATTTGCAAACCTTATATCCAAAAAAGGTCTGCTATCGAAAATGTATAAAGAACTCTCAAAACTCAATTGTAAATGCAACAAAAACCAAACCATCCAATTAGAAAAAGGGCATATGATATGAACAGATATTGTATTGAAAAAGTTGTAAGATGGTAAGTCAGCATATGAAAAGATGTTCAACCACCAGAAAAATGAGAATTAAAACCACAATGAGATATCACTACGTACCTACCAGAATAACAAAAATTAAAAATTGATAACAACAAATGCTGCTAAGGAAACAAACGGACTCACTCATACATTTGCTGGTGGGAATGTAAAAAGGTATCATCACTCTGGAAAACAATTTGGACAGTTCTTTGTTTCCTTCCTTCCTTCCTTCCTTCCTCCTTCCTTCCTTCCTTCCCTCCCTCCCTCCCTCCCTCTCCTCCTCCTCCTCCTCCTCCTCCTTCTCTCTCTCTCTCTTTCTTTTCTTTCTTTCTTTCTTTCTTTCTTTCTTTCTTTCTTTCTTTCTTTCTTTCTTTCTTTCTTTCTTTCCTTCCTTCCTTCCTTCCTTCCTTCCTTCCTTCCTTCCTTCCTTCCTTCCTTCCTTCCAGTGGGGTCTCACCATGTTGCTCACACTAATCTCAGGTTCTTGGGCTCAGCAACTCTTCTGCCCCAGCCTCTATATCAGTGGGACTATAGGCTAACCAAATTTCCTACAACAAATGAATACAAACTGTGTTACATTCATATTATGGAAAACTGTTCAGCAGTAGAAAGTATTGATATATGTAACAGCTTGAATGAATATTCAGGAAATTATGCTAAGTGAAAAAAATGTTATCCTTAAACATTAAATACTGTATAATCCTATTTATATGATTTTCAAAATGTCAAAGTTTTAGAAATGGAGAACATTTAATGTTTTCCAGGTGTTAGAAACAGGGTGGGATGTTGGGAGAGAAGTAAACAGGATCATAAAAGGACAAGGTGATCTTTGTGATGTTTGAACTTGAACTATTGGGCATCTTGACTGTGGTGGTGAATACTCAAACTTGCAGAGGTGATGGAATTGTAGATAACTTACACACACACACACACACACACACACACACACACACACATAAACGAGTTCCAGTAAAACAACTAGGGAAATATAAGACCAATGGATTGTATCAATGTGAATGTACTACAGTGTTGCAAAGTGTTACCTTTGGGAAAAAATTGGGTAAAATGTACAGGGCAATTTTCTATTGTTTCTTAAAACTACCTGTGAACCTCCAATGATCTAAATAGAAATTTCAACTAAGGAAAACATATTCAAAAGTTATGGACCCTCTTAGTGCGTGCGCCTTCCCACCCATAGAGGGCTCTGAGTTAAAATGGTTTTTAAAAAGATTGTTTCCCTCGCCTTTATAGTATTTGGCACATATGAAAATGGAAAGCCACTCAATACATTTTATTCAAATAATGTCAGTACTAAAACCCACACATGGAACCCCCTTGGATAAAAGAGACTTTAAAAAATGAAGCCTCTTTGGTTGAGGTGGAGAGGGGAACTCATTCAGTTACTTCTTCCCCTCCCTTCCCACTCTCCTACTTGACCTTCCAGGCCAGTTCTCTCCCTCAACTACACTTCAGGCTACTGTGGAAACTAAGAGCTATCCTGCTCACTCTTAAAAATCACTGCTTGAAACATCACAAGATGCCCCATTAATACATACAATTGTTTAGGTGTTTATGTATCAGTTAAAGATTATAAAAACAAAAAGTAAAAATGAAAACAACTGCTATGGCTAATTATTGAGAATTATAACTGAAAAATCCCAAACAACACACTAGCAACTAGATATCAAAATAAAACAACCATCTACTATCACAAAGAAAGGTTTATCTCAAGAGAGTTAAAATGGCATAAAATGGAAAACACATTACTATATGTATGATATGACACATCATAGGTCCAATAATAATTCTGTATGATAAATGTAGAAGATGCTAAAAAAGAAACTTAATAAAATTAACATCCATTCCTGGTTCTTTTACAAAAAACAATTTACTAATAATAGAAGAAAATGTTCTTAACTTGACAGACTATGGGGTGAAGAAATATCCCAGCATCTTAATGACATGCTCTGAGTCTCCAGAAGATTTATCTTTTTGGAGTTTAATGTAAGGCTGGGAGTCAGAGGCTCTGGGTGGGGACCAATAATAGGCTACTGCGATGGGCAGGACAAAGAAGAGGAGAATCGGGGTGTCGAGCTTGCCTGGGGAAGGGTGGCTCACAGAAGAAGTGCCTCACGGTGACTTGGGCTGTGAGGGTAAAAGAGAAATTGAAATGGATGCCAAGGTTCAGATGTTCAATGAATGAGCAACGTCGTGCTCGGAAATGGAGCGGGGGGGGGGGGGGGGGGGGGCAGGTTTTGTGATCAGGAGATAAAATCTGTTTCTGTCCATTCTTTCAGAATTCCACAGAAGTTGAGATGAAGTATGGCTACATGCCACCTCCCCAAAGAACTCCCATCACTTTCTCCCTGACTCAAGGTCCAAGGAAAATTTTTTTTTTCATGAATAAAACTTGGATTCATCAAGCTGTCTAATTGTTGCATAATAAATATCAACAGATTGTTGATATGGATTCTAGACTCCCAAGCATCTTCGGGAGAAATCTGAGATGTAAAGTCTGGTTTTGTGTTGCACTGAAATAACTCTGCTACTAATAACTGCATTATCAGAAAACTGGAGAAGGTTGGGTTAATGATGATCATTACTGAATTTTCTGTAATGACTCTTTACATTTGTTTTCATAGGACTAGGGATGTAACTCAGGGGTAGAGTCCTTGTCTAGCAAGCTTGAAGCTCTGGGTTCAATTTCTGGTACTGGAATATAATTGAGAGAAGTTCTTTTGCTTTTGAACACAATCGATAGGGAGGAAAAGGGAAATATTCACTCATGTTTCTCCATCATGGGGAAAACTGGGAAGTAAATATGCCAGTGACATTTTCCAGAATAAAGAGAAGGGTTTGGGTCAGGACATTGTGAAGACACACCATCCCCAAATTTGTCCCTCTTGATCCTGGTTTTAAAATCTTCCCTTACCAATTGCTGGTACCCACGGCATGGGAGGCAGAATAGCATTTGTGAGCCTTAGCAAAAATCAAGTTTCTGTAATGTACAAGAAATGACAAAGAACATTTGCCTTACTTGAGTTTTATTGAGGCCCTTGTGGCAGATTTCAAGTGGGATTGGGTTGGCGGAGGAAAGGGAGTAGGAGTTGGGAGGGTTTCAGGGAATCGTGACTCATTTTCTGATGTTGAAAAGGAGAAGAGGAAAGAATGACAGGAGAAGTGGTCCTTAAAGAACCTTAAAGAAGTCTGCTGGTATTTGTGCAGTTAGTTCTTGTTCTTTGGAAGAAGCTTCATTTCTATTATCTCATTTAGTCCTCACTCTGTGAGGGTCCCGCAAAGATGCTAACCCGCGGGCCCACCTGGGGAACTCTGCAGGGCCACATAAGGCTTCAGAAGGCCATGGGCACTCCTCCACTGAGAAGCTTCCTTCCCCCCAAAGCACATACAATATACCCACCTGCCACAAGAAAGGTAATTCATGTAATTTGTACAGAACTCAGCAAGAAGTGAGTTGAGTGTGATGACCATTTCCCTTATGTTCCGTTTGTAAATACTGAAACATGCATTTGAATTGCCTTCTGAGTTGCTGTTTTGTAATTTAGAGCCCCGTACATACTTTCTGGTTTCTAGTATTTCAGTAGATCCTTTACAACCCTAGTGATTTCAGTCACTTTAACAAAGGAACCTGTAGACACAATGCCTGGACCTCCAGTGGGCCATTGCAAGCTTCTGAAATCCCAGAGAGTCCTTGCAGAGGGCCCAATGGTTGGAACACCAACCTCAGAAGACTTACATGGGGCTGTTGACAACAGGAGTGGGGGACAAGAGGCTGGGAGCCAGGGCTGTGGGTGGGACAGTGGAGGATGGCTCTCAAAGAGCTTCCAACAAATTCCAGGGGGGCGCGTCTCCTAAATTTCTCAAAGGACATATAGTTTTCTCCTCTTGCAGCAGAGACAAGCTCTTCTCTCTTTTGAGTGAGAAAGTTGCAGGGTAGATTCCATTACCATCAGGTCCAAGTCAAAGCAAAGGGCAGCCCAAGCCTCTCAAGCCAAACATTTCCTTCCTCCACCATCAGCCCATTTTCTTCCATGGTCCCAGATGTGGAACACTTACGGAAACTTAAATGTAGCAAACAGTATGTAATACAACTGTACAATAAGAATATAGTTATGCTGGGGTTGAGTCTCAGTGGTAGAGTGATCACCTTGCATGTGTGAGGCACTGGGTTCCATTCTCAGCACCACATATATTTAAATAAATAAATAAAATAAAGATTCATCGACAACTAAAAAAGAGAACATAGTTATAGTAATATAATAATATATATACATATATATATATAAGCTATAGCTTATTATTTCCAACCTGTTGTAACACATGTGTCAATTTCAACAGCATTGACAATTGGGAACTTAAAGGGTTAAATTTGTAAAGTCTTAATTCTCTGTCAGATTCTGGTCTCCATGTGTGATTTGAATGTCAAAACCCCAGGAGGCCTTCAGAAGTGGCCTTGTGGCATGACTTGATTTCTGTTCCCGTTTTTTTGTTTTTCCTTCAATCTGTATAGCAGGTGTGAGCTCCCTCCCATTCCACCTTTGGGAGGGGGACATTCATTTAGACAGATTTGAACCTAGCCCAAATGGGACCCAGAACCCATTGACCTTTGCTCTCTGCAATGTCAGTAGTTTTGTTTCTTTTTGCTTTTAAATAATCAAACTTGAGCTGCTTGATGTACATGCGTGGGCTCCAGAGTCAGGAAATGTTTGATGCTGTCATAAATGGCATTATTTTAAAATTTCATTTTCTATTAGTTTGTTGCTCCTATATGGAAATACAATTGGTTTTTGAGCTTTTATCTCCAGGGTTCCTGGTAAATTCACTTATTAATTATAATAATCTGTGTCAAAATCTCTGCAAATAATGAGTTTTATTTCTTCCTTTCCAATCTCTGTAGTTCTTATTTCTTCTCTTGCTTTATTGCACCTCCTTTGATGTCCAGGACATGGTTAGTAGAATGGTGCTCACAGTTTGACCTTGTCTTGGTCTTGACTTTAGGAAACACTCAGTATTTCCTATCTTTTTCTTTTCTTTTCTTTTTTTCTGTGATAATGGGGATTGAACCAGGGGTGCTATACCACTGAGCTACATCCCCAGCCCTTTTTATTTTTAAAATTTTGAGACAGTGTCTTGCTAAGTTGCCCAGGCTGGCCTTGGGGTCCTCCTGCCTCAGCCTCCTGAGCAGCTGGGGCTACGGGTGCGTGCCACTGCCCTGGCTTGGAGCCCTCCCTATGCACCGTTCTGGAGTCTCTGCCTCACCTGTCTTGTTCTAGTGGGGCCGCGAGAGCATCTTTTCATGGGCTCTGATAACCACGTGTTTGACAGCACTTTTCCTCCATACTATGTGATTTTTTTCCTTCATACCCAGAGAGATTCCCTGGTGATGCTGAGGTGAGAGACATCACAGGTCCCCAGAGGCTGTCTTCACAAGCACAACTCCTGGGCCAAGCTTGGACCAGTGGAGACAAGAGCCCCACAGATCTATTCTTCCCTTTCTTCTGTGCTGAGAAGCTGATGATCCAGCTGCCAGTGCCCCTCTGGTTGACTCTCCCTCCTCCCGGTCTATCCCCTGCCCGCTTCCCACACTCTAGCTTCTTGGGATTGCCTCAGGCTTGGCTGTCTGGGAGGCTCAGACTGCGATAATTGATGACAGGTGTGATTGTAGAAAGCCACTCTTAGAATTTTGGAGCTAATTACTCACGGGGTTGAAGACCTAAGCACTCCATTATTAGTGATTAGATACGTGTGTGCTAACGGCTAACAGCAGCATTGAAGTGTTCACCCTTTTAGCCGTGGCTAATGTGGATGAGGCCTAGGTGGTAAGGGTGGGGGAGGCTGTGGAGGTGGTGGCTGTGAATGCTGCTGGGAATGAGTGAGGTTGGGGGAGCCCGCTTGTCATTGATGATGGCATGGGAAAACTTGGGAGGAAAAGTCAGCAGGCTCAGTGCAGACAGCTGTCACCTGCAGGCACACTCTGAAAGGGACAAATGGGAGACTTATCTCCTAAAGTCACAGGGAACTATGTTTTCAGTTGATTTTTGTCTCTGTGTATCTGGGAGCTCTATTATGAGGCACAGCACAGTCAAGATTGTTATGATTTTGTGATGAATTGATGCTTTCATTGGAATCAAATGAGCCCTGGTAATACTCTATCTCTTAAAGTTCACTTTGCCTGTTTTTATTGTCACACGAACTTTCTTTTGCTTAGTGTTGTGTGGTAGATCTTTTCCCACCCTTTTTCTTTCGGCTTGTCTTTCTGTTTCCTGTAAAGAACATACAGATGGTTCTGGCTTTTTAAGAAGAAGTCTGCCAATCTCTGCCTTTTAACTGAAGTGTTTAGGTAAGGATTTAAAAAATTGGTTTATCCTTCCATGGTTTGTTTCCAAAAATATGTTTTCATATCCATATTTCACCCTTCTGAGGCATAAGGTAACATAATCTAAGCATTGTTCTATTACTTTTCTTTCCCCTTTTTAACAATGTATCATGGAGATGAACTCATGACAGTTTATGGGCCTCTTCCTCATTTCTTTTTATAGTTGCAGGGTTCTCCATTGTCATGATGTGCCAATGTTTATTCAAACCGTTCCTATTGACAACATCTGGGTCCAGTCTTTAGCTATTCCAAGTGCAGTTGCAAGGAAAAGCATTGTGCACATGTCTTTTTCATACTTTTGCCCGTGTATCTTTTGGATAGATCTGTGGACATGGGCTGCTGGTCAGAGAACAAAAGCACATGTAAGTTTGCTCCCTACTGGAAATTCCTTTTTGTAGGGATGGCACCTGTTTGCATTTCCCAGGTGGGGCTTCTCAATTGGAAGTTCTGCCTCAGAGTGATGGGGAGGGCTGTTGTCCATTATCCCAGGCCTCTAAATGCCAGAGCACAAAATTCTTTTCCCTATAACATTCAGTTTCTTTAAAGAGAGTTTATCTGATTGTTTGCCTGGAGGGAATACATATTACTTCCAGATGTCTGTGTTCCCCTGTATGTACCAAGGCAGTGTGATCAGAGGACAATGATAGTCCACTTGTTCCAGATGTACATCTTCTATGATAGCTCATGCTGCACTTCCACCAAGCATTTCTGAGCCCTGAGTCTCTCTACCTTTCTGCAAGACAAACTGACTTCCTTTTAGGGGTAAAGCTGAATATCTTGTTCTTGGCTGGGCCTTCAGTCCACACGATAGAGTTTTGTTTTGTTTAGTTTTGTTTTTTGAGATGGGGTCTTGCTTTGTTGCCTAGGTTCATCTTGAACTCCAAGGTTCAAGCAGTCTTCCTGCTTCAGCCTCTCAGGTAGCTCTGACTACAGGTGCACACTACCTTGCCTGGCCAGTAGTTGTTCATCTGAATGGGCTCTTCATCTTGCAGAACTTTATTGCAATCTCTTGTCTATTTGCATCCTACATTACTCTTTTTGCTACTGAGTGTTCATACCTTCTACGTTAATGAATGCCATTTTATGGGTTTGAGACTGGAGAGGAGACACATTTGTGATGTTATTCCATCATTTTGATCCAGAACACCAAGACTGTGGAAGGAGGCGCTGAGTACTCAGGAAAGGAATCAGGCTCTCTAATGAGGGCTGCCTGGACTGAGCTTAGCTTAGCTTAGCTCATTTCTGCTTCCTGGCTTTTGAGAAACAAAGTAAAGGATTTGAATTATTTTGAAACTGCTTTTGGTTGTGAGATGAGGGTCTTTTTTTTTTTTTTTACTTGACCACATGGGGATCTTGATACATAATGCATTAGTGACCCACTGAATTAATTTTGAAAATCGAGCAGATCTTACGCTTAAAAACTGGGGCATGATGAAATATTTGACTCAGCCATCTGACTTCCAGACATACATTTGAGACCTTACTTTTATTATAAAGCAACACACACAGACACACATACACACTAACCCTCTCCGCCCCAAGAAAGAGAAATTAAAAAAATTAAAACCAACCCAAAACAACAACAAATAAGACATCTGCAGAATTGTGTTCTGTGCTGAGAATTTATGGGAGCCCTTGCATATGCTGTACATGCTCTGAGGAGCCTTGCTTCTTCTAAGAATAAGAGTAAAGTAAACATTTGTCCTTATAGATGGCACATGTCTCTCTTGCATAATCAATAATCTAACTCCATCTACCCAGAAACATACCATTTCAGGCACTGTCCTTGGTGCTGGGAACAGGACAATCCATGTGGTACAGTCTGGTGGGGGATGTGGGGCAGGTGGACCAGCAAAGGGACAGTTAACAAAATGATACGATGCTTGCTATTATAGTGAAATGAACAGATGAGTCAAGGATTTAATTATCATAGCTAACAATGTACATTTTTATACATGCTCACTTTGACAGTGCATATATTAAAACTGAAGTAATACAGAAAAAAATTGGCTTGGTCTCTGAGCAGAGATGACAGAAACTCATGAGGCACTTTTATTTTTATGAAGCAGCCTGTTGTACTGGGGATATGTCGGACTTGGTCCCCAAAGCCTGGGTTTGATAGATTCCTATTTCTACTTTTTATTTCTATCAATTTAACCCTCTCTGCACCTCTGTTTCCTACTTTTTAGGTGAGAAAACTGAGCAGGGGAAAGATGAAATGCTGAAGCTGTTCCACATTAAAGGTCCCACTGAGGGGATCCCAACCATTCTCGGGTGTGAAGCTAGTAGCCTGGGGAGGGTGTCATTGATTCCCTTGCGGACTTGCATTAAATGTGTCAAAATAACCAACCAGGGTCTTTTTTAGGTGTTAGGGTTAGATCTAGAAGTATCATCTGGGGGAACAATCTTGACAAGTTTCATGGTAGTGACGTTACATTGCTCTTTATGTCTGAAATCAGAGGTGGGGCCTCCTGTAAAATGCTCTCTGAAACATACACGTAGAGCTGTCTCACCAAACAGGGTGAGCAGAGCACTCAGGGTGCACACTCAGATATTCAGGGGCCAGTTCAGGTTACCAATTCCTGCTCACACTGGGGAATCTCTTTGGGAACCATCAAAACAACAACCCCCCCATCCCGAAACTTGTTAATAAAGTCCTGAGGAAGTTTTTAGGGAAACTGGTATTCCATAAGATGTAGTCACTTGGAGAATAAATGTGTGTTTTGGCTTACAATACATTTTGAAGATCAAACATCTACCTTGTCCAAGTTCAATTGCAGATCCATGGGAAACACAGAGATGAACCCAGGTCTATCTTGTTTCAAAGTACGTAATTCACCATTCCTCAGCACTGCAGGTGGGGCAGGAGTTGCATTATGCTATTAGTGGGGATTCATGGTTTGCTCTTTTAATTGTGATAACATGAACATTACATATAGTTTACCACGGGTCCATGTTGGAGTGTATGGTTTGGTAGTATTAAATACACTCATATCCATAGGCAACCAATCTCCACCTCTCTTAAAACTGAAACTCTTTACCTGTGCAACAATCCTCCATTTCTTCTCTCCCCCAGGTCCCTGAGGATCACCATTCTGCTTTCTGTCTCTTTGAACTTGACCATTCTTGACCACTTCACTGGAATAGAATCAACAGTGTTTGTCTTTTGGGACTGGAGTCTTTAATGTAGCACATGTTCTCAAGGCTCGTCCTCATTGTAGCACATGTCAGAATGTCTCCCCCCACCTTTTTTTTCTAAGTACTGGGGATTGAACTCAGGGGCCTTGTGCATGATGTTCTTCCTTTTTAAGGCTGAATAGTTCTTGTGGGATGCATGCTTGCCTCACCCGCACCCCACATTCACATGTTGGAGCCCTATCCCTAATATGACTGTAGGGAGTCACTAAGGTCAAATGAGGTCACAAGGGCAGGGCCATGATGGGACAGAATTAGTCTCCTTACAAGAGACACCGAGAGCTAGCTCTCTCTGTGAGCGCACACGGCGGACAGATGGAGTGAAGACATAGTAAGAAGGTCGCTATCTGCAAGCCAGGAAGAGATGCCACACCAGAAATGGGATCAGGCAGAAACTTGATCTTGGACATCTGGCTTCCAGAACTGCAAGAAAATATATTTGTGTTGTTTAGGTCATTTGATTTATTGTACTTTATGATGGAAGCCCAAACAGACCAATATAATAATATTCCATTGTATGTATATATCACGTTTTGTTTATCCATTCATCTGTCAATGACTTTTGAGTTGCATCCATGTTTTGGCTATTGTGATTAATGCTTCTACGAATATGGGTGTATACAAATACTTCTTTGAATACTTTCTTTTTTCTTTTATTTTTTTGTATCCAGAATTGAACCTATGGGCACTTTATCACTGAGTTACATCCCCAGTCTTTGCTTTTTTTTATTTTTTAGTTTGAGACAAAGTCTCACTAAGTTGCTGAGACTGGTCTCGAATTTGTGATCCTCCTGCCTCAGCCTTCTGTGCCACTGGGATTA
The DNA here is from genome assembly GCF_902686445.1 of Sciurus carolinensis. NCBI lineage: Eukaryota > Metazoa > Chordata > Mammalia > Rodentia > Sciuridae > Sciurus > Sciurus carolinensis. The sequence continues at coordinate 58,733,064 of NC_062214.1, read as the reverse complement.
CAGGCACGTACACCATGTCAATCAAGAGCCCCTGCTTTCAATTCTTTTGGGTAAATACCCAGAAGTATCACAACTGGATCATGTGGTAATTCTAATTTTAATTTATAAGGGGCCATTATAGTGCTTTCTGTAGTCGCTGTATGGCTTTTATGTTCCTACCACAAGTGTTCCAACTTCTCTACATCCTCAACAACCCTTGGTAATTTCTGTATTTAATAGTAGCCATCCTACTGAGTGTGAAGTGGAGCCTTTATTTTTAAGAAATGGAAATCATAGTGGTTCTTTATCTTTTCCAGAGCAGAGAATTTGAGAACCTGGTGAAAGCTCCATGCCCTCTCCCCAGGGCAATGCCCAGATTTTGAATACAATTTTAGTAGGTTGCTTTAAGGGGCTGTGACTCTCCTCCATCTAGTCTAACAGTGTCCTTGGTCTATAATAACTGCACTGCTAATCATCTTTTCTATTTCTTCCATATATTGGGTGTTTACCATTTCCCTAGTACTGTTCTGTTAGTATTTATTATATTTTTCCATCTTAAAATAATCCTGTGGTGTAGATAGAATTGTTACCTCCATTTTACAGATGAAGAAACTTTTGTGTATGTTTTTGGAATTTCTTGAGTTTCCCAGTTCTGTAGCAAACCCCTTTCTTCTGGGAGTCCACTCTTTCAATGATGAGATCAATGGAGGAAGACAACCCCAAACCAAGTCAGGATGTCCTTAGGTATAGCAGACTTAGAAGTAGGGAGTAAAAGGAAAAATAACACAAGCTCTCTGTTTTCTACTGTGCTGCCATGAGTACCTTCCAAGGGTTCACATCTCTGGAGGTAAAGCACACAGTCTAAGTTGAAACTACTGAAATGTGAAGGAACTTCCTTGGTCTTTCTGGGCTACTCGCTTCCTTTTGTATCCTTGTTTGCAGATGAAGCCATCATTGAACCATAATATAATCTACTCAGGACCAGCATCATTGGCCTTGGGCAGGGGGTGTCAAGCAGGCTTTTGGTTTCCTGAATGGAGCTAGGAGATTCTGTGACTGTGCCATTATTTATTGCTCTGGTTGCTCCATGTTATGGAACTGAGTTGTGCTTGGCTGCAGAATACCAGATGGCTAAGTACCAGCTGCTTCCACCCGGGGAACACTGTCATCCTCCCAATGGGGTTATACAGAAATGGACAGAAGACCTTCCAGTTACTAAGGATGATAATAAATCCCACCGCCATTCAAGTATTCAGAGCAGCTAACATTTACTGGGTAACTATCATGTGCCAGGCACTATGCTAAGCATTTCATATGAAATATTAAGGCCAATGAAGGTTTTTTCCCAGGGAATTGAATTTGGGAGGCAAAGAAACTTGATTGACAAGCGTCAATTGGCAAACTGTTGGTACCTATAAGGTTTAGGGAGTACAGGAGTTTGCCAGGAAAAGAGAAACCAGCATAAACAAAGAGGAGGCAATAAAGACAAGGTATTTTTTAACCATAGGGCTGCTGTTCCAAATCACTATAAACTGGGTGGCTTAAGAAAACAAATTTATTGTTTTCAGGCTAGAGACCTGAAATCCAGATGTCAGCTGGGCCATGGTCCCTCTGAAGTCTCTAGGAGAGGATCCTTCTTTGTCTCTTCTAGGGTCTGGATTCTGCCAGTAATTTTCAATGTTTTTGGTCAGATGCATCACTTCAACTCTGCTGCCATAGTCACATGACATTCCCTCCCCACGTGTCTTCCTTCTCCTGTGTGTCTCTTCTTAGGAGGATGCCAGGCATTGGATTTGGGTCTACCACAAAAGGAAGACTGGATGACCTCCTTTTAACTTAACTAATCACATCTACAAAGATCCTGTTTCCAGATAAAACATTCTGAGGTTCCAGATAGATATGAACCTTTGGGGACCCTATTCCACCTAGCGCAGAGCAGGTATCCTAATGGCGTCTGGACCCCATGTTCTGGTGTGCTCTTAAAACTCAACTGCACTCCAAGCTTGGGGTGTTGGGAGGCAGTTCCATACACTAGGATAAATTCTCATTTGTGAAAAGTCTAGTTCAAGTTGGCTGACTGTCACATGCAACTAAAATGAATTTTTAGACATACAAAATCATACAGAACTCCATTGTGACAATTCCTTTAGGTACTGCTGTCCTATTTGTCAACCATAAAAGTGTTCCTTCCAGGGTGACTTGAGGAAAGCAAACCATTTTTGTGCAATGTAGAAAATGAGGCCCAGAGAGACTTGACAGTATATCAGGAAGATGCCTGTCTGGTCAACCTCAGCTCAGCCAATATAATAGGAAGTCCATGGGCAAAAGCTGAGGGGGACACCAGGCCCCTGTTCCACTTCCCTGTCAGTCTCCTGTCTCTGCCCTCCTCTGTGGGTCTGAACCATTCCTACATTAGAGGTCTTGAATGGCCTGTTCATACAAAACAAGGTCCTGATCTTGGAGGGAAGGGGCCTTCTCTTCTTTGGGTGATTTTTAAATTTGGTACCGGGGATTGAACTCAGGAGCACTTGACCACTGAACCACATCCCCAGCCCTATTTTGTATTTTATTTAGTTACAGGGTCTCACTGAGTTTCTTAGCACCTCACTTTTGCTGAGGCTGGCTTTGAGCTTGTGATCCTCTTGTCTCCCAAGCCGCTGGGATTATAGGCATGCACCGCTGTGCCCGGTCTTTGGATACCTTTTTAAAGGACAAAGAAAACTTTCCCAGGAGTCCCCCATAAGATTTCCCCTCATGTCTTATTGGCCAGAAACAAGTCACATGCCCCTATCTAAACCCATCACCAACAAGGGGTTGCAAAACCATGATAAGGTTGAACCTATGAGGATTTGAGTCTTGGGCTGGAGCTGAGAGCAACCCTTTTGAAAGCCTTGAGCGAAAAAGGGCAGATGTTTGTTCTTAATCAAAAGGAGAGGAGGGTAGGGAATGCATATTTTCAAGATCTCAAACGACTCCAATCTCTTTCTGCCAGATTCTTAGCTTATCATGAAACAATTCCTGTGCTGTAGGCAAAATTTGGCAAGATGTAGTTTGTCACCAATGTTTGGATCTGCCCACCGTGCTCTGATGTCAGTAGCACAGAATGGGAACATCAGTCAGTCAGCTCTCCTGATGACCCCATGTCCTGGAAAGGGGCTATTTGCAAGGTGGTCTTAAGACATGTAGACATGTAGAAGGACAGACGTGCTTCCCTGTCATGATTGGACAGACCAGGCTGGGAAAAGGGAAGGAGAGGTGGTTTCAGTCAGGACAGTTGGTTTAATCCCATAAAATTGCGAATGTCAAGGCCCACCCATTTTATCTGCTTTTTGTGGTTGGACTCCATCCAGACTCTAAATGAGCCATTAAAATGGTATCCTGGGCCTTGTAGGCCAAATATGGAAAGCCAGTGAGCTCTGGCACAGGAAGGGCTTTTCCTTTGGACCAGTTCTTACAGGGGAGCCTGAGCTCAGTTTTCCTGTAACTTGCGGGACTGGGACAGGGGTATCTGGATGGGGGCAGGACGGACACTTGGTCAGGGTAGGTACTTGTCTCACACCTGTCATCCCATCTTGGAGGTTTGCTGCTGCTGTCACCCAGGGAAGGGGAGATAGATATTCCTGTGTATCTCCTGGGGTCATCATAGCAGCCTATGATGGGGGCATTAGCATCCCATCTACTTTTAAGAAATCTGGGGTTCAGATGAGTCACTTACCCAGGTCACACAGCCAGAGAATGGAATCAGAGCCCAGGTCAGGTTCTGAGGTTAAGAGCACACAGGAGATAACCACACAGTGGGACAGGGGATCAGAGGAAACCTGCAATGCTAATTGGGTGAGCAGGCTGAGCAGTTTCTGCAGAGACTGCTTCACTGGGACATAGGAATTAGCAGAAGGCCCTGCCCAGGGAGGAGAGGGCTGTGGGACAGCAGGTGAAAGGGCGCCCTCCTATGGCCACTTCTGGAAGAGCATTTATGGACTGTCCAAGGCTCAGGCCTCACCAGAGCAGGACCGTGGAGCTGGATGAATGGAGTGGGAAGCACCAGGGGAACTGGGTCAAGGCTTGCTTGTGGTGCTGTGTGGATGTGTCACTGGGAGGAGGAGGGGGAATCCTGGCTGAGAGGAAGTCAGGCATGGTCAGGGAGAGAAAAGCATGCATCAGATGCAAGTGGTGAGCCAAGGGTGGAGAGGGAAGAGGAAGTGGAAGATGCAGGCCCTAGAGGGACAGGAGGTGCGACTGGTGGAGTGGAGAAAGCTGGCCACAAGGGGTGAAGGACGGCTAGCGCCCCCTTCCCACGCTGAGCAGCCAGGGGGCCTGAGGATGCTGGAGCAGGTGGGGAGGGTGATAGTTGCTTGTTTCATCTGAAGAGGTCTTGAGATCTGGGAGGCTGTTTGTGCCCTCAGGGTGGAGAAGAGGAAGGATGGAAGAAGGGGGGTCCAGAGGGTCAGGGGAGAGAAAAATGAGGATATAAGCTGCTTGAGATGGAGTCTCTGGAAGTTAACTCTGACAGCCTGGGCGTCTGCTCACTGGTCCCTGCCCCTCATCATCTCCCTGCTCTGTAGTCTTTTCTGGAACGTTAGGGTGTCACTCCTAAAGGGAAAATCCCAACATGTCCCCAGAGTGGGAAACTCAGGCAGAGCTGGAAGGGTCCTTGTGCCAGAAAGGACTGTCAGGACTTATCTGAGGCAAAACAAAGAACATTCAGGGGCTGGGTCTGTAGCTCAGTGGTAGAGCCATTGATTACCTTGCAGGTATGAGACACTGGGTTTGATCCTTAGCACCACATGAAAATAAACGAATAACCAAAGATATTGTATCCATCTACAACTAAAATAATATTTTAAAAAAAGAACATCCGGGGCCAAGTGTAAACTCACGCCACCTTTCCTGGTGGTGGTTGAAGGACACCTTTAATCACATAAACTTCAAGATCGGCCCCCATGGAAGTCACAAAGTCTAGCCATACGACATTTGACAGTGTCTTCAGATCCACCTCAAGTGGTTAAATTAAGGGGTTCTGCATAAGAAAGGACCATTCCTTCATCATGAATAATTCATTTTCTTCCAAAAGCATATCAGAGGTGACTTGCAACAGAAAGCACTTGCTATAGGACTGGTAAAATGAAAATGAAAGTTAGAAAAAAAATTACAGGGGTAAGCCTTTCCTGCATATGCTTCCTATAAGAAATGCAGAGTTACTACATCATCATTAGCACCATCGTCAGAACGGCTGTAGACATCCCGTGGTATCCATGGGGGATTGACTCCAGGACCCTGGGGGCACCAAACTCTATGGATGCTCAAGTCCCTTTTATAAAGTACTTCTCTGCATAGTATTTGCATAGAACCTCTTGTATACTTTAAATCATCCTTAGATGATTTACAATACCTCATACAATGTATATGCTATGTAAATAGTTGTTATACTATCTTGTTTAGGGAATATGACCAGAAAACCAGTGTGCATATATTAGGTATGAATAAAATTTTCCCCAAATACTGTATTTTGTTATTTATTATCTATCTATCTATCTATCTATCTATCTATCTATCTATCTATCTATTTGTTCTGTAGTTATACATGACAGTAGAATGTATTTTGATATATCATACATATGTGGAGTATAACTGCCCATTCTTGTGGTTGTACATTATGTGGAGTAACACATCATGTTACCTAATTTTTTATACACATTCCATGTGGCCAAATGCTGTATTTTAGATGTGCAGTTGGTTGAATCCTTGGATGTAGAAGCCACAGATATGAAGGGCCCGCTGTTCTTGCACTGCTCTTCATGCTAATGAAGTGGCTCAGCCAAGTGGGAGCATGAGCTGTGGGCTCTGAGTCAGCCCGTGTGGGAAGTGACTTCCTTCTCTGCATTTCCCATCACAGATGCTACCTCATGGTTGTGGGCTGATGATTTTGGAAGGGTGTCTGGTCCATAGTAAGTGCTTATTAAGCCACAGCTATTACTGCTTTCCCAGAGCTCACAGTGAACCCTGCACAGTGCTCTGAGGACTCCCTGGGGTTCTGGGGTGAGGTGCGGTTACAACCCTGGCTCTTACCCATAGTCTCTAGGGCTTTGCCTTTTGTACACATGGAGTTGCTACAAGACATTTGGAAATGGTCTCAGTGTGGTCATTAGCCCTCTTGAGCTCCTCAGGGGCTGGCATTGTCCCTTGCCTACTGTGTCCTTAGTGCTTTGCAGAACCTGGCATGGAGTGAATGTTCAATAAATCCACGCAGAATTGAATGGAGACTCTTCTTCCTTTGGTTCTTTTCCAAAAAGAAGCCCTCAGTTTGGGGATGAGTGACCTTTCTTAAGAGTGACGTTCTCCAGGGAAAGCCCCTGTTCCCACACTCTGGGCCTCTGTGCAGAGGCTATGAAGAGGGGGTGACTCCTCCAATGTTCAGAGCTCTTTCCAATCCCAGGGCATGTTGCCTGGCCGAGGGCAGCAAAATTAAGCCCTGGCGGTGCCCGTGGAGTTAGAGGGAGTGGGAGGTGGAGCAGGAAGAGGAGGGAGAGGCAGTGTTCTCCCTGTGGGGAGTAAACGCTGGGAGACATGTGTCTACTTAGCCTGCCAGCGGACTCCCAGGAGGATGTGGCAGAGCTGACGCCAGGGCAGATGAGCTCTCTGGCACTCTATGGGACAGGGCTGGGAGTTGCTAATGACAAAGACGCTTCATTGCAGAGCTGCTCGGGGCCTGAAGAACTTTCTCCTTCCAGTTGAAATGAGAGCAGCTGCCTCGTCTGTACAAGCACGAGGAAGCTGTTGACCAACTGCAGGAGAGCATGCCAGAAGAAGGGCCTCTGCGCAGCCCCTCCCACCACCCAGCCCCATCCCTCTTGCCGCATGAGGGAGGAACACGGTGTGGGAGGAACTGACGTTACTGCCCAGCTGACCCATGTTCTGCCCTTGAGCCTTCCTGGAGCTGGTAGACCCGTGCTCTGAATGTCACTCCCCAGAGAAGGGTGTGGGGTGTCGGAAGCTGGAGTCGGGGAGACGCTTGGTAAACACACCTCCCTTCTTGTTTGCCTTAAGAAGAGAACTTTCCTGTTTTATAGGTGAAACAACTGACACTCGAGGAGGGCAAGTGACTTGCACAAGGCCACACAGCTAGGGAGTTGTACCCAGTTTGTCTGAAATCAAAATCGGGCTCTTTTTTTCCTGAACACAACCTAGTATTGCGAGCTCTCAGGTTGGCTGATTTGTCTTTTGCCTCTCAGGCCCTGACTTTGTGGACGAGAACCTTCCACAGAGTGAACAGAAGCTAGACAATTCCCCATGTCACTCAGCGTCTACTTATTATGTGGGGTCCAAGCACTGATTTCCTCCAGCCATTAGACTCATCTCTTCATCTCTCTGTGACTGTGAAATAAAGTCATATTTACCCTGGTGCCCAAATTACAGGTTCCAAGTTACCTTCCCAAATAAGAACAGACCCTGCTTCATCATGTAAATGTCTTCAATCTCTCCTGGGAGATCTCAAAGGGAGACTCAGATCCCCCTCTCTGTCAGTTGTGACCCCAAGACAGAGTCCATTATAACCGCAGAAGGGGACTACCTAAAAAATAAGGTGCATGCCAGTGTCCGGGCCAATGAGGCTGAAATTGCTGGCAAAATCTCGTGAGCACATTCATAATGACATTCCTAAGTCTCTATCGTAAAGGTCTTGAGACTTGTCCAGAGGGTTAGCATGGGTGCAGATGCTCTGCCACCTCTCTCTAAAATCCAATCTTCAAATGACACCAGACCACAATTACATTCCTCCCTCTTTCCCCACCTCACTGACCCCTCTTCCATACCTGAGTCCAGCATAGCAATGGATACAAAAAAATAATGGTGACAATTATTATAGTCTAATGGATCTTCAAAGATTGTTTTTTGGGGCTGGGGAGATAGCTCAGTCGGTAGAGTGCTTGCCTTGCAAGCACAAGGCCCTGGGTTCAATCCCCAGCACCACACACACACACACAAAAAAAAGATTGTTTTTTGATTGTGTATTCTCACCAGTAAATCTTAAAAATCATGCACATCTACTACATGCAAATCTATCTATTCACATATACATCTAGCACTGCATTTATATATGATGTGCATTAAAACCACGTGCAATGGAGAAATGTAAAAGGATGACTTTTAAAATAAGTTTTACACAGACATTTATGTTTATTATTATGTTTATTAAAAATAATATAAAAACAGAAATGTGAAAGAAAGATGCAAGAACATATACCAAACCAAGTTCTTGGGCACAGAGGTACACACTTGTAATCCCCAGCCACTCCAGAGGCTGAGGCAGGAGGATCACAAGTTCGAGGGAAGCTGCAGCAGCTTAGAGAGACCCTGTCTTAAAATAAAAAATACAGGGGACTAGGGATGTAGCTCAGTGGTAGAGCACCCCTGAGTTCAGTATCACAAAAACAAAAGCAAAAAATCCCCAAGTTCTTATTGATTTGTTCCTTCAGTGTACATCCCCCCTCCTCACCCCAGGGGGCTACACCTCATTTAGAAACGACACTCTTTGGTCAGACCCCCAGTACTTACGAGATGCTGGTTTTATACATAAGATTTCATTTCAACTTCGTTGCTAGTCTGGGTGGAATGTGTTTCTTTTATAATCAGATCAGGAAACAGAGGCTGAGTGAGTCAGAGAGGGTGAGTGAGTTCAGAGTCTGACGGTGACTCTTGCAATAGTCTGCTGTAGTTGCCACAATAAAGCACCACAAGGAACTTGAGTAGAAACTCACTTCTCACAGTCTGGAGGCTGGAAGTTCAAGATCAAGGTGTTGGCAGGGTTGGTGTCTCCTGAGGCCTCTCTCCTGGCTGCCTCCTCGTTGGGTCCTCCCTGGTGTCTCTTCCTCTTCTAATAGAGACACCAGTCCTACTGGATTAGAGCCCATCCTGGTGACCTCACTTAAACTTATTACCTCTTAAAAGATCTCATCTCCAAGTATAGTCAGTCACATTTTGAAGTACTGGGGGGTTAAGGCTTCAAGTTGTGAATTTTTAGGGGACACAATTTGGCTGGTAACTGTTCCCAGGTCTGACTGAGTCATTGGCTGACCTGCTTGGTTGGCCTGGGTGTGTGACCTGGAAGGGGCTCACTCCACAGGTGACCCTGCTGTGACCTTTCAGGGGACAGACAACTCCTGCAGAATTCCCAGTAGAAGATCTTCATGATGATCTCCCTGGATGATGTTTCTTCCCACCCTTTCTTCTGCTGGGACCTCCTACCGTCTCCTCTCAACTGTCCCTCTCCTTGTCTTTACCTATTAAAATCCTCTCTGTCCTTCTAGAAGACTCAAAGGCCACCTCCTCCTGCGACCTGCAGAGAAGCAGGCTGTGTCCTGCCCTGGGACACCAACTGAAGGGAGATGGACCTTCAGTGAGGTGGGGGTGGTGTTAAAATCCAGCTTGCTCTTTGTTTGCCCCGGGCCTGGGGCACTGGGTCTCTCAGGGTGGACTCCTCCGAATCCGCAGGAAGACTCCCCAGGGCTAGAGTGGCCCTGTAGCCTTGCCAGAAGTGATTTTTCTCTTTTCTTCATTTCCATAGAACTTTTTTAGTTCCTCTTATATATGATCCTGGGTTATAGGTGTTTATGCACTTGAGTCATCACCCTGTCTGGGAGTTCTGAGAGTGCAGGGCTTCTATCTTCTCTCATTCATTCACTCCCCCCACCCCATGTACTCCATAAATATCTGGAGACCTTTGTGTTCATTCAATGAAAGTCCATTGAATGACTGCATGAGCCAAGTGTCCCGTCTGCTCAGGTGGCCTATGTTCTTCCTGTGTCTTCCCTGCTATAGTCCTTCCTGTTCTTCCACCTGTCTCCAGAATTGGAGCTCCTGAGAGCTAGGTTCCAGGTGGGCACCAGGCAGCCTCGGGTGTGAGAATGTGGCCAGGCCTGGCCCTCCTCCATCAAGTGCATTCTTTACCAAAGGCAGCCCACTGGTGCTCGTCAGGAACATTCCCTCCCCTGCAGTCCCTGTCCTGTCCTTGAGAATCAGTGTGGCCCTGTGGAACAGATGGAGCCTACCCGTTTCAGTGGTCCCTGGAAGCGGAAGGAAGTGGACAGAAACTCGTGGAGCAGGAAGCACCTCTGAAAGAAAGGAAGTGGCAGAGGGTGGATGCTGGCCCGGAACAGGGTGCTCCCGGGCACCTCAGCTTTTACTGCAGAGTTGCTAGGAAGCGCGAGTGTCCCTCTGCATGCCACTTGCTGTGCTTCTGGAAGGTGGTGTTGAAGGCAAGAGAAGTTTGCCCAAGGCCACCTGCTGCACCATAAGTCCCCAGTGAACAAATGGGAAAGCGATTCTTTTGGGTGTCAGGAGAATACTCGAGACTGGCAGCTTAGAGCACCTTGACAGGCAGGTAGAGCCTCAGGCTTTGACAGGGGAGAGCAGGCAAATTGTGGACAGGGTGACTTTTACAGTTGGAATTGACTTTTACTTGGAAGTGTCTCAGTCAGCTGAGTAAGAAATGTTTATTTCTGGGTCTAACTAGTTCAAAAGGACAAACAGTTTAGCTAATCACTTTTGAGAGATGGAGTGGGAGATATAAGGGTCTGGGTCTGACGTTTCACAGTTAAATTAGGGGGTGGTCTGTGAATCTTATGGGAGTCATGAAAGAGTGGTCAGTGAGTCTTATCTAAGGCAAAAGGGAAAGGCTTTAAAACATTTTTTGATTGACAGTATTTGTACATATTTATGAGGTACAATGTGATGCATTGATTCATGTACATGTTAGATAGTTATCGACTCAGATAATGAGCATATTCATCACTTTAAACTTTTATCATTTCTTTTTGGTGAGTACAAATTTCTCTCTGCTAACTTAAGGCACCTATTTTTATTTTTAACTGTATTCACCCTGATGTGTCACGGAATTCCAGAACTAATTCCTCCTAACTGTACCTATTGACTGAATGTTACGGTTTGGATGTGAGGTGTCCCTCAAAAGCTCTCGTGTGAGACAATGCAAGAAGGTTCAGAGGAGAAATGATTGTGTTATGAGAGTCTTAACCCAATTACTGAATTAATCCCCTGATCGGGATTAACTGAGTGGTAACTGAAGTGGTAGGGTGTGGCTGGAGGAGGTACGAATTGGGGTGTGGCTTGGGGGAATATATTTGTATCTGGCCAAGTGGAGACTCTCTCTGCTTGCTGATCATCATGTGAGCCCCTTCCCTCTGCCACACTCTTCCACCATGATGTTCTCTTTACCTCCAGTCCGAGGAATGGAGTCAGCCTTCTATAGACCACCACCTCTGAAACCATTTGCCCCCAAATAACTTTTCCTCCTCTACAGTTATTCTTGTTCTGTTCTTTTAGTCACAGCAGCAAAAAAGCTGACCAAAACACTGACCTCTGTTCTTTCCTCCCATCTCTGGTAACCACCACTCTACAATCCACTTCCACGGGATTCAATTTTAAAGTTTCCACTTATGAGTGAGATCATGCAGTGTTTGTTTTTTGCACCTGATTGATTTTACTTCACATAATGGCCTCCAGGTCCACCCACGTTGCAAATGACAGGATTTTGTGCTTTTTATGGCTGTATAATATTCCATCATGTGTAAGTACCTTATTTTCTGTATCCAGTTGTATGTTGATGGCCATTTAAGTTAATTCCATACACTGGCTATTGTACAGTTCCTCAAAAACTAAAAATATCGAGCTACCACATGATCCAGCAATCCCACTATTGGCTGTATTCCCAAAGGAAATGAAATCAACATGTTGGGAAGGAAGGCTTTTTGCCAGTTCCCAGAATGGAAGAGAGTGGGAAGATTTTGGAATACAAAAGGTTGGGGAAAATTTCTTCACTGTCTCTGTTCTCTGGGAGAAGAGGGCTCATATAAAGTTCCACATTGTCAAATTCTCCCAACACCCCTGTCTAATGGGTATAACTGTTTGATTTTGAATAAAACACTCCAGCTAAATTTTCTCAGAAGTGCTGGGAAATAACTCCTAACTGGGGACAATTAGGGATGGAGTAGTTTAGATCCTAGGAAGACAGATGCCCAGAGGAACTTTTTCCTTAGAAATGAACAGGTGAGAATGAGAGCTGTACAGGTGAGATGGAGTGGGGAGTGCAATATTATGGGCGGACTCTGAAAGAGGGAATCACAGAAACAACTGCCCTAAGTTGAATTATATGGGCATGTGTTTGAATTCTCCACTGATCACACTTGGCAGTCTCCACTTTCATTAGCGAATAATTTTACAAAGATGAAATGAAATTTCAGTGCAAGAAATAGTTTCTTGCCAAGAGGCATAAAACCTCTGAGTCTTTTATCAGACTTGAGAGCACTTGGATTTCAGGCAAAATTCAAAGTGGGTTAGAAAGAAGCTTATGAAGGCCATTCATTTGTCCAGCTATATTGGTTATGTTAAACATCTCTATATGCTTCAACTCAGGACTTGCATTTCTAGGAACTGAAGGAATCAGTTTATATTCAAAAGTATATAGAGAAAGGAACTATCCTTGCATTTGTTTATACCAATTAAAAATCTGATTAGGTTTTTTTTGAGATGGGGTATCTCTATGTTGCCCAGGCTGGTCTTGAACTTGTGGGCTCAAGTCATTCTTCTGCTCAGGCTCCTGAGTAGTTGGGATGACAGATGTGTACCACTTTGCCCAATTCCCAGTGAAAAATAGAAACAATGATGAGTTTGACAACAATTTGGTAAATAAATCATAGAATGTCTGCATAATAAAAATATATGCCCATTAAAAAGAGCCCAGGCGTATATTTGCTTACATAGTGAAGGGAAAACATTGTGCTTTAGTTGGGAGCTAGGCATGGTACAGAGCACACCCAACTAGGTAGCTGATGCAGATTCTATGGGGGCTGTTTGTTTTTTATGCCTTTGAGCTGGTTTTTTTAAATTCTTTTTTTTACCCACATTTTTTTATCATTATAGTTGCATATAGTACATTATAGTTGCATATAGTGATGGGATTTGTTACATAGCATACATGCAAACAGTATAACAAGATAATTTGGCCAATATCACTCTCCAGCACCCCCCATGCCACTTTGAGTTATTTTATAATTCCATCAGTTGCAAAGAACTGACAACAATGTAAATAATTCTTAACAAACATACAAATAAATTCTGTCCAGTGGAGGTGCATTTGACTCCTTTCTCCATTTGCAAATTCATTTCAGTGTTTCAGATCTATAAATGTCTGTGCTTTTACGATTGCTCCTTTGAACTAGTTGTAACCTCCTAATGGTTCTCTCATTAATAATGAGTTAAATAAATTTTTAAACATATGTTTACTTTATATCATTAGGAGAATCATGATTTTGCCTTTTCTTGAAAACTATCCTTAACTGTTGAAAGGTCCTTGTGATTACCATTGAATGATACAAGTAAGTTACAAATAGTGGGGTCAGCCTACTGTTGAAGGAAAAATGACGTGTATCAATAGATGCACAGAAATCAACATTTCAATGAACTGTACACCAAAATGTTATGTGAGTTCATCTCAGGATGGGTTCCTGGACAAATTTAATTGTCGTCATGCTTATTTTATTTCTTAGGGCTACCCTGTTATGACTAGTGAATAAAAATATTTAAAACAACCAAAGAAACGGGAATCTAAATCTGGGACACAACGTCCTCTCCAACCAAATTCCCACAAAATTCTGATCCCTCCTCCTCCCAAAATGGCAGATCTGAAGTCAGGAAATGACTTTTTGGGCATGCTCCTGCTTCCCTACTAGGGGAAGATAAGCAGTTAATATTTAAAGAGCTGTGAGGAGCTATTGGTGAAAGGGCTTCTGTTGAGTGGCTGGCTCCAGAGGCTCCAGCTTGTCTTTGGGTGGAGAGATGGGGGCGTGAGGTTCATGCCTCTACTTGCAAAGATGGCTCTAGGGGCAATCTCTGAGACTTTTAATCTGTAGCAACACAAAAAGGGGAATTTGAGGGAATGATTATGATTTAAAATACAGAGTGACTAATTATTTATGCCTGACTCTCTGGTGTCTGGGGACCCAGACCATGTTAGAAAGTACTTGGGTAGGTGGGAGTCATGGATGGTTTGGGTTGAGACAGGATTCAAGGTTAGCATATTTCTCCAGCCTCACTTGAAGAAATTGGAGGGGTGGGCGGGCTCCTTGGGGATGCTGGCTGAGGTCACAAGAAGCACCACTAGCTGCCACCTCAGTCTGGGACACTTTGATTTCCTTTGTTCATGGGGCAAGAAGTAGGGAAGAATGTAACCGAGATGAAAAACTTCAGCGATCTCCGAGAGTCAGGGAACCCCTCATTGGGCAGCCTCTGCTAGGAGTGAAATTTGTATCCTTTGCACTTCAACTACTGTTCTGTTTTCAGACTGATTGGTAACTAAAATATGAAATAAGTGATGTAGAAGCATTTAGCATTGCCTGACACTTACAGGACACCCTGCTCTTCCTCCCTATCTCCCTCCTCTTCTTCAGAATCTCTGCGGGACCTGACAGTAGGCGCCGACTCAGTCCTGTATGAGTTTTCCGCAGGTAATTGCAGAGGCCGCGGGATCCAGGTGCCACACCCGGGTCCAGGCGCGCTCCCGGTTCCTTGCGCTCTGGATGCTGCGGGCGCGCCCTCTGGCGGCGAGACTCCGCGTGTTCTCCAGTCACCTGAGAAAGCTTCTTCCAATCCGCGTTTTGTCCGGTCACTGCACACCCGACCCACGTCAGTCTAGATGGTTTAAGTGCCTCTATGAGGACCGAATCACTCGGTAGGACTGCAAAGTGACAGGAAAGGAGGGTATGTGGAACTTAGAGAGGGTGAGGAGCGTTATTTTCAAATTCGAAATCCAAGTAGGCTTCCCTCTTCCTTCTTGAAATTTTATAATGAAAAATCTTAAAGATATTAAAAAAGTTTAAAGAATTTTACAGCGAACACTGGTCTATTCTTCACCTGGATATTTCCACATTTTAGCCTAGTTTTTTTCACTGCATAACAATCCACCTGTTCATTCCTCTTTCATCCATCAAATCGTCTTATTTTTCTAATAAAACAAAAGAAAACAAAACAAAACAAAATAATATAAGCTCCTCAGTGCTTGTCCTATCCTAGCCCTGTTTTCTTCCAGAGAAGGATGTGGTGGGGCGCAATTGAGCCAACAATGAGATCTTGTTGGAGTTTCTGTGAAGGAAGTTGCTGGTTCTCTTGAGACCCTTTGAAAGACACCCTTTCTTGTCCTAGGGAACTTGGAGTGCAAGTCTAGAATAAGTCTAGAAGTACTGCTGCCCCCTTGCTTCCTGCCAGATGAAGGAACCAGTCCAGAGCCGGGCAGAGCTGAGCAGGGATCCTGATTGAACTTCCTGGTCCCTTCCTTCAGGATGTGCAGTTCTGTGAGCAGCCAAGGAATTGCCTCTTGAATCACTGAGGCAGAGCATTTTCTGCAGTTCAGACTCTTTGCTGTTAGCTAACCAGTTACCACATTCTATTAGTTTTGCTTAGCACTTTGGAAATATTTCTAATCTTTATACTGTTCGGGGCTGGCAGGCTGTCTTTGTGAGAATTAGCAGTGCATGCACCCCGCTCCGGGCAGATGATGGGAAGGTGCTACTGGACCCACCTTGTGAGGCAGAGCTGGGAACCCTCTGATGTGGGCACCATTGTTTTCATTTTGCATTTGAGGAGACCTAAGCCTTGAGGGGGGAAATGAGAGGAGACTTGCCAATGTCACAGGGTTTGGCCCTGGGTAGAGTTAGGACTCAAACTCACATCTTTCAAAAATCATATCAGCCTTTAAAAGTCAGGTGTAGTTTTGGTAATAAATAATTGTTATGGTTTGGATGTGAGATGTCTCCCAAAACTCACTTGTGAGACAATGCAAGAAGGTTCATTGGGTTGTAAGAGTCTTAACCCAATCAGTGAATTAATCCCCTGATGGGATTAATTGAGTGGTAACTGAAGTGGCAGGGTATGGCTGGAGGAAGTGGGAATTGGGGCGTGGCTTTGGGGTATATATTTGTATCTGGAGAATAGAGTTTTTCCCTCTCTGCTTCCTGATCACCATGTTGTGAGCTGCTTCCCTCTGCCATACTCTCCTGCTGTGATGTTCTGCCTCACCTCCTGCCCCTAGGAATGGAGCAGACCTTCTATGGACTAAGACCTCTGAAACCATAAGCCCTCAAATACACTTTCCTCCTCTATAGTTGTTCTGGTCAGATCTTTATTCACAGCAGTGAAAAAGCTAAAACAATAATAGATTTTAATTAAAATGTGAGAAAACAAAAAATTCAAAATAAAGTTCTGATAGTAGATTTTTCCCTCAGGAGAAGCTTACTAAAATGTTTTCAGTACTTTTAAAGTACTTTATGGGGATAGATTTCACAAACCATACGGCTTACCCATTCAATAGATTTTAGCATACTGAGAGTTGTGCAACCATCACCATAGTCAGTTAAAAACATTTTCATCACCCTCAAAGGGACCCTTCGCACCTAAACCTTGAGCCCTCATTTCTTTTCCCCCTTTCCTCTCCCTTCCCTCTAGTCCCTGGCATCAATCTTCTTTCAGTCTGTATAGATTTGCCCGTTTTGGACAAATGGACCATACTATTTATGGCACCTTGTGACTGTCCTCCCTGCAAGCATAATGTTTCCAAGATTCCTCCAGGTGATAGCTTGTGTCAGTACTGGTTCCTTTCTATTGCTGACTAATGTTGGATTGTGTGATCATGCCACATTTAATGCATTTATTTACAGGTTGGTGGGAACTTGAGCTGTTTCCACTTTGGGATATTATGAATAATGCTACTATGAACATGAATGCACAAATTTTTGCTTGACCATGTGGTTTTATTTCTCTTAGGCATACACTTAGGAGTGGAATTTCTGGATCAGATGTTAACTCTATGTTTAATTGTTTGAGGATCTTTCTAATGTTTTCCAAAACTGCTGACCCATTGTGCATTCCCATCTGTGTGCATAAGGGTTTCCACATCCTCACCAACCTTGCTGTTACCTGCATTTTTGATTATGGCCATCCTAGGATGCAAAGTGGTATCTCACTGAGATTTTGACTTGCATTTCTGTGATGGCCGATAATATCGAGCACCTTGTTATGGGCTTATTGGCCATTTGTATATTATCTTTAGTAAATAGCTATTTGGATCCATTTTCCATTTTTTAATTAGGCTATTTGTCTTTTTGTTATTTCATTGAGGGTATTAGTAAGGAGATATGGGGTTGGTTGAATTAGTTCACTCTCTGAGCCACCTGGAGTGGGGAGTCAGGGGATTCTTCTTAGAAAAATTAAATTGTTCATGTAAAATAAGGCAAATAAATTGGAGTACGATACTCTAAGCCTTACCAGTCCCATGGAGGAATGGTTTCTAGCTGTGTGACCTTAAATAAGTTGCTTTCTCTTTCTTAGTCTCAAATTTGAGTCCATTTTATAGGCTAGTTCTCTCCTTCCAGCTGGGGGTGTTAGTAGTGGAAAGAGCTGGCTCCTGCTGAGCGCTTACCCTGTGGCAGGCACTGTAGAAAGTACTGAGCCAGGGTGAACATGTGTCATTGCCATTCTTATCCTTCATCTGGAAGCTCAGTTCCAACCTCCAGAAATCACAGGCTCAGGTTACATGAAAGAAATTCACACTTGCTTCACCAGGTAACTCTAAACAACCCCAGATTCGCAATGGACAGAGGGGAGGTGATTTAGTCAGCTTTTTCGCTGTTGTGAATGAATGATCTGACCAGCACAATTATAGAGGAGGAAAGGTTTATTTGAGGGCTCACGGTTTCAGAGGTCTTAGTCCATAGAAGGCCAGCTCCGTTCCTCAGGGCTCCAGGTGAGACAGAACATCATGGCAGAATAGTATGTATGGCAGAGGGAAGCAACATAAGGAAGCAGAGAGGGAGAGAGTCTCCACTCTCCAGATACAAAATATATACCCCACAGCCATGTCCCAATTCCCACCTCCTCCAGACACACCTTACCACTTCAGTTAATCCCATCAGGGATCAATTCACTGATGGGATTAAGACTCTTACAACCCAATTACTTCTCTGAACCTTCATGCATTGTCTCACATGTGAGACATCCAAACCATAACAGGAGACTGACATGTCCAGATCTGCTTTGGCCACCAGGTGCACATTCAGCAGCATCTTCTGTGAGATTAAACAGGAGAGGCAGAGTTTCCTGCTCCAGGATTTTGCCTTTTCCACAAAGGATGGCACGGCTGGGATGGTGGTGATCCTAT
This sequence comes from Sciurus carolinensis, assembly GCF_902686445.1. Taxonomy (NCBI): domain Eukaryota; kingdom Metazoa; phylum Chordata; class Mammalia; order Rodentia; family Sciuridae; genus Sciurus; species Sciurus carolinensis. The sequence continues at coordinate 58,714,868 of NC_062214.1, read as the reverse complement.
GGGAGACCTTGACCCACTTTTGCCTTTGTCCTCTGGGAGGAAGGGGCAGAAGAGGAGGTCCTATGGATGTACACAGTGTGTGAACCCACAGTAGCCTTGTGCACTTAGCAAGCACCCAGTCAGAGCCCTGGAATCCAAGGGACTTGATAAGATGAACTCTTCCTGCTTCTTAGTGGGGAACGCCCAGGGAGGCACACAGGTGTGTTTCGTCTGCTCTTTACAGATGGTTTTTCCTGTCTCTTGTCAGCCCTGCCTGGAGTTCACTGAGCAGGTGGTTGATTCATTCATGCACAAACGTTTGTGGAGCAGTACCTCTGTGCCAGGTGCTGTTCTAACCACTGGGGACTAAATCTCATTCTGGTGCCACTGTGCTCACAGTAAGGAAGGGCAAAGACATTGCAAGTGAGGAAGAATTTTTTCTCTGCCCTCTGATCCAGCATCAGAGCCAGCGTCAGAGGGTAGAGCATCGGATCATCACAAAACAGATCAATGGGAGAAAAGCACACAAACTTACTTAAGTTTTGCACAGAGATGGGAGCCCTGGGTAGGAAAAGAAGATCCCCTAGAAGTGGTGAAATCTAAATGCTTTTAAGTTAGGTTGAACAAAGAAAGGCAATTATGGAGAAGTAAAGGATGTGAGGAGGCTAAAGGAAGATAAGAATTATTTTAACAAGGTCTGCTTTTACAGAATTCTCTCAGTCCCAGCTTCCCATCCCTGATGGTAAGAACATTACTTGCCCTCTGGCACAGGCAGGATATCTCCATATGGGTATTCTATCCCCAGCTTTCAAGAAAAAGGTCTGTGTGTATGTTCTTGTGCCTGCTGATTTATTAATTGTCTTTGGCTCAAAATCATCCTATGCCAATGTAGCATATTTCAGGGTGGCACATTCTGCCACCCTTCAACATGTAAGTAGGTATTCGTGTGTTAGAATACTGGGTGAAACGGAATTCTGAAAGTGAGCTAGCATCTTTGTTGTCTAGGCAATTACTGAAAAAAACCTTGCAATGGTCTCTTTTGCTCAGGGAAGTCACTTGCACAGCTCCTGTCAATATGCAAGGGGAGGGACAGTAGGTACTCCTGTCCTGGGAACAGAGGGTGGGGAGGTTTTGTCTGGCTCTGCAAGGAACTCCTCCCCTCCAAGTGCAGCTCTATTGGGGGATGTGTCTGGGGGCAATGGCAGGAGGCGGGAAATGCACTCATTTGCATTAGAAGCCTAGGGTCCTTGTGGAAGGAAAAGGACCACTGTTCTAACGACTCTTGTGAATTCAAAGATAGGAAAGCTGGGGGAGTGTGCGAGGGGGTTGTGACCAAGGCCCCAGGAGAGGAAAGACAAGGACTTCAGAGCGTGGAATTGCTAGGAGGAAAGGTGAGATCGGGGTTGGTTCCACCCCAGACCCTTGGCTTCGTGAGCAGTCTCAGGATGGTCACTGAATATAGCAGCCATTGTGGATCTAGCCACCCTGGTTGTAACCTGTTCTTGTGCTGTAGTGAACAAGGCCAGAGCTTATGACTCTGAATAAGGAGAGCATAAATTGAAGTTCGAGTGTAGAACACCACTCTTGCTTATATGGATCTGAGTCAGGAGGGTTCTTAACTGGAAGAAGGCAAGTGACCCTCCCCTGTCCTGGGACAGTGTTCAACAGGGACACTGTGACACATGTCCAGAATCACTGGGCCAAGGGACCAGTTGATCTCTCCAATTCTCCTTCCCTCTCCTCTCCTCTCCTCTCTTCTCATCTCCTTCTTCCCTCCTCTTCTTCCCCCTACCTTTCTCTTCTTTCTCCATTTTCTTTTTCTCCTTTTCTCTTTCCATCTGATATTGGTGTTTTAGTTAGGCTTTTCGACTCTGACCAAAAGACCTGACAAAAGCAATTAGAGGAGGAAAAGTTAATTGTGGCTCAGGGTTTCAGAGATCTTATTTCATAGATGACTGATTCCATAGCTCTGGGCTGGAGGTGAGGCAGAGGATCATGGCAGAGGGTGTGGAGGGGAAAAATAGCTCAGGATATGGCCACTGGGAGGGGGGGAGAGAGAGAGAGAGAGAGAGAGAAAGAGAGAGAGAGAGAGAGAGAGAGAGAGAGAGAGAGAGAGAGAGAGAGAGAGAGAGAGAGAGATGCTCTACTTACCAGGGACAAAATACAAACCACAAAGTAACATCCCAAGTGACCTACTTCCTCCAACCACACCCTACCAACCTATAGTTACCACCCAGTTAATCCCTATCCACTGATTAGGTCACACTGCTTGTAATCTAATCATTTCATCTTTGAATCTTAGTTCATTGCCTCACACATGAAGTTTTGGGGGACACCTCATATCTAAACCATAACCATTGGGAAACAGAATTGGTCCCTTTGGACAAATCTAAACTAGTGATAGGGAAGGGCAAGCCTCAAGAAGTCAGCTAATAGGATCAGGTATGTTCTCAAGCAGTTAGAAAAATGAAAAAGAACTATAACTGCCAATTTCATCATCTATGAATAGATCATATAAAAAAACCAGCGCACCATCTAATCAACCCTCTAGATCCAGTCGCCAACTTATAGGGAATATCGAGACAGAAGAAGGTGTCAAATGACAGACAACGTAAGGGTATGACATCTACATCAAACAACCCATTTGGCAAGCTATTTAAAAAGAAAATAGAGGAGGATTGTATAAATTAAAAGAGACTTAAGAGACATCAATCAAATATGTGTAATGCGTGCATTTTATTTAGAAATTAAAAAATTATGAGACAGGAAATATGAACACTGATTAGATATTTGATTATATTTTTGGCAGTATTAATATTTTTATCATCCTCTTTTTTTTAAATACTGATTTTTTTGAGATACAATTCTGAAACATTTATGGATAGAATGACATATGTCTAGAATTTTCTTCAAACCACTTCAGGGGTGGAGAGGATAAAGGAGAAGAGAGAGAGATGCAATAATACTGGATATTTATGGCATAATATCCTTTTTAAAAAACTTTTGTATATATTTAAATTGTGTACATTAAAAATCAGTCAAAAACATACTGTACTTGAATGCATGCATGAATATGTATGTGAGGATTCTTGGAAGCAGTGGCTCCTGAGCTGGGTGTGGGTGGGATTTTCAGGTGGAACGGGTGGCAAAGGGTATTTTGGGGCACAACTTAAGAACAGACTGGGTACCACTAAGAAGTCCAAATTTGAGAGTCTTTATTAAACTGGCTGACTGTCTCACACAATGCCCCCAAAAATGGCTATTGGGAGAACAACCCCGACCATAGGGTTGTAGGGGTTCTTATACCAAAAATCACATCAATCATAAGTGTCTGTTGCTATGATTTGAAATTACAGACTAACATCATGAGATCATCAACAGAGGGCAGAGTGGGTCAAAACGACCTTTACCTAGGTACACACCAAAGAATGGTTACTAACATCCACACAATTACTGTTCACATGGTACATTGGTTAAGAGCGATAGAGATCAAAAGAGAGCAATTTTTCATTACGTAAGAATTGTCATTTTGTATTGCAAAACATGTCACGCTAAGTAACTGATGATGGGTACAGAGGCGGGTGTTCCTATGGGAGAAGCTTATTTCCTACAAACATGGAGTCTCAGAGCAAAATGGAGTCTGTTTAGTCATTTCCCTTATAGTCTGGCCTATAACATTCTCATGGAGCCAGATCTGTCAGTCCATCACAGAGGAAGAATGTTCTGTATGGAAAAGAGAGCAGATGTAAAGGCTCAGAGCTTAGGAGGCTGTGGAGTATTTGAGGAAAAGCAAATAAATTAGTGATGTCAGATCTTGAGGCAGTGAGTAGTGAGAAGCAGAGCTGAGGAGGCCGGCGGGGAATATTATAGTGACATGGTAGGTTGAGGAGTTTGGGGCTTAGCCTATACAGACCAGGAAGCCATCGGCAGGCTTAATCACAGGAAGGATCGAATCAGATTTGCAGTTTAGATGATTATCTGGGAGAGGGCTGGGTTGCCTGCAAAGGATATCTTTAGTCAAGAGACTTCTGGACATCTAGTTTGGATAACTGGATGGATGGTAGTGTTACTATTTATTTTTAAGCAAACATCTCTTGTAACAAAACCATTGCTTTGATTGAGTAATTTGGCCACCATATTAGTCAGGAAACCGTAATTGAAAGTCCCTTCCAATTATGGGGTTTGTGATGTGAATAGATGTGATATATGACAACAGTGTTACATAGAACTACCTGAGACTGATGTTGCAAATTTCTTACATTTTAGGTGAAAATACTGTAAATAAGCATGGTTCAAAAGTCAATATTTAGTATCTAATTTTAATAAAGAAATTAAAATGAAATATTAAAAAGTTTTGATAATTCAAAGGACAGTTAGGAAAGGAGGAATAGAGGATCCAAAAAGAAATGGGACAAATGGAAAGCAAATAGTAAAATGATAGACCTAAATCAATTTGTATTAAATGTAAAAGGACAAAACAGAACAATTAAGAGACAGAGACCATCAGACTGGATAAAAAACTATACCCATCTTTCTAATTTCTATAAGGATACACCTTAATATAAAGACACAGATAGGTTTAAGGAAAAAGAGTGAAAAGAATATATCATGGGCGATCCAAGATGGCGGCCTAGAGGGAGACTGCACTTCCAGTCGCTCCACAACCCAGGAGTTAAGAAGGGGAGGCATTGAGAGACTCGGACTGAAGTGGAGCCACGGGTGAGTCTGCCCACTGGGTAAAGCTCGGCCCGGGTGGCAGGCCCAGATAGAGGTGGCTTATCGGAGCCGGGCAGGGCAGCTAGAGTCATCCACAGGCAGTCCTGCGCACTCCGGCGGTGGGCCCCGCCCACACAGCCAGCTTCTCCAGGTTCTCGGAACGGAACTGGCCCGCTAGTGAGAGCCTGTCTGAACAGAGCAGGCTCCGAGTCCCGGAGCCGCTGCAGTGCAGTGTACTCCTGCAAAGAACCAGCGGAGAGTCTCGATCTGCAATCAGCCTCAGGGATAAGGGCAGGGCAGCCGGAGACCTCTTCAGGCGGCTCTGCCCACTCCGGCTGTGGGCTCTCTCCACGGGGTGATCCAAGATGGCGGCCTAGAGGGAGACTGCACCCCCAGTCGCTCCAGAACCCAGGAGTTAAGAAGGGGAGGCACTGAGAGACTCGGACTGAAGTGGAGCCACGGGTGAGTCTGCCCACTGGGTAAAGCTCGGCCCGGGTGGCAGGCCCAGATAGAGGTGGCTTAGCAGAGCCGGGCAGGGCAGCTTGAGTCTTCCCAAGGTAGTCTTCCACACCCCGGCAGTGGGCTCTTCCCACACGGCCAGCTGCACGGTGCAGGCCCACAGTGAGAGCATTTCCGCACAGAGCCAGTTCCAAAACATGGAACCAGTAGGGGGCTAGGGGCAGTATTCTTCGAATGAGCTGCTTTATCAGATTCCTCCAAGACATCAGGCTACTGAAGGCTGGGAGGTGATACACTGGAAATCTACTGGGACACTATAAGCCAATAGTGGAAAACTGCAATATCTCAGGGTCCCACGGACAACTGACCATTATGAGAAAACAAGGGAAGAAAATGTCCCAAACAAACCTAGATACTACATCAATAAAACCCAATGACAGCACAGCAGAAGAAATGTCAGAAAGGGAGTTCAGAATGTACGTAATTAAAACGATCAGGGAAGCTAATGAGGAGATGAAAGAGCAAATGCAGGCATTGAAGGAGGAGATGAAAGAGCAAATGCAGGCATTAAATGATCGCACCAATCAACAGTTAAAAGACCAAATACGGGAAGCAAGAGATCATTTCAATAAAGAGTTAGAGATACTGAAAAAAAACCAAACTGAAATCCTTGAAATGAAGGAAACAATAAACCAAGTTAAAAACTCCATAGAAAGCATAACCAATAGGATAGAACACCTGGAAGACAGAACCTCAGACATTGAAGACAAAATATTTAACCTTGAAAACAAAGTTGAACAAACAGAGAAGATGGTAAGAAATCATGAACAGAATCTCCAAGAACTATGGGATATCATGAAAAGGCCAAATTTGAGAATTATTGGGATTGAGGAAGGCTTAGAGAAACAAACCAAAGGAATGAACAATCTATTCAATGAAATAATAACAGAAATTTCCCAAATCTGAAGAACGAAATGGAAAACCAAGTACAAGAGGCTTATAGAACTCCAAACATACAAAATTACAACAGACCCACACCAAGGCACATTATTATGAAAATACGTAACATACAAAATAAAGACAGAATTTTAAAGGCCGCGAGAGAAAAGAATCAAATTACATTCAGAGGGAAACCAATAAGAATATCAGCAGATTTTTCAATCCAGACCCTAAAAGCTAGAAGGGCCTGGAACAACATATACCAAGCCCTGAAAGAAAATGGATGCCAACCAAGAATCTTATACCCAGCAAAACTTACCTTCAAATTTGACGATGAAATAAGATCCTTCCATGATAAACAAAAGCTAAAGGAATTTACAAAAAGAAAGCCAGCATTACAGAACATTCTCAGCAAAATATTCCATGAGGAAGAGATGAAAAACAACGATGCAAATCAGCAACAGGAGGCGCTAGCCTAAAGGAATAGCCAAATAAAGGAGAAACCAATCACGTCAAAAACAAATATGAGTCAATTGACTGGGAATACAAATCATATCACAATAATAACCCTGAATGTTAATGGCCTGAATTCATCAATCAAAAGACACAGACTGGCAGATTGGATTAAAAAGAAAAATCCAACAATATGCTGCCTGCAAGAGACTCATCTCATAGAAAGAGACACCCATAGACTAAAGGTGAAAGGATGGGGACAAACATACCATGCACACGGACACAGCAAAAAAGCTGGAGTATCCATCCTCATCTCAGATAATGTGGACTTCAAACCAAAACTAGTCAGAAGGGATAAAGAAGGACATTACATGCTGCTTAAGGGAAGCATAAATCAACAAGACATAACAATCATAAATATCTATGCCCCGAACATTGGCTCATCCACGTACGTCAAACAAATCCTTCTCAATTACAGAAATCAAATAGACCACAACACAATAATACTAGGCGATTTTAACACACCTCTCTCACCACTGGATAGATCGTCCAAACAAAAATTGAATAAAGAAACTATAGATCTCAACAACACAATCAGCAATTTAGACTTAACGGACATATATAGAATATACCATCCAACAAAGAATGAATACACTTTCTTCTCAGCAGCACATGGATCCTTCTCTAAAATAGACCATATTTTATGCCACAAAGCTACTGTTAGTAAATACAAGAAGATAGAGATACTACCTTGTACTCTATCAGATCATAATGGATTGAAACTAGAAATAAATGACAGAATAAAAAACAGAAACTTCTCCAATACCTGGAGACTAAATAATACACTATTATATGATGAATGGATAACAGAAGACATCAGGAGGGAAATAAAAAAATTCTTAGAAGTAAACGAGAACAAAGACACATCATATCAAAATCTCTGGGACACTATGAAAGCAGTACTTAGAGGAAGATTTATTTCATGGGGTGCATTCAAAAAAAGAAGTAGAAATCAACAAATAAACGAGTTAACACTACAGCTCAAAGCACTAGAAAAAGAAGAGCAGACCAATACCAAAAGTAGTAGAAGACAGGAAATAGTTAAAATCAGAGCCGAAATCAACGAAATCGAAACAAAAGAAACAATTGGAAAAATTAATAAAATAAATAGTTGGTTCTTTGAAAAAATAAATAAAATTGATAAACCCTTAGCCACACTAACAAAGAGAAAGAGGGAGAAAACTCAAATTACTAAAATTCGGAATGAACAAGGAAACATCACAACAGACACGAGTGAAATACAAAACATAATTAGAAGCTATTTTGAAAATCTATACTCCAACAAAACAGAAAACCTTGAAGACATCAACAAATTTCTAGAGACATATGAACTACCTAAACTGAACGAGGAGGACATACACAACTTAAATAAACCAATTTCAAGCAATGAAATAGAAGAGGTCATCAAAAGCCTACCAACAAAGAAAAGTCCAGGACCAGATGGGTTCTCAGCCGAGTTCTACAAAACCTTTAAAGAAGAGCTCATTCCAATACTCCTCAAACTATTCCATGAAATAGAAGAGGAGGGAACCCTACCAAACTCGTTCTATGAAGCCAATATCACCCTGATACCTAAACCAGACAGAGACACAGCAAGGAAAGAAAATTTCAGACCAATATCCTTAATGAACATCGATGCAAAAATTCTCAACAAAATTTTAGCAAATCGCATACAAATATATATTAAAAAGATAGTGCACCACGATCAAGTGGGTTTTATCCCAGGGATGCAAGGTTGGTTCAACATTCGGAAATCAATAAATGTCATTCACCATATCAACAGACTTAAAGTTAAGAATCACATGATTATTTCAATAGATGCAGAAAAAGCATTTGATAAAATACAGCATCCCTTCATGCTCAAAACACTAGAAAAAATTGGGGTAATGGGAACATTCCTAAACATTATAAAGGCCATCTACGCTAAGCCCATGGCTAATATCATTCTAAATGGTGAAAAACTGAAAGCGTTCCCCCTAAAAACTGGAACAAGGCAGGGATGCCCTCTTTCACTGCTTCTATTCAACATCGTCCTTGAGACTCTAGCCAGAGCAATCAGACAAACCAAAGAAATTAAAGGGATACGAATAGGAAAAGAAGAACTCAAACTATCCCTGTTCGCTGATGACATGATTATATATTTAGAGGAACCTGGAAATTCCACCAGAAAACTTTTAGAACTCATAAGTGAATTCAGTAAAGTAGCAGGTTACAAGATCAATGCTCATAAATCCAATGCATTTTTATACATAAGTGATGAATCTTCAGAAAGAGAAATTAGGAAAACTACCCCATTCACAATAGCATCGAAAAAAATAAAATACTTGGGAATCAATCTCACAAAAGAGGTGAAAGACCTCTACAATGAGAACTACAGAACACTAAAGAAAGAAATTCAAGAAAACCTTAGAAGATGGAAAGATCTCCCATGTTCCTGGATAGGCAGAATTAATATCGTCAAAATGGCTATACTACCTAAAGTTCTATACAGATTCAATGCAATTCCAATTAAAATCCCAATGATGTACCTCGCAGAAATAGAGCAAGCAATTATGAAATTCATCTGGAAGAATAAAAAACCTAGAATAGCTAAAGCAATCCTCAGTAGCAAGAGCGAAGCAGGGGGTATTGCAATACCAGATCTTCAACTCTACTACAAAGCAATAGTAACAAAAACGGCATGGTATTGGTACCAAAATAGACAGGTAGATCAATGGTACAGAATAGAGGACATGGACACAAACCCAAATAAATACAATTTTCTCATACTAGACAAAGGTTCCAAAAATATGCAATGGAGAAAAGATAGCCTCTTCAACAAATGGTGCTGGGAAAACTGGAAAACTATATGCAATAGAATGAAACTAAACCCCTATCTCTCACCCTACACAAAACTCAACTCAAAATGGATCAAGGACCTCGGAATCAGACCAGAGACCCTGCATCTTATAGAAGAAAAAGTAGGTCCAAATCTTCAACTTGTTGGCTTAGGATCAGATTTCCTTAACAGGACTCCCATAGCACAAGAAATAAAAGCAAGAATCAACAACTGGGATAGATTCAAACTAAAAAGCTTTCTCTCAGCAAAGGAAACTATCAGAAATGTGAAGAGAGAGCCTACAGAGTGGGAGAATATCTTTGCCAACCATACCTCAGATAGAGCGCTAATTTCCAGAATCTATAAAGAACTCAAAAAACTCTACACGAAGAATACAAATAATCCAATCAACAAATGGGCTAAGGAAATGAACAGACACTTCACAGAAGAAGATGTACAAGTAATCACCAGATATATGAAAAAATGTTCAACATCCCTAGTAATAAGGGAAATGCAAATCAAAACTACCCTAAGATTTCATCTCACCCCAATTAGAATGGCGATTATCAAGAATACAAGCAACAATAGGTGTTGGCGAGGATGTGGTGAAAAAGGAACACTCATACATTGCTGGTGGGGTTGCAAATTAGTGCAACCACTCTGGAAAGCAGTGTGGAGATTCCTCAGAAAGCTTGGAATGGAAACACCATTTGACCCAGCTATCCCACTCCTTGGCCTATACCCAAAGGACTTAAAATCAGCATACTACAGAGATACAGCCACATCAATGTTCATTGCTGCTCAATTCACCATAGCCAGATTGTGGAACCAACCTAGATGCCCTTCAGTTGATGAATGGATAAAGAAACTGTGGCATATTTATACAATGGAATATTACTCCGCAATGAAGAATGATAAAATTATGGCATTTGTAGGCAAATGGTCGAAATTGGAGAATATCATGCTAAGTGAGATAAGCCAATCTCAAAAAACTAAAGGACGAATGATCTCGCTGATAAGCGGATGAGGACATATAATGGGGGGTGGGAGGGGCTAGCATTAGGTTTAGGGTTAGGTTTAGAGTTAGGCTAAGGAGAGCAGTAAGAATGAAGGAAAGAAGGACTGTGTAGAGGGAAAAGAGGGGTGGGAGGGGTGGGAGGGGTGGGGGGGAGGGGAAAAATATAATAAACATCATTACCCTATGTAAACGTAAAAAAAAATAAATAAATAAAAAAAAAGAATATATCATGAAAACAGTAATATAAGAAAGGCAGAGTGGTATAATAATATTAGACAAAATAGATTTTAAGGCAAGAGTATAACAAGGAACAACAAAGGGGCAATTCTCTATATGTATATGCCTAATGATAAAACTTCAAAATGCACGAAGCACAAAATGAGAAAATTAAAGGATGGACTACTGAAGTCCACAGTTATAGATGAGTATTTTTAACACCCCTTTATCAGTAATTGATAGAATGACTAGATGAAAGTATTGAAAATATCAGTAAGGTTATAGAAGATTTGAACACTATTAATTGCCTGAATCCCAATGACGTTTATAGGACATTACACCCAAGAACAGAGTACATATTCTTTTCAAAAGCACCTGGAATATTTACCAAGCTAGACCACATACTAAGTCATGAAATTTCTCAATAAAGTTTAAAACTCTGGAAAAAGATACAAGCTCAGCAATGCAGGTTGCGGGCTGATACTGGAACTCACCAGGCAATGATCTCAAAGCAAATATAGGAGAATTGTAAACTGGAAACTGTTATTTATGAGTCAGCAGTCGATTCAGGCAGCATCCTGCATCAGAGACAAATGGACATTTGGATTCATAGAAGCTGGATTTGAAATAAATTCCCTCATGTTATACTCATGGAATACTAAAATTTTTTTTTATTAACCCAAAGGACAGTTAGGAAAGGAAGAACAGAGGATCAGAAAAGAGATGGGACAAATAGAAAACAAATAGTAAAATGGCACGCCTAAACATGCTGGTCCCTGTCTTGGGGATATTTCTGGTAATCTATTTATCACTGACTTGGGAACAAAGGAGATTAAACTGGCCTGATCCTCTGATTCCCAGCTCAGACATTTCTGGTTCTTTAGCATGTGGGGAGAATATTAACAATTCATAACGAAATCAATCATGTTGAAGCACAATATTAAATAATAGATGATTTAGTCAAGAAGCACACTGGGTTATAAATTGTGACACTGCATATTTCTCTCTAAGCAGACCTGAAGTCTTATAACTCTGTAGCCATGTAAAGGTTGTGACGTTTACTACAGCTGACAACTGCCTCAATTTCTCCAAATTCATACTCCTTCTTCTTCTCCTTCTCTTTCTTCTTCTTCTTTTTTTTTTTTTTTCGGTATCAGGGATTGAACCCAGGGGCACTCAACCACTGAGCTTACATCCTTACTCCTTTTTATACTTTTGTTTTAGAGACAGGGCCTCTCTACGTTGCTGAGGCTGGCTTTGAGCTCACGATCCTGCTGCCTCAGACTCAGAGCCCCTGAAATTACAGGCATGTGCCATCATGCCCAGCCATATGCATCTTCTTAGTTTCCTGTTTGTTAGTATTATCATCATCACATGATCATGTTATCTTTAGGCTGACCATGGGTAATGCTTTGGCTGCTTTAATAATGAAACTGCTCTGTGCTATTAATGTTGTGGAAACTGGTCACTAAATTACAGGAAGTGCATAGGAACAGGTCCTTGGAGTAGCCAGAAAGGAGAACTCTCCTACAGCACTGGAGCATCTATTCTGTCTCCCTTTTCACTCCAAGTTTCTTTGTCCCGGTCAAATCCCCTCCCACCCCCACCAAGTGCAGGTACCGCCTCAGGTGCTGTGATAATGTGTGAAAGTGATAGCACAGAAGATGAAAGTTCAAAAATTCAAAAATAGTCTCCCCTCATGGATGAGGAGTTTGAAAAGGTGGGAAACAGAAGGGCAGTTTTGTTGTCGTTGTTGTTGTTTTGCAGAATTTCCCTGTGGTGGGTGCAGGGAAATCTCGGAACATCAGCTCAGTTGTTCAGCCCTGGGTTTCTTCTCTTAAAGATGAAGTGAAGTGAAGTGGCTCCGTGTGTCCTGGGCTCGCTTCACCATTCCAGGGCATTCGTGTCTGAGGGGCACTCATCTCTTCCAAGCCCTTTCTGAGTCTCATTCAGAGTCATTTGTAATAACTGAATAAACACCACAAGATATGTGGAATATTCATAAATATGTGCACAACTGATATCACGGTGAGATTGCCTTCATTATTCCTTTTCCACCAGGACACTTTAGTATTGTGTAGACCCTGCTGTTATGGACATGTTAACACAGAACTTCAAGAATGGCTCCCTTTTATTGAGTTTGGGGTCCGATGCCTTGCTCAGATTGATAAAATGGATTATTCTTGTTTCACACATAAGCAAAGGGAGACTCAGTGAATTTAATGATCCACCCAATTCACAGCAGAAATCATCGTCAAGGAATCCCGACTCCTGCTCTTTCTAGCATGCCACATCATTTCCAAGCACCAACGTGGTGGTTTTCAAGTTTGTCGATTACACAAGTTGGTTACTTGGACTTTGATTAATTACGAGTCATTAACTCCCCTCTGGCAATTCAAGCCACACAGTGATCTAAGATCTGAATTTGTGTGTCTCCACTTTGCTTATTTGTGCATTTGTTCACCATTGATGTGCCCAGTATTGTTAGTCCCTTTGTCACAAGTATGCCTTGTTCAGTCCATGCACCCAGGCTCCCTTGAACAACTTTGATTGTACTTGGATGTTGTTTCTTAAACACAAGGCAGTGTAGAAGGACATGATCTAACTCAGCTGCTCAAAGTTGGTGCCTCTGAACGTTCCTGGCTTCCAGTCTTAATGGCGGCGCTTTTATTCCTCATAATACCTGTTTCAAAGCTTCCCTGTCTTGATTTCTGTTTGGGTATTTAAACTTGCATCTTTCTTCCTAAATCAAACACAAGCCACCAGGTGAGACCTCCTCCTCCTGCCCACTTCATCCTTTCCTAAGACATACCTGCACCTCTGCTCATTCTTGCCTTTTCTCTCAAAGTAGAGGAGTTGCCTTCATCTCATATGTACTAGGGACTAGACAGCAAATAGAATTCATCCAGATGGTTTAAATGAGATTTTAAACAAAGGATCCAAGATTGAGGTGTGGACAGGGTTTTGAGAATCACAAGACATCAAAACATCCAGAGCTGGTGATACAAAAGTTGTCACCAGCCTAGGGCTGAAGACACAGGGAAGGAAAATTTTCACTAGAACCCCTAGGATCTGGAGCCATTGCAGGGGTTATGGTCACGGACTGACAGGGCTGCCACCAGAGGAGAGGACAGAGGTAGGTCTTGGGAGTGCTCCTGGCTGAGCCTGACTGGAAATGGTCATTCCAGGAGCCCACGTGTTACAGTCTGCAGGCGTCAGTCTTAAGAGACCCTGGGAAGAGCAGAGAGGGACAGAAATTGGATTTCGGGGAAAGGAGGATAAATGGAAATCAAACATTTAACAAGCTTAATTTATATGAAATTGATTGAACTCTGTAGGAAACTATTAGGAGATTTATTTATTCTCTGCTATCACTACCTTCAGTTACATTTTTACTGATCTTGGGCAAAGGTCACCCTTTCTCAACCACTTTGGGGCCTTAATTTAGCTTCATTTCCAGGTTTCAAAAGGTTCAATTCAATCTGAAACAAGATCAGTTTCTCAGGCAGTTTAAACAAGCTTCTTTCCCCTCATTGGCCACCAGAAGTGCTGTTCTGAACTAATGCAGGTCCTTTCCTCTATGTTCAATGTCACACCCTCTGACCCCCAGCTGGCTCTTTCTGTGGTGGAGCTGGGGTAAGGATGGGAGGTAGTCTGGGTAAAGGTCTTTTGACTTAGCAAGAACTTGTTCCTACTCCTCCCTTGACTGACAGATACCCTGTGTAAGCCACAGGTCCAAAGGTTGCTTCTTGTGCCGGGCACACTATTAGGTTCTTCTGAGACACTCCCATGGTGTTGAGGTAGTGTGTGTCAAGTAGTTAGAACTAGTTTCCTATATCTGCTGTGATGAATTACTACAAATTTAGTGACTTAAAAGCAACTTAAATTTATTCTGTTATCATTTTGAAGGTCGGAAGTCTAAAATCAAGGTGTCACCAGGGCTGCATTCCTCTGGGGGCTGCCTTTTCCAGTTTCCGAAGGCTACCTGCCTTCCTTGACTTGTGGCCCCTTCCTGTATCCCTCTGCATTACTCCGCGCTGAGTTCCTGTGACCAAAATATTTGCCTAGAACAACTTAGAGGAGGCAAATTTTATTTTGGCTTAGGGTTTCTGAGGTCTCAGTCCATGGTCAGCTGGCTCCATTTCTTTGCACCTGAGGTGAGGCATAACACTGTGGTGGAAGAATGCAACTCATTTCATGGCAGCTGGAAAGGAGGTCAAGAGGGAGAGAGAGTAAAAGAAGGAGGAAGTGGGAGAGGGAGAAGGAGAGGGAGATGGGGAGGGGGAGAGAGAGAGAGAGAGAGAGAGAGGAGAGAAAGGAGAGCAGGGGCAGACCCTTAGAAGTCTTACCAAGTGGATTACTACTACTAACCTTGGTCCTCTTGCCTCCTTTCAGAAAGATCCTTGTGAAGACATTGGGCCTACCCAGAGAATCCAGGATAATCTCTTCATCTCAGGACTCTTAACTTAATCACATCTGTGAAATCCCCTTTGCCATGACAGCTCAGATCCCAGGGATTAGGATGTAGGTATCTTTGAGGGTCATTATTCTGCTCCCCCAAAACTATGCTCCTAAATCAGAATTTGAGTCATTGTTTCATCCTCATGGCTCAGCACAAGGCTGAGTCCTTTAAGAGGACTTGCTGAACTGAAGGGAATTTACATAGCTCGAAACTTCTTTCTGAAGCACTGTTGTTGGCTCCAGGTGGCAGCCCTTGAAGCTCTCTCTACCACAGCTGAGTTTCTCTGGAAGACTGGGATGGAGTAGAACTGTTCCCCTTTGGGGTGGTGAGAAGGTGTCGCAGACTAACTCACCTCCTCTGTTTTAGCTCAGTGTCTTTTCTTAGGGCTAATCACCCTCATTAAGATCCACAGCACGTTTCCAGTGTATTAAAAATATATTTGGTTTTATGCCGTGCATGTCTTCAAAAACAGAAGAAACCCACGCTGAACAACTCTGAACCAATAATATGGGTTTACATTCACACAGTTTGCAGGAAATAGAGTTCCAAGGAGTTCAGGCTGACTTATCCAGCCCTGGAGAATAGACACATTCCAGAAATATCCCCCCTCTGCTAGCCCTCCTCCTGGCTCTCCAAATTGCCTCAGCATCTATTTACAACTCAGGGCTGGCTTTGCCTGTTGATTTCTCTCGAGAGTTGGTGAGGCCGGGACAGGTGTCATTTGCTGGTGTGGGCAGAGGGTGGACGCCTTTCTCTGTCCAGCAAGGTCCTTCTGGATCTTATGTACTGGATTTTTGGGTCCAGTCTTCCTTGATGAAATGCTGAAATGGAAACTGCATTTAGCAATTGGGGGTGATTAATGTTCATGGCAATATTTGCATGCAATTCCAAATTAATGGTTTAAAAAAGATTTACATACTAGCTAAATATTTCGACAGAGAAGTGAAAGGAACTGTGAAGACCACTCCATCTGGCCCCCCTAGTTTATTGCCTGAATATTTACGCTGCTGCTTTGGAAATTTCAATGATTTGAGAGTTAATGTACAGAAAAAGATTCTGTCATTTTGGCCAGAATGAGAAGCAACATTTTGTTCTGTGAGTTGAGGACAGGGAAATACACCACAAGCACCTACAACCCCTGGGAGAGTCCCTCTTTTCCTTTCACCCACTGTAGTAATGTCACCCCAGTGACTTCAGGGAAGGTTTTCTGCAAAGGGGCAGTTTTGAGTTGACTTGGGAATGTGTAAAAGATTGCAGAAACTGGTTTGGTTTATTTCCAAGCATGAAGAGCCAGTTGAAGCTGCCCTGGTATATGCTGCCAGTTTTCACCTGGGTCCCTGTGCTTGGTCTCCCTCCTAGTCAGCTCCTCCTTCCAGATCTCAGCTCAAACCCCAGCTCCTATGACCCTCCCCTGATGTCCACTGGTCAAGAGGGAGATTCCTTTTTGCACTAGATACATAGGTCTGCAAACTTTCACCTGCTTTGTAAAATCCCAATTCTGAAAAATGGAAGACTTTTCCTTTTTGGTGCTAAAATTCATTTAGTGACAAATCCCTCCAGAACTGGCACGTGGCTGTTGCCTGTCTTTATGTCATTTCACTCTTCCTAAGTGTTGCTGTGTGAAAATGCCTGAGATTGATTATGAGTGACATCCCAGGCCCTTCTAAAATTTGATAAATTCAGGTATTTCAAACCTCATCTGGCCCAACGTTCTGATGAAAGGACTGTGGGCCTGTGTCTCCCTTGCTTCAGTTGTCAGGAGCATTCCTATTTTGTTGACAGGTCTGTGTCCTCAGGAGTTTGCATTTTCATCTTTATGTACCACAAGCCTCAAATAGGTCATGCCCTTAAGCATGATAATCCTGGTTGACAGATTATTATTTGGAGCTATTCACTAAGGGTTTCCTTCTTTTACTTGTGTATACAACAGTCATTGCTCAGGGGAGAGTGACAGGGCAGAAGAGTAGGGGCTGCCTTCGACCTGGAAATGCCCCATGGCTGGGCCAGGTGGATGTGGGATGTAGGTGCTTGAGTCCTGGTCCCAGAGAAGAGCAGTGACTCTACAGTAGATGGGAGTGTGGATTAATAAACCCCGAGGACAAGCTGTTCCCTATTCCCCTATGCCCCAGACTCAGGATCCCCCGAGTCCTCTGAAACTGACCTATAGTGAGGGCAGGACACCACGAATTTACTGATATCAATTTTCCGCTGCATGATGAAATGGGTACATTTCCTTACAAAAAAATAAAGAAAATCTCCGTGCACATCTTACTTTATGAATAAAAGCTGTATTTGCTGAATAAATGAGTAAAATGAGGATCTCATTTATTTCTAAACCCCAAGGAGTCTTATTCTCCTGCTTACCTTATGGTGGTTTATTTTGACATTATATGTACCATCTAAGGGTCCTTGGCACTTCCTGACTTGTTTAAGCTAGGCATGGGACAATAAATGAGATGGGTACCCCGTACCTGATCTGAAGTTGCACTCCAACTCTGTGTGTGGGAAGGAAAATGCCTTGAAGCACTTGCTTAAAGCTTATATTGGTGGACAGATCTCTAGAATATTACAGGAGAGTTCCAGAGAGCTAGCCAAACCAAACCAAACCAAACCAAACCAAACCAAACCAAACCAAACCAAACCAAACCACCTCACCATTCCCTCCCATCCAAGGTTGTGGGGTTTTGGGGATGCAGGATAATCAATACCCCACTAGGTGGCACTGCTGATCCATACTTGGGGGTACCCAGAACCTTTCTCTATGGTAACAGTTTTATGAATTGATGGGGAGACTGGTCTTGTCCTGTGTGTGTATGTGTGTGTGTGTGTGTGTAAGAAGGAGTTTTTGGAATGTTCAGGGAAATCTGCTCTGTGCAGCAGGGACTGTTGATTTGCAGCTGTCAAAGAGATAGAGAATCAAGGAAACATTATCATACTGTGCAAAGCAATAAGGAACAGGAGAGCAGAGAAATCACTCTTCCTAGGATGCAGTAATAAACTACCTTGGCCTGGTGGTTCCAACTGCAGTGTTCTCTGATGTATGCAACTAGGAAGCAGGGATCCAAGGCATGCTGGGAGCTTGGGGTTGGGCTGCAGTCTGGATTTGATTTTGTGCAGGATGTCACCATAGGAGCTCAGCCTGGAGGGCGGTGGGTTTGTTGGAATCGTGGGGGTTCTAGGGACATAATGCTGGAAAATATTACATATGCCAGACATCCAGTTCTGTGCATTACTGTATGTCTAGACATTTATGGTTGCTCTTTCCTGGAAGTGGGTATACCACATTCTCAGTGTAAAACATGTTTCCAGAATGTGATGTGCTAACCATGGCTATCTCTCTTAGCCTCATCAAAAACTCAGCTCCCTGATGGTTTTGTGGCTCATATGATTTCCCCTAGGGCTCTGGGCACTCTAGATTCCCTCTGATGCTGCCTGGCTTTTTGAATGCTGGACCCAGACAGAGGGCATTTCCTTTACCTGCAGGAATTCTGAGGTGCCTTGCTGTGCTGGAGACAGGTGAAACCACCTACTCAGTGGAGTGAATCCCATTTCTCAGCTGCAAGGGAACCTTCCAGAAGTACCTTTAGTGTGGGTCATAACTGGAACCCTGGGTTCCAGGCCAGAATCCACCTAGAGATCTTGTCTTAGTTTAGAATTTGTGCTGTTCACTTTTCAGGAATCCTAGGCTATTCAGTGGAGCCAAATCTTTCTTTAATTTTAGTTTTCATGGAGAGAAAGGGGACAGAGAAGAGAATAAAAAGGGAATCTGGGCACTATTGTTGCAGAGCTCTGTAGCAATATGCCTCTGATTGGAGTTTGACCTGGAGAGCCCTCTTAAATACTTCCTATAAAATTTGAAAAATTGAAAATGTATTGAAATAACATCAAACTTACAGAAAAATTACAAATGGTACAAAGAGTTGTCATACATCTTTCACACATTGTCCCCACTTTTTTTCCTGCCATCAATATATATATACAGATATGTAATTTCCTCCTAATATTTCTGAGAACAAGTTACAGATATCTCTTTACCTTTAAATATTTCATTCAGAATTTCTGGAACATGAGAAAATCTCTCACTTAACCACAGGACAATGATCAAAATCAGGAAATTAATACTCATACAATATCATTGCCCAGTCAATGAACTTTATTCAAATTTTGTCGATTGTTTCACCAGCATCTTTTGTCTTTTGTAGCATAAGGAAAAGATTTTCATGGTCTGGGAGCCAATCCAGAATCACACATTGCATTTAGTTGTCATGCATATTTGTATCTTTAAAAAAATCATTTAAAATGTTTTTTACTTGACAGTGGTCTTTTATTTTTGCTCCTGTTCTTGCCAGTGTGGGTCAGTGGCTTACAGTTGAAATCATTTCCCCTCCTGGGAATCCTGATTGTTTTGCTCTAGCACTGAGATACACCCCCAGCCCCATGATTGCTTCTTAAATGAGTAGTAGAGGCTACTACTTATGGGAAAAAAAACACAAACCCGACATGCCTGGATTCAACTCCCACACCCGCTCCTCCCCCTAACGATGTGACCTGGGGAACATTGTTTCACTGCTTTAAGCAGCAATGTTCTCCATAAAGTACAGCTCACACGGGGTTTCTGAAAGTCAGTCTCAGGATAAGTGAGATAATATTCAAAAAGACTTATCCACCAAAGGGCCTGGTCAATGAAGCTATGTGTGAAGTTTTCCCCACTCACGGTGGGAATTATTTCATATAAAATATTCAAAATATTCTTGTTTTTGTAGATTTGAACCACAGAGTAGTTTAAGTAAAAAAAAAAAAAAAAAAAAAAAAAAAAAAAAACAAAAACCAAAAAACAAAAAACCAACATTTTTGGTACTAAGACTGAACCAAGGGTGCTTTACCACTGAGCTACATGCCCAACCCTTTCTTCAAAAATTCTGAGATAGGGTCTCACTAAGTCGCTGAGGCTGGCCTCAAACTTGGGCTCCTCCTGCCTCAGCCTCCAGAGTCACTGGGATTATAGGAGTGCACCACTATGACTGCTAATTTAAGTAAAAATTTAAAGACAGTTCATGACCTCATTTTTTTCAGATATTGTAAATACCCAAGAGGTCTCTATAGCTTTTTTTAAAAATTAGAATCTTTATTTTGAGATAGTTGTGGGTTCACATGCAGTTGTACCACATAAGACTGAGATCTCATGTACTGTTGATTCATATTTCCTCAATAGTAACTTCTTGCAAAACTATAGTCTAATATCACAACTTGGATATTGACACCGATACATTCAAGAAACAGAACATTTCCATTCCAAAAGGAGATCTCCTATTGATTTATAGCCACCCTTTCCTCATCCTTCCCAAACTATTCCTCAGTCCCAGGAAACCACGAATCTGTTCTCCATTGCTATAATTTTGTCAAACAAAACTATTATGTAAGTGAACTAGCAAAGTGGCTTCTTCCACCTCAGCAGTCTTCTCTAGAGACTTGTGTTGTATGTATAAATAGTTTGTTCTCTTAAAAACTTATTGCTGAGTAATATTCTCTTGCATGGTTGTACTATGGGGTTTCTTTTACTTGAGTTCAGTTTACTTGATTACACATAAAGATGCACAAACTTCCCCAGCTCAGAAAGGAGTTAGACAGGTCTGTTCCCACCAAAAGTGCAATACCTGAGAAAGAAAATCCTTTTTGAGAAATTTCTTTGTAGTAATTAGAGATTGGAAATTTCAATATTTTAATAATTTCAAATAATAAGATAATTGAGGGGTTGGGGTTGTGGTAGAACACTTGCCTGGCACGCATGAAGCACTGGGTTTGATTCTCAGCACCACATATAAATAAAATAAAATAAAATAAAATAAAAAAAGGTCCATTGACAACTAAGAAATATTAAAAAAAGGCAATTGAGAATAAAAATCCTCAAGGAAACACAATTATTGAAAGATGAAAATTTCCTAATGATCATTGAGACATCATCCTAGAGTGGCATCTCTAACACTCTATCAAGAGGATGCAGAATTTTTTTTTTAATTCTTGATTTTTTAAAATTAAGAAAAACAGAAACAAATACTTAGTTGATAAATTCCATAATATGTCTGGAGTTTTACCCATTTTCTTTCCATTTATCTCTTGCATTACTTTTGTTTAGGAAGGTTGAACTAAGAGACACTGTCGGTCCCAAATGTTAGCAGTATAAAGAAAGCTGTGAAGGACATAATGATGATATTGAAAAATCCAAGTTATGCCATGGCAGGACATTTACCTTTTTGGTGAATAAATTAAATATTTGGAAGTAGACATTTGACTCTTCCTTCCACACCCCTAGAAAGTGCATATTTGAGTTGACCCCCCCCCCACCTATACGTTTTTTTTTTTTTTTCCACCCATACTTTTTTAAAAAATAAAAATGTGTTTTCATTAGGAAATTGGGGATCACTTTATATTTGACTGTCAGGGAAGTCTTCTTATTTTTCCTGCTCTAGGATAAGAATTTAACTACTTCTATGGCCATTTAACTTCCAACACAGCAGAGACAGCATGAAACAGAAGTAAGGGCGGAAACAGGGCAGTGGGTTGGGAGCTGTTTTGCATCTGAATTTTCTGGAACAGCTTTAGTCTGCAGTTTTTAGGATGCCCTGAGTTGATCGGCATGAAGGTAATTTCACTCTAGATTACTACACATTCAAAACCTCAGGCATATTTAAGAGGGACTTATTTTTTCTCATTAGAATTTTGACGGTTATAATTTATTTTCTCTATTAGTATTCACTCCAGGGTGTTCTGATACCTGCTACTCCAACCTGGGAAGGACCAGAGGCACTGCCTGGCTTTGCCACTAATTGAATTAGTGGCCGTGGGAAACTGACCATCTTTCTGATCATCAATTTTTCTCATAAGAAAGAAGGTAATGCCTCATTTTAAGATAAGTGAGTTGATACACGTGTGACGGTGTGTCCTGGGGTTGTTGCTTGTTCTCTGCTCACAGGACCTCTGGACCTCATCCTAGGCTGCTGCCCAGTTCTCCTTCCTGTTGAGCAAGTTCAAGGGCAGGTGGAGAGAGTTTGTGTTCCATACTCTTTCAACTCTTTCTCAGCTCTCATCAGTGTGTGTGTGTGTGTGTGTGTGTGTGTGTGCAGAATCCTTCCCTTTGAACTCAGCCTTCTCTACAGACTGTCATACTCCTAGGGTGAAAGTGGGAACCCAGGGATGGTTTGGGCAGCTTCTAGCTGTATCTCTCAGCCATCCGGTTCATCTGGGCTTTCCCCCGGCTCTGACGTCACACTTGGCCTAGTGGGGAGCCTGAGCGCAGCACAAGATCTATACTTGCCTGAATTCCAAATGTGAGACAGGCCCAAGTCTTTCTCCACAGGGCGCTCAGATTCTGAACCAGCTGAGGTAGAGTTGGTGTCCCTGCATTAAACCTCTAGCATTCAGTGACAGTTCCAGGCTGGCCTCTAGGGGGTAGTATTGCCTAACTTGTAATTCCTGCTACTCGGGTGTGGCCCAACCTAAAGCCCATCACTCCGCTGCACGTGGTCAGTCTTCAACAAATCAACAAATTGTAGCAGCCACAGGATGACAACTGTGATCTCAGCTGCTACAACTGCCTGGTGACTTTTCCCCTTCTATTGCAACTCCAGATCAGACTTGCCTTCCTGTCTGAGTCAGGGGAACTTTTCCGTAGGGAACTTCTTGGCGTCTGAAAATCTTGCTTGACATTTGGTGTGTTCTGATTTTCATTGCACTTTTTGTTTATTTATCATAATATGTCTTTATATCTAGTTTTCAGTTTCTGGAGAAAAGGGATGGGTTTTCTTCTTTGATTTATCACCGTCTCTGCTAATGAATGCTCCACCCTTTCAAACAGCAGTTAGCTGGGAACTAGTTACAGAACAGGGTCTCAGTGTGTGCTTGCTGACCACAGGGTGACAGGGGTAGGTAAGGATGTAGAAATGTGAGTGAGATCCAGGGATTTCTCTGTTCCTAGGTATTTCAGGATATACCCACATATTCCTAAACCCATGGCAGGACTATATTCCCAAGGGCCCCTTTGTTATGACTAATTCCCCCACTTAATAAAGTTATTTCCTTATCTGTAGATAAAATAATAGAGATCATAGTAATTAGTATTTGCCTCATTGCCCACAATATTTGAAAAGTCCATATTCTCCCTGTGACCTCTTAAAGGGCTGAAGGATTAAAAGAATAGTCAGACATAACAATTAGGAATTTGAAGACCCAAGAGGCAATCTGTATCCTTTAGAGAACCTCTTGCTTTAGAAATGACCAGGATGATGGGGGTAATGGCTGTGAACACAGCATGGTTCTAAGAAATGCCTGCTGGGGTTTTTCTGTGTCACTAATGGTGCCTGGTGCCCTGAGGGACCTGTGCAGCTGCTAAGGAGAACAGGCTGGGTGAGGATGCTGGGGGCAGCATTTGCCTATCCATCTCTGAGCTTTTGGTCACGGTTTCTGCCCTTGCATTTATGCACCAACTTGAGATTTTCAAACAGTATCACATTTCTCTTCCATTAGATGTCACATAGTGTATTGTGGCAGCCAGAGCGTCTGACAAGGGAGACTTTCCCAGAGTCACAGGGCTTATTCATGGAAGAATTGGGACTAAAATGTGTCTTGGGACACTTTTTTCTATGTTTCACTGCCTACTCAGAAATGTTGCCTCTCTGCAGGGCAGAAGGACAGAGGGAATGAGAGTGTCTTGGGTACCCCAGCAGAGGCTTGCCTTGTTCTTGTGAGCTTGTCATTCAAAGAGGTGTCTGGTCACATGATCATGTCATGGCTTCTGACTGGCTTCATTACTCAAAGTGTAGGCCATGGGCCAGAAACCAGTATATTGGAGATTCAGAATCACAGCCCTGTCCCAGGTCTGCCTCACATTGCCTGGTCTGGAGTTTACCGTGCTTCCTTGTTGCAGATCTTGCCATTCTACCATAAGACCTGTGTGGTGGGGGCTGGCCTTGTTGAATGAACTGTCCCAAAGTGTGCATGTCAGTGCAGGGAGAGGCCATCATATCCCAGGTGGGCAGCCCCATGCTGAGCTCAGGGATCAGACGTGCTGCCCAATGAACCTTGCAAAGCTCTCCTTAAGACTTACAGGGAAGACTTCAGGCCAGATGCAAGGCACTAAAACTCCACAGCTTGGAAAGCAGTATGTCTGTCTGTTGCCTCTGCCCCATATACCAGGCCGCCTTCCACCCTTTATTCTTCAGTTAAGCCTGTCCTCTTTGTGGACAATCTTCCAGAGTGCTGAACAAGTCACTCAGCTGAAAATCTAAGCATTTCCCTTCATGCAAAGAGAAAGAAGCCTCATGTTATTAGCAGCATAAATCCAAGAGCATTTTCATCTTCAGACTTAACTCCTCAGCATCAAAGGTCTTAGCATTCATAACAATGCTCTCCAGATTTGCCAGGAGCCCTGGACCATAGGGAGGACATTCTCCTGCAGACACATGCATGCCCAACGAATGGGAGGTGTGGTCTTAGAGGGAATGCTTGGACTTAAGTGAATTCAGCTTGAGTGCAAAGTTCATATCCAAGAACTAGTTCATTAACCCAACTTCTTTAAGAGAGAAGGGCCACTGAATGTTCTTCATGTTAACTGGAATTGTGTTTCAGGCCTCTGCTGAGCAGTGAAAGGAGGAGGTTGAGGATTCTAAATCCTCCTTGGAGTGGAAGAGTTGTGCTTGGCTGTGACTCGCAGGGTCTCTCTAGGTTAGTTGGCTCTTGACAGCAGCCCCGCTGGTGAACTGCATTCTTTACCTCTGTCTGGACAACCAGGGGAACTTCTAAAATATGGATGGATGCTCAGCTTCTGTGCTGATTTTATCTGTCTGAGTTGAGCCCAGATGGAGAGATGTATCCCCAGCACAGAGCTTTTTTTTTTTTTTTTAATGGATCATTGGTTGATGACTGAAATTAAAAAGGCAACTTTGAAAAAAAAAAAAAGTCACATTCTGAGCCTTGGAGAGGAGATCCTGATCAAATGGAGTAAGGGTCACCCCTGGGTTCTGAATATTTTTAAACCTGCCCCAGATGTTTCTGGTGATCATTCTGGGGTGGGAACTACTGCTTTAGGTGATGTTTGCACTTTTTAGCTAATGCTCACATTTTCCAAAGTGTCTGCTTAATATTAAACCACGGTTTTCATTCCTGGCTGCACATTATGATCACTGGGGGAGATTTAAAAAAAATACTGTTACCTGGGCCCCATCCCAGACCAATTAAATCAGAGTCTCTGGGGTGAGGGGTTTCAACACTAATATGTTTTAAAAGCTCCCTAGTTGAATCTAATGTGCAACTAGGGTTGAGAACCTTTATGTTAAACCTTGGAAGAACAAATAGAATTTACTCCTGAGCTGCAATTGGAACCTGCATTTGATTATTTTCTGCTTTTCCCCCATTGGACTAATTTGTTATTAAAAATGTAAATTATCCAACATGGCCTGATCGGTATAAGTCACATTGGGTCTGTCCCTTCCTTTGATTGAACACTAGACTTCCATAACTGGTTGAATACAGTTCTAGCATTTAATTTCCCACTTTTCTTTTTGGCAGCTGAACCAATCTGTTAGTTCATGAGCTTCAGGGAACAATGGAACCTTTAGGTCTTTTTCACATATGTTGGCAGGGATGTGGTGTCTGCTGGCAGCTGTTTTCACTGGTCATCATTTCGGTGACTGTGGCCAGGGATGGAATGGACCTGCGTCTTGGAGAGGTGGTAGGTTGACCCCTTAGTGCAGGTGAGTAGCCAAAAATATGCCTGTCCCACAGGGCATCCTTGGCCAGCACAGTCAGTTGGATTTCAATCCCACACCCTCTACCTATGTGCCTCTGTGTACGGCAGTGAGTGTGCAACCCCAAGTGGTAGGACTGAGGAGTGAGGCCCACCAGAGCCACATGGATGGGCATGGTAGAGAGTGGTTCCCCAAGGGGAATTGAGCTGCTGTCTCCTAAAAATGGGGAAATGGATATTGGGTAGGCAAAACCATTGCTACCTTTACACCTGGGCAAGACAGGTCTGTTCTCTGGTCTTTCTTCAGCCAAGCCTTTCCCCACAGGGTTGGGCCAAAGACTGTGCCCATCCGATCCTGGGCTGTACCACCCTGTTCCTGAAATCCCAGACCCCAGCCCTCCTTCAGGGGCCTCATGGGTTTTCTCTCTGAGCATGAGACTTGAGGGAAGAGGGTACCCCAGGGTGTGCACCGTTGGCCTGTGGATGATCAAGGGGTGACTATTGATAGAAGGTGTGGACAAAACTTGGATACATGGGTTGGAGTGTCTACATGCATGCATGTACAAGGTATAGCTGGTGTGTTAAGATCAGACCTAGGCTAGGTGCTGATGGCCAGGGGCTGATGTCTAGGGGCCAGGTATCTACTGTCCCCAAGCTGCCACATGCCAATAGAGAATTAATGAGTCTGAGGATTTGGAGGTCAATCCTGGCTTTCCAGGTCTGTGTGAAGGTGTTTGTCAAGGCATGAGGCTAAAATATGCTATTTAATTGTTCAATGGTTAGATTTCTAACTCTTAAATATCTAAAGAAATGGTAGGAGAGTCTTTATTTGGTCTCTTGGTTCAGGGATGGTCTTAGGCAAAACAAACAGCATAAAGATATAATAGATTGCCACAGAATGAATGGCTTAAACAACAAACGTTTGTTTTCCCAGTTCTGGAGGCTGGAAAGTATGAGACAGGGGATGATGTCTGCTGAGGGCCCACTTCCTGGTTTGCAAATGGCCGTTTTCTCTTTGTATCCTCACGTGAGACGAACAGAGGAAGAAGCAGAACATTCTCTCACCTCTCTCCTTTTAAGGGCACTTATTCCAGTCATGAGCTTCCTGCCATCATGACGAAATAACCTCCAAAAGACCCCCACCTTCTAATTCTGTCCCACTTCAACACTTGAGTTTTAGAGGGACAAACAGAAAGAAACCCAGAAACAACTCCAGGAGAAAACATCTTGAGCTGAAGGACAGCCTGAGATCAAGGTGGAGATGAGGAATCATCTAGATGATGGGTAAGGCAGGCTGCTATTTATTAAAACCTCCTGGAAAGAACCTTGGCAATGGATCCTGCCAGAAACCTGTAGTTTCCTAGAATTCTCACTGATCGACAGGCCTCCAAAGGACCATGGAGTTGGCCAAATGTTCCCTTCTAACGTCAACGCTCCGACCTCACTCCATTGAAGAATCATAGCATTAAAAGATTTTAAACCCTGACCTTCCTCTCGGCTGGCAGCTGTGGGATTTCTGCTGGGAGGAGATACGCCTGGATGCTGCATAGTAGGGATGGAGAAAAATATCTCTCACTCTGAACCACATTTCTCAATGAAATAATTTTCCTAGGTTTATTTCCAGTTAAGATTGAATTCAGAATCACTTCTCTTTCCTTCATTCTAATGGGGGCTCAAAGTATAGGAAATTAGGACAAAGCACACATAACAAGGAATCCAGAAGGGTTGTTTTGTTTTGTTTTAAAGAGATGCTTCCACCACGGAGATAGATCAGCCAAAGGTATCTTTTTTAAAAAAAATTTTTTTTATTGTAAACAAATGGGATACATGTTGTTTCTCTGTTTGTACATGGAGTAAAGGCATACCATTTGTGTAATCATAAATTTACATAGGGTAATGTTGTTTGATTCATTCTGTTATTTTTTCCCTTCCCCCCACCCCTCCCACCCCTCTTTTCCCTCTATACAGTCCTTTCTTCCTCCATTCTTGTCCCCCTCTCTAACTCTCACTCTAACCCAAACACTAACCCCTCCCACCCCCCATTATTTGTCATCATCCACTTATCAGCAAGATCATTCGTCCTTTGGTTTTTTGAGACTGGCTTATCTCACTTAGCATGATATTCTCCAATTTCATCCATTTGTCTGCAAATGCCATAATTTTATC
This sequence comes from Sciurus carolinensis, assembly GCF_902686445.1. Classification (NCBI taxonomy): domain Eukaryota; kingdom Metazoa; phylum Chordata; class Mammalia; order Rodentia; family Sciuridae; genus Sciurus; species Sciurus carolinensis. Next base: position 58,686,844 of record NC_062214.1, on the reverse strand, counting down.
ATTCTTTATGGCTGAGTAATATTCCATTATATATATATACAACAGTTTCTTTATCCATTCATCAATTGAAGGGCATCTAGGTTGGTTCCACAATCTGTTTATTGTGAATTGAGCAGCTATGAACATTGATGAGCCAAAGGTATCTTAAGTAATGCAAGCATCAGGAGAGAACTGCATGGAGAGGTTTACATGGACATGGTTTGAAGGGAAACCTTCCTGTTCCCAATGAACTAAAATGGGTCTGGCTATGGGCTTGTGGATAAAACCTGCAGGTTGATGATCAGTAATCACTTCAGGGACAAATGACAAGAAAGGAAATGTACACAGTATGATGATAATGGGGTGGTTATTATTTACATGTGGACTTCTCCTTCCTTTACATGTGGAAGTGAGGCTAAATTATAGACGTTTTAAGAGTAGATCAGATGTTATCACCATAGTTCCAACTGAGACTGACCAGATCATACCTGTTCTAATAGAACTCTGCCCATAAAATTTGGAATCCTTGGTCAGCCCTCCCCCCACACTGCCGGCATTAGGGAATAGTTTCTCCGCATCGACATTCTCTTGGTGGCGTGTCCTTTCTCAGTTCTGACAGGCTGATTCTGATTTCTCCAATGTTAGGTTAAGATCCTTGAGACTGGGAGCATGTCACCCACCCTTTCTGCAAGAGTAAGTTGCTATCTGCTGAGAATGTGGCAGACTCTGGATGGAGGTGAAATCCTAGCAAGAGATCAAGAGCCTGGAGACTAGGGATGTGGATCAGCATATCTGGGTTATGTTGCTCAACCAGGCTCCTAGGAGAAAGTGCCAGAGTGGAACCAGCCCACATGAAGTTTCTTCTATAGGGCTGTGTATTGTGTACGAGGGATGTCACAAACTGCCTCAAATTTAGTGACTTAACACAAGAGAAATTTATTCTTGTATAGTCTGGAGGCCAGAAATGAGAAATTGAGGTTGACAGAGCCACATTTCCTCTTCAGGCTCTGGAGGAGACTCTCCTTTGTCTCTTCTAGCTTCCTGTGGTTCCTGGATTCCGTGCTTTGCCTCCATCTTTACATGTCCTTCCTCTTTCTTGTGTCTCCTGGAGTGTCCTTTTTTTTCTTTTAAGGAAGCTCTTGCTGTATTCAGGGCCTATCCTAATCCAGTGTTATCTCATCTTGATCCTTACCTGAATTACATCTGCAAGGACTCTATTTCTGAATAAGGTTACATTTTGAGATTCCAGGTAGAAATCCATCTTTTGGGGACAGTTCTACCCATGACAGGATATAATGCACCTTTAGGAAGAACTTTGCTGCATGCTTTTAGGGATGGTCTCAGTCTCAGAGATGCTTTTACCTACTCCAGGGTTGGTACAGAGCGTGCATAGGAAGAAATGGAGGTGTTATCAGGCTGACATGTATTGACTACTGCCTACCTGCCAGGAGATTACAACATGTTTATGCCACTGGATCCTTAAAACAATGGTTTTCGAAGTAGCCTTTTGTTGCTGTGACCAAAATACATGACAAGAACAACTTGGAGCAGGAAAAATTTATTTTGGGATTATGGTTTCAGAGGTTCAGTCAAATGGTAGGTTAACTGCATTACACTGAGTCTGAGATGAGGCAGAACATCATGGCAGAAGAGTGTGGTCGAGGAAATCTTCCCAGCTCAGGGCATCCAGGAAACTGAGAGAAAGAGGGAGGTGACAGGGATAAAATATAAACCCCAAAGGCACACCCCCACTGACCTGCTTCCTCCAGCTATGCCCCCCTTGCCTATAGTTATCATCCAGTACAGTAGTCTTTTCAAATTATGAATCCATTAAATGTGTTAATCCACTGATGCGGTTACAGCCCTCATAATCTATTTCACCTCTGAATTTAGGTATATTGCTACATGAGCTTTTTGGAGGATACCTCATATCCAAACCTTTATATGGTAACCAGACAGGCTATATCAGCTTTTCCTGGGAATTTGTTAGAAATGCAAATTCTTAGGCCACCCCAGCACTGCTGAATCAGAAACTGTGGGGTTGGACCCAGCAATCTGTGTTTAGCCTTCCAGGTCATTCTGGGGCTTGCTTAAGGGTCAGAACCATTGCCTTAAACTACCCTTAATCCTTAGAATGAGCATTGTGTTATCATCACTGTTCTGAAGAAGAGCTCTTAGGAGGTGACATGTTCCGGTGCCCCAGAAAGTGGCACCTTCAAACCCACATCCACCTAAGCTGCAAAGTTCTCAGAGCTTTTACCACATCCATCCTGTATAGGAAAACAACTAGACTTTATTTCCAGCTTCTCCTAATACGCTGCTTCTTCCGGTAAGGTAGTCTGCTCCCTCTCTTTCTCCCCAGCTCCCCATCAAAGGTGACCCTCCCTGACCTGCTTTCTAAGCTTTGTGAACTAATTAGGGGTTTGAAAAACTGGTATCAAACGTGCCCAGTATCATTTTTATGGACCTTCGTGAATAAGAAAACAATGACAACAAGTCAATATTATGTGCAAATGGCAGTAAAATCCCACTAAATGGCTCCCTGGCTCTAATTTTGAAGAGTAAAAATCAATGAGAGTCCTGTTAGGACTGGTAATTTTAAAGGCAAAGGACCTGGCGCGTCCAGAGAGCCTGTTGAAAGATGGTGACTGTGTTTTACTGTTACTCACTCTGGAAAGAAGTTAACAAAAGTACTTAAGCCTTTAACCTTCTGTGCGTTAGCCATCAGGCTGTGCAGGGTAGCTTATTAGCATGTGGTGACCCTGCCTGTCTGGCTTCCACCCTCAGTGAGTTGCTCACATCCACAAGATGGCAGTAGCCACCAAAACATTGCAGTCTCTGCTGTTCTTTGATATGGAATCTCCAAATTAAAAAAAACCAAAAACCAAAAACCAAAAAACAAAACAAAACAAAACAGCAAAAAGCATATATGCAATCTAGAAAAAAGCATGGAATATCATCCTGCCTTTGTCTACTTCCAGAATTCCACATTGGAATCAATGAGAGCAAACAGCGTATGAAGGTCTTAGGGAAACAGCTCCCCAAATGTCAGTGGTTGACTCAATTGATCCATGTTTTACTTAGTGTTCCCCTCTCCACTTATTCTGAAAAATTTCAAAGCTGTAGAAGAGTCATGTCCTCTTCACTGGGATCCATCAAATTTTAACGCTGAACTGTTTATTCTCTCTCTCTCTTTCTCTCTCTCTCTCTGTCTCTTTTCCTTCTTCAAAGATTTGAAGACACGCTGTGGACACCCTGACACTTCACCTCTCAATGAACAAAGAGATTTGTCTACATCACTGTAACACATTATTGCACCCAAGAACTTCAAAGTCGATGGCATCGTATTAGCTAATACATGATCCATATTTAAATTGCCTTGTCATCCAGCAAACTTCTTGTGGATTTTCAATCCCCCTTTGCGGTTCCATTCGAGAACCTTACGCTGAGTGTACATGTCATCTCTCTTTCATCCCTTTTTTTCTGGAGCCGTCCTCTCTCTTCTTTGGTCTTTCAGGACTTCTTCATTTCTTCACCGGCCAGCTTGTTTGGTTTGTAGAATCCCCTGCACTCTGGATTCCCCTTACTGTTTCTGTGTGATCAGATTCAGGTTAAATATTTTAGCAAGAGTTCTGCCTGGGTGGTCTGGTGCCCTCCTTGCTATGTCACCTCAGGTAGCATGGATGACATGTAGTGCCATTACTGGTGATGCTAAACTTAAACACCTGGCTAAGGTACCAAACCTTAGGCAAAGCACTAGTTCTTATGTCTTGACTCTGGTGATCCAGAATGTTCTACTTAGTGCCTCTCCAGAATTTCTGGTCCATCCTATCCCTACAGTGACCAGGGTATATTCTGAAACTGTCAATCGGATCAGGCCACTCTTTTGCCTGGAACCCTCCTTTGGCTGCCCATGATGTCTGGAATAGCCTCTAGACTCCTTGCCACGACCTTTGCAGCCCTGCACAATCTGCCCCTGCCTACTTCTGACTTTGCTCACTAAACTCCTGCTGCCTTGCTGTCTTTTTGTGTTTCTGGAGACTCCAACCTGTGCAGTTTCAGTTCTCTCCATTCTCAGTGCTCTGGCATGACTGGTTTCTTCTAACTATTCAGACTTGGTACAGATGTCACAATTCCCTCCCTATCTTATTTTCTTGTTTTTTTTTCTTTCTATGAAGTGCCGATCACCAACTGAAATGATCTGTTATTCGTGTACTTACTAGTTTATTGCTTGCCCCACCCCATAGGCTCAGAAGGCTGATACCTGGCTTGTTTTTGTTTACTTCTGCATCACCACCCAGCATAAAGCCTGGTGCAAGTTAGCACTCAGGAAGTGTTTGTGAATGAATGAATGAGGTCAACTGGATGCCATATCAGGGCATTGTTTTAGATTCTGAGATGGTAAAATAAAGAGATATGGTGTCTGCTGTACATGTAATGAGACAGAGGTAAGGGCTGGGTGCTATGGCTTGTGGAGGAGAGGGAGGTTGATCATCTTCTGAGGAAGGGGAGTTTCCACCCAGGGTAGGTGTAGAGCTCATCTCATTTGTATGTCGTTGTGGCAGCACTGGAAAGACAGAAGACCCCAAACCCAGGTCTTGCTGTATGACATCAAACCAGGCAGTTAGCTTCCTGACTTCTCTTATTTGTAAAATAAAAGTTTTGAATTGGATAACTTTTAGGTATCTTTGATCCCAATATTATTTGAGACCAAGTCCTACTCTTGGTGGGCAGGTGGCCCTAGACACACCTCTTAATCTTCCGTGACTCACCTCATCTGTAAAACAGAACTAATAGCACCTGTCTCATGAAATTGCTGTGAGATGATGGTGAATGTGACCGATCTCTGCCAACAGGACAAACCCCTCTCCAGATGGAAGGGATTCGTCTATTCAGGGGCAGTTTTGTTCAAACGAAGGACTCACAAATTGCATATCTTCAGAGCTTGCTTTCTGAAGCTGCAAGAAAAACTAGGATTTTAGTCCAGACTGCTTCCCTGAAAGCCTTGGTGGTTTGAGATGAAGGGTCATTAAAAGACCAGATGGCAGAGAAACCTTTTAGATTACTGTGTCCAGAAGCTCCGTGGTTTAGTTAGAAGCCCCAGTGCTGCGGCAGTGCCCTGCAGAAATGAAGATCAATAATGCCATTTGCAATCGATGCTCCTGGTGCTCTTCACATCTGCAGCCCCTGCCTGTCTCTGGCACAGCTGCCCACCTGCTGCTTTGGAGACGAGGAGCAGAATCAAGGCCTGGACATGTCACTCATCACCATGACAACCTCAGTGTGTGTTCCCTTGCTGCCTATTAGATGCGGGGCAAGGGGATGTCAGGGCCTCTGCAAGGAGGCCAGAGAGCATGGCAGGGAGGTCAGAGGGCAAGCATAGGAGAGTCTGGGCGATGTGGCAACTTTGTCTTCCTTGTTTTCTCTTTTTTAAAAATTGAGATGTAATTCATATACCATAAAACCAACCCTTTAAAAGTATACAATTAAGCTGGGCACGGTGGGGCACGCCTGTAATCCCAGCAGTTTGGGAGGCTGAGACAGGAGCATCTCAAATTCAAAGCTAGTCTTAGCAACCCAGAGAGGCCCTAAGCAACTCAGCAAGACCCTGTCTCTAAGTAAAATACAAAAAAGGGGTGAGGATGTGGCTCAATGGTTAAGTGCCCCTGGGTTCAATCCCCAGTACCAAAAAAAAAAAAAAAAAAGTCTACAATTAAATGATTTTTAGTGTATTCCAAAGCTGTACAACCATTACCATGATCTAATCCCAGAACATTTTTATCATCTCAGATACCTATTCCCATCTACCTCTCCATGGATTTTTCTATTCTAAACACTTCACGTAAATGGAATCATATGACATATGACCTCTTCTTTTTCTTTTGTTTTGGGTGCTGGGGATTGAACCCAGGGTACTGTACCACTGAGTTAACAATTCTTTCGTTTTTCTGTACTGGGGATTGAACCCAGGGGTGCTCTCTGCTGAGCTATTTCCCCAGCCTTTTTTATCTTTCATTTTCACATAGGGTCTGGCCAAGTTACTGAGACTGGCCTTGAACTTGTGATCCTTCTGCCTCAGACTCCTGAGTAGCTGGGATTATAGTAGCTGGGTTAGATGGGTCACCACACCCATCTAACATTTATGATTGACTTCTTCCATTTAATATCATGTTTTCCAGGTCCATCCATGTTGTAGCATGTATCAGCACTTCATTCCTGGTCATGGAAGAATAATATGCCATGGTGTGGCTTTACCACATGTTTTCTTTTCTCTATTAATGAATACTTGACTTGGCTTTACTTTTTGGCTATTGTGAATACTGCTGCAGTTTGTGAGTGAAGCTGTTTTCATTTCCCTTGGGTATATATATCTAGGAGTGGAATTATTGGGGTCTTCTTTTTTAACCTCTGCCATTCCATAGTATCCTTAGCTGGTAGCACAGGTATGTAAAGGGTGTGTGGGATAAGGAAGGCATTCAGCTCCTCTGTTCTGCAAGAGTCCTGTTTTAATGACTAATAAGTCCTGGATGCATAGATGAGCTAGATAGTCAGAAAAAAACAAAACAAAACAAAACAAAAACAAAAAAAACACTTCCTGCTTTCCATTGGCACACAGCTAGCTAGCTAGATTTTCCAGTCTCCCCTGTAGTTAGATTCTTCCATCAGACTATGTTTCAGTTAATGAAATGTGATGAACAACTATTCACAGGCCTGTCCATAAACCCCCCATTTCTAGCTCTCTCTACCTTCTCTTCTGTGTCCTATGAGGATTCACAGAGGGTACAGGGATGATTCTGTCCTAGGGGGCACCAAGCCACCCCATGGAAAGCACTCACATCCCTGAATAGCTATATGGAGCAGGGCCCCTCTGCCAGCCAAATTAATGGGTGTGATGTGAACAAGAAATAAACCTTTATTACCTGAAGTCATTAAGATATTGGTGTTGTGCATTTCCTGTTAATCCATCCTGACTGGTACAGTTTCTTTTGTAGGAATGGCTGTTCATTTTTTCTGCAGAGCTTCTGGCCTTGCCTCCAGCTGCCACTACATGGTAACTCCATGGCTGTTTTGCAAATTCTTCCCTGCATTAGGTGTTTTCTGCTAAGGCGATTTGTCATTGTGTTTGCCTGGAATTGATGGGTTCCCAGGGTTTGGAGACTTTGGTTTTATTTTATTTTATTTTTTTTGGGGGTGCTGGGGATCGAACCCAGGGCCTTGTGCTTACAAGGCAAGCACTCTACCGACTGAGCTATCTCCCCAGCCCCGAGACTTTGGTTTTAAAACTTGGATGCTCCAAGGTAGACCAGATGGTTGGTCATCTGATTTTTCTCACCTAGTTTCTGCCCTGGGACTTAGCTGAATGCCACTCTCCTTGGTTCAGCAGGAAAGAATGCCATGTGTAGTGTGTAAAGTCTGGGAGAACTGAGGCATGTGTAGAAAGCATTAATCATCTTTGGATCAGATTTTAGGATCCTGTCTATATTCTCCTGGTGTTGGGATTAGCTCTTCTCAGTTTGTACTGGGATAGGGAAATGGCGTTTGTGTATCCTTAGCCAAGGCTCCCATGAGGGTGATACTGACATAGTGGTGACCCCTTGGATTCCAAGTGAAGCTTGTGACAAGGATGGAAGAGGTCAACTGAGATTTGGAAAATGAATAAAAAAATATAGGATGGGAAGAAAAAAGTGAATGATGGTGTCGTGCTAAAGAGTTAGAGGAGAAGAGAAGGTAGAATTGAATGGAGATGGAGGAGGACTCCATCTCCAGGGCTCCAGGAAACAGTCCTGGAGATGGAGTGATTCCAGTCCTGCAAACATATCTTATCTGCCTTGGGATTCCTCTTGGTACATCCTGTGGACCTGGGGCTATGCTCTATCATGTTTCATGTATTTTGTGACTTTTGCTTTGTTCTGTTATGACTTTTGGGTTCCATTTTGTTTCCAGTGCCTAAGGTCTTCCAATGACTATTCTCCCAACAAGGGCCAGAGAGGACCCTGGTCTTGCTCCTTGAGTAAGTAGGACTCATAATTTCATTCCATGATTAGAGTTCTTTGTGAAGGCTAACATGGCAGACTTGATCCTTGGATGTGTAGTATGAAATGCTGCATTCCTAGTCTCTTGCCCCATCCAAAATCCAGGCTACCTTCTCACTAGTTCTACTTTTGGTCTTGAGTGGAGGTTCAGAGAAGAGGGTGGACCAACACTGTCCATCACCACCATCTGAGAGCAATCTCAAGCTCTTTTGTCTACAAGTCAATCATACCCTCTTTAGGAATGAAGGCTAGCTTCTTTATTTGGCTATATTTTAAACCAGCAAATAAAAGAATTAAAGGACTCATTAAGGTTCTCCAGTGATGAAGACAAGCTCTTTCTCTGGCTTTTCACCATGAACAATGAATTGAGTCAGATGTTAGGCTTGAGCTTCTTTCTCTAAGTGCTGGAGAGTGTCTTTTGGATCATAAAAAATATATGAATGAAACATGCCATTTCTCTTCAATCAAATCAGTACAAAGGATAAAACAGGGGAGAGGCAATAGTCATGATGGAGGACTTGCTGAGTTCTCTGCAGCTGGGTCTTTCTAAGGTTGTTTCCATCACAGCTGGCCTGGAAAGCCATTGCAGCTGGTGACACATGCAGGGGCTCTCCTGGGAGACACACTGCCTTCTCCGTGGTGTCAGCTGGTGGGAAAGGCATCAGATAGGTATGTCTGGGATGGAGAAGCACTATTAGCATTGATTACTGCTGTGTATGTGCCAGGAACTGTGCCAAGCATTGCAAATGCCTTATTTCATTTTAGTTCTCCTGGAAATCCTGTAGGACATTTTACAAATGAGGAAACAGAAATGCAGAAAATTAAGTATCTTGCCTGAAAGAATGGACTTGGGATTAAATTCATTGTCTCTGGTTTCACATGACAGCTTTGGAATTTTCAACTGCTACCCTTTTCTGCCACTCAGCTGTGGGAGGGATACTTTCTAGAAGCTGTCCAATACAGAAGACCAAAGCTGGATTTGTTTTGGGAAGGGACAGAGGTAAGAAAAACAACTGAGCTGGTGGGATTTGCCTCAGTGGTGGATAGGTCTGGTCCTGAGCACTCATTGCTTTGGAATCACTGACAAAGTAAAGGAAACAGACCTGTAGTGGGGGAGACTGGAACTGGTATCAGAGCACCAGTCAGGAGGGCTCAGAACTGGGCTTCCTTCCCAGTGGGGAATGGGAATGTTAACCAGGGAACTGAGATAGAAGCTTGAGTGAATAGACTTGTCAATAGGGCGGGGCTTGTTAAAACTGAGACTCTGGGTTCCATGAGAGGCCAGGGAGCAACTTTGATGCCCAGACATTGGGTCTCCAGCTGTATGACTTATTCCAGTCATATCTGACTATCCTGTTAAGGCAAGACAGGGGGTGAGTCCTGAAGATAGTGTTTTTTTTTTTTTCCCCCAGTGCTTTGAGAGTCAGAACTCCTGATCTTAGGTGAGCTCTGCAGGACCTGCCTCAGATCTTTGCCATAATGTTTCTCTCCCTGAGTCTTCTCTGTGAAGCCCATGGGCAGATCATGAACGTGGATGCACACAAATGATTAGAGACTGAGCTGGCTCTGATGCACACTAATTTTGTGACCCTGGGCAAGTCATTCTTTCATCTTAAAAATAGTCTACAGGTTTATTGATTTAGGCTGATTCTAAAATGTGTACAGAAAAGCAAAGGAAATGGAATAGTCAAATAATTTTAGAAAACAAAAAATAAAAACAAAGTTGAAAGACTCCTACTATCTGATGTTGAGGCTTACAATAAAGCTCCAGCAATCAAGACAGTATGGTATTGGAAAAAGGATAGACACACAGATCAATTGAATAGAATAGAGTCCAGAAATAGAGCCACACACATATATGGTCAATTGGTTTCGACAAAGGTGTCAAGGCAGTTCAATGGAGAAAGGATGGTCTTTTCAACAGATGGCACTGAAACAATTGGATATCCATGTTAAAAAAAACAAAACAAAACAAACAACCCTTGAACTGTACCTTGTACCCTAAACAAAAATGAACTCAAAATGGATCATTAGACCTAATGTAAAATTTAAAACTATAAAACTTCTAGAAGAAAACATAGGAGAAAATCTTTGTGACCTTGAGTTAGTTAATGATTTCTTAAATAAGACATAAAATGCATGAACTATCAAAGAAAAAATGATAAATTAGATCTTAAAATTAAAAACTTGTGCTCTTCAAAAGGCATCATTAATGAAGAGAAAAGATAAGATATAGGATGAAAGTAGGTATTTGTCACAGATGCCTAAAAATAGGATGGATATCCAGTTGTTAACTGTATGAATAAAGAACCGAAATAAAGAGCTCTCACATCTCAACAATAGGAAAGCAAACAACTCAATTTTTAACAATGAACCAAAGACTTGAGCAGACACTTCACTAAAGAAAATATATAGGTAGAAAATAAAAAAATGGAAATGCATTGTTAGTTTTTAGGGAAATGAAAATCAAAACCACAATCCCTTACTACTCCATACCTGTTAGAATGGCTAACCACTCTCCTTCCCCTGACACTGACAATGTCAGTGTTGATCATGGTGTGGAGGCAGCTCTCATGCACTGCTGTTGGGAATGTGAAGGGGCACTGGTGCTTTGGAAAACACTTTGGCAATTTCCTATAAAGTTAAAAACATTTGTTTTGCAACTCAGCAATCTTACTGTATTTTACCACATAATCATTGTTACTGCATTAATGTATTCATGCATATTCTGTGCATCTTAATTTTGCACCACAGTGTAGTAATAAATGACTTTTAAGTAATACTAGCATATTAAAAAAAATTCACATACTGGTTGCACCCCACTTTTTTGCAAAAAATTTTGGCATAAAATTTGCAATTGTTATGTGGTGGAATAAAGTACTTCTAAGTATTGACCTAAGAGAAATGAAAATATAATGTCTGCACCAAAACCTGTATGCAAGTGCTTAAATTGGCTTTATTCACAGTCACCCCAAACTTAGAACAAAGTTTATCCACTGTTGAATATATAAAGATATTGTGGTGAATTCATACATTAGAACTCTACTCATCCATAAAAAGGAAGAAACCATGGATCCACTTGACAGCACGGGTGAATCTCAAGTGCATTATGCTAAATGAAAGAAGCCAGAGTTAGAAGTATGATTCCATTCCTGTGGCATTCTAGAAAAGGCAAAGGCAAATCCATAGGGATAGAGAACAGATCAGAGGCTGCAAGGGCTGTGTGTGGGGTGAGGACTGACTACAGAAGGAACTCTTTGAGGTTACGCAAGTGTGCTGTATCCTGATTATGGTCATGGTTATGTGACTGCACGTGGCTGTCAAAATTCATACAACTGTACATTGAAATTGCAGTTTTTGCTGGTCAAAACCAGTCCAATAACTGCAATTTCATGTGGTCCAACCTATATACATCACACCAGGCTGATGTAAGTTGTAAGGCTTAAGTGCACTAAAGTAGATGAAAGTGCTTTGTAGTCCTTAGTACAAGAAGGACGACATACTGCTGGAGTCATACAGCTGGAAGGGAATTCTCTGTTCATCAGAGTGAGAGGGAAAAACCCGCTCCGGGCTCCAATTTCCCAGCACTGAGACTGCTCATGCAAACACATCTTCTAGCTTTTTCTCCTAAATTAGGCCTCTCTCTTGGAGGTGAACGGCCTCACTGGAGTTGAGGCCTGAGAGTATTCTGGACAAGATCCATTCCTCTGGACTCCAGGTGCTATGTCTCAGTGCCCTTTTGTCCCTCTGCCATTTCGGTTGCTGGTGGTATCCCATAGACATTTCCTCTGAGCTGACAAGTAAAGCGCCAATAACTCTGTCAGGCAGAAGCTCCTCTCATAGCAGACAATTGAATGGTCATTTCAAAGGGGCAAAGAATAGAAGCTGTCCTGAAAGCTAACCTTGACAAGAGAGATTTAAGAACACAGAGGGGTTTTATTGGACTGTACCATTACTGGATGGGCATTCAATGACTGGCCTTACATTGTTGCTGATAAAGTCCCTAATACCTTTGCGCTCTACCTCCCAGTGGATTTGATTCAGACAGAATCTGTATCAAAAACTATTTCCTTTCATGAGGGTAGGCGACTGCAGAGAGTACACTTTTGTCTTCAGAAAAATAGGTCCACTTTTGAGCTACTTTCTTCGATACCCATACAAAAGAAAGAAAAAAGTACTTTTATCTCCCTTGAAGGCCTTCAGCTTTGAGCTCAACTTAGCTAGATTTGCCACACTCTTTGCCTCCACCAAACTACCCTGGTTCTTGCGAAGTTTCTAGCAGAGACTTGATCTGAAACAAAGAATGAACATGGGAAATGTTCTCCCCACCTTTAGGAGTCTTTCTAGACTCATGAAAGTGCCACCAAGATGCAGCCTCAGGAAATAGAAATCTGTTTTGGGAGAACACCTATTTTATCATATTTTAGGGAAAAATGGAGAAAGAAAAGGCATTTATTTATTGCATTGCTTTTCTTTTTTGCTGCTTCCATTAATTTCTTGTGTGGGACCTAGGACTTGAAGGGATACCTTACAGTTCTTATTCTACTAACCAGGAAGCTTCTTAAGTTCTGAGGCTTATTCAGTTCTATATGCTCAGCACGTAGCACAGCACTAGGAATATAGTAGGGGGAGGGAAAGAAATGACTATTGAGCATCTGCTGTATACTTGGTCCCAAGGAAGATGCTTTATCTGTATGAATTTGTATATATATAAATATCAGTGTATTGGTTAGCTAGTGCATGAATAATGTGGCATAACAAATACTCCAAAACTCAGTAAGTTATAAAAGCCTCAGTTATTGATTATTAATCACATGATCTGGGTTCTGGCTGGCCTAAATTGAGCTGGACTTGGCTTGGTTGGGTGGTTCTTTTTCTCATTGTAGGCTTGTGAATGAGTTGGGATAGCTCTAGATATTGTTGTGGTGGCTCTGCTCTGTGTGTCTTTCATGCTCTTCCTGGGACTAGTAGTTTAGCCAAAGCAAGCTCTTCTTTTTGTTAGGGCAGAAAAACATCCAAGGTCTCTCATGACCTGTGTTAGGAACTGTTACATTATTATAGTATGTCCACCTTATTCAGTTGGTCATAGCAAATTACATGGCCAAAACCAATGACACATGAAAGGTGTGATTTTGAAATCACATTACACAGCATGGGGGAGACATGAAGATGAAGGCCAATGATGCAATTTACATCTATATGTTTGAGCCTAGCAACAACATTTTCTGCTGGAGACAGTTTTATTTTATTTCACTGGTGAGAAAATTGGGGACAAGGGAGGTCAGATCCAGGATTCAGAGCATGTTCTCTTTCCAGCACATCATTCTCTCTTTCTCTGGTGTTTCTTGGCACTCAACAAATACTTGTTATATACAAGTAAATGAATAACAAATCACAAGACAGTTGATAGTTAAAAGATTTTATTATTCGACTATAAAGAAGAATAATATAATGGCATTTACAAATAAATGAATGGAATTGGAGAATATCATGCTAAGTGAAATAAGCCAATCCCCAAAAACCAAAGGCTGAATGTTTTCCCTGATAAGTGGAGAATGATATATAATGGGGATGGGGGGTGTGGGGAGTGAGAGAAGAATGGAGGAACTTTGGATTATGTAGAAGGAAATGAGGGGGGTTATGAAATATGGTGGAATGAGACAGACATCATTACCCTATGTACATGTATGATTACATGAATGTTATTAATCTACATCATGTACAACCATGGAAACAAAATGATGTACCCCATTTATGTACAATTAATCAAAATGTAGACTGTAAAAAATAAAAAATAATAATAATAAAAAAAAATTTCAGCCAAGGATCTTCTATCAGATTAAATTCTGGTCTGTCTAAGGTATTCCTTTGTAGATATTCTGGTCTGGGTCAGGCCCACATCCTAGTATTGTTCAAGATTTAGCAGTTGGGCTGTGCTGGATCCTTGGCTACTTCCTAGAGCGATCAGATAGAAGGCACATGGACCAGGCAGGTGGGGCACCCCATATACTCCTTTGGCCAAAACAGTCCTTTGAGAGAACCTAGGTGTGGCAATTTCAAACCTGCTTTGGATGGATTTCTTAATCAAAATTGATGACAGCAACATAAAGAAATGTGGCCTTCTAGGATGGCTACCACCGTCTCAGATTCTTTCGCTGACCTAAGATGGTCATGTAAATGTTCAGACTTCTATGTGTCTGTCAACACTGGCTCATTCTGTGGGTGGACAGATGGTGAGGTGTGAGTGGAGGATATTGGGACACCTCCTGGTGCCCTCAGGATGTGGTCTCACCGAGGAGCTTGTCAGGTCTGAGGACGACATTTTGGAGAGAAGCAGAGCTGGCTGACTGCAGCAGTGTCGGTGATTCAGGGTGTGACATTCTCCTTTTTCAATCAGTCCTAGAGGTGCTCTGTGGGTGTCTGTGTTCTGCTAGATGCAGAGACTGTGTTTTTCTTGCCAGTGTCGTCATTTCTCTGGCTACATGGGGTCACCAGAAGGCTCCACTCAGAATAGGGACCCACAGAAAGGTGGACTGAGGCAATAGTCCACACGCATGCAGTCCCTTTGGCTCAAGTCTCAGACAGAAGCAACTGAGTGGGGGATGGAGGTACCTTGCAGGAGCCTGTTTTTTTATTTTTTTCCTACCAGGGATTGAACCTAGGGGTGCTTAACCATAGAGCCGCATCCCCAGTCCTTTTAAAAAATGTTTTATTTAGAGACAGGGTTTTCTTGAGTTGCTTAGGGTCTAAGGACCTGTTTTTATGGGAACTTCTAGCGTATGCCACTTCAACTAGTGACCAGATTAGAACAGTCACCTTGGACAACATGACTAGATGGAACCCAGGTGAATCGGTATGTCCCACTGTCCCACCCTTTCTGTCCTTCTCTGAACTCAGTTCCCTGCAGCATTTCTGAGGCTGCTTGGGGGACACTGTCTTTCTCATGGGGTTCAGTGTTGGAGACACTGTTCAGAGATGAGTGAGGTGCTTGTTTCGGGGAAAATTCCTGAGCAACTTTGAAAATGTGGGTGGTTGAATGGGGCTATTGAAATGTCAGTCATCTTTATATACTTATTTCCCGCTACTGCTGGTAATAATCCCTTAGAAGGCTGAGGATGAAATTGGTTTCTTGGTGATCTTTCTGTTCACCCTGGATAGGGCTGATAGAATTATTTGCCAGTACTCAAATCTTTGTCAGAGCTCATTGGTGATGTCCTCTGGAGGAAAGACAAATATGATTTTATTTCATTTTCAGTGTGTTGCCTCTTAGGGGCTGAGGGAAGGAAATGGGAAGGAAGAAGGGAAAGAAGAAAGGAAACATCATTTTTTTGAACATGGACCAGGTATTTGACACTTTGTGTCTATTCTCCTATTTTATTTTTCCAATAACCTTTAGGTCTTGGGATGGGTACCTCGATCCCCATTTTAGGGATGAGTAAACTGAGACTTAGGTCACATAAATTGAGCTAGCCAACAATTGGGTACATAATAAAAGCAGGGCTTCAAGTTCAAGCCTTTTTGTTTTTTATTTATTCTTTTTAGCTATACATGACAGTAGAGTGTATTTTGACATATACACATACATGGAGTATAACTTATTCTAATTAGGAGCCTATTCTTGCTGTTGTACATGACGTGGAGTTTCACTGGTTGTATATTTATATATGAACACAGAAAAGTTATGTCTGATTCATTCTGCTGTCTTTCCTATACCTAACCCCTCCCTTCCCTTCATTCTCATTTGTCTAATACAGTGAACTTCTAATCTTCCCTAAGTCCAAGCCTTTCTAAATGCACATCTGGCCCATGTTTGCTCCTCCCTCTAGAGCAACCTCCCTGGACCGTGTATTTTTCCTTACAGTCATCGAAACAGCCATTAGTGTAGCTGTGTCTCCTTTGGGGCAAGTGGTCTTGACCTTCCCTCCAGCCATCTATGCTTTTCAACCTTCAGCTCTCTACATTTTCCATGGAGTTAGGTTTGGCCTTTGAGTACAGGAAAAACCATTATTCCTCATGTAGGGGGCTCTTACCTAGTATCTTTCCAGTCCCAGGATTGTTTCTTTATCTGCTCCCAGCCCTTTATTAGCAGAATTAAAATGATGTTGTATAGCTCATTGACTGTAATGGCCACACATAGTAATTTAACCAACAGAGCAGAGCGCTTGACCTTGCAGGGTGTCCCCCCTCTCAGCAGCATGTGTCCTGAAGCACAGGGATACAGACACCCAGATCAAAGACCATATAAATACTTTGGGTAAACAATATATTTACCCTGGGCTCAGGTGAAGAAGAGAACTGTATGGAATTTTTTTCTTTTCTGAAAATAAAGGCTCAAAGCTGGTCGTTCAACTTGCCCTTTCTCACTGGGAAGTATAGCAAAATAAAACAAAATCATTTCATTAGAAAGCACATATGTTTAACTGTCTTTGCAAACTGGCCTTCTTCCTGACTTATTTTCCTACATACTTCATAGCTGAAATCTGTCCCTACCTGTGTTTATTTCAGTTTTTTCCATAAAAGTGTGTCCAGAGATCTGATTTCTGAACCAACTGTGAGTGACAAGGTGGTTTCTAATATATCAAACCCCTCCCCTGTGGGTTGCCTTTGAGGTTCACACCCATGTCTTGTGTGGATTGCAACTCTGCCTCGTCTCTCCATGTTGAGATGTCAGTTCTTGTCTCTTCCTCTGCACAGCTTCTATTTTTTCCACTACTCCTTTCTTAATTTAGTATGAGACTTGAACTGGGGGAAGGTTTGTGTCGTTTTATAAGCAGTTGGGAGCCGTTGAAGGTTTGTGAGGATGAGATTAACTCTGCCAATGAGGAAAAGGAGCGTGTGGCACTGGTCGTGGGGTAGTAATGAGTGAATTGGGTACATCATTTATGAGTCTATTCTAATAGTCCAGGAGAGGATAGGGAGAGTCCTAAGGTAGGTAACTGGTGCTGGGAATAAAAAGGAGAGAGTTATTATGACACAGTTCTCTTCCTCTGGAGTTCCTTAGTCTCCAGGTGGTAGAAGGGAACCCCAGTTTTTACATTAGGCTAAAATCTTCAGATTGGAGCTTTTGTATAAATCTACTGGCTGCCTTGGAAATGATTCATAGATATAATTCTGAGCTGTGATGTGGGTAATGGTTAGCCTCGTTCAAAATGGAAGTCTAAGGAAGGAGGTCTCAGACAAAGGAAGGAAGAAAATAACCTGAGTTATTATAAATGAAAGGGAGATATTTCAGAGTTACATTAAGGAAGTGGGACAAGAAGGGATGATCAAGATTCTGCGAAGGAGTGAATGGGAAGAAGGAGGGACTGTATGCTTTAGTGGAGAAAGAATCCACCCAGACTCTGTCTATTTATTTGAAATGGAAATTCCTCTTAAGAACGAGTATAGGGGCATCCTCAACAAAGGCTCAACTCAAAATAGATAAACTATGGAATCAACCTATGTGCCCTTAAACAGATGAATGGATAAAGAAAATGTGGTATAAATGCACAATGGAATGTTAGCCTTAAAGAAGGATGAAATGGTGGCATTTGCTGATAAATGGATGAAACTGGAGAATATAATGCTAAGTGAAATAAGCCAATCTCAAAAAACCAAAGGCTGAATGTTCTCTGATATGTGGATGCTAATTCACAATAAGAGGGCTGGCTAGGGAAGAACTGAGGTACTTTGGATTAGGCAGAAGAAATAAAGGAAGGGAAAGGGGTTTGGGGACAGGAAGGATAGTAAAATGATTTGGACATTAATGCCCTATGTACGTATATGACTACATGACTGGTGTGATTCTACATCATGTACAACTAGAGGAATGAGAGGTTATATTCCATTCATGTATGATGTATCAAAATGCATTCCACTGTCCTGTATAACTAATTAAAATTTAAAAAGTAAACCCCCAAAAAAGCAAAATATAAAAATAATCCATCTATTTTGTTAAGAATACATTCAAGAGCCAGCTTCTCCAGGTTCTCGGAACGGAACTGGCCGGCTAGAGAGAGCCTGTCTGAACAGAGCACGCTCCGAGTCCCGGAGCTGCTGCAGTGCAGTGTACTCCTGCAAAGAACCAGCGGAGAGCCTCGATCTGCAGTCAGCCTCAGGGATAAGGTCAGGGCAGCCGGAGACCTCTTCAGGCGGCTCTGCCCACTCCGGCTGCGGGCTCTCTTCACGGGGCGATCCAAGATGGCGGCCTAGAGGGAGACTGCACCCCCGGTCGCTCCAGAACCCAGGAGTTAAGAAGGGGAGGCATTGAGAGACTCGGACTGAAGTGGAGCCACGGGTGAGTCTGCCCACTGGGTAAAGCTCGGCCCGGGTGGCAGGCCCAGATAGAGGTGGCTTATCGGAGCCGGGCAGGGCAGCTAGAGTCATCCACAGGCAGTCCTGCGCACTCCGGCGGTGGGCCCCGCCCACACAGCCAGCTTCTCCAGGTTCTCGGAACGGAACTGGCCGGCTAGTGAGAGCCTGTCTGAACAGAGCACGCTCCGAGTCCCGGAGCTGCTGCAGTGCAGTGTACTCCTGCAAAGAACCAGCGGAGAGCCTCGATCTGCAATCAGCCTCAGGGATAAGGACAGGGCAGCCGGAGACCTCTTCAGGCGGCTCTGCCCACTCCGGCTGCGGGCTCTCTTCACGGGGCGATCCAAGATGGCGGCCTAGAGGGAGACTGCACCCCCGGTCGCTCCAGAACCCAGGAGTTAAGAAGGGGAGGCATTGAGAGACTCGGACTGAAGTGGAGCCACGGGTGAGTCTGCCCACTGGGTAAAGCTCAGCCCGGGTGGCAGGCCCAGATAGAGGTGGCTTAGCAGAGCCGGGCAGGGCAGCTTGAGTCTTCCCAAGGTAGTCTTCCACACTCCGGCAGTGGGCTCTTCCCACACGGCCAGCTGCACGGTGCAGGCCCACAGTGAGAGCATTTCCGCACAGAGCCAGTTCCAAAACGTGGAACCAGTAGGGGGCTAGGGGCAGTATTCTTCGAATGAGCTGCTTTATCAGATTCCTCCAAGACATCAGGCTGCTGAAGGCTGGGAGGTGATACACTGGAAATCTACTGGGACACTATAAGCCAATAGTGGAAAACTGCAATATCTCAGGGTCCCACTGACAACTGACCATTATGAGAAAACAAGGGAAGAAAATGTCCCAAACAAACCTAGATACTACATCAATAAAACCCAATGACAGCAGAGCAGAAGAAATGTCAGAAAGGGAGTTCAGAATGTACGTAATTAAAACGATCAGGGAAGCTAATGAGGAGATGAAAGAGCAAATGCAGGCATTGAAGGAGGAGATGAAAGAGCAAATGCAGGCATTAAATGATCGCACCAATCAACAGTTAAAAGACCAAATACGGGAAGCAAGAGATCATTTCAATAAAGAGTTAGAGATACTGAAAAAAAAACCAAACTGAAATCCTTGAAATGAAGGAAACAATAAACCAAGTTAAAAACTCCATAGAAAGCATAACCAATAGGATAGAACACCTGGAAGACAGAACCTCAGACATTGAAGACAAAATATTTAACCTTGAAAACAAAGTGGAACAAACAGAGAAGATGGTAAGAAATCATGAACAGAATCTCCAAGAACTATGGGATATCATGAAAAGGCCAAATTTGAGAATTATTGGGATTGAGGAAGGCTTAGAGAAACAAACCAAAGGAATGAACAATCTATTCAATGAAATAATAACAGAAAATTTCCCAAATCTGAAGAACGAAATGGAAAACCAAGTACAAGAGGCTTATAGAACTCCAAACATACAAAATTACAACAGACCCACACCAAGGCACATTATTATGAAAATACCTAACATACAAAATAAAGACAGAATTTTAAAGGCCGCGAGAGAAAAGAATCAAATTACATTCAGAGGGAAACCAATAAGAATATCAGCAGATTTTTCAATCCAGACCCTAAAAGCTAGAAGGGCCTGGAACAACATATACCAAGCCCTGAAAGAAAATGGATGCCAACCAAGAATCTTATACCCAGCAAAACTTACCTTCAAATTTGACGATGAAATAAGATCCTTCCATGATAAACAAAAGCTAAAGGAATTTACAAAAAGAAAGCCAGCATTACAGAACATTCTCAGCAAAATATTCCATGAGGAAGAGATGAAAAACAACGATGCAAATCAGCAACAGGAGGCGCTAGCCTAAAGGAATAGCCAAATAAAGGAGAAACCAAATCATGTCAAAAACAAATATGAGTCAATTGACTGGGAATACAAATCATATCACAATAATAACCCTGAATGTTAATGGCCTGAATTCATCAATCAAAAGACACAGACTGGCAGATTGGATTAAAAAGAAAAATCCAACAATATGCTGCCTGCAAGAGACACATCTCATAGAAAGAGACACCCATAGACTAAAGGTGAAAGGATGGGGAAAAACATACCATGCACACGGACACAGCAAAAAAGCTGGAGTATCCATCCTCATCTCAGATAATGTGGACTTCAAACCAAAACTAGTCAGAAGGGATAAAGAAGGACATTACATGCTGCTTAAGGGAAGCATAAATCAGCAAGACATAACAATCATAAATATCTATGCCCCGAACATTGGCTCATCCACGTACGTCAAACAAATCCTTCTCAATTCCAGAAATCAAATAGACCACAACACAATAATACTAGGCGATTTTAACACACCTCTCTCACCACTGGATAGATCGTCCAAACAAAAATTGAATAAAGAAACTATAGATCTCAACAACACAATCAGCAATTTAGACTTAACGGACATATATAGAATATACCATCCAACAAAGAATGAATACACTTTCTTCTCAGCAGCACATGGATCCTTCTCTAAAATAGACCATATTTTATGCCACAAAGCTACTGTTAGTAAATACAAGAAGATAGAGATACTACCTTGTACTCTATCAGATCATAATGGATTGAAATTAGAAATAAATGACAGAATAAAAAACAGAAACTTCTCCAATACCTGGAGACTAAATAATACACTATTATATGATGAATGGATAACAGAAGACATCAGGAGGGAAATAAAAAAATTCTTAGAAGTAAACGAGAACAAAGACACATCATATCAAAATCTCTGGGACACTATGAAAGCAGTACTTAGAGGAAGATTTATTTCATGGGGTGCATTCAAAAAAAGAAGTAGAAATCAACAAATAAACGAGTTAACACTACAGCTCAAAGCACTAGAAAAAGAAGAGCAGACCAATACCAAAAGTAGTAGAAGACAGGAAATAGTTAAAATCAGAGCCGAAATCAACGAAATCGAAACAAAAGAAACAATCGGAAAAATTAATAAAATAAATAGTTGGTTCTTTGAAAAAATAAATAAAATTGATAAACCCTTAGCCACACTAACAAAGAGAAAGAGGGAGAAAACTCAAATTACTAAAATTCGGAATGAACAAGGAAACATCACAACAGACACGAGTGAAATACAAGACATAATTAGAAGCTATTTCGAAAATCTATACTCCAACAAAACAGAAAACCTTGAAGACATCAACAAATTTCTAGAGACATATGAACTACCTAAACTGAACGAGGAGGACATACACAACTTAAATAAACCAATTTCAAGCAATGAAATAGAAGAGGTCATCAAAAGCCTACCAACAAAGAAAAGTCCAGGACCAGATGGGTTCTCAGCCGAGTTCTATAAAACCTTTAAAGAAGAGCTCATTCCAATACTCCTCAAACTATTCCATGAAATAGAAGAGGAGGGAACCCTACCAAACTCGTTCTATGAAGCCAATATCACCCTGATACCTAAACCAGACAGAGACACAGCAAGGAAAGAAAATTTCAGACCAATATCCTTAATGAACATCGATGCAAAAATTCTCAACAAAATTTTAGCAAATCGCATACAAATATATATTAAAAAAATAGTGCACCACGATCAAGTGGGTTTTATCCCAGGGATGCAAGGTTGGTTCAACATTCGGAAATCAATAAATGTCATTCACCATATCAACAGACTTAAAGTTAAGAATCACATGATTATTTCAATAGATGCAGAAAAAGCATTTGATAAAATACAGCATCCCTTCATGCTCAAAACACTAGAAAAAATTGGGGTAATGGGAACATTCCTAAACATTATAAAGGCCATCTACGCTAAGCCCATGGCTAATATCATTCTAAATGGTGAAAAACTGAAAGCGTTCCCCCTAAAAACTGGAACAAGGCAGGGATGCCCTCTTTCACCGCTTCTATTCAACATCGTCCTTGAGACTCTAGCCAGAGCAATCAGACAAACCAAAGAAATTAAAGGGATACGAATAGGAAAAGAAGAACTCAAACTATCCCTGTTCGCTGATGACATGATTATATATTTAGAGGAACCTGGAAATTCCACCAGAAAACTTTTAGAACTCATAAGTGAATTCAGTAAAGTAGCAGGTTACAAGATCAATGCTCATAAATCCAATGCATTTTTATACATAAGTGATGAATCTTCAGAAAGAGAAATTAGGAAAACTACCCCATTCACAATAGCATCGAAAAAAATAAAATACTTGGGAATCAATCTCACAAAAGAGGTGAAAGACCTCTACAATGAGAACTACAGAACACTAAAGAAAGAAATTCAAGAAAACCTTAGAAGATGGAAAGATCTCCCATGTTCCTGGATAGGCAGAATTAATATCGTCAAAATGGCTATACTACCTAAAGTTCTATACAGATTCAATGCAATTCCAATTAAAATCCCAAAGATGTACCTCGCAGAAATAGAGCAAGCAATTATGAAATTCATCTGGAAGAATAAAAAACCTAGAATAGCTAAAGCAATCCTCAGTAGCAAGAGCGAAGCAGGGGGTATTGCAATACCAGATCTTCAACTCTACTACAAAGCAATAGTAACAAAAACGGCATGGTATTGGTACCAAAATAGACAGGTAGATCAATGGTACAGAATAGAGGACATGGACACAAACCCAAATAAATACAATTTTCTCATACTAGACAAAGGTTCCAACAATATGCAATGGAGAAAAGATAGCCTCTTCAACAAATGGTGCTGGGAAAACTGGAAAACTATATGTAATAGAATGAAACTAAACCCCTATCTCTCACCCTACACAAAACTCAACTCAAAATGGATCAAGGACCTCGGAATCAGACCAGAGACCCTGCATCTTATAGAAGAAAAAGTAGGTCCAAATCTTCAACTTGTTGGCTCAGGATCAGATTTCCTTAACAGGACTCCCATAGCACAAGAAATAAAAGCAAGAATAAACAACTGGGATAGATTCAAACTAAAAAGCTTTCTCTCAGCAAAGGAAACTATCAGAAATGTGAAGAGAGAGCCTACAGAGTGGGAGAATATCTTTGCCAACCATACCTCAGATAGAGCGCTAATTTCCAGAATCTATAAAGAACTCAAAAAACTCTACACGAAGAATACAAATAATCCAATCAACAAATGGGCTAAGGAAATGAACAGACACTTCACAGAAGAAGATGTACAAGTAATCACCAGATATATGAAAAAATGTTCAACATCCCTAGTAATAAGGGAAATGCAAATCAAAACCACCCTAAGATTTCATCTCACCCCAATTAGAATGGCGATTATCAAGAATACAAGCAACAATAGGTGTTGGCGAGGATGTGGTGAAAAAGGAACACTCATACATTGCTGGTGGGGTTGCAAATTAGTGCAACCACTCTGGAAAGCAGTGTGGAGATTCCTCAGAAAGCTTGGAATGGAAACACCATTTGACCCAGCTATCCCACTCCTTGGCCTATACCCAAAGGACTTAAAATCAGCATACTACAGAGATACAGCCACATCAATGTTCATTGCTGCTCAATTCACCATAGCCAGATTGTGGAACCAACCTAGATGCCCTTCAGTTGATGAATGGATAAAGAAACTGTGGCATATTTATACAATGGAATATTACTCCGCAATGAAGAATGATAAAATTATGGCATTTGTAGGCAAATGGTCGAAATTGGAGAATATCATGCTAAGTGAGATAAGCAAATCTCAAAAAACTAAAGGACAAATGATCTCGCTGATAAGCGGATGAGGACATATAATGGGGGGTGGGAGGGGCTAGCATTAGGTTTAGGGTTAGGTTTAGAGTTAGGCTAAGGAGAGCAGTAAGAATGAAGGAAAGAAGGACTGTGTAGAGGGAAAAGAGGGGTGGGAGGGGTGGGAGGGGTGGGAGGGGTGGGGGGGAGGGGAAAAATATAATAAACATCATTACCCTATGTAAACGTAAACAAAATAAATAAAAAAAAAAAAAAAAAAAAATTATTATTATTACAAAAAAAAAAAAAAAAAAAAAAAAAAAAAGAATACATTCAAAAGGAAAACACAATTTTTGGTGAAGTTAAAAATGGCTTATATATTTTATTGATACAAATTGTTGCTATTAAACATGATCCTTGAATTATATGGAAAAAAAAAAAAGAACGAGTATATTTTATATAGGAAATTATCTTGCTTGGTATAGAGGGTGAGATGTTGAGGGAAAGGGTTAGTGAGAGTCAAGAAACAAATTTCTCTGTTATAAATAAGTAGAAATTTGGTGATGGAGTAGAAGGAGAGAGAAGCAGAAAGAACAAGAGAGGGGAGTAGGGTGTCAGAGTACTAGGGTGGGTTGTGGGACTTTTAAGGATGGGAATAATGATACTCAAATGAAAAATATTTGTATTTCTGTGATGTAAAGGAAATTTGCATTTCCCTTTCTTCAATATCTTCAGGGAAGTCTACCTCTGAAATTCTAGTGGGAAGTTTAAAAACAAAAGAGATCAAAAACAAAAAATCCAGGAAACCACAGAAGTGCAGGGTCCTGTGGCCAGGCTGAGCTGGGAGCAAGAGGACTGCAGGAGCTTGAACCTGGGGAGAACCCTGGGATTACAAACTTTTTAAACACCCAGAAATCTTGGGGGAGGATTCTGGATTTCTAGAGGTAAAGGAGTGACATTATTAGCCCTACAGGTGGAGACCCAAGCTAGTGGAAGGATCACATATCTCATATGTACTGTTTTCATCTGGGTTCTGGTTTACCTGAATATGGTGCACTAATTTAGAAAGGCTGTTACTAAAGCCAGGCCTCTGGCCAGCTCAGACTGAAGCTTGGGAATACATGGGACAGTGACAGAGGCCTGAATTCTGGATCTGACCTTGGTGGGTAAGAGGGTGTCAGGGGGCTGGGGAGCAGGTGACATTGCCGTTAAGAACCAGTGTTCTGAGTTCTTCCAAGCTACAATCAGGATGCCCTTCTTGGTATTCTTCCCAACTCCAAACTCTGTCTCCTAACTCTGCCTCTCTCCCAAATGCATGAACTGTACCCCAATTTAGTGCTTCTCAAACTTCAATGTGCACCAGAATCACCTCATTGACTTGTTAAAATGGCATGCTGAGTCCCAATCCTCAGAGGTCTGAAAATTTGTGTTTTAACAAATTCTCAGGGGATGCTGCTGATCTGGGAATCACCCTCCTAGAACAGCGCTTCTCCAACTTCAAGGTGCTTAGGAATCACCCGGGGATCTTGTAAAATTTGGGTTCTGATTCAGTAGGTCTGAGATGGTACTTGAGAATTTGCATCTTGACCAGCTCCCAGGTGATGCTGTTCATAAAAAGACCTTTGAATAACCTTGCCCCAGTCATTGCCCTTCAACCTCCAACTGGCTGAAGGTCAAGTGTTTCAACCCACTATGAATAAGTACCTCCATCTTTGCTGCTATTCTCAACTGCTTTGCAAGGATCTGTTGGATTCTTGGTCTGTGTGTGTCTGCAAGTCTCTGCTCAGTCTACCTCACCCCACATCCCTGTTGGAAGCCTGGCTGCCCAATCAGCTGTGTGAACACCTGTTCATCCTAACAGCGGTGCTATGGGGACAGTTAAGCCTCATCAGGCCCTGGATCTTTCTGGCTGCTGGACATTCCGCTCCCTCTTGCTCCCTAGGGCCTCCTCTGCCCTCTCCATGCTGGCAGAGGCTGACTGGACACCAGCTGTTCCCTTGCCCTTGAAACCAGCCCCGGTCAGCTTCTCTCCCGGCCTCCCTGCTATGCCTGGCCACTCCCGAATGACTCCACAGGGCAAAAAAGAGCCTGTGACAACCTGGGCCTGCAGCTGCTCTGGAGAAAGGGCAGGAGGAACTTGGAGATGGTAAAAGAAGGAGGAGCTGAAAAGATAGGAACCATGGGGGGGATGGGAAAGGGAATGAGGTTAATTTTCTGTAGGATTCATATAAAAGGCAGGAAATCAGCCTAATATATGGCACGAGGGAGTGAGAGAGAGTTTCTTACAGGGCAAAAGGGTAGAAGGGGAAATGGGTTAAGATGTCAGAGATCAGAGTCCTAGTTCTCATTCTGACATGGGCTGCAGTGTTGTATATAAGAGGAGAGGGCTGAGTTGACCACTTTTGAGGTACTACACAGCTCAAGAAGTATTCCTAGAGGGATTACTGGGGAAAGCTGGGCAAACCCATAGACTCTGGAATTAGAAAGACCTGGATTTAAATCCCTGCTTCTCCCACTCCATGGCTGTGAGGTATTGGGCACAGCACTTAGCCTCTCTGAGTTGCTTTCTCATCAGGATTAAATGAAATAAAAATAGATGAAAGGAACCTAAAATAACCATTGGTACATTTTGGGTATTCCAGAAGCTGAAGCTAATATTATGACAATCATTAAAAAATATTAAATACCTGCTCCTTTCAACATGTTCATTTACTTGGGTTAGACACAAATACTCAAGGCATATTATATTATATTTTTCTGTTTTCTTTTTCACTAGAATTACTTCAATTCTGTGCTGCTCATGCTAGCCCCTTAGGTAGTCTGTGTTTGTTCAACTCAGCCTCCAAGAAAATGTGTTCCAAAATCTTGGAACAGGAGGGTAACAACAATCAAAACAGCGGGTTGCCACACTTAGCAAGTTTTAGGGAATTATTTAATACTAAATCAAGGGAAAACTGACTGAAACATAACCAGTCCAATGGCTCCTGCGGGCCCTGTAAATTGAAGGAAATGTTTAAGAACAGGGTAGATAGTACAGGACAAAATTATTTTGCATTCTCTCCTGCTCTGAAAATTGTTGTCATGGGATACTGAAGATAGTGGGTGCTCATTAAACGGTTCTTGATTGAAAGAGGGATGTTGTAGGGACTTAACTATTCCACTCCCTGAAGGCCACAGCACATCCTGGATGTGACTGGCATGGCCATTTACAACCTGATGTTTTGTTTATTTAGTTCTCATTTGGGGCTCCTGGAAGGTAGGGTGTTTGGTTGCAAGCAACAGAAATTGAGCCAATCTGATGCATAGTTCAGTGGAAGGATGTCAGGAGTTTACAGAGGCACCTGGAAGGCTGGAGGGCCAAAATTAGCAAACAATAGGACTGTAGGACCTAACTGACAGGGAACTCCTGCAGGGACAAATCGATGAACCAAAAGACTGCATTTTTCTTATCACTTAAGGAAACAGACCTGGTATTTCCCTTGCAATTCTCCCTCAGGCCCAGCTCCCAAATGCTGTAGGATGCATCCTTCTGTGACCCTGGGAAGTATAGTGTCACATTGGAGGACAAACCCATATAGTATATCCTTGCCCAGCCATTACTTAAGCCTACTATTTTGCTTACAAGATAGACCAGCTATAAGGACATTCATGTGATTCATGTGCAACCTTCGGCCCAGTAAATGATGTTACCTTTGATATTAATCTTTGAGTATTGGATAGTTAATTTTCTATCTCACCTGGTGTTATTATCAGTCATTTTGTCTATACTGGGGTTTGGATTAGTGTCTCCTAAAGGTTCATGTGCCAAAGGCCTGGTCCCTAGGGTGGTGCTTTTAGGAGGTACTGTGTACCTTTTTTTTTTTTTTTTTGCGGTACTGGGGATCTAACTCAGGGCCTTGTGCTTGTGAGGCAAGCACTCTACCAGCTGAGCCATCTCCCCAGCCCAAGTACTGTGTACCTTTAGGAGGTGGAACCTAGAAGGAAGTCCTTAGGTAAATAAGGGTGTGCCCTTGAAGAGGATTGTGGTACCCCAGTCTCTTCCTATACTTCTTTCTCTCCTGGCTCATCAAGCAAGCAATTTTTTTCTGCTATGTGTTCCTTTTTTGATATGCTGCCTTGTAAGAGACCCAAAACAATGAGATCACTGAATCATGGGCTGGAATCTTCAGAACCATGAGCTAATATAAAACTTAAAAAAAATAATGATCTCAAGCATTTCATTATAGTGATGGCAGTTGACTAATACCTTGCCTGATATGTTTAAGTTTAAAAAATAAGTGCTTTGCACTGTGTAGACTTATATTCTATAGAATAACCCTACGGATTGCCTAAATAACTCCATCCACTATGGAATTATTTTCATGGTATATTACACTCATTTGAGAATGCAACTAGGGACTTAGGTCCTCCCCTGGATTTTATTTCCCTAACTGTATTCTGAAGTGAGCATAAAATCACCTGCATGGTGAGTTTGTTGTACTAAGCCATATAATGTATACAGAGCACCTGACAATGTAGTAGGAAAGAGTACAAAAGGGAAGGGCTATAACTTTTATTATTCTTCTGTGTCTTTTCCCAGCCCCATGTAATAATCAGTGACAGCCTTTGTTGGTTTATAGCACAGCTTTTGGCAGGAGGAGGGTGGAAGCAAGGAGGGAAGGGGCCATATTTCCCAGCATGGATTTCTCCATGGTACAGAATTTGGTCACACTTTTCAGTGGAACACACCTCAGTTCCCTCTCCCATGTTTTAGCTGTCTACATTGCTGCCACAATTTTACTTACAATTCAGGAATGCAAGGTAATTACTTTTTAAATGGATATGCATTATTTTGTATTTTGTATGGAAATAATAAAGCAGATGACTATTTGTAATAAAGCTTTTATAATTTCCTTATTTCTTTGCATCAATTTGCTGATGACATGAGAGAGAGAGAGAGAGAGAGAGAGAGAGAGAGAGAGAGAGAGAGAGAGAGAGAAAGACACACTAAGAGAATGAGAGCAAGAACTAGAGAGAGAGAGTTGACTCTGTCTGGCCTTGATGATGTGCCTAACCCCTCAGTGAGGGGAAGGGATGTCATGCTGATTTACAGTTCTACAAATTAGGACAAGTTGGTTTCCATGAAAGAAAACTAGGTCACAGTTGCCAGAGTACAAGGAGTAGATGCAGGGGGCGGTGCTGAAACTCCAGATTCCACTACGGGGTTCTCAGCATATATTCCTAAAAATCTATAAAGCACTGAGACAAACCACTCCAAAACAATAGCTAAGGTTTGGGGGGTAAAATAGAGTAAGAAATGGCATAAGTTAATAATTTTGTCAAGTACCCAAAGTACTTTGTTATAACTAACAATCCCTAAAGAAGGAACAGAAATTGTTTTAGTGTTATATATACACACACATATATACACATATAATATATACACACACATATATATATATATCACATATACACATATATTTATACATATACATACACCCGTAAAATTAGGTTTAGAGCAGAATAATTTACTCACAGGTCATTGAAGTTACCTATTTTTAATGGACATTAATCTGTTTGCCTGGTTTGTTTGAGGCCTTTTTGCCCACCATCCTCCCTCTTGCTCTCTGTTTGGCCGGTCTATCTACCTTCTAGTCTATGATATAACAGAGTCCAGGGATAAGTTCTGGTAATCCTTGTCCTCGAGAATCCCAAATTAAGGAAGAGAGACTGGATAAATTCCATTTGGCCTGTGGCCTCGAGGATGCCACTTTGGATTTTTGAGTATAGCTCAAGTCAGCACCACGGGCTGCTGGCTGCAGAGTTGGTGCCTGTAGCTCTTATTGCAGTCCATCCTGCAGGAGCTCTGGGGCTTTCTCACTCCCTAGACTTCGTTCCTTTCCTTTGTAATCCTGCTCTCACTTGCACTGTTCTAATGCCAGCTGGCTGGGTCCAATTCAACTCCATGAGGTTGCTGTGGACGGTGGAGAAAGTCTGCTCAGCCACTTGGGTACCTGTCCACTGGCCAGCTCCTTCCTGAGAACTGATTGGGTCTGCCAGGTGGAAGGTGATATATTCCTGTCCTACACCCTCTCTCTATCTGAAAGTCCCTTTTGTGAGAGGACTCCAGAAGGCTGGTTTCTCACCCAGCTTCTCCGGAAAGCTCTCTTTTCACTAGGGGAGGACATTTTCTCTCATCATTAAGCACTCTTTGATGCCATCAGCTGATCAGAGACTCACCTCAGAAGCTCCATGGGGCAACTTGATCACCATGCATTGTAGAAGGGCAGGCATTATCCATGCCCACCTCTTTCCATCTGCCCTTTCTGGACAGAGGCCAACCAGAGGAATATAGAAGGGATTTAATTTAATATAATTTTTATTCATTTTCAAGTCTCCAAAGCAATAGAATTATGTTTGGGAAAATGATATAAGACTGACTATGAAAATATTGAGGAAGTATCTTTGAAAGCTCTTCCTTGATCTTACAACTTTTCTGTTCATAGGCCTTCACTCTCTCCTTCACCCTGGAAGGCAACTGAAATCCTTGCATGCACTGGAAGTGGGCCACCTTTCTAGCCATGCCTCCTGCAGCCCTTACCCTCCCCATCTTCTGTTTCAGTTGTATTGGGCAATTCTCCATTCCCCACTCCCACATGCTTTGCTTAATCAAGTCCTTCACCCAGAATGCCTTGCACTCCCATCTCTGCTCCTTCAAATCCTGCTTAGATTTCAGGGCTCTATTTTGACATCACTTCCATTAGGAAGGCTTCCAGTTTCTTCATTCCTTTCTGAGAGTTTTTGTGTGTGGCCCTCTTTTACTTTCATAATTTGCATTCTGTTTTGTGTTTACCTCATTACAGACTATTTCTTATTTGGTTACTAGTCATTCACAGGAAAAAACCTGGGGTGCATACAGAACTTGCCTTGCGTTATTCTCACACAACCAGTCAATCAGCAACTCTGTTGATTTTGCCAGCTAGATGTTTCTGGACTCATCTCTTCTCTTGTAAGCATCAGCTCGGTGCTTGGGCCCCCCTCACTGCCCTCATCCAATATACAACAGCCTTATCAATAGCGTTCTTTGCTGTGATCCTCCAGGCTGAAAGCCATCATCCTCACAGGTCAGTGGTTTTGTGTTTTCTTCCACATTAGTTAAAAAAATAAAACCCATTGTGGTTACTAGGATCTGGTGCATAGTAGATGCTTAACAAGAATTGAGTGAATGAATAGGTAATGTCCTGGGAGTAGGAGGCACCAAACAAGCATGGTGGGAGGCAGTTCCAAATCACTGACTCACACAAACATTTTGGGTAAGAGAATTTTTCCTTCTGACCTCATTTTATGCATCTGCAAAATGACAAAGATCATTTTATTTCTAAGGTCCAGTAATGAACCCATTTTTTTCCCTGTTATTTTTATCTAACAATTAAGAAAATAACTTACATTGTGATTTGGGGGACAATCTGCAGGAGATGACCCTTCCCTCATTAAAAATTGTCTTTATTTTTATATTAGCTTTTCTGTAGTTCAGCTAAATGTTCATTTTCTTTTGAAGTGAACATAGGTTATTGGTAATTAGGCAGAACACAACTGCGAAGCTTTTCAAACTGGTGTGTGACTTTTGTCTCTTTTCCTTCACGACTGGGTCTCCAGTGCACCTAAATCATCACACTCTATGGCTCTAGGCCCATGAATCAGAATCAAGTTAAAGAGTGCCTGAAAAATCTGTTTAGACATAAAAATCAATAAAAGGAGAAAAAAGCAAGGCCGATTTCAAGCTACAAATTACATAATTCAGGGGGAGAGAGCACACATGGATTCTTCCTTTAAAGATTATGGAAAGTGGAAATCTGAAGTGTTAATTTAACTCTTGAGGGAAATGACAGTAATGATTACACCAGGGAATCTCTCCCTGTGTAATGGTTGGGAAAATGCACCCAGACAACAGATACAGCACCCATTTACTTCTTTCCCCATCCCCTCCCAAGACCAGCCCAAATTTAAATATTTCATCTTCTTCCACCCATTAGTATATCCATGCTAGGGTCTTCTCATTTGGGAAAATACAGTCATTGCTTCAGTAGGTACGTCTTGTAAGGTTTCCATGAATTTATACCAGGCTTATCTTTCCTTTAGGGATAAAATAAATGAAATATTAGTAAATTTAAAAAAATTAGTAAAATTAGTAAATTTTTTTTGGATGTGTATTTTCACATTTCTTGTGGAATATCTCTACTTGAAGACCATCAAATTCCAAACCTAAAAGTCAAAATTTTTCTGAGAAAAAAAAATACTCCTTGGTGTTTCTATATGAGACAGGGATTATTGGGTAGGAACTTATTGTGTGGAACTGTTGACTCGTTGGTCAGGATTAAACCTATGGAAGCTGATGTTTGGACAAAGGGAATTGAACTATGCCTCACTTGCTAAGTTATTTTGTCTGGGAAGAAAAGCAAGAACAGAACTGTTGGGAGCATACTAACATGGGAGCCTGGAGTCCAGATGACAAGTTTCTTATGGAGAAAAGCAAGAACACAGGTTGAGTATCCCTTATCCCAAATGCTTGGGACCAGAAATGTTTTAGATTTAGATTTTTAAATTTTGGAATATTTGCATACACACAATTGGCATATATACAATTTAGACCCAAGTCCAAATAGAAAACTTTGCTAGTAGGATTAATATTCAGAATACACAAAGAACTCAAAAATTCAAGGAAAAAAAATTAGGAAAGGAGCAGAAGATCTAAACAGATATTTTACAAAAGAAGAATTAGAAATGGCTAACAAATGCATGAAGCAATGTTCAGCATCCTCAGTAAGAGGAAAATGCAAATCCAAACTACACTGAAATTTCATCTTGCTCCAGTCAGCATGGCAGTTATCAAAAATACAAAATAAGAATAATTGATGGTGAGGGAAAAGGTACACTCATAAATATTCAGTGTGACTGCAAATTAGTACAACCACTTTGGAAAGTAGTATGGAGATTCCCCAAAAGACTAGGAATAGAACCATCATATGATCCAGCTATCCCACTCCTTGGTATTTATCCAAAAGAACTAAAATCAGTATAGTATAGAGATAAAGACATATCAATTTTACAGCAGCCCACTTCACAATAGCCAAATTATGGAATCAGTCTAGCCGTTGTCAATAGATGAACAGATAAAGAAAATGTGGTATGTATACACAATGGAGATTTACTCAGCCATAAAGAAAAATGAGATTATGACATTTGCTAGTAAATGGATGGAAATGGAGAACATCATGCTAAGTGAAATAAATCAGACTCAGAAAGTACAGGGTTGAATGTCTTCTATGCTAAGTGAAAGCTAGAGAGAAAAAGAGAAGAAGAATAAAAAAGGATCTCATGAAAATGGAAGGGAGACCAACAGAGTAGAGGAAGGGGATTGAGAGGGAAGGAGGAGAGATGGGTATGGGAAAATAGTAGGGAATTAAATCTACCAAATTATGCTATGATCAGGTATGAATATACCACAGTGAATTCTAATTATATATATGTACAGAGTGTTTATATATATATATGTATATATATATATAATTATAATGCACTAACTTTAAAAATGGAAGGGAAATTAGAACAAGTGCAAGTAGATTGGGCATGAGAGCGGGGAAGGGAAAGGGAAGGTACTGGGGAATGAAATTGATCAAATTATGTTATGTCATGTTGGAATATAGCATAATGAATCCCACTATTATGTATACTTGTAATGTGCTGATAAAAAATTCTGTATGAAGATACTATTAATCCTAATTAGACAATGTTATGGCATTTCTCCTAGAGATCACCGAGTGGGTCACACCTCTATGCCCTCAACTACACAGACACAGTAACTTCATCCCATTGGACATCCTCTGACTCCTAAGGAGTCCTGAGATTTGGGGGTGGTGACCTGTTGGATTGTCTGAATGCCCTGTACTGAGTCATCCTGCTTTCCTTCTCTTGTGGGTGGTACGTACCTCCATCCTTCCAATGTGTGATGAGTTCAGAAATGCTCATTTAGAGGCTCAAGAAGGGAGAAACTGCCTACAGAGGAGTCTGTGGGGAGCCCCCTTGGCAACTTGCCTTTGTGTTATTTGCCATCCATTGCTCACAGTGGTCCTGTGAGGGTTGGGCAATGGGAACTTTCACTTTCTGTCTTATGCTCTCTACAGCACAATGTGGCGGAGCCTTTATCCCATGAGTTTTTATCCTTGGAGGAAAACTTCAAAAACATGTGCAAAAGGGGAAAGTTTCTTTTGGCATCCCTTCCAGGGTTGCAATTATAAGTAATATTTGTATAGGGAATATAATCATCCCTCAGTATCCACAGGAGATTTGGGCCAGGGCCCCCTATGAACACCAAAATCTGAGGATGCGCAACTCCTTTGAATAAAATGCATAATATTTGCACACCATCTGCACACATCATCCGGTGTACTTTAAATCATCTCTAGGTTACTTATAACACCCAATACTATGTAAATAGTTGTATGCTATATTGTTTGGAGAATAATGACAAGGAAAAAAATCTGTACATGTTCAGTACAGATTCATTTTTTTTAAAAGTACTTTTCTTAACCTGCTGCTGGTTGCATCAGCAGATGTGGAACCCAAGGATACAGAGGGCTGACTGTATCTATTTTGGAACTGATGCAGGAAGAAAGCATTCTTTAAGCCCCTCTGGTGCATGAGTCCCTGCCCAAGTTCTCTCTGTAATTAACTCTGTCAGTTGATGGCTCTCATCTTTGAATGAGTGTGGACAGGTGAGCACTCAGGTGTCTGAGTTGGAAGGTGAGGAGGCTTTAGTTCTGTGTGCCTCGAATTGCCCTCCCATAGGATAAGCTTCCTGTTGGTCATCTGCCTAAGGATCAAAATTGAGCTGTGAGTCTTCTCCATGTGACATGCATTTTGGTGTCTAGGCAGAAGCGGACCCCAGGCTTGTCTGTGCAGAAGGCTGTCTCCAACTCGGATCTGGCTCTCCGACTGCACAGTTCTGTTCTGCTCCATCCAGGAGCTCAGAGTGTGCCATGCCAGTGGCACAGAAAAGCATCAGCTGCCATGGGCATTTCATTCCAGGTCATCAGATGGGCTCTATTTTGGGGCCCGTCCGTCACCCCATTCTTGCAGTGTGGAACCTAGAGTTCTCCAAATGCCCGGAACACTGCTGTCACTGAGGTATTTTAAATCCTGCTCAGCGTGTACCCAAAATCCAGGGAGAGAAGCTAAATAGAAATGCTTGGAGAGCTACCAGAGCACAAATGGAGTTAGCAACAATTGAGGTGGGGGCGGTGAGCTCTTTGCTCAGGATCTGAGCAGACCTGAACCAAGGGACACAAATGGACCCTTTGCTTTCTTAGAGACTCCTGCAGCTTTGGGATTTGCTAAGTATAATTCAGAATGCTCACAGGAGGGACAGGAAGAGAGGTTAAAGATTTGCCCTGGTTTTAGAAATGATAGAAATTCAGAACCATGTAAATGGAAGGAATGCACTCAGATCAGCCTCCTTCCATCAGGCATGCTGGTAATGGAGGATGTAGAGCTGGAAGGCTGGGGCTGAGGTGCCTGGGGAACCCTGTGGTGGGAAAGCCAGAGCTTGATTCAAGACCGGGTCACCAACAGACATGAGCTCTAAGGCATAGACACTAATTCTAGACCTGTCTCCAGGAAAGTCTGAGGCCACCTGCTTCCCTATTAAACTGTTAGAACTTGAGTTTTCCAGGGAAAATCACTGGAAATGCTCCCTGGTCACTGTGGTAGCTCAGCACTGTAGGGAGAGTCAGTGTTCACTTTCGCCCTGAAAAATCTCCCATTTATCCTAGGTGCTGCTTTTCAGGTTTTAATGATCCCATTAGCTATACTATTCCTTTCCTTTCTTTCCCGTTATCTTGTTCATGGAGAACAGTCACAGGCGGCTGGCTGCTCGTGCCTCTTGATTAGCACACTCTGTCTTACACTGGGTGAGGCCGTAAGGGGCAGATTCCATTCCCATGACTTTTGTTGCAGTTGTATTAGTGTCACGTAATGAAGAAATCCTAGAGAGATACTGTCAAGAGGAACTTATACCTGCCCCTGAAGATTCTGATAGGCCCTGCTGAGTCTCCCTGTCCTGATGCAGTCTCCCTGTCCCCTGCACAGCAGTGAGCTACTGTCACCACTGGACAAGTTGAAGAATATGGGTTGAAGATAATGTCCTGTCGTTTAGCTACCTCTGGGGTCACCCCAGGGGTAAAGTGGTCCACACATCACTACAGAAACCCTGAGGGCAACCTGCCACTGTGCTCATGTTGTACTGCGTTTAGAGGTTCAAGGTCTCCAGCTTACTAATGAACATGCAGGTGGCCCAGGCAGGGATTTCTGTCAGGATGCAATTTTGCTTTATGAAAACTAGGAAGACTTGAATTCAGGATGCAGATGTCTTGAACCTACTCATTTCCTGTGTCTCAAAATATTAAACATTATTTTCCACATAATTTGTGTGTTTTTGCTTGATCCCTATATTATGGGTGCAGGTATAATTCTCTAAAGTGACTGGCAGGGACAGTTAGTCCCATTTCCTGCTTGTAGAAACCAAGACTCAGCAAAGCAGTGACTCTTCCAGTTCACACATCTCATCATGGGCAGAACCTGGACCTTGAGCTCCTCTCTTTATTTTCATGCTCTTGCTGTTTTACCAAACCCATACTATTAAGAACCAGGACTTTTTATTGGGAGTAATGAAGGATTCTATAAATAACCTTACCACTGCTCAACTAATTTGAAAGAGCAAAGGAACTGAGCCAAAAAAGACGGGGATAGGTGAACTGTTTTATTGTATCAATTTCCATTCACTTTGTTAATAATAATTGATGCCACATTTATATATTGAAAATATGTGAGATTTGATACAAGGTCAAAATGACACATTGAATTGGCTCTCAAATTTTGCTAACTTCACATGAGAATCTCATTGTAACCACGATGAGTTTTTGAAAAACTGATGAAATGAAAAGAAATGCATCTAAGTGTCAAAGGCTATGTTAGGAATGGTTGATAATGAGCTTGACCTCTCAGAGCTGCCTGGCTGGGTGCACAGTAGGTGCTCAATAAGTGTTGATGGATGTTTGGATTTATGAGGATTTCAGTTGGCCTTTCACCCCAAGGAGCATGATGCTTTAATGTGTTAGTTAAAATGATACTCTGAAAGTGAAATCAGTTTATAAATTTAAAGACCGATTTGGAGAAATTTCAAACTGCTATTTTTGTTTATGTTTTTTTGGGATGGAATACTATAAAGGAAATTTCAAAAGTAATATTCTTCGCCTGTGAGTACATCTGTGTGTACTTCCAATAGAAAAACATTAAAAACCCACAATAGCATCATGACAATGCAATTGCCCACCATCCCTTAATAATCACAGAGTACCTCCTCTGTGTTGAATCTTCCACGATTGTCTCAGAATAGTGTTCTTGCATTAGGGTCCTCAAATCAGATTTCAGACATGGTCACCACATTAGATTTGGGTGATCCATTTTGGATCTCCTTCAATCTATGATCTCTTCTCTATAAGAAGAGAATTAGGGCTAGAGGCTTGATTAGATTCAGGTATTTAAAATACTTTATAGATGAAATAATGCACTTTAACTCATGACATTTTGAAACAATTCTATGTTTTATGAAGACCCATTTTATTTCAGGTCTCAGTTTCTGGACAAAACTGCTAAAATGAGGAATGATCTTTAAGACAACGGTTGAGACACAGTGAATCCTTTGGGCTCCAGAGGCAACTGCCATGAAGTCTCTGATGAAGGATTTTTAAGCCAGAGTGAAAGACTCCATTCAAGGTCCATTTTCTCTTCTTTTACCCATAATCTAAGATATGAAACAAAGTTAGAAGAAACAGGAAATCTGAAAACAGGAGAAGGGATGGATCACACCTACATGACCAGGCAGAAAATTGAGACACAAAATCAAGAACTAGAGAAAGCACAGAATCCAGGATTAATTGCTACACAGGCCAAGGAACTTATTTTCCTCTTAGTGAATGTGTTACATTTGTCTATTTACTTATTACGTTTAATTATTACAGTAATCTTATGAGGTAGGTATTGCATGTTCTGCATTTTACAGATAAAGAAACATTAAGAAATGATTCCAAAGTCACCTGACTGGAGAGAAATCCTAAGGAATGCCAACCTTTTGCTCCATGGTCAAGTACGGAATGTGCATTAGATGTGAGAATAATGTTGAGATGTTGAGGGAAGAGTAGGTGAGACCCACATCTCCTGTCTAAGTAGTCAAGGAGCTTCAGAGTTCATTTTGGGAAGACTTACAAAGGAAATGGGAAAAATGAAAGGCTGTAATCACTTCAGCACCTTCAAGTTTCTAGAAAATGTTCTTCTATTGACATATAGGTTTAAATGTTTGCAAGCCAGCACTTTAAAAAATTCTACAAACTGGAAACACAGAGATGTTACAGCAATGGTTAAGCAAATGGATTGATTTATCTTAAAGTATTACCTGGGAACCCCTCAGTGACATTGATATTTCCTATCCCTTCTGTCAGTCTTGACTTTTCTATGAATTTTTAGAATGTTCCATGAGGCCACAGTCAGTAAGCTCTACTCAGGAATTTTATTTTCTCTTCTTTCTCCTCTGTTACTTAAGATTGGATCATGTATGTGGGTTTTCCCATTACATTCTGTAAGTGACTGTAATAATTAAAGAAATGACCTCTGTATTTGCCTCTTCCTGTTGTTGGGGGTGGTGGAAGAAAAAAAAATAAAAAGAACATGTTCAGAACCCTTAGACTAGATAAATTCTCTACGATGAATATCTTACCCAATTCTTACTGAAGTTTGGGGATTTGGGGGAGATAAATCCCTCATCATTAAAGATGACACCCTGGTGGTCCACCCCAGCATCCTGTTACCTTCCCAGGACTCAGTCTTCTGGGATCTACGAGAAAGTCAGGAAACAGAGAACTCCAGCCAGATGTCCATGTTAGATGTATCCAGTCCAGCACTTTGTGGCAATTTAGTGGACTTCAGCAGATAATTAAATAGCTTTTGCTATTTAAAGAAATTTCCTTCAGCTATCTGGAAAATTTAGCCATCCAGTATCAATTCATCTTCTGAAAATTTTTAGTTCACCAAACTTTTATTCTACTTTTGAGAAAATCTTCTTTTGTTTCATGGCAGAGAAAGTTCTGAACCTCGTGGACTAGTCTCACCTGGCGTGACATTTCTTCTGCACTTTCAACAATTTTCACAGCATATTGATTCTTCATTTCATCCTCAGACACATCAGTTAATTAGCTAATCTGGATTTTGATTCACACATATTAAACACCATCTTTCTGAGCACACAAAACCCCCTTATGTGAAATAAATGGCATTATGTCCAAAAGAATGGTGTTAGATTGTCTTTTCTTTGGTAGAAAAGGAGGTAATTAGTTTGATATATATTTTTTCATTCACGAATGTTAATGCCATTTTTGCTGCGGAAGGAAAGGTGAATGGCTGTGCCCAGGTACTGCTCCTGGTTTTTGAGGTTCTGACATTACATAAAGGAGTTTGGGGAAATGTAATGGAATAAAAGGGCCTCAGTTGAATATGTGGGTAAGAAGTGTTCTTAATACTTCAACAAAATCTAAAAGGGTTTGCAATTCATATAGCTTTTCTGAAAGGCTGCCAAGAGGGATATTTTCAATAGATTGGTGGAATGAGGAATTAAATGTATATTATTTTGGAAGAGATTGGAATTTAATGCAGCATTTGAACAGGTTAAATTTATATCAATAAAATGCCAGGTGGAGAATGGGACCATTTAATTTCCCACACACAGAAGACACATAACATTTCTAGAAAGGATGAACGCAATGTGGCCTGCTGTTTCAGGCCTCTGTGTTCATTTTCAAAAGCAGCCTGGGAAATTTCTGCCATTCTTTGGAATTCAAGGCAGTGGCAAAGCCGCGGTCAGATGTGATAGGCCACACAGCCAATTTGCTTGAAGTTTGTGGTTCATTAATCCAGCTCTTTGAATTTCAAAGAACCAAAGTGATGTCATTTGGAATGTGCACCACAGAAAATTAATGGGGTTCCTTGGTCAAAAGTGAACACTGAGACAATGTCACAGGGAAGAAAGGGATTGGAATTACTGATGTCTGAGGAGCGGAAAAGCCTGGTTCCCAGTGGGAAAACCTGCTTGGCTATTCAGAGCCCACCCATCCCCCACACAACCTCTGAGAGAGCATTCTTTGTGGGCTAGACCTGCTTCTTCTGAGAAAACAGAGTGTGGCTTATTCTAGTGGTTCCTAAGAATTCAGCAGCATCTAAAACAGAAGTTTTCATCTATCTAATGCAGTATAGTTCTTCCTGTCCCAATCCCCCAGGATACCACCCTGTCTGGCAGGGCTGGACTTAAGACTGGTGGGGGCCCTGTCCATTAGGGTGCTGTGCTCATAGTGGATGCCTCAGGCTGGATCGGCCTGAGGGAGAGTGGGAGAAGAGAGACTGAATGGCTGCCAAAGAGGCAGGCTGGGAAAGTGAACTGAGATGCCTGCCTGCAAAAGACCCAAGAAAACAGTGAAAGGGAGGGAACTGTATTTAAGGGGCTTCCCCTCTGCCCAACTGGGTGTTAGGTGCAATTGGATCATTGTAGCAATCGTCTATGATAACAATAGAAATACAGTGCCTGGCACAGGGTAGGTACTCGACAAATATTTTTTGAATAAAAACAAAAAGTAAACAACAACAACAACCAAAAAACTCCCAATAAACAAACAAAATACCACAATTGATCAGTGAGAGTGATGCTATTGTCCTTTCTTTTCAAGTGAGGAAATAGATTTTCTCACTACAGGAAGAGTTCTATTCTTTGTACTTTGTAAACTGCAAAAGATGCTCTCCAAATGTTAGCTGTCATCACTGCATCATAGAATAAGATGGCTTCCTTGAAGCCTTTGTCTCTGAAGGTGCCTGAATTTTCTAGCTACTCAATATGTTTATTGTTTGAATGACTCATTGGCCATTGTGCAAGAGGGGCCGATTGTAACTTAGTGGAACTGTCACCTCACTAGGAGATTAGGATTTATACACAGGTACACAATTCATGGAGCAACACAAGTCCACTAGAATTGTAAGAAAGTTGACGTTTGTTATGCATTAAAGAAAAAAATAGAGGACCTGAGATGTTGCAGGATTGTTTTCCCCCTTGGAAACCTTAACTTTGGCTTAGGGGCCTTGAAAGCTCCGTTAGGACTCGAAATATACTAGCGTTTTATTGGGTAACAATATAATCTGAAAGAGTGAACAATTTTCTGTTTGGCAGTGCTGATGGTAGTTCTATTTCATATTAATAGTGGAGTCTAATGTGGATAGTAGTTTTTGTTGCCTATATGTTTATTAACATTTGAGTGTGATTTGAACTTGATAGCATGTTTTATTACTCCTTTAACTGTAACTACTCTTTCACTTTAAATACCTTACGATATTACACCTATATCTCAAGATATAATAAAAGTAAATTTGTAAAAAATAATTCCAAACAGCTTTATGCATTCTTATTTCTGTCTCTTACTTCCACTTGGTGTCTGATAGTCTTGGAAGTAGCCACTAAAAGTTGGTCAATAAACTTCAGCCTTTAGAATTGAGAGAGA
Source organism: Sciurus carolinensis (assembly GCF_902686445.1). Taxonomy (NCBI): domain Eukaryota; kingdom Metazoa; phylum Chordata; class Mammalia; order Rodentia; family Sciuridae; genus Sciurus; species Sciurus carolinensis. The sequence continues at coordinate 58,645,232 of NC_062214.1, read as the reverse complement.
GAGAGAGAGAGAGAGAGAGAGAGAGAGAGAGAGAGAGAGAGAGAGAGAGAAAACTTTGAAGGAGAACCCTAGGCTCTGTGTTCCTTCTCCCCACTCTTGTCTTTCTCTAGGTGGAGAAAACCCAGATATTTTTCTGCTGACTGGAGCTGGAATCCTCACTAGTTACTGAAAAGGTACAAAATCACCTGTAGGTGGAAATTTTTCATAAGTTAAAAAAATAAAATTTTTGTAGTGGAAAATTCCAGACATGCAAAATGTAGAGAGAATAGTTTTAGAATACCTATATATCCTTACCTATATCCATATGATCATTATTATTTTGGTCATCTCTCTGTATTTCTTTCCCTTCATTTATTTTTCTGGACTATTTTAAAGCAAATCCTATATTATTTCACTGGTAAAGAGTTCTGGTCCAGATCTCTAATTTTGTTAAGGACTTTTAAAAAAACTGCCTTGCAATGATCACGCCTAGAACAATGAACATTAGTTTCCTTACCATCATCTATATGTTGCCCATATTAAATTTTTCCTGATTATTTTAAAGGTGTTTTTGGAGTTTTTTTTTTAGAAGATTCAATTAATGAATATTTTTTTCTTAAAGTTCAGATACCCTCTTGGTCCTTCTTTATCATGAGAATAGCACTGTCAGAAAGGTAAACTTGGGCTCTAAAGCATTGGGGCCTGTGTGTGTATGTGTGTGTGTGTGTGTGTGTGTGTGTGTGTGTGTGTGTCAGGGTTAACTTGGAAATACTCCTTGACTTCTTTGACTGGTATGGGACAGGGTGCCTGAATGGACCAGCTACAATTCTATAGGGAAAATCTCATTTTCTATAGAGAAATCTCATTCCTAATTCCATAAATGGCCTGTTCCTAGCCATTTCATTCTGTGCCTGTGAAAACAGCAGTGGAATTTTGTGGAGACTGGGGGAAGTCAGCAGTCTTTCCAGGAATCTACCCTAAGAAGGCAGTGAGCATCAGGTCTCATGGGGAGGAGGGTTATGTTACCCAAAGAGGTGAATCTGTAGGAAGTAGAGTAGTAGGTAAAGAATTCAACAGAGGAATGGAAATGAGACAAAGGGTCCTACCCCAGGTGGAGGAAAGAAGGGACATGCAGCTGGCTCCATAACTCTTCAAGACACCAAGTAGCAAGTATGTTTAGACACAGATTATTCAGCTCATAAGGCAGGAGACCAACAGTGGGATTTGGCTATTGGATCCCAGTTCTGGAAACATGACTTTAATTTCAATTTCCAATGGATGAGAGAAGAAGAAAGTGGGTAATTCATGCACACCTTCACATGCTGACATGATCCTGGGAACACTGTGACACTGAGCATTCTAACGAGAGATCTGATCAATGAACACAGGCAGAGGACAGCACTTTGGTGGGGTTGATGTAGGTTTTTTTCTTTTTTTTAAACAGAAATAGGTATTCTCAATGCTGTGTTGCCATTCTGAAAAACTTAGACCTTTTCAAATACATGAAATTCTTTAATTGTCCATATTACTCATAGTATTATCATTAAGTATAGTAATAATAAAACAGGCATTTGAATAGTATTTCATCATTTTGAAAATATTTTTTGTAAACATCTCTTTCATCTTTAGAAACACTTGGCCATTTAAACAAGGCTGAGGTTTACTGAGTTCTTACCATGGATGTTTTTCTGCTGTATGTGAACTTCTCCACCTATTCCTTCTTTAAGAGATTTTGTTTCTAAAATCTCTATTTCATGTATCAGAAAGTGTTCATTCAAAGAATGGGAATAACTATATGGGTCATTTTTATGGGGAATTGACTTATTGTAATTATGGATGCTAAGTGGTCTCCCCAAGGCCCTGTCTAGCCTCATGCTGGTGCCTGAAGCTCCCAGGCAGGTGGTCAGAAAGGCAAGATCACCAACAGGCAGGAGCCTGATGTATATAAGTGGAACCCCATGAAGACAAGCTGAACCCCATGTCTGCTCTTACTTTTTCTGACCTTGGGGATGAAGTTATCCTGCAGATGTCAGGGCCTGCCTCACAGACCTGACCACACATCCCTGGTCCAGGAGTGAGAGAAATGGAAGGAGAAGCCAGGGGGCGAGGAAAGCATGAGCAAGCCCTCATATGGCAAATCGGCAACAAACATGGGCTTCGGTACAATGGCATTGCCTCCCTTCTGCTCTCAACTCCCCTGAGAATCTCCCAGCAGTCCTTCCTGAAAGGAAACATACAAGAGTGGAATTCTGGGAAATGTAGTTCAGTCTAACCAAGTGAGCAGGTGCCTTAGAAAACCAACATATGTGGTTTTGTATATATATATATATAACATTAGGCGCCTTAGAAAGTCAACTTTTTATACATATATATATATATAACAGTAGGATCCATTTTGACATAATCACAAAAACATAGAATGTACTCAAATTCCATCCCCAGCACTTCTCTCCTTCTCCCTCCTCTTACTCCCCTCCCTCTACTGAACTGATTTTTCTGTAATTTATTCATAGCTTTTAAAAATTAGTGTCTTGTGGATATATTTGATGTCGAGATCTGCTGTCCTGTATTCATGTATGTATATACCAAAGTTTGGTCAGACTCATTCCACTGATCTTCCCTTTTTGGTTCCTCCTTCCACCGCCTCGATACCCTTCATCTGCTCTACTGATCTTTCCACTGTTTTGATGAATTTTGTCATCATGGTTTGGTATTCAGGGCAGGAGAGACAGATTGACCTGCAGCTGGGGGATGTCGGGTTGACCTGTAGCTCTCTGAGAGAAGATAAGGCAACTGGACCTCAGTGACCACTGAATCTTCCAGTAATTGCAGTAGAAGCTTCATGTTGAAGGCTTACTCTATGGTCCACTTGAAACATTCAGCTCAATTTTGCATGAAATGGGGAAACATGTTTTGAAATTAAGTAATTAGCAGGGAAACACGGAGCATGAGCCTACTTACACTAAAGGGTCATTCATTCAGCAGCCAGTTGCTGGCTCTGCATTGTCATTGTGTTCTTTCTCTGCTCTGTAGGGGACTGTCTAGCATTACTTGGCTGGGGGACAGCTGCATTCTGGGGTTTGGTATCCCAATTGCAAGCAGCTAATTGTCACACCCCCTTAGCCCTGCAGGCCCTCGCCTGGCATATGTTTGCCTCAGCCTGATGGGTACCTAGCCTGTCATGACTTCTTCCTTCAGTGAAGAAGTCTCTTGGTTGCTATAAATATCTTCCTTAGCAAATTCAGGCTCAGGTAAAGATACACCTGGGCCATCTCAACCCTCATTTATTTAGAAATACATACCACCCCTTCCCAAACAACTTGTAATTTGGGCTGCCTGCTTCTGGGGATCTGTCACTGTGCACACTGCAAGGGGAGGGGAAGGTGAGTTTGAGAAGTACCTGGAAGGGGAAGGAGCTGATAAACTCTCACCTGTCTTAGCTGTGATAACATGACTTGGAGCCACCTTTGAAATCAAGAACAGAGAATATAGTGCCCAGCAGGCATCCAGACAATCCCTAAGGACAAGTTCAGACAATAGACTCTGGGTTAGCAGAGTCTACTGTGCAACTGAGAAAGCATAATGGGGAGAGTTGCACCTTCAGGGCAAACCTGAGCTCTGAGTGCCTGAAGCAAGAAGACAGGCCCTGCCAAAGGGCTGGGCATGCGTGACTCTGACATCAGTGTGCTCCCTGGGAATGTCTTGCCATTAATAATCTTCGCTCTTTGATCACCATTTAATGGAAAAGAAAGCTCTGTGTGTTCGGTGGAGCAGCTGGCATCCCTGACTGGGATGTGGCGCTCAGGCAGGCAAATGTGTAAGATGGTGCTGAGCCTGTCTAAAGTCAGAGCTTTAATTTTGCCAGTAGACTGTACTCATGGGACAATGGCAGGTGAGAATTTTTCTAGGCTTTTTTTTTTTCTCTCTCTTTTTTTTATTGTAAACAAATGGGATACATGTTGTTTCTCTGTTTGTACATGGCATAAAGGCATACCATTTGTGTAATCATAAATTTACATAGGGTAATGTTGTTTGATTCATTCTGTTATTTTTCCCTCCCCCCCACCCCTCCCACCCCTCTTTTCCCTCTATACAGTCCTTCCTTCCTCCATTCTTGCCCCCCTCCCTAACCCTAACTCTTAACCCTAATACTAACCCCTCCCATCCCCCATTATGTGTCATCATCCACTTATTAGTGATATCTTTCTAGGCTTTTGACATGAATGAATCTGGATTGCTTCACCTAATGTCTCACTCTCTTTTCCTGTCACAGGGGAAGGAGAGTACCTCTCAGAAGTTCAGGCACCTGTGTGGTTTAGCCCGTGACACATAGGCTGGATCTGTTACTCCAGGAATTTTGAGCTCCAAACCCCACAGGGGTCCTAAAGGCAAACTTTTCATATTTTAAAAATGTCAGGTTTGTCTTCTGGAAGGATTTTGTAAGTTATTCTATGCATTATCACGGAACTAATCAAGTAACTACCCCTGGCCACCTAGAATTCCCATTGAAAATCAGTGGGGGCATTTGACAGCAACTTCTGTTTGGAGAGTTTGGATGGTGGTGCTCTTACTGTTCCCTATAGTCAGCTCCTAGGCATGTGTAGTCAAAGATGGATGAACCAGCTTGAGGACTGTACAGCTCCTGATCCTTTTAGATATCGTTACTGTTTATGAGCAAGCCCATTTCCCCACCAAAGATTCCAACCCATCAAGGTCCAGTCAGATCCACTCTAAAAAGGTGCATGTATGTGCACACACATGCTCTTGTATCTGTGATAAACTGGTGTTTTCTTTCCTTTCCCTCATTAGCAGGAAGTGTCAGAACCTGGGTATATGGCATGGTGTATTTAAGACCTGCAGGAACATGCTCCATAAAGGAGCATCACAATGGGATCTGCTCAGTGATGCATCTGTGTGATTTCATTTGCCTTCTCATCCTGACAGCCCTAGAGATGCTAATAGGAGATGTGCTTTCAGAATATGTTTTGTGAACCTGACCCAGCAGAGTGTCCGGCAGAGGAGCTCTTGGCTGTGGATGGGGTATGCGTTCTCCTCCTGCTCAATGGGTGGAGGTTGTGTGTCCTTAAGTCTCTTTCTCTGGGATCTAGATGTCACCTTCTCTCTCTGATGTCTGTCCTTTGCCTTCCCCCATTTCTTGATGTGCTACTACTCTCATTTCTACCCTGATAACTTTAAACCCTACCATTTTTTAAAATTAATTTTTAAAAATTTGTTCTAATTAGTTGTACATGACAATAGAATGCATTTATACATTTTGATAAATCAAACATAAAAGGAGTGTAATTTCTCATTTTTCTGATTGTACTTATTGCAAGATCACATTGGTCATGCAATCATACATGTACATGAGGTAATAATGTCAGTTTCATTCTACTATCCTTCCTATGCTCATCCACTTTCCCTCCCTTCATTTCCCTTTACTTAATATAAAGTAAGTCTATTCTTCCCTAGCCCATGCTCCACCTTACTGTGAATTAAACCCTACCATTTTTTTTTTGAGGTCAAGATACAACAGTAGAATTTATTTATTTTGAGAACTGACCGTTGCCTCATCCCCACCTCTACCCCATGCTGCCCCACCCTATCCAATCAACCTTCCTTCCTTCCTTCCTTCCTTCCTTCCTTCCTTCCTTCCTTCCACAAAACTCTATTGAAAACCATGAACTGGGACAACCATAGGGGTACAAAGTGAAGTAATAACATGGTTTGTATTTTGAGGAGCTCATAATATTCTAGGATTGACACTCATTTGTGTTCAGTTTACTATCTTGTTATTTGCATCCAATTATGTGATTCTGTATTTGCTTTGCACATTTAAATCATATCAGCAACAAGATTGCTAAGTTGCCATGTGCAGAGACTAAATCTTTTGTTTTGCATGGTTCATGGTGTCCATCTCAGCGGTATGTTCAGTATACAGATGAGCTTCCTCATCTATAGTAGTAGAGATAAAACCACCTACTACCTTGCCCTGCGAGTTACATGAAGTCTCTAAAAGTATAGCCCAGAGTCTGTCCCAGGGTAGGTCTCAGTTATGATTACTGTGTTTAGAGCAGCTTGGTAAATACTCGTTTAATTCATTTGAAATGTGTTGACAGATGGGCAGAGACAGGAGGTGAAATTCAAACCTGTTGACTTGTTAGTAGAGTAGTTCCAAAAATCAGATAACAGAGTAGAGATATCCTCATATGTGTAATATTATATCCTTAGTAAAGACCTTTATATCCTTAGCAAAAGCTTACATTTTTACAGACTGTATTAATTTGCTAAGGATCCAAATAACAGCAAATAGCAAAGTATTACAGAATGGGTGACATAAACAACAGAAATGTGTTGTCTCATAGTTATGGAGGCTGGAAATCCAAAACTGTGGTGGTGTTATAATACGTTCCTTCAGTGGCTATTAAGGGAAGAATCTGTTCCAGGCCCTTTTCCTTGGCTTGTACATGGTCAGATTCCCCCATGTCTCTTCAGGTCATCTTCCCTCTATGTGTGCCTGTATTCAAATTTTTAAGTGTTTTAGAGATACTGGTCATATTTGGATGTGTTAGTCAGATTTCTACTGCTGTGACAAAATACCCGAGAAAAACAACTTAAAAGAAAGAAAGGCTTATTTTGGCTCATGGTTTCAGAAGTTCATGATCACTTGGCCTTATTGCTTTGGGCCTGTGGTGGCATAGTACATCATGGTAGGCTGCTCACTTTATGGCAGCTTGGAAGCAAAGAGACACAGACAGGAGTTAGGGTCTTATTATACACATCAAGGGCATGCCCCCAGTGACCTAACTCCCTTCCACCTAACTCCCACCTCTTAAAGGTTCCACCACTTCCTAATTATACCACGGGCTGGGAACCAAGTATTTAGCCACAGGTCTTTGGGGGACACTTCAGATCCAAACTATAGCATTGCATTAGGTTTTAAACTAATGACGTTATTTAAATTTACCTCTGTAAAGATCCTCTATCCAAATAAAGCTACATTTGAGATCATGCGGGTGGTTAGGACTTCAACATAGGAGTTTTGAGGGGACACAACTCAACTCATAACATAGATCAAGATTGATTATCATTTCCCCATCCTTTAGAGAAGGGAAACATGGGCTCAGAGGACTTTAGAGTGGTCTGGTTAAATCTGTGGAATTCTGGGAAGGGACCTCAGATTTCTGTAACACTTGCAAGTCACCAGGTTCCAGCAGAATCTAGGTGTGTGAAGTAATCCTGAGGGCCTACAGGGGGTGTGTCCGTAATGAGCACAGGTTTTGTGTCAGCGTTTATTTCTGTTCATGGGTGAGCTTGGATGTCAGGTGACATTTCAAGTGGACATTGTTCCAGATTGAAATGAAGATCTCCCCTCTCCTTCCCTATCCACACATTTGGGGATGATGGTGACATTTCCATACCAGAATCCACTGCTGGTAGTAACTGTTAAAACCACCACCTCCATGACTTACCTCTGGCCAGTACTTGGGAATTTTCCAAGACCCTTCATTTGTATGACCATTTTCATCCTGATGACAGTCTTATGGGGTAGAATTATGGAAGTTTAAAGCACCAGCCCAGGAGTTGTCAGTGAAGGGAGTTGATGGTGGAATGTTCTGGAAGGATCTGGGCAGTAGTTCCAGGGCACCTGTGACTCACTGATCAAGGTCCCTAGACACATTTTTCAGATCAGTTGGCATTTTGACTTTAACACACTTGCTTCATGGTGTAGCAGGAAAACCACAGTGATTGACCTAGGTTTTGTGGGACCTGAAGCTTGTAAGATTTGAATGTCCATTTTATGGAAAAGATACAAAATTAGGTAAAAAGTGATTTTTCTTTAGAATGAGGAATAACAACAGATTACAGACTTTTAAAAAAACGACCTAATATACCAGGATGGGAATATGTCTGAGGTGGTATTCAGGGACTCTTTGGTATTTCTGCTTAATTTTTCTGAATCCTACCCCCCTATAAAAGAAGTCTATTAATAAAAAGTTCTTCCAAACAGCTCAGACATTGCAAAATCCAAGAGAAAATAATATTTTTGTTAATTAACTACCAGCACCCTTTTTAATATACTTTTTCCCTACAAATTTTGGCTGCATATTCTTTGATTTTTCCTTTCACGATACAATGATTTTCTGATATTTTTATGGAAAGACTATAAAAATCATCTATAAAGATGATTCAGGCTTCCCTCTAGCACAGTTGATCAAATTGGTTTTTTATTATTGAGAGTTTAGGCAAGTTCTTTCAGCTTTGCAAAGCTTTATTGGTAATATTATGTGAATTGCTAGGATTGTTGACAAATTTGAGACCCTCCTGCTAAGCTTTGCTCATCTATGAGCATTTCTTTAGCCTGATGCTTGCCGCTGGAATGCTCACTCTGGGGAGAGAAGAGTGGCATGAGCCCATGGCAGTTGAGACTTCCAGGCAGCCTGGTGGGTGAAGGGAAGAGGCGTGGGTGTTTAGGCCAGAGTCTGGTTCTCACAATGAAATTTTCTCTCAAAAACTTGATGCCATTTGCTTCCCCACTATAAGATCATCCCTCCCACAGTTTCTAGAACAATCCTTAGGCAGGAGGATTTTCAGCAGCCCTGTCTTCACCACACTCTGACTCTCATTTGGACTTTTAGGTCACTCTTATTCTGCTATCAGGGCCTCTGATTGGTATGGGTGCCAGGTCTAATACCTCAGCTCCTTAGATGGAGACCCAAGCTGGTCCCTAATCTCTTCCTCTCAGTGTACCCCTCCACCTGGATGCCCTCTTTCTGGAGGACACTACTTGACTGGATTTCTGAGTAGTGCTTCTCTCTCTTAAATGTGAACTCCCTAATGACAGAGGTATATTTTCTCATGTTCATGACTCCAGAACTCAGCATAGTGTCTGATACACAATTGGAACTTGAAAAACTGGGGAGAATTAACAAATGGATGAGGTGTTAATCTATTTTGTGTTGCTATAACAGAATGCCAGAGACTGAATACTTTATAAGGAAACGTATTTCCTTCTTCTTCTTCCTCCTCTCCTCCTCCTCCTCCTTCTCCTCCTCCTTCTGATTATTATTATTTTAATGATGAAATGAGATCTCACTATGCTGCTCAGGCTGGTCCTGAACCTCTGGCACCAAGTAACCTTCCTGTCTCAGCCTCCTGAATAGCTGGGACTCTAGGAATGTGCGACTGTGCCTTGCTTACTTTTCACAATTTTTTATTTCTCCTGAGTCCAAGAGCATGTTCTAGCATTGGGAGGGGAACTTCACACTGCATCACCCCATGATTGAACCGTGAGAAAGCAAGTGGATACATGCAAAAGACAAAAGCAGGGGGAGGCCAGACTTACTTTGTAACAACTCATTCCCTTATATTATTTAATTCATGAGATGGAGTCCTCAGGGCCTAAACAACTCTCATTAGGCCTCATCCCAACACTAGCAGTGGGGGAAAGTCCCATTGTGAGTTTTGGAGGAGCATTCTTATCATAGCAGACATGGAGGGAAGGACTTGTTTTTTTTGCCAAAGGTATTCTGGGGGCCTCCTGAGCAATATGCACAGTGCTTCTGAATGTGGTAGGGGGAGATCTGAGGACTGAGGGTAGGGTAAGTGGGGCACCCTCATATTAATTTTCTAGGGCCACTGTAACGAAGTACCACAAACTGGGTGGCACCAACAAGAAACATTTATTTTCTCACAGTTCTAGAGGTGAGTAGTCCAAAATGGAGGTGTTGGCAGGGCAATGATCCCTCTGAAAGCTGTACAGGAATCCTTCCTTGTCCTTTCCTAGCTGCCTGTGTTTTTTGGGCAATCTTTGGTGTTCCTGAGCTTGTAGATGCATCACACTCTATTCCTGTGCTCTCCCTGGGTCTCTTCAGATCATCTTCCTTCTCTGTATCTGTGTCCAAGGTCCACCCTCTCCATAAGAACATTAGACATGTGGGATAAGAACCTACCCTAATGAACTCATCTTCACTTGGTTCAATATTCAAAGACTTTATTTCAAATAAGGTCACTTTCTGAAGTACAGGGGGTTAGGACTGCAACATACCTTCTTTTGGGAACCCATTTCAACTCATAATGATTTCCCAATGCCTTTAGCTGGGTGTGTTGGATATGGCCATGACTTTCAAGGGATGGAAAAGGGGTAGGGAATTCTCATGGATGGAAGGAAGAGCCAGGGTCCTGGATGGGGTTTCTCAATATCATCTGAGACATGGGTTAGTGCTTGTGCAATGAATGGAAGTAACAAAGGAAATAGAAGATAATGAGTGAACATGTTCTGTGGTGTGTTCTACTATGGAGATAGATTGGTGACTTCATTCCAAACATGCAGTGTAAATGAACTTGCCTGGACAGAGTGTTGCTGGATGCTTTTGGATATAATGCTGCCAGACTAGGTCATCTTGATGTGTACAGCTGGGAACCAGACAGATCTGTGTTTGCTCAAATCCTGGCTTCACTGTCTTTTAATTACAGGATACAGGTCAAATCACTTAATCTACAAGAATCCTAGTTTTTCCTTGTTGACAATGAGAGTGGCTATAATAATCCTACAGAACTGTTAAACATTAAATGCAATAATATATGTAATGCATATAGCTCAGTGCTGACAGGCAGTGAATGCTCAATAATGGTGATCAGCCTATTTTTATGATCATATCTGGCTTTCTCTCTTCCATGACTCATCTAGCCTTGCTTGTTAATTTGGTTCTGGTTCCTTCTTCAATGTCACTTTGCTGCAGCTGTAGTTAATCAGTCTAAGCCCAACCACTCCTAGAAACAGGCCAATCAGATGCCCAGACCCAAGTTAGGCTAGACTGCAGGAAGCCTATCTTCTGGGCTAGATTGTCAAAACTAACTTGTGGCTAGCTTGTGGCTAGCTTGTAGCTCTGTGGATCAGATCATGTAACTTTTCTGTGCCCTGTGACCTCATTGGTAAGTTGAAAGGTGGTTGATCTAGTGTTGTACATAGTTTTTGTCAATCCATCAGGTTTTGTGTCCCTTTGAATGCAGATGGTATCAATTTATTAGTACTTTTGCTCTGCCATAGGAAAGCATTTTTATTTACTTATTTTTGTTGTTACTAGCACTGACATAGTGTTAAAGACGTGAAAAGAATAACAATGTAAGAAGTCATGAACTGGAGTACCCCAGAGGGAGGAGAAATAATAATTCTTGAGACTCATTTATGGTTCCTGTACTTTGCCATGTACTTTTATGCAATAGAATCTCATACACACTGCAGCCTCTAAGGAAGGAGTGGAACTCCCACTGTACAGGGCAGGAAACTGAGATCCAGAGAAGTGACATACCTCACTGGAGGTCTCAGTGAGAGTGAGTGGGAAAGCCAGAGTTTGAACCTAGGATGGCTAATATTCAGAGACCCTCTGGAAAAGCCACTGGAGCCCAGAAGAAATGAGGACAGCAACAAGTCTGCAATGCACAGATGTGGGAGCTGCCTTGGGCTTGAGTGATGGTCTGTTGAAGAAAGTTCTTGTGGAAGCAAGTGGCCATCACTAAAGAACCACTGACCTCTAGCCTGCCAAGCATGTCTGCAGGAGAAAACGAGCTGTGAAGAGGATAATGAACTCAGCCTCTCAGGGAAGTCAGCAGGCAGCTGGTGGAAATGTTCCTGTGCAGGCTTAGCATCAGTCCCAGTGCCCTTCACTACCTGCTTCACACACAGCAATGGGCTCACACTAAGGAAGAGACATAGTCTTCCTTCAGCTCAGAACCCTGGGCGTTTTTAATGGCCATCCACTGAGGTTCCCAGACTATTATCCTTTCAGTGTTTAAACTAAGCAGGTGCCTTTTGCCCATGAATTCTCTCTCAAGAGCAAATTAAAATGGAAATTGATGCTTTTCAATTGATACTTTAAGACAGTAATGGCCAAGGATTCCCACTCTGCAAAGTGAGATGCTACAGGATTTATAAACCTTTATCCACTGCAGTGTATAAAAAGAGAGATAAAGAAAGAAGGTAAAAGTTAGGGAGCTGGAGAGGGGTGATTGGAAGTTGGAGAAATTCTCTGGGAGAGTTGCACTGTGATCCTTGCACTAGATGGAGGAGGACCAAGACAGACTTTCCCATCCAAATGAGGAACATGAATGGGGATAATCAAAGATCTTGGTGTGCATTCCCTGGTTCTTGAAAGCCGCAGTGGACTAAAATCCATCTTATATTGGGGAATCAATAGGGAAAAAGGCATAATCTGGAACTGCCTGTGGGTGACTTGGTGAACAGAGGCCTACCTTTGGGAATCATTTCACCTCTAATGAAGGAGGCAGGTGAGAGCATTTCCAGTGGACAGGAGAGTGAAGGCAAGTTTGAGAGCACTAAAGAGTTACCAACCACAGAGGTGAGAAAATCTTGGAAGAAAAAGAGTTAAGATATACCTTGGGATGCTCAGGAGCCAAAGGAAAACTGTAAGTGATCTACCAGAAGATACATGTGCCCACACCAAGGACACTGCAGCATCTTTAAGCAGGATCCTTGTGATAATAACGCATATGTGTGTGGAGCTTACCAAGGGCTGGGTGTTGTTCTAAGGACTCATTTAGTCCTCACTGCAATGTTATCAAGTAGATGCTATTATCATCTCCATATTACAGATGAGGAAACAGAGAGGTCAAGTGACCTCAAGATCACAAAGGTTGAAAGTGTTAGAGCTGGGATTTGAACACAAGTAGTCTGACTAGAGTTCAGTCTTTCAATCAAAACACTCCGCTTAGTGTTTTAGTAGCAGCAAGCTGTCACATGGTTCCATGGAGGCAAATATTGCTTCCCTCCCAGGCCTCCATCATGGAAGCCAGGATCCTGGGCAAAATCATCCTCTCCTGTCTCTTCTCAGAATCTTTTGCCATTCAAAGGTGGTGGCCTGAGACCCGGACCCACCCTTTTCGTGGCAATACTTCTCCACATGTTTCCCCAGAGACCTGTGCTAGGGACGCTGCCATTGCTCCTCCTGGTCAGTTGTCAACTTGGGTGTCTGGAGACCTGGGCACAAGTCCCAGATTCTTCCTCAGAGGTCTCTCTGCTCATTGGAGCTCATAGAAATCTGGCCCAGAAAGAAACTATGGACAACCCCTCCTTCCTGAGGGAGACTCTGGGTAGAGCTTTTCATTGCTAAAGCAAGCTGGAGAGCCTCTAGCTCTTTCCATCAACCCTTTCTTCTCTTCCACTGAGCCCTCTGGAGCCTAAGGTAGGAGAAAGCTCTGGTGAAGGGGAAGGCATTGGACCTGGAGAGAATGACCTGGAAGGTCCTTGTCAACCTACCTGGGCCTGGGCCTGTACCTAGGAGGATGAGCACCTCAAATGCAGAAATGTGTCCCCCACCCCTACCATGCTGTGTGATGGCCTCCTGTTGCTGGAAATCCTTTGACAAAGGAGGCCCTTCATAAAATCATGTTTTGAGGAGACCACAAAAACCTAAAAAACATGTGTATATATTTATATATGTGTGTATCTATAATAAATGCATATATGTATATAAAATATGTGCATGTATACATATGCATATGTAATATAAACAAATATTTGTATATATGTGATAATTTGTACTTGTGTTTACTTGTATATGCATGCATATATCCTTCCATCTTACATATGTGTATGTGTATAAAAATAGATGTATAGATGTGTGTATACATATATGCAAAATATAAAAACATCTGTATTTCTATGATAATTTGTATTTGTGTATATTTGTGTGTGTATGTGTATGTGTATATGTATATATGTACCTACTTACCTACCTATCTTTGATTTTTCAGGCTGTATAACAGAGTGATAGGGAATTTAAAGTCACAAGGAACTCTAGAGGTTATAATCCAACCTCCTGATTTAATGTGTCACCAAACTAGACCTCAGAGATGCTAAGTGATTTGTCCAACATCACAAAACCAGGCAGGGTGCAGTCAGGCTGGTTCCAGGTCTCCTGACTTCCAGGACATTGTTCCTCTGATCTCACTACTTGCTTTTATTTCCTAAGCATGGATTCTGTATAAGGCACTTGTCCCACATTGCCTCAGCCAGACTTTGTTTTAAAGGTAAAGATACTGGGAAGCAGAGTGGTTAAAGATCTTGCCATGCAATTGTCCAAGGTAGAACTTACAGGTCTTTCCAATTCTGAGTCTTCCCCAAAATACACAGGTTCCACCTCACGTGCTGCCTCCTATTTCTGATGGTAGCTACACAGAATGTTTTGGGGATTGGATTGACTCAAAGACAGGCTTTAGTCTCTGTGAGCCTGGTCCATGTCTGATTTGTCAGATGCTTAGCAAAGAGTGTTTTGGACATTTCATGAAAAGTTTGAATTTCTTCAGAGAGCCCTTCGAGTGGGTGGGTTGAGAACTCTAGTTTTTGTCCCTTGAAGCCCTTAAGATGCCTGTGTATTATTCAGTTGTCAGCTTCCAGTCATGGTGCTGGAATTGGCAAATACCTTGAGCAAGGAGTGCTTCTCTTCACTCTGCTCTTGACCCTTCAAGTCCTTCCCTGCCTTGGCGACTCTCTGAGATCTTCGAACAAATATTTTTTAATGTTTTTATTAGTGTGTTATCATTAAACATAATATTGGGATTCATTTTGACATAATCACACATGCATGGAATTTAACTTGCTCTACTTCCATCCCCCATATTTCCCCTTTCCTTTCCCTTCTCCCTCTCCCTATTCCCCATCCTTTACTGGTCTACCTTCCATTTATTGATAGTTTTTTTTTAAAATTAGTACTTTATATATATATATATATATATATATATATATATAAACTTTAAATTCATTATGATTATTCATATATGTACATAGCATGACTTGGTCAATTTCATTCTGTCATTCCTCTCCTTTCCTGTCTCCCCTGCCTCTGTTTCCTCTCTTCCTTCTATATTCATGGATTCCTGCCTCCCCCTCTGCTTTTCTCCCTTATTTTTTCCTAGATTCTGCATGTGAGAGAAAATAATTCAGCCCTTGACTTTGTGAGCCTGGCTTATTTCACTTATAGCAGCCCAATTCACAATAGCCAAATTATGGAATCAGCCTAGGTACCTTTCAATAGATGAACAGAAAAGGAAAATGTGGTATATATACACAATGGAGTTTTATTCCACCATAAAGAAAAATGAAATTATGGTATTTGCTGCTAAATGGATGGAAGTGGAGAATATAAAACAAATATTTTATGTATCATTTATTCAGTTACTTTAGATGTTTTCAGCAGGATATTCAATCTGCTATTTGCTCGTCCACCTTTCCCAGAAGCAAAAATTCCCTATATTACCATGTAAAGAAACCAAACATGAAATTTCAGTGTTAACTTGAGTTATTTAAGAAAATAAGAGGCTCTCTCTGTGATAAGGCTGTACCTCTGAAACTCTCCCCATCCAAGCCAGACTACCCTGGGAGCTCAGCAGTGGAGCTTGGGAAAGACAGCAGTTCCTTTATACAAAGGAAGATTTCCTCTGCTGTTGGGTTCTGTAGCCCAGCAACGTTGGATGAGTGTTATAATGCAGTCTCCAGGCAGAGCTGGCTAAATAGGGAGATTGTATCTTCCATCATGAACCTTTAGATCCCTGGTTCATAGCAAGGTGCCCAAAGGCCACAGCAAGGATCAAACAAAGCCTGTTACGTTCCACTTGGGTACAGGTTGGTTGGGCAGGCTGAACTGGCATGAGAATATGTAGATCTGAGGATGATAAATAGCTGCCCCCAACTTTCCACTGTCATCCTGGCCAATCTTCTGAGAAAGACAATGCAGGAGGAACTATTACTAGCTGTGGGTTGCACTCCCATTTTTCAAACACTTGACTCTAAATGGTCAGAATAGGTAATGATGTATAAAAGAAATGAAATGGCGACAAAATGGACACGTTTATAAAGGGCTTTCACAGTATTTATGGTCTAGATACACCATTTAGTGCTGTTTGGAGAATGATGGATGCTTTAGCAAAACCAAATGAATTATTTTGCTTTGTAGGAGCTAGTGGTAGATAGAGAGGGCACATCTCTGCAATTTGGAGCATTAGGAAAGCTCCTGTCTGGGGAGTCAAGGGCAATAGGCTGACAGTTTGTGGTCCTCACTTGTCCTTCTTGTGACCTTGTGTATTTGTGATTCTGCATCTCCTGCCCCATTCCTTCCTACTCATGAGGTAACCTTAGTGCAGTCACTGCAGCAAAAAATCAGAGGAATGCAAGAGGTGAGATGTTACCTAGGTGTAGTGAGGTTTAAGGAGGTGCAGGTCACAGCCAAGCCAATGAGGAGACAGAAGAAAGGCCATGGTTATTGTAAAGTTGAATTTTACTGGTTTAAAGCCCAACTCCATGACTTTCCCGTCCTTAGCTTATCACTTAACCTCTAAGTCTCTCCTTCATCATTTGTAAAAGAAAGACAATCATGCAGATGTGATAGCTTTGCTGTGAGAGGGAAATAAGACACTGCTTGTAAAGGTAATGCATCTAGCATCCCAGCTTCTCAGTTTCTCCACCAGCCTCCTGTTACATTGAATCCTGGCTACCTGCCACCCCCCATCATGGATATGCTTTGGATCTTATCACCACCAGAAAGAGCACCTCATCAGAAATCTTTATTCTAAATATCCACTCTGCAATCATTCTCCAGCTCTTCTGGCCTGTTCAGCCCCCCTGCTGCCACCATGCCTGTTCCACTGGATCAGGGCTTCCTGTTCACATGGTCTATGTCTTGGAGGAGAGAAGCAAAGTGAATTTTCTTCCCATTCTCCTGCCATATTTCTCCACAGAGTGGATGGAGTAATGTTCTGAAAAATCAAATCAGACCATGTTCTTCATATGCTTGAAGACTTTTAATCATTTCCTAATAGCTACACAATCAATCAAACAACCAGCCCATAAATTCAGATGAGCACTTACTATGTGCCAGCTGCCATGTTGAGTTATGTGAGTAAATAAGACACACACAGATCTGCCCTCAGCCCCTCCCTGTACTGCAATGAGAAATTGTCACCTCTTGTTCACATCTTGCCTTTACCACTCAGCTGTGTCTCTGTATAATCTCCATGTCTTCTGTATTCCACAATGGAAACCCACTACTGAGAGCCCACTATGTGCAGGAGCTATTTCAGTTACTTTTTACAATAAAGTTGATGTTTTTCTTCATTTCTCAGGTGCAGTAACAGAGTTTCAGAGAAGTTAAATGTCTCAGGATCACACAACTGGTGTGCTACATCAGGACTTGACCAGGCAGCCGGTTCTTCAGTTCATGTGTCTGACTAGTTCTAGGGCCATGGCTCAGTTTAGTAATTAGCTACAGGGTACTGTTACTCCTTATAGTAGATTCTACTGTGCAATGCAGGGCATTAAGACCTTGAAGGCACCTGGACTTCCAGCACAACTCCTCTGTGAAATATCTCAGGGTATTTCACATGCAGAATCCACCTTCTGTGTTCTCTCATTTTCTTATTTCCTGCAAGTACCCGTGTTTCAGGTATCTGGTTTTATGATGTCTTCTGACTCTCACCAACTCCTGGGTCCAATGGTCTTGTGACATAAGTGGGATCTTATCATTGTGTTAGATAAAGAAGATGAAGGCTAAGAGAGTTTACTTGCTTAAGCCAGCTAGTGAAAAGTAGAATGAAGATTTGATATCACAACTTCTGCTTAAGTATTTCACTGTTTTCCTTGCTGCATTTCTGCTGCAGTGAGTTCCAATAGGCTTCATCTCATGCACTAACATTGGCTGATTTCAGTAGTTTACTGGAGGTCTGTGTTGAGATGGACTCTGAGGCTGCAGTTAGCCTCAAATGGAGCAAGTGTCCAGATTAATAAAGTCTGCAGTGTGTGGAGAAGGAAAAACTGGGTCAGGCACTAGCTGCCCTTGAATTTCTATATCATCTCTTGGGTGACATAATGTGAAAGTGTCTTAGTCTACTTTGTGCTGCTATAACATTACTGGGTATTTTATAATGAACAGAAATTTATTTCTCACAATTCTGTGGGTTGGGAAGTCCAAAATCAAGGTGCTGGTATCTGGTGAGGGCCTCATTGCTGAGTCATAGCATGGCAGAGTGCAAAACATGGTGGAAGGACAAAGAGAAGGCAAGGGAGAGAGATAGAGGACTTGTGTCTTGGTAAGGGCACCAATTGTACCCATGAGGGTGGAACCCTCATGGCTTAACCACCTCTTAAAGGTCCCACCTCTTAACTATTACAATGGCAATTAAATTTCAATGAGAGTTTTGGAGGTGATGAACATTCAAACCACAACAGGAGGCATTTAGCATAGTGCCTGGGGTGTAGTTCGAGTTCAGAAAAATGTGAAACATCTTCCAGAAATATTTTTAGAGTAGTGAAAAGTACTCATTCCTTTAAAATACCTACCTCTACTTTTGTATTAGATGGGGGTTCAGGACTGAGTTTGGGAATAGAAAGTTTGGATTGTGGGGACTAACACTATAGGTATTATGGTGTAATGTGAAGAATTGAGACTTTGGGGTTGGTATACCTGGGTTTGAATTTACTTAAACATTATAAACTTCAATTTCTGAATCCACCAAATGAATATAGTTATGGTACTCATCAAATATGTTGTTGAGAACATTAAATGAGATAATGTATATAAAAGTGCATGGCATAATTCCTGGAAAATTAAAAATCTTCCTTAGATGTTACTGTTGATAGTATGACACATGAAATTCATAGCACAGTTCCTGTCACATGAAGGTAAAAAACTTCCTTTCCACCTTTCCCTTTCTTCCTGATGCAAGAGGTCATAAAAAGAAAACTTCTCTTCTCTGCCCACTTGAAACTAGATACTCCATTTGAAACTAGAATCTGCACATACAGGACTTGAGGGTGCCATGAAGACTTCTATCAACCTGCTGTTGCCCAGAGGATGAGGAAAGGTCAAGAAAGAGATCTGGTCTATTCTCAAATCAAAACTTACTTCTTCCAGTGAAAAGTTGCTTACAGATGACTCCTGCTGTAAGAGGCCATGTCCTAGTCCATGGGGTTATTTGGGACAGTTGCAGAAGCACCTCCGGTCCCACTTGTTGGGCCCCTGGGCTGTTGGTAAGCACCTCGTGGTCCTGACCTGCGTTTTCATCTTTTGATTCTACTGGTCAAATTGCAGTCATTTCTGGAATGTGCTTTGGGCAAAACAGTTGGCAGAACAAAAGGAATCAGCCAGGTGGACAGACCATTCTGAAAGGTGACCAATTTGCTGGATGCAAAACCTTTTGGGACATGTCTGTGGAATTTGAAAAAAATTTAAAGACTGGTGACTAGAAAGATACCTAAAAAGACAGGTTAGCACTGTTTTGCTAGCTCTGTCCACTTGACAGTGATCATAAATGTTTTATTTCCCTGTGATTGTTCTAGACTTTTATTTGGTAGACTTTTTTTTGACACTCAGTTTGAGTTTTGAGAAGCACAGGGCTTAGTGGTGGAAACGCACAGGTTTATCCATCCATTCATACCTGGGTACAACTCATGATGCTGTAACTCTCTTGCCATTTGACCTCACACCAAATAATTCACCCTCTCTTCTGGTCTGTAAAGTGGTATTATGAATTTTTAGTCTTTTAGTTGTGAGAAGAATGTAAGAGAAGACTGAAATGCATACCATGGGGCACAGCTCAGAGTAGGTGCTGGGGGCTGCCTTGACATTACTGCTGGAACTGACTTTCTGAGCAGAGTGGGTGAGCTCTTGTTAAGGGCTCAGAAGATGTGGTTCTCCTCCAAAAGGAATGAGCTCAGAAGTCACCAACTACCGAGTTCCCTTTATCCTGGAGATCATAATGCACTTTGCTTACTTGACCAAGTTGTGAAAATCAATAAAATAATGGACAAGAAAAGTGCTTGGTTAACTAATAAGCATTATTGAAGTAGAAGTTTTTTTTTTTTTTTTTTTTTTAAATTTGGTCAGATTATTGGTTATGTCACATGTAACAAAATTCCCCTTTAAAGTGTAGTTAGATAAGTTTTGACAAATGTCTACCCTGTTGGAATCATTATCATGCTCAAGATATAGCAGAGTTCCATGACTGCAGAAACTGCCTTGTACCCCTTTTGGTAAATCCCCTTATCCAACGTCCAACCCCTGACATCACTTACTAGGTTTGTGCCCTAGTAGTTCTGCCTGTAGTAGAGTGTTACATAAATGGAACCACATAGTGTATAGTTTTGGTCTGACTTTACTTAGCATAATGCTTTTACTTAGCATGCTGCTTTCAAGACTCGTCCATATGGCTCCATGAATCAGTAGTTTTGTTCTTTTCGAGAAGAGATTTTACTACCCTAAGGTGCTATGGGCTGCATCGTGTCCACACCAAATTCCTATTTTGAATGTAATGACTTTGGAAATATGGATTTTGGGGGAGATCATTAGGTTTGGATGAGGTCATGAGGGTGGGGCTTTTGTGCTAGAATTATTGTCCTTATAAGAAGAGGCCATCCTTAGTTGTGCTTTTGCTAATTTCTTTCCCTTTATCTTTCTCCCCACCCCCAACCATATGTTCCCTCTCCCATGTATGGACATGGCAGGAAGGCAGCCATCTCCAAGTTAGAAAGGGAGCTCTCACCAAAACCCTACCTTGCTGACACTCTCATCGTAAACTTTCAGTGTCTAGAACTGTGAGAAACTAAATTTGTATTGTTTAAGCCACCAAGTCTATGGTATTTTGTTACGGCAGCTCAAGAAGACTAAAACATATGGATGAAATTTATAAAAATGAACTGAGCTGTAATATTAGAAATTTGTTTCCCTATTAATTCTTTTAGCACATACAAAATATTTTATTATCAAATGAACTGTCCACAATTTTTTTAAAAAGGATGCATTGCAAACTTCCTAGAGGTAAGACATATGATTTCAAGTGCTACCTTGACATCATGGAGCCTCCCTGGGTCCTACAGGTTTCAGTGAGTTCCTTTGCTCCCACTAAAAACACCTGTTCCACATAGCAGGAAAGCCTCCCCACTTCATCCAGAGCAGCTGCACTCTACTGGGTCCCAACCTAATGATTTCACCTCCCTGCCAATCCAAGGAGTTATTCTAACCGGTCACGTCCTCCTGTGGAACCACTGACCCTGCAACTATCCCTGGTTGTTCAGTCTGTTCCTGAATATAACCCATGTGACCCTGCCCTGTGACGAGTCTCCCTTCCCTGGGCTGTGAGTATACATATCTAACAAACAGTCAGCTATCTCATCTGACCAGTGTTGAATGTGTATGTGTTCAGCCATCTTGTACTATTTAGAGTAGGGAATCACTCCTTCATCAGTAAGGTGAATAGGAAATGATCAGAACAAACACACAGTGGATTTTATGGTTTGGTTTAGGAGTTTAAGGTTGTTTAATGTCCTCACTGGTCACCTTCCTTCAATACTTTAGTGTTTTGTCCTCATGGCTTCACTTGCAGATAATGTTATAAGGCTTATTTTGTGGTCTTTTTGAATAGGGGAACTGTTTAAATAGTCCTCAGAAGGTGTTGTTTTTAATAATTTTGTATCATTGTCTTTTCCAGGGAACCACAAAACCCCTAGACCAGGATTAGCTAGACATTGGGAAGATATCTCCTGAGGACAAAGGAGGTTCTTATTAGTGAAAGGAACATGATTGGTGGAGAGAAATTGCTCTGCTTTCTACTCAATACTTAGATGTGATTCCAAACTGGCTTTGGTTTTTCAAGTTCAGTGGTCTCTTTACAGCAAGTCATGATCTTTGTGAATCCAGAGTGTATTTCATGAAAAAGGCAGGGCAAGACCCAGAGAACTAAAGAGGATTATCTACTCCAGTCTTGTATCTGGGGTTCTCCTCATCTTCCCATCTCCTCATTCCTAATCCTGGATTAGTCTTCATGAGCCTCTTGGTACCTGTATTTGGGTTCTCCAGGGAAACAGAACTAGTAGGATATAGAGAGAGAGAGAGAGAGAAAGAGAGAGAGAGACTTTAAAGTGTTTGAGGAATTGACTTAGATGATTACAGAGATTGGCAAATATGTAATCAGCAGGATAGACCCAGTGAAAAGCTGTGGCTGTAGTTCAAGTCCAAAGGTCATCTGCTGTCAGAATACCTTCTCACTTAGGGGAAGTCAGTCTTTTTTTCTATTCAGCCCTTCAAATGATTGGATGATGCCCACATATAATATGAAGGACAATCTTCTTTTCTCGAAGTCCACCAATTTAAATGTCAATGTCAACCAAGAACAAAACAAAACACACAAATAAAAAACAAAAGAAAATATATACCCTCCAAGAAGTATCCAGAATAATGTTTGATCAAACATCTAGGCACCAGGTCCAGCCAACATGATGTGTAACATTAGCTATCACAATTTCCACACTGAGCTGTGGGCCATGGTCACAGGAAGTCACATCTCAGTGCTGCCTGGATTCACTCTAAATACAAAGCCTTAAAATGGAGTCTATGTCCTGAGAAGAACATTATACCTATCCCCATGCCCCCTGTCCTCAACTCCACAAATGGCACCGCCATCCACCTAGTAATTTCAGCCCCAAATATCTGAGTAGTGAGCCCTCTCTTGGACTGTCCAAGCTCCCTCCTCCATTATAATTCTTCCCCAGTATGCTCATTTTGTGTGACTTGAGAACAGAGGCTCAACCACTCTCTTCACTGCCAACCTAAGTCCCCACCTGTATTAGGACTGACCCCCTTACTCTTCCAAGTGGTTACCATTGAAGAAAGGGTCCCTTTCCCTCTACCAGAAGACAGTCCCCCTGTGAGGTCTCTGGGCTTCTTTCTCTCTCTCCTTCTCAAGGGCTTCACTCCTGCTGTTCGCATCTTCTCCTTGATCACTAATCTCTCTCTGCACAATTGTTCTTATCAACATATTTACACACATGGGATTCTTATCTTAAAATGGCCTTATTGGATGCCCTGTCCTCCTTCAGTTAACATCTCATTTCTCTGCTCCAAATTCCTTGAAAAACTTCTCTACTCGATTTCTCTTCACTCATCAACAGTTCCACTCTGACTTCTTTCTTTGCACTTCCCTAAAGCTTGTCAGTATCCAGCAGTCCCCATTGCCTGCTGGCAGGTAGCCTCCCATAGCTCATCATGTGGCTGACCCTCACAACCTGAGCCTAGGGAGACCTCCTCAGGGGGAGTCCTGCAAAGCCACTGCTTTCCTTATTCTGCTTCTAACTTACTATAGTCAATATTTAGTACAGCAATAATGCAAATGTTAACTAAGTACACTACATATAATACTATATATTATATGTATATTACATATGTGTTACATATATATACATATGTAAAACATATATGATCATGTTACTCTTTTACTAAATCTTTTCAATGGCTTCCCATTGCATTTATAATAAAGTTCAATTCACTTATCACAACCTGCATGGGCTGGTCCTAATCTGCCTCTCCTGGCTGTCCTTGACTTTCCACCCTATGCTTTGGCCATACTGGCCTTGTTTCCAGTCTAGAGATGCAACAACCTAAATTGATCTCTGCTTAGATTTTCTCATCCTCTTCCTGTAAGGTTCACTCAACAAATCTTTGAATGGATGGTCGCTTCTTATACTTTAAGTTTCAGCTTAATTGTCACTACTGTGCCCATCTTTCCAAAGTGGCTCCTACCTCTTGAGATTCTCCTCCTAACCCTGTGGATGCTCTCTATCATAACCTCACACTTTTAAATTATTTATATACTTTTTTGGGGAGAGGGTTCAAATCTTCCTTTGCAATATTACCTATGTGAGAGAAGGGATCTCTCCTTCCTGGGTTTCTAGCATAGAGGCCAGTGCCTGGTACAAAATAAGCTCTCCATGAACATATACTCATGACCCTAGTGAGCATAATACATGTCCTTAGGGAGTTTGCAATCCAGAGCAGTAACTGGGATGCTAAAGGATTTGGCAGGAAGTGAATTTTTCTCCATACTCTGTCCAGGTAAGCTGGTGAGCTTGGACAACCACCCAATTTTTCTGGAACTCTACCTCCAAGTTTGTGTCAGGCTTATGAATGACATACATCCTACAGAGCTGAGTAAATCAATAGGAGGGGATAAGTCATTAATGTGGGGGTAACTCTGCACTTTTTTTTTTTTTTTTTTGTGGTGCTGGGGATCGAACCCAGGGCCTTGCACTTGCAAGTTAAGCACTCTACTAACTGAGCTATCTCCCCAGCCCCAACTATGCACTTTTTAATCTCATTAACTTCCCTGTATTAATAGCAACTGGGGGAGATGACATTGTGCTGAAGCTACAAACATTCTCAGGTTTCATGTTAAGCAGTCACCAGGTCTTCCCACTGTGCACAGAGAACTTTCTCTCAACATCTTGGTAAATCACCCAGATGATCTTTGTGATCTACTGGGACTGGCAGGAGGCACAAAGATTAGTGATCATCTACATTATCCCTAGTGGCAATCAGTAGAAAATGCTTCCCAGGATTCTAGCTCTCAAATCCAGATGGGCCAGACTGCTCATATCTGTTAAAGCTCTCCTCTTTAATCATCTTTAATCACAAAGCACATAAAACTGATGGAAAGTTTTAGTGACAAGAAACAGGAAAAGCCAGAAGGACACCAAATAATACTGTTGCTTGGAGAAATGAAAGGATAATCTTTAGAAGTTTCTAAGAGAGGATTAGGAATTGGGGTAGAAAGACTTTGGCACTAAAGCAAGCAATTTTAATTGAACACTTCACTTTAGATATTCTTATTTCCGCTGGAGCTTATCATGTTAAAGCAAGATGTTAAGCACATTTGTGAAAGTTATGTAAGAGCTAAGCTTGCTTTCACATTTTTGGGGAGTAGGGTGGATTGGAAATCGCCATTCAGAATGAATGGGATCAAGAAGAGAAGAGGTTGAAAGGGTGTGAGAGAGATGTATGCCGACTTGAAAAAAAAATGGTATCAAATATCATCTACAATTTTTTCCCAGGGAACCCTAAGCCAGGATTTAAAATGGGGTCTACAATTATGTTGTAAAGTAGTATTCCCCTGGGTCTGCCTTTCTCTGTTCACTGGAGAATTCAGCTCTACTCAGATTCCTTCCATGTGGTCCAAGAAGTACTTGGCGTGTCTACATTTGCCCCTCCTCCACTGGCTTCTCAGACCTTTCACGTCCTACTTGAAGCTCAAGTAAATACAGCTTCAGTGCAGGCTGAGCCTGGTCTTCCAGCTCAGTGTGTTTTCTCATTTCATCCTTTCTGAGGGTGCTCAAGGGCTTCATTGAGCAAAGAGCAACAAAGCAGTTATCCAGTGGGCAGAGAGCAGCTGTTGTTACCTTAGCCAGAGCTTATGTGCTCAGGCTCACTTTGGAACCAATCAGAAGGGCAAACTAAGGCCAGGACCTGTTGGCATGCTTCCTGCTTTTCCTCAGCCACTCAAGTGCTAGGCTGGAAAGATTCCAAAGAGGTGGAAGCAAACAAGATTTTACATAAAATTTAAAGGACTCCCTGAGACTCCAGGTCAGTCATCTTGTTCTGGACGCTCACCACTGGGCAACACCACATCTTGTATCCTGTCGCTCCTCTGGACCAGGTACTAGGTCATTGGGGACAGGGCCCATCTGTGTCAGGGGTGTCACTGAGATGAGTGCACCATAGGAAAAAAAGCTAGATATTTCCCCCTTTGTGCAAACAACCTTAGAAACTCTCCAAGCATTCAGTGCCCCTCCACTGCATGTGATATTATAGTGACTTTGCAGCCTGGCCACTGATTCTACCATTTGGCTCCCTCCTTTCCCCAGGGTTTTCCTCATCACCCTTTTTCACTCTGTGCACATAGTATATAGAGACGTGTCCTGTACCCCTTACCTTTGTCCTTTTGTAATGACTCTTATTCTCCCATCATGAAATTAATGCCTCCCTCCCATTCCCAATGGTCCTAATCCTACTCCTCTAGTGGCTGGAGTTCAAGAACTTCCGTCATCTCTCAGGCACCTGGGTCCTCCCATAGTACTCTGGTCCTCTCCTCATGGAACCTGTTTTCCATAGGCCATTAGTGTGCATGACTTGTCTTACTTTCTAGTTGTAAAATCCTTCAGAGGAACCATTGATCCTATTTACATTTTTACCTTGTACATTGTTCTGCTCTTGGTAGGTGCTTAAAATATCTCTAGTCAAATCATTTTGCCCAGCCATGAAAACCTACTGCATAATGAATCAGGAAGGCTGGGTAATGCAGTTCTGAGTTTACATCATCCTTAGGGATAGACAAATTAAGGTGGGGACTCAGATTTCTAGGAGTAATTCACACAGTTTCACAGAATGAGTGTTGTTTGTCATATTTCCTTAGAGTTAATTTTAATCCAATTAAAAGAAACCAGAGAAAAGAGAGAGCGAATAGAGAAGTAAAGAACCTTTAAAATGTGTTTTCATTATTAATAAGAGTATTTGGGGTTTGGAATAATCAAGACTCAGATGGAATTGACTATTCATCATTCATTTAATCAATAAGCATGTATTGAACAAATATTTGGAGGGCATCTACCTACTATTTGCTGTGCCCTCTGCACAGGGGATGAGGTGACTAATGTAGGCTTAGCCCTCATCTCAGAGGGCTCTCTTTGGACCATCTATGATGTGCTAGGCACCTGTTGCCTCCACATGAGAATGGTCAAATTCATCTATGATTTTGCTGCAGTGGATAAGGGCTAGGAGAAAAAGAAGCACCCAGTGAAGTAAAGGTGCAGAGAAGAGGAAGGAAACTCAAGGAAATGAGGGTCAGGGAGCTGTTTCTAGAGCTTGAAGTATCTGAGCGGGTTTTTGGAGGCTGAATTAGAGGGAGTTGGGCTGCCTGGGGAAGGAGAGAGAAAACACAGAAACAGTTTACTAATTGGACAGACCTGGGTCCATATGCCAGCTCTGTGACTAGCTGATAACTATGACTTTTATTATTTTATCAATAATTGCATACTCAGGAGGTGCAAGTGAGCAGTCCACATTTGGGAACTCAATTCAGTGCCGACAAATGAAGGGTCTGAGGGGCTGGGATGGGAAATGGCACTGGAGAAATTTAGAGCTGCTTGTGTAACATTCTGTTTTCCTCACAATTTATGGTATTAAGATAAATGTGTTCCCTCATAATTTTTTTTTTTGGGTGCACATTGTTTTCCTTGGCATAGGAACTATGCCTGGGAAGACAGAGCCATTATCGAAGGGCCCAGACCCACCCAGACCCCTTTGAGGCACTGTGCTCCCAGGGGCTCTGACCTTGAGGATTAACTGTCTCTCAGAACCCGAGGGAGGTATCCAGGAAGACACACCTCTTACCCTTCCTCTTTGTTCTGGGTAGGACAGAGATGATCTGTACTTAGGTTTTAGCCATGCCTGTCAGAACCATGCTGGCAATCCACAGGGGTGACCTTCAGGACTGCCTCTTGGCTTTGCTCCAAATTAATTTTGAGAGGACCAAGGTCAGTATTTCCTCAGACTTCCCCCCTCTCATGAGCTGTCCCCCATAGCTTACGGATTTTTCTTATTTTTCATGCATCTGAAATCTGGAATTATCCATTTTCTGGTGAAAGGCAGAGTGGCTTTGGGGTGTCATGGTGAGCCTGGAAATAATGAAGCCCAAAAGAATCCAGTGGGCTGAATTGAAATTCCTGAAAAGTTCAGGGATGGGTTGCAGGAGGGAGAAAGCAGGGGGCTGAGCTAGTTAACTCTGGTCACTATAACAAAAAGTTTTACATTGATAATTTTCCAAAGGAGGTTGTACATATGATTTATTTGTTATTACTTTATTTGTGGCCTTGTTCTGCCTCCTCTTACCTATAAACAATATTGCCCAAGACTTACACAACCTCTGAGTGGTTCATTCAGGAGGTTTGAGGGGTCTAAGACCTGGGCAGTGGGGGTGGTCACATGGGTGCACAGGAGAAACACCTGTAAGAAGAACACCTGGAGTCAGGGTGGAAGAAATCTGGTGAAGTCAAGAGAGGAGCAACTGGGATGGATGAAAAATGTGAACAGGATCACCCATGCTTTTCTTTTCTGCTTGTTTTTGCCTGAGGAGATCTGGCTGTCCATCATAGATGTCTTCCCCTGATGCTCCTGAAAGGCAGCTCCTGGAGCATCTGGTCTTGGCAGAGAGCTTCTCAAGTCATTATAAGATATTGGAAATGGAAAGAAATACATTGCCTGGCCTTGCATGTCCCCAAGGTCCAGCCTTAACTAACTCTTCTAAGCTTTTACCCATTCAAAATGGTACACTCCTTCTGCATCAGAGGTGATGCAGCACTGTCTAACTTGGAGGAATGTGGAATACAAGTCATTTATTTTAAAAGAGTCAACCAATGTATGTTATGGTTTGGATCTGGAATGTCTCTGGATACTCAATGCATCTATGTCCAGAGGTGGGGTTTAGGGGAAGAGATTGAATCACGAGGGCTATAACTTCATTAGTGTATCAATCCATTTTGTGGATTAATAATTTGAAGGGACCACCGTGAGGAGGTGGAAACCATAGAAGGTGGGGCATGGCTGGAGGAAGTAGATCACTGGGGACATGCCCCTAGGGACTATGTCTTGTCTTTGGCCCCTTCCTTGCTCTCTCTCTGCTTCCTAGCTGCCATGAACTAAGCATCTTCTCTCTATTATACCCTTCCTCCATGATGTCCTGCCTCACCTCAGGCCCAAAGCAATGGAGCCAGTTGACCATGGAGTGAAACCTCTGAAACCATGAGTCAAAATAGATCTTTTCTCCTGCAAGTTGTTCTTCTTGGGGACTTGTCACAGCTGCACAAAGCCGACTATCACGGGGTACCAAGGAGACTAAGGGAAGGGATGGTCTCTTCACTTGCCTATTCACAGGGATGCAGGTGAGAAGGAGGACTGAGGAACCCAGTCCCAGGAAGTGAGGCCTTACTCAGATGGCCAGGGCCTAGACCCAGGTGGGTAAATGACTAGGGTGTCCAGCTGTCCTGGCTTCTAAAGGACTGAGAGACTTCTTGGTATGCAGGACTTTCAGTGCTAAAATCATGAAGTTCCAGGAGAACTGGAACAAGCTGATTGCCCAAAGGGACTCAGAAGATGACTTCAGGGTTGTGAGACATGCTACTTGACCAAGGCGAGAAGCCTTGCTCTTGGGGGTGTGGAGAAGAGTTTGCTGCAGAGCTTGGTGGACTCAGTTTTCCAGAGTAAGTTATTTATGTCTAATACTTCAAATGGATTCCCTTGTGGAACTGAAGTTCTGGAGGCAGTAGGATGGATCTTCTTTTTTTTTTTTTTTTTGGTCTCCTTTTTGATTCTCCCTTTGGTAGTACTGTTTCTGTTAGTGAGATATATTATTGGGCATTTCTAAACAAAACTCCTCAGAGTTTTTCCCTAATTGAATACACTGTTGCCAGTGGTGCCCCTGTTCTTTTGGAGTCAGTATATTTATGAGCAGCTCTCCGCTGACCTCCAGGCCTTTACAGAGAGGAACATCTATTTAGAAAGATCTCTTTAATTTATTTTCCTTGCCCTTCCCAGAGGAAAAGAGGGTGCTGAGGGAAGAGTAACTGGGGGAGGGGGTGGTAGAGAAAGAAGTGTGTGTGCAGGGGACTTGCAGAGGGTGGGAGGTGAACACGTGGAGGAAGCAGGCTTTTGGGAAACAACCCAAATCCACATCTCACGGCTGTTTTGGCATCCTTTTTTGCTTTCGTTCTCCTTTTTTTTCCCCTCTCCTTTTTAAAAGCCTTTAACTCTGACACACTTCCCCTCTCTTCCTTTCCTTTCATTTGTCAGTTGTGAGTATTTTGGTTTGAATCAAGAGAAACAGACAGCTGGTGCAGCCTTCGCTGCTTCGGTAACACCAGGGTGTTTATGTTCGCACTTTCCATCCGATGAGTGGGGTGGGTGTTAGGGGAAGCAGCTTGGTGTTTAGAATCTTTGTGGGTGGGGTAGTAGACCAGGATAGAGATGTTCTTCTCCAGGTTCAAGGTCATGGTGAGATCTAGGGGGATGGAAGTGGTGAACAGTGTGTGTGTGTGTGTGTGTGTGTGTGTGTGTGTGTCCAGAGAGAAGGCAGGAAGGAGAATAACCCACATCCATCTGGGATTACTCCTGATGGTCACCTGGAAAGGAGGCGGGACCACCATTATTTTGTAGGCTGTCATAGGTTATTAGGGTGGGGAATGATTTTTTTTTTTTAGACTTCCAACAAAGATGGTGTTATTATGAAATTCACCTATCTTGCTGGTAATTTGAAACCTGATTTCTCCCTTGTAATTATTCTCTAGGCAGTTCATGACTCCTAGAGCTTTGGCTATATCCTGGGATTATTTGGGAGCTTAAAAAAATACTGATGCCTGGGTCCCACACCCAAAGACTTATTTGGTATAGAGTGAAGCCTGGGTATGGAAACATCCAAAAGCTTCCCAGGAGATCTGAATGCAGTAGAATTTGACAACCATTCCTGGAGCCACAAAAGTGTGGTGGGTGAGCCAGCACCTAACATCATCGGGCAACTTGTTAAAAATGTGGACCCTTGTTCATATATGAATATATCACCACTGTAATTCCACATCATGTACAATAATAGGAAAGGGAAGTTGTACTCCATGTATGTATGATATGTCAAAATACATTCTACTGTCGAGTATGAAAAAAAAAGGATTAAAAAAAGAAAGAAAGAAAGAAATGTGAATCCTCAGGCCCTACTCCAGACTGAATCAGACACTACTTTTTCATAGATGATTCCTATGTACAGAAAAGATTAAGAAGGGGTCTTTTAGCCTGTGTTCCTTCCTGGGAAGGAACAAACCAATAGCTTTGTTGAGCTGTTAGACAAGTAAAAAGCCATGGAGTGGTTAAGAGCATGGTTTTAAGGTTAGCTATGTCTGAATTCAAATCCCTGTTCTGCTTATATTTCGTGAGGTATTGAGAAAGTCAGTTAGCCCCTGAAACATCAGTTTCTTCATTTGCAAAGTGGGGACCATAGGCAGCACCTGTCTCATGGGAAGTGTATGAAGAGATACTGTGATGTGCTTATCACAGTGTCCATACACAGGGCTCTGTGGGTTATCCATCTTTGCTACCATGAGGGTGTGCACATTACACTCTTGGGACAGAAGGATCTTTATCAAATTTAAATTACTTCAGCAATTATACAGTGGGCATGTGGGGGAGAGGGCCAACTTTAGTTAAACTTGAACAATATTTTGGTTTTCTTTTCTGATAAATCAACCCCCAAAGAATTTCCAGCAAGTATTATCTGAGATGGGCAGTTGCTAAAAAAAAAACAAAAAACAAAAAAAACCTCTTTAATTTTTTTCCTTCCTGATAGTTTCAGAAACATATTCTGGGAACTGAGTGTTAGGGACGTCAGAGACAAATCACCTCCTTTAAGCTCTCCAGGTTATAGCCCCTTGGTGAACCCCTTTGCCCATTCCCAGGGCCAGCCAACTTGCTTCTGGGAAGCTGTAGACATGCTTCTGCTATATGGGAACAGGCCTGGAGCCAGCCTCTAAGTTTCTTGGCCCAATAAAAAAAATGCAATCCTCAGCAGTGCCTGGCCTCAATGACTCACTGCTCTAAAGAATACAATTCATAAATCTAGATGAGAGGCTCACATATTTGCTGGACACTATTGCAATGAGTGGGGTGTTACTGAAAGCCAATCAGGAGCATTAGTCAAAAGTATGACCTCAATTCCAACCAATCAGGCCAATCCTAGAAGAGCTGGACCTTCCAGTTTTCCTGTTATTTTGTAATTTACTCAGGGACATAGGTCAAGGAAGCAGGTAGAGCACAACTGTTTAGAGAAGAGTTTTGCAAAGCGGAGAGGGCTTTACTACTTGGAAAAAGGGTTCTATGGTTGTGTAAGTTGAGAACCACAGTCTATTATATCCTTTTCATAGAGAGCTAGCATGCAATTAGCGTATTATTGACTAAAATGGACATGCTATAAAGAAAACTCTGCAACTTGGTTTTCTTTCAGTTTTTATAAGGATATTTGTTATGGGTGCATATTTTAAAAATAATGTCTGTTGAACATCTGGCTAAACTAATGTATCACAGAACAAATATTAGGAACTGCTTAGAGAATTCTGAATTCTGTAGCAGCTATGCTTCTGCTATTTATATTGCCCTCAATCAACGAACTAAGCACATAGTTGAACTCTGGGCTTTGGGACTGCATTATAGGGCATCATTAGTGTTGGAGAAGGTTGCATGAAAGTGACACCTTGGAGGATAAGAAAGAGATGGGTCTCTGAAGAGCTTGGGAGGAACATTGCAGCTGGAGGGAAGGAGGGAGTAGGACAATGGCAAATGAGTAGGAAGGAACCAGAATACTGAGGACTTTGTAGGCTATAGAAAATTGACTCTTCCCCCTCCCTAACTGTGGTGGGAAACCCCTGAAAGATTTCCAGCAAGGTTGTGACATGACTTAGTTACTTTTAGAAATTTAACTTTGCTTTTTAAACACAAGATGATCTATAGAGAAAATACTAAAGGGGAAAGGGCCAGATTATGTTTTTCAAAGATGACCACAAAAAATACCTTCCATCTCACATTTTCTTCTAGAACCTTCCAGGGTTCTGTCAAGAGATAAAGTCTAATTGACTTTCCTTGAACCTAGGTAGGATTTTGGCTCACTTTTAATTAATGAAAAGCAGTGGGAGTCATGCTGGGGGACTTCCAAGAAGAGGTCCTAAAAGGTAACAGCAGTTTCTACCTTGTTAGATGGAACTGTGCCCTGAGAGATCATGAAAGAAGCCTGACCTTCCCTCCCACTTTGGCTGCCATGCTGTGTAGTGCCCCAGGTAGGTGCCCCCGTCAGCGGCCCCAGTCTTTGATTTCTCTCAGCCCAGGTGCCAAACATGTGAGTGGATAAACTTTCAGATGATTCAAGCTTCCAACCAAAGAAGGCACTCCCAGTCTTTGGATCTTGCAAGTTGAGTCCTCAGACATCTGGGAGCTGATTCAGGTGTCCGGACTGTATCCTTTCCAAATTTCTGATCTGCAGAATCTTGAGCAAATTAAAGTGATTGTTCTAGGCTGCTAAGTATTGGGATAATTTGTTGGGCAGCAATAGTGAGTCAAAAAGAGAGAACAGTCAGGAAGCTGTTGCAGTGGTTTAGGTAAAAGAGGATGACTTGAATTTAGGGTCATCAATTCCCATCAGGTATAGTTCATACAAGAACACAGCTGTAGTAAAAAAAAAAAAAAAAAAGGTTTATTATTCGCTGCATGCAACAGGGGAGCTTACACATTATGGGAGCCATGGAATCTGCCAAAAGAGAGGAGTTAGGGGAAGGGTATTCGTTTTATTCAACTTTTTTGCTGCTGTGACCGAAAGACCTGACAAGAGCAATGTGAGGAGGAAAAGTTTATTTGGGGCTCGAGGTTTCAGTCCATAGATGGTGGACTTTGTCGCTCTGGGATGAAAGGGAGGCAGAACATCATGGTGAAAGCACATGCGCTGAGGAAAGTGACTGGGAACATGGCACCAGGAAGCAGAGAGAGAGAGAGAGACTCTACTCACCAGGGACAAAATATAAACCCCAAGGGCATGCCCCCAATGACCTACCTGCTCCAGCAACATGTTACCTGCCTTCAGTCACCACCCAGTTAATCCCTGTTGGAGGATTAATTCACTGACTGGGTTAAGGCTCTCATAACCCAATCATTTCTCCTCTTGCATTGTCCCACACATGAGCTTTTGGGGGACACCTCACATCCAAACCAGTATTTATGCAAGATTTTGGGAGCTTGAGTTAGTCATAAATGCTGTTGAAGGGATTGTCAAGAATTTTATCTTAGAAGCTGCTGCAAAAGTGAGTGGTCTTACCTTTAGAACTTATGAATATCTATATAGATCTGTTGATTTGTCTGTAAGGTCAGTCTGACTGGAACATATAAGGTTGAATGAATTGTGTAAAAAGAATTTTCTCTTTAGTCAGTCTGTGATGTTGGCTTAGTCTAGCATGTAGTATCTGTTTGTGAGTCAGGGTACATTTTGTGAGTTGTGGATTCTGCTTCAACTCTAAATTCTGCTCAACAGCTTTGCTGCCAGCTGTTAATTTTAAGAGTGAGATTGTGATTATGCTAAAAAAGTCTCCTTATTTTTAAAAGATACAAACTGAAATATTGACAGTATAAAGCAGCAGTTCTGAAATATGTTGGCCTTGAGACATCTATATACTTAAAAACTATTGAAGATTCCATAGAACACTCTTAATGTGAGTTATAGCTATTGCTATTTATCATATCAGAAATCAAAACTGAAAAATTTAAATATTTAATAACATTTATTTGTAACATTCATTAACTTTTTATAGCCAATGATACATTTTAGAAGGTAATGACTGTATTTTCAAAAAAACATTGATGGAAAGATGCCCTTGTTTTTACATTTTTGCGAATCTCTTTGATATTATGGTTTAGTAGACTATGGATGACTTTTCCTGTCTGTTTCTTAATTTAATCTACTGTAGTACATTGTTCTAGTTGGAGTGGATGAAAAAAAATTGACCTCACAGAAATACATAATTGTTAAAGCCAAGAGTGTTTTAATAGTCTTTTCTCCATAAATGTAGTTATTCTTCTTTGATATTGTATCAAAACTTGATTAGTGGTAGTCAACTTTATTAGTGATAAACTTTTTGTATTCTGGATAAAAAAGTACAATTAGTTGGTATATCTTGTGCTTCAGAAGTGCAATATCATGCTAAAAGAAATAAGTCAATCCCAAAGAATCAAAGGCCAAATGCGTTCTCTGATATGCAGATGCTAATTCACAATAGAGGTGGGAGGGACTAGGGAAGAATAGAGGTATTTTGGATTAAGTAGAGGGCAATGAAGGCAGGGGAGGGGTATGGGGGTAGGAAGGACAGTGGAATGAATGGGACATTATTTTCCTATGGGCATATATGATTACATGCCCGGTGTGATTCTACATCAAGTATACCAGAAGAACGAGAAGTTATATTCCAATTTTGTATGATATGTCAAAATGCATTCTACTGTCATGTATAACTAATTAGAACAAATAAATAAAAAAGTGCATGATTTTGTTTTATCATTCATTGGTCATTTGCAAACATCGGCTTACTGAGCTTTCAAATCTTCCAGATATTAGCATATTTCATTATATAATATTTTAAAAAACATTTGTTAATATCACTCTTGACAGCATCAGAAAAGTTTTTAAGTATTGGAAGGCTGTCAAACTCATGATGGTAGATAAAATTTTCCCTTAATTCTAATTTTTGCTGTAAAGTTTGAATTGCATCATTGGCAATAAATGCTGTCAGTTGTTTTCCTTGAAATGACAGGCTCACTTAATTCATTTTTGAGAAAATGTGTGCCAAATACCTGAGTCTGAATAACCAGAGTTTGTCTGTCAGTCAAACGTTCAAATAAAAATAGTGTTCCATGGGAAAAGTGGTTAATTTAGCTCAAACATTTGCACAATAGTTGGGGTGACTTTATACTTTGGTGTGCAGCATAAAGCACTTTATTTATAAATCCATTTTGTCAAGCATCATATTAAAACAATGTGTATTCAAAAGTTGAGATTTAATAAAACGAATAATTATTACTGCCTTCCCCAGGACATCTTAAGTGTAACTGGTATTTATTTTAATGGTAGTGAAGACTACAATGCTGCTTTGTGAGGCACCAACTGCTTACCCACTGTTGCTTTGGTGCCATTAGTGTGGATGTCAACACAGTGAAAAATGCAAATGATGTCTTTTTTTTTTCTTTTTGCAAATGATGTCTTAATATTATAATGAAAATAAATTTAACCTGGCACTTTTCCTGAAAGGATTTTGGGAAACCGGCCATTGACTAAACTTTTGAGATCTAGGATTTGCTTCGAAATAATACAGAAAGAAGAGGATGAAGGTATAGATGCAATAAGAGTGGCTGTGGGTAGGTAACTATTGAAACGGGCTTGTGAGTACATGGGCTTCACTGTATTATTCTGTCTACTTTGATATGCATTTGAACTTTTCCATAAGAAGTTAAAATGAAAAGGATTGAGCTCTAGGACTCGAACTTTAGTACTGGGTAGACAGTAATGCTATTTACTGATGGGGAAGACTGGGGAAGAAGGGACTGGTTTGAAAGGAAGAATTCTGTTCTGGACACATTAAACTGAGACACCAGTGAAGTACCTGCTTGTGCTATGTAGTGGAGCACAGAATCTCTCTCTCTCTCTCTCTCTCTCGATATATATATATATATATATATATATATATATATATATAAAATATATACATAAATATTTATATATATAATATATATGTTATATATATATTTAATATATATATTTATATATATAAATATTTGTTACCAGGGATTGAACCCAGAGGTGTTTGTTTGACCCCTGAGCAATATCCCCAGTCCCTTTTATTTTTTTATTTTCAGACAGGGTCTTACTAAATTGTCTAGGGCCTCTCTATGTTCCTGACGCTGGTCTTGAACTTGCAATCCTCCTTTCTCAGCCTCCTGAGCTACTGGGATTATAGGCATGTGCCACTGTGCCCAGCTTGGTATTTTAAACTCTGGACCTGGCTGTTAGGGCAAGAGTGTGTGGAGAGGTGAATCCCATTAAAAGCTTTCCTCAGTCTTCTGAGTTTGCTCATTGGGCCTTGGTTCATTGCCTCCTGCTCCAGAGCCTTCACGGGTCTTCTTGTGCTCTGGGTGCTTGGCACTGTCCCCTTGGAATTTAATATTTTATCCTCTGGTGCTCTGATTATCTTCTGGGATTAAGGAGCATTAGGAAGGCCCAGGAGAAGAAGTCAACTTTTGAATTTCCTTGGAAAGCTCTGAGCAGATCTTATCCTCTCTCCATCTGTTACCATGGGAGCAGGGGGAGGGACAGTGATCCCATGAAAGTGTAAATCCACAGAGACTCTTCAAGCCTGATTTTGACTAATGTTTGTAGTCTCTACCCACAAAAATATTTTCTGGAACTGTTGAGAGTTTTGACATTGTCATGTTAGAGGCTAGCTTGGTGGTGAGAAACAGCCTCTGTAATTCAGTCAGCTTGGATACAGAGCCCTCCCCCTTAACTGGCTGTGTGACCTGAGCCAGTTGCTAAACCTCTCCAAGTCTTAATTTCCTCCTGTTTAAAATAGAGAGTGAAAACCGTCTTCTTTGTTGGTTTGGAGGGAGGATCAGTGAGGCAGTGCACTCTAAGGGTTTAGCACAGAGCAAGTACTTAGCTGTCACAGGTTTACTTTTCTCCTTCTCCTTGCTTCTCCCTCAGGAATTAAGCAGTAGGATGGAATGAAGAGGGGTGGCAGTGACTCATACAGGTAAGCAGATGGCTTTATAAGGGGCCATTTTTATTGGTCTTGGATCTTACCATACGTTCACACAAGAGTTCCCTAACTCAGTGCTAAATGACTTATCAAAGAAGTCAACCAGCCCCATCTGGAGCCAAGTGAGGCCCTTCTGTTTGGAACATTTGGGAGCCTCTAGAGGCCCGGAGAGCATCATTGCCTTCCAGGGACAGGATGAATGAGGCAAGGCCGCACCTGCTGCTCCCTACCTTGCTCAGTTTTGCAGAGCTGACATGCTGATTATAGCCCCTGAAAATCCCAGCTCCTGTGCACTGTTGGAACTGAGTTGACAGGGACCTACCTCATGCTCAGCATTTGCTCTACTGCTCTGAGTCATTACCTTTAGGTCATTACCATGAAAAATTTGTCCCAAGGACAGCGAGGCTTTGGTTCTGCTGAAGAGACGTGTACAAATTGGTGGAAGATGCCCTACGATTGTCTATTGTTCTAGCATTTTGGGATTACCTAGTGTGCATCATGGCATTTGTCTGATTCAAAAATCTATTACTGTGAAATCGTCTGATGATTGCTGCTCAGCAGGGGATATGAGGAGTGTCCTGATATCCTGTGTTGCAGACCTGGGTTCTGTAGTAGCCATGATCCAGGATGGCATATCAAGGGTAGACTGATAATTGGGAGAGACATTGAAGAAGAAACAGTTTTGGTGGCTGCATTTGGTCAGACATGGGGGAGCGTCAAGGTAAATTGCAGTTCAAACCAAACTGAGGTCACTTTCTCTTAGTGAAACCAAGATCCCCTATGCTTACTCTGGGTTATCTTTTTCATTCTTTTGGTTTTACCAACTCTTTCTATATCCATATTTCTATTTTCTAAGCCTAGACTTTGTGACAGATGCTGACACAAACACTCAAAATACAAAAATGCATGTCACACTGCAGTCCTAGTATTCTCACTTTAGTGGGATGGACGGATAACGGAGGGGTTAGAGTTGGTGTTATAATTCAGATGTCCACAGGGGCCCATTAGTAACATACAGGAGTGATGTGGGGCTGGTGTAAGCAACACTGTCCTCTTCACTTGACTAAAAGGAAGAAAACATCTCAAGTGAAGTGATGGATGTCAACTGCCACCCTGCCTTGTGTTTAGAAACAGTGAGATGTTTGCTGCACCTTCTGCAATAGTGGGGCCTCCTCATCCTTGTTTACTGTGTCAGCTGGACCTGAAACGGCCTGGCCTATTGTAGACACTCAAGAACTTTGATCAATAAGTGAATGAGAGCCGGGGATGGTGGTGAACTGGAGAGTGTTTGCTCTGCATAAAGGAAGCAGCTGCCACTTAGCTCTTGCCAATTTTACCATGTAGAAATGTGGGCCCAGTGGCAGTTCTTCTGATTTGTTTCTTTAAGGAAAGACAGAAATCTTTAATTTTGGGTGAGGTTTCCAGGTTTTAAAAAATATTGACCAAAATAAAACATGCTGAAACATCACATGGTACCCCCTATTTTTGTGGTTTTATGTATTGGTTAAAAATAAATTTAACAAAGGATAAAAAGTGTGCAAGCCATAGTGTGTTGACCAAATAAATCTTCAGGCCAAATGTGAATTTCAGGCTGTTGTTCTGTTCAAGCTCTCGGCTAAAGCATGTCATGGAGACACCCTGCATTTTTGTTCTATCAGAAAAGTTGAGATCAGGTGCCACCTGGACCTGGGCTGTGTTTGCCCTGGGTTCTGGGATGGGTCAGGGATCCCTGATCAGGGTTGAGAGAAGCCAAGATCAGATCTAGGGACTTCCATCAAGTTAAAGAGCTCACCTGCAGAAAATGGGTCTTTTAACATTAATTGCCTTTTAAAAAGTCTCATTTTTCATGGTCAAAAGCACCAGAGAAGGGTCCAAAAAGAATATTTTCTTATGACTTCCAGGAAAAACTTCAGTCTTAGGTGTCTCAAGCCAAGTAGGAGCCTAGGTGTCCCCAAATGTAACATACCCAGATATGCACAGTTAAGCCTGGGTCAGGCCCAGCTGCATTTTCTCAGCATTTGGAAAGGAGGGGGCTTCTTCATGGGTACGTCTGCAGAGCCAAGATGGCAGAAAGAAAGCCACAGAATACACATTGGCCCTGCTTCCCGGAGCCCTTGAATCCTGAGCCCTGAGTGGATGAACGGCTCCAAGTAGTGAAACTAAGTAGCGTGTGAAGAGCAGGTTGGTAATGGAATGTCACTTGGCACTGCTGGAGCTGGCGGCCTTGGGGGAACTATATTTATACCAGCACTCGCAAGGCAAATTCTGCAGCATCTCAGGAGATGATGAGTTGGCTGAGGGCTACAGAGGGGGTGTCTGAGGTCACTGGTCCTTAGCTGGGTTCACATGAAAGAGCACTGGGGCACTACCCTGCTCAGTCATCTGCGGGAATGGTGGACTCCAGCCTGAGCCCAGCCAACAGGGATGAGAACAGAAATCAATGCAGTGCCAGCGTTCTGTGTCCAGGAAGATGAATGAACTTCCATGGATCTCCTTGAAACTGAACTGTGTTCACTGCAGACCTCTGTGGCTTAGCATCAGAAGTCTAGGGGTAATGGAGATGATCAAATTTGTCTCCTGTTTACTTCCTAAAAAAGGGCATCAAGAAGGGGTGGCAGCTATCTGTGTTCTCAGCAAGTCTGCTGCTATTGCAGAGATCTTTACATCCAGGGAGGCTGGAGGAAGGAATCCCAGGAAT
The DNA here is from genome assembly GCF_902686445.1 of Sciurus carolinensis. Taxonomy (NCBI): domain Eukaryota; kingdom Metazoa; phylum Chordata; class Mammalia; order Rodentia; family Sciuridae; genus Sciurus; species Sciurus carolinensis. The sequence continues at coordinate 58,605,345 of NC_062214.1, read as the reverse complement.
GGTTCCTCTGTCTGTTTGCTGGTTTTGGTAAGGGTGACAAATTTTGCAACTAAAGTGTTGGTCCAAGACCTCTGACAGTCAAGATGCTGATATTGACTCCCATTTCTAATATCAGGGCCCTATCCTAGGTGCTCAATCACCTCAGGCCTTTTCTGCTTCTGTGTCTCACAACTTTTTGCTATTTTTTCCCTCACAGTGCTAAACATGGTGCTTGGTGCATAGTAGGTATGCAACATTAAAAAAAAATGAATGCTATTGAGTGCTCATCAGGTGCTAAGATCTGTGGTTGGCATTGAGCATCTCTTGTCTCATTTGATCTTCCCAGCAGTCCCGAAAAGTACCTAGTATTATTCCATTTTATAGAGGAGGAAACAGAGACTCACAGAGATGAAACAAGCTTTCAGTGAGGTGTCAAGGTTGAATTTCACACTAACCCTGTGATCCTGGAAAATAGGGAAGATTAAAGACACCCCATCCCACAAGCTTTTTGTCTCTGATCTACTGCCAGAGCAGGACACTTCCACTCATTCATCCTGTTCATCCCACTTACCCACAATAGTTTCTTTGTAACCTGTTTGCTCCTCCCTATAAAAGAAAATCTCCTTTCTTCCTCATCATTCAGGCATTTTCAGATCTCCTGGCTGGAGAGTTGTACTTGTCCTTGACTCCTTCTTGTAACAGCCTCTTTACCCATCTTGCAATAATTCTCTCAAATAAACTCACACTTTACCTAAGTCCAGAGCTATGTTTTCTAAAAATTTTAAAAATTTGTTTTAATTAGTTACATGTGACAGTAGAATGTACTTTGATGCGTCATATATAATGGAGTATAATTTCTCATTCTTCTGTTTATACATGATGTAGAACCCTTCCGGTTGTATAGTTATATATGTACATGGGTAATAATGTCTGAGTCATTCTACTATCCTTCCTACCCCTTTATCTCCTCCCCTCCCTTCACTCTCCTCTACCTAATATAAAGTAACTCTATTCTTCCCCTGCCTCTGCCCGCCCCCCCATTGTGAATTAGCATCCACATATCAGAGAAAACATTTGGCCTTTGGTTTTTTGGGATTGGCTTATTTTGCTTACATGATATTCTCTAGCTCCATCCATTTACTGGCAAATGCCATAATTTCATGCTTCCTTCAGGCCGAGTAATATTCCATCATATATATATATATATATATATATATATATATATATATATATATATAATGGAGTATTTCTTCTTCTGTGAAGTGTCCAGTTTCTTAGTCCATTTATTGATTGGGTTATTTGGGTTTTGGTGTTAAGTTTTTTGAGTTCTTTATATATCCTGGAGATTAATGCTCTATCTGAGGTGTATGTGGTTAAGATTTTCTCCCATTCTGTAGGTTGTCTCTTCACATTATTGATTGTTTCTTTGCTTAGAAGAAACTTTTTATTTTGAATCCATCCTATTTATTGATTCTTGATTTTACTTATTGAGCTTTAAGAGTCTGGTTAAGGAAGTCAGATCCTAAGCCAACATGGTGAAGATTTGGGCCTACTATTTCTTCTATTAGGTGCAGGGTCTCTGTTCTAATGTCTAAGTCTTTGATCCACTTTGAGTTGAGTTTTGTGCAGGGTGAGAGATAGAGGTTTTATTTCATCATGTGGATGTCCAGTTTTCCCAGCACCATTTATTGAATAGGTTATCTTTTCTCCTGTGAATGTTTTTGGTACCTTTGTCTAGTATGAGATATTTGTATTTATGTGGTTTTGCCTCTGTGTCTTCTATTTTGTATCATAGGTCAACATGTCTGTTTTGGTGCCAATACCATGCTGTTTTTGTTAGTATGGCTCTGTACTATAGTTTAAGGTCTGGTATTATGATGCTTCCCACTTCCCTCTTCTTGCTAAGGATTGCTTTGGTTATTCTGGGTCTTTTATTTTTCCAAATGAATTAGGAGGTCCTGGAATAATATATTTCAAGTTCTGAAAGAAAATGGATGCCAACCAAGAATTTTATAACCAGCAAAATTAAGTTTCAAATTTGAAGATTAAATAAAAACCTTCCTTGATAAAAAAGTTAAAAGAATTTACAACTAGAAAGCCTGCACTATAGAGCATTCTCAACAAAATACACCATGAGGACAAAATGAGAAAAAAAGTGAAAATCAGTAAAGAGAGAAACAATGTAACGATCTAGTCAATAAAAGGAGAAACTGAGTCAAATGAAAAATGAGAAATAAACCAAAATGACCAGGAAGACAGATCATATCTCAATAATAACCTTGAATGTTAATGGCCTAAACTCGTCAATCAAAAGACAGATTGGCAGATTGGATTAAAAAACAAGACCCAATAATATGCTGTCTCCAAGAGACTTACCTCATAGGCAAAGAAATCTACAGACTGAAGGTGAAAGTATGGGAAAAATCACATCACTCACATGGATTGTGAAAACAAGCAGGGGTTTCTATCCTGATATCAGATAAAGTGGACTTCAAGTCAAAGTTAATCAAAAGGGAAAAAGAAGATTTCATACAACTTAAGGGAATCATACATCAACAAGATATAACAATCATAAATATTTATGCCCCAAACAATGGAGCATCTATGTACATCACACAAACCCTCCTCAACTTCAATAATCAGATAGACCACAACACAGTAATACTGGATGACTTTAACACACTTCTCTCACAATGGATAGATCTTCCAAACAAAAACTAAACAGAAACGCTACATCTAAATAATACAATCAATAATTTAAGCTTAACAGACACATGTAAAATATTTCATCCATCAATGAGTGAATACACTTTCTTCTTAGTAGCACATGGATCCTTCTCTAAAATAGACTATATCTTATGCCATAAAGCAACTCTTAGCAAATACAAAAAAAAAAAAAGTAGAGGTACTACCCTGCATCCTATCAGTTCATAATGGAATGAAATTAAAAATCAACGATAGACTAAAAAATAGAAGCTACTGCAATACCTGGAGACTAAATAATATGTTATCAAATGATGAATGGATAACAGAAAAAATAAGGGATGAAATTAAAAAATCTTAAAGGTAAATGAGAATAGTGATACAACTTATTGAAATCTCTGGGACATCACGAAGGCAGTGCTAAGAGGAAAGTTCATTGCATTAAGCTCATTCATTAAAAGAATAAAAGGTCAACAAATGAATGACCTAACATTACAACTCAAAGTCCTACAAAAAAGGACAAATCAACACCAAAGGCAGTAGAAGACAGCAAATAATTAAAATTGGAGCTGAATCAATGAATAGAAACAAAAGAAACAATTGAAAAAATTGACAAAACAAAAAGTTGGTTCTCTGAAAAAATAAATAAAATTGACAAAATACAGCATCCCTTTATGTTCAAAACACTAGAAAAACTTGGGATTGCAGGAATATACCTCAACATGGTAAAAGCTATATATGCTAAATGGAGAAAAGTTGAAAGCATTCCCTCTAAAAACTGGAATAAGACAAGGATGCCCTCTTTCACCACTTCTATTCAACATTGTCCTTGAAACTCTAGACAGAGCATTTAGACAGGAGAAAGAAATTAATGAGATACAAATAGGAAAAGAAAACTCAAACTATCACTATTTGCTGATGACATGATTCGATATTTAGAAGAGTCAATAAATTCCACCAGAAAACTTCTAAAACTCATAAATGAATTCAGCAAAGTAGCAGGTTATAAAATCAACACCCATAAACATGTTCCTATACATCAGTGATCAATTTACTGAAAAAGAAATTAGGAAATCTATCCCATTCACAATAGCTTAAAAAAATAAAACACTTGGAAATCAATCTACTCAAAGAGGTAAAAGACCTCTACAATAAAAATTACAGAACACTAAAGAAAGAAATTGAAGACCTTAGAAGATGGAAAGACTTCCCATGCTCCTGGATAGGCAGAATTAATACTATCACAAATGGTCATGTTACCAAAAGTGTTATACATAGTTAATGAAATTCCTATTAAAATCCCAATGACATTCTTCATGGTACCAGAGCTATGTTTTATTTGATAGTAGCCAGCATTCTTTGAGGACTTATTTAGTGCTAGGCACTGTATTAAATACTTAGGAAGGTACATCCCATTTAATTCTTAAAATTAAACTGTGTGCTAGTGTCCTTATGTCACTGCATTTTACAGATGAAGAATGGAGCCCAAGTTGACCCATCAGGGATTTTAGAACCACAGTTGGCCTGGACTTTTTAGTTTACTCCATCAGACTTGATGATGGTCCATGGTGTCCTGGGTCTTCAGAGGGACACTGACCTGATAAAGAAGGTATAGCAAATTGGGGAGGGTATTATCCAAAGGCAAATTATCATTGAAATAGCTCATATCCCTAGGTGAGAGTTTGTCATTTAATTAGCATGGGGGTGGCTCTTTGATTTAATACATCCTTGGGTTTAGGCTCAATAGGCCTTGTGTTGAAGTAAACCCATATGATTGATATAATTTGCCCTGTATTCTACTACCTCCAAGTATCTGTCTTCATTTCTCCCACCCTCTGATGTGTGGAACCATCTTACCCATTCAACAAATATATGGGGAGAACCAGGGAATGGGAAGTTCCTGCTTTTTTATCCAGGTCAATCCACAAGCTGGTGGAAGGCAAAAAGAGGGGTGACCTGAGGTCTGCAGCCTGTAGCTCTGTCTATGATCTGTCAATGCTTTGCTTCATACTAGTGAGACATATTTCTAAGTCAACTCACAAGCTATAGTTGAACTCTTCCAGAATCTTGTGGTTCAGTTGAGCCAGAAGCCAAAATTACTCAAAAGTGTTGAGTGTCCAGGAATCTTGGAGGCAGGTAGCATGGTAGACAGCCTAGGCTTTGGGATTGGAGGGTTTTGGTTTGAATCGTAGGTCCACTATGGCCATGTCTTTAAGAGGAACTTGCACAAGCTGTTAACTTCTTTGAGCCATATTTTCTTCATTCTGAAATGTGATAACACCTCTGAGCTCATGAGGATTGACAGAGGAGGCATTTGAGGCAAAGTCTGGTGCACATTTCCAGGCAAATAGTAGAGTGCTGCTAGTTTTGCTTGCTTCTCTGGCATGGCTATCCTGGGAAGCTGGGTATTCTGTTCTGGTGCCACTTTCTTCCTTGTGTGATTCTTTCTTCCAGGTTTCAGCATCCATGTTCCATAATTTCCCTAGTGCCTGGGATTTTCAAGATATTTTGAGTTCTCCCCATCACACAAATAATTTTATGCTGATTTAATGAATTACTGCTTTAAATGGTACTTGCATTTTTAAAAGAAATTAGTTATAAGAGGGCATTTTCAGAAAGATTCACCTGCAGAAAGCAAATAAAATAACCTGTCAGTTTTTAACATGTGGTTTCATTTGCCTCCAGGACAAAGATCTTCTCAGTGATTCACTTCCTGTGGAAAAGTGGCCCAAAGGTACACTTAAACCTCACATCAGCCAGGACAAGAGCTTACTTCTTGTTCTCATTCATCTAGTCCTTGACAGTCAGCCAAGCTCAAAACCTCAGTCATCTTTTCATATTTTGCTATCAGTGAGTCAATCAATCAATCAATCAATCAAACAAACAAACAACAAAAACAAACCCAATCACACTCTTTTTTAGTGTGGTCTCTCATATTCATTTTCCTCTCTCCATTTCTATTGCCATGACCATGGGCTGGTTTCTTGCCAACATCACACTTCTGTCACTGGAATGAATCCTACCTCTCATATCAGATGCTGGGTTTTGGAATCACACATGCTCTGGATCTCTATTCACCAAGGCACCTTGGGCTCATTACTTCAATTCTTGGAGCCTTAGTTTTGTCTGCTGCACAATGAAATAATGAATAGCATCTGTGTAGCAAGGTTATTGAGAGATATAAATGAGATTCTGTAAAGACTGAGGACTGTTCTAGAGTAGTGAAGGAATATAGTCATGATACCTAAATGCAATGTGTGATGCTGAACTGGATCATTTTACTCTGAAGGACATTGTTAGGACCCCTGATGAAACCTGAATAGGATCTGAAATGGTGGTAATGATTAACATTAAATTCCTGATTTTGAGCACTACATATTGGCCTGTGTGAGAAAGTGCCTTTGTGTAGGAGATTCAACACAAAAGAATACAGAGGTAAGGAATAGGGATTCCAATAAGCTATTCCCCAATGGTTCACGAAAAAAACTGTAGTTACAGTTTTTCTGTAAGATTGTGATTGTTTCCAAACAAAATAGTATTTAAAAAATTTAAAAGGGAAAAAAAATCCCCTGAACAAAGATCTGTTTGTAAGGTGCCCAGCATAGAGTTGGGACTCAGGACATGAATCCTTGCTTTTGCCTTCTCTTATTTCTCTTGCGTGTGGTGAATTTGAGAACTTCCTCATGAATTGCTTTCATCATGTCCTTTCCATGCTTGAAGTCCCTCCTGGGCACCCCCAAAACCAAACTCTTTATACTGGTTTCAAAGCTTCTCCATGATTGTTCTTCAATCTATTCTTTTGGTCTTTTTTTCTCCATGTGTTTTGGACATACCTGCTCATCTCTACCTTCATACTTTGAACTTACCCTCCCAGAAAGTCCTTTCCACTTGTTCTCTTTGACCACAATCTTCCATCCACTATGACTCTGTTCTAGTGCCACCTTCTCCAGGAAGACTTCTAGACCTGGATTCAATCCTTAATTGGGTTCCAATACCCTTACCACTCGAACATTTCTACAGGCATTTAACTGTTTGCTCTGATTATGGGGCTTTCATTCTTCACATTAATTGCTCTTCTTCCTGGCCTGATTTATAAGAGTGCTGAGTTCAGTGTCCATAGATGCTAGAATACAAATTCCATAAGGTCTGGGAATTAGTTTTGTTTTGTTCATTGCTGAACCTCAGAGCCTAGTACACTGGTACATAGTAGATGCCCTAAGAATATTTATGAATTTTGCATAAATACAACATGTCTTTGAATATCTTACATGCACAACATGCAACATAGTGCTGTGCAGATGAGTACTCAGAAATATATGTTGAAAAAAAATAGGTGGAATTGGTTGACCAGTGTGAACATCACCAGTTATCTTGGATAGTCTGATGTCTCAACTGCAGGAAGGAAAGTTGAATAGCTGATCAGTAACTACACTTGTTTGTAGCACTAGTATATTGACTATCAAGTCCCTGTAGGAGGGTCAGTAGAATTCGTGGCTGAGGATGACAGCCCTTGTTGCATTATTTATAGGCCTCTTGTGGGTTTCTTTAGAAGTCATTTGCACATGATCAATTTTCTCTCCTTGAGTGAGGCATCATTCTGGCCTTTGCAGAGGCCTGCCTGATGAGAGGTCCACCTGACAGGACTCGGAGATAAAAGGATGTGCAGGAAAGCTTCATGGGTCGATCAGCACCCCCACTGGGGTCAAGGTCAAGGTGAAATATCTTTAATGCTAGGCCTGACAGGGAGCCCTGACAAATTGTCAGGAAGGCATCTTTGGGAAGATGGATGACTAATTAAATGCAGTTGGATAAAAGGGACAGAAATTTGGATTTTTGAACACTTACTGTATCGAGTATTGTGATACAGCCTTCATATACATTCTCTCAAAGATATTATGAGCCAACAATGAGCTGTGGGTCATGTGATTCCTATGCCAAGCCTTTGGTCTATACATGCTCTTCTCACCACCTTATCTTTCAGTATCTCTCTTCTCTTCAATCAGGTTTTGTCCCATCACTCCCTTGGATAGTTTTTATCAAGGTCACCAATGATATAATTTGCTAAAGCTAATTATCCTTCCTCATGTAACTTCATTTCTCAGTGTTGGACTCAGATGGCAACTCTTGCCTTAAAACCTTTCTTTCCCTTGTTTCTGGGATAAGTCACATGACTTTTCTCCCTAGCTCACTGAACATTCCTTTTTCATCTTCATTGATCTCACTGTCTATCTAACTTCTAAATGTTGGAGCATCCTTTGACCCTCTTCTCTAGGTATATTCTCTTTTTAGATCTTGCCCAATTCCTTTTGTTTATTGATGACTCTCAGATTTATTTTTTCTATACAACCGTCTCTCTTGAGTGCTAGACTTAAATATTCAATTGTCTACTTGAACTTTCTACTTGGATGTTGAATTGAAAACTAAACCTCATTACAAACAAAATGGAAGTGATTTCTACCTTTGTACCTATTGTGTGGTCAGCTTTTACTCACTTCTTTTCTGCCTATCACCTTCCTTTCTCTCCATTCAGTTCAGAACCAATCACTATAGACTAACAGATTCCAGGATATGAAGGTAGTTTGGGGATTTGCTACTCCTTTGGGCACCTACATTTGAGGAAAAGAATGTCTTTGGCTGTTTATTTTACTAATTGGTCTTCTGGCTTTACTCTGACCCCTGATAATTTCCAAGCCTGATCTTACCTTTGGTAATATATTGATCTATATCACAGATGTGACTACCTGGTTCACATGCTGCTACTTCCTAAGCAGTGTCCACAGCAGACATCACCAATCAATCATGATACTTCTGAGTCCTGATGCAACCTCAGAAGGCTTCACAATATGGTGTTCCAGGCATCTACTATCAATTGATCAGAGCTGACTTTCATGGTGAGAACTGTTTTCCTCTATACAACATCAAACTCTATCCATTCCCTTCTGGTTTCATTTTTTTTCCTATGAATTTGTCTCTTAAGGCAAGGTAATTTGATCTAGGGTATTAGAGAGAACTAGAGAGATGCTACATTTTAGCAACAACATCTGGAAGCAACGCTATACCAAAGACAAAACATTTTAATGGAAAAGATGTAAAGTATGTAGACCATTTCTCTCCAGAAAACCAGGTAGACAAATGACTTTTGAGTTCAAGTTCAACTCTAAGCAATTTACCAGCTGTTTGACTTCGAAGTGGTCTATTAATCTCTCTGGGCTTTATTTTATTTATCTAGTTTACATATGTTATTATGATTTCTTAACATAAACAAGTATTAGACCCAAAAGTGATTCACCCTGGGGAAGCCATTAGTTTTCCAAAGCCCTTCTTAACTTCCCAAGTTGGTTTCTCTTTTATCTTTATCTATATCTGTATCTGTATCTATATCTATATCTATATCTATATCTATATCTATATCTATACCTATTTAGTTGTTGACAGAACTGTATTTTTATTCATTTATTTTTATGTAGTGCTGAGAATCGAACCCAGTGCCTCACACATGTTAGGCAAGCACTCCAACACTGAGCCACAACCCCCATCTCATGGTTTCTGTTTTCGTTTATGTACCAGTGATTCAATCCAGGGATGCTCCACTGCTGAACTACATTCCAAGCCCTTTTTTATTTTTTATTTTGAAATTGGGTCTATGTCATCCACGTTGACCTCAAATTTCCAATCCTTCTGCCTTAGCCTTCCAATTCACTTGGATTACATGCTCAGCTCCCAGGGTGGTTTGAGGATATATGTGGCCAAGAGTTTGTAGTGTTGTAAGAATAGCACAGCTTTTGGAGTCTGGAGTTTGAAATCTGTGTTTCATCTTGCACCTAATATCTATCAGTGATCTTATGATCTTGGGCAAGTGACTCAGTCTCTCTGAGACTCTATGTGACCCCATGGTATCCTTAAAAGGTTTTGAGGTATAGTTTCTGGAATGTAGTAGATGTATGCCAATCTATCTTTCAAGCAATCAGTCAATCAATTCATTCAACTACTTTTCATTGAGCATCTATGTGGTGTCAGGGATGGTATTAGTGATAAGGCAATAAAGAAGATAGAGAAAAATCCTGTCCTTATGGAACTTATTAAGTAACTTTTTCTCATATTGGTGATTTAATGACTGTTTCTTAGAGACTGAAACAGAATTCTCTTTGTACTCAAGGCTTCAAATTCTCCCAGCATCCTGTGCCTCTGTGTGGGTACCAAATCTAAGAGAGAAGAATAAGGCCTCTACCACTCCTCTGCACCATGTCCTCAGAGAAGGATGAAGGAGTTTGCTTGAATGTCCCAGTCATAGACTAGAGCAGGGTAGTAGAGGTGTTTGGTCTGGCAAGAGGCCCATGCCCAGGAGGCATGTCATGTTTGTGCCCAGCAATGGCCATTTTCTGGCTCCCTCTGAAGCTCATAGTGCTAGGAGTTTCTGCCAACTTGAAAGCCATCCAAGCAAAGAGCAGGTCTTCCCAGGAATGGCTGTAATTTCTTGGTGGGGAGTTTAATTCTGTGGCGACAGTACAAAGTTCTGTGGAATGAATATCATGTCAATGCTATTTAATAATATGGTAACCACTGACCATTTAATTACACGGTAATTGTCACTTAGTGGCTGGGTAATTGCATAGTAAGTACCATCTAATTTCAGGGTAAAGGGTAAATACATGATTATTTCAGGCTCCTTAGGCACAGTATAGGTCACCCAGGAATTAGGTTTGGATTGACTAAGTATAAATTACCTAGAAATCTGTTTTTGGGTGATTACTCCTGTCATCCTTCCTAGACAAAGCTCTTAATGGTTACCATATGATTAAAGAGAGATTTCAAGATTTTAGACCTTAGGAACTTAAAGGGACAGTGTTTTGTCTTATAATCAATCATTGCCTGTTGTGCAAGAGATGGTGTTTGTTTAGGGAGGAGATGGAGAGAGGGGAGTGTACAATTCTAGCTTTTTCTATGTGGCAGCAGAGTTTTCTCAAGTTGGTGTGGGTGGTGAACACTTGATATTGAGACTTGCAACTACTGACATCACAAGGTATGAATTCAATAGTCAATTCCCCATTAAATTCTAGGCTAGCAAGAAGGATGCTTTCTGTAGTGGTTAAATAGTGTCCCCCTTACCTCCCATCACACCCAAGATATGTCCAGCTCTTGATTCCTGGAACCTGTGAATGTGACTTTATTTGGAGAAAAGGTCTTTGCAGATGTAATTAGGTTAAGGACTTTGCAATGAATTCCTCCTGGGTCATGTAGATTCACACTTAAAATCCAATGATGAATGTCCTAAAGATAGAAGAGGAGACAAAAATAAGAGAGAGGAAGACCACCCTGCCAACACCTTGCCTTTGACTCCTGGCCTCCAGAACTGTGAGGGAATAGATTTCTGTTGTTCTAGCCACCTAGGTTGTGGTACTTTGTTACAGTAGTCCTAAGAAACTTGTCTCTTAAGGAGCAGCAGGACAGCAGAAGTTCCAGGCTTTGGCAGCATCCTGCCTCTCCCCTTGATGCTAGTGAGGCTGGAGGCAGGAGCAACATAGAGGAAAGAAAAGAGACCTCAACAACTCAAGTCTCATCTCATGTGGTTAACAGAGCAGCCCTCCGCAGGCCACAGAGCAAGGATACCCCAGATCTCAGCCCCACTGCTAGGCTCAATTAAGGCCTCCTGTTTTCTAGAGTGTCATTTGGGAAGGGGATTTACAAAAATAGATTTCATATACTTCATTATGAAATTTATGGTCCTTATGGGCAAATGCAAAACAGTTAAAACATATTCCAGGCCCTCAGGAGCCAGACAGAATTGCACTGGTCTATTTTTTTCAGATCTTTAGCATTGATCAGAGCTGGTTGCTCATCATAGTGAAAAGAATGAGATTTTGGGCCTTGGAGTCAGACAGACTGGGGTTTATTAACCTGGTTCTACCATGCAGTAGCTGGGTGACTTTGGACAAGTAACTTAAGTTCTCTGAGTTTCAGTTTTCCTCTTTTTTAGGCCATGATAATAAAATCTACCCAGTGGGGTATTGGTGAATGAAATTTTATACACACACACACACACACACACACACACACACACACACCACGTGAAGCAGTTTGTGCTCAGTCAAGCTCAGCAATTGTTTCTATACTGAACGTATAGGGTAGGGTGAAATGAACATTTCTTATCTTCTTATGAACACTCCATAGACATTTGTTAAATGGCTGTATCATAGACTATCAAGTAGATGTGGGAGAGGTGAAACTGATGCTGGTAGCAGCCACATTGCCGCCCCAGGGTCCCTTAATGAGCTTACTGCTAATTATACAGTCCCTCTACAGCCCCACCTCCCAGCTATTGGCACCCTCCTGTCCTTTGCTACATTTTCCCCCGCAACCCCTGCCATGAGCTCACAGGTTTGGAAGTCATAGAAATCAGCTACCTGTTTATACACCTTGGGTACCTTAAGTACTCAGGTTTAGATAAACAAGTGCTTGGAGACAGAGAATAAGGTCTCAAAATAACCCACTCAAGATTGCACCCAGCTTTATGTTTCTACAAGAAGGAGCTATCCCACCAATAGGAGGATTAGCCAATAAAGAACTTAAAAGACCCTCACTAAATAAAAATAACATGAGCCATTCTCCAGGAGGCCTCTTGAGTCTTCATTGCATTTAAGTGCTGCATGTAAAGTCAGGTTTATTTTTATGGGTTTTCAGTCCTTTTCTCCCACAGCTCTCCTCATTTCTGTAATAGATTCTGCTCAGTTACACGTGGCATTCCAAACTCCTCTCCGCCAATTCCCAATTGGGCTGTGTGGAGGACCCCCTATCCAGAGGCTGGACGTAGCCAGAGAGGGCCCACTTTCAGGATTTCTTCCCTAATATTACACTTTGGTGGTCAGTTTTGAACTGTGGTCAGCATCTCAATGGTTTATCTTACTGTTTGGCAATTGTTGGCTAGGCAGGATGATACCTCAGGGCATAGTCTCAGAAAAGAGACTATTTTTCTAAATGAGTAATGAACAATGAAAATCTTCCTTTACTGGATGCTTCTATCTTCTTAGTAAATACACTTTGCTAAGAGTTTCACATGTGCATTCTTACTTCAACTTTACAACAAATTTTAGACTGGCCTTACCAGCCACATTTCTGTAGAGAGGTCCTTTGACTCAACAGAAGAGCCACATGGCTAATGAAGAGAGGGATTGGGTTCCAGACTAAGCCCATATTCCCAGGCTCTTCCAGCTCTCTGGACACATGGAGGGGTGAGTGATGATCATTTTAACTCTAGAGCACTATTTTTTGGGGGTTATAAGTGTCTTGGTTTGTGCTGCTCAACAGAATATCTGAGATGGGGTAGCTCAAAATATTTATGATATTTATTTCTCATTGTTCTGAAGGCTGAGAAGCCCAAGATCAAGGTGCTGTCATCTGACAGGGGTCTTCCTTGCTGCATCTTCACATAGTGGAATGCAGAAGGGCAAGACAGTATGAATGCTCTGTCCTCATGTGCAGAACAGAAGAGATCAAACACTCCTGCAATTCTATTTTTTAAATTTTTATTTTATTTGTTCTAATTAGTTGTACATGACAGTAGAATGCATTTATACAGTTTGATAGATCATACACAAATAGAATGTATTCTCTCATTTTTCTGGCTATACATATTGTAGGATCACATTGGTCATGCAGTCATACATGTATATGAGATACTAGTGTCTGTTTCACTCTACTATCTTTTCTTCTCCATACCCTTTACCCTCCATTCACTCCCCTCTACCTAATATAAAGTAACTCTATTTTTCCCTAGCACTCTCCCCACTCCTTATTGTGAATTAACTTCTGCATATCAGAGAAAACATTCAGCCTTTGTTTTTTTTGGGTTTGGCTTATTTCACTTAGCATGATATTCTCTAACTCCATCCATGTACTAACAAATGCCAGAATTTCATTCTTCTTTGAAGCTGAGTAATAGTCCATCATATATACATATGTAAATTCATATACATATGTATTAAGACGGCACATCTTTTTAATAACAGAATTAACCCAATTCAGAATTAACCCAACGTCCTCATGAATTGGACACTTCCCAAAGACTCTGCCTTCTAAACCTGTTGCACTGCAATCAAGTTTCCAATACAATGAACTCTGAGGAAAACATTCAGACCACTGTGATGAGTTAAATGGTTTTCCACATTGGCACCCATACTGAGAGTCTTTCCTTGACTTCTCTTCCATCCAAGAGTTATCAAGATCTGGACTGAGAGGAATAATACTTACATATCAGGAGGCTTTGCCCAAGGATATGCACTCATCTTCCGGGTCTGGTGAGTAGTTCTTAAATTTGACAGGGAACAAGGATTGTCCAGTCCAATTCCCTAGGGATTCAGGTATTTGTGTCTTTTAACAGGTAATTGACAGTGATCCTGATGTATCTGGTTTATGAACAAACCTTTGTGAACTAGAGCATGAAACATTCTAGTCTTAATATTAGAGAGTTGCCAATCAGTGACATCTGTGCAAATCATGACTCCTGCCATCTTGTGTGGATATTGGCTGAAAATGAAGGGTGTTTTATGACCACATATAATTAGAAATTAAACTATATATATAGATAGATATGGTGATATGATTGATATTGCTAAAGACATAAGTCAGTGATCAGAGAAATTCCTTACTCAACTTTCTGTTAGGTTTCAGAATCAGAAATAGCTTTATTTCTCCTGAAAACTAGTTTTTCCTCCTTCCATGTGGATATCATATTATGTAACTGATTGGATTTCTTAACTTGGTCATTAGGAAGCCCAGAACAAAATTTACATCTTTTTTTTTTTTTTTAGCGAACTGTAAAGAACCTTATGTATTTTGTTTCTAATTTTACTTTGGAATTCTTTTTCCTCCCTATCCTTTTTTTCTGTTTCTTAACATTCCCACAATTGACCTACCAAATGTACTTTTAAAAAATTCTGTGTACTGCGGTTATTGACTCATAAGATGGAGATTTCTTTCACACTTTAATTTTTCAGAAATTGAGATAAGACCTGCCATAGAGGTATATACCTACTGTTAAACTATTTGAGTTTTCAAGGGCTACTATAAGAAAGCACACCAAACTCGGTGGTTTAAAGTCACAGAAAGTTATTGTTTCTCAGTTCTGAAGGCCAGAAGTCTGAGGTCATGGTATTGGCAGGGCCATGCTCTCTCTGATGGTTCTAGGAGAGAATTATTTCTTGTCTCTTTAGTTTCTGGGGTTTGCCAGCAGTCCTTGTGTTCCCTGGCTTGTAGCTGCATCCCCATAGCTATAGAGAGTTCTTCTCCCTGTCTCTATGTTCAAACTTTTGCTTTTAAAAACCGGAACAGTTGTCATATTGGATTAAGGTCACTCCAGTCCCTCATTTTGTACTGCTTTAAAACTCCCATTTCTAAATAAAGTACTGGGAGTTAGGACTTAAATATAACTTTTTTTTTAAAGGATGCAATTTAACCTATAAGAGAATCTCTTTCCTTCCCTTTCTTTACCCTTCTATTCCAGTTTTCCCTTGACCTTTCTTCTTGGTGTTTTTTGATTATTTTCTTAAGAGTTGGATGTTAATATTTTTAAAAACTGAAGTGAGTTTAGGAAATACCTGTCAATTTAATTGCCCTGGTCTTCCCTGATTCTACATTGCCTGCATAATTAATTAATCATTGAATAAACACCTCCCCTTCTTAAACCTGCCTTCAACAAAGATGTATTCGTGAACTGCAGCAACTCTTATGGCAAAAACTATCCCTTTCTTACATCCCCTTACTCTCCAGGGCCATTTTTGCTTTAGATAAAGGGACTGAATCACTGCAGCGTGACTTTTTCTTGTATAATACCTGTTCATTACTGTCCCTTCTGCAGTGCCCTAGACCAAGGGAGATTCTGGTAGAAAAACTCATTTGAGAAAGTCAGCTCCTACCAACCAGAATCTCAAAGGTCTTGAAGTAATGGGAGGAGAAGCTTCCAAGGGGCAATCCGTACCCAGCTACCCCAGCTGGAGATCATCCTATCCTTAGGTCTCCTTTACATCTTTTTCTGGAGGATGTCTATAGAACTTTCATTTCTAGTTCCACTTGCATGGGACAAGACAAAGTAAAATATTGCCATTACTAAAGTCTCTGCATGAACTTGGAGCAATGTAGAAACAGGTGTCCAGGCAGAACTCTCACTAAAAGCTGGTTTGGCTCTGATGTGGGCAAATGGCTTGTCTAACATAGATTGTCATGGATCAGCAAGGATCTTGGACTGGCATAGGCCATGGAAACAGAGCAGAGATGATAAAGTCATCAGGCTACAAAGGAAATGATAAAACCAGATCAGTCCAGCATAAGGATGCTCTCTGAGCTACTCCGGCTGGATCCCATCAGTATCCCAAAGAGGATGCGGGGCATTCTTATGAAACCCTAATGGTAGATGTGACTTTTATTATTGTATTTTTTGGGTGTAAATCAATATTCAAATTAGCAGTTTACAGAATGGTAAATTAAAAGCTTCCCTTGGAATGCTGCTCCAAGGAGGTACTTAAATTGAGGGATGGTCCTGTCATAGTCGCAGCCTTGGTTGCTGGAGTGTGCAGAGCAGGAATGCATCTGCATTGCAGAGTGATAACTCTTCATTTCTGTGAATGCTCCCGGCTGGCTCCCACCCACATCTCTTCACCAGAGCAATTATCACTGAGGTCACCTGAGTGCCACCTGGTGGAATCATTCTTTTTCCTCTTTCTGTGTAATCCTCGTCTTCCTTTACCTCTCTTAACAGTGGGTGCTCTTTTGGAGGCTGGTTGTAGATCTTTCACTTGCACAGGACAAGACAGACAGAGCAAGACCTTAAGTCTCTGCATGAACTTGGAGCAACATAGAAACAGGTGTCTAGACAGAACTTTCAGTAAATGTTGGTTTGGCTCTGATGTGGGCCTCTACTCTCCATCTCTATTGCAGTCTCATTCTCCTCCCCTGGACTGTTAAATACTGGAAACAGGCATTATTTTCTGCAGCTAGTATTTATGTGTCAGTTGTCATGAGGTGAGTTGGTGGGTATGTGGTGTTTAAAGAGCTAGGGATGGGACAGCCTTTAAGGATGTCTCTGAGTCCTCATTTGAGCTGTGGTAGTGGTGCAGACCCCGTGAGGTGCTCAGTGACAGCTGACACTACTTTGAGTTGGGATTA
Source organism: Sciurus carolinensis (assembly GCF_902686445.1). Taxonomy (NCBI): domain Eukaryota; kingdom Metazoa; phylum Chordata; class Mammalia; order Rodentia; family Sciuridae; genus Sciurus; species Sciurus carolinensis. The sequence goes on along the minus strand of NC_062214.1, from coordinate 58,588,509 downwards.
TGGGATGTATTTCTGAGGCTCAAACTCTAGTCAGCTACCATATTGCCTGTTCTTATAAAAAGAAGGAATTTTACATTTATGTTGAACAATGCAATAGCAAAAGTAGATGCGATGCAGCCACATCAGAGATTGGAAAAAAAGAGTAGATCAAGTGCTTAGAGGTCATTCAGAAAGGAAGACTTGACAAAAATCACTAATGACCCTTGCTATGTTTCCAGTTACACTTGGAACGTTGCTTTGTGACTTTATTTGATTACCCTTGTAAAACATTAATTATTACTTGGAACAGTTTTTCAATGAATGGGTATGTAGTTTGATTTCTTTACTAGGATGAAGAGCTAGGCAAGAAACTGAGTTGCTTGAAGTTTCGAGTTCCCCACCCTGCATGTTTATGATGCTAAATAAAAGTTGCCTTCTTTGCTGGTTGCAGAATATAAACAAATGCCAGCCATCTTAGTGAAGAGGCATCATTTGATTTAATTGCAAATTAAAAACCATAAACCACCTTAAACATGGAGCTAATGCCACATCAAATCAATACAATAATTGCAAGAGGGCAATTGAGAGGCAAAGAAAGTTTCCATACCTTGCATACTAACAGAAGCCAGTCATGAGGGAGCTGGGAAGCTCTGCTGAATAGTGGGCAATTATGGTAAATTGCATTGACTGCTTTTTTCTTTGAGGGTAGACCAGACAGGCTGACTTCTTCATTGTCTGTGACAACACAAAGGAAAGGCCCCTGTCCCTGTAAAGAGGTTAATAATTCTTTCTGTGCGTTGGGCTGGAGAAGTTCTTGAAGTTTCATAGTCAGGGGAAGAAAGGGGCTCCCTGGTCTACTTGTAATGCCTCATGTTGAGCATGGATTCTCTAGGGACACAGCAATTATTTCTTTACAGACCTGACGTATTGTGGCAGCTAAATTATGCCAGTGGAGTATGTTTGATTGACAGACCCCAAGTCAATTGTGCTTTGTTGAGCCATTCAGGTGACACTGGCCCTTTGTTTAGCCCTGGAGCACAGAGTAGGCCCTGGCAGACTCCACTCCAAGTGGCCTTTTGTTCCTTTAAAGTGGTCCTCAGTCTTATTCCAGGGATTGCCTGCACTGAGAGGGGGGTAAGTCCCATGATTCCTTTTGTCAAGGGATCAGAAGGATTCAGGAAAGGCCTCTATTTCCAAATGGCTCTCTTCTGTCATCAGTTGCAGACCCTAAATGATTTTCTATAGACATGCATTCCTTTGAGTGTCTGAAGCGCCAGTTAAAATGTAATTGCCTCTGGGAAGGATGAGCAAATTAAACAATTAACAGCTATTAATACTGCAATGTCAAGTTGATTCAGGAGGAAACAACTTTTGTGGCCCCATGAGGTGTTCATGAAATAATGTCTGATAGTGAGTCTTGATTAGTTTATCAAATTAGCCAGTCTCCTCATAGGAAACAAGGAAAGCACACTCTAGGATAAACTTGAATTGCACAGACTGTGGAGGTAACTTGGGAGTGGGTTTCTGGTTCCCTTTCCTTCCTGGCTTTGTTGGGGGTGGGGCAGGGACTGCCTTGCCTTCTCCAGCAGGTGGTAAGGTGGGCATCTGTGCAGCCTGGAGAGGTCTCCTTACCTAGGAGCCTTGGCTGTCTTCCTGAGGCTCCCTCCTGTTGTGTGCTCCGGGTGTGGGACAGATCTCTGTTTTATTCTCCTTTCTCTCTTCCTTTGCTCCCAGAGCAATCTCTGCTCTTGGCTCACTGGCTGCACCATCGACCACCTATGCAGTTTTCAGTGTTCTCTTCTAGAAGACCAGACCCCATTCCTGGTTTTCACAGCATTGGTTAGCATTGGGTCTTCAATGAAGGCTCCTGCTGGGTCACACACCATCAGTGTCTCCACTGGCTTTCCTTCCCCAACTAGATGGGGCCCTCCCTCGGGTTCCTCAGAAGTCTATCTGGAGCCTGACTGGTCACAAGCTTTTGAAACCTGTTATTATTGTTATTTAAAAATTTGATTCATTTATAGAATAGGTAATTTGGGTATAAAGTATATAGTTCAAAAGGAACAGAGGGTATACAATGAAAACTACGTGTCTCTTTGTCTTCTGCTTCACTTGTCCAATTTTTCTTTTTGAGGAAACCACTATTATTAATTTTAATATATCTTTCTGGAAATATTACATGCATATAGGGCTGTGCATTCATGTGTACAGTGATATGTGTGTGTGTGTACAGGAATGCATGTGTATGTACTTTCTTTTCTGCCCAGGATGATAGTTATAGAAGAACATTATTCTGAAGTTTGATTTTGAAAAATTAGACTTTGTTTTTAGAGCAGGTTTAGGTTCACAGAAAAATTGAGCAGAAGGTACAGAGATTTTCCATGTTCTCCCTGCCCTTATAAGTGCACAACCTCCCACAATATCTATGTCCACCACAAGAATTGCATAATTGTCACAATTGAGGAATCTATTTTGATACAACAGGTGCCCCCAAGCCATAGCTTACATCAGGGTTCACTCTTGGTCTTGTACATTCTATGAGTTTGGACAAATGTATAATGACATGTATCTGCCATTATAGTATCACACAAAGTAGTTTTATTGACCTGAAAGTCCTCTGTGCTCTGTTGATTTATCCTTCACTTCTTTAACTTTGCTTTTCTCTTAAAAGTGTATCTTGGAGATCATTCCATGTTATCAGACACAGAGCTATCTTGTTATTTTTAATGAGTGCAAAGTATTTCATTACATATATAAAACCTAATCCAGTTTGCACTTAAGCTAGCTCAACTTTGTCACTCAGTAACTACTGCCCAGGAGACTCCAGTGGATTAAAAGATGAAGTCTTCCTCATGGTGTGGCCTCAAGTAGGCAATGATGCAGAAGTGGGTGAAGTCATTGAAGCTGAGGGCCAGTTCTGTCCACTTAGTGGCTTCTCAGCTTCATGGCAGGTATATTTCAGGTGGGCTCCACCGAACAGTGGATAGTTCCTCTATTTCAAATTCCTTCCTGGTCAGGATATAATTCTATAAACAAATCTATCCACTATATGGTGGTGTCAGGATTATCAAACCAAATCTGGTCATTGCTAATGTGATATGAGAGGAACAAGTGGGTCCTGATAGCCATACCTGTCCATGAAGGGTGGGCTGTGCCCTTTGCAAACTGGTTTTGAGCCTGGCAAAACTGTTTGGTCACTGTTTACAGGATTGCTCAAGGAAGAAAACAACGGCTGGCTTGCTTGTTTCCATGGTAACTGGGAAAGACTTGGTCTGAATTTTGGGGTCTGACTTCCTTTCAGTGTGTGAGGGTTTTGGCACATCCATGCCTGGACTGCAAGAAACAAGCAGGGAGTCTTTGCTGAGCAGCAGGGGGACAGAAGCACAGGAGGGGTCCTAGGAGGAGGGAGGATGGGGCAAGACAGAATTCCAAAGAAACTGACTTCATGAGCCCTTGCTTCTGACTTCAGCTGGCATTGAGTTTATGTCAGAGATTTCCCTCAGCATCTGAAGGAAGAAAAAACAGTGAGTCTCAGAGGAAAGGAGCTGAACTAGGTGCATTCAGAGCTGTGTTTGTAAGGGAATCCATGGGAGTGCAAGAAGAAAATCATAGAAACTTGAATTTGATTTCTGTCTTTCTTCAAAATGTTTGCTTCCTGTATGTGCTTTATAAAATTCATTGAACTTATACACATGGAAAGTAATTGATACAATGGAGGCATACAGCTATGTGAAACTGATAAAGGTCTATGAGCAAAGAAATTTGGAGACATTTGAAAAGATCCAATCATCCATCAGTAGCCTGACATTCAGGGCCCTTACCCTTGGTTCACATTTCCACTCCTCTCTCCAAGTTTTCTGTCCATTGTTCCTCAAGTTTAGCCTTTGGGCTTTGATTTATGCCATCGTCTATTTCCCCTGAATGTTGTGCCTGTGACCACACAGTGCAAAGCTTGACCTTGAAGTCAGAGACTTAAAGGTATGACTCTCATCCCTGCCAGTTACTAGCTGGGGGACTTATGGAGAATTATGTGAGGCTCAGTTTCCTGTTGTATAAAATGGGACTAATAATCTCTACCTTAGAAGTTGCTAAGAGGCTTAAATGATATCATATGTATAAAGTGCTTGGTGGTGCCTATTGTTATTTCATTACTGTCATGATCTTTTATCTGAGTATTGTTCTTCAACAACTTGTTCTAGGATGCTCTTCTGATTTTGCTCTCAACTCTAAACCCCTTTCTCCCAACTTAGAATGCACTGGATTCTAGAACCAATTCAACCCTAATGTGTACCATCCCTGAAGAAAAGGTGGGCAGTAAGACACCATGTCCCTGAGTGTCCCCTTTCTGTTTCCTAAAACCTAACCAAGTTAAGGGAACAATGAGAACAAACTTGGGCCAGAAAGTTCAGATACTTATTGTCTTGAAAGACCCTGCCTCTTACTTATGCGTACTGGGAACCAGGGCACGTTAGTGTGTACCTGGAGAAAGCTACTTTCTTTCATGTACGCTGGGACAGTTGCTCCTTGGGGTGCTTGTCAGCAAGCAAACTAAGCAAGCTAATGCTGATGATGTCACTGCTTCTGTAGCTTAAGATATAATCCCTTCTCTCAGTGGCGGTGGGTGCTGAACTGAGGACATGGGAAAGGATACAACAAAACCACTGGACAAAATGCCCTGAGGGAGAGGAGGCATTGCTTGGCAAAGCACCATGAGGGCCAGAGGTGCTGTCTGTCAGTCTGTTACCACTGAACTATTATTGGAGCAGTCACTGATCTCTTTTATACTTTCCCCAATAAACCGTATGTCTCCCATGCTATCCTTGGGCACTTTCTTCTGCTTTCCTGCAACCTACTCCACTGCCCTGGCACTGCTGGCCTGTGGATGTGACATTTGCATATTGTTCTGTGTTAAAATTCTGATTTGTTAGTGTTTGCATCATTGTCTTCTACTGCAGGAAGCTTCCATATCTTGTGCCCAGTTAATGGTTGATGGAATTGCTCATGGTGCTCAGATGCTGAGGGTTGAGACCTTTACCTTGTCTTATTTTATCCTCCCTCCCCCACACATCTCTGTTCCCTATGCCTATCAGGTCTCATAGATAGTCACTGCTGCGTGTTTGCAATGTCCTTGATAAGATTCTATCCTTGCAAAATATGTAGTGGTGCTTCGTTAATTAACACATTTTGTTAATATCATTAATTTGCCTACAATACTATACTTAAAAACCTCATATTTTGTTAATTATGCTTTTCTCTCACCAAATACTATATTTTAAAGTTCTGTCCACACTGCTGTATGTACCTCTATTTGACATTTCTAAAGGCTACAGATAATACTTTAATATCATCTGTTTTATGCATTGAACCACCTGGCAATGGACATACTTTGCTTCTAATTCCTTGTTTCTACAATGCTTTGATGAGCTTCCTTACCCATATGGGCAAAATTTCATGTGATTTTTTAAGGATGGGCCGTGTCCCTTAGGGGTCTGCATGATTGTAGAGCAAGGGATGTAAGGTGCCAAAATGAGCAGTGCAAGGTGGCACTCACTCTCAGGGTCATGCAAATGCAGTTTTATTTGTTTTCCAGTATGAATGGATCCCATCGGCACTGCAGGATGGCCCTTCTGTCGCCAGTACTTCATATTACCTACCTTTTTATTTTTGCCAGAATGATGGGACACAGTGACATCTCCCTGTCATTTTATCTCTTTCTTCTCATGCTTTCGAAGGGTCTCTGTGGGTCTAGGCAGAGAGTAACTGCCTGATACAAGAGTGAGTGATGGCTTTGATAAAATATTCATGGTGATCCTGACTTGAAACACAAGGCTGCCCCATTTTGCAGGCACTGTAAAGTGAATAGTGTAGGATACCTGATGTCTACTAGTCTTTTACCTCTGAGGAAGATGTGGTTACAGTCAACACAAGGCAGAGCTGAGTGTCAAAAGGAAGCTTCTGAGATCATTTGCTCTTCTCCCCATATCCAGAGTGCAATTTCCAAGTGCAATGACTTTTTCACTGTGGTGCTCATTCTACACTCCATAAAAACCCACACTTCAAGGTGTCTGATTCTCATCATGATAGCTAAAGCCCTGTGTACCTGATTTCAAACAGTAATGATGACAACCACAAAACTCAAACCACCAGGATTCAACCTTTCTGCAGTCCCCCCCCCTTTTTTAATAAGATTCTAAACAGAACATTTTAAGGATTTTAACTCTTACTTGTTGAGGTGTTCAGGTGACAAATACCTGGAGATTCAGAAAAATTTGGCCTTTGGTTACCACAGGGAATGAGAGCTATCTAGGTTTATGAAGGCCATGGCTAATTCTTTTGTAGCCATGTCAAATCCAACCAAATATGCAGCAGATATAGCTTAATAATAATGCCTTGTTGCTGCTCTAGGGCTGCAAATTCCAAAGTGCTGTGTCACCCAGTAGTTTGACCTGGTTTCATATATTTTTGACCAAGAAAGCAATACATGTTTTAGGATCAAAGGTTGTCTTGCAATTCATTTGGAGTGGAGACATGTGAACTGTCAGAAGCTGTGATCATAGTGATATTGTTCTCACTTTTCTCCCTCTCCCTAGTTTGGGACTCTTCCCACTTGTGCAGTAATGAATGATAAATTTATGAGTCAACCCTCTCTAAACCCACTTTCTCTGGTTGAACTTTTTGATGATGGTGACATCAAAAAGGAAAGTTTTGGTGGTCAACAAGTGAGTCTGGACTTCATACTTGTTTGTTTGACTTTGTAGTGTTTTATACCTTAGAAGTTTCACATTAACATCTGGATTTCTGACTGCTTTAGAGAAACATCACAAGAGCCAGCATCTTGCATCTGCATCTCCCACTGAACCCATCCCATCTGCACATGATGAGTGGAAGGGATTCTTATGTGGGACCTGTGGCTTTACTTCTCGCACCTCACTTTCCCACCATGCCCACATCCACATTCTCTCACACCCTGCATTCTCTCACTGCTGGTGCACATTTATGACAGTTCCCTGATCCCTGTGAGCCTTTGTACTTCCAGCCCCTATTTTGAGAGCTATCTTGTGGATAGGAACTAGGAACTCATTTGGAAGTTAATGAGCCTCTCACTTCCCAAATAAGGTTGGATATGGACAAAGAGAGTGTGGGAGTGTTAGTGAAGGGGTGGGGGTAGCACTTAGGTAGTGGAGGGGGAAGAGTTAGGAAGAAGTCGAAGACTCTTCCAGTGAAACTCCTCAAAACTTGTTCTATTGGAGATCAAAGAGGGGAATTTGCACTGGGCTATATCCCCTGATGATAATGGAAGATGAAAAGACTGATTCTAACACCTGATTTTGAACTAGAGATATTCAAGGCCAGAGATGGGAGGTTGGTAAGGAGAAGATCACATGGGTTTCATTATTTCACGGGACATACAATTCTGTTATTGAATATTGTGAAGGAAAAATGGAGTGCACATAATATGTATACCTCTGCTGAGTCCTTCCTACACCTCCTTGCCTACCTCTCTTCTGCAATGTGTTGAGAGGGAACACTGCCTCCTTCTGATGGTGTGGTGTGCAGCACCGTCCTTGGAACTGATGAGTGGTTGAGTGGAGTTTTACTCTCCCTCACTGTGGAATAAAGCATTCCCAGGTGGCAGTATCAGGAATATGGTGCTCCAAGTTTTATTGTGCTACCTCAGCCTCCCTAAAGTGATTATATCCTGAGGGGACAAAGAAACAGAGTGTGGGAATGTCACAGGTGGAGGCAAGATTGGGTTTATGGACCACCTTTGATCAGAACATCCAAAGAAGTGCAACCCCATGACAAGTCAGCTGAGGTGCACCCTGTACCTGAGAGTCATTATTATTATTGGCAGGGATTCCTTCATGTTTCTTAGGAGCCATGTTTAAAATATTTATGATATTAGAGTATGCAATAGCCATTTTTATCTGAGAGGTTGGACAGAACCTTATCTCATAGAATTTTGCCAGTAGAAACCTGTATCTCCGCTCAGGTCAGTGGTTCTTCTGGAAACTAAATGAGGCTAATATCATCCTCCACATCCCGGTTGATAAGCACGTTTTTACAACTTGTTCGGTGGAAACTTTGCATTTTGATGACACATTGTAATTTGTGGGTGAAGTGGTGGTTTCTGGCATCATATTACTGCAGCAAGGTCTTTTGCTTAAATCCGTAAGAGTGGAACATTCATTTTCCTGAAATGTGAAAGGAAAGAACTTTTTTATCTAGCTTCGGTGCCTTTGAGCATGCCATTGCCTCTGCCTGCAGCTCCCCCTCCCTCTGCATCAGGCTGATTTCTGTTTGTCTTTCATAGCTCAGCCCAGTGTCCTTGCTCCACAGACCTCCTCTCTCTCCTGTGCTGCTCCCCTCCCACTCCATCTTCCTCTAGCATCAGGGTCTGGCTCTAAGTAGCACTGAGGAATCTGTAATTATCTGGTGCCTGTCCAGTCTGTAGGACCCTTGTGGCCCAGGCTATCTCTTGCTCTTTCGAGGATGATTTTCTTGACCACACTCACTCCCTGCCTGGGTCTGATGCTTCTCTCTGGGTTTCCCTCAACTCTTACTGACCCTGCATTGGACAACCAGTACAGGTTCTTTAATAAAACAACAAAGTTTCCCCATCTTTCCTTTACTTGAAGTGTTTTGCCTTCAGCTCTCCTTGCAGGGATCACCTTAAATCCCCACTCGGAGAGGAATTTCTATAACACCCAAGGTCCCCCACACACCCCCGCCAACAAATCGCAGTGCTGGTGCATCATAAATGATATTTGTTTGTTGTTAATATTCATTTAATATATTTCTATTTTTTATAGTGATGATGCTATTTCTAGATATTACTTCTGGTGAGCTGGGGTGGCTCCTGTCTCCTCTGTCCAGGTTGGGTTGACTGAGCACTGGGTGAGTGGGCTGAGATTTAGATGCTGGTGTTTTTTGTTAGGTGGGAAGGAGCATGGGGAAATAGCACATTGCTCATTGAGCTATACCACAGATTAACAAAAGTTTGGAATCACCATTCTTCGTTTTTTGCTCTTTATTTTGATATTATTCCTCTGATCTCCAAAGTTCAGTCCCTAAAGACCTTTGCAAATAATTCTCTCACTGTCTCTCTCCCAGGAAAATTAATTCTCAGCTCAGAGTTGCCAGGTGAATGTGCATGTCTTTTCCCCATCAAAAAGTTAAAGATACCAAGCACCAAAGTTGTTTTGCTTTTATTTTGTGAATTCATTCAATAAATACTGATTTTTTTTTTTAACCTAGTGCAATACACTGAAGTTAGTTTTGTGGGAGCATCAGAAATGAGGAAGATATGATTTTTATTCTCAAGACATGCACTGACTACTAAGAAAAGGTAAGAAATACACAGAAAGATAGAAAGTGATACAGACCATGGGATGAGAAAATAGGTTGCTAAGGGAGGCAGGAGGTAGGAGCCATCCCTTCCAGACCAGCAGAATCAGGGAACTGACTCTGATAATAGATCTGACATGTACTTGTTCATCCAGAGTCTGGGTTATGGCTTTTGTAATGATTATCCCTTTATTTATAGCCCAAAGAGGTAGGTCCTAAAACAAAGGTTTAACAAGATTAAATAACTTGCCCAAGTTATTTGGGACTAGTAAGGGACTGATATTGAATTCTCACCTAGGGTCATGCCACTTCTCTTCTTAAAATCTTCTAAGAGTGTCCTTTCCCATTCAAAGAACAGAAGTTTTCAAAAGAGAACAGAACATGGCCTCCAAGATTCTACACATCCAGGTCCCTTCCTGCCTCTCAAATCTCCTCTGCACTCTCTCCCTCTAACCTGGCATGCCCTGGCCATCCTCACATCCCTCTTCCACTCCATAGACTTCCATTTTGAAGGGCTGACCCACAGGCTTGTCTCTCTTCTAAACCTTTGCTCTCTTTGATTTCTTTATTTGGAATGCTTTGCCTTCAGATTGGTATGAGGGCTCACATTAAATATTCCTCTCAGAGAGAACTTTCTGGACCACCCAAGCTTCTCATGCCATGGTGGGCTCTTCATGATGGAAGTCTATGAAGTGAAAGAATAAACACCAGGTTCTACAACTCAGAATGGAAGGCATATTAGAGTAGAAAGCATATAAGGGGAAGTAGGGAGGAAGAGAGAGAAGTGGGAAGAAGGAGAGAGATGTGTGTGGAGGTAGTGAGAGAAAGGAAGGAGGTATGTTTTAGGTGGGGAGGTCATGTACACTTTTTTCCAAGCCTTAGCTTTAAGCATCAGGCTAAAGAGTGAACTGGATTTGCTTAAGTGTAATTTTGGCAAAGACAGTAGGCCCTGTGAGGGTCAAGTTTTATCATTATGGTATTGGGGTGATTGTTACCAGTGTTTCAGAAGTATCTTCTGAATCTCAACAGGAAGGACACTTTTGCTTGTTTTAGACGTTTTCATGGGTCATGCACAATTCCCTTCTCCTGATGGAAGAGGCAGGACAAGGGGAAGAATCATGAGTGATGAGGAAATTTGCTCTCACTCCAGCACCCAGGCAGCAATCAGGTGTGGAAAGTCCTGCTGCAGAGAGGGTTCCAGAGCCTGGCCTCACTGTCCAAACCAAGGCGTGAGAATCTAGGGTTTAATGAATGAGAAGTACAGAAGGGGCAATCAAGACCAACCACGAGGAAGTGTGCAGGATTCTGGGACCTGGGGAAATAGGGAAGTTGTGCCCATTCTAGGGAATATTCCAGCTGTATTAAAAGAAGTGTCCTCTTCTCCCTTGAGGAAAAGAGGGCTTCTTCTTTTCTTTTTCTAACTTGATACAAACTGCTTGGTGTTTTATTTTATGTTATGTTTTAAATTTATGTATTTTTAAAAATACTACTTCATTTTGATTCACAGTACACAAATTGAGTACAACTTTTTGTTTCTATGGTTGTACACGATGTAGATTCACACCATTCATGTTATCATACATGTACATAGGGTAATGATGTCTGTCTCATTCCGCCATCTTTCATACCCTGCCCCTCCCCCTCTCTCTCATTTCCTTTTATGTAATCTAAAGTTCCTTCATTCTTCTCTTACCCCTGCCCCCTCCCCCCGACTCCCATTATGTATCTTCATCCACTTATCAGGGAAAACATTCGGCCTTTGTGGTTTTGGAATTGGCTTATTTCACTTAGCATGATATTCTCCAATTCCATCCATTTGCCAGAAAAATGCCATAATTTTATTCTTCCTTATGGCTAGATAATATTCCATTGTGCATATATACCAGTTTCTTTATCCATTCACCTTTTGAAGGGCATCTAGGTTGGTTCCACGATCTAGCAATTGTGAATTGAGCTGCTATAAATATTGATATGGCTGCATCACTGTACTGTCCTTTGGGTATAAACCAAAGAGTGGGATAACTGGGTCAAAGGTGGGTTCATTCCAAGTTTTCTGAGGAATCTCCATACTGCTTTCCAGAGTGGCTGCACCAAATTGCAACTCCACCTTTTTCCCAACATCCACACCAACACCTATTATTGCTTGTGTTCTTGATAATAACCAATCTAACTGGAGTAAGATGAAATCTTAGGGTGATTTAATTTGCATTTCTCTAATTACTAGAGATATTGAATGCTTTTCATATGTATGTTAATTGCCTGTATATCTTTTTCTGTAAAGTTTCTGTCCAGTTCCTTAGCCCATTTATTGATTGGGTTATTTGTTTTTTTGGTGTTAAGTTTTTTGAGTTCTTTATATATCCTGGTAATTAATGGTCTATCTGAGGTGCAGGTGGAAAAGTTTTTTTCCCATTCCGTAGATTCTCTCTTCACATTGATTGTACCCTTTGCTAAGAAAGAGCTTTTTAGTTTGAATCCATCCCATTACTGATCCTTGCTTTCATTTCTTGTGCTTTAGGAGTCTTGTTAAGGAAGTCTGATCCTAAGCCAACATGATGAAGATTTGGGTCTACTTTGTCTTCTGTTTGGTGCAGGGTCTCTGGTCTAATTCCTAAGTCCTTGATGCATTTTGAGTTGAGTTTTGTGCAGGGTGAGAGGTAGGGGTTTAATTTCATTTTACTGCATATGGATTTCCCATTTTCCCAGCACCATTTGTTGAACAGGCTATCTTTTCTTCATTGTATGTTTTTGGCTCCTTTGTCTAGTATGAGGTGACTGTATTTATGTGGGTTTGTCTCTGTGTCTTCTATTCTGTACCACTGGTCAACCTGTCTATTTTGGTGTCAATACCATGCTGGTTTTGTTGCTATTGCTCTGTAGTATAGTTGAAGGTCTAGTACTGTGATAACTCCTGCTTTACTCTTCCTGCTCAGGATTGCTTTAGCTATTCGAGGTCTTTTATTTTCCCAGATGAATTTCATGATTACTGCCTCTATTTCTATGAGGAATGTCATTGGAATTTTAATTGGAATAGCATTGAATTTGTATAGTGCCTTTGGTAGTATGGTCATTTTGACAATGTTAATTCTGCCTATCTAAGAACATGGGAGATCTTTCCATCTTCTAAGATTTTTTTTTGATTTCTTTCTTTAGTGTTCTGTAGTTTTCATTGTAGAGAACTTTCACTTCTTTTGTTAGATTGATTCCCAAGTATTTTATTTTATTTTATTTTTTTGAGGCTATTGTGAATGGAGTGGTTTCCTTAATTTCTCTTTCAGAGGATTCATCACTTATGAATAGAAAGGCATAAGATTTAAGCCTGTTGATTTTATATCCTGCTACTTTGCTGAATTCATTTACTAGTTCTAGAAGTTTTCTGGTGGAGTTTTTTGGATCCTCTAAATACAGAATCATGTAGTTGGCAAATAGTGATAGTTTGAGTTCTTCTTTTCCTATTTGTATCCCTTTAATTTCTTTGGTCTGTATGATTGCTCTGAAAGAACATGAATGCCAACCAAGAATCTTATACCCAGAAAAACTAACCTTTAGATCTGATGATGAATAAAAATCTTTCCATGATAAGCAAAAGTTAAAAGAATTTACAAATAAAAAGCCTGCACTACCGAACATTCTCAGCAAAATATTGCATGAGGAGGAAGGGAAAAACAACAATGCAGGTCAGCAAAGGGAGGAACTGCCCTAAAGGAAAAGCCAATTAAAGGAGAAACTGAGTCAAGTAAAACCAAAAATAAGCCAAAATGTCTGGGAATACAAGTCATATCTCAATAATATCCCTGAATGTTAATGGCCTAAACTTATTAACCAAATGACACAGACTGGCAGATTGGATTAAAAAGAAAGACCCAACAATATTCTGTCTTCAAGAGACTCATCTCATAGAAAAAGATACCCACAGACTAAAGGTGAAAGGATGGGAAAAAACATATCATGCACATGGACTCAGTAAATAAGCAGGGTATCTATCCTCATATCAGATAAAGTGGACTTCAAGCCTAAGTTAGTCAGAAAGGATAAAGAAGGGCATTTCATACATGCTTAAGGGAAACATAAACCAGCAAGACATAATGATTGTAAATATTTATGCCCCAAACATTGGAGCATCCATGTAAGTCAAACAAATCCTTCTCAATTCCAGGGAACAAATAGATCACAGTGCAATAATGTTGGGTGACTTTAACACACTGCTCTCACCACTGAATAGATCCTCCAAACAAAAACTGAACAAAGAAACTATAGAATAAAATGATACAATCAATGACTTAGACTTAATGGACATATATAGAGTATTTCACCCATCATTGAGCAATTACACTTTCTTCTCAGCAGCTCATGGATCCTTCTCTAAAATAGACTATATCTTATGCCATAAAGCAACTCTTAGCAAATAAAAAAAATAGAGATACTACCCTGCATCCTATCAGATCATAATGGAATGAAATTAGAAATCAATGATAAAATAAAAAACTGAAACAATACCTGGAGACTACATAATATGCTATTGAATGATGCAATGATAGCAGAAGGCATCAGGGAGGAGATAAAAAAAATTCTCAGAAGTAAATGAGGACGATGATACAACATCTCAAAATCTCTGGACACTATGAAAGCAGTACTTAGAGGAAAGTTCTTTGTATTGAACTCATACATTAAAAGAATAAAAAGTCAAAAAATAAATGACCTAACATTACATCTCAAAGCCCTAGAAAAAGAACAGATCAACACCAAATGCAGTAGAAGACAGGAAATAATTAAAATCAGAGCTGAAATCAATGAAATTGAAACAAAGGAAACAATTCAAAAAATTGACAAAACAAAAAGTTGGTTCTTTGAAAAAGTAAACAAAATTGGTATACCCTTAGCCATACTAATGAAGAGAAGGAAATATCATAACAGACACCATTGAAATACATAACATAATTAGAAGCTACTTTGAAAACCTATACTCCAAAAAAATAGAAAATATTGAAGACATTGACACATTTTTAGAGACAAATGATCCTCTCAAACTGAATCAGGAAGATGTACACAATTTAAACAGATCAATTTCAAGAACCGAAATAGAAGAAGCCATCAAAAGCCTACCAACCAAGAAAAGCCCAGGACCAGATGGATTCTCAGCCAAATTCTACAAGACCTTTAAAGAAGAACTAATACCAATACTCCTCAAAGTATTCCAGGAAATAGAAAAGGAGGGAATGCTTCCAAATTCATTCTATGAGGCTAGTATCACTCTGATACCAAAAGCAGACAAAGACACATCAAGGAAAGAAAACCTTAGACCAATATCCCTGATGAACATAGATGCAAAAATTCATAACAAAATTCTGGCAAATTGCATACAAAAACATATTAAAAAGACAGTGCGTCATGATCAAGTGGGGTTCATCCCAGGGATGCAAGGTTGGTTCAACATTCAGAAATCAATAAACATAATTCATCACATCAATAGACTTAAAGTTAAGAATCATATGATTATTTTAATAGATGTTGAGAAAGCATTTGATAAAATATAGCACCCCTTCATGCTCAAAACACTAGAAAAAATAGGAATGTAGGAACATTGTAAAGGCTATCTATGCTAAGCCCATGGCCAACATCATTCTAAATGGAGAAAAACTGAAAGCATTCCCCCTAAAAACTGGAACAAGGCAGGGATACCCTCTTTCACCACTTCTATTCAACACTGTCCTTGAAACACTAGTCAGAGAGGGTTTTCTAATGATGGTAGCTGGCATTACTTCTAGAAATAGTACTTTCTCACATTCTGGTTTGTAGATGGTTTTCCAAACTCTGACAGAAAGATGGCTGCCCTGGAGCTGGAATGATTTCCTCTATGTCAGTATTTCTCAGACTTTTCCATAAAATAAACTGGGAAGAACCCAATGTAGTTGGTCCCAAGCATGAAATTTCTTGGGCTACATTTGTGTGAAGTTTGAATTTTACATTCATGCTTATTTAATTATCAAATAGTGCTTTAAATGATCATCAGGTAAAAATTATTAAAATTATTTTTAACCAAATCTTTGAGTAAAAGCATTTTTCTAGAAAATGTGCAATGCATACACTAAGGTTCTGTATGCCTTAATATTCCTCTAGATAAAGTTATGTTGAGGCAGAAATTGTCATACTATAGTGATGCAGCCACCTCAATGTTTATAGCAGCACAGTTCACAAAAGCTAAATTATGGAATGAACCCAGATGCCAATCATAGATGAATGAATTAAGAAATTGTGGTATATATACAATGAGTTCCACTCAGCCATAAAGAAGAATGAAATGATGGCATTTGCCAATAAATGGATGGAAATGAAGAATATTATGCTAAGTGAAATTAACCAAACTCAGAAAATCAAAGGTTAAATGTTTTCTCTCACACGCAGAAGTTGGAATAAAAGAAAGAAAAGGGGAGCATGGAAGGACAGGACAATATAAAGACAAAGGGAAGATCACAATGGAGAGGATGTAGAAGAAGGAGATTGAGGGGCAGAGTGGAGGGATGGGTAGGGGAGGCAATGCAGAATGAATTTTTAGAAAAATCATGATATTTGCATATATAAATATATCACAGGGAACTTAACCTTTAAACATGGGTAGAAAGAACCAATCAAAAATAAATAGATGAGTAAAAACAAGTCAAGTTGAGTAGAGGAAGGAGAATGGGAGAGGGGAGGGAAGATAGGAGGGAAAAGGGGTAGGGAAAAGGGTGAATCATGAGCTTAAATTGAATTCCGTGCATATATGAGTTTGTTGGGCTGAACACAACTGATATGCATAACAACAAAGCTCTAATAAAGAAAGATTTAAATACTTGAGACAAAAAAAGGACACCTCTGATTTGCTCTTGGCCCTTGAGTCCACAGATCTGGGGGACTGTACCAACAGGACGTGACTGTTGCTGTTGTCTGAGTGTGTCCCCAAAAGTTCATGCCCTAGAAGCTTAATCCTCAAATTCATAGTTTTAAAAATTTTTCTCTTCCCAAATTCATATGTTGATGATATTTGGAGCAGGGACCTTTGGAAGGTCATTAGGACTAGATAAGGTCATGAGTGGGGACCCAGCGATGTCATTAGTGGCTTTTTATGGAGAGGATGAGAGACTGGAAAAAACTACTTGCTTTGTTTCACCATGTGGTGTACACTGTCATGTCACAGGTTCAGGAAGGCGCTTACCGGATGCCAGTTCCATCTTGGGACTTCACAGCTTCCAGAGCCATGAGTTAAACAAAATTCTCTTCTTTATAAATTTCCCAGGGTGTGGTGTTCACTTACAGCAACAGAAATGACTAACACAGTCATTCTGCTCACTAACTGACCGGAACAACTCCCAGAGAGACAAACTTTTTTTTAGGAGCTGAGAACCGTGAAATGGCAATGGGAGAAACGCTGGACTAGATTGACTCTTGTCAGTATCTTTGTTTATGAGTCTAGATGGAGCTGGCAGATGCCTCGCATTAGCATTATTTAGACATTAAGAGATTCTAATTGGAGACTAACATGTGTCCTCATCACAGTTGACCTTATTTATGGAGTGGCTGACATCTGAATGTCAAATTTGCATCAGTGAATTCTCTCCGCTAATAACTACTTTAATATGTAAATAACAGATTTGCAGCAGGGAAAAATATATGTGATATGCTGATGATTGCTCGGTAGATGTGGCTTTCTTCCATGAACAAAGACAGGAGAGCTGGCAGGTTCCTCCCTTTAATTAGGAGACACCAGCTAAAAGATTTAGCCAGAATGAAAGAACATATTTTATCTTAGTCAGCAGTCCAGAACAGAATTCCTACCTTGTTATCGTACTTGGATAAGTACGGGAGGAGACCCAGTAATGAAGAGATAGACCCACCTCAGAACACTTGAAGCTGCTGTAACGTATAATAAACAGGTGTCACTATGTGGTGAAGTCACAATGGAAAGGGTATAAGTAACACTACTTTGTGATTGCGTCATTTGGTAGATACCTACAAAGGTTTTGTATTAAAGAGGGATTTGAGTAGCTTCCAAACACAGCAAACCCTATGATGATGATTTAAATCGACATACCTGTGTTGTCTCTTGCCATAAGGCATCTTGGGTAGGAAATCCATACAAGGCATAGTAGTTTATAAGAATCAAGGTTTTTTTTTCTAGCTTTTACAACATCGCCATGCTTAGTATGATGGCCTTAGTGCAATGCTTGCTGCCTCATTGTTGCAAAAGGGCTGCTTCACTTCCAGACCTCAAATCCTCATTTTGTAGGAAGAAGAAGTTCAAAGAAAAAGGCCTTCTCTTCAAAAGCTTTTAAAAAATTTATAAATTCTGCAGAGAATTCAAGATGGTGTGTTAGAAGTACCCAACACTCACCTACTTCTCAACTAATAAAATCAAAACATTTGGAGAGCAGCTGGGTATAGAGGTAGGTGACTGTGGGAGAATTCTGATGTTCAATACTGGACCTAAAAGAGACTTGGAAAAACCTAAAGACTTTGGATAGTGAAACTGAGGGTGAATCAAAACTCCCCATACCACAGCATGGCAGAAGGCAGTACTAGAGGTGAAAGAGAGGGAGAGTCCCAGTGACTGCCACCAGCATGGAATTGGTACCTTGCAGAAATATGGTCTAAACAGACAATAGACTTGGGATCTGCATAGAAACTGACTTTGGAGAAGTTCTTTGTACTTCCCAGTGTGCTCTCTTGGCACTCTAACAGGGAGCCAGCTTGAGAAGGTCTTGTTTGAACTCATTGCTCTGGGAGCCAAAGGCCCTTGGATTTTCCTGTCTCCAGGTCCCCACAGTAGTATCACTAAACCAACTCAGTGGGCCGCTGCCTTGAGAGTCAGTCAGCTTGACTCTGCAGGAGACCCCTGACACACACCCACTGAGGATTCTATGCAAAGGGAAATCAGACCATTATGTGTAAGAAAACAGAGGATGCCTCCCCCTTAAAATTGGTGGTTCAGAAAACCAGTAGTAGGAGTTTGGGGAACAAGCAGTCATGTGTGATTTTTGCATGGGAATTAAGTCCTAGAACACCAGAGACAAGGATGATAGACCGTGATTACATAACTTCTTTCCTCTCTTCAAGTACACAGTACAAAAGGTGCCAGAGTTTCTGACATTTTGCTTTCCCTGATATCAGACCTTAGAGTGCACAGGGCAAAGGACATCATAGGGAACCTGTGTCAGATGGGTTCTGCATTGCACACTAGCTTGGTGACATGCTGCAACGTTAGTATCTACCCCATTCTTGGAGTATACAGTCCAAATAACTACAGAGTAAATCCTCCTGGGGAGCTCTGAGTTCCTAGCTCATTCTGGTGTGCAGGGCAACTAAGAGATATTCCATCTGGTCCAGCCACAATCCACTCCTGCTGATCTTTGGTGGGCAACAAAGGAAAGAAGAATGGGGTGAATAACCTCCACTGTTTGCTCTTCCCAAGAGGTACATAGCTTAGGAAGATATGGAAAGAAACTCTGATGAATGTAAGTTGTAAATATCCATTCTTGCTTGCACAATTTAGCACCTAAGTGAAGAGAAAATTTTTATTTTTATTAATACTTTTTTGTTATTGCTGTTATATATAATATATAATATACATACATAATCATATATAACATATATGTTATATATACATGTTATAAATAATATATTATATATATAATCTTTTAAAATATTCATTGTTTTCCTTTTTCATCTTTTTCTTCCTTCCCATTTTTCTAATTTTAAAATTATTCTGTATTTTCACCTTTTTGTTCCTTTAAAATAATTTAATTTTAAATGTATTTTTAACTTTTTAGTTTATTCTATATTACTTTTGCCTCTTTCTTTTGTTATTGCTGGTCTTGTGATAGTTATTTTTTATTTCTTTATATGTTGTTTTGTTGTTATTGCTTTCTTCTTTCTGTGTGGGGCAGGGGATTGAGCCTGGCACTTTGAGCACACTGGGTTGCATGCTGTGCTTCTGAGCTGTACTCCAGTTCAGCTCAAAGAAATTGCACCTTATTCCAGTCATGATGTAGACCCACCTCAACCTTGGTAGATACTCCAACTTAAAGATTAGGGGAGGTAAAAGCCACCAACTATCAAACCCTGCCCTGAAGAGGCATGGCTGGGGAGGGGGCTTTGAGGTCCTGCTCGGTGGATGTTTACCTTCCTAGCAACAGCAGACAGAAATAACACAACAGTTGTGAATGCTACATCTATAAGGGACCTCAGCAAGGTCATTACCATACCCTACCAAAATGCATATTGATGAAAAGACTGAAAAAGTAACCACAGACGGTGTTCTCCATATTCTGCTATTCCACATGAACCTGATTTGCTGGAGGGACCCCACTCCTACAAGATTTACAGAGAAAGTGAGCCCCTCAGGCACTGAGTACAGATTATGTTAAAACCCACTAATCAAAGCCAAAGAAGCCACGGGGAAACTACACTATGAGGTCCAATTGAACTTAAACTCAGCACAGCACAATGAACTGATATCCCAGGGCACATCATCAAAAGAAGGCTGCTCATTAAGGAGACCCTCACATAAAAGCAGAAGAGACAGCCAACCCAACAGATGTGCAAATTTCAACATAGAAACACAAAAAATATGAAAAAACAAGGTAACAGGACACATTCTAAAGTTGATAACTCTCTAGTAACTGATTCCAAAGATATCAAAATGGATAAAAAGATTGGAAAAGAATTCAAAATAATTATTTTAAAGAAGCTCAATGAATTCTAAGAGGATAGAAATAAACAATGCAGAAAATGAATGAGCAATTCAATAAAGACATAGAGATTTTAAAAAAGAACCAAAAGGAAATCTTGGAAATGAAAAGGTAAATAAATCAGTTGAAATATTTTGAAATATTCAGTTGAAAGTCTCATCAATAAACTAGGTCACACAGAAGAAAGACAACAGGGCCCAACCACAAGGTTGGGGATTATCACATTGAAACAGGAGCAAAGAAAAAAAAGAGAAAGAAACAGTGAACAGATAATGCAAGACCTCTGGGGACTTATCAAAAGACCAAATATTTGCATAATGGAAACAGAGGAAGGAGAAGCGCTACAAGCTGAAGGCATAGAAAATTATTTAGCAAAATAACAACAGAAATTTTCTAAATATTGGGGAAGACACATTCGTATTTGTACTGAAGGCTTTTAGAGCCCCAAACAGATACGACCAGAAAAGACTCCCCATGACACATTATAGTTAAAATGCCAAGAAATGTAGAACAAAAGAAGAATATTAACAGCTAAAAGAGAGAAGCATCAGGTCACATACAAAGCAAGCTCATCAGAAAAACAGTGGATTCTTAGCAGAAACTCCAAAGACCAGGAAATCATGGAATGATATATTTCAAATCTAGAAAGAAAATAACTACAACCTAGATTAGGTTAACCTTCAGAACCGAAGAATTAAAGAACTTTCATGATAAGCACTAAACTTAAGTCATGACTGCTTAACCAGCATTACAGAAGATATTTAAAAGAGTCCCTATACTAAGAAGAGCAAGAAAGATAAACACAATCATGAGAGAATGGGAAACAATAAATCTCACTAGAAGAGTAGATGAGCAAATGAGAATTAGGAAAAAATTATACTTTATTAATACAGAAAAACATCAAATCTTCAAGATGAATAAGAGAGGAAGAAACAAACATATATTCAAAATAACCAGAAGAAAAACAACAAAACGCAGGAACCAGTACATACCTTTCAATAATGATGCTAAATGTAAATGGTCTTAATTATCTAATTAAAAGACCAACTGGATGATTAGATTAAAAAAACAAGACCTAGCAATTTGTTGCCTGTAAGAAATTCTTTTCACCAGCAAAGACATAAATAGAGTTAAATTGAAAGGATGGGAAAATGACATTTTAAGCAGATGGAATACTCATACCTGAAAAAAAAAAGAATTTAAGCCAAAACCACTTATGGGAGACAAAGAAAGTAACTATATATTGATAAAGTGACAAATTCATTAAGAAAATATAATAATTATAAATATATATGCACCAAATATTATAGCACTCAGTTTAATAAAACAGATACTACTTGACATAGAGAGAAATAAGTCCTAATTCAATAATATTGGGTAACTTCAATACTCCAGTCTCATTAACAGATAGATCATCCAGACAAAAAATCAACAAAGAAAGAATTGGTTAAAGATAAAAGATAAAGATAAAAGGAACTTCTCAGATGTCTACAGAATATTCCACCCAATAACTATAGAATACACATTATTTTCATCAGCACATGGAAGTTTTTACAAATAGATCATATATCAAGCCACAAAACAAATCATAGCAAATTAAAAAAGTTGAAACAATTTCTTGTATCTTATCAGATCATAATGGCAAAGACTAGAAATCAACAGTAAGATAAACTACAGATGGTCTACAAACACAAGGAGATTGAGCAATATACTTTTGAATAAATAGTGAGTTACTGAAGAAATTGGGGGTTACTTAAAAAATCCCTAGAACAACATGAAAATGGAAATAAAACATATTGTAATTTGTGGGATACAGCAGAAGAGAGAAATTTATAGCTATGATTGCTTACATTAAAAACACAAAATGATCTCAAGTAAATAACTCAATGATACATTGCAAGATCTTAGAAAAACAAGAACAAGCTAAACCCAAGACCAGTAGAAGGAAAGACATAATAAAGATCAGAGTGGCAAAAATTAAATAGACCCAAAGCCAATCTCATAGTAAATGGGAAAAAACTGAAAGCATTTCTTTAAAATCTGGGACAAGACAAAGATGTCTACTCTCACCACTTCTATTTAATATAGTGCTAGGAATTCTACCCAGAGCAATAAGGGAAGAGAAGGAAGTAAAGGGGATAAAAATAGGAAAGGAGAAAGTCAAATTACCAGATGATATGATCTTATACCTAGAAGATCCAAAAAATTCCACCAAAAGTCTACTAGAACTAATAAACAAATTTGGCAAAGTAGTAGTTTACAAAATTGACAGATAAAAAATCAATCACTTTTCTATATATCAACAACAGATTTGCTAAGAAAGAAATCAGGAAAACGATTCCATTCACAATAGCCAAAAAAAAAAAAAAATCTAGGAATAAATATAACCAAGGAGGTGAAAGATCTCTACAGTGATGACTATAGAACACTCAAGAAAGAAACTGAAAAAGACCTTAGAAGATGGAAAGACCTCCCATGTTCATGGATAGGAAGAATTAATATTGCTAAAATGGCCATAATACCAAAAGCAATATACAGATTCAATACAATACAATCAAAATACCAATGGCATTCTTCATAGAACTAGAAAAAATTGTCCTAAAATTCATTTGAAAGAATAAAGATCCAGAATAGTCCAAGCAATTTTAAGTCAAAAAAGCAATTCTGGAGGCATCACAACCTGACTTCTAATTATACTGCAGAGCTATAGTAACAAAAACTGCATGGTACTGGCATAAAAACAAATTCACAGATTATTGGTACAGAATAGAAGACACAGAGACAAACACACACAACTACAGTCATTTGATCCTTGACAAAGGTGCCAAAAATTTAGGTTGGAGAAAAGACAGTTAAATCAATAAATCAATAAATGGGATAGACTCAAACTGAAAAATTTCTTTTCAGCAAAAAAGACAAAAAACCAAAAAACAAAAAACAAAACAAAACAAAAAAACCAAACTGAAAACCAAACCAAAACAAAAACCAATAATGTGAAGAGAGAGCCTACAGATAGGGAGAAAATCTTTACCACATGCAGCTCAGATAAATCATTAATCTCTAGAATATATAAAGAACTCAAAAAACTTAACACCAAAAAAAAATTGATAACCCAATCAATCAATGGGCTAAGGAACTGAACAGATACTTCACAGAAGAAGAAATACAATTGATCAAAAAATATATGAAAAAATGTTCAACATGTCTAGCAATTAGGAAAGTGCAAATCAAAACTACAATGTCATCTCACTGTAATTAGAATGACTATTATCAAGAATATAAGCAATGATAAATGTTGGTGAGAATGTGCTGGTTGGAATGCAAAATGGTGCAACCATTATGGAAAGCAGTATGGAGATTCCTCAGAAAACTTGGAATGGAACCACCATTTGATCCAGCTGTCCCACTCCTCAGTTTATACCCAAAGGACTTAAAATCAACATACTACAGTGAAGTGGCCACATCAATGTTTACAGCAGCTCAATTCATATGGAACCAACATAGATGCCCTTCAACAGATGAATGGATAAATATCCTATGGCACAGCCACTTAAGGCTGCTATAACAAACTTTATAGACTCGGTAGCTTACATAAGAGAAATTTGTTTCTCATAGATCTGGATGCTGGGGAGTCCAAAATCAAGGTTGGATTCTGTTGAAGTTCCACTGGTTGTTTTCCTGGTTTGTTAGATGGCCATCTTCTTGCTCTGAACTCACATAGAAATGAAGAGAGAGAGAGAGAGAGAGAGAGAGAGAGAGAGAGAAAGAGAGAGAGAGAGAGAGAGAGAGAGAGAGAGAGAGAGAGAGAGAGAAAGAAGAAGAAGAAGAAGAAGAAGAAGAAGAAGAAGGAGGAGGAGGAGGAGGAGGAGGAGGAGGAGGAGGAGGAGGAGGAGGAGGAGGAGGAAGAGGGGAAAGGGGAGAGGGAGAAAGTTCCCTGGAGTCTCCTTTCAAAATGACACTGAATCCATGTAGTGACTCCACCCTCATGACCTAATTGATTCCCAAATCCCCTTCCCTCTAATACTACCACACTGGCAACCGGGGTTTGAACATAAGGATTCTGGGGAGGAGGGGACTCAAACATGCTGGCCATATAACTGTGTGCATGAGTGTTTTCCATAAGGGAAGATGGAACAACATGAGCAAAAATTAATAACAAAATCAGGAGAGTTGGAGATGAAGCAGCTGGCAGAGCAGAAGCCAGATGATTTTGTACAATTTTGGGAAGAAAAGAAAATTGAGGTAGGGCACAACTGACTGCACACTGCTGTTGTTAGTGTGGGGAGAGAATATATGTGTGAAAGGTTTGTTGAACTGATCTTGGCTCTGCCATAAGCAATTATGGGATTCTAGAACCTTCCTGTTGGGGATATCAATTTATATAATTCAGCTTGTGTCCATGGTACTTGGGTTCCCAGAAAAATGCCACTCTTAGTAGCAAGTTGATGATACCTCCAATTTCCCACTTAAACATGTACATTACTAGATTAATGAGCAGAGTTAAACAACAGCATTAAGCTAATAATTCATACAGATCATATTAGTTAGGAAAATTGATTTCTAGTATTCGTGTATTTGTTTAGTATTTCTTTTTTTTTTTTTTTTTTTTTAGTTTTGTGCTAGTACCAACCATTTCTTTTTTTTTTTTTTTCTTTTTTTTTTTTCTTTTTTTTTTTTCTTTTTATTGTAAACAAATGGGATACATGTTGTTTCTCTATTTGTACATGGCGTAAAGGCATACCATTTGTGTAATCATAAATTTACATAGGGTAATGTTGTTGATTCATTCTGCCATTTTTTCCCTTCCCCCCCCTCCCCTCCCACCCTTCCCCTCCATCTATACAGTCCTTCCTTCCTCCATTCCTGCCCCCCTCCCTAAACCCAACTCCAACCCCAACACTAACCCTTCCCACCCCCATTATGTGTCATCATCCACTTATTAGCGATATCATTCTTCCTTTGGTTTTTTGAGATTGGCTTATCTCACTTAGCATGATATTCTCCAGTTTCATCCATTTGCCTGCAAATGCCATAATTTTATCATTCTTTATGGCTGAGTAATATTCCATTGTATATATATACCACATTTTCTTTATCCATTCATCAATTGAAGGACATCTAGGTTGGTTCCACAATCTGGCTATTGTGAACTGAGCAGCTATGAACATTGATGTGGCTGTATCTCTGTAATATGCTGATTTTAAGTCCTTTGGGTATAGGCCAAGGAGTGGGATAGCTGGGTCAAATGGTGTTTCCATTCCAAGTTTTCTAAGGAATCTCCACACTGCTTTCCAGAGTGGCTGCACTAATTTGCAGCCCCACCAGCAATGTAAGAGTGTACCTTTCTCCCCACATCCTCGCCAACACCTGTTGTTGGTTGTATTCTTGATAATTGCCATTCTAATTGGGGTGAGATGGAATCTTAGGGTGGTTTTGATTTGCATTTCTCTTATTACTAGAGATGTTGAACATTTTTCCATATGTTTGTTGATTGCTTGTACATCTTCTTCTGTGAAGTGTCTATTCATTTCCTTAGCCCATTTGTCAATTGGATTATTTACATTCTTGGTGTAGAGTTTTTTGAGTTCTTTATAGATTCTGGAGATTAGCGCTCTATCTGAAGTTTAGTATTTCTTGAGTACCTATTGTATGCACAACACTGGGTTTGCTTATTGGTACTTATTTAGCACCAAATAAGCAGTGTGAGACAGTCTGCTTGCCAAGGGCTGTCATTGTGATAGGAAAGAAATAATTAGTAAATATCGTAGGCAACTTAGGGTGACATCCCTACATGTGCATTCATGGGGGTCCAGAAAAGTTGCATTGTCATGTCAACTAGGTGAGGAAGGCCTCAAGGAGGAGGTAAAACTTAATTTGTGGACCTTGAAAAGATGGATGATAATGGGGAAAATAGGGGTGCATTCTAGGTCCTGAGGAAGAGACTGAGGCAGGAGGTGATGGGGGAAGGGCCATCACCCACACAGGAGAGGGCAGCACCAGGAGGGATGGGAGGTTAGGGGAGTGTGGGTGCTGAACTAGGTCTTGACGGTGCAGATGTTGGCAGAGGGTAGAGTGGTGGAGTGGGTGGCCCTGGGATTGAATCCTGATTCTGCTAATCGCCAACCACTCATGTGCTCTTGAGAAAGTAGTTCAACTTCTCAGACGTTTCTAAGTACTTTTAAAATGGAAGTGTTATTGCTGACGTGGAGCATAGTGGTATGGTAAATTGCAGCAGTTATTTTAAAACAAGAGCTTAAATTATGAGGTCAAAAAGACCTGAGTTTAATCTGGATAATTATGTGATCTTGGACAAATGACTGAATATCTCTGAGCCTTCATGTCCTTGTTTATAAAAGGGGGATATTAATAGTATATTATATATTATAGTAATTTTACCTACAAATCTGACAGTTATTGCAGTTCTTGAGAATCACAGAAACCTATTCTGGAGGTTAAACTGAACAGGAATTCCTTAAAAGATATTTTAGCACCCCAGTTTCACAGGAGGGTCAGAGAGCTAGGTTTGGAGGCTGCAAGAAGTTTGGCATCTCACTGCAGAACAGCTCCACTGGAGATTGTTCCATGAGGTCACTACTAAGTACCTTAATTTGCATCCTGTCACTCTATGTGGATGTCTCTAAAGCCACTTTTCCCACATTGGTTTCACATGATGCTTGAAACTTTGTGCTGCTAGATTCCTAAAGGGGATTTTATTTTTGGGTGCATTAGATTGGCCAAGTCACAGGCCTTTACCCTAGCTGCAAATGAGCCTGGCAGTTGAGTTCCAGAAGCAGTTGAGTTCCAGTATCAGGGAAGTCTTCCAGTAGCATGAAGTCTTGATTAAAGAAAAGGTGGTCAAAGGTGCTGGGTATCAAAAACATGATTAGTATCCCCATAATTAGGCTGAAGAGGTTCTTGTGAGGATTAAATGATAAAATGTGTCAAGCACTTAATATGTTGCCTGACTCAACAATAAAGCAGTAAATGCAAGTTATTATTAATATTAATTCTTAATAACAACTGGAAATGTCAAGAAGTAGCATATGTAGTGTGAGTACAAAAGTCGAAGCTGATAGTTGGCCAAAGAGTTTCCAGGGAGAGTGAAAAGCACAGCCCATGACTTGGCCCTTGACATCATGGATATTTGAAAACTGACATGTATAGCCTGAGTTTGTTTAAGAGCACTGCCCCACCCCATTTAATTTTATTACATTACAGTGAGAAATGCAACCCCTATGTCTATGTATTCTGTGGTGGACTAGTTCATCCTGTGGACCTACAGGAAATATCCATGGGAAGCCATTTGAATTAGAAGTTCACTTGGTGAGCATGAACCCTGGATCTGGAATTCCAGCACAGAGGTTAGATGGCTAAGAGCTGCTTGATTCATTGGTAGCAAAGCAGGGATTCAGGGCTAGCCTGGGGCTGCTTAGGTCCTACCTGTCTTGGACCAGTAGTGTGCCAGTGAGTTAGGGGAAAAAGGCCCACATATGGAGCATCTGCCAATTTCTACAGTTTAAATACTCCCACCATGGCCAATCTGAAGCTACTGACCTTGATCTTATGTCAATTACACCAAGCATGAAGGACTGGACAAAGAACCCAACAGCTATTGTGAACCATGCAAACTGGTTCTAGCACATTATTACCCTGGACTGACTGGATGGCCTCTGATGACCTCTTGAGCTTTCATTAAAAGAAAAAATTATACCCCCACCCCCAGCAGCAAAAGGTCTGGTATAGAGTATTGGAATAAAAGGGAGGTTAAAAAAATAAAGAGATGGAAACTAAAATTTAACAGAGCAAATCACAGCTTGATGTTTTGGCATTTTTTGTTTATAATATATATATTTTATTTTTTGATTTACATTATATGAGATTGATGACATTCAACCATTTGACCTATTAAAAAAGCCAATTTTATATATGATTCAACATAGTATAATTCACATTGTATATAAAGTTTTATGGCCTACTCTGCATATACTGTTATATCATAAATATTTCTCCATGCTATTAAATTTTTTGAAGGTGCAATTTTTAATGGCCATCTTCTAGTAAATTGGATGTGTGACTATAATTTATTTAACCATTGATTTCATTGTAAGATATTTGAATTTCTCTCCCTCTTCCTTTCTCCTCCCTCCTTTCTTTCTCTAATTATAAATATTGCTGAAGTAAGCATTCTTGTAACATTAATTTTTTGTGTGTTTTCTGTGATTATTTCCTTAGTACACAAACTTAGAAGAGAAATTACTTAGAAGACAGTCAAAAGATTTAAAAAACTTTTTAAATCTTGATACATTAGTGCCAACATGCTTTTCCCAGGCTGTATTCGTTTATCTTCTAACAAGCAATATATGAAAGTGCAGATTTACTGCAAAGTTAACCATGAATATTACCTTTTATTTATTTCTTCTTTTCCCAAGTGTATTGGACAAGAAAAAGGGTACAGTAAGTTTGTTTTACAATTTAGATATCTAAAGCAATGAAGAGAGAAGAAACAAGGGAGATTCTCACTTGGTCCTCTGTTAGACTGCCTTCAACTTCTATTCTTATTTTAAAAAGACAAGACAGAGGCAAAGTTGAAGACCCATGACTTAAA
Organism: Sciurus carolinensis; assembly: GCF_902686445.1. Classification (NCBI taxonomy): domain Eukaryota; kingdom Metazoa; phylum Chordata; class Mammalia; order Rodentia; family Sciuridae; genus Sciurus; species Sciurus carolinensis. The sequence continues at coordinate 58,559,853 of NC_062214.1, read as the reverse complement.
GCCACTTAGTGCAATTTCCTCCACCACTGCCTCCTGTTTACCCACCCATCTTCTGTGACCTTTTCTGCCAACGGTATGTCAATGGGTGACCTTAATAGGTGAGTAAGCCTGTGGCCAGATGGCTGTGCAGTATTGGTTTTTGACATGATGGAGCTGAATTACTATCATTTGGTATAGGTGACTCAGATATGCAATCATAACACATTGTTGGGAGCAGAAAGAACTGGTGTGGGTGGCTCACTGGGCCTTGGGCACAGGGCCCTGTTGTGTTGCTGCAGCTTGCTTATTTCAATTTATTTCCAACTTCAATATAGGACTTCCAGCATTGCCAGACCTGGCTTTTAATTTCCACCTGTGTGTTGGGGGAGTGGGGAAGGGAGGGAGGAAAGCAGGCAGAACAGGAGGAATGGGACACGGATGTCATTATGGGTTGGCAGGAACAGAGTGAGAATATGCTTGGGGGTGGAGAGAGGGATGTGAAATGGGATAAAATTGCCTCCAATTAGGTTCCAATTGTCAAAGCTGAAAACCCGAACACGTGGGGGAATGGTTTTGTCTTTGTTCTACCACCAGTGAAGAATGTCAGCAGCTGATTGTACATTGAAGCCAACACAGGGTAAGACTGTGGACTGTTAGGGGAGAAAGAAGTTGCTCAAAGCAGACTTCCCAACCACCGAGCGGTCCATGGGCCCAGGGGAGGAATTTTTCTCTCTAGGCCATGGTGGCTGTGTCATCCCTTATCCTCCCCAGGGTCTTTGATGGCTAACGGTGGGTGTTTGTTGTTCTGTGTCTTAATCTGGGTTGGCACAGCTTGGCTGGACCTTCTTGTGGAGAAATGTGTGCTTGTTAGCGGAATTGGTCACACTGGGTGACTCCAGAGGCACTGGGTGTAGAGATTAGAAACTGCTGAGGGTGGTAGTCGCTTCCTGTGACCTCTGTGAGAACTAAGACGCCATGCTTCTTTCTTACCACAAAGAAATGAAAACATATGCAGATATGCTAAGGACCCCAATTTGGTTATTACACAATGTATACATGTATTGGAATGTGGTAACCTATGCATGTGTATGATTACAATGTGTCAATTAAAAATAAAAAGGTAAAATAAAAAACCTTTTGGAAACACATCTGTGTGTGTGTGTGTGTGTGTGTGTGTGTGTGTGTATACATGTTGTATCTGTCTTGTGGTAAAATATACAAAACATAAATTTTACCATTGTAACCATCTTTCAGTGCATGGTTCAGCAACATTAGATCCTTCCCACTGTTGTGCAACCATCACCAACATCCATCTCCAGAGCTTTTTCAATATCCCTAACTGAAACCCTATCCCCATTAAATACTACTGCCCAATTCTCCCCTCCCTCTAGCCCCAGTAACTTCTTGGCTACTTTCTGTGTGTATGAATTTGATTATTCTAGGTACTTTGTATAAGAGGAGTCATATGATATGTGATCTCTATTGACTGACTTATCCACAGCATAGTGTCCTTAAGGTTCATCCATGTTGTAACCTGTGTCAATCTGTTTCCTCCCTTTTAAAGGCTGAATAATATTCCCTTGTACATATAGATCATATTTTGCCACATGTATGTATACACTACATTCTGTTTACTCATTCATTCATCCATTGATGAATATTTGAGTTGTTTTCACCTTTTGGATACTGTGAATGATGCTACTATGAATACAAGTGTGCAAATATTTGTTAAAGTTCCTGCTTTTGATTCTTTTGAATATATACCCAGAAGTGGAATTGATGCTCATATGTTATTCATATATTTAGAAATACATGTCTTAAAGATAAGAAAGTATTGTGGGAAACTGTTCTGTATGTAATGGTGGATATGTGCCATTCTACATTTGTCAAAATGCTTTTAAGGTATAACACACAGACGGTAGTTGATGATAATGTCTCAGTCCTTATTCACTCACTGGTTGTAACAAATGTGCCACACCAAACAAGATATTAACAATAGAGGAAACAGGTGAGAGAGAAAAAGGGAGTGTATCACACCTCTGTTTATTTTAGGTTCAACTTTTCTGTAAACATAAAACTGCTCTAAAACAAATAAAGTGTATCAATTTTAATAAGAGAGCTGGGTGTGCTTATAATCCCAGTGACTTGGGAGGCTGAAGCAGGAGGATTGCAAGATCGAGGTCAGCCTCATTAACTTAGCAAGACCCTGTCTCAAAATAAATAAAAAGGTTTTCTCCCACTCTGTAGGCTCTTTCTTCGCATTGCTGATAGTTTCCTTTGCTGAGAGAAAGCTTTTTAGTTTGAATCTATCCCAGTTATTGATTCTTGCTTTTATTTCTTGTGCTATGGGAGTCCTGTTGAGGAAGTCTGGTCCTAAGCCGACATGTTGAAGCTCTGGACCTACTTTTTCTTCTATAAGATGCAAGGTCTCTGGTCTGATTCCGAGATCCTTAATCCATTTTGAGTTTAGTTTCGTGCATGGTGAGAGATATGGGTTTAGTTTAATTCTGTTGCATATGGATTTCCAATTCTCCCAGCACCATTTGTTGAAGAGGCTATCTTTCTCCATTGCATATTTTTGGCCCCTTTGTCTAGTATGAGAAAATTGTATTTATTTGGGTTTGTGTCCGTGTCCTCTATTCTGTACCATTGATCCACCTTTCTATTTTGGTACCAATACCATACCGTTTTTGTTACTATTGCTTTGTAGTAGAGTTGAAGATCTGGTATTGCGATACCCCCTGCTTCACTCTTTCTACTGAGGATTGCTTTAGCTATTCTGGGTTTTTTATTCTTCCAGATGAATTTCATAATTGCTTGCTCTATTTCTGTAAGGTACATCATTGGGATTTTAATTGGAATTGCATTGAATCTGTATAGCACTTTTGGTAGTATGGCCATTTTGACTATATTAATTCTTCCTATCCAAGAACATGGGAGATCTTTCCATCTTCTAAGGTTTTCTTTAATTTCTTTCTTTAGTGTTCTGTAGTTTTCATTGTAGAGGTCTTTCACCTCTTTTGTGAGATTGATTCCCAAGAATTTTATTTTTTTCGATGCAATTGTGAATGGGGTAGTTTTCCTAATTTCTCTTTCTGAAGATTCATCACTTATGTATAAAAATGCATTGGATTTATGAGCATTGATCTTATATCCCGCTACTTTACTGAATTCACTTATGAGATCTAAAAGTTTTCTGGTGGAATTTCCTGGTTCCTCTAAGTATATAATCATATCATCAGCAAATAGGGATAGTTTGAGTTCTTCTTTTCCTATTCGTATCCCTTTAATTTCTTTGGTCTGTCTAATTGCTCTGGCAAGAGTTTCAAGGACGATATTGAAAAGAAGTGGTGAAAGAGGGCATCCCTGCCTTGTTCCAGTTTTTAGGGGGAACGCTTTCAGTTTTTCACCATTTAGAATGATATTAGCCATGGGCTTAGCATAGATGGCCTTTACAATGTTAAGGAATGTTCCCACTATCCCTATTTTTTCTAGTGTTTTGAGCATGAAGGGATGCTGTATTTTATCAAATGCTTTTTCTGCATCTATCGAAATAATCATGTGATTCTTGACTTTAAGTCTATTGATATGGTGAATTACATTTATTGATTTCCTGATGTTGAACCAACCTTGCATCCCTGGGATGAAACCCACTTGATCATGGTGCACTATCTTTTTAATATGTTTTTGTATGTGATTTGCTAAAATTTTGTTGAGAATTTTTGCGTCGATGTTCATTAAGGATATTGGTCTGAAATTTTCTTTCCTCGATGTGTCTCTGTCTGGTTTAGGTATCAGGGTAATATTGGCTTCATAGAATGAGTTTGGGAGGGTTCCCTCCTCTTCTATTTTATGGAATACTTTGAGAAGTATTGGAATGAGCTCTTCTTTAAAGGTTTTGTACAGAGTGGGAGAAAATCTTTGCCAATCATACTTCAGATAGAGCACTAATCTCCAGAATCTATTCACCAAGAATGCAAATAATCCAATCGACAAAGGGGCTAAGGAAATGAATAGACACTTCACAGAAGAAGATCTACAAGCAATCAACAAACATATGGAAAAATGTTCAACATCTCTAGTAATAAGAGAAATGCAAATCAAAACCACCCTAAGATTCCATCTCTCCCCAATTAGAATGGCGATTATCAAGAATACAAGCAACAACAGGTGTTGGCAAGGATGTGGGGAGAAAGGTACACTCATACATTGCTGGTGGGGCTGCAAATTAGTGCAGCCACTCTGGAAAGCAGTGTGGAGACTCCTTAGAAAACTTGGAATGGAACCACCATTTGACCCAGCTATCCCACTCCTTGGCCTATACCCAAAGGATTTAAAATCAGCATATTACAGAGATACAGCCACATCAATGTTCATAGCTGCTCAGTTCACAATAGCCAGATTGTGGAACCAACCTAGATGTCCTTCAATTGATGAATGGATAAAGAAAATGTGGTATATATATACAATGGAATATTACTCAGCCATAAAGAATGATAGAATTATGGCATTTGCAGGCAAATGGATGAAATTGGAGAATATCATGCTAAGTGAGATAAGCCAATCTCAAAAAACCAAAGGAAGAATGATATCGCTAATAAGTGGATGATGACACATAATGGGGGGTGGGAGGAGTTAGTGTTAGGGTTAGAGTTAGGGTTAGGGAGGGGGGCAAGAATGGAGGAAGGAAGGACTGTATAGAGGGAAAAGAGGGATGGGAGGGGTGGGGGAAGGGAAAAAAATAACAGAATGAATCAAACAACATTACCCTATGTAAATTTATGATTACACAAATGGTATGCCTTTACACCATGTACAAACAGAGAAACAACATGTATCCCATTTGTTTACAATAAAAAAATATTTAAAAAAATAAATAAAAAGAGTCAGGGATGTAGTTCAGGGGTAGAGCATTCCTGGGTTCAATCCCCAGTCCCAAGGGAAAAATAGATTAAAAAAGAGAGAGACAGTAGTTCACGACCTACTTCAGTGAGTTGCTCATCTTCATTCACTCCATTCTCTGCAATTCTCTACCTTGCTGTTCCTTGGATGTCATGGGTATGTGATGGGTAAGTGTCTCTCTCCTCATTGACCTCACTCTCTGGGGTCCTCTCTCTGCATACATCTTTGCCATAATCCAGCCTTCCTTCTGTTTCCTGAAACTTCTCTGAACCCCATTGCCCCTGCTCAGGCCATGCAGTTGCATCAGGCAGGAAGAAATGAAGTCTGGAGGAATTTGAGGAGCCACTCAGAGCCCCAGAGTCCTTTCAAAGCAGGGTCTTTCCTCTGTTTCCTGTTTCCAGGGCTCCAGGTGTGTGCTGGTTTTGGAGCAAACATTAATAGCAATGTCAGTGCAGAAAGTCACTGTGGAAACATCTGGGGACCCCTGCTATTTTTCTGGGAAGAAATCAATATTCTTTACTATGGCTTCTAAGTCTGTGTTTGAGTTTCTAGCAATGTGGTGACAGTTTGTTCACTACAAGACATAGACTTTATGTACAAAATCAAACAATAAAAAGTGACTGAGCTTGAAAGAAAGAAAAGGGAAGCCCTCAGGTGCCATAACCACAGAGGGTGGTCAGAGTCAGAATAAAGGGATTTTACTACTGGTACCTCGCTGGAATTTTAGACTGAATAGATGCTCTTTGTTTTAGAGCTTGAGGTTTTATTTCCTATTCAGTGATCAGAGACTTCACCCAGACCTGTGAAGTGCAGAGAGGGAGAGGTAGGAGTGACTTGCCTTCATGAAGCCCAGAGCCTCAAAGTGCCCCTTGGTCTAGGGGACTAGGAAAGCTTTGCCGACTAGCATTAGAATTATTCAGGGAAAATTGCAACTCCAGATCCATATCCAAACTGGGTGTGGGGTCCAAATTCACTGAAAGGTAAGGGACTAACAGCAAAGTTGTCCTGGATCATTGAAGTTCCAGGACCTGAATAAAAACAAACCCCAGGCTGATGTGTAATAGTGTTTTACAAGCCAAAGTATATAAAAAAATCCTTGCTGCAGATCAGCTAACAATAGTGGTAATGATAATAATAAAAGATAAACCATGCAAGAAAATCAACCAGGAGTAAGTCTGCTGAAGCAACAAACAAAATTAGTACCCCAAGCAATAAAAAAAAAAAAAAAACCTATAAAACAAGTTGGAAAAAACTCCATAATATAGGTAAGTTTGAAATAAGAAAGAAAAATCATTATGCAGAAGAGAATCAAAATAAAAGCATAAGGCTTTCTCATCCTATTTCCCTCCCAAGATTTTGAACACTTTGAGATAAAGTCTCTACCCACATAACCCAGGACCCAGTGGGTGTGTGTTTAATGAACATATGTCTCCTCTTCACTGCCTTTGGAGCACAGTGACTGATTACATCTGATATGTGTCTTGATCCTGCCCTTTTCTATCCTATATGTGTCAAAGTAGGAATGGCTAGGTGGCCATTCCTGTAGGGCCTCCTATTGGACACCTTTGTCTTTTTTTGCCTTCATTGATATTAGGGTATTAACCCCAGAATGTGGCATATGCACTTTATAATTTGGTATAAGGGTGAAGGAAATAGAATATAAGTAACTTCTATTCAAATTGACCATCAGTACCCAGGAACCCAATTATTTCCCTAGAAGACTCTGATAAAGAACCCAACTCTGATAGGACCACATGCCCACGTGCACATGGAACTCCCAGTTAAACACACAGAACTCTCCATCCAGGTAATCCTATGGGCAGTCTAGTGAAGCAGGAAGACATGAAACTTGTACCAGAAAACTTGGGTTAGTTATGTCCTGAGCATCACCACCTGGTTTTTGGGTGAATCTCTCACCTTCTCTGAGCTTCATGTATTCCATGGAGTGGATAAGACACAGCTCAAAACCTCTCAGGATGGCTGGGAATGTTGAATAACTGAACGAAGACAAGATTGACAGGGAGGAAGCATTGTGATTTGTAGGCTTGACTCCCTGGAGAAGGCAAGATGTAGAACCAGAACTAGCTGAGCAAATGGGGAAGGGACAGATAAGAGACAAGCAGGTGCAGATGTCTAGAGAAGAATACACATCACATGCTGAAAAGGTTGACTTAGCTGTATCATGCTCTTTTTCTTTTTTTTAAATATGGTGGTATCCCTGAAATCTGTGTTTGAACTTTTCTTATTTTTCCCCCCTCATATAAGCTGCTGATGAACAAGAACCCCCACCCCCCCAGTTGTTTGTTCCAGGTATCCTTCATCCCTTTCCACTCAGCCCTTTTTGAGTTGCTGACTTCTTTAACCTCCAAACAATCCTTGAACTCTTATCACTTTCTCTCCCTAAATTCATTTGTGTCCAGCACGAGGGCTATGTCTCTCTCCTCTCAACACAGCCTCCTCTTGGATAGATGCTCAAATCTGCTCTTTCTAGCTCTGTTTATGATGTTCTTCATATTCATTGTCCTTCCCTGTGGCCACTTTATTTTATATGCAGTGTAAGCAAATATTAGACAAGGTTAATTTCACAGTCATCACATAACACATATGATAAACATCTGTGAAAACAAACATCTTAGGAAAGTAAGGTTCAGAAAAAGACTTTCCAATATCAGATTTAGAATCACTGGATTTAGAAGGAAAGATAATGTAATCAAGCCAGGACAAGAAAAAGGTCCTGAATTAGGCATTCAGTGTTTTCTTATGCTTAAGGCATAATGTTGCAAGTCAACAGAATCTCTAAAATGTCTATGATGTGGTTCTTGCCAGAAAGATGTTATAATCTATTTTGGTGATAAGGGGAAATTTAAAAGAAAGAAAAAAGAGCAAACAGCCAACATTTTCTGACAGTTCATTGAGTTCTGTCTCATGTGTTTGACTCTAACCTAAAGAGATGATTTTCCTCAGTCTCACTGTTGAACTTTGTTCAGGAAATAGAGTTGAATAGTATGTCATGGGCTGTATTTAGAATGCACAGTCACAGATGATGTTGTGTATGGTGCTCAGAATGTCAGGACAGGAGGGTTTGCTATCACTGGAGGATCCTGCTTCTTTGAAGTTTATGGGTAGACTCTCTTACAATGATAGAAACAATGGAGCTTAAAGAGTCTATGAAACCGTACAGTGTAGTTTTCTAGGTAAGGTTGCAATTCCTTCCATGGTACCCTTTCAGGGAAATACAACAGCTCAGTGGGTAAGACATTGGGTTTGGGAATCACACAGAGCTGGTCTAGTTTCTTGTTCTATTGCTTATAAATTCTGACTGCATAGGTTACTGAGATTTTCTAAGACTGGAATTCTTGAATTGCTCAGGACTTTTGATTCCAAGTGGTAGAAAACCCCACTGGAATGGGTTTACATGGTATTTTTTCTGACACCACTTTTGACATTACATGTGTGTCTTTTCCCCATGCCAATCACCAATTGTTCAATTCTCCAACACCAACTGAGTTTCTAATTGTTGAATTCTGACCCTATGTAGAATTAATCAGATCCTGAAGGTTAAGGGCTCAATCCCACAAGACTTCCCCTACTTCAGGATGCCAGTTGGAAGTTCCACGGGCCACAGGTACTTCTAATTCATCAGTTACAAATTTGGAAGTTCCTACATACCTTTCTCTTCAGGTTTGATATTTTGCTAAAATGGTTCATGAAACTCAAGTAGCCCTTTATTTATTATTAGAGGATTTCTATTAATGACACAACTCAGGAATAGCCAAATAGAAAAGATGCAGAGGGCAAGGTACTAGGGTAGTGGGTATTGTGAAATAAAAGGAAAATCACAATGAAAGCAATACTGAAAGAACTTTTAAAGATGGAGTTGGGAAGCTGTTCAGAAGCAAAACTTATGCAGGTCTCAAGCTATTGCCTGGAATGTGAATTTTGGTTACCTCTACCCTTTGACTGTAAGGTACCTGAAATAACCAGAGCTACCCACCAATTACATTGATGTCAGAGACTCATGATGCATATTAAGAGTTATCAGACTTTTGTTTCATGAACTTTTAAAATTAAGTATATACATTCTTTATCTTCTATTAGTCAGGTATCCCTGGTCTTTCTAAACATTCACTAGTGCACATAGGCTCCCACTTTCCCTGCCTTCCTCAGAACACTGATTTGGAATTACCTGAACCTGCGCCTAAGCTGCAATTCTTAAGCCCTCACATTCAGTGCCTTTTACCTTCATAGTTTTTTTTTTTTTTTTTTTTTTTTTTTTGTGTGTGTGTGTGTGTGTGTGTGTGTGTGGTGCTGGGGATTGAACCCAGAGCTTTGTGCATGTAAGGCAAGTACTCTACCAACTGAGCTGTATCCCCAGTCCTAACCTTCATAGTTTTGGAGTTTGTTTTGATTGATAACATAGAGTTTTCTTCTCTCTCTCTTTCTCTCTCTCTCCCCCTACCCCCTCTCTCAGCATGCCACTTATTTTGGTTTGAATGTGAGGCATCCCCCAAAAGCTCACGTGTGAGACAATGCAAGAAGGATTGGAGGAGAAATGATTATGTTACAGCCTTAATGTAATCAGTGAATTAATCCCTGGTGGGATTAATTGGTTGGTAACTGGAGACAGGTGGGGTGTGGATGGAGGAAGTGGTTCATTGAGGGTGGGGCTATGGGGTATATATTTGTATCTGGCAAGTGGCGATTCTCTCGGCTTTCTGATCATCATGTGAGCTATTTCCTTCCACCACAGTCTTCAACCATGATATTCTGCCTCATCTTGAGCCCCAAGGAATGGAGCTGGTTGTGAACTGAGACCTCTGAAACTGTGAGACCTTAAGTAAGTTTTTCTTCCTCTAAAATAGTTCTAGTCAGATCTTTTAGTCACAGCAGAAAAAGCTAACTAAAGCACCACCCTTCTAGCACTTAGATGTGTTCACAAACACAGAAGCCCCACCTCCCCCAAATTTTCTTGTTCAAGAATTTCATAGGGCTCTTAATTTCCAACCATGTTTCCTTTCCCAGAGGTCAGTGTGTCAAGCTGAAATTTCCAGCTCTCTAATTACTTGGTCTTTCTGATGACCAGGTCCATTCTGAAGTTATTTATAGGACCAGTCTAAGTAAACTCAGCCATAAACTCAGGTGTGATCATAAGGAATTCATTATGAATAACAAAAGACACTTGTATCACTCTGAAAATTCCAAGGGTTCTAGGAGCTCTGTGCCAGGAAGCAGGGATAAAGACCATATATATATTTTCATTACAAAGTTTAATTATGGTAGGAGCTTTAGGAATTTGGTGCTTATGTAATTGAAGTATCAAGTGCTAGTTCTAGTCAGAGACCTGGTTAGTTTTCAAATTCCTTTTCCTCTACTTCTTACCCTCAGCCTAACTTTGTGTTGGCTGTGTCCTTAGGCAGTTTCTCTACAAAAGAATGAAAACTTGCTGCCAGTAGTCTTCTCAGATCTTAGCAACTTCTACAGATGAAAAGTTTCTCTTTCTTAATTTCTCAGAATCACTGTTTCATTTTGTGCAGGGTATGTGGAAGACTGATTAACTGAATCTCTAAAGCATGCACTAATCCTCGGAACTGAGTGTGGGCCCCACCCAGATGAGCACTGTGGATAGGGAGTGAGAAGTTCCTCAAAAGAGAATGGAATTGCTCTCTCCAGAAGGGAAATGGTGGCCAGGTAGACAAGAACAACAGCTATTCAGTTCCTTTTTTGTTTTTTAATCTGTAAAATCGAGATAGTTGTCCCTCTACTTGGCTTAACAATTTTCTTCTACTCCTCTACCATATCTAAACCTCTAGGACCTTCAACAACACATAGGTTGGTGTTCCCTGAATCTTTGTTTCACTATATTTGATAGAACCACTAGCAATGTCTTTGGGGAGATAAAACCATCACTGGGTGATGTTTGCCCACATTTTCCTAGACTTAGACTCATCTTCCCCCTCCTGGTTATACCCTTGTTGTTTACCTAGTACACTATTCCTACCCTGTCCGTGCCATCTCAGTACTTGATGTGTTTTTCATTTGAGCCCATATTTCATTTTAAAATATCATAACACTGCCCACACATGGCTAGAACCCAGCCAAGAAGACAGAGTCATTTTGTGAGGCCTGCCAAATGGGGTTCAGTGCTTATCTGATCATGAATCATGAAAGCTTTTAGGACAGATGGTATAATCATATCCAAGAATAATGCCCTTTTAAGAGTGATGCTAATTGGATCACATGGCATCAGATTTTCACATCTGTCACATGGCAGAGACTAAGTTTCCTTAAACTTTAGTTTGTTTCCATTTCCAGGCATGGTTAGAGCAGACTTCAGTGTGTTCAGTAATTACATGCAGGATGCTAACTGCATGAATTCATTCATTCATTTATCCAGCACATATGTTCTTAGTTCCTCCATGTGCCAGACATTCTTCTGGATGCTTTCATTCTTATAGCTCTTTCCTAATTGGAGAAAAGTTACCAATAAATAAGTAGACTGGTAAATAAATAATTGAAGTGCACTGAATATTATGAAGACAACCAATGGGTAATTATGAGTGAGAGAAAAAGAGTAGGATGAGGAGGAGGAAGTGGGAGGGGAAGTTAGTGGGATCTAGGTGGTGACATTTCCACTTGTGTCTGAAAGAAGAGAAGGAAGTAGACATGAAGATCTGGACAGAAGGGTTCCTGGAAGAAAGAACAGCAAAGGCAAAAGTTCTGAACTTGATGTGACCTTGGTTTATTGAAAGATCAAGAAGTTCTGTTTGACTATGGCTTATTGAGTGAGGGGCACAATGGATCAGAATGTGGTCAGAGAGATAGACAGGGACCATGATAAAGATTATATTTAATTTTAATAAAAATACAGTAACACTGAATATCTTATATAATTTAATCCTCTCCAAATGGCATGAGATAGTGCTATAGTTTGAATCTAGAATGTCTCCCAAAGGTCCATGTGTTAAATGCTTGGTCTTCTGCTTGGTTCTCTTGGGAAGTGGTGGAAATATAAGAGGCAGGGCCTACTGGGAGGTCTTAGACCACTGGGGACATGTCCTTGAAGGGGATAGTGGGAATGCAGCACCTTCCTGTCTCTCTGATTCCAGACACCACAATGTGAGCAGACTGCTCCAACACACATTCCCTGCTGTGATATACTGCTTCATCACAGACCTAAAGCAACAGGATCAATTGACCATCGACTGGAACCTCTGACATTGTGAGCCCAAATAAGTCTGTCCACTTTTTAAGTTGATTATCTCAGGTTTCTTTTTTCCTTATTTTTGTACTGGTGATTGAAGTCAGAGTTGCTTTACCACTGAGCTACATCTCCAGTCACTTTTATTTTTTATTTTGAGACAGGGTCTGGCTGTCAAGCCAAGTTCCGAAGGCTGGCTTCAAACTAGTAATACTCCTATATTAGCCTCTTAAATCACTGGGATTACAGGTATGCACCACCATTCCCAGCTTATCTCAGGTATTTTGTTATAGTAAAGGAATGCTGCTTCGCCCAGATAGGTCTAATTATCAACCCCATTTTACAGAGTAAGAAACTGAGGCACAGATGAGTTAAGATTTGAAATCAGAGTTAAACATAGGACTTGGCTCTGGAGTTGTACTCTCAACTACTGTATGTAAACTGGAATCTATGGGTATTTTAAAGCAGGGGTGACATTACCTATCTTACATTTTCTAAGGTCCCTCTGGCTGGGATAAGTGGTGGAGGAGCAAGAGTAGAAACAAGAAGAAAAGGTAGAAACCACTGTAGTAAAGCAGGTGAGAGCTGACTTAGGTGAGGATAGTGTCCCTTCAGAAGGAGAAGGATGTGTTGTGTTTTTTAGTGTCACAAACATCAGATGAAGTGGATGTGTCTGGTGACAGGTGGAGAGGAATCAGGCATGACTTAGATTTAAGAGGAGGTAGTAGTTTCTGCTGTCACTAAACTCACAAATAACTCAGACAAATGCATATTTATGTATTTATTTTGAGGGACTAATTTGCTGGTGTTTTGTCTTATTCACTCATATAATCATGGGAATGGCTTTATGCACAGAGGGAAGGATTGAATTTACCAGAGGTGCTTGGCATAGGAACATGCATGTTTGTTTTAATCTGACCCCCTGCTCCCAGAGTTCTCTATCTCCAAATATATAGAAAAGTCATATTTTGTTTCCTCTTCTTCCAGACTCAATGACAGGAAAAATGCACGGAGCTGCATCTGAATTTTAAGCTGAGAAGCTGGGGACTGGATGACTTTATTCCTGAGGAGTCCTAAGCTATATGAATCCCCTGAAGGTGCCAGGTTCCTGGTCTCTTAAGCTCTTTTGTGTGTGCTTTCTCTTTCTCCCAAGATGATTTATTCTTCCTGTCTGCTTTCCTCTTCACCCTTTAGATTTAAACTCGGCATATAAGCCCTTTGAGTAACCCTTCCTCAAATAGCCCTGTTCTTCAACTGTGTTCTCACTTTACTTTAGATTTTAGCAATCATTTTGGTGAATTTTAGTACTTCTTCTAGACTTCCATCTCAAGAGAAGGGTATGTATATTGTTGTGTGTACCTGCCTGTCTGTATTTGTGTGTGTGTACAAGTTTGTATACTTTTACCTGTACATGCATGTGTTTTGGTGATTTTTGTGTGCATTTCTGTGGGCATTGTATACTCAGCACTTCAAATCCATGGATTCTGCGTCCTTGGAGGCAACCAGCAGTGAATTGAAAACATTAAATAATTAGCATACTACAGTAACACAGCCACATCAATGTTTATAGCAGCTCAGTTGATGATAACTAGATTGTGGAACCAACCTAGATGCCCTTAAATAGATGAATGGATAAAGAAACTGGTATATATACACAGTGGAATATTTTTCAGCCATAAAGAAGAATAATATGGCATTTGCAGATAAATGGATGGAATTGGAGAATATCATGCTAAGTGAAATAAGTCAATCCCAAAAAACCAAAGGCCGAATGTTTTCCCTGATAACTGGATGATGATATATAATGGGGGTGGGTGGGGTGGGGGGGTGAGAGAAGAATGGAGGAACTTTAGATTACGTAGAGGGAAATGAGGGGGAGTAGGGGGGTATGAAAAATGGTGGAATGAGACAGACATCATTACCCTATGTACATGTATGTTTACACAAATGGTATGAATCTACATTGTCCTTAACCATAGAAATGATGTATCCCATTTGTGTACAATGAACCAAAATGCAGTCTGTAAAAATAAAAAAATAATTAAAAAATTGCATTTGTATTGAAGAAGTAGAGACTTGTCTTTGTCATTATTTCTTGAAGAGTTCTATTACAACTCTACATGAAATTTACATAGTGTTAGGTATTGTAAGTAATCTAGAGATGATTTGAAAGTATACAGGAGAGATGTGTGCAGTTTATATACATATGCTACACCATTTTATATAATGACCTTGAGCATTCAAGGATTTTGGTATCTGGGGGGGGGGGTCCTGAAACCAATGCTCCATAGATACTGAGGGATGACAGCATTTCATCTTGATATCCTCAGTGTCTAGCAGAATACCTGTTATACAGAAACAGGAACTAAAAAAGAAGGTTTTAGCCTTTTAAAAAAAGAAGTCAAGTAAAATCAGTAAAGGAATAGGAGAGAGATCTTGAAATGAAAGTTGTACTTCAACCTCTGTCACAGAGGCTAAGATGGTTTCATTGTGACCTTTGCTCTTCCAGGTAGGTATAATGTATGGGAAAGCAGAGTAAAGACATTAAGCCTGATGAATTTGGCTCTTCCTCAAGGGAAAATCACCTGGTAGGCTGGTTAGTCAAGTTGTGGGGTCTTTGCTTTCACAGTGGCTTAGGATGAACAGGCTTTTCTGGTTGAAAAGTTCAATCATTTTTCCTCCATTATTTTTCTTCCCTTGGGCAAATTTACCTTCACACAATAATTACCTTATTCAGAATCCTACAAAATGTCATTGGGTTTGATAGCTGCTGGAGTTGAATTTGCGCTTCCCCATATTGGCATCGCCGAGTTCCTTCACCTGGACACGCTCAAGGACTGTAAGAATATTTACCTTCTATTAGATGAAGTGGGCAGAGCCGATGAGAGTGGGGGAAAAATAGAATTGGGAAAAGAAAACAATGGGTACTAAAAAAATCGATTTTGGGGGAAAAGAAAAAATAAGCAATTTCTCAATTGTTATTAAATATACAAGTTTGAGTTTTCAAATGCATTCATATTTTTAGCTTTTGTTCATGAATTCATCATTGTTTCACTAGACATTTATCAGACATCACTCATATGTTGTAGGGAAAAAGGCCATGGATTCATAATTTGAAAATGAGACTTTATTTTTGATTATGACAGCATCTCTAGAAGTCGGGAGGAGCATGATCAGCAGCTAGCAATCTCAACCATTAAAAATCCAGGTTTCCTTTTAGATCTAAGTAAAATACAAGACCTCTTCCAAGATTTGCCTTGTAATCCACCAAGGAAGGGGACTCTCATGACCTTCAGGTAGGAAAGATGGGAGTTTTTGTAGAGGAGGAAGACTGTGGGTTATGAACCAAATTTCAAAAAGCTATTAGGAAGGTATATGGCAACATGGACTTGAAGGAAGTTACTATATTTGTTCAGCAAAATATTTAGGATCACATCAGTCTGTGGGTTTTATATCAGGATCTATTTGCCAGGTCAAATATTTTAAGAACTTTAATTTACAGAGAAGCTGATTTCTTGGTCACATGTTCCATGGAAGTGCTGAAGATGACTTGTATGGTATCTGCCCTCCACCTGTTCCTTGTCTGATAAGGGAGACAGATGCGTGGGTTATAAGTTACACAGTGAATGGAATGGAATGATATTCATGGTCCATGGTGAGAGTATGCGGAAGAGAATTCTTTGCTTTGGACAAGGGTATTGGGGTATTTCCACAGAGGAGACAACATCTAAGCTGTGTTTCTAAGGATGAATAGGCATTTTTCAGGCTCAATGGCAAAAATTACTAAACCAGAAAAGGGTGCTTCAGGGCACATGGAAAGGGCACAGCACTATGGCCAGCCTACTAGGAGACCCATAAGAAGTCTGGTGATGCTGGATGGAGAGTCCTTGAAGAATTGTGAGAGATGATGCTGGAAGAGGCAGGAAGAACTGTGGAGGCCAAGCTGGCCTCTTGATGTCTTTACTTATTCCTGCAGACGTACTAGTTAAAGTAAAGATCTATATGGCTGCCACTCATCTTTCCCTTTCATCAATGGGGGAAGTAAATACATTCCTCTGGTAGCTTTCCCTAAGTTAGTTGCCTATTCGTTATGGTTTAAATATAAGGTGTTTCCAAAAACCTCATGTGTGAAAGATAATGCAAGAATATTCAGAGGTGAAACAATCAGATTAGGAGAACTTTAACTTAATCAGTGGATTAAGACAATGATATGGACTAATTGGGTGGTAACTAGAAGCAGGTAGTGTGTAGCTAGAGAAGAAGTTCACTAGGGAGGGGGTGTGCCCTTGGGGTTTGTATTTTGTCCCTGGTGAGTGGAGCTCGCTCTCAGTTTCTGGTTGCAATGTCCTTAACTTCTTCTCTCTGCCATGCCCTTCTGCCATGATGTTCTGCCTCACATTGTCTGTGGGTTAGCCAGTCAAGGACTGAACCTCTGAAACTGTGAGCCAGAATAAACTTTTCCTCTTCTAAATTGTTCTCATCACGTGTTTTGGCCACAGCAATGGAAAGCTAATTAAAACACTACATAACCATGGGATTTACTGCCCCAAGCTCTGGCCTTCTGTATTCATTTATGAGGACTGCCAGATCAAACTACCACAAGCTCAATGACTTTCTTTTTTTTTTTTTGTGGTATTGGGGATCGAACTCAGGGACTTGTGCTTGCAGTGCAAG
Organism: Sciurus carolinensis; assembly: GCF_902686445.1. NCBI lineage: Eukaryota > Metazoa > Chordata > Mammalia > Rodentia > Sciuridae > Sciurus > Sciurus carolinensis. The sequence continues at coordinate 58,543,100 of NC_062214.1, read as the reverse complement.
CACTCTACCGACTGAGCTATCTCCCCAGCCCTCAATGACTTTCTTGTTTCATAGTTTTGGAGACTAGATGTCCGACAAAGGTGTTGCGAAGTGGCTTCCATCTGGGGGCTGGGAGAGAGTCTCCTCTGGGCCTCTCTCCTAGCCAGCTTCTGATGGTTTTCTGGCAAGCTTCATCAGCATTCTTGGCTTTTAGAAGCATTGCCCAGTTTTTGTCTTCATCTTTGCATGGCAGTCTTCCTGTGGGTATGTTTTCAAATTTCTCCTTTTATGACACCAGTCACATTGGATTAGGGCCCATCCTAATGTCCTCATCTTAATAAGTAATATCTGTAATGACCCTATTTCCAAATAAGTTAACATTCTGAGGTTCTGGGATTTTGGATTTCAATTTATGACCTTTGGTGGGACACATTTGAACCCATAAAACCTCCTTAACATTAAGGGCACTTGGGAAGAAAGAGAACAAGGAAGACAGAACAAAGATAAATATGATGTTGGAGGAACTGACTGGCCATCTAGGGAATTTTCGAAGACATTCTATGATACGTTTTGCTCCACTTCAACCTCTCCTTACACCAGGTCCAGAGTTCCATGGAGCTCTGGAAGTTCACTCTGTTGCTTTTGCATCTGCCAGGTATCGTCTGGGATGAACTTAGGATATCATAAAGTTGTTTCCAGTAGTCTTGAGAGAAAAGGCAAAGTGTGCGTTTCCTCAGTGATTCCAGGGAGCCCCAAAGGTAGAATGTTTAGATGGATGTTGTATCATTTTCCCTCCACTGTGGTGTTGATACTGTTCCATGGATGTGGACTTTCCATTATGGTGAAAAGACAGAAGTCCTAAGTTAGACATGCTAGCAAGGTGGAACATGGAAATGGATCAGACTTGGGAGCAACAATGTGTGTGCCTCTTGAAGTTGTATTACTTCCAAGAAGTGGGGAGATATTCAAAAGTAGTCCCCAAAGCATTTCACTTCTCTAAGCACCCTAATGTGTAAATTTTACTCTGAACCCCCAACATAAACACACAGCCAGAAAGACATAGAATCACACAAGAGACAGGGACACTGAGGACCAGCTCAACCTCTCACTTGGAGCTGAAGCTGGCCCCTGACTCAGTGACTGTACATACAAGATCCCAGAATCTGAGAATAGAGTTTAGAGCTCATTTTCCCAGCCTATTTTGCAGCTAAGATGCAGCCATTGGTATTTAAGGGCAGAAGTGAGCAATGTGAGGAAAATAGGACTAGCTATTGGTGATCACCATGGCACCTGGGTTTCAGAAACTGCAGGGAAGATTTCCCAGAGGCTCAGTTGAGTTTTGACTCGGAGGGAACTTAGGTGCTCAGGGAAAGATGGGTTGTGACCATAAGATCAAGTTCTTGGTATATCATCGAACTCAGTGCTCAGTACAGGTTAATATCCCTAATCCAAAAATCTGAAATCTGATTTTACAGTATTTTTGGTTTTTGATTTTCAGACTAGGTATGCTCAGCTGATAAAACTTATGCAAATATTCCAAAATCCACAAAACTTAGAAAAACTAAGCATTTTGGGTAAGGAATACTCAACCTGCAGCTGCGGTGGAGGCTGTTTTCACATAGTCCAGACCTGAAGCCTTATTCTGAGTGTTCATTCTGGGCGCTTAGCATCTAGACTGTTTCTTCATCGCCCTGAGAGTCAGCCTTTATATTTTTATAGTTCCTCTTTCTGATTAAACCAGCCAAAGTAGACTCTGTTATTTGCAGCTAAAACACATGACCAACACACTGTATGTTCAAAATTCTTTAGGCTAAATATATGGACTAAAACAAAAGGGGGGGATAGGAGGTGGAGAGGAAGGAAGGAAGAGAGAAAGAAAGAGCTAGGAAGTCTGATTAATGGATTGCAACGTGCAGGCTTTGGTTTTCCAGCTGGGTGTCGACTTTGTCAAGTTGCTTTCCATGCCACATCTCTAGAGAACTCATGGTAGTATGAGTGGGTTTCTAAGGTCCTTTCAGGTTTAAACACCCCTTGAAATAATGTGATATAGTTCAATGTCCATGTCACATTTACTTCTTTGAATTTTTATTTTTTTGCCACTGAAAGAGTAGAATGAGATTTACATGCGCTGATAGTCACTGATTTAGGGCAAGTTAATGTAAAAATATACTCTCCTCTTCCTCAAAAAAAAAAAATGGAAGGCAGGAGACCCTCACTTTACCTCATGGCAGAGATGAGGCTCAGGGGTGCAGGCTGGACAATAAGCAGGGCTGAAGTTCCCCAACTTCCCCTGCCCTGCCCCATCCCTGAAGGAATACTTCTCCTTGGCTGGTAAGTTTTGCACTATGAAGCAGCACATTCTTAAATTTCATTGTGTGATGTAAAAGTCTATGAAATGAAAATATAAAGGAGCCATTTATCAAAATCCTTAGTGTTGTTAAATCGGTGAACTGTACATCAGCACATTTGTTCTTATTAAGCATTGAAATGGCAGAAACGAGTGACTGTCATCGTATCAGCCCAGGGGACTCTGCCTCAGTAAGGGAGAAATATAACTTCAGTTTCCTTTGGAAAGACCTGGCCTGCTTGGTGGGTTGCAGCTTGTCAAGATTGTTAGTTCTCTGTTTAATTCTCTACTTTTTGGGTTGTGACATAGTCTCCCAGACTGTGGAGTCAACACCCCTGTTTCAGAGAGGGAGGTGGTAATAGAAGCTGGAACTTTGCTCACCACAAGAAGTGTTTCTTCGTTTTCCAAATTCTTTTCTCAACCAGATTGGAGAGCAGTATATGGCAATAGCTGGAATTCCAGCTGCAATAATTAATGTATCATCAACTTGGCTAACAGTGCCTGGTTGTCTGGTCAAACATTAGATAAGATGTTGATATGAAGGCGTTTTTTGGGTGTGATTGACATTTAAGTTAATAGACTTTAAATAAAACAGATTATCCTCCAAAATGTGGGTGGGCCTCATCCAATCAGTTGAAGATCCAAATGCCCAAAACTTGAATGCCTATAAGAAAATGGAGTTCTCAAGACTGAAACATAGAAAACCTTCCTGAGTGGAATTCAGATCAAAGACTGCAACATCAAATCTGACCTTAAGTTTCTAGCCTGCCCAGTTTGTCCCATGGAATTTGGACTTGCTGAATCCCACATTTGTGAGTCTAGTTCTTTAACATAAACCTCCACCTGTCTCTGTTCATATATACCTAAATATCTATATCATCTATATCTATCTATCTATATCTGCATTTCCTATAGTTCTGGGCCTGTCTGTATTCTGGATGAAAACACTTGAGGCATTTAAAGACTCTGAGCATTCAAGATCTTTAACATGTGCCTAGCAAAGTGTGGTGTAACTGGATTTGAGCACCATCAGCTTTGGAATAGCATACAACTTCTTTAGCATCTAAACATTACCACCATCTGGCATTTCTGTCTCCTTTACCATTTCATGCCCAGTCCTGACACATTGAATCATCACAGACTCCCTCTCCGTGTGTATCTGCACACCTCTTTTATCCAACCCCCCATGTGGTAAACTCTTATTCATACTTCAAAACCCACTAGAAAGTTGACTCTTTTCCAAGCCTCCAAGGACCCAGCCTGTATGTCTAACCAAACTAGCTAACCAACTTCCTTTCCTCCTTCTCTACTATATTCTTTTCCTCTCCCTTTCCCTCTCTCTCTCTCTCCTTCCTTTTTTCCTTCTTTTGCAGCACTGGAGATGGAACCCAGGGCCTGTGCTCTACCTCTATCACTGAGCTATGACACCAGTACTTTGTCTAATATTTCTGTTACGCTATTGAATACATTAAATGACCACCTAACCCTCCTTCTCTATTTGCCTGCATACTCTTCAAAGTTGGGCATCACGCAGGCCATATAGCACTTCTCGTAGAGTGCCAGCCTCTCATGCTGGCGGCCTGGGTTCGAGTCCCCAGCACTCTGGGTTTCTGGAAATAACAAACAAAGTTGGGCATCACGTTTTTGTGTTTTCATTGCCTGATGTGATACCTGATGTATGTAACTCAATGCATTTTTGCTGAACTTAAATTACCAAAATGAACTCCTCTTGTACTGACTCCATGCTCACCAAGCAACCTTTTGATAATTTGACTTCCTGGCAGCTGCTGCTGATGGAGTGAATGTGTGCTGTGTCAGACGGATGTGACTGTCTGGGCCACATGACAGTGCATTTATTTCCAGCTGTAAATTAATAAATCGGAGTCTTGGTTTACACACACACAGTTTATTGAATAAATGGCTTGCCTATGGACATAGCTCAATTATCCAAATACACACAATCCTCCTAGCCTATTATCTGAAGACCTGTTTTTATTTATTATCTTGAATTTGCTTTCCTCTTTGGCCATGCCCAATCTCTCTTCTTGCCCTCTGTGTGGATAATTGAAGGCTGGCACCAAGTGCGACCTCATCAGAAAGGCAATTTTGGAAAGCATTAGTGTAGTGTCATTAATGTTGTTGACAGTTTTGGCTACGTCATCGAGGGCAGATGTTGACAGGGTGGCTCCCCACTCCATTTCTGAATAGCATGGCTTGCTGTAGCACAATGTAGCTTAGAACAGTGCTCTAGGAATTCTGTTATGAAGCTGAGGCCCTCTCTTGGTTAGAAGGTGGGAGATGGAGTTGGGTGGGCTTGCAAGCCGGCACTTACATAATCAGAGAGAGTCGTGGCAAAGCAAGACCCAAAGGGCAGAAGCAGAGCTGAAGCTGGGCACAGCCTGGACTGAAGACAGGATGTGCTCCAGCTGCTTCATGGTGGACAGTTCCAGGATAAGTGAGGGCTGGTGGCTATGGTGCAGAGCCTCATGGGGAAGCAACTGACACACTGTACTGTGCTAGTGAACATGGCGGTCTACCCTACAGAGCAGAGGCAGCTTCTCCAGTCCTGCATCTCTCAGACTCCAACCAGGGGCCATCTCATCCAGAAAACTTTCTTTGACTCTTCCCATCACTCAAAATTTCAATGGAAGAGAAATAACCATAAGAAACACTGGACCAGCCATTCCTACCTAAAGAACTTAATCAATACAGATGCCTGGGTCCCCTTCCAGGTCTGTTGAGTTATAACCAAGGGAGGGGACCAGGCATATGCATTTTTAAGTTTTCAAAATAATTGTGATATAATTCTGTCTTAGTGAATTTTCTGTTGCTATAGTTGTATAACACTGGCTGGGAAATTAATAAAGAGAGGGTTATTTAGCTCGTGACTCTGGAAGCCCAAGCCTGGTGCTGGCATCTGCTCAGCATCTGGCAAGGTCCTCCTCACAGCATCCTGACATGGTGGAAGGCATGAGGTGATACGTGGTGAGACAGAGAAAGCAGTTCTCTCTTCCTGTTCTTATAGAGTCACTCACACCACCAGGGGTCCCTACCCTCATGGCCTCATCTAACCCTAAGAACCTGCCAAGGCCTCCCTCATCTCCAAATACCATTAACATATGATTATGGGGATTAAGTTTCTAACACATGAACTTTTGGGGGACACATTGAGACCATAACATTTGAACAACTATAGTTTGTCATATTTATAGCTTACTAAGAAGTCTGTGGGCACAGTGTCACTTCTTTTTGTATCACGCCCCTAAGCACCACATCATTTAAATGCCTGCTTCTTCTGGTATTTCACTCTTACTTGGAGAAAAGATCAGGCTCTGTCCCTTGTTTACTTTTTGATCATTTATCATACTCTCTTCTTTATACAGTGCTAGGGGAAGACCAAGAATTCTGTCAAATAATTAGTGATCAGTGCAAGGCTGGAGAAAGATCATGGTATGCTCCACGTAGGCACACACACATAATGTGCTCCACAAGAGAGATTTCTACAGTAGAGGAGTTCCCTCTGAAAGTGCAAATACTAACAAAAGATAAAATGAAAACAGTCCATATTCATGCTCTGCTCTAAAAAAGACCAATTCCAATTTGTGTGTGTGTGTGTGTGTGTGTGTGTGTGCATGTGCATACATGTGGTTTTATATCAAAATGGGAGCACATTTATGTATATTCTTTTATAATTATGTTCAAAATTTAGCAGACTATATATATATGTATGTAAATATATAGTGTTGTGTGTGTGTATATATATATATATATACACACATATATATTTTATATATAAAAAATATATATATATTTTAAAATTAACATAGCCTTAGGTCCTAAGTTGAATTTTAACTAGGAAATTAGAAAAACAAATAACCCTCTCTCCACCCAAAAAAAACCTCTTAGAATCCTGAAGTACAAAATTAGAAGTTTTAGATCTTCTCTGATATTTAACACCTATGCTCATCAAAACACATTATCAAAATATATTGTTATAAAATAAATATACTTTATTAAAATATTACATTTATTTTATAAATAATTATAATAAATATTATTACAAAATAAATACTTCATTTGAATATAGGGGTTATATGTGCTCACTGGATCATTGTGTTATTTCCCTGCACAATTCTCTTTGAAAATTCTCCCCAACAGCATGAAGTTAAAAAAAATATGAGCTTGGCATTCAAAATCCTCTGCAACTTGGACACAATCAACTTTTTAATTTTATGTCCCATTGGTCCCCATTTAATACCTTCTGCTGTTGTCAGAGTGTCCTACTCAGTGTTTTCCAAGGGTGGTCATGAGGGCTTTGATTCTTTATTTATAGTGATTTCCCTGTCTGAATACCCTCCTTCCTCCCTGCCTGTACCACCACCTATCCTGTAGAAAATATTTTCTGTGTTGATGATCCAATTATGCGTTTCCATATAACAAACTACTCAAAAACTTGTTGGCCTAAAACCATGATTTATTATTTCTCATGATTCTTTAGATCAGCAATTGGGGCTGGGATTAGCTAGACAATTCTGCTGTAGAGCTGACAAATTTGCGGGCCTGTCAGATTCAGCAAATAAAAATAGAGAATACCCAGTTAAACTTGAATTTCAGATAAACAATGAATAGTTTTTTTGGTATAAATATGTCCATGTAATTTTTGGGACATTCTTACATTAAAATATTGCTCATTGTTTATCTGAAAGACAAATTTAACTGGGTGTCCTGAGTTTGAGCTGGCAAACCTCACCTGGGGGCCTTGGTCCTGTTCTGTGTAGTTCCTTGCCCTTCAAGAAACTGTATGAGATGTCTTTACATGGTGGGCTCAGGACTGCATTTCAGAAGGTCAGAAGTAGAAGCTGCAAGGCCTTTTAAGACATCACACAACCTCATTCCCCTTTCATTCTCTTGGTCAAGCAAGTCTCCACCAATCCACATTCAGCAGACAGGAATGGGCTCTAATTTCGACTGAAGGAGGAGCACAATAACATTGTGAAGGGGCAGTGTCTGGGGATGACAGCAATTGTGGCAGCCCTTTGTGCAGAAAGTTAGCATTCTTTCCCATCATTTGAAAACACTGTCTTGTATACTACTGTACAAAATATTTTTTACCCAGTCTTCATTTTGATGTTTACATTATTTCTTTTGATATTGTTGTGAACTTTCTTGCAAAAAATAGGAAGTTTTTGTGTATTTGTCTAATTTCATACACTTTTTCACTTAAGAGTTTGCCTTGGTTCAGAGCCCAGCTTAATAAGTTACTAGCTACATGTCCAAGGGGAAGATCACTTAGCAGCTTTATGCCTCAGTTTTCTCATATGCAAAATGGAGACAAAAATAGGGCTCATCTCATAGAATTATTGTGAAGATCAAATAGATACTATAAAATTCTCAATAACCATCAGTTATAACTAAACTAAATTCCTAAATGTAAAATTATTAGGTCCACGGGTACTGAGGTATTTAGGATTTTTGATAAATAATAATAAATCAAAGTGACCATGTTTTGAATGAAGAAAAGTAAGTAAATCCTGGTGACTAAGAGCTAAGACTTTAGATCAGAAGTTTTAAAAGTACTACTTGCAGCCTGTTTTTATAAATAAAGTTTTATTGAAACACCTATGCCCTTTCATTCATGCCTCAGCTATTAATGATTTTGCATTGCAACAGCAGAGATGAACAGCTGTGGCAGTGACCACATGGCCCACAAAACTGAAAATGTTTGCTCTCTGACCCTTTGTGGAAAATTTACTGACCTTTGGTTTAGTTAAAGAAAGGCCTGGGCTCATATCCATACTCTGCGAAATATTCTCTGTGCTGGTGACATAAGTGCTTGTACTTTTATTATTGTCTCTCAACTCTCCTACTACCTTAGTGGATACTGAGCAAGAGCAAAAGGAATTGTTTTTCTACACTACGTGGAAGGTCTCTATCGAGTAGCAGCTGCTTAAATATAAGGTATGGTATGTGCATATAGGTGCCTGCATGTGTTTGTGTGTGCATGTGCATCTGTGTGTATGTATATGCATGTTTGTGTGTGTATATGTGTGTTGACAGGTCATTTTCCCTGAGTAGTTTCTGCAGTTGTGCAGTACTTTTTAATAGGTACTATTGAATGATTATTTGAGCAATGACAGAAGAGGAAGCAGTATGAAATCGTGTAACATGGGAAACAGGTAAAGAAGATGTCATACACAGAGCTTTTTCAGTATGCCCGCTCACACAATCACAGTGGCACTGGCCCTGTCTCCATGCCTGAGCTGCCCTCCCTCCACACCCCTCAGCTGGACTGTGTCTTCCCTCTGCACTTTTCACACTGCCCAAGGGAAATCTGGCTCCTCACCTTCATTCTGCTGACCAGAGCATCTTCGTGTGCCCTCTAGTGGATGGACTATAGTGGGGTACTTGGTAGGCTCTGAGCACTACAGTACAAGGCAGATACTGGTGAACTTAGACTCCATGTGTGCTATCTCATTTCATTCTTACACCAATACCGTAAAGTAGGTCTTATTATCTTCACTTGATAGATTTTGAAACTGGAGCTCGGAAAGATCAAATAATTGTTCCTAGTAAGGAACAGAGCTGGGATTAGATCCAGATGACTTGGAAAAAATTGTTCTATTACACTAGGTAGTCAACAGACTAGGAGAAAAGATGCTATGGTCCAAACTTTGTAATTAAAGTTAGGCTGAGATTTGTTCCATAGATGAAGTACATACATTCTAGGAAAGTTCAGAAGAAGAAAGATAAACCTTGTATAGATGGGAGCATTTGAACTTGATTTTAATTTGCTCTGACCAAAGAGAAGAAAATATGTACTTCTTTTGAGAATTTTTTTTTTTTTGCAGTGCTGGGGTTGAACCCAGGGCCTTGTGCTTGTGAGAAGAGCACTGTACCAACTGAGCTATATCCCCAGTCCTTACGTTCTTCCTTTGAATCTGAGGTCTTAGATAAAATTAGGGTTGGAAAGAAGGACATCAAACCAGAATGTTTTGGGTCAATATTTAGGAGGTAAATGGCAATCTTCACCTAACTGAAAAAACAAGAAGTTAACTTTGGGTCATGGGAGGGGTAGGCCAAGAAAAATTTTGCTGCAGGTCATCTCTCTGGAGGGACACAGATGTGATTAAGTGATGCCTTTAGGGATGGCCTGCCATGCACAAGAAACTGTTTAAGGTAGATTCATCATCACCTTATTCAGGTTATTTCCCTGGCTCTTACAGTTAATTGATCTTTGCTTTCTTTGCTGATAGTGGAGCCAAGCAATGTCAGGGCTGGGTCCTGAATGTCCCTCTCTGCCCAGCATGTGTCCAGTATAATCTTGTGAGGAGAAGGTTATTATTCTCCATTACTTTTCAGAGAGGCTCAAGAGCCAGGAAATAATAAGCCAAGAGAGCTGATAGGTGCTGACAATTTGTCTGTGGATAGCTGTTCTCAGCCTCCACAACTGTTAACTGAGGCCACCAGGAACCATTTCTCTGGTCTAAAGGAGAGATAATGGTACTCACGGAAGCATCACAAGGCCATGAGACACATCTGTGAACCCAGCCCAGAATGTGGTACATAAAAGAGTGAAGGAAAAAACAAATGTGTGAATGTAAGCTGAATGTCTCTATCATTAATTGCTGAGCTCACTGTGGTGAGGACTTTAAACATTTCATTTTCAAAATAAGATTCTCTGCCTAGTTGTTCAAGCTGAAACTAGATGAGATTAAAGAGCATTCAGCTTGGCCCCAGATTATCTGATTTAATTGGTCTGGGAAGGAGCCTGGCAATGGTGTTTTTAAAACGCTCCCCTGGTGGTTCTGATAAGCTGCTAGGGCTAAGAATCACTTGTATGTACTCCAGTCCATATTCTCTTCATTTACAGATGAGGAAACTGAGGCCCAGAGAAAGGCGACAGGTTGGAAGTCCTCTGTGCTGAAACTAAATGCAGAAAATCTGACTGGCTACCTCTGGGGGCCTCTTTTATGTTGGGTTCCTTGCTTTTCCTTCTTCCATGTGTGTGGTGAGAGAGATGGGATTGAACCTGGACCTGTTGTCAGGACCAAACATCTACCACAACTTACTCTTTCCTTCTCTGGATCCTCTGCAACCCTGTGGTTACCTCCTGCCCACTTTTTTGTTTCCCAAGTGACTTGGGTTCAATTTTTGTTTTAACTGATAAAATGTCCCTTCTGGAATGTCATGTCTATTTTTCCTATTCTTTCTCCTGGAAGCAAATGGGAGAGATTTATGGCTCCCTGTAAAATCCTAGCCTTGTTTAGAAATTGCCTGTGATTGATTAAGTAATAAAAATGCTTTTAAGACAGGGAGGTAAATCTCCCTGCTAATTGCTCTGTGCTTTACATTAGAACCTTGTTACACTGCCTGATGCTCTCCAGGGCTGGACAACTTTGTAATTTCCATCACCCTGAAAAGTCACATTGGAATCATTGTCTGCAGCGTTTTTCCAGGACCGAGACTGTTAAAGGATACAGACAGATAATTAATGGGCTGATAAACAGAACCAGCAGAGCCTTTAAAACAGGAGAGTAAAGTCCATCTTTCCTCTGAGTATGAGTTCTAGTGGTCATCTGGGTGTGTGGATTGGGAGCCAAGCCCCAGGGGAAGGGTGGTCCAGATGGGATCTGGAGGGACTTTCTCAGCTTCCACACACCCCTTGCTCTTTCTAGCATAATAGTCTAGGTACTCTTAACATGGACAGATTATAATTTGGACTTGCTGGTCAGGAACCAGAAGGAAATGGAACTTGCATCCCGATGGGGAGGACACATTCCTGGACAGGAGGACAGTGTACAAATAGTGTCAGGTGTTTGGTCTGTTGAGCCTGAATCAGATGGTCACTTGTATGCTAAAGTAATAAAATAACCATCACCAAATTCATTCTCAGTCTCCATCAACAGTCTAACTTTTGTACAGTCCTCCATAGTTTTCAAAACTTTTAAAATCTACAAATAAGTGGGTATATGCTGGTGAAACACCTCCCTTGCTCTTCTCCTGACAGCTGACTCTGCCCCCTTAGGCACATTTTTTAATCGGTCTGGGAGGCCAGGGAGTTTGTCTTATAGGGAACAGGATCCACAGGAGCATTTAGGGTGTTAGGAATGAACTATTCAAGGGACCCTTGGCTCAGGAGAAGAGTCAAGGGTATCACCTAACCCCTTAAAAAGGACAGTTTTTCAGGTGGAGAAGGAGGGGGAAGATTCCAGAAGGGTCTCATGTGCACCAGTTCAGAGTTCTAGAAAAGCACATTGTCTATACACACTAGAGGGGAGAGGTGCTGGAGCAGGGGTACTGAGCCGACTGTACCTGGAAAGGTGGACTGGTGCCCATCACCAAGAGATATCTTTCAATACAGCTAAGGTGTTTGGGCTTTAACCTCAAGCTAGTCCTCTCTCCTGTGTCCACTGCATCAGGGTTCTATCTGGAACAACATCAGCCAGCTCAGAGGAGGGCAGTAGGACATCCATTGAGTTCAGTTGTCATAGTGGCAAAAACTATGATAAGGAGATCCCTAAATATAAGGGATAGCTAGCTGGTCTAAAGATCTTTGGTCACTGAATCCCTGACCTAATTGGTCCAGCATTCATGGGAAATAATTTTGCAATCAAAAGTTACTATTAGATGATGTGTTTCCCAGGGTAGGGTATCTGATTTTGACCCTGTCCAACAGGGATTTTTTTTTTCTCTTTTGGTACCAATGTTTGAACCAGGTGCTTAAACACTGAGCCACATTTCCAGCCCTTTTTATTTTTTTATTTTGAAACAGGGTCTTGTTAAGTTGCTGAGACTGGGCTCAAACTTGTGATCCTCTTACTGTAGGCCCCCAAGCCACTGGAATTGCAGGTGTGTACCACCATGTCTGAATCAACTGGGAAATTTTAAACTTGTCTTAAGAGTAGTGTTCAGGGCAAAGAAGAGCTATTCATTAGGAGAGGAGATTTCACCAAATGCAGGCTTCCTTAGCAACCCTGAAAATAATGCATAGCTCCCAGGCCCCTCAATGTTATAATAGGATAATAATGAGAGCACTCATTCAAGAATAGGTTCTGGATTTAGAAATGCTGCATCTCAGGTCTTCCCGTGAAGAAATTCTACTAAGATTCAGCCTTGGACTGAGGGTGAGAGACTTCAGGTTTAAGTGATAATTGCAAACAGAGAGCTTTGTCTATTCCTTCTGACCTGTTCTGCTCTTTCAGCTCTCCTAAGGTCTTGGTCAGGGGTTTAGTTTTTTTTTTTCCTGCAAATTATCAAGATTGTCACTACTGTCTCCTCCTGTGGAAGGTCAAAAGTGATGGGAGTCAGAGACAGAAGGTCTCTGCTCTCTATGGTCTGACTGTCCATATCACCAAGTCCAAAAAGTGAGGAAATCTAGTCTAAAACAAGGATTTATGAACAATTATTGAGTGCATACCAGGAAGTAGAAACTGTCTGAATTTAGTAGATAAATTTTCTTACTGAATCCTCTCAATAGTCTTATGGACTGTCTACTATAAGAGTTCCCACTTTATTAGTGAGAAAACTGAAGTTTGGAGAGAAGAGGGATTAACTTGACTAAGGTTCCAGGGTGATTAATGGATTCATGGTCCAGACCCACACTGCCTGGTTTCAAAGGAACCCTTCTTAACTGCCATGTAGGTTCTTGCTGTGGTCTATTGCTAACTGGCTTTGCTGTCTCTGGCATCTTATACATGTGGCACAGGATAAGTGAAAAGATTGCAGGTGGCTGAAATTCCAGATATAAAGTGAATGTAGGACAGGTACATCTCAGAGGTCTGAACTGATGCAAGGGATACTGGAAGTACATAATAATTCCTGGAGGAATGATCTGGGCAGGAACTGGAAGAGGTGTCCAGCCACCTCTGCCCAGGTGGCTTGAGGTATAGGGGCTACCCAGCAGGTTATTTCCAGATAACTTGGTGGAGTGGAAGCATCCAGCTGAACAACTAGATTCTGTGGACTGGGAAGAGATAAGAAGTAGTTGATTCTCTGGAGTCGGACTGCTGAATGGGACTGGAGCCAACACAGCCTGTATTTGTCAGGTTGTCTTCCTTTGAAGGGCAGCTATAATTTCTCTTTTTCCATCTTTCTAGAATGCCAAGTAGAGCCTGTGCCCACATATAACAATACAACAACCACTATCATCAGAGTAGGAACTTGAAGAGCTTTTGTTTGTTGGCTTGACTCTTCTTTCCTTTCTGCCCAGATGAGCAAAGTTAGTTCATTGGGGTGTAAACCAGTCTCCTGGATTCACAGAAAAACATGCCCTCTGTTCACCTGGCACAAAGCACTTTTGGGAGTGACCCAAGCATTGGTCTTCCTAGTGCTCCTGAGGCCTTTCTGGGAAGAATCTCATGTCTCTTTCATCCAAGTTATGCCCCTTGGCATCCAATTGTTTAGAAGGAAGTAAATGCATTTCTGAAAAGCATTAATTCATAGGAGTTTAACAAGAAGTGATATCATTCTTAAGGAAAATTGTGGGAGATATTTTTCTACTCTTCATATATGAAGTGTGGCAAAAGATGAGTCCCTGAAGATGTGTACATAGATTGAATAATATAAGCAAATATTTTTAACATTTCCCTTGGGAAACAGTGCTCTATGGAAAGTATTTAAGCAGGAAATAATGTGATTTGATTTGTGAATCCTTGTTCAACAACTAAGTGTTATAATTAGTGCTCTCTGCTTGATTGTGATGCCCTTGAGGTTAGGGAATAGAGGCTTCTTGACTTTTGCATCCCTTACACACCCAGCAAACAAGTCCTGCATGCTTACTTGATATTCAGTACATCTTGAATGAATGAATGAATGGGAAGGAAAATATCTGAAAGTGCAAGTGGGAAAGGGGTGGAACTGGAGGTTGTAAGTTAGAAACTAGAAGCAGATAGAGTCAGGGGAAGAGTCAGAAGAGCTCCAATACAGCATCAGGAAAGCCATTTAGAGAAATGGGAAAGGAAGAAAATGGCAAGATACAGGACATATCATGCAAACAAGATGGACACTCATTTCTCTGGTCTTGAAAGGGGCCTATGATCTAGAGCAGTAGCATTGAATATAATTTTCTGCGAAGATGGGAATTTTCTGTATTTGAATTGTCCAATATGGTAGACTTTAGGCATATATAGCTATTGAAAATTTAAAATGTGACTAGAGCGACTGAAGAACTGAATTTTTAATTAAAATTTTTTGCGATTAAATTTAAATAGCCACCTGTGACTAATGGCTGCCATACTGGACAGCACAGAATACACTTTTATCTTTAAATTTTTGTGGGTCTGGGAAAAAGATGGGGGAGATTGGAGAAAAGAGTATTAGACATGCCAAAACATAGTTTTGAAGACCATCTGTAGTAGCGGGAAATTCCACAGCGAAATCCCAGGTTTGGACGGTTTGCACAGATGCAAGGTGGAAAAGATATAAAATCCCCGTGTCCAAAATACTGTCTCTCATGTTCTTGACATATTAGCTGACATGCAGCTGGAGCATTTATTCATTAGTTTTATAGTTAAAAATGGAATAAAGCATCAGAAATGCTGTTTCCTTGGCATCCACCCTGGCCCAGGTGAGGATGCAATCCATTTCCCCTTCCAATCTTTTACGCAGAGGCGTGTGGGTGATGGATGTCACTGGGGAAATATAATCAGAGCCAGCCAAATCTAGCTGGGTTTTTCATGATCACTTACCGAAAATTAACCCAAATTTGCTTGGTGGTGGTGGTAGGGAGGGGTTTTATTTTGCTGGCATCATGTAAATGTAATAAAAGTGCCCTTTTTAATAGAAATCAATGACAACTTAAAATATACAATAAATGCTGCAACATTAATAAAACACACTATGCATTAAATCCAGCTTTACTATGTAATGTGCACTGTTTATAGCTTACATTTGAGGCCTGATCATGCTTCCAACGGTGAGTGAAATGGCCTAAAACAGCTGTCAGATGGTGTGAAATGAACAGAGACACAGAGTAAATAAAAATCAAGTGAACCTGAACATTCTCTCTCAGCAGTTGAGAACAACACTGGGTGACTGAGGATGGCCTCAACTGAAGGTGGATGGCCTGTAGCCATGTGCACTATATCATTCACCTTCCAACCTCCACCTCCTCACCCCCTTCCTGCTTCTTCCTTCTTACCAGGTGCATAAAACTTGAGGGATACAAAAGAAATTGAGGCATCTTTGGCTTCCTAATTGCTTAAATTCTCATTATGGAGATTAAACACTGACTGTATACTTGATACTGTTCTTCACTGGCTCCCTGATGCTTAAAGGATATGGATTTTTGATCCATTGTATGTGCTAATTTCCTCTACCCAAACTGCCTTCCTGTCCTCCACCTGGAGAACAGTTCACCCTTCAAGGTCTAGATCATATGCCATCTCCTCTATGAAGACTTCCCAGACAGAGTCCATGATGACACCTTTGGTCCTCTCGTAGTCCTAATCGTAGTGACTGTCACATATATTCCATTGTGACATTCCTCATCTGCCAGGGAAACTGGGAAACATATGTTAACTGTGTGCCCAGAGGAAATAAATTTAGATTTCACAGAGCCAGTTTGGAGAGAGAGACAGGGCCTCAACTTCATGTCCAAACATTTTCCCTCTTATTCATGATGCCCAGTTATACCTGCTTTCTCGATTTTCTTGGTGTCAAACAAATACTCTCTTAACATTTGCTGTTCTCTCTACCTAGATCCTGATCCACCCACCCACCCAACCGGTTATTTCCAAGTTCCTTACCCAGCTTTGTTTGCTTTTTCTCATTTGGTACCCATTGTAGTTATGTTATCACTTCCCTCTTCCAGGTGATAGGAGCTGCCATGACGACACCATTTGTCTTGTACATCAGCTCTAAGAACATACCTAATGTAGAGGTGTTCCATTGCATATTTCTTAAATGAATGAATTCTAGTCGGAGGCTGTTTTAGTCAGCTTTTTCATTGCTGCAACCAAAAGACCTGACAAGAACAATTAGAGGAGGAAATGTTTATTTGGGGGCTCACAGTTTCAGAGGTCTCAGCCCATAGATGGCTGACTCCATTACTCAGGGCTTGAGGTGAGGTTGAACATTATGGCAGAAGTGTGGTGGAGGGAACTGGCTCACATGATCAGGAAGCAGAGAGAGAGAGAGAGAGAGAGAGAGAGAGAGAGAGAGAGAGAGAGAGAGAGAGGGAGAGAGAGAGAGAATGATTCCATTCACCAGAGAGAGAATGATTCCATTCACCAGATACAAAATATATACCCCAAAGACACACCCCCAATGACCACCTCAACCAGCTACACCCTACCTGCTTTCAGTTACCACTCAGTTAATCCAAATTAAGGGATTAATTCACTGATTGGGTTAAGGCTCTCATAACCTAATCATTTCACCTCTAAGCTTTCTTGCATTGTCTCACACATGAGCTTTTGGGAGACACCTCATATCCAAAACACAACAGAGATCAAGTTTAAGATTCCTTTTAATTTGTCTCTTGTTGTATTAAGTTAATGACCTGTTGTATCCTGAAGTTCAGCTGCTAAGGCCACATAGCTCCTGTTCTTTTGGTGGGCAACCTGACAATCCCATTCTCCTTTGCACTGATAAACCCCAAAGAAGATTCTTCTATCTTTTATTGGTTTACAGAACAAGAGGTGGGATAAGACAGTTGAGATATCTAAAGATCAACCCCATTATACTACAAACTAATGATACCGCAAGTTCTATAAACACATTTAATAAGTTCTGCCCCTGAATGGTCACATTGAATATTAACGAGACTTGTGGAGTCCAGATATTTTCTACACTATATAATCTTAGGAAATTACTTAGCTTCTATAGATTCTGCTTGTTGTGAAATGGGAAGAACAATACAAATGAGATCACAAAGAGTAACCAGCAGGACAAAGCCTGACATATAGTGTAAACTCAATATATACTCCTTCTCCACTTTTTCTTTTTCCTCCTGTTTTCTTCTATTTTATCCTTCTTTTCTTTTTCTTCTTCCTCATTTCCTTATAGCAAGGGTCTTGCACAAATATCTAATAGTTTACTTCCATTTGCTTCTCCCTTCCATATATCAGAATCCACAGACTCCCAGCTACTGGACTCCTAATTTAACCATTGTTGACCTTCCTGACCACTGACCTTCCACTATAGACTGACTTTTCTGAAAACTGTGTGATAGAAAATTTCTAGCGCATGGAGTTAATAAGTTACTAGGTTTCAGGGGACCCAATTTGGCCCATATTTAGAATGTAATAGTGAATTGTACTTTAATTGGTTTTCCCTCATTCGGGGGCCATGGGAGAATAATTTCCTCAAATTCTCAGTAGGACCTATGGTTATAGTAACCATTGAATGCTACTCCAGACACACTGAACATGGAAGGTCCTTCTAGGACAAAAAAACAGTCTTTTTTCTTTCCCACAAATGGGGGTGAAGATGCAGCTCTGCACGTGCCTGCCAACTGCTGACTCCCCTGAAAGACTCTTAACTGAATCATTAACAACCACATTTGCTACATTTGCTAGGCTTCCATGACAGTGTGCCTCTTTAGGATGTGCAAATGCTCTATTGACAGGAAGACCAAAAGAAAAAAATTTGTTAGTTAGCTTGTTTTAATGAATAGTGTAAAAAGCTAGTCATATGTAGTGCTCTGGGGAATGTATACATGAAAGAGTTGATACTTTTAAAGCTCCCTTACATAGTGCTTATTTTGTGAGCACCTGGAGGTCTAGCCTGGTATTTTTACAAAATCTTTGCATCCTAGGGCCATCACCTAATAAATTCCTGATAGATATTTGTTGAAATACAATTTAAAAATTCCCAGAGCTTTAACTAAGATGGGAAAGGGCTGCTTGATTGAAGAATATGGCTTGGATAATATGCTTTCTCTACTCTTAGCTTGATTTCTGTGGAATTCTCTTTTCCCTTTCTTTCTGTGCTGAGTGTACCTAAATTTTATTATTTGAGAGAAATGAAGAGAGAAGAAGGGAAAGAAGAGAATTCATGCTTGTTTTGCTTTCAAGTGCCTGCTACAAATCAGTCCACTTTGGAAGGTACTTTTACAAACATTTCTTTTGTTAGTCTCATTTATAAATGTGATTACCCAGAGAGATAAAGAAACATATCGAAGACCATACAACTGAGCCAGGAGAGAAACCATAGCTACTTCTTTTTTAAAACTAAAACTTTTTCACTAGAACTCTTACAAGTCAAGGTAGGGATGGCAGGAAATGAGGGATAAGTGGGCTACCTCCTGCTCAGATCTTGCATGTCAAGTGACCTGAGAATTTTTGGAAACCTTTTGTGGGACTGTCTTAAAATGAGCTGTTACCTCTTTAATCTCTGCCTTCTGGCAGTGGTGATTCACATTTATGTTATCTCAGAGATAACTGAAATGGCAGGTGGACTTTAACTTTGTAAATCCCAAAGCAGATCTGATAACATAGGTAATGAATGGGCCTGGAGATTCTGGTCTCACACTTGGGGACTCGGGTCTGAGGCAGTCCATGCATTTCTAATACTCTGGCGAATGTTACTCTATTTTGATTAAGGCAGTGAGAGACTTAAATTCCGTTCCCCCTTGAGGTGGTTGCTCCAAGGTGGTGAGAAATGGAAAACAAATTCTAGTTGCTAGCAGTTGTCCTCTTGGTTTGCTTTTGCTCTCCAGGCAGCTTGCAAACAGAACATCCCCTTTTGCGCTCTTGAGTTCCTCCAATCCTCTGCCAGCTGTTCTGACAGTCTAGGCCACAGGAGCTCCTGTAACCTGCAGGGATCTTTCTTGCTATTCCTGCAACCCTCTCTGGGCCATTAGAGTAACATCGAGCTATATTTGTGCAGACTTCTGGGTCTAAAAATTGGTCCTTTTGGAGGGATGAATGTCTTTTAGAAGAGACAGTCTGAAAACAGGGCATGGTAATGCACACCTGTAATACCAGTGACTTGGGAGACTGAGGTAGGAGGATTGCAATTTTGAGGTCAACTTGGATTGTTTAGTTTGACCCTATCTCAAAATAAAAAAATAAAATTAAAAATAAAAAGGGCTGGGGTATAGTTCAGTGGTTAGAGTGCACCTAGGTTCAATTCCCAAGATAAAAACAAAAAGCAAACCAAAATCTCCAAACCAAGAAGAGGCAGTGTGGCTTCAGGAAAGCACATGGACTTTGAAGTAAGACAGTTCTGGGTTTGAATCCAATCTAGATTATGTTTTACAATAACCTGATATTTCTGAGCATTGGTTTTCTCATCTGGGAAACAGGGGCATGGTCTCACTCAACATAGTAGTAGTATCAGGAATTATATATGTAAAACCTATAGCAACATATAGTAGATTTTTGGAAGATTTCATTTCTGAAAGACTAGTCACCTAAGCTTTGGGGTCTGATAGACTTTTTAAAAATTCTGGATCTGGCCAGGCATGGTGGCACAGACCTGTAATCCTTGGGGAGGACGAAGCAAGTTCATAGCCAACCTCAGCAACTTAGTGAGACTTGTCTCAATATAAAATAAAAGGAGTTGGGGTTATAGCTCAGTGACAGAGTGCTTGCCTTGCATGCACAAGGCCCTGGGTTCCATTCTGGTACTAAAAAAAAAAAATCTGAATCTGTTATTAACTCATGTAGAAGCTTGATTAGTCTTGACCATTCTGACCCTCAAATTTCTTACCTGTAATTTAGAGATAGGAATAAATATCCTTTATTCCCCTTTAGAGTTGATGTCAAGAGGAAATGAAATAATGGTTGAAAGGGGTTAGGATAGAATGTGGTACACAGAAGGCAGTCAATAAACGCTAATTCATTATATTATAAAGCATCATTATTATTTCTACTGCAAGTACTGGGAAGGTCATGTAACCATAGCAATGCTGCTGTGTCACACTGCTCACACTTCTCCTTCAGGAATGAGAATCTTGGTTCAAGGCCGGCAGGAATATCAGCCACCCCTGGTTCATAACAGAGTCCTGCTGCCCTCTGCTCAAGGTCACACTGCTGGGAGGCAGGTGGAGATAGAAGAGTCCAGCCCCCTTCTTTCAACTGGTGCATGGTTGCTCTGGCCCCAGAGCTCCCTGTGCATGCTACTGAATTGTTGTCACTTAACTCTGCCACCCTGCTGCCTTATTCCTCCAGGCACTGTTCTCCAGAGCGCTCCTTAAAAATCTCCTGCAGGAAATCTCAGAATCTCAGAGCCCCACCTTCCTAGGAGACCCAACCTCATAGACTCATCCCATTTAATATATGAATCTTCCTCAAGACAGAGTAGCCACCCCCAAACCAAAACCCTATTGACACAGGGATCACTCTACCTTCTATGTCTATGAGAGCCAAATTCCTTTTCAGACAGTTTTAACACTGAGAATGTTCTTAAATATCAAACCCATTGTTCATGTAGCTCTTTATTCTTTACGAAGTATTTCTATTTTGAGTCCCACAAAATGTGTTGAGGGCCAATCTTATTAATAGACCCATCTTATGAAAGAAGAACTCCATCAAATAAAAAAAAATAAGCAAATTGCTCAAGACTACTTAAGGGATATCATTAGAGGCTTATAAACCAAATTGACCTATAGGTTAGTAGTCCTTTTTTTTTTTTTTTTTTTTTTTTGAGTGGCGTGGTGGTTATCACGTATTTTTTTTTTATTGTAAACATATGGGATACATGTTGTTTCTCTGTACATGGAGTCAAGGCATACCATTTGTGTAATCATAAATTTACATAGGGTAATGTTTGATTCACGTGTTTTAAAAATTGAATTAGGTTAATGTTTTAAGTCCATTTTGTGCTGCTATCACAGAATACCTGAGATTGGATAATTTATAAAGAGCATAAATTTATTTCTCACAGTTCTGGAGGCTGGGAAGTCTAACATCAAGGTACCGGCATCCAGTGAGGCCTTCTTGCTGCAACCTCACAGGGTGGAAGACAGGAGGGGCCAATCCACTCTCACGGTCCCTGTTGATAATGGCCTTAATCCATTAGGGAGGCCCTGTCCTTATGATAAAACACTTCCCACAGGGCCTCTCCTCTGAATAATATTACAATGGCAATTAAATTTCAATATGAGTGTTTTGGTCAGCTTTTTTTTTTTTTTTTTTCTACTGTGACCAAAAGACCTGACAAGAACAATTTTAGAGGAAAAGTTTATTTGGGGCTCAATTCAGAAGTCTCAGTCCACAGATGACTGACAGATGACTGACTCCCTTGCTCTGGGCCAGAATATCATAGGGGTGACAGAGGAACATGGTACTCGGAGGGAAGGAGGGAGGTAGAGAGAGAGAGAGAGAGAGAGAGAGAGAGAGAGAGAGAGAGATCCACTCACCAGGGACAAAATATAACTCCCAAAGTCACATTTACCAGGGACCCACCTCCTCCAGTCACACCCTACCTGCCTACGGTTACCACCCAGTTAATCCTTATCAGAGGACTAATGTACTGAGTGGGTTAAGAGTCTCATAACCCAATTATTTCACTTCTAAACTTCCTTGCGTTGTCTCACACATGAGCTTTGGGGACACCTCATATCTAAACCATAACAATGAGTTCTGGAGGTGACAAATATTCAAAGCACTGCAGGTGGCTTTGGTCTTCATGGTGCCATTGCTGCCCTCGCTCCTTATTTGTTTAAGGGATGATTCCATGTACTTGTGTCATCTGTCTGACCTCAATAGACCATTTGAATTCAGAACATCTCACTTATAAATAGCAGAAATGGGAATGAGCCTCTTTCAACAACAGGTGTCCTAACCTTGGGGCTCATGGGCATTTTACAACACCATGTCATATGTTTTTTTTTTTTTTTTCCCTACACGTGTCTTATCTTTGAGGCACACAACAAAAGCATAAAATCTCCCTTGCATGTGACCATCTTTTATTTTAGTATTAATTTTTTTGTAGTACTGGGGATTGTACCAAGGGCCTCACACATGCTAGGCAAGTGAGCTACATCCCAAACCCTTTTAATTTTTTTTGAGACAGGGTCTTGCTAAATTGACTAGCCTGGTCCTAAATTTGCAATCCCTTCTGCTTCAGCCTACTGAATCACTGGGATTACAGGTGTGTCCCACAGAACCCAACTCAATGAGACAATCCTTTATTATTTGAAGACTCTATCTTTTGAAGCTTCTTTTCTTTGGTTAAACACCCCAATGCCTTGATCATTCCCCATGCACTATATTTAGAGGTTTGCATAATATATTGGGTCCACTTAACTGGATGGACTCTGATTTGGCAATGATACTCTTAAAAATAGCTTTAGGGTAAAACTTAAGATAGTCCAGAGGTGATCAGATCAGTGTAGTGTAGTTTAACTGATGCTCAGTGACTACCAAATCACCATAATCCACCTTAAATATCTAGCCACATAACTTCACAAATTTTCTAAGTGTTTAAGTATTCTGCTCAACCTGGAGAAATGAGGCTCACGCAAGAATGTGTCTCTTTTTTATTATCTCTCTTAAAGTTTAAGTGTTCAAACATGGTCTAGTTATGGGTTAACAATACAAGAACAATTGATACCAGACTCTGAAAAGAAGAACTCACAACATGTCTATAAATGCGAAATTAGCATCATAAAACAATTCAAATCTCTCTCTCTTTTGGCTTTGGCAAGGGGTATGGTAACGGGTGTGGCAAGGGGTACCTCTGTGTTCCTTAGTTAGAATTTCATTGCTTTCAAAATTTGTGTGACTTTTGGAGGCTTGTGTGCAGAATTCTACCACTATTTGGGTCCAGTTGTGCTATGTTTTGGTGGACTCCATTTGCAAGACAATAATACCAGGAGCTAACAAGCGTCCAGTCCTTACTGTTTGCTAGCAATAACGCAAAGCATGTTACAGACTTGTTCTCATTTTGCCCTCACAATCACCTCTGGAAGAAGGTACAGCTATGGAATAACTTGTGCTGGGTCATACAGCTTATAGGAGGGACTGAAGGTTGAACCCTTTATACTCAGTATTATGGTGGACGTTTGATCTTCCTCTGCCTATTGGCTTAGCCTATTACCCAGTCTCATTGTGAACTTGGACAGGGGTCAAGGGCAGACTTCATAGGCACCTGCAAACTCACACTCTCAGAAGAAGAGCCCAGAGAAGACAGTGGCTCGGGGATCCAGTTACGTTCCCCCATCTCATACCTTTCTTCTTCCTTTCTGAAATATATGATGAATTTCAAGCAATTATGAAGCCCCCACCCTCTATCCTAGGTCACAGGGTAATCATTATTAGCGATTTTAAAAATTATAGGAAAAAAGAGGAAGAGGCAAACTGAGAGAAATGTAATGCAATCTGATTTTATAAGAATTACTTTGTCACAACATTAAAAAATTTCCTTTAGAGGCATATGTTCAAGAAATCCAGGCAGTGCTCCATCTTTTATAAAGACAAATAGCTGGATCACTGATTTTTAATACACTAAATATATTACCTAAATAAGTTAATGACCAATTTTGTAAGCTGCCTTAGAGGATGTGGCCTGGCAGATGCAGTGAAACATGAGGAGATTCTTTGTGAAGCACATTTCCAAAACCTTTTTTAAACACCTGCCATAGCTTCAAGGGGCTTGTCAGTTGTAAATGCTTCCAATGCCATCTCTGTGGAACATCCCTTTTTACTATCTTATGACCCTGATGGAGAATCATTTTGTGGGTGTCTTTCCCACACATTGACAAATTGGTTGAGGTAGGAAAGGCTGGGATCATTTAAAGTTGTTGAGGTAAGTTCTTTTTATGGAAGTCATAATGCATGCTCTTGAAATGACATTGCACATGGTTTCCAATATGCAATAATTGCACATTTAGTTCCTGTATGTTGAATGTGAGCCTAAAGTGGTACAAGGGTAAAACTCTGTTGCATCTCCTTCTTTTGGCTCTGCTGTACTTCCTTTGGCCCTGGTTATGTTTTTAGAATGTTTGAAGCACTGTCTTCCACCTGGTTGGTTACTTTCCCTGTGAAGTTGGAGTAGGTGGAGAAGAGTTTGCCTTTTATAGAGCAGAAAATCACTGTGCACCTTCACATTATTGAAGTCCTTGTCCCTGTGGTAATTGGTGTTCCTTATAAGAAAGCAGAATATGTCCTTGTTTCCCGAGGAGATTTGGAATGAGAGTTGATGGAAAGAGATGGAAGTTTGTTCCCAAAATACTGATTGGGTCTCATTATGACTCTGCAGGAAAAACATGACATCCTGTTTTTCTATCAAGGTCCTGATTTCTCCCCTGACATCCATTGCTGATTTCTACAGTGAAAATAATTGAGAACAAATGGCCTGCTGATCCCCCCTCCAGGGGTGGGGATGAGATGTGAGCGCTTGATTGCCTGCCCTCAATTTGGTGCAGGGGGCATGTGCTTGAACTCTGGATCCCAATGACTTGGGTTTGAATCCCATCTACTTCCTGATTGTGGCACCTTAGGCAAGGTAACCTGTCTGTGCCATAATTGTGCAAAGTGAGAATAAGTAATTAATAACTGTAGGCATAGTGTTTAAATGCCCCCAACTAACCAGAATTTGAATCCCATCTTTGCCAGTTGCTAATTTTCTAATCCTGGACATATTTCATCTATAATATAGTTGTAATAATCATAAGACCCACTTCTCAGGACTTGTGGAGTGGGTTGATGAAGATAATTTATCTTCTGTACTTAGGATTTATTTATCAACAAATGGGCTTTTTATTGTCATTAATGCCATTAACATTTTTAGTTTGCTTCTTTAAACTCTAAAGGCATGTTGGTAGCATCCAGTGTTGACACAAGGGAGTCATTACAAGACTCTAGGAAACCAGTGGCGGAGGTGCCTCTAGCCTTAGTTAAACTCAAGAGCTGCCGCAGGCTACTGGGGTGAACAGGTACAATTACAGGACCAGGATAAGAAAGGGCAGTTGCTATGGAGATCAGCAATTTCTGCTGACAGGTGCCTCTTGACTGTCTGTAAGTGGGCTGCTGTGCATGTGCCACCTCTACACCAGTGATGTCTTAGAACCATCATTCACCACTGGCCTCTACCATGAGGTTCCAGGTCAGAAGATGGGCATGATGGTACTCCGAGCATGTATCCTTGAATGAATTTGAGTCGGGCTCTTCTTTCTGACTAGGTCTGGTCCTTAGGTTCTGTCCTTGGCCTTCTTATTCCAGTTTTAGCAAGAATCCTGCTGAATCAGTTTAGTGAAAATCCCCTCCCCTTGGTATCTGATTGCCTAGGATAATCTGATCAAATTCCTTTCCCCAACCCTGGATACCTTATCACCCTTGCCTGCCTTCAGTGAGAATGCTGTTGAATTGTTCTAGTAGAACCCCAGCCTCGATATTTCCTCTTAGTAGTTTCCCATCCACTCATCCCCACCCTGCTTATTGGCCATACTCTCCTCTTGTTCTTGATGTGTTTGGAGTTGAGCTCAATCTCTTGCTCCTACTCCAGAACTGCCATTGCAATGGCTTCTCTTGGGTAACACTTATCATCCTGTCTTTAAGCAGTGGTCATGAAAATTGTTCTTTTATACTGGCCCAGGCAGGGCACAGGCTTGAGGTTGATCACAGTCTTCACTTGACTAAGCTTTAGTCATGTTCCTGAGCTTTCCAAGCCCATCTGTGCACTTCTTATAAAATCCTGTTTTAGCAAAGAACCCTGCTTAAGTCTGTTTCACAAGAATACCCATCCTTCATATCTGATTACGATTTTTTTTCCCTTTGTACTGGGGATTGAAACAGAGGGGTGATTTATCACTGAGCTTTATCTATGGCCCTTTTTGTTTTTTATTTTGAAACTGGGTCTCACTGAGTTGCTGAGGCCAGCCTCAAACTTATAATCCTCCTGCCTCAGGCTCCCAGAGTTGCTGGGATTACAGCCATGCACCCCCGCATCCAGTTTGATCAGGATTCTCATCCTCCTTAGTTGATGTCTAATCACCCTGTCCTACCTTCAGCAAGAATCTTGTTAGGTCATTTTAGCCAAAATTTCCCTTGTACTGGATATTTCCTCCTAGTAATTTTCCATCCACTTTCTTCACCCTGCTCCCTGAATATCAATTCCCACTTGCTTATACTGTATGCAGAGTTGAGTCCAATCCCCTCTCCCCTACTGCAAAACTCCATGGGTATCACACTTGTCCCAATACCCATCATGATGGTCCCGAGTAGTCTTCCTTACCATATTTTAACAAGTGTCATTGAGTAATATTTTCTCAAAGCCTGGAGTTAACACAGATTTCAAAAGGAGCATTCAGACTATAAAACAACTTTAGCTCCTGCCTCGGGGCTGTAGTTAGTGCTAAGGAGCCTTTGTAGGGACTGGGGAGGGGTGTGTGGGGGTGCAAGCATTCAGACATACACTGGTTTGTCTCGCATTTATAATATGGCACTGCCTATCTTTCTGGGAGGAATGGATTAATAATCTGCATAAGGCATTTAATTAAAAATGTGTCATCACCTCATTAATGTCTTCTCGGAGGATGCATCCTTCTCTTTTGCTAATAGAAGTGATGTGCGTGTGTCGGCATGCCTGCCTGTACTGGCAGGTGCCGAAGGAGGCTGGTGTGGGAGAGAGGGACCCTGAAAGTCCTGCTTCAGTGTGCTCACCTTTCCTCCCTCTCCCTGTTTCCACTTCTCTGCAGTGCTCAGCGTTCAGTCTGCAAGTATCCATCCTGCTCTATGGTGAGCGCCCGAGGCTGTAGCTGTCTCTGAAAGATGCTGATCCTCTTTGGGCAGTTCCGCTCCCCAGAGGTCAAGAGAGGATGTGGAGCCCACAGCGTGACAGTCCTAGTCTAAGTTCCCTTTCAAAGGTTAGCACAAGAAGCAGAAAGGATCACAGAGGAGTCCCAGAAGAAGGGCCATGAAGCGTTCATCTCATAATCTGGACTGGGGGCTCACAGTGCCTCCTCATTCCCTTCTGAAAAGCAGCCAATGAGAGAGGCCCCTTCTCCCCTGGTTGAATCACAGCATGTGAATGGCTAGAGGATCTGTTTCAATGCTGCACTTAGAACTGGCCTGTGAAAAAAAGCAGTCCAATTTGTTTCAGAAGCTACACTGGAAATGAACGAGGGCTCTTCCATCTCTGCTGGCTATTAAAAAAGCTTTGCTTCTCACAGAGCAACTGTTTTAATTAAATCAATAATTATGTTTTATTGAGTTCGATGCTCTTCACCGGAAATCAGCACAGAGTCTTTTGAAAACTTAATTAAGGCCAATGGTGGGTTCGGAGAGGAAGTGGGGAGGATGGGATCAGGGAGAAAACTCAGAGAAGGGTATTCGTCCACACCTGTTGGGCTGTTTCCTGCTCTATCAGTGTGCAGAGGCACCCTTCCGCCTCCATCCTCACTTCTGGGAGACACATGCTGGTTTCATGCAGGGGATGGGGTAGGGAGATACTGTTCAAACCCAAGCTTTTCAGTGGAAACCCACACCCCTGCCCCTTTTCCAGGATGCCTTTGTTGCCTCTAGGCATCTAACCAAAGCGTCCTACCTTTGTCTGTTGCCAGCTGCTTCCAGCTTTGTGTTTCCAGCGGCTCCCTGGGTGAAGAATAGTGGGCAGAGCCTTTGGTCTCTCTATTTTTTTTTTTTTTAAAGAGTAAAATTATCCTCATTTTACTGATAAAAAAGAAAATTGGGGTAAAATTTCCTATATGTCCTGTTTCACATCTATTAAGAAACCAATGATCATTAAAACCCAAGTGCTCTCACCCAAAAGCTGATTTTCTTTTTTTAAAAATTTTATCTTTTTCTGGACCTTCTACTCAATTTTTCTGTGAATCTAAAACTGCTTTAAAAAGTAAAGTCTATTATATAATAAATATTTGTGAATTAAAAAAAATTTTAATTTGGTTTTTTACAGACTGCATTTTGATTCATTGTACACAAATGGGGTGCATCATTTCGTTTCTATGGTTGTACACGATGTAGATTCATACCATTCGTGTAATCATACATGTACATAGGGTAATGATGTCTGTCTCATTCCACCAGTTTTATACCCCTCCCTCTCATTTCCTTACATAATCTAAAGTGTCCCCATTCTTCTCTCCCTCCCCACCCCCCACCCTCATTATATATCATTCTCCACTTATCAGGGAAAACATTTGGCCTTTGGTATTTTGAGATTGGCTTATTTCACTTAGCATGATATTCTCCAATTCCATCCATTTATTTGCAAATGCCATAATATTATTATTCTTTATGACTGAATAATATTCCTTTGTGTATATATACCACAGTTTCTTTATCTATTCATCAATTGAAGGGCATCTAGGTTGGTTCCACAACTCTAGCTATTGTGAACTGAGCTGCTATAAACATTGATGTGGCTGTGTTACTATAGTATGCTGATTTTAAGTCCTTTGGGTATAAACCAAGGAATGGGATAACTGGCTCAAAAGGTGGGTCCATTCCAAGTTTTCTGAGGATTCTCCACACTGCTTTCCAGAGTGACTGCACCAATTTGCAACTCCACAAGCAATGTAAAATTGTGCCTTTTCCCCTACATCCACACCGACATCTATTATTGTTTGTGTTCTTGATAATAGCCATTCTAATTGGAGTAAGATGAAATCTTAAAGTTGTTTTAATTTGCATTTCTTTAATTACTAGAGATGTTGAACACTTTTTCATATATTTATTAATTGCCTGTGTGTCTTCTTCTGTAAAGTGTCTGTCCAATTCCTTGGCCCATTTATTGATTGGGTTCTTTGTATTTTTGGTATAAAGTTTTATAAGTTCTTTATAAATTTTGGAGATAAGTGCTCTATCTGAAGTGCGTGTGGAAAAGATTTTCTCCACTCTGTAGGCTCTCTCTTCACATTCTTGATTGTATCCTTTGCTGAGAAAAAGCTTTTTAGTTTGAATCCATCCCATTTATTGATTCTTGCTTTGATTTCTTGTGCTTTGGGAGTTTTGCTAAGGAAGTCTGATGGTAAGCCAACATGATGAAGATTCGGGCCTACTTTGTCTTCTGTTAGGTGCAAGTTCCCTGGTCTAACTCCCTATGTCCTTGATCCATTTTGAATTGAGTTTTGTGCAGGGTGAGAGACAGAGACTTAATTTCATTTTACTGCATATGAATTTCCAGTTTTGCCAGCACCATTTGTTGAACAGGCTATCTTTTCTCCATTGTATGTTTTTGGCTCCTTTGTCTAGTATGAGGTGACTGTATTTATGTGGTTTTGTCTCTGTGTCTTCTATTCTGTACCATTGGTCTGCCTATTTTGGTGCCAATACCATGCTGTTTTTGTTACTATTGCTCTGTAGTATATTGTTACTATTGCTCTCTGGTATTGTGATACCTTCTGTTTCACTTTTTCTACTCAGGATTGTTTTACCTATTTGAGTTCTCTTGTTCTTCCAGATGAAGTTCATGACTGCTTTCTCTATTTCTATGAGAAATTTCATTGGGATTTTAATTGGAATTGCATTGAATCTGTATAGTGCCTTTGGTAGTATGGCCATTTTGACAATGTTAATTCTGCTTATCCAAGAACATGGGAGATCTTTCCATTTTTGAAGGTTTTCTTTAATTTCTTTCTTTATTGTTCTGTAGTTTTCATTGTAAAGGTCTTTCACCTCTTTGTTAGATTAATTCCCAAGCATGTTATTTTTTTGAGGCTACTGTGAATGTTTTCCTAATTTCTCCTTCAGAGGATTCATCACTTATGAATAGAAATGCATTAGATTTATGTGTATTGATTTTATATCCTGCTACTTTGCTGAATTCATTTATTAGTTCTAGAAGTTTTCAGGGGAGTTTTTTGGATCTTCTAAATATAGGATCATGTCATCAGCAAATAGTGACAACTTTAGTTCTTCTTTTCCTATTTGTATCCCTTTAATTTCCTTGGTCTGTCTAATTGCTCTGGCAAGTGTTTCAGGGATGATGTTGAATAGAAGTGGTGCAAGAGGGCATCCCTGCCTTGTTCCAGTTTTTAGAGGGAATGCTTTCAGTTTTTCTCCATTAAGAATGATGTTGGCCATGGGCTTAGCATAGATAGCCTTTACAATGTTGATGTATGTTCCTACTATTCCTATTTTTTATAGTGTTTTAAACCTGAAGGAGTGCTGTATTTTATCAAATGCTTTCTCAGCATCTATTGAAATAATCATGTGATTATGCCTATTGATGTAATGAATTACATTTATTGATTTCCGGATGTTGAAGCAACCTTGCATCCCTGGGATAAACCCCACTTGATCATGATGCACTATCTTTTTAATATATTTTTGTATGCAATTTGCCAGCATTTTGTTAAGGGTTTTTGCATCTATGTTTATCAGGAATATTGGTCTGAAGTTTTCTTTCCTTGATGTGTCTTTGTCTGGTTTTGGTATCAGAGTGATACTAACCTTATAGAATGAATTTGGAAAGTTCCCTCCTTTTCTACTTACTGAAATACTTTGAGGAGTATTAGTATCAATTATTCTTTAAAAGTCTTGTAGAATTTGGCTGAGAATCCATCTGGTCCTGGGCTTTTCTTGGTTGATAGGCTTTTGATGGCTTCTTCTATTTCGGTACTTGAAATTGATCTGTTTAGATTGTGTACGTCTTCCTGATTCAGTTTGGGAGGATCACATGTCTCTAAAAATGTGTCAATGTCTTCAATATTTTCTATTTTTTTGGAGTATAGATTTTCAAAGTAGCTTCTAATTATGTTATGTATTTCAATGGTGTCTGTCGTGATCTTTCCTTTTTAATCACAAATTCTAGTAATTTGAGTTTTCTCTCTCCTTCTCTTTGTTAGTGTGGCTAGGGGTTTATCAATTTTGTTTACTTTTTCAAAGAACCAACTTTTTGTTTTGTCAATTGTTTCTCTTGTTTCAATTTCATTGATTTCAGCTCTGATTTTAATTATTTCCTGTCTTCTTCTATTTTTGGTGTTGATCTGTTCTTCTTCTTCTAGGGCTTTGAAATGTAATGTTAGGTCATTTAGTTGTTGACTTTTTATTTTTCAGTGTATGAGCTCAATGCAATGAAATTTCCTCTTAGTACTGCATTCAGAGTGTCCCAGAGATTTTGATATGTGGTGTCATTGTTCTCATTTACCTCTAAGAATTTTTTTATTTCTCCCCTGATGTCTTCCGTTACCATTGCATCATTCAATAGCATATTATTTAGTCTCCACGTGCATGAGTATTTTTTGTTTGTTATGTTATCATTCATTTCTAATTGTATTCTATTATGGTCTGATAGGATACAGGGTAGAATCTCTATTTTTTTGTATTTACTAATGGTTTCTTTGTGGCATAGCATATGATCTATTTTGGAGAAGGATCCATGAGCTGCTGAGAAGAAAGTATATTTGCTTGATGATGGATGAAATACTCTGTAAATATCCATTATGTCTATATCATTGATTGTAGTATTTAGTTCTATAGTTTCTTTGTTCAGTTTTTGTTTGGAGGATCTAGCCAGTGGTGAGAGCGGTGTGTTAAAGTCCCCCAGTATTAATGTGTTTTGGTCTATTTGATTCTTAAAATTGAGAAGGGTTTGTTTGATATACATAGATGCTCCATTGTTTGGGGCATAAATATTTAAAATTATTATATCTTCCTGTTTTATGCTTCCCTTAAGCAATATGAAATGTCCTTCTTTATCCCTTCTGACTAATTTTGGCTTGAAGTCCACATTGTCTAATATGAGGATGGATACTCCGGCTTTTTTGCTGTGTCCATGTGCATGGTATGTTTTTTCCCATCCTTCCACCTTTAGTCTGTGGGAATCTCTTTTTTATGAGGTGAGTCTCTTGTAGGTAGCACATTGTTGGACCTTTCTTTTTAATCCAATCTGCCAGTCTATGTCTTTTGATTGATGAGTTCAGGCCATTAACATTCAGGTTATTATTGAGTTATGATTTGTATTCCTCAATCCTTTGGCTCATTTTTGTTTTTTTGACATGACTTGGTTTCTCCTTTATTTTGCTGTTCCTTTAGGGCAGTTCCTCCCTTTACCGATTTACATTGTTGTTTTTCTTCTCTTTCTCGTGGAATATTTTGCTGAGAATGTTCTGTAATGCTGGCTTTCTTTTTGTAAAATCTTTTAGCTTTTGTTTATCATGGAAGGATTTTATTTTGTCGTCAAATCTGAAGGTAAGTTTTGCTGGGTATAAGATTCTTGGTTGGCATCCGTTTTCTTTCTGAGCTTGAAAAATGTTGTTCCAGGCCCTTCTAGCTTTCAGGGTCTGCTTTGAAAAATCTACTGATATCCATATTGGTTTCCCCCTGAATGTAATTTGATTCTTTTCTCTTGCAGTTTTTAAAATTCTGTCTTTATTTTATATGTTAGGTATTTTCATTATAATGTGCCTTGGTGTGGGTCTATTGTAATTTTGTATATATGGAGTCCTATAAGCCTCTTGCATTTGATTTTCCATTTCATTCTTCAGATTTGGGAAATTTTCTGATATTATTTCATTGAATAGATTGTTCATTCCTTTGGTTTGTTTCTCTGTGCCTTCCTCAATCCCAATAATTCTTAAATTTGGTCTGTTCATGATATCCCATAATTCTTGTAGATTCTGTTCATGATTTCTTACCATCGTCTCTGTTTGGTCAACTTTGTTTTCAAGGTTAAATATTTTTTCTTCAATGTCTGAGGTCCTGTCTTCCAAGTGTTCTATCCTATTGGTTATGTTTTCTATGGAGTTTTTAATTTGGTTTATTGTTTCCTTCATTTCAAGGATTTCTGTTTTTTTTTTTTTTCAGTATCTCTAACTCTTTATTGAAATGATCTTTTGCTTCCCTCATTTGCTCTTTTAGCTGCTGAGTGGTGCAATCATTCAAAGCCTGCATTTGCTCTTTCATCTCATCATTTGCTTCTCTGATCATTTTAATTATGTACATTCTGAACTCCCTATATGACATTTCTTCTGCCATGCTGTCATTGGATTTTATTGCTGTAGCATCTGAGTTTGTTTGGGACATTTTCTTC
Organism: Sciurus carolinensis; assembly: GCF_902686445.1. NCBI lineage: Eukaryota > Metazoa > Chordata > Mammalia > Rodentia > Sciuridae > Sciurus > Sciurus carolinensis. Next base: position 58,509,892 of record NC_062214.1, on the reverse strand, counting down.
CCTTGTTTTCTCATATTGCTCAGGTATCTATCCTTCTTGTAGTGAAAGTCTGAGATATTGCAGATTTACTTTATTGACTACTATTGTCCCTGTAGATTTCCAGTAACTCACCTCCTAGTATTCAGGAGCCTGAAGTCTTGGAGGAACTTGGTAATGCGGTGCTTCACAAGGAAGTTGCCCCTCTAGGGGTGGTGGCCTTCAGGTGGAGTATATTCCCTCTCAGTGGGCGGAGGTGCCTCCACTTGTTGACTGGTGGTCAGCCTTAGGGAGACTAGACTACAGAGTGGGGCACGTCTGGTCTGGGCTTGTGTCTCTGGGTCTGCTGTCCTGGTGTGAAAGCCTTGCCCAGTGGGGAAGACTCACCTGGTGGGGAAGTTTCACTGGGCAGCTCTCCTCTGAGAAGTTCCCTTCTGTCTAGAACTACCGCCTGGATGGGCAACCCTCCTCTGCGATGTTCCCACGGGTCCGGACCTACCGCCTGGGTTGGGGAGCCTGGCGCTGCCAGGGACTCCTTTGCTGCGCAGCCCCTCTGCTGCGTTATCTGGGGACCAGAGCTACTGTCTGGGCCAGGGAGCCTCACCCTGTGCCGAAGCCTTTCACTGTGTGGCCCTCCTCCGAGAAGCTACCTGCAGTCTGGTCCTGCCGCCTGGGCCTAGGACCCTCACTCTGCACCAAAGCCTCTCGCTGTGTGGCCCTTCTCTGCAATGCTCCTGGTTGACCTGGTTCACAGCTCCAGCAGGGGAGTCTCACTGGGTCACTCTACTCCACGAAGTTCCCCGTGTTCTGGGATTGGCGCCCCATCCGGGGAGCCCACCCAGTGGGAGAGACTCACCTGGTGGCTCTGAGTTGGTCCTGAGTCTCTCAATACCTTCTCTTCTTGACTCTTGTCAAAGGTCCTGTCAAAGGACCTCCAGTCTCCTGTAGGTGTCTCAGGAAGGGAGCTGCCCTTCCAGTGATGATGGCCACGCCCTCACGAATAATTGAAAATGCCTGTACCAGCCTATGAAGAAGCTGGGGAGCCCCAGCGAGGGTGAGCTGAGTCAGCACAGAGGCAATTGCAGTGTCCCTCAGCAGTAGGGGGGGCAGACAGGCAGGTTCAGCAATGGCATCTGACCTCGATGTGGGGATCAGGCGGGGTCGCTCAGTGAAGGTGTCCAACCTTGGTGTGGGGGTTGGGCGGGCTGGCTGTCTGCTGGCTAGGTCTGCGATGCAGGCAGGCAGGCTCGCCCACTGGCTTGCTCTGTGATGCAGGTGGGCTGACTTTGCCCGCCGGCTAGCTCCACGATGGTGACCAACCTCGGCGTGGCGGTTGGGTGGGGTTGCTCAGTGATGGCATCTGACCTCGGCGTGGGGGTTGGGCGGGCTGGCTTGCCCCTGGCTAGCTCTGTGATGCAGGAGGGCTGACTCACCCGTAGGCTTGCTCCGAGATTGTGACCGACCTTGGTGAGGAGGTTGGGAGGGATAGATGCCTGCTGGCTAGCTCCGCGGTGGCAACCAACCTCGGCCCAGATTCTCTTTCTTAAAAATTCAATAATATTAAAAAAAAATTCAATAATATTAAATGCAATGTGGCATCTGGATTGGATCCTTGCTTCTCAGTGATCCACATAAATCCCTTAGGTTTTGCTTCCTTTTTCTAATTAGCTGATTACTTTGGGACCAGGATAAGGAAAATGTGCTTTTCTAGACACACCTAACACACATCTGATGTGGTCCTTGCCTAATGATATTCTCACAGATGCTCTGGGGCCCCAGGGATGCCAGTCAGAAGCCAGACAGTTATGCCCAACAAGCCCTTGTCAGGAATCACTCCTTTTAATGGACCACAGACCCAGCTGAGCTCCAAAACCTTTCTTGAGAAAGCACAGCTACCAGAGCCTCCACTCCAATAACGCCCTTCCAGAACATGCTCCAGGGAAACCTGCAGTTTCTCTGACAAAGAGTCAGGTAACCAGCAAGTGGTGGCATCCCTCTGGAAACATGAGGGTACATGCACCCATGGACCCTGCAAACGTCCGGTTGGCGGCACCCCTGAAGGTTAGTTTTGCTGGGTATAGGATTCTTGATTGGCATCTGCATTCTTTCAGAACTTGAAATATATTGTTCCAGGCCCTTCTTTCTTTCAGAGTCTGGGCTGAGAAATCTGCTGATATCCATATTGGTTTTCCCTTATATGTAATCTGATACTTTTCTCTTGCAGCCTTTAAAATCCTATCTTTTTTTTGTATGTGAGGCTTTTTCATTATAATGTGCCTTAGTGTGGATCTGTTGTAATTTTGTGCACCTGGTGTTCTGTAAGCCTATTTGATTTTCCATTTCATTTTCCAGGTTTGGGAAATTTTCTGATATTATTTCATTGAACAGGTTGTTCATGCCTTTGGTTTGTTTCTCTGTACCTTCCTCAATCCCAATAATTCTTAAATTCGGTCTTTTCGTGATATGCCATAATTCTTGGAGATTCCGTTTATGACTTCTAAACATCTTCGCAGTTTGTTCAACTTTATTTTCAAGATTAAATATTTTGTCTTCATTGTCTGAGATTCTGTCTTCCATGAGATCTATTCTGTTGGTGATGCTTTCTATTGAGTTTTTAATTTGGTTTATCGTTTCTTTCATTTCACGTATTTCTGTTTGTCTTTTTTTTTTTCAGAATCTCTATCTCTTTATTGAAGTGTTCTTTTGCTTTCTACATTTGTTCTTTCAACTGTTTACTGGAATGGTCATGCATTGCCTGCATTTGCTCTCTTATCTCATCTTTTGCTTCATGGATTATTTTAAGTATGCAGATTCGAAACTCTTTTTCTGTCATTTCTACTGTCATGCTGTCATTGGATTCTATCATAATAGCATCTTGGTTGATTTCTTCCCCTGTTTTTTCATATTGTTTCTATTTATTCCCCTCTAGCAGTGAAGATCAAAGATACTGATGTTCCCCCCTTGCAGGCTTATTATGACCCTGCAGTTTTCCACTGCCTCTCCTTTGAAGGGGAAATCAATACCAGTAGCACCCAATACAGAGAAAATGCAGCCCTGAATCAGATACCCCTATAAAGACTTTAACATTATTGTAATGAACAGGGTCAATTTGATTACTATTTATAGTATTTCTAGTTGTGAACAAGAGGATGGGGAAGGGTGTAGGATGTAAGTGAGTAAATAGAGGTACCTGTCAAAGGGCCTCCAGTCTCTTGTAGGTGTCTTAGAAAGGGAGCCGCCCTTCCAATGATGATTGCTACGCCCTCAGGAATAATTCAAAATGCTTGCACCAGCTTCTAAAGAAGCTGGGGAGCCCCATCAAGGGTGAGCTGAGTCAGCCTGGAGGCAGGTGCAATGTCCCTCAAGCAGAAGGGAGGCAGACTGGCAGGCTCAGATACCAGCCTCCATCCTTGGTGTGGGGGCAGGCTGGGGGGCTCAGTGCCCAGTCCAACCTTGGGGTGGGGGGGTAGGCTCAGTGATGGTGTCAGTCCGTGATGGGGGGCAGGGGGGAGGGCAGGGAGGCTCAATGCTGGCATCTGACCTCAATGTGGGAGGACAGGCTCAGCGCCATCATCTGACCTCCTCTATTTTTTAAAACTACTTTCTCCTGCTGGATTTGGGATTCTTGCAGTAACCTCTCACTGATGTTCTGGTTCTGTTGTGGGCTTCCCCTTAACTTCAGACTCAAATTGTAACTGGCACTCCTCTGAAACTGTCCTTCACCCCTTACCTTGTGCCCTTCCACCCCTTCTTTAGGCTGAAGAGAAGCCCCAGCTAGATGATGGAGCTATTAACAGCTAAATGATATTTCTGTGGGACCCAGAACATCTAGTGACCTCTGTAACCACTGTCCTTCCCTCAGTTCTGTGATGAATAGTATCTGTCATGTATGAATTAACTTGCAGTAAAGCAATATGTCTGTCAGAATAGGAAATGCAGGAGCTGACTCCAGGAAGTCCAGGTCCACTGCCATTTCTGGAGAGGACGAGAAAGGAGAGTCTCACCTAGTTGACAAGACCCTGCCCAGCACAGCCTTCCTGCCCACTGTCTCTCAGTACCTCCTTTTACTCCCCAGAAAACCCCTCCAAACCCTGAGCCCCTTCAAGACAAAAAAATTGAGGTAGGACGCCTCTGTCTTCTTCAGGGCTGGCTTAGAATAAAACTGATTCCTTTCACCTACTTCTATCTCCTGGTTGAGCAGCAGGCAGCATGAACATTTGATTCTGGTAACAAAATTGAGCAGCAATTCCTGTCACCTTTCTCCTTCATTTCCTGGGTGGCCGCCCATTGCTCTAGGGTCAGAAGCTCATTTAATCTTAATAACACAGATGAGTGAGCAGGGAGGGCAGAAACTGGGGCAAATTGGGAAGAAGCCTTGGTCTAAAAGGCATGACTGAAACTCAGTGCTCACTGACTGACTATGTGGAAACAGCCCTGGGTTGTCAGTGTGTATTTGTACATGTATTTTCTTTTTAAAAAAGAAATTCTGGTTCTTGTGTCCAGTTTTAAATATTGGTTACTGGGTCAATAAAATAGTTTTTTTTTGCAAAATTTTCACTGTCCTTTCTTAGTAGACCCAATGCTGGGGAGAACATGGCCATATCATGTGCTCTGGCTAATGCAATGCAAGCAGCATTGATATGACGACTGCTAAGCTAAAGCTTAAAGAGTCGCTGCATGATTCTGTCACTGAAGAGTTCCTGGAGAGGGGGACCTTGATGCAGGACAAGTGGGGTTCTTTGTGTATCTGACAGAAAACAATTTCAGTACGCACCAGTTTGATACATAGATTTACATAGGAAAGCAGATGCACATTCAGGAAAAAATGTGGGCTATCTCAAGGGAGAGACATCTTTAAGGGTGATGTAAGAGATACACATTCAAGGGAAAATGCAGACTGTCTCCAGAGGGAGAGATAGCAATCTCTTGGTATGGGGTGTTAATATTTACAGAGGGACAGTAATGAGGGGAACCAGGAAGGAGTTACACAATTTTGTGCCAGTTTCTCTACTGCTCACACATTGTCCTCATGTTACTTTTTGCAGACAAGGGTATGGGTCAAGTGCATGGGTTAAGGCAGTGGGCCAAGGGCCTGGGCTGGGTTGTTCAGGAAGGTTTTTTTTTGTATTTCAAAGGTTCATGGTTTTTTCTTAACTCCAACAGCTCTCAGGTGCTCTCTTTTTGAGGCTTAGTATGCCTTTCCTTTTCTGTATCCCCAAATTCCTATCTCAGTGCCACCATCCTTTTCCCTCGATTGCAAAAATGTATTGAGAGAAAAGAGTTTTCCTCTATTGACTTGGGTGTGAAATGGTCAGGGGCCTGACAAATTAACTGAGAAAAGACAGATTGGCAGGAGGAAAGGCAAAGTTTATTTTCACAAGTACACAGAGAGTTCCCATTAACGCAGAACTGGAAGAAGAGCCCCGGAGTAAAGGTTGATAGACACAACTTAACAAAAGGGATGTGCTTAGAGCTTTAATGGGAGAGAATGGAATGTTCTATTGGGTTATTTGGTGCTAATGGAAATGTCTTCCTGGCTGGAAGTTTCCCTGTAGGGTGTAGTTTATGGCAGCTGCATTCACACTTGCTGGAGCTAAGGGTGTTTTTCAAACAGGAAAATTCCTGAAGAAAGGTCAATGGTAGCCAAATTTTTGGGAGGTTCTACTCAAGTTTGTATGGTAGTTTTCTCTGCGGCTAATTTTGTATCAGATGTTAGTTTAAACTAATTTCTGTTCCACTTTGTAAGTTCCCCATTCTTTCAAGTATACATGCCAATCCACGCTTGCTCCCTCAGGTTTTGTCTTAGAATGGTCAGATTATGGAGTGAAGCTGGGATCACCCCACGACAGACTTGAAGGTGAGCAAGAGAGAAAGCATGATACTGTTGAATGCCACTAAGATCATGTGTCATTTCCAACTGGGCTGACTGATCTGCTAATTTAAAAAATTTATTTTAGAAATATGGTCAAAACTAGGATTGTAGATCCATGAGTCATCAGTTTTTAGCCTGTAGTTCTATGGGATAAAGTCCACCTTTCTTTTCTTTTTTTTTTTTTTTTTTGACTAATAAAAAATTGTCTTTACTTAGAAGCATTCTGAATGTCAACAAAACAGCTGTAAATATTTTTTTTCTATTACAGAGTGGTATTCAGTCAACAGAACAGCAATTATTTCATATAAGCTGCATCAGAGACAACTGAAGATGAAACACTACTGTCCCCAGACATAACAAATTTGTGTTGTGGGCCAGTGAGGACCCAATTTACAACCTCCATACTGTACCAGGCAAGGTTAGTGGCTATTGGAAATACCACCAGGATAAGGCTATCTAAAGATGCATTAGGTAGTGTGTTAACTATCCAAAGAAAGACACTGTACAGTTTAAGACAAGTCTTACATAGCCTTACATTTCAACTTTTTTTTCTTAGAAGGACTGAGTCGTGATAGGGGCTTAAATGATTTATAGACAAGAAAAAAAAAACTGCAATAGAATCAACTTATTCATCATCTTCATCTTCATCTTCTTCATCTTCCTCCTCTTCCTTCTTTTTCTTGCTTTTTTCAGCCTTGATGACTCCATTTTTTTTGCTGCATCAGGTTTTCCTTTAGCTCAGGAGGCAGCAATATTCTTTTGGTATTTTTCCTTCAGCTTAGCAGCTTTCTTTGCATACGGCTTGTCATCTGCAGCAGTGTGCTTCCACATCTCTCCCAGTTTCTTTGCAACATTACCAATGGATAGACTAGGATGATCTCCTTTGATTATGGAGCAATACTCAGAACAGAACAAGAAGGTCAACAGAGGCCTCTGGGTGCATTGGGATCCTTGATCTTCTTGTTTCCCTTTAGCAGGGATATAGGTTTTCATTTCTCTTTCACAACGGGCCTTGTCCACCTTAGTCATGTCTTCAGATTTTCCTTTCTCTTTAGCAGATAAGGTCTTCCTCCTCTCTGAGCACTCCTTGGAAAACTCTGAGAAGTTGACTGAAGCATCTGGGTGCTTCTTGTGCTCTTCCCAGAAAGTTTGCACAGAATGCATAGGATGACATTTTGCCTCTCGGCTTCTTAGGATCCCCTTTGTTCATGTTTAGTTGTTTTTTCCTCAGTGAGGCACAGTGTCACCCAGGACCTGTCCGGCTCTTAACTTGCCCCAGCGCTGTCTCTGTGGAGCTCAATGTACTGCAATGGCTGTCTGAAGTCGTTTTCTTATCAGGACCCACGGAGCCTTTTCTAACCTTGCAGATTCTCTGCCCTGCTCTCAGGACTGTGCTATTGTATTGCACTTCCTGTGGATCACTGCACTCAGTGGGCACTTTGCAGATGTCTGCATGCACTGTAGCCTCTGCCTGCAATGTCCTTCCAGTAATGTCTAGGCAGGCACTCATAGATGCAGTGTCCTGTACTTTTGGGCAGAAAACTACCGACCCTTACAAAGACTGTAAATGTGTCTTCAAAATTGTTTTTTTTTTCAGCTTAGGTCCTTCAGAGAAACATACAAGAAACCAGCCAGAATTGCTAACTCACTCTGACTCCTTCTTTTTAGGGAACCTAGAGTAAACTTTGCTTCTCATAATACAAAATCCTCCACCTAGATCCATTCCCCTCTGCTATTTTTGTTGAACTTGTGATTATGACCTCAAACTGAGCATGCTCAGGAATGTACTGTCTCTAAATGTGGTGATGAGTCTTTTGTGTGAATATGTATAAGATTATCCAATAAAACTGCTTGTTTTCCTTGTTGGAGGGAACACTACTTGGAGAACTATCTCCAGTCCTCTCTTTGCTGCAAGTAACAAACCTCTCTCTACTTTCATGTCCTGGAGGTGCTTATTTGCTTTGTACTCACAAAGTGATGAAACCATTGTGTTCTGTTACACTTCTTCTCTTGGGTTAAATCCCTTCTCTCAGGATGCAGTCCTAAATCTACCTTACCTGGATCAACGTTCTGTCCTCACTCCTTCCTACCCCTGAGAAGCTTAGGTTCTCCTTCCACAAAGCTTCAGAGTACACCAATCAGGTTTTATTCCTCCATAGCTCTTATCCACTGTTATTATTTTTGGTTTATTTATCTTTCCTCACTAGAACTTTGAGCTCCTTGATGGCAAGATGCTTTTTTTTTTTTTCTTTTTTTTTGTGGGGTAGGGTACTAGGGACTGAACTCAGGGCTACTTGACCACTGAGCCACATCCTTATCCCTGGGGTTCTTGACAGATGTTATGATTTGCATGTGAGGTGTCCCCCAAAAGTTCACGTGTGAGACAATGTAAGAAGGGTCAGAGGAGAAATGATTGGGTTTTGAGAGTATTAACCTAATCCAAATTAGTCCCTGATGGGATTAACTAAGTGGTAACTGGAGGCAGGTAGGGTGTGGCAGGAGGAGGTGGGAATTAGGGTGTGGCTTTGGGGTATTCATATTTGTATCTGGTGAATGGAATCTCTGCTTTCTGATCACCATGATGTGAGCTGCTTCCCTCCACCACCTTCTCCTGTCATGATGTTCAGCCTCACCTAGAGCCCTGAGGATTTGAGCCGGCCTTCTATGGACTAAGAACTCTGAAACCATGAGCCCTCAATTAAACATTTCCTCCCTTACAGTTGTGCTGGTCACGTCATTTGGTCACAGAAGAAAAATGCTGACTAAGACCACAGATGTTAAGTGAGTGAATGAAATTTTTCCAAGAAGTGGAGAATGAATCAGTGGGTTTCTCTGGGCTCTAAGGATAATTGCATATATTTCTGAATATATATAATATACCTGAATATAAAATAGGTGGTACAACATGCTTAAAAAAATTCGAGGTGTTTTTAGGCATTCCAAGAATATAACTACTTACCAATTTCAGACACAACTTATGAGAGTGGACAATGAAATGAAATTCAAATGGGGTATAGGTAGCATATTACATAGATCAAGATGACAGGGTCCTGTGACCCTGCAGAAATTCACAGAAAGGATGTTATAGGTGGAAGAAATAGCCTAGTTCCATAAATGCATCACTTTTCAGAAGAAAATTTGGGGTAACTAATAACTGGTGAGCCAGGATCGAAAATTATTTTAACTGAAGAAGCAGATTTGCACAGCAACAGTTTAAACCACTTCTCAAATCAGACACCTCTCTGCCTTCCAACCTTAACTCTTAAGTTTCCCTGTGAGGGGGGCAAATGGACCACTTCATGACCTGATGAAGTCTCCTCCTTCTAATGTCTTCAACAAGCAGCTGGTCATGGAGAGAGATAGGCAGATGTGTACAGAACCCTGGGTCCTAGGGGAAGAATGGGAATAAGACATGAATCTTCTTTTGAGGATCTATTTTAGTCAGCTTTTTCACTGTTGTGACTAAATGACCTGACCAGCACAACTGTAAATGAGGAAGGGTTTATTGAGGGCTCACGGTTTCAGAGGTCCTAGTCCATAGAAGGCTGGCTCCATTCCTCAGGACTCGAGGTGAGGCTGAACATCATGGTGGGAAAGGGTAGCAGAGAGAAGCAGCTCACATTATCAGGAAGCAGAGACTCCACTCCAGATATAAAATATATACCCCAAATCCACACCCCAATTCATACCTCCTCCAGTCGCACTCTACCACTTCAATTAATCCCATCAGGGATTAATTCACTGATTAAGACTCTTACAACCCAATCATTTCTCCTCTGAACCTTCCTGCATTGTCTCACATGCGAGCTTTTGGGGGACACCTCACATCCAAACCATAAAATGTTCTATAACGTTAGAACATCTCTATTAGTTTAAGAGAGTTTCTAGAGATTGTCAGAAGCACAAGACTCCACGGTCCCCATAATGCAACTTATTATTAATGGGAGTCCTAGGATGGTGGATCACAACACCAGTCCTACACATTCATTCTAGAAGGTGAGTCATGGAAACCTGAAGCTATTCTGGATTTAATGACCTTGATGGGTGATGTTTTGAGTGTAATGATTGAGTATATAATTTAAGAAGCTGTAATCTTGCATATATAATTATGGGACTATTGCAGAATCCCTGGAAGGACCCAGACCAGGAAGGACATCATTGCAACTGTGGATTAAAGCACATATTCCTGGACAGAAATAGGTTTCATCTATGAAACTCTTCAGAAGCCATAGAATAATGGTCCCCCGAACTTGACACCTTGTAGAGCACTGACCACTGATCATAGCAGTGACTGCTTCTTTAGGGTTTGTCCTTTGTAGAATATTTCCCCCTCTTTTCTTTACCCAGCATTCTAAATTTTAAAGAAAATCTGCACCTAAATGATCAAGACGTTAGCTACTAAATAATCTTTGTTTAGATTTATAGAGCTCAGAACATCTGGTGACCTTCTGCTAACAACAGAATGTGTAACACTCTTCCTGATTCTTTAGTCTTGAATATAAACTAACTCAAAGCTTGTAAACTGCTGTGAGGTTTAATCTGCAGAGAAGTAATATGTTAATCTAAGAATTATAGGAACTAGCCTTAGGAGATCAAAGTCAATTATGATGCTTTTTCAGGAAAAGACATACTCTGGATGATGAAGCCCCTATCTAGCACATAGTCTTCCTGCCCACTGTCTTCTGCACCTCTTCTCCTTCACTATGAAAGCCCTTTCATATACTCAAGTTCCCTATAATGGTCTGTTTTATGAAGGTGAAAGCCAACCCCCTCATCTTCTCAAGATGCTGCCCCTGGAATAAATCTGATTCCTTCCTACTAACTGTCATCTCCTGAGTATTGGTTTTTGACTGGTGATCAGATGGACTTGGTTCTGGCAATACAACTATCTACCGCTGTCCTTTTGGCATCTGGAATGATGACTGTTTCACCTCTGTATACCAAATGAACCCCCAATTTCTTAGATTTTGGATGGTAATAGAGTGAGTGTGTGATAAAAGATGGATTTTCTTGTTGAAAATATTTGCCAGTGTAGAGAATATCATGCTAAGCGAAATAAGCCAAACCCATAAAACCAAAGGCAGAATGTTTTCTCTGATATGCAGAAGTTAATTCAGAATAAGGGGGTGGGTGGGGAATAAAGAAGAATAGAGTTACTTTATATTAGGTAGAGGGGAGTGAAGGGGGGAAGGGGTATGGGGATAGGAAGGATAGTAGAGTGAAACAGACATTATTACCTCATATGCATGTATGATTGCATGACTGATATGATCCTGCAATTATGTACAATCAGAAAAATGAGAAATTATACTTCTTTTATGTATGATTTTTCAAAATGCAAAAATGCATTCTATTGTCATGTATACCTAATTAGTACAAATAAAAAAATTTAAAACAATATTTGCCAGACATGATTCTAATACTTTACAATTCTTTATGATCTTTACAGCAATTGTTTCAGTGAGATATTATCATCATTCCTATTTAATGCTTTAGAAAATGGAGTTACTGAGAAGTTAAGAAACTGGTCCAAGGTCACACAGTGGTAAGTTTTTGCACCAGTCTTCCTTACATCTAGGCAGACTGCAGTCAGAGATTAAAGTATTGATTGGGAAAATGGAAGTATCCAAATTGCCCTTGGAGCTGATCAAAGGGATTGTGTGGGTTATACTAGGTGTGAAATGTGATTTGATAATTCATCAAAATTTAATCTAATCCAACAAATAAACTTGTACTGAACATCTATACTTTTCCAGTTATCACAAGAATTCAAGGGACTCCAACAACAAACCACATTTTTTTCCTCAAGGGGTCAAAGTGATTTTGTTCACAAATTTGTCTCTGTTCACAATTGCCTAAAACTGGTGGGGGGAAAAAAAATCCTTCCTGGAGGCCTCTCTGAGGAAAACTATTATGGGGGAAAAAAATCCTTCCTGGAGGCCTACTCTATGTGTAGGAAAACAAATAAACACCCGGCTGCTGACAGGTACCTACATGAAAGACAGGAAGCATCTGAGAGGGTGGCCAGGCACCCCTGAAAAGAAGCTGGCACTCCACAGGGGCATGTTTAGAAGCTCGCTTCATTAAGTTGTTTCCAAACTGTGACCACTAGTGAGAGCTCTCCTGCAGAACAGATGCTTCCCTTGATGCTAAGTGGGTGCTCAGGAGAATCACACTGATTTGCCATCTTTGTAAAGTGCTGTGCATGTGTGTGCATGAGAGAGAGAGAGAGAGAGAGAGAGAGAGAGAGAGAGAGAGAGAGAGAGAGAGAGAATCTTGAGAGAATCTTTCTTCATCTTCCCTTCCCCAGGCAGCATTCTCTCTCTAGCAGTCACAGAGAGCCACATGACTCAACTTTGTAGACCTTGCCTAACTGGGGAGGGAGGGTTCATGTGAAGAGGCAGGATGAGCTAATGTTTTCTGTGAGGACTGGGAAGTATATATTCTACGTTGGCATGCCTGTTGGTTTCCATGGCAACTACTTAACACAACTCTGCCATTCTAGCGTGAAGCAGCCAGAGATAATATGTAAACAAATAGGTATGGTTGTGTTTCAATAAAACTTTATTTACAAACACAGGTTGGGAGTTGGATTTGTCTCATAGGTCCTAGTTTGGGTATTTCTGCTTTTGAGTTTTCAGTTCCAAAACTGAAAGGGAGAAGGGGAAGAAGGATCCAAAACTGGATGCAATGGGGACTCAAGAATGAGAATGGCAGGATGGGTCATGCAGAACAATGCTTCTCAAATGCCTAGAAGTTGTCACATTCAGGAAAGTGGAAATATCATTTGCCTCAATACATAGGTTTTGGACAGAGTTAAAGCAGATACAGATATATTAAAATAGCTTTTATTTTAGAATGATTTTAGGCTTACAAGAGCGTTACAAAGGTGATGCAGAGAATGGCCCCCATCCCCTGATTCACTTTCCTCAACATGAACATCTTACTCTACCATGCTACATTTATTAAACCCAAGAAATCTACATTGTACTTTACTGTGTGTAATAAAAGGCGTATTTATATTTTATATAAGGTCCATATTTTTGTGTTGGTAGAGCTCCTAAACCCTTGACATTTCTCAAGTGCTGGAAGTATCTCTTGGTTTTCAATAACAAGCCCTTTTATGACCATATCTAAGTTTATGCTAATAAGGTGATTCTTAAAGGGTCCTGGGAAGGAACTGTGACTGCTTCTTGATGGGGTCTGGTTGCCAGAGGAACCAAGCATGTGATTAGATGGTTGGAAATTTTAGTGCCACCAACTGATCGTCAAGGATGGGAGGGAGAATGGAGATTGAGGTCAATCATCAATGGCCACCAATTTAATCATTGTTAGGTAATGAAACTTCAACCCAAACTTTTGAAGAATAAGATTCAGAGGGTATATTAGTAAGTTTTTCATAACTGTAATGAAATATCTGAGAAAATAAACTTAGAGGAGGGAAGATTTATTTCGGTTTATAGTTTCAGAGGCTTCTGTCTATGGTCACTTGAGTCTTTCTTTGGGCCTTTGGCAAAGCAGAAAATTATGGTGGGGAGACTGTGTTGGAGCAGATCTGCTTACCTCTTGGTGACCAGGAAACAGAGACGGGGCAAAAAGGGGCCAGGGCATGATAATTCCTTCAAGGGTATATCTCTAGTGACCTATTTCCTCCACTAGGTCCTACCTCTAAAGTTTCCACTATCTCCCAATAATGCCATCAAATAATTAATCCATGCATGGATTGATTCACTGATGAGGTCAGAGCCCACCTGATATAATTATTTCCCCAAAGCCCCACCTATGAACATTGCTGCATTGGGAACCAAGACTTCAACACCTGAGCCTTTGGGAACATTCCAGATTCAAACTATAGCAAAGAACTTCCAGGTTGTTGTGCTGGGTGGTTGTCATGCCCAGAGGCAGCATGAAGACTCTGCTTCTGTACCTTGCCCTACACATTTCTTCCATTTGCTGTTCCTGAGGATACATGATTTAAAATAAGGTTGTGATGGCAAGTAATGTCTTTCCTGAGTTCTCTGAGTCATTCTGTTGAAATATCAAACCTGGGAGGGGCTTACAGAGACCCCTGAATTTGCAGTCGACTGGGCAGAAGAATGGGTAGTCTGGGTACCCCATTTGTGACTGGCGTCTGGAGTGGAGGCATTCTTTGGGGGCTGAGACTTTAACCTGTGGTGTCTGTGCTAATGCTGAGAAATAAGTTGAATTGTAGGATACCCACTTGGTGTTACAAAATTGGTCATCCTATGGAAAAACCACACACAATCACTATTAGCTAAATTCTAGACCTCAGAATTGGCATGTAGTGGTCATATTTCCCTGATTCCTTCTTTTCTGTGATAGTTTTTTAGATTTTTCTTGTTTTTCATGAGGAGTCAGATGTTTTGTAAAATGTCTCTCAACTTGAGTTTTTCTTAGGTTTTTCTTGTGACTAGTTTGGGGTTATGAATTTTTGGAGATAGGGCTACAGAAGGGAAGCACCCTTTTTATCACATTTTATTAGGGCTATCTAATATCTGTGTCAGGTTGATGTTAACCTTGACTACTTTTTAAAGATAGTGTTTAAAGACTTTTCCATTGAGAAATTACTATTTTCAGCCACACTTATTTTTTAAGGGATTTATTTTAAAAAAATACATCAAAAAATAACCACAATATAGTATTTATTAGAGTGTAAAAATAGGTAATGTGAATAAGAAATAGACATTTGTTATTTAACAACCAATGAGTTTTTTTTTTTTTTGTTACAGTATTCACATGTAATCAATACTAACTAAAGGAAGATAATGAGATTCAGAGAGGTTAAGCAACTTGTCTAAGTCCACACAGCTAGTAAGGAATGGAACAGGGCGTTGGGGCTATTCTGTCTGATTTAAAATCTGACTTGTTAGTCAGGCCTAGGCAGTTAAGTTGTAGTAACTTTTTATACCAAATTCTTAGAGGTCTAACACAATAAAGATGTATTTCTTAGTTTTATTAAATCCTCTGTACTCCAGGGGCTTGTCAGGGCCATTGTCATTCATGTGGTGTTTCAGGCAAGTTGGGTTTCTCTGCTCTGGAAGCTTTGCCATCTCAATGGGAGGCCTCCATATTCATTCTGGCAAAGGAAGAGAAAGACTGGGAATTACACAGAGTGTTTCCCTGGAAGATTGTACACCACTTACATTCACAAATTCTTGTCTACAAGCTATATGGCCTCCTCACTTACCTGCTGGGTATTAGGGGAGTATAATTTCCTATCTATACATTAGGGAGACAGACAGTAATGAGCTTATCAATTGTTTTAGTCAGCTATTTTGATGCTGTAACTAGAAGGATCTGATCAGCACAATTATAGAAGAGGAGGAGTTTATTTGAGGGCTCGTGGTTTCAGAGGTCTTAGTTCATAGAAGGCTGGCTCCATTCCTTTGGGCTCAAGGTAAGGCAGAAAAAACAACATGGTGGAAGAGTGTGGCAGAGGGAAGCAGCTCACACAATGATCAGAAAGCAGAGAGAGACTCCACTTGCCAGATACAAAATATATACCCCATAGCCATGCTCCAATTCCAGCCCCCTCCTGTCATACCCCCACCTGCCTCCAGTTACCACTCAGTTAATTCCATCAGGGATTAATTCACTGATTAGGTTAAGACTCTCACAACCCTATCATTTCTCCTCTGAACCTTCTTGCATTGTCTCACACATGAGCTATTGGGGGACACCTCACATCCAGGCCATAACATTAACAATTCTAAGGCTTGAAACAGCCCTGGATATGAAGGAAGGCCATGAAGCTGGGGAGTATTGGGCTTCAATGACAGAACTAAAAATCAAGGTTTTCCCTCAGTTGGTCTTCCCTGAGACCCTAGGCCCTGTGTTGTGGGCAACTTTAATTCTGTATCCTAGTTAATAATACCAAGAGCCGGGGGTTTCAAGATGGCAGACTAGAGGTCGGCTGCATTTCATGTTGCTCCAGGACTCAGGATTCAAAAGAGGAGATATTGAGAGACTTGGGACCAACTCAAAGCCGCCGGGTGAGTCTCTCCCGTTGGGGAGGCGTCCCGGATAGGGCGGTAGTCCTGGAACACAGGGAACTTTGTGAAGGAGAGTTGCCTGGTGAGACACCCCTCCCCCCGCTGGAGCAGTGAACACGGACAACTGGGAACTTCGCAGAGGAAGCCACTCAGCACAGCGCTTGGTTTCAGAGTAACCCGCTGGGCTTCAGCAGCTGCCCAGAGGAGGGGCCACATAGGCAGGCGATTAGGTGCAGAGCAGGGTCCCAGGCCCTAGGCGGCTTTTCGGTGGAAGAGCTGCAGAGACAAGCTGAGGGGCGGAGTGAAGGTTCCAGGACTGCGGGCAGATTCTCTGAGGAGAGGCAGCTTAAGGAGACTTGTCTGTGAAGGGTGAGGCTCCCAGGCCCAGGAGGTAGGTCCGGGCCCCTGGGAACATTGCAGTGGAAGACAGCCCAGCCCAGGTGGCAAGATACCCCTCCCCCCGCTGGAGCAGTGAACACGGACAGCTGGGAACTTTGCAGAGGAGGCCACTCAGCACAACGCTTGGTTTTGGAGCAACTCGCCGGGGCTCCGGCGGCTGCCAGAGGAAGAGCTGGGTGGTGAGCTGTTTGGACTCAGAGCAATCTCCTGAACAACACGGGGGGTGCTGCCCTGAGGAGGAGGAGGTGCGCAGTGATTTGCTTGGTCTCCAAGCAACCACACAGAACACCGGGTGGCTGCCTGGAGGAAAAGGCGTGCGGCGGGTCGCTGGGGCTCGGAGCATCTGTACGAGGCTCCAGGTGGCTGCTCAGAGGAAGGGTCGCATAGCCAGGCGATTAGGTGCAGAGCACGGTCCGGGGACCTAGGCGTCTTCTTGGTGGAAGAGCTGCACAGAGACAAGCTGAGGGGCGGAGCGAAGGTTCCAGGACTGCGGGCAGCTTCTCTGAGGAGGGGCAGCCTAAGGAGACTCCTCTGCAAAGGGCAGGGCTCCCAGGCCGAGGAGGTAGGTCTGGGCCTCTGGGAACATTGCCTGGGAAGGCTGCCTTGCTCAGGCGGTAGTTGTGGACTTAGGGGAACCTCCAGGAGGGGAACTGACCAGCGAGACCTCCCCACTGGGTGAGTCTTCCCCGCTGGGTGAGGTTTTCCCACGAGGACGGTAAAACCAGAGACAGAGGCACAAACAGGCCTTGCCTCAGCCTGCAGCCTAGTTCCCCTTTGGTTGACCATTGGTCAACCAGTAGAGGCACCTCTGCCCACTAGCAGGGAATATACCCCAACTGAAGGCCACCACCCCTAGAGAGGCAGCTTCCTTGGGGAACACCGCAGTATCAACTTCCTCCAAGACTTCAGGCTACTGAAGGATAAGAGGGGATATACTAGCAATCTTCAGGGACATTATAAGTCAATAGAGGAAATCTGCAACATTTCAGCAGTCCACTGATACCTGAACGATATGAGAAAACAAGGGAAGAAAATGCCTCAAACAAATCTAGATGTTACATCAAAAAAATCCAACGACAGCATGGCAGAAGAAATGACAGAAAGGGAGTTCAGAATGTACATAATTAACATGATAAGGGAAGCAAACGATGAAATGAAAGAGCAAATGCAGGCATTGAATGATCGCACCAATCGACAGTTAAAAGAGCAAATACAGGAAGTAAAAGATCATTTCAATAAAGAGTTAGAGATATTGAAAAAAAAAAAAACCAAACAGAAATCCTTGAAATGAAGGAAACAATAAACCAAATTAAGAACTCCATAGAAAGCACAACCAGTAGGATAGAACACCGGGAAGACAGAACCTCAGATATTGAAGACAAAATATTTATCCTTGAAAACAAAGTTGAACAAACAGAGAAGATGGTAAGAAATCATGAACAGAATCTCCAAGAACTATGGGATATCATGAAAAGGCCAAATTTAAGAATTATTGGGATTGAGGAAGGGACAGAGAAACAAACCAAAGGAATGAACAATCTATTCAATGAAATAATATCAGAAAATTTCCCAAATCTTGAAATGGAAAATCAAGTTCAAGAGGCTTTTAGGACTCCAAATACACAAAATTACAACAGACCCACACCAAGACACATTATAATGAAAATACCTAACATACAAAATAAAGACAGAATTTTAAAGACTGTGAGAGAAAAGAACAAAATTACATTCAGGGGGAAACCAATACAGATATCAGCAGATTTTTCAATCCAGACCTTAAAAACTAGAAGGGCCTGGAACAACATTTTTCAAGCCCTGAAAGAAAATGGATGCCAACCAAGAATCTTATACCGAGCAAAACTTACCTTCAGATTTGACAATGAAATAAAATCATTCCATGATAAACAAAAGCTAAAAGAATACACAAAAAGAAAGCCAGCATTACAGAACATTCTCAGCAAAATATTCCATGAGGAAGAGATGAAAAACAAAGAAGCAAATCAGCAAAGGGAGGAGCTATCCTAAAGGAACTCTCAAATAAAGAGGAACCAAGTCGTGTCAAAAATAAACAAATAAATGAATAAAATGAGTCAAATGACCGGGAATACAAATCACATCTCAGTAATAACCCTGAATATTAATGGCCTGAATTCATCAATCAAACGACATAGACTGGCAGTTTGGATCAAAAAGAAAGATCCAACAATATGTTGCCTACAAGCGACTCATCTCATCGAAAGAGATACCCATAGACTAAAGGTGAAAGGATGGGAAAAAACATACCATGCACATGGACCCAGCAAAAAAGCTGGGGTATCCATCCTCATTTCAGATAATGTGAACTTCAAGCCAAAGTTATTCAGAAGGGATAAAGAAGGACATTTCATACTGCTTAAGGGAAGCATAAATCAGCAAGACATAACAGTCATAAATATCTATGCCCCAAACAGTGGCTCATCCATGTATGTCAAGCAAATCCTTCTCAATCTCAGAAACCAAATGACCATAACACAATAATACTAGGTGATTTTAACATGCCTCTCTCACCACTGGACAGATCTTCCAAACAAAAATTGAACAAAGAAACCATAGATCTCAATAACACAATCAATAATTTAGACTTAACAGACATTTATAGAATATACCATCCAACCAAGAGCGAATACACTTTCTTCTCAGCAGCACATGGATCCTTCTCTAAAATAGATCATATATTATGCCACAAAGCTAATGTTAGCAAATACAAGAAGATAGAGACACTACCTTGTATTCTATCAGATCATAATGGATTGAAGTTAGAAATAAATGAAAGAGTAAAAAACAGAAATTACTCCAACACCTGGAGATTAAACAATATGCTATTATATGATGAATGGATGACAGAAGATATTAGGAAGGAAATTAAAAATTCTTAGAGGTAAATGAGAACAAAGACACATCATATCAAAATCTCTGGGACACTATGAAAGCAGTACGTAGAGGAAAATTTATTTCATGGAGCGCATTCAATAAAAGAAGTAAAACTCAACAAATAAACGACCTAACACTACAGCTCAAAGCCCTAGAGAAAGAAGAACAGACCAACACCAAAAGTAGTAGAAGACAGGAAATAGTTAAACTCAGAGCTGAAATCAACGAAATTGAAACAAAAGAAACAATACAAAAAATTGACAAAATAAATAGTTGGTTCTTCGAAAAAATAAACAAAATTGATAAACCCTTGGCCACACTAACAAAGAGAAGACGAGAGAAAACCCAAATCACCAAAATTCGGAATGAACAAGGAAATATCACAACAGACACGATTGAAATACAAAACATAATTAGGAGCTATTTTGAAAATCTATACTCCAACAAAATAGAAAATTTTGAAGATATCAACAAGTTTCTAGAGACATATGAATTGCCTAAACTGAACGAGGAGGACATACACAATTTAAATAGACCAATTTCAAGTAATGAAATAGAAGAAGTCATCAAAAGCCTACCAACAAAGAAAAGTCCAGGACCAGATGGGTTCTCAGCTGAGTTCTACAAAACCATTAAAGAAGAGCTCATTCCAATACTTTTCAAAGTATTCCATGAAATAGAAGAGGAGGGAACTCTCACAAACTCATTCTATGAAGCCAATATCACCCTGATACTAAACTAGACAGAGACACATCGAGGAAAGAAAATTTCAGACCAATATCCTTAATGAATATTGACGCAAAAATTCTCAACAAAATTTTAGCAAATCGCATACAAAAACATATTTAAAAATAGTGCACCATGATCAAGTGGGTTTCAACCCAAGGATGCAAGGTTGATTCAACATCAGGAAATCAATAAATGTAATTCACCATATCAACAGACTTAAAGTCAAGAATCACATGATTATTTCAATAGATGCAGAAAAAGCATTTGATAAAATACAGCACCCCTTCATGCTCAAAACACTAGAAAAAATAGGGATAGTGGGAACATTCCTTAACATTGTAAAGGCCATCTATGTTAAGCCCATGGTTAATATCATTCTAAATGGTGAAAAACTGAAAGCATTCCCCCTAAAATCTGGAACAAGGCAGGGATGCCCTCTTTCACCACTCCTATTCAATATCGTTCTTGAAACTCTAGCCAGAACAATTAGACAGACCAAAGAAATTAAAGGGATACGATTAGGAAAAGAAGAACTCAAACTATCCCTATTTGCTGATGATATGATTATATACTTAGAGGAACCAGGAAATTCCACTAGAAAACTTTTAGAACTCATAAGTGAATTCAGTAAAGTAGCAGAATATAAGATCAATGTTCATAAATCTAATGCATTTTTATACATAAGTGATGAATCTTCAGAAAGAGAAGTTAGGAAAACTACCCCATTCACAATAGCATCGAAAAAAAAAAATACTTGGGAATCAATCTCACAAAAGAGGTGAAAGATCTCTACAATGAGAACTACAGAACACTAAAGAAATTAAAGAAAACCTTAGAAGATGCAAAGATCTCCCATGTTCTTGGATAGGAAGAATTAATATTGTCAAAATGGCCATACTACCAAAAGTGCTATACAGATTCAATGCAATTCCAATTAAAATCCCAATGACGTACCTTACAGAAATAGAACAAGCAATCATGAAATTCATCTGGAAGAATAAGAAACCCAGAATAGCTAAAGCAATCCTTCACAGGAAAAATGAAAGTGGGGGTATCGCAATACCAGATCTTCAACTCTACTACAAAGCAATAGTAACAAAAATGGCATGGTATTGGTACCAAAATAGACAGGTAGGTCAATGGTACAGAATAGAGGACACGGACACAAACCCAAATAAATACAATTTTCTCATACTAGACAAAGGGGCCAAAAATATGCAATGGAGAAAAGATAGCCTCTTCAACAAATGGTGCTGGGAGAATTGGAAATCCATATGCAACAGAATGAAACTAAACCCATATCTCTCACTGTGCACGAAACTAATCTCAAAATGGATTAAGGACCTCGGAATCAGACCAGAGACCCTGCATCTTATAGAAGAAAAAGTAGGTCCAGATCTTCAACATGTCGGCTTAGGACCAGAGTTCCTCAACAGGACTCCCATAGCACAAGAAATAAAAGCAAGAATCAACAACTCGGAAAGATTCAAACTAAAAAGCTTTCTCTCAGCAAAGGAAACTATCAGCAATGCGAAGAAAGAGCCTACAGAGTGGGAGAAAATCTTTGCCAATCATACTTCAGATAGAGCACTAATCTCCAGAATCTATAAAGAACTCAAAAAACTCAACACCAAGATTATCAATAACCCAATCGACAAATGGTCTAAGGAAATGAACAGACACTTCACAGAAGAAGACCTACAAGCAAACAATAAACATATGGAAAAATGTTCAACATCTCTAGTAATAAGAGAAATGCAAATCAAAACCACCCTAAGATTCCATCTCACCCCAATTAGAATGGCGATTATCAAGAATACAAGCAACAACAGGTGTTGGCGAGGATGTGTGGAAAAAGGTAGACTCATACATTGCTGGTGGGGTTGCAAATTAGTGCAGCCACTCTGGAAAGCAGTATGGAGATTCCTTAGAAAACTTGGAATGGAACCACCATTTGACCCAGCTATCCCACTCCTTGGCCTATACCCAAAGGACTTACAATCAGCATACTACAGAGATACAGCCACATCAATGTTCATTGCTGCTCAATTCACCGTAGCCAAATTGTGGAACCAACCTAGATGCCCTTCAGTTGATGAATGGATGAAGAAACTGTGGCATAGATATACAATGGAATATTACTCAGCCATAAAGAATGATAAAATTATGGCATTTGCAGGCAAATGGATGAAATTGGAGAATATCATGCTAAGTGAGATAAGCCAATCTCAAAAAACCAAAGGAAGAATGATCTCGCTGATAAGTGGATGATGACACATAATGGGGCATGGGAGGGGTTAGTTTTAGGGTTAGAGTTAGGGTTAGGGAGGGGGGCAAGAATGGGGGAAGGAAGTACTGTATAGAGGGAAAAGAGGGGTGGGAGGGGTGGGGGAAGGGAAAAAATAACAGAATGAATCAAACAATATTACCTTATGTAAATTTATGTTTACACAAATGGTATGCCTTTATGCCATGTACAAACAGAGAAACAACATGTATCCCATTTGTTTACAGTAAAAAAAGAAAAAAAATAATACCAAGAACTCTCTCCTGTGCCTTTCCCAAACTCCACCCTTCTTAGTAGGCAAGTTAAGCAGCAGAAATGTCCACCTGGCTTACTCCAGCTATAGTATTTAGAAAATAGGAATCCAGGTCCTGGGACCTAAGCCATTTCTCATTTAAAGACTCTACCATTTCTCTTTGGAAAGCCAGAAGTTCTGGGTACCTCTCATCCCCTGTGCTGAAGACCTTTCCATCATGCCTTTCTATCTACACCACATCTGAGTTCTTGACGACTCTCTCCTCCTCCCTGAGCACTGCCTTCTGTGTCACAATCCCAACATGTCATGTTCAGTCCTCTCGTGTTCCCATGGTTTTACTTTTGAGAATTTGTCTTAAAGCCTTTGTGTTTGTTTTGCTTCTTAGCGGAAGGGGGAGGAAGCTAGGCGGGTCATGCCAAATGCTTTATGGATAGTAAGCTACACGGGGTGGTGTGCATCACATCCCAGAGCCTGGAGTAATCCCCTTAAACTTTTGCTCTTCTATCTGTCCCAACTCAAGGAACTGGGGCTTTATGTGGAATAGTAACCTAGAGAAATGTGCCATAAAGAAAAAAAAAAAAAAAAAAAAAAAAAAAAAAAAGAAAAGAAAGAAAAAAGAAAAGCATTGCATGTTGAAATACATTTGGTGAAGTTTGGGAACAAAATCAAACAGACTTCCTTGTTGTAAAATTCCCTAGAACAGTTCATAAGCTAATATCATTGGAAAATGCCAAAAGTTGATGCACAAAAACAATTTTCACCAGGGTTGGGATGTAGCTTAGTGGCAAAGCACTTGCCTAATATGTGTGAGGACCTGGGTTTGATCCTCAGCATTGAAAAAAAATTTCCCAGAATTACCTGATTTCAGAATATTTTTTTCCATGTAGCATATGGAAGAATGGATTCCATGTTGGATAATGCAAATATAAGTTGCAAAGAAACATTTGTTTAAAACTAAAAAACAAACAAAGAAACAAAAAACCTACTTATGTTCTAGTAGGTTTTAAAAATTTTCTCCTTAGAAGTAATAACCTTTGCATGTTGTAGAGTTTGCCAAGTTCTTCTACACTCTAGCTCACTAAAATGATTAATTTAGCCAGGCATGGTGGCACATTCCTATAATTCTGGCTACTTGGGAGGCTAAGGTGGGAGGATCACAAGTTTGAGGCCAGCCCCAGCAACTTAGCAAGATCCTGTCTCAAAAAAAAAAAAAAAAAAAAAAAAAAATCAAAATAAAAAAATAAAAGGGGCTGGGGTTATATCTCAGTGGTAGAGTGCTTCTGGGTTCCACACCCATATCAATCCCCCAAAAATTATTTTTAATTTTATTTTTTGAATGAGTACAACATTCTCCTGGTTCAAACATGAAAAGAATAAGTAGGTATTTACTAAAAAGTCTCTCTCATCTCATCTTTATCTTCCATATGCTCAGATTGCATGTTCTTCCCCATTCCCAGGCAACTACCATCATCACACTATTCAGTTTCTGTATAGACTTTATTTATGTATTTACCAGAAAACACAACATAGTGTCTCAACCTCCAATTTTTTTTAACAGAAAAGAAAAATTTTACAGTTCTTTTTAAAAATGAGGCTGATTAAGGTATAATTTACACAAAATAAAATATACCCTCTCATAGTAAATAACTGGATGAATTTTAACAGTGTATTCTGTCAGGTGATCACTGCTACAATCACGATCCAGAGCAGATCCATCACTCCAAAATGTTTTCTCATGCCTCCTTTGCAGACAGACCTCACCCTCTACCTCCAGCATCTGGCAATTACTGGTTTGTTGTCTCCTCTAGTTCTGCCTTTTCTATACTGCCATATAAATTGAATCATATAACATGTAGTCTTTTTTGCTTGGATTCTATGACTTGCCATAATGCTTTTGAGATGTGTGTGTAGGAAGTTCATTTAATTTATTGCTTAGTATTCAGCTTGTTTGAAGGGAAAACTTTTCCTTCACCAACATAGTTTGAGTGGTCAGAGGTATGTGAATTATTTGACAAACAGGGAAATTGACAGGAAAAAATGTTTATTACACAGGCACATGGGAGCAAATTATAAAGAATGTTGCTTCAGCAGCTTGGGGTTAGGTTTTATATGTTATTTGTTAAAGTGCTTGGTGGGGTTTTTGCAGAAAGTGATGAAATGTTCTGATTACGTTTGTTGACACAATTCCTGAGGATGTCCCAGTGCTGAAAATCAGCCTCTTTCTTACAGAAAAATCCCTTGGAAGGGCATTTATGGCAGCTAAACTCTTGGAAAATTCTGCTTTAATCGTGAAAGGGAAATTCAGATGGGACTTCTTTCTGATGGCTAGCAGAGCGGATTTTGAACATTCTCAATATGGTGAAATGTCTGAGGTGATGGTTATGCCAATTGCTCCAAACTGATAATACATGTCGTAAATGTGTTAAAATGTTACACTATACCCCATAAATATGTGTAATTACTATGTCAAGTTAAAAAATATAGAAAAGACTTCTTTCTGCAGCTTCAGTTTGTCCAAGGATTTTAGCTTTTAAACAGTGTTTATGGAATTCCCTGAGCACTGTATGAATGAATGCACCACCATTTATTTACCCATTTGCCAAGTGATAGACACTTGTGTGTTCCCAGGTAATGGTGATTATGAACATTGGAGTGCAGGGTTTTGTGTGGGTATATGTTTTCTGTAAAACACTATTATGGGCTGAATTATATTCCCACAAGTTTAGATGTCAGAATCCTAACCCCCATGTGTTAGTCTGTTTGGGATTCTGTAACCAATAACCATAGACTGTGTAACTTATAGACAATAGAAATATATTTATCACAGTTCTGGGAACGGGGAAGTTGTAGATCAGGGCACTGACAGATTTGATGTCTGGTGAGGGCTCACTTCTGGTTCATAGGAGGTTGCCTTCTCCCTGTGTCTTTTATAAAGGCACTAATCCCATCACAAGGACCCTGCCATCATGGCCAAATCAATTCCAAAAGCCTCCACCACTAAAAATAGTTGTCTGGGGTTAGAATTTAAAAAAATGAATTTTTGGGGTGTGTGTGTAAAATTCAGATAATAGCACTCTACCATCTCAGAATGCAAGGTGGAGAAAGGGCCTTTAAAAATGTACCTTAGGTGATATGAAATGATATGGATAGACTTCATTCCATATGATTTGTGTCCTTATGTGAAAAGATTATGGCATGGATACCTGCATGACTTTGTCAGCTTTCTAGCACTGTGACAAAATACCTGAGAAAATCACAGAGGGGAGAAATAATTTTTATTTTGGCTCATGGTTTCAGAGGTTTCAGTTCATGGTTACTTGACTTCATTGTTTCTGGGCCTGTGGTGAGGCAGAACATCATGGTGAGGAGTGTGTGGTGGAGCAGAGCTGCTTACCTCATGTCAGCTAGGAAGGGGAGGGACAAGAAGGGACTGGGGAGAAGATGTATCCTTCAAGGACATAACCCCAGTAACCTACTTCCTCCAACAAGCCCCACCTCCTAAAGTTTCCACCAACTCTCTTTTAGTCAGCTGCTTCACTGCTGAGACTATAAGACCCAACCAGAACAATTGTAGAGTAGGAAAAGTTTGAGGGCTCATGGTTTCAGAGGTCTTAATCCATAGAAGGCTGGCTCCATTCCTCAGGGCTCAAGGTGAGGCAGAACTTCATGGTGGAAGAGTGTGGCAGAGGGAAGCAGCTCACATGATGATCAGAAAGCAGAGAGGGAGACTCCACTTGCCAGATGTAAAATATGTAACCCAATGCCATGACCCCAATGTCCCAACTCCTTCAGTCACACCCTACCAACCTTCAGTTACCACTCAGTTAATCTCTATCAGGGGATTAATTCACTGATTGGGTTAAGACTCTCATAACCCAATAATTTCTCCTTCTTGAATTGTCTCACATGTGAGCTTTTGGGGGATATGTCACATCCAAACTATAACAACCTCCTAATAGTTCATTTAATTATAAATCTGTCAAAAGATTCATTAACTGATAAGATCAGAGTCTTCATGATACAATCACTTCCCCAAAACCACAATATTGCTGCCCTGGGACCAAGCCTTTAACACTTGAGGCTTTCGGAGACATTCTAGATCCAAACTATAACATTCTGCTTATTTCCATCTCAATGCACAGTGCATTTAGTTCCTAAGAATCCCCAGTGTTTCAACAGTTCCAGCATTTTTCAAAATCCAAGTCCAAAGTCTCTTCTGAGACTCAAGGCAAACTCTTGGCTGTGAATTCCTGAAAAAATAAAAAACGAGTTACATACTTCTAACATACAATGGTGGAATAGGCACAGTGTACATATTCCCATCCCAAAAGGGAAGAATAGGAGGATGCCAAGGAAAGATGGACCAAAGCAAGACCAAAACTAAGCATAAGGAAACAAGTGAAGTGGCAACCCCAAATCAACAAGTTACCAAGTGGAGATACTAGGTTCAAGTCTTTGTTATCCAATCCAGAGTCTTTGACTAGAACATGTGGGTAAGGGGCTCAGACAAATCTGGGTTGGATGAGAAACCTTGTCTTGGTCATGAGAGTCTGTCTAGTCCTGTTCAAGCACTTGATATACTTGGCCCTGCTATGTGCCTGGCAAGTCTGGGCCTCTAGAAACACAATTCTATAATGCTTCCCCTTCCCTAACTCCTCCTCCTGCACTTTCTCAAACCCTCTCTTTTGTTTCTGAGTTCTCTCTGTTAATGTCTCTCACTAAATTTTATACCAAGGCTTTTAATTACTGCTCCTATGTCAGAGTGCTTTCCTATTTCTTCCTTGTCCTCCTCCCCACCTGGAGTGCCTGCATGGAGTGTGATTTTCCTCCTATTCAAGCGCAGGCAGTTGATCTAAAAATGAATACCGAGGTTGATAATGTTTTACGTTTTTGAGAGGGACAGAGTTGGGCATCTGAGGGAGAAGTCATTATAAAGAGAAAGAATGATTGTCTTGGTTCCTGATAATCTTCAAGTTTTCAGTTCCTTCCTTCCATCCATCTATCCATCCATTCACCCAACCATCCAACCACCTACCCACCTATCCATTCACCCACCCACCCACCCACTTACCCACCAGTCCATCCATCCTGACGCGTACATGTTCCCAATATCGTCTGGTTCTGTTCCTTTGCACTGACTGTTCCATCTGTCCAACTATCCACCCACCCATCCACTCACCTGTGAATTCATTCATATGACAAACATACCACGAATGCTACGTGGGGTCAGGCCTCATTATAGACAGTGGAGCTAGAACAAAGGGAAGGCCATTGCAAGGGCTTCAGCTCTTACTCTGAGCAAGAGGAGGAGCCACTGAAAGAGAGAATGGTTTGGTTTTGATTTACAAGAATCACCTGAGCTGTTATGTGGAGGATCAATTACAGGGAGGCACCATCCTCCAGGTGGAAGGCGATGGTGATTTGAGCCAGGGTAGTGGCATGAAAGGGGTGAAGAAGAGTTGGATTTGGTCTTCTGAGATGGAGAAGATGGATTTGGTGGTGGATTTGGTGGTAGATTTGAACTACAGTGGGTGTGAGAGAAAAAGTAGGCTCTGCAGGAGCAATTCAAGGAATAGAGCTGCCTGAGATGGGGAAGGCTGTGGAGAGATCCTGTGTTGGAGTGAAAGTTGGGAGTCTTGCTTGGTCCAGGGCAGCTTGGAGCTGCCTGTTTGACATCTAAGTGGGAATGGTGAAGACAGTGGGATAGTGTGGATGGATACGTCTATAGTGTCCTCATCTAACTCACAGGAAACCTGTTTAAAACCCTGTGGTGGAATTTCTTCTCCCGCAGACTAAAAGCCAGGTTCTACACACTGACCTTGAATGCCCCGTGTGATCTGACATCCTTTGTGTCTAGCCTTGTCTTCTGTGGGTATCCCTGGTTCACTGTCCTGGGTGTCCACCCAGTCCATGGGTGTTCTTAAAGTTGGCCTGGTTTGTCTGTTTGCATCAGCTATTCCTCTGGCTGGGATGCTCTTTCTCCAGGCAGTGAGGAGGGAGTACATCTCCTTTAAGGCTTTGTTGAGATGTTACCTTCTGGGTCTTTTAGTCAGCTTTTTCACTGCTGTGACTAAATGATCTGACCATAGCAATTGTAGAGGAGGAAATGTTTAATAGGGAGCTCAAGGTTTCAGTGGTCTCAGTCAGCTGTCTTCATTTCTCAGGGATGGAGGTGAGGCAGAACATCATGGTGGAAGAGTGTGGCAGAGAGAAGCAGCTCACATGATGATCAGAAAGCAGAGAGAGAGAGACTCCACTTGCCAGATACAAAAATATACCCCAAAGCCATGCCCCCAATGCTGCACCTGCCTTCAGTTACCACTCAATTAATCCCATCAGGCAATTAATTGATTAAGGCTCTCACAACCCAATCATTTCCCCTATGAACCCTCTGGAATTCTTACATGTGAGGTTTTGGGAGACACCTCACATCCAAACCATAACAGTCTTCTTCATCATCATTTAGTTCAAAATCATCATCCTGCTAATTCTCACTTCTCACCAAATCTCCTCCCTGCTGTTTTGATCGCCTTCTCTCCT
Source organism: Sciurus carolinensis (assembly GCF_902686445.1). Lineage (NCBI taxonomy): Eukaryota > Metazoa > Chordata > Mammalia > Rodentia > Sciuridae > Sciurus > Sciurus carolinensis. The sequence goes on along the minus strand of NC_062214.1, from coordinate 58,480,913 downwards.
GCTAACATAATATATATTTGACTCATTTTAAATTGTCTGTCTCCTTCATTGGAATAGTACCTCCAAGAAGACAGGTAGGTTGTCCACACAGTTCACTACTATATCCCCAGAACTGCAATAAACCTTTGTTGAATGAATAAGCACACTTGATTCTCTTTTTGTCTTTGTGTTTACAAAATACTTCAATATCTTCATCATAAATTCCCCACAACTCAAGTTAGAGGGAGTGAATTTTTGTTTCTTGCAACAGGACAATGCCCATCTTATATAAGAACCTCTTTTCTTTTCATATTATCCATGATATTTTTTGACTTCACTAAAGCATGTGGTACATTTTGTATCAATGTTATTTTGTCATGTGCCTATTTCCCCCCAAAAGATTCTAAATGTACAGAGCTGAGGATTATACTTTATTTATAAGCCTAGTGCAGTGCCTAAGTCATTAACATGAGCAGCAGTCTTTTGCAGAATAAAATGATTTTAAGCTTAATTAACTTCCCTCTCATTCTAAAGGTGAGACAAATTGTAAGAGAAAAACAGCTACCAAAGGTTCAGTTATATCCTAGAAAAAGTTTGCTTTGAATAAGTTCAAATTATTCTTAAAAGCAAGTGCTTCAGAAGGTGGATGTTCAATACATGAGGGATAATTTGCTAAAACTGGCCAAAAATAAGTCATCACATGTACATGTTAGGAACTGTTCAAAGAACTGTAGCTATAGGTCTGAAGTCTTCTTTCCTTAATGTGTCTCTGTTTGGTTTTGGTATCATGTTAACTCATTTAATTCTCCCAACAACCTTGTGGGTGTAGGTATTACTATTATGCCCATTCAAAAGATTCAGAAACCAAGTTTCAGATGTGACAGGACTTGCTCAAGGTAACACAGATAGTTAGACAGGCAAGGGGGAGCTGGGATAGAGTTCAGGCACTCTGCTTTGGTGCCTGCCTTCTAAAGGAAGAGAGATGGGGAAAGCATGTCATTAAATAACTTTCCAAGGAAACTGGAATCAGTGCCATTGAGGAGTTGGAGAAGTGCAGGGTTAGGAAAAAGGGGGAGAATAGCCTTGATCTCTTACATAGTTCTCCTTCACACAGAAAGGGTGCCTGATACTTCCAAGCAGAGCTTGTCACCTCAGCTGAGGATGAGTTGACAGGTGTGTTGTGATTCTGAGTTAATTCTTGAATCCATCTTTGACCCATGTGGATGAGGACCCTGTGTCACTTGACTTCTGTCCCGCTCCTCCTATTTCTTCATTACCCTTCCCTGCATTGTTTCCTGCTCTGCATATGACTACTGCTTATGCTGTTCCTTGGTGATCACAAACATATGGGCTTGTCCCTTCTTAGTCCTATGTGTCTACACTGGAGGCATGGCCCAAGTATTGTGGACACATGCATATATGGTCCTGCCCTTGTGGAGCTCAGTCTGGTAAGATTCTGAAATGACTGATTTGATTCCTCCTCTTCCACCTGCTCTGTTCTGTTCTGCAAGGTAGTGATTGTATTACTATTGAGGTATGACCTGTTGAATCTCACCCACTCATTAATCCTCAGACATCTTCTCAGTATCCACTGTTTCTCCATCATTGTGTGAACTGCTGCAGAGAATAAACCATAAGCATTAGCTGTGGTTCTTGCCTTTACACAGTTGTACATTTATTACAGAAATGAGACTGTGTATGGGAAGCAATTATTGGAAAAGGTGACTGCATGTAATGAAAGAATGAATTGCACAGTGACTCTGTGGCACGTTGGAGAAAGTGGACAAGTCAGAGCTGCCTGGAGTCAATCACAAGATGCAACAGTGGAGGGATCCACTGACTATCATCCTAGTTTTTCAGTGGGGAAAACAAAATGCAGAGAATTCAAGTCACTCCCTGGAGATAAAGTCACTCTGGAGAAGGAGCTAGATGAGCAAGGGGAGATTACAGGAGAGAGGAAAGGGAAGAATACCAGGGACAAAGATGAGGAAGATGCAGAAGGAAACTCCACCCAGGAGTAAGGCTTGAGCCAAGCATCCTGTGCCTGATCAAGCTCAGTGGCTTGGAGGCTGCGATGGGAGATCCTGCTTGGCAGTTCAAGTACCTTCATTAACTAAGCAAGTACCTGATCTTCTCAGAGTGTCTGTTTACCCATCCTGAAAGTGCTGACAGCAAGCAGCCCTCACAGGGTGATGGAGAGATGGTTGTGGGCAGTAAAGTTACTGAGGTGTGAAGATGTATGTATCTGAGCCCTCGGATGAATAATTTCACAAGGAAAGCAAAGGAGTTGTGTTAGTGGCATCATTTAATCCTCTTATCTGGAGGGCAGATTTTGACAGACTTAACAGAAACTCTCCCTAGGGCTCCTGCTCCCCCAGGTAGACCTCTTCCAGGAAATGCAAGGGGGTCTTTAGGTCTGACTCTCTACTTTGTATGTTTCCTGAGTGCATTTATGGACCTATATTTACTCTGAGAAGATAAAAAGTGCTAACCTTTTATCTTGAATATTTTGTAATATTTTTTAATGACCTGGTTTGATAGGTTAATATCACATGTAGTAACAGCTCTTCAGAGAGTCTGAGGATGATGCCAAAACTAGTGGAATGGAAATGAGGCAAAAGGAGTTGGCTGTACTATGGACCAGCTGGATGACCTGAGGCAAATGAATTAACTTCTCTGGGTCTCAAAAAAGATCAGACCAGGTTATCACTGAGGTCCATTTTGATCCAAATATTTTATGAGCCTAAGAAGACGATGTTGTGAGCAAAAAAGAGTACGTATTCTATATTCCAGTGGGCCAGGATTCAGGATTTCTGCTCTGAGCATTTTTAGTTCTGTGCCCTTGGGAATGTTATTTAATGGCTCTGAGACTCAGGATTTTTCATATATAAAATATAATGAGGGAAATAAAAGTTATAATAAAATAAAGTGCTTAGAATAATGGTGAATACATACACACATACACATATATATATATATATGATACATGTTGGTTCTTTTCTTTATTTTTCCCTTTACCTATCTCTAGCAACCTCAGGCAACCAAATATCCTTCATGCAAAATAATTCTTCTTTCCTTCTCTCCTTTTCTTCATTTCTTCTGCATACATTTCCTGAGCACTTCTCCTCTCCCAGGCCCAGATTTAGGCCCTGGAGCTATACAGGTAACTCTGATCTTGTCTGGGATGTTGAGCATGCTGGAGGAGGCTTGTGTGAATGCTTGGTGAAGGAGTTGGCATATTACCTGGTTTCTGGTAGAACTCTGCCAAAGCAGGAGTGTATGCATAGGCATCTGTGATGTGGCGTTGGGCAGGGTTCACTGAGGCCAGAAGCTTTGGAGGAACAGCATGCCCAGGGCAGGCTGGAGTTAAGGTATTACCTTATTAAAGCCTAATTATATGGTGCATGTTTCCCAGGGAGGGTAGTGGGGCTGCAGCCTCAGAAATTCATCTCCCAGCTTGCTGAGTCCCAGTGGGTACACAGTATATGCAAATCCCTAGAATCCTGAGCAGACCATGGTGGCAGCACAACCAAATCTGGTTTGGAAAACTGCCTGTCATTCACAGAAGAACAGTTTAGGTGTTCACAGAACTAGACTTTGGTCTCCACAGCTTTGACTCCATCTGACCCTGGCTACCCGGCACAGCCTTGAACTCTTTGAAAGGTGAACTGATGGGTGTTTGTCCTGACCAGAGGTTGACAGGCATCATAACAAACTTGTAACACTACCCAAGCCTGAGTGACAGAACCTGAGCTTTGGCTGAGCCAGCTCTTTTGCTCTGGTATGACATTCAAGCTGCTCACAGCCACTTGCTCACCATTAAGGAGTAATAACCTAAGGAAGCAGGAGGGTCCACCTGGACCAAGCCTGGGAGTGTTTACTTTGCCCGCAGCCTGGGCTATGGGCATTGGTCCCCACCTTAAGCAATCTGGCACTGCCTCAGGGTTGAGTGCTAGGAGTTTGTCCTTTTTTCCATCTAAATCTTTTCTCATTGATCTACATTGTGACCGATCCTGTTTTGAGGGGAGGGGCATTAAGTGGACAGGTTACAGGATTTGGTTTTTCCCTACTCATATACGTCCTTATCTGCTTGGATACAAAGAAACAAACAAACAAAAAATTATCAAAGGGAATGAAAGTCGTTGCCCTGGAAGAAACCCCTGATTTGCTTGTTTGCCATTTTAAACCAGGAAAATAATTTTGTTTAGTATATAGGAAGCATTTCTCTATATTCCCCCTCCTTCTTTTCTTCTTCTTTCTACTCTCTCTCCTCTTCTTTCTTCCTTCTCCTTTTCTTTGTTGTGATCAGGGGGAAATTTTTTTCCCATGGCTTCATTTGAACTTGGAAGTGATGGTGTTTACGTTCTCATGTTCTGAAGCAGAAGATCATAGGGAAGCAAAGAGAGGACCCAAGAACCGATCACCTGGAGCTGGCTGCCACCCAGGCCGTAAGGTCTCCATTTCAGCATCGGGATTTGTGTTCTGAGATGGACGACAGGCTCTCCCAGGGCAGCGGTTCTTATTTTCCTCTGAAAATTCATGCTGCCAAAAATTGATAGTTCCTCACAGCTTTACTGACAGGTACAATTGTCGCCAGAAACAGAATAAAGAGACAATGCAAAATAGCTCCTCTAAGCTGCCTTTAATTGGCTCTTAAAGTCATTTCCCCGAGATGGATTAATCACACTGAGACACAGTGTGTTAGTGCAGCTCATAAAACCAGTTTTTCCCGATCATTTTCTAGGGTAAGGAGATATTTGGTGCCAGTCTTGGTCCTTATGTAAAGGCCTGTTATTAGATTTTATAGGAGCTAGTGGAAGGGACATACCCATCCAGGTTTTGGCACTGTGAGTTCAGTGAACAGGTGTGACCTAATCCCAGAGGCAGGGTTAAGTGCACATTAAGTTCTTTCTGCTTGGGAAAAATGACAGACCCCAAACTCACCATTCTTCTGGTCCTGGGAGGGTGTTGGTCGTATGAATTATGCAAGCTCTTGCCCTGATCTCTATAGAACTTACTATTAAAATTCTATTTCCCACTCAAGGAAGCTTCTGTGTGAGTACTTATCTTTGTACCACCCATTTCAGTTGAAGGAGCATCCCAAGTATACCTGGGATGCCCTTCCCTAAAGAACATGGGTGAATTTGAAGAAATCCACTTGTTAGTGATGGCAGCTCTTTTAATTTTTGTTTTAAAGCTCTGTTTCTTGGGGGGAAAAAACCCACAGAGGCTCTGCTTCCATGAGGAATTTAAGGCTGAAATCAAATAAAACGTGCACAAGTTAATCTTAAACACTTAATGGTATGCAAATTTGAGCTCCTATTCATGTAAATCACTGTAATGAGAATTGGTTTCAACCAGCCAGATGAGATTTTGCAGTTATTCACTTCTTGCTTCCTTATTTTTGGGTGTGAGAGATGTATAGGCACGTGGATGATTTCCTCTGGATTCCTGTGTTGGATGGCTGTATTGCTGTAGGGTGGGGGAAGGAAAGGAAGAAGGACAGAAGGGAGAGCAGCTGGGCTCGATGATCTGTTCAAGGCTGTGGCTTGCTCCACAAGCTTTCAGTTTAGTCTTCCTCTGGTTGCAACATCGCAGCAAGGAAAGTGGGTGCTGGAGTAAGACTCATGGCTGTATATCAGAGGGCCTTTCTTTTTTGCTGGGCATCTTCTTGAGACCACCCACAGTTCCTTGCCACATGGGTTTCCCCAACTTGGGCACAAGGAGTGACAGACATCACATCACTATTGCTATGTTCTGTGGGTTAGAATCAGGTCACAAGAAATTGGGATATGCAAAGGTGTGAACCTCAGGTGGTAAGAATCACAGGAGAGGGAAGCTGTCTATCATGCCATTTTTTTTATGAACTTCATTCCTGAGTAGCACAAAAGGGTTAAACAATGCCAACTTTCCAGTCACCTTGGAAGGATATCCTAAGTGATACTAAGATTACTCAAAATTGGTCCTCTTTACCTTTCAAATATCGCTACCTGCTCTCAGGTGTTTTGCAACACTCTAAAATGAACCAATTGATTTTGTTGAAATACATAGATAAGGAGTTGAAGGTTTCAATTTCTAATGCTTCTCTGAGGTTATCCTTAAGCAAATTTAGTTATTAGAACTCATCACCATTGCTTAAGGAAATGGGGTGAAGAAAAGAAAAGTTCTCACTGGACAAGGTGTGTATCTGGCATACAGACTAAGAAGTGGGACAAGGGACTTTGTCTTTTCTGTGGCTCTTGCCCCCTCATTACCAGACAACCATGATATGAGTGAACAGTTCTGAATTATTGCAAGGACCAACATCTCAGCAAAAGCACTGGTCATAATGTCCCAGAAGGGAAATTCAGAATTTCTTATATGTTCACCAAGCACTGGGTATCCCAACATAGCTCCCTCAGAATTTGTTAACCAATTGCTTAACTGGCAATGAGATCCTCCCTTCCTAATGAACTTTTGGAATACCCCTCTGGAAAAAGGAGAAAGGCCACTTAAAGAGGGTCCCTGAATCTCAAAATACTTCCTTCCTCCCCTGGATGATGCTCCAGATTTAATTGGTTTTCTCCTAGTGAACTTTAAATTCTCCTGGGGAAGCATTACATCATACTTTAATAGTCATTCACAGCTCAGTGTGAATGAGGGAATGGGAAATATATTTGTTCTATCCTCTACTACATGTGGACAAAGGAAAGATAACATTACCATGGAGAAAGAAGAAATGTTAACATGAAAATGCACTTTATCTCCATTCCTCCACTCCTTCCCTGTTTACAAAATTTCTTTGGACTCCCATTCTGCTTAACATAAAATAAAACTATTTTATTTGGCCTGAGTTACTTCTATAGCCTCACTGTCAGTGCTGTATCACTTGTACATTGTGTTAGTCAGTCTTTCATTGCTGTGACCAAAATTCCCAACAAGAACAACTTAGAGGAGGAAAGATTTATTTTGGTTTATAATTTCCTTTCTTTGGGCCTGAGATGAGGCAAACATCATTGTGGAAGGATGTGGAAGGGCCTGGCAGAGGAAAGCTACTCACCTCATGGAAGGCAAGAGAGAGAGAGAGAGAGAGAGAGAGAGAGAGAAGCCAGGGAAAGATATAGTCCCTAAGGCCATACCCCTACTCACTTCCTTCAACCATGCCTCACCTACCTATAGTTTCATCATCTCCCAGCAAATCCATTCAAATTATTAGTCCATCCAATGAATTAATCCACTGATGAGATCAGAGCCCGCATTATCCAATCATTTCACCTCTGACCATTGGTGTATTGCCTAACACATGAGCTTTTGGGGGACATTTCAAATTCAAAGTATATTATTTATCAACCCTTGTTTATACCCTACTTCAAACTCTTACACAGGTATTCCTTTCACACTCTCCTACTTCTACCTAGAATGTCACTCTACCCTCTTTAGCCTGAAATTCCTGTAAGATCCATTGTGAGTCAACTTCTCCAAGCAGTTACTTTCCTCCAGGGGTTCCCATAATGTAGTGCTAGGCTGCATTAATCCTGGGAAAGATGAAATGCAATTGATCTCACCCACTAGATTAAGACCTTCTTGAGAACAGGGATGGTAACTTCACTTTGATATCTCAGATGTCATTCCCAGAGCCTGAGAATAATAACTACAAACATTGATTGAGCACTTATTATATGTCAGAGGTAATACAAATTTTAATACACATTTAATACACATTCTTCATCTACTCTTCACAACTCTTTCTATGACTGTTCCTGGTTTAGTGTTGAGAAATCCAGGCACAGGGAATTTGTGCAAATTGTCAAAAGTCATGAAACTAGAATTGACAGAGCCTGGATGTGAACCCAAGTTGTCTGATTCCAGAGATTTTGTTCTACTATGTTAAAGTAGTATGCCTTCTCCCTATATAGAACTGTGGCTAATACATGCAGATGGAGAGAATGACTGAATGAATGTGTCACAAGACAAGCTGGAACATGGCCTTGCCCTCACAACCCCTCCCCAGTGAAGCCATGCCCCTGTTCAGATTAGTATTTGGTTCCTGTCATCCTGGCCCTAGCAGTCTTCCCAGCCTTCACTGAAGCAGAGGGAAGCATCTGGATGGATGGCCTTGATGGCTGATATCTCTATTCCTCCTCCATCCCACTCTGGGGCAGCCTGACCTGAGGAGCCCTTGGTTCCAACTTGTTGTGACCTGATACTTCAGCTTTGGGACTCAGCCCAGCTGCAAGGGTCTGATGGACATTCCACACCTGTCAGCACTACAGGTCTGGCTACTGATGAGACCAGGCTGGAAAGGGGTGGTTTGTCTTGGCATGTCTTGGAGAACTTTGTCAGGTATCCATGACAGCAAAGCCCTGAGTGGATGCTGAGTAGGGGTGGCACTCTGCCTCACAGGGCCAAGGATATGGTGACCTTTGAGCTGCCTCTTGCTGACAAGGCTGGGAACACTGTCATGTGTGCTAACTCAGAGGTGGGGCTTTCCCCTTCCATTGAGTCACTGGACCCCAACATACATGGTTAGCACTAGGCTGAGTGTAGTGGACATATAGGGCTCTTCTGGTCCTTGAAAGACTTGAAGTCTAGTGGCAGAGATGTCCACATAGACTAATTACTGCAAATATATTATAATTATATGTGTGTGCTTTGGAGACATGAACAAAGGAGTATTTAATCCCACTAGTGGAAAGAGTATTATTAGGGTAAGTTGCCAAAAGGAGAAGACTTTAGTGTAAGTTAGAGTAAGTGTAACTCCTACATAGTAGCTAACATACAGTAGTGTAAAAATAGGGCTTGGCAAATAGCAGGTATTCAATAATCAGAAGTCATTATCAGCAGCAATAGCAGTAGCATTCTTGGAACTAGAAATCAAGAAAAGGCTCAGAATTCTTTAAGAAGACAAAATATTATTCTCAAGGAATAAATGGAAATATTGAATAAAGCAGTAAGTTAGGAAACTGAAAAGTTTGGAAGACACTGAGCTCGAGTCAGGAGATTTGATTATTATTTTAGTTCTGCCACAACTAGATATACTAACTACATGCATCTGGTAATTTTTTTCTCCCCCATATTCTCTTCTATAATTTTTAAATGCAAAAAGATGGACTACATGATATCCAAGTGCCCTTCTAACAATGGAATCTTCAATCTCTACAATGTTCCATTCACAATCTCTTGCAATCAAAAAAAATATTAAACACATATAGAAGCAGAAAAATGTCTTCCATAATAAAGGAAAAAATCAGTCAAAAACATTAATTTTGAGATATTGGAATCAGAAAATGAGGACTTTAAAGCATCTCTTTTAAATATGTTAAGAACTTGAAAAAAATACGATCAAAACAAAAAAGCAGATGGGTAGTATCAACACCAATGGATAGTATATAATTGAAAATTAAAATACCTGAAATTAAAGCAATTACTAAATGAGCTTAATATCATGTTGTAGATGACAAGTAAGTGACTTGGAAAATTAATAGAAATTGTTCAATCTGAAAAACAGAGAAAAAAAGGCCTAAACATAAATAGAAACTTAGGAACAAATGGTACCATATTAAATGATCCAATATATATTTGTTGTAGTCCAAAAAGAAAAGAAAAATTATACTGAAAAGACAGAAGACAGAATGGTCAAAATTGTCCAAAAGTTAGTGTAAAATATGAACTTACAGATCAAGGAACTCACTAAGTCTGCAAAAATTCAAAAAGAAAGAACAATTATTGAAAGTAGTTAGAGAAAAATGGCACGTCACACACTGGAAGCATTCATACATTTGATAACTAACTTCTTTTAAAAGAGTGGAGGCAAGGAACTAGGGATGTAGCTCAGTGGAAAAGTCCTGGGTTTGATAACTAGCATTAGGGAGAACAAAGAATAGAGACAGGAAGACAATAGAATGAGATCTTTAAGATAACCAAGAGAAAGAAAAAGTGTCAATCTAGAATCCCATTTTTTAATTTTTAGTTGTTGATGGCATAATACCTTTATTTTATTTATTATGTGTGCTGAGGATTGAACCCAGTGCCTCAACATGCCAGGCAGGTGCTCTACCACTTAGCCACAACTCCAGCTCCCAGAGCCCATAATTCTATCTTTTAAAAATGATGGATAAATGAATACATTTTCCAATAAATAAAAATTGAGTATATTTCTTGCCAGTAGATTACAACCTCAAGAGTGCTGAAGGACATTTTTCAAATGGAAGGAAAATGATTCCTAATGGAAACTCAGATCTATAAAAAGGAATGATAAACACTACTACTGGTAACTATATGAATAGACATAAAAGACTCTTATTTTCTTCTCATAATTTCTTTAGTAGATAAATGACTATTTTAAGCAGAATCAAAGTTGTGTGGGGTTTATAACAAACATATATATATATATATATATATATATATATATATACATACACACACACACACACACACACACACACACATACATGTATATATATCACAACGATTTCAAAAGAGCAAGTAGGGAAAGGCAAATGAAGCTATTTTGTTGCATGGTTATTATATTTAACCTGAAGTTGTACCACATAAACTTCAACTAGACAGTGGAAGTCAAGGTTGCAGTTTTAGCCAGCTTTTTCATTGCTGTGACAAAAAGACCTGACAAGAGCAATTTTAGAAAATGAAAATTTATCTGGGGGCTCACAGTTTCAGAGATCTCGGTTCATAGATAGCCAGCTTCATTCCTCAGGGCTCAAGGTGAGGCAGAATCATGGCCAAAGAGTGTGGTAGAGGGAAGCAACTCACATGATGATCAGAGAGCAGAGCAGAGAGACTCCACTTGCCAGATAAAAAATATATAACCCAAAGGCACACCTTCAGTGGCCCACTCCTCTAGCCACATCCTACCTGCCTTCAGTTACCACTCAGTTAATCCCACTGTTTGGTTAAGGCTCTCATAATGCAATCATTTCACCTCTGAATGTTTTTGCATTGTCTCACACATGAGATTTTGGGGAACACAAAATATCTAAACCACAACAGATGCAGAATATTATCCTTTGTGCAAACACTAAAAAATAACATATAGAGGAAGAGCCAAAAAGTCAATAGTAGAATTAAAATGGAATGCTAAAAAAATTGATTAACTCTAAAGAAGGCAGAAAAGAAGGAGGAAAGGAACTAAAAATATGTGAGACAGAGAATCAATAGGGAAGTGATAAATCTAAAACCAACTATATCAGTAATTGCATTAAATGTAAATAAATTGACCACTGAAATTAAATGGCAGAGACTGTCAGACTGGAAAAAAAGACCCCACTGTATTCCTTGTACAATAAATGACTTAATGTATGAGACACAGATAGACTAAAAGTAAATAAGAAAGAAGATGTGCCATGGAACTCACAAGCATAATGAAAATAAAAGACTAATACAGATGGAGTGGCTGCAAGATGGTCAACCATAGTCTCTGTCCATTCAGAGTGCTCTAACAAAAATATATGGACTGGATGGCTTACACAACACATACTTATTTCTCACTGTCCTAGAAGAATGGGAAATCCAAGTCAAGGAGCTGAGAGACTAGAGGCCTGGAGGGGCCAGGCTGTCTTCCTGGTTCATGGACTGCTGTCTTCTGCCTGCATCCTTCCAGCCAGAAGCAAAGGGGTGGGGAATTCGGTGGTGATGGTATGTGGTTGGGGTGGAGGCAGGTTGAGCAATATTAAGAGAAAGAGAATAAATGAACTGCCACTGGAACCTCCTCTTACTGTTCTTGGAAGGTCTATCACCCTTGCATACTTCTTGTATCTCATCATTCCTCATGGATCCTGCAGGGCCTAGGCTTTGCTTCTTATCAGCCAGGAGGAAGAGAACATTCCAAACCAGTGGAGGAGAATAAGTCACCACTTGGTGCCCTGTTTAGACCAGAATTTATAGAAAAGAAAAGGCAGAGTGATGAACTATTTGCCTGTTGGACAAGTGTGAACTAAAGACTCTGGTAGTCAAACTGGGGTGGTAGTGGTTGAGAATGCTCTCCTTGACAGGCAAAGTAGTGCCTGCCTATATCCCAGCAACTTGGAATATAGCTAGCTGTAGGCTAGCCTCAGCAACTTAGCAAGACCCTGTCTCAAAATAAGAAACAAAAAGGATTAGGGATATAGCTCAGTGGCAAAGCACCCCTGGATTCAATCCCCAACACCCCCTGCAAAATGCTCTTCCAATGCCAAGAGATGCAATATTATTATTATTATTATTATTATTATTATTATCATTATTATTATTAATATTGAGACCCAAATATATGACAGAAACAAATCCATTTGATTCAGCAATGATGGTCATTCACCTGTTTCTTCCATCCTGGTCCTCCAAATTTAATAGCCAGATACAAAATGGTCCAGATATAATAACATTTGAATAGTTCCTAGAGTGTTGATCAGTTATTACAAATGACCAAATTAATTTTCATTTGAGAAAAGCATATAACTTAAAAAACCAGAGCTTTATAAAGCTAAATAGAGAATAAAATAGTTTTGATTCCTCCTTGTCTTAGTCCATTTAGTCTAAAATTTCTTAGACCAGTGGGTTCATATTCAACAGAAATTTATTTCTTACTGCTCTCAAGTCTGGGAAGTCTAAGATTTGATGTCTGGTGAGGGCCCACTCTCTGCTTTTGTAGATGGATCATTCTAGCAGTGTCCTCACATGGTAGAAGAGGCCAGTGGCTCTCTGGAGTCCTTTTTATAAGGGCATTATTCTCATTCGTGAGGGTTCCACCCTCATGGCCTAACTACCTCCCATGGGCTCCAACTCCTAGTACCATCACATTGAGGATTAGGGTCTCAACATGTGAATTTTAGGGGTACAAAATCATTCCAATCAAAACATTCTCCATTTGAGGGTAGTTTTTCCTAACCACCACCATTGGGAGAACAGTCTTGATTTTGGTGTTGCTCAGAGATGCTCTCTCTGCACCTCTTTTGTGTCTTTTGTTGCTTTTGTCCACCAAAATCTGGGTGGTAGAGATGGCTACACTGCTTCAGATTCCTCACCTTTAAGTCCTGAGTTCATTCCCCCAAATCAAATAAATTATTAAAAAAAAAAAAAAGAAATACAAAAGTCCCATGAAACATGAAAAAAAAAATCTTTAGTGCTGGTCAACCCATGGCTCTGGCAGGTGGGCTTCCCTTTTACAATCTCCACAGGATACTGGCTACTCCTCAGGCTCCAGGTACATGCTGTGACACTGTCTCTCCAACCTGAGCAGGGCTGAGCATTTTCTGTTTTGTCAGAACCTAAGCTTTGTACACCTACAGCTGTGCATGTGCCTTGTGGTTATAGATGTTCATTTCAGAGATCTTGGGAATGACCAGGATTCCAGTTTTCCTTGTTGGGCAGAAATGTGAATGTCTAGGGCATCACTATTCAACCATTTCCCAACCACTCATCGCCTTACACATATATAATCAGCTATCCATATCCACGGGTTCTGCATATGCATATTCAATCAGACATAGATCAGAAATTGTGTCTGTACAGAACATACAATGACTTGTGCCTGGCCATTATTCCCCAAACAATATAGAATAACAACTATTTAATTGTATCAAAGCATTATAAATCACTTAGAGATAACTTAAAATATATGAGAGAATATGTGCAGGTTATATATTACACCATTTAAAAATGATTTTTAGCTGTAGATGGACATAAAACTTTAATTATTTATTTGATGTGGTGCTGAGGATCAAATCCAGTGCCTCACATGTGTTAGGTGTGCTTTCTACCACTGAGCCACAACCCTAGCCCCTACCCCATTTTATAGAAGGGAATTGAGCATCTTTGGTTTGGGTATCTGCAAGAGGTTCTAGAGTTGATCACCCTTGAATACCAAAGGAGAACTGTATTTGCTTATGTAATCATTCCATTAAGCATTTGAGCTAGATATTATTGATTATTAACAATGGTAATAATAATCAAAACAATATCAATTACAACCACATCTACCCCATTCTTATCTGATGGCAAAAACTATGCTAAGAACGCTGTGGTGCTCCAGTGAGTGCTCTCAGCAACTGTAGGAGGTAGGTTCTTTATCATCCCCCATTCAAGAGGAAAACCGAGGCACAGAGAATGTAGGTATCTTTCTTAAAGTCACATAACTAGCACACATGGGAGAAAGTGCTTGAACTTAGGGATTCTCTATTTAGAGAAGAGAGAGACTTGTGAGATGGGCCGGTCCCAGGGGTAATGGTGAAGGAACTCTGCTTTCACTCTTCCTTTTTGGCCAGTGGTACCTGCACCATAGGCATCTAAGTCACATCCTTCAAGATCCAGCTATGATAGCTGGAGGCTGCACTCCCATATTCACTGTGGGGTGGGTTCTCCTCTGTTTCCAGGAAAGACGTCCTATTTATCATTCATGAATTTACTTACTTTTTATTTCATGGTGCTGGGATGGAAACCAGGGCTAAGCAATCTACCAGCTATGCCCACAGCCTCATAAGTTGTGAATTTAAATCTATTGAGGATTTCCCTGCCAGGGGATTTTGTACCTTCATATTTTCTTCTCAGTGTAGAGCACAGGCTGTGTGGGCTGTTGGATCCAGGATTAAATCCCTGCATGACTTCTTCATGTAATTTATCATTAATTTTCCTATCTGGACATGGGGACAACATCAGAGGGCTACTACAAGGACTAAATTAGATAATGCCCAGAAGAGAGCAGCTCTTGTACCTGCATTTCTTTTTCTTCTATTTTTCTGCTCCACCTCTTTAGGGATTTCACGAATTAGGAGAAAGTGCAGGAAATCTTTTGTGGGAAAGAGAGAGAGTCAATCTCTCTGATATCACATAGTCAGAAGGTTATGGCACACGTGTGCATCTGTGTGCACATGTCCTAGGGAGTTTGTGTGTGTGTTGCTAGAGATGGACAGGGAGGAAAGAAGAAAAGAGAAATGAAGGAAGCCAGAGCAGGAAATGGAAAGCTTAAGGATATGAACATTTGCCACCTTTAAAGATAGACTGGTCACATGTGTCTACTTGGGCAAATTGTTATTTTCATCTGCTTCAAGCGTATCTGAGGAAAGGAAATGCTAGCTATTATTTGAGTGAGATATGGTCTCACTCTCAGACCAGGGAGAAGATTATCTGAGCCAAGTATTAGGAGGCATGCAGTAATGTGAACCTTCCATAAATTTTGTTCAACTCCTTCCCTTGGGAATTTTGCCATATCTAGGTGCCATGTGTACTATAATTCCCTTAACATTTTCTTAACATTGACTTGTTTCTAAACTTTAAAGTTCATCTTAGGAATTAATAATATCTAGGAAACATGGTTTTGTTTTGCTTATTATATCTATATTTATATCTATATATATTTTAAATAAGGGTTGAAATAAAACTCATCTGTTAAGATTTCAACTGTTTATTCAGGTTCCACTGAAATCATCTCATGTGCCTCCTGGGAGAGTGGGCCATTTAGAGCAGATGAGAAGGAGACTTAGTTCCAGTTTTGCTACCTCTTGGATATATGACCAGGGGTAAGTGAGACCCTCCCTGTCTTTCTCCTCATATTGTGAAGTCACTGAACCCAGGTCCTGTCAAAATCATCTAATCCTGGAATCCCCTCTGCCACCTCTGACTAAGTGATCCACTGGTCCCTACTGGGCACCACCGGCGTTGGGAAGTAGCCATGTGCCACAGGCTGACCAGGCTCAGTGCATTTCTGTATCTGTCTCTAAGTCAGGTGCCTCCGGCTTCTACCCACTGGTTCTGGTTTTATTCTGTAGGACCTACCCTTCTTCCATATGCCTTTTCTGAAATGGTGACAGTTCCAATGTGCCTTCAGAGACTGAGCATTGTTGAGCAGGACGGGATTCTCCCCTCTTGTGGTTATGCCATTCCGTAGGGACAACCATAGTAGGAATAACATTGCTCCTGTCCACAGGCATTTCCTCTGTGCCAGGTACTGTGCTGATCCCCTCCACAATTGTGATCTCCATTAGCTTCACTGCCCTTTTGGTTATAGATACAATACTTATCCCCCTTTTAAAGGTGATGATATTGGATTGGAATGACATTTGGGGATAAGAGATCATGTGAGCAACTCCTATTGGTTTCACCTCTGGCTGACCTTCAAGGATTTTTCCACATTTAGTTTGGTTTTGCCTAGCCTCCCAAGCCTTATTTTTGCACAGTTGGTGTTGAGGACCCAGGGGAGGGAGCTTCTACTTGGCTCTGTTTTCTTCCATGCTGTAGGAGAAGGTCTATCACTCAAGGCTGCTGAAATATTTTTGGATCCCAACTATGTCATGTCACATATTTCTACCTTTCTCAACTGGTGTCATCAGAAAATCTGATAGCATGTAGCCTTTATTTTCATCCAAGTCATTGATAAAAATGATGAATAGGAAAGAGTCAGGGGACTGAATACTCTTGATGCTGTTAGAAAACACACTCTACACTAGTGTAATTTATTAATTACCACTTTCTGAGTATTGCTTTCTATAAGCTATTGAATCCTCCTAATCACACAGGCCTGCTCTTAATTCTCCATCTTATTCACATGATATAAGGATCTTGGGCCTGAAATTGGAGAGAAGATGTGTAGTAAAGGGTAATCTTGTCCATAGAAAGGCTTGACTCTTGCTCCCAGATCCCAGGAGGTAACCTTAGGGTCTTGGGAGGTCCTGCCTGATCAGAGTGTTTACCTGGGGCCCTTGAACCATGTCAGACATCTATGCTAACAGTGTGATTTATGGTGGGGGTCTTGAACCATGAGGTATCAACTTGGCCTCTGGAGGGGTTGGAGATTAGAGTCATCCATGCAGGTGGTTATGTCTGCATTGACAACTCCCAATAAAAACCCTGGACCATGCCAGGCATGGTGGGCACATACCTATAATCCTAGTGACGTTGGGGGCTGAAGGAGGAAGATCACAATTTAAGATCAGTCTGTGCAACTTAGTGAGAGCTTGTCTCAAAATAAAAGGCAAAGAAAGGCTGGGATGTAGCTGAATGGTGAAGTGATCCTGGGCTCAATTCCCAGTGCTGCAAAAGCAAAACAACCCTGGACCCATGGCTCCGTGAGTGTCCCTAATTATCTAAACTGTGTGTCACACATATTGTAAGTGCTGTCCTCAGGACTCCACTGGGAGAGGACAACTGGAAGCCTATGCCTGCTTTCTCCTGGACCCTGCCCCATGTGCCTCTTCCCTTTGCAGACAGAGGTCTCTCATCCTTTGGCTGTGATCTATCATGGCTATGAGTATAACAACTTTGCCAAGTCCTGTGAGTCCCTCCAGAGAATCAGTGAAACTGCAGGGGGTCTTGGGGACTCCTGAGCTGCAAAAGGAATCTCTGCATTACATTAAATGCTTTCTTTGAAACCAGAGTACAGATCTTTCTGGACTTCTGCCAGGATCTGCTCTCTAGCTTCCCTAAATGCCTCCTTAAAAGGAGTACTAGGGAAAGAAAGCCCTTTCTCTACCTTACAAAGGTATGTCCCCATGCACTGGCTTTCCCCATAGTTGCTCTGTGTGGTTTCATGAGTTCTCATTTCAATCTTCTTCTGAATAAGATATGGTATTATCCAGGAGGATTTCGAACTTGGGTCTCAGAAAAGGCCCTGTTCTAATTCAAGTGTTAACTGGGGAAAAGCATATAGCCCTGCTTCGCCCATTTATATTTCAACCTCCATTAATCAAACCACTAACAGAACTGGGCTGTCTCTTATACTGACTTCAGGAGAGGAAAGTTTGGTTTTGGACACTGCTGGAACTTTTCCTAAGCATGAGGGTGAAGGTTATTCCAGACAGGGGAGCAGGGTTGCTGGGGTTCCCAAAGGGCTTTGTTGAGGGTGAGGGAGGAGAAAACTGAAGGTGTGATGGAGACCTGATGACAAGGTACATCTACACTCTAACTTTGTTGGAAATCAAAGGGTAAGGACAAGCACTTTATTCCTTATCTGGCATCCATGTATAAGCACATGGACAAAGGTGCAATGACTTTTCAGAGAATGGAGATTTTCCACAGCAACCAAGCTGGGCATGTGAGGCAGGCATGTGCCTAGAGGAAGGCCACTCCTGACTTTTATTTCATGAGAGGTTGATAGAGAACCAGGTTTTTGGTCCTGCAAGAGGAAAGGTGTCTTTAAGAGGAAAAAAATGTGATCCTTTTATGGATAGGGTTTTATCTCACCTCTGCCCTATGCAATTCTAGTGAGGTGGACCAAGGCACCTTATAAAATGGAGTCACTTTTTCTTAATGTTAACATGGGGAAGTATGACCCCGATACCTTTATTTTTCTCTTTAGCAGTTGTGTTTGTGGCTTTATCCTATGGGGTGTTTTCATCTTTAAACCATTCCTAAGCGATGTGTTGGGAAGGACAGTCTATTTTTCTTTTCTCTGTCTCTCCCTTTTCTTCATTCTCTGAGGATGAAGGGGTGATCTGACCTTAAGATAATTGCGTGGGACAGTTCATTCCTCCCTGCACACTGCACCATAGAGGGCTATAGATCACACGTCTCAAGGAGCTCCAATCTCTCACAGAAAGCAGGAATCCCTGGGGAATATTCATTTCTACCTTCCTGTGGTCAGAGGTATTAGAAAGTGTAAGGAGACACTATCCTATAAATGTGAACTTATAGTTGGCACCCAGGATGGGAGGTCTTCACATTTAAAACCATTAAGAATGGAAATTTCTTGGGGACAGGAACCACAGAATTCACCATAGAATGGAAGCTCTGGCCAGCCCTGATCCCTGACTCAGGATTTCAGGACACTTAGGCCAAGCTGGATCTGGAAATGCAGACTCCATTTCCTCAGTGGCACTATAATCGCATCTGGGCAGCCACTGGCTAGTTGCTTTGGATGCACATGAAAGCTCCTAGCACTGCAGGGGGGTTGCCACAGATTGTTCTCTGGAATGATAATCTTTCGTGATGGCTCTTATGCCCTGTTCCTGACCTTCTCCCCACAGACTTAAACTAGGGGAGCCCACATAGCCTCTGGGAGTGGAGTAGCTGAAACATTCTTCATTGGGATTCCCCAAAGGCTGACCAATTCAAACTAATCCCTTGGTGCTGGGGACTGAACCCAGGGGAGCTCTACCACTAAGCCACATCATCAGTCCTTTTTCTTTTTCTTTTGTGACAGGGTCTTGCAAAGTTGCCCAGGCTGGCCTCTCTACAGTGGCAGAGGCTCTTCAGCCTCTGGTACTTTGACCAATGTGTTTGCAGCAGCAGGGTGGTATAATGTTCACTGCTTTGTGTTTGATGCCAACTTGCCTGTTTGAGGCAGGATACATGCTTCTAAACTTGTGTTTTGAGGTTTAAGCATCTTGGTGTCATTGTCAAATCCTACCTCTATAGGGTTACTGTGAAAATAAATTGACTATGTAAATGACCTGGTCCATAGAAAATGTTCAGAGTAGTTATTTTCCTTCTTAGCTAGAGCTTCTGTCCCTAAGCCTGGGACCTCAGGGGGCCCTGGGCTTCTGTGCCCTGAACTGCCACAGTTGTGCAAGCACTCTTGGATCTCCTGTTACAACTGGGAGCCGGCAACAGACCAAAATAAAGGGAGGGGGGCAAGCGGAGAGGGCAGAGCGAGCCTCTGGAGGGAGTCTGACCAGGTCAGCTGGGAATGCCTGTCAGCCATCCAGGGTGGCTTCTCCTCTGCCCGGCTCCTACGTGGGCCTGGAGGTGGGTGAGTGACTCACACGGGTGCCCTCCCCACCCATGTGCCCAAATGCTCAGCCCTCCCCAGAGCCGGGGCTCACCTAATCCCCACAGTGGGAGTCGGGGGGCATTCGCGCCTGTGCTGATGTCTAGGGTTGCAAGGCTGTGACTTCACACTCAGCAGCATGTGCAGCTGAGGCCTCCGTGCAGCAGTCTTCTGCGAGGCGGGTAGCGAGGTCAGCTTGGCAGCGCCTCCTCTCCAGCCCGGATCAGGCCTCAGGAAACCGGTGCCCCAGGACCAGAGGAGGGAATGGCTGAACAAGAAGCGAGCGGGCTGCAGGTCCTGTTGCGCACACTTCAGGTAGGGAGTGGCGGAGAGGGTGCCGATGTGGCTGGCTGGATCTTTGCCCGGCTGGCCTCTTTTGGAGCTGTGCACACAGAGTCCCCTCTGGCAACCAGTGGCCCTGTTTGCTAACTAGGCAATAGAGCAGGAGTGAGCTCTCACCTTGAAGCTGACCTAAGTGATGCTGTGGTGTTTAAATATTAAACACGACAATGTTGTTGATTGCTCTGCTTAAATTATTGAACCTGGTAGGATCAGAGGCTGCGGCTAAAAGATCCAGATGGAAAAGTTGGGGAAAAAGCCTTTCTGGCAAATGAAGGAGGCATATTAAAGCTTTCTGAACAAGGCTGGGGACCTGCTGGGAGCTAGTAGAACTGACTGGGAGGAAAGGGTAGCTAGGGAGGAGACTTGTCTGGGTTTTCCCTGCTAAATGGCTATATTACTAGTCTTCCATGCTGTATTCTTCATCAGAACAGCCTGTGATGCTTAATAACCGTGCACGTTCTTGGCCAGGATTTGGCCAGTATCTGGCCAGAGTCATTTGAATCACCCAGGGTTAGGAACCAGGGAATCTGCCTTCCACCTTCCAGGTGATTCTGTTCACCCCCAATTTTTAGAATCTTTGTTCTAGAGCAGTGGTTTGTAAACTTGATTGCATTGGAGTCACTTGGAGAGTTTTAAAAAAATACTGATGCCTGGAATGAAATCCCCAAAGACCTGGATTTGATTGATCTGGGGAGTAACCTGAGCGCTAGAATTCTGAAAACTCCTTGGAGGGGTCTTTATGTGCAGCTAAGATTGAGAACCACTGCTTTAGAGACTTGGGAAGTTACTTGCGCTTAACTGGATTCAGAGGATGCCAGAGCTCAAAGAGGCCCAAAGGGTCTTCCCCACTGGGATTTTAAAACCTGAAGTTCATGGATGGGGGTGTGTGTCACAGAACAATAATCTACAGGTGGTTCATGAGCCCACGCCTCCACTGAAATGTAAACCTTTTGCTCATATGTTCATTTTTCCCTACTGTGAAAAGCTTCCTTAGTTTTCCTGTGATCTTAAGATTTGCATTCCTAAAAAAGTTTTAGAACCAATAAACTCAAATTCACTTGTATAGCTAAGGAAACCTAGTCCTAAAAATGAACTAGGCTCCTCAAACATCACTCAATTATTTAACAGAGGAATTGGGACTAGCAATCAAGAACTTTAAAATTTGATTGACTCATACAAGGCAAGAACATAACTGGGTCAGGGGTTGAAGGTGGGGGCGGACCTCAAAATGAATTTGCAAAATACTCTGAAAATATTTTGTCTAGGTGGGTGATTTGATTGCCAGGTGTAAGTCAACATTCTAAGCATCTTTCTAACTTTCGACCGGTTATATGAAAATCTTGAGTAACTGTGAGCCAAACGGCTGAGAACCTCTAATAAACAGTATTTTCCTTGCACTTACTGTCTACAAAAAGAGGAACGTAGTAAGCTGGTATTAGGGGTCTGGTGAAAATGACCATCCTGCAGTTGGCCTGGAGGTTACTGTAGGTTGAGCTTGATCTCCTGTCTTCCTACTAGAGGGAATTTATAATTGATATTTAGAATGATCACTCTAGGGCACGTCATGATCTCAATTATCAAAGAAAGATTTAATTATGTTCACTAGGCCCAACATAGTTCCCAATTAACCAGAACATTAAAATAACACCAAAACACTTCCTCTGTATACTCCAGACGATCAGAATTTGGTTATAGAATTGACCCAGGTTCCCAGACTGGCTCCCACAAAGTGCTTCCATTTGTCCTGTCTCTGTCCCCGTAGAAGTCAGAATTTTGAAATACTTTAGAACCTAGAGAATATGTTCTGTGGAATAATCTTTCATGATGGGTTTTATGTCCTGTCCCTGCTCTTTCCCCCATGAACTTAAACTAGGGGAGCCCACACAGCCTCTTGGGGGGTGGGTAACTGGAACACTCTTAATTGGGGGTCCCAAAATACTTACCAATTCAAACTAATCCCTTGGTACTGGGGACTGAACCCAGGGGAGCTCTACCATTGAGCCACATCCCCAGCCCTTCTTTTTGTTTTTATTTTGTGACAGATTCTTGCTAAGTTGCCCAGGCTGGCCTTGAATTTGGGATCCTCTTGACTTAGTTGCCCAAGTGGCTGGGATTACAGGTGTGTACCACTGTGCTGACTTGAGATCACATGTCTTCTAAGAGTACCCCAGAACTTTGCCCAGGGGAGGAAGAAAGAAAATAGAGGGCCCAAAACAGCAAGTTTAGTGTCACAAATATCCCCATGACAAGATTGTAGAAGTCCCCATCCTCAATAACATCACCATTTCTTCCTCTTTGGGGTCACAAAATAAACCAGGTCAACAAGAAATATTAGTTTTCTGCCTGTTACTGTTTCCCACACAAGTGGAGAAGGAGTAAGTGATTTTTCCTGCCTCAGTTTAAACACGGCCTTATCTGTGTTCTGAAAGTGTGAGAATCAATTTTCTACCGAGACATTTTCTAAGTCCCTGGACTTGACAGCTTGAGTGCGAGGCAGAAAATCAGATTGGCCCACATGGTCCTGGGTGAAAAGGAGGCCACCCCAGCACAGGTGCAAGAAGCAAAGGACTGGATCTAGCCCCATTTCTGGTACTTGCCAGCTGTTTTTCCTTAGGCAAGTGCCTCAATGTCCCTGGGCCTCCATTTATATAGCTGTAAAAGGGGGACAATAAAAATAGGTTCCTAAGCACTGTGTGTGAGGATTAAGAGAACACATTAGAAAGGCACTTGTAAGCTATAAATGGCTAATCAGATGACTGTGGTTTTTATGGTTTCCCTGGTCAAGTACACAGTGGAGTGGCTTGGAACACTTGCCCACACTTTTCATCAACCTGCCCTGCTTTTTCCTGGGTGAACTCCAGTATGCTTGGGAAAAAGAAAGGTGTCTCATTCTATCTTACTCTCATCTCTCTGTGTGGTTTGAGCTAATGGGGAAGATGGGGAACTGCCAGGGTAGCAGGATGTGGGCTCCCTGCCAGCTCTCACCCCGCAAGCCTTCATCCCGCAGTGTCCTGCAAAATGCCAATTAAGTACCTTATTGAAACATGAAAATGCATAGTTATTAGATCAGCTTTGGCAGGCTCCGAGCTGTGATATGGGCACATTTTTGCTCTTTGCATTCAGACTTTATTATTTTATGCTATAGCTGCTCAAACTGAATCCCAGGTCTGCATCTCTGCCAAAACGTGCATTGCTAACTCTTTCTCTAAACTTGGGTTCCAAGAACATCATCTATTATGGATTGCAAATGAGACTTCAGGATGTGGGGTTTCCTGTCTCAAGTCATCACTGACCTTAGATAATAGAAAACCTGGACTGGGGTGACCAGTCTATATTTTTCTCTTGGTCTTCCAAGGATTATTTCCAAGACAACAGGTTATTTCAGCCCCTGGGCTGCAATGAAGGGATGAGTGGAAAAATGATGACTGATATGTTTCATTCATAGCACTTAGGAGTTTTGCTTCCAAAACATGTGTTTGATAATTTCCCTTGTAGAACTCTCCATAGAGGATGTGGGAATATTCATCTATTATATTCATAGGGCCAGGTGGAGAGGAAACTGAGATTTCCCCTTGGATGGAAATAGAAGGGTTTGGAGAAATCAAGAGAAGAATTTTCCTTTTAGATAGCAAATACTGTATAGACTTTCCAAAACTTACCAGGATTTCTATGGTGAAGTCTGAGCTTTCTGAATTTCTTGGAGACACCTGCTTCAACATGGAAGCAGATTGAAATCTGTCTTAATTTCAAGCATCAGTGAAAGCAAAGACAAAGAAAAAGCCCATAAGGACAAATGCCAAATGGAAAAAGAAAACTGTCCAGAAATAACATGTGTCAGTGCCTAAGGAATGATGGTGCCAAACAAATAATGAATGGGGTGGTGGTGGCACGTAGGTGTGGCTGAGCTGGAAACGGGAGCAAGTGTTCATTTGGTGTTTTTTCCAAGTCCTTGTTGCTTTCACAGTTTCTTAAACTCCTTGGAATTAAAAATTGGAGAAAATGAACAATTAATATGGATGTGCTTTGGGCCAAACTCTCACCTCCACTGCCTCACATCACTTTCTCTGCCATTTGTGAGGGCTATGTGGCTGTTCTGTCTTACAGGTGGGAACAGCCATGGCCAAGGCTAAGCTGCTCAGGGCTCAATGACAGCAACTTGGTGAAGGGGGATGTGAAGCAACTCTTGTCACTAGGAAGCTTTTCCAATACTCTGTTTCTTAAGCAACTAAGGCATACTTATTTATTCTTTTGGAGGAATTAGACCTTGACCTGACTAAACCTGAACACTGGGGGCACATGAATATCCTGTAAAGAGGAAGGATTATTTAGAACTTAAATCATCTTCCATATCCTAATTCCATTTTAAGGTAAAAAAAACTCCTGGTAAAGGAAGGAACACTTGATTAGGGTCAATTAGATATCCTCAGTATCCATTATCCAACAATTCATCCATCCATCCATCCATCCATCCATTCATCCATTCATCCATCCATCCATCCATCCATCCATTCATCTATCCATCCATCCATTGTTTTCTCTGTGCTGAAAGAGATTCAGAGAGGACTATTGGGTAGAATGATGTGCTAGGAAGATCAGAACAAACAATTGAACCTTTCTTTACTGAATTTTCTTCATCTGCAAAATGAGTATTATAATTCCTACTTAAAGAAATGCCATCTCCCTATGGAATTGAGTTTGATTAAAACATAAAGTCAATGTAGAAGAAAGCAGATGGAGATGGAAGTTTGCCCAAATTCTGGAGGGTTTTGAGTGAGAGGCTTCAAGTTCACTGTGCCCTTGGTAATGGTTCCATATCCCTGAATGTCAGTGATGGAATCATAGTTAACATGACAGTTCTAGAGTCATTTGGGCTGGATGACATTGGATATGACTGAAACACCATTTTTTTTTTCTTATCCAAGAATATGGTGTGTCTTTACCCACCCCCCCCATTCTGGACCTGAATCTCCTCTTATGCCTGCCTCCAACCCTTTAGCCTCAACCTTGAGCCCTTCCTGTTACTTACCTGACTCCTGCCTGTCACCCCATCCCAAACCTCTCCCCAACTCTATTCCCACTCCGTGGTGGAAATCTGGGATGAATTGAGGCTCAGATATGGTGGGAGGAGAATTTTTCTAAAATACTTGATTTTTTTGTTGTTCTAATTTGGAAGAAATGCAAGATATTCTAAGGGCAGCATTAAAAATGTTCTTTCATCCAAGCAGCTCTGACAGAATGGTTGAATTAAAACAGCCAGAGTTGAGTCAAAAATTCTCATCCTTGCTTGTGAACTGAGGGCGGATGGCATTTACATGTCCCAAGTCCAAATTCTGGATCTGTCTCCTTGAAAACCCACCTTTGCAGGGCAGAGGATAAAGCTCAGGGGGCCAGCATTGCTTTGAGATGTAGCTGACAATTTGGCATTGCTAGTGATATTCTGAGGTGTTGGCCATCTGAGAGACCCGCGCCCACTGCAGAAAAACTGTAACCTGGCAACGTTTACTACTCAATTTACCCAGTTTCTAAAACTGGAACTGGTCCGATGAGAGCCAAAAACAGTTCCAGTGTAAGCCCTGGGAATGGGGGAGGTATGCTAAGCCGGAAGACAACTTGGTCAGGGATACCCATCACTGTATCTGTAATCACGGGATGGGCAGCTTCTTCATATTTCAGAAATGGGTGTGTGGAAATGCATCCTCTTGGGTGTGACCTCCTTGTCCTTTTGCCAGGCCTAAAATGAAGGCAGTAGAGAGTTTGTGGAATCAGTTCTTTTTCATTCTGCAAATACTGCATGGTTCCTTCCACCAACACAGAGCTGAAAACCAAGTTCTTGTCAGAGAAAAGTATGGTATAAAGTGAGATAAAAAGAGGTCATGAGCAAAAATTTTAGGAATGAAAAAAATTAATATAAAAGAAAGTGTTAAAGAATGGCAGAGAGCATGCTCAGTGTGATTTCTTCCCTTCCTCTCTCTCCATCATTTCTTTCTCATTGTCTCTTATTTTTTGGGGGGGTAAGTTTTTACAAACCAAGTACACCCAGATGAACACTCTCATGCCCACTTCCTGTCACTACTCCCCAATATAACCATTACTCTGATTTCTAACACCATGGATTAGTTCTGCATGTTTTCTACTTCATATAAATAGAATCCCACAGCTGGACATGGTAGTGACTCAGGAGGCTACAGCAGGAGGATTGCAAGTTCAAAGTCAGCCTCAGCAAAAGCAAGGTGCTAAGCAACTCAGTGAGACCCTGTCTCTAAATAAAATACAAAGTAGGACTGGGGATGTGGCTCATTGTTCAAGAGCCACTGAGTTCAATCCCCGCCGCCACCCCGCTCCCTCCCCCCAAAACAGAACCCTACAGTAAGGCTTCTTTTGCATCTGGCTTCTATGCTTAACATTGTGAGACTCCTTCAGTTTGTGCTTATAGTTAAAAATGTTCATTCTCATTGCTGAATAGTGTGACATTGTGTGATTATATCACAATTGTTTTGTCCATTCTAGAGTTGGTGATATTTGGGGCAGTTTCCAGTTTGGGGCTATAATAAAATAGTGCTGCTATGAACATTCTAGTATGTGTCTTTGTAAACATGTGTGCATGTATGTTAGGTATATACCTAGTGGTGAAGTTGCAATGCCATAGGGAACCCACATCTTCAACCTTAGTAGATAATGACAAAATGTTTTCAAATTGGTTGCTCTAGAATATACACCCATAGACGCCACTAGTTGTTGAGAGATCTGGATGCTCCACCCGCTTGCCAGAACTTGCCTAACACATAGTTATAGCTGAAAGTGAGTTGAGTGCTTCCCTCTAAGGATTCTGTAGGATTCATGTCTTTATGTGTTCAATTCCCCCTACTTGGCCCCTTTCGTAACAATAGTTAAAATAATAACTCACATTTATTAAACAGTTTCTGTAAGTCAGGAGCCATGTAACGTTCTTCATATGCATCATCTCATTTAATCTTTGCAACCATCCTAGGAGGTGGGTAATATTATTATCCTCATTTTAAAGCTCTAAAATGGAATCTCACAGAGAGGTTAACTTTCCTGTGTTCACAAAGTGAGCAAGTGGTAGAGCTGGGATTTGAGTGGAGGGAAACTCACCAGCAGAAGCACCCTTGACAAGAACCCTTGACTCTTTAAGGGAAAGGAGGGCATTGGGGAGATTCTGTGTAGATTTTTCAAGGTGTAGGTGTCTGCTGGGGAACATGAAGTTTTCCACTTGGTAGATCTGGGGAAGTGGCAGCTGTCCCTACAATCTGGTAGAACTGGCCCAAGGGGCAGAAAAACAGGTGCCCAGAGCAAGGATAGGCAAATTCTTTCTGTAAAGGATTGGAAGATTTTTAGGCTTCCTAGACCATAGGATCTCTGTTGCAGCTACTCAATATTGCTCATGTAAGCCGTAGACAAGACACAAATGTATGGTCATGGCTGTGTGCCAGTATAACTTTATGGACAAAAACAGGTGGTGGGTTGGTTTTGGGCCACGGACTATAGTGTGCTGGCCTGGAGGCCTTGGGCTTCAAGCCTGGAGACCTGACCCTCAAGCCAATAGTGCTGGAGCAGCTGAAGGCCATCTTCTGCTGCAGATTGCCAAGTGGGAACACAGTTAGGTGTTCTCCTCCATCCCAGGCTGCCCTTTCTGCAAAGCCGCACATCCCATCATGTCTCTGTGTGTCAGTTCTTCTCAGTGGAAGTCTGGCAGATCCTGAAATTCAGAGTGCCCATATCCCTGAGTCTCCTGCTGCCCTCCAAGGCATATGCAGAGATGAAGCTCCTGTCCGTCAGCCTCCTGGGATGGAGTGCAGAGCATGCCAGAAGCACTGATCCGTGTAAGGTGACTGCCCTGCAGACACCATCAACCATGGCACCATCAACACCCAACCCCTGTGCAAACCAGCATAACTCAAACCAGGTTCTGAGGAACACCCGTGTTTCCCAAGATGCAAGTGGGTGGTCTACTCAGGAAGGGCAAGGGAAATAGATAGATTTGAAATGTCAGGATAGATTCATTTACTAGATTTCTTCACTGAAGGAGTCTCAACTTTTAAAAACATTTATGACTTTTAATTTTCAGATTAATTTTATTTTACTCAGGGTGGACCTGACAGCACATTTGGTTGTCCTGTCATTTTCTGTCCCACCTGTCAATCAGTGTAGTCCCTGAGAATCATTTCCATGCTCCTTCCCTTCTTCTGCCAGGATTGGAATCTTGTCTATCTTGTTCAATTTTATCCCTACTATTTAAACCACTGCCTGGAGCACAGTAGTTGATTGACTAATAAAATGTGCATGGTTTATTAACAAATTTGGGCTCTAATTTATAGCATTTCTAAATCATCTTGAAAATGGGATAAATTTTTGGGGCGAGCCCTCATAAGTTATTAGAAATCCATGGAACGCATTTGGTGAACAATGGTTTTAGGCCAATGCCATGTTTCATTACTACTGGCTGACTGTTTCCTGGCCTGGAAATGGGCCTTGGCATGTTGATATGAGTGGATTTAAAGTCATTTCTATTGGAAACCCAGAGTAATTTTTCTGCTTGGTTAATTCCACCAGTTTGATTACTCTACAACCCATCTGTAGACCTTAAGTTGACATGAATTCTTGTCCTTAGTTGTTTGGGAGGAAAAAAAAAATTAAGCAACAGATATGGAGGTTCAGAAAAAGATTCTTCCTGGAGACTCAAGAGAGCCACTCTGATTCTGATCAGGAAGCCATATGGTGATAAGAATGGCTTTAGCTTCAGGTTTCAGATTAAAGGCAGGGTCAGATTTCAGAGTTGGGGTATCTGATGAAACTTTTCCTAGGGGACTTGGAAAAAAGCAGCTTAGTCAATAAATGGTCAGTAATGAGTTCTCCTTCACCCTTCCCCAGCCCCCAAAACAATGTGCATGAACATTTCTAATCTCCAGATCCCACCAAGCAGTGTGAGCTTGATGTCCTGCATTCCTGACCCTGGAGCGTCCTTATCCCAGCCCTCAAAGACAGACTTAACCTAAGTGGTTCCTAGAAGGACTCTCAGATATCTCTAACTTTTCACACTGGTTGGTTAAATGCCATAAACAATTCTCATTTTCTCTTTGACATTCATTATTCAATCATAACATCTGTATTATATGTAGATGTAGGGGAAAACGTCCTAAATGACAGCTAATGACAGTTTTGGAGGAAAATTGTGGAAATGATAATATTTGAAGGAAAATGCATATTGTAATTCTGGGAGTGTTTTTGCCATGAGCCCCTAACATTTGTTGAGCACTTACTATGTGCCAGGAAACGTTCTAAGCTTTTTCTGTGTCTTATCTCATGGGAGCCTCACAACAATCCTGTGAGGTAGGTATGACTCTTTTCCCTCTTCATAGATGAGGAACACAAAGTGCTTGATGGAGGTTGTGCAACCTTCAAGTAGCAGTGAGCAGACTTGAACCCTGGCACAATCTGACTCTAGGCTTTATGGAATTCTACCCATCAGGATATAACATCCCTTTTCCCTTTTCCTGTCCTTTCTCTGCCAATCATATTTTTCCTGATTAAAGTAAAACAAGCTCATTATTTTAAAAATTTAATTAATATGTAGTTATAAATTATAGAAAGTAAAAATCCTCCCCATCAAATCCCACTCCCTGAAACAACTTCTTAAGAATTTTATGAATATTCCTTTTGATATTTGTGTGTATATACACATACATATGCAATAACATAATATATAAACATCTATAATATTATATTTCTTAACTGTATATCTATATCTCTATCATTTTAACACACTATTCTTCAATTAACTTTTCCTTCATATCAATATAATTGAATATTTCAAGCTGGCAATATAGACTAGCACAATCTTTTGTGATGGTTATGTAGTCATTTGTGTATGGATATACCACAATTTAAATAGAAGTGTATTTTTTCTTCTAGTGCTTCACTTGAACTTTATTGTTTCTTATGTTCTTTATTTTTTGATATTCCATATGACACATTTTATCAGTTAGCTTAATCAAACATTTCTTTCATGGATTACTTTTAGCTGCCAAACTTTCTCCCCATGATCCAACTTTTATATTGAATGATGTTTAAATTTCACACCATGCATTCTCTTTTTCTTAAGCTTTTTTGCTTTCATAGAACTCTTCTGCCATCCCACGTGCTTACAAAATTATGGTCCTAAATTTTCTTCTTCTGGAAGGTCCTGTTCTTGTACCATCCAATAGAGGTCTTCATGATAACAATTGGAAGTTTTATACTTAGTATAAATATTTATTTAAAATGAACATATGTAGTTTTTTTGGTCAAGTTTTAGGAGGCCAGAGTTGGTTTTGGATACTGCTACTGGCTTTCTGTTTGACTTCAGTCTTCTGGGTCAGCATCCTCTAAGTATTTATTTATGGTTTTTAGATGTCAGTGATAGATTTGTCCAGCATTATAATTTATTTCCTTGATAGATTATGGATACCATGTTATTGTTTGTTGATGTGCTGAATATTTCCCTGTGCCAGATGCTGAAATAGATTGTGGGTGGCAAGACTCTCAGAATCTTATCAGCCATAAGCTTTCTACTGAAATTTTTCAAATGCTAGTATCTGGTGTCAGGAAGCAGGTGACCTAGAGTCTGTGTTCACCGTTGAACCCCTCTCCTCCATGGAGCACTGTTTTCTGTGGTGACCAGGTGAGAATGCAGTGCCATCATTACTTCAAGTCTATGGGGGAAGATCTGAAGCCCCAGCAGGTATAAGATATTCAGTTGTGTCTATGAACTTAAGTTGGTTCATATATGGTCTTTTTTTCTTAAACTATAAGACAGTGATTCTTAATTTTTAGTTTTTTTTTTTTTTTTGCTTTCAGGTGGAGGGATGTTGCAGACCTCCTTTGAAAGTTAAGGATGATTTCCCCAGATAAATACACATGCACAAACTTGTGAAAAATTTCAGGGTAATAAGGATGTCACTTTCTCCAGGGTTTTTTCTTATGATATGAGGCTCTTAAAGGTCCAAAATAGTAAAGTATATTAATCAACTTTCTGTTGCTGTGACAAAAACACCCAAGAAAATCAACTTAAAGAAGGTAAGATTTATTTTGGCTCATGGTTTCAGAGGTTTTTGTCCACAGCCATTCAGCCCCATCATTGTGGGCTTGGGTGAGGTAGAAGAATATCATGATGGTGGGCAACGAGTTGGAGGAGCATGGTTCACCTCATGGTAGCCACAGCCAGGAAGCAGAGAGAGAAGTTGGGGAGGGCCGGGGACAAGATAAACTCTTCCCAGCCATGCCCAGTGACCTGCTTCCTCCATTTTGGCCCTATTTCCTATAGATTCCATCACCTCCCAATAGTCCATTCAATTATGAGCCCATTAGTGGATTAATCCATTGATAAGATCAGAGCCCTTATGATCTAATCACTGCTCCAAAGCCTCATCTCTGAACATTGCTGCTTTGGAAACCTAGCCTTCAACATATGAGCCTTTTGGCAATATGCCAGATTTAAACGATAACACAGAGCAAGGGAAATCAAATAAGGGAAATCTTACAGTACTCTCCAATTATGATAAATCCTTCAAGCCTCTAAACTAGACATAATATTCTTATCTCCACATTCCAATTTGGTCCTGAGTATCTTTCATACTTGATCTGTACTTAAAAAAATCAAAAAATACTTCTGATGGATCAACTGAAATGTTATGTTTCATAAAAAACCTTTTCTGATAACCCAAATAGATGGTATCTCCCCTTCTCCACAGTAACACCTAAACATCTGTATCTTTCAAATGTTATCTATCTATGTTTTGCTTGGTTATAAATATAGTTGTTCATCTATTCAAAACTTAGGCACTGGGAACTCCAAATAAATGTGGCATAATCTTTGCCCTTCAAGAGATTAAGAGATATATATTTGAAAATCTTTGAAAAATGATGGACCTTTTTCCTACATAAGCATAAGTATGTACTTAAATAAAGCATTAAAATACCAGAAGATTTGCCTATATTTAAGGATCCATGCCATGTAATTACTTGGGTAGATAAGTGATCAAATAATTATAAAATGTTATTATAAATGAAAAGACAACAAAAAGCCTAGTATATTTTTGGAGAAAGAAGAATCTCAATCAATTGCTAACCTTCCCTGAACCTCTGCTTCTGAGTAATGGTGGATTAGATAATTTAGACCAACTTTTGCACTGGAGATGATTTAAAAATATGGATAAGATATAAATGCTTGTTCTAAAAAGCATCCATGTTCTAATGAGATAATGAGTTTGTAACAGATTGAGGTCAAGAAAGGTGAGAGACCCAGAGGAAAGAGCAAAACTCTCACGCTTTTGGCTTTGTCTCAGTCCACTTTGTGTGCTACAACAGACTACCACAGATGGGGTGATTTATAACAAGTACAAATTTATTGGCTCACAGGTCTGGAGGTAGGAAGTTCAAGACTGAGGGTTCAGCACCGGGCAAATGCCTCCGTGCTCTGTCATATGGCAAAAGGGATATTGTGGTAGAAAAGGGATGGTGGGTGGGGAACACAAAAAAGCAGGACTCATCCTTTTATGAGGAATCCACTTCGGTGATAATGGCATTAATCTGTTCATGAAGTCAAAGCCCACGTGGTCTAATTACCTCTTAGAGTTCCTCCCTCTTAAAACTCTTGGGACTAAGTTTCCAACATATGCTTTTGGGGGGACACATTCAGACCATAGGCCTTGGAGGCATTTACTGTTTTGGAATGTGGGCTGCAAGGTTGGAATTGTGCATTGGGTTGGAGAACAAGAGTTGGAAAACAGGGTTCGACATGAATGGGGACTCTGGTACACCACTCCCTGCTCTGGGGCTGGGACCAAGGACTGCTTACTAGATGGAATGCTGAACTGTGTACAAACTAGTCTTCACACAGAGCAGTTCTGCAACTCATCTGAGTGGCACAGATGAGGTTTCTTTTGTACTGGGGATTGAACTCATGGGTGCTTTGCCAGTGTGCTACAACCCCAGCCTTTTTAATTATTTAATTTTAACCCAGAGTCTCTGTCTGTAACTGAGGCTGGCCTTGAACTTGCAATCCTCTTTCCTCAGCCTCCTAAGTCTCTGGGGTTACTGGCATGCACTACCGTGCCTGGCAAGAGAATCTTAAGACTTGGAAGTTGTTCTCAGTTTCCTAAAGAGCCTGAGTACCTGGTAGTAGCAATTTAAAATCCTCATTGGCAGAAGAAATTATCACATTAGACCTTACATTAATTCTACAAATAGTTCAAAAACCAGGCATAATGGGAAATAAATTAATATAAGCAAATACCAGAAGAGATGATAGATGACAGAATTAGATCCACCAGTTCTCCAGAAACTGGAATTACCTATGAGGCACAGAATTGTAAGAGTGCTTTGGTTACTATGATCAAAGAAATAAAAGCCAGGTTTGAAAATTTTGACAGTGATCTACAATTTACAAAAAGTGATGTAGCAGATTTGTAAAGGAGTGAATAGAATTTCTTGAATTGAAAAATGACCAAAATTAAGAGTTCAATGGATAGGTTTAGTTGGAGATTAGACTTGGCTAAGCAAATAATTGAAAAATCAGGCCATAAAAAATTATCCAGAATGAAACACAGGAAATTGCAAGGATTAAACATGGCAGAATAGCATCTTCAAGGATGGAATAAGAAGGTGAAATTTTTTTTTTTTTTTTTTTTTGGAACTGGCACATTCAATCACCGAAACACATCCCTAGGCCTATTTTGTATTTTATTTAGAGACAGGGTCTCACTGAGTTGCTTAGTGCCTCACTTTCACTGAGGCTGGGTTTGAACTTTCAATCCTCCTGCTGCAGCCTGCTGAGCTGCTGGGGTTACAGGTGTGCACAACCAACCCTGAGAAGAAGGTCTAAGTTTAATTGGAGTTCTTTAAGGAGAGTCATGAATGAAATAGTAGCTATAGTTAAAAGCAATAACAAGAATCCCAACCATTTAATATACCATTCATTCCTTCATAATATTAAAAGCATCTCACTCAAGTCTAAATTCCCTGAAATACCCAGGATGATTTATTGTCTGTAGAATTTGTTGGGTAGGAAACTTTCCCATTATGTTCTGTTCTGTCTTATATTTTTAGAATTATATCAGAAGTTCTTTGAAAATAGTGTATTCTTTAAAACAACCCTTAAATAGATGCAAATTACTGTCTGATATGGATAGGCATTTACATATCTAAATCTTTATATTTGCAATTGTCACTTCAAAAATTAGAGCAAAATCTACAATTGACACTATATTTGAAGTTTAAGCTCTCATCTATGATGTGCTGATTTATTTTTGATCAGAAAGTCTCTTTAAACTCAAATATTCTACTTATGGTTATACTCTATATTTCTTTTTTCACTTTGTGAAACATCGATGCTTTAATATAATAGGAAGTTTTAATAAGTTTGAATTACAAACAACTTGTCAAAATTTTTCAAATGGGTAAGTTTTATAGCTTTGTCCATGGGTGATAGAATTCTAATCTGGGGAAAGATAATTAAAATATTAATATTTATTTGCTTTTGCCCTGTTCTCTTAATGATATGGAATTCTGATAAGTAATTTCATATTTTCCTTTGAAATAAACAAGAAACATGATGTTTTGCACATTCCCTGAGAAGCAGATACTGAGACAAAAATTTTCATACACCAAGTTTATTTGGGAGTCCCCGGATCCAAATACAGACAATGAAGTGTAGGTACATCTGCTCTGGGAAGTTAGGGTACACTACTCTTCCAGCATGGGATGTAGTCATCAACCCAGAAGCTCTTTGAACCCCATCATTCAGGATTTTATATAGGCTCCATGATGTAGGCATGATGGATTAAATCGTTGGGCATTGGTGACTAACTCAATCCCCAGCCCCAGTCCTCTTCCCAGGAGTTGGAAGATGGGGCTGAAAATTTTAATCCCCTAATGATGACTTGGTCATTCTGGCAATTAGTCCCCAACCTGAAGCTATCTAGGGGCCCCCAGTCACCCCATTGACATGTATAAAGACAAGCTGTCACTCCAACTGGTTCTTAGAGGCTCTTGTGTCAGGAACCAGGGAGTAAGACCAAATATAATAAAAGATACTCCTATTTCCCCGTCACTCAGGAAGTTACCCGAATTTTAGGAGTTCTGTTGCCAGGAACTTGGGACGAAGACCAAATATATATTTCTTATTATACCACAATGTTGCATGACCTTAGAGACTTTCTTTACCTGACTGCATTTCCCAGAGAGAGATATTGCTGAGAGCCCTTAGTTACTAATATTCTCTCTTTTTGGCGGGACAAGTGCCTCAGCCCTGAAAAGGAGGAGGTTCCCCTGCAGCATCCACTACACATGTTCACTAATACATCTGGGCATCATGAGACCTTGGTTCATATCCTGGCTTTGCTACTAATTAACTGTGACCTTGGATAAGCCACATAGACCTCATCATCATAGCTTCCTCATCCTTAAAAAAAGGATGTAGGGATGAGATCTATTTTCCCTCAATATTAGTTATTTGCATGCCACTTTCATGGTTTTCTTTTCCATATTTTGAATCAACTATATTATTGTTTACTTAACACTTTTTTGCCAGAAAATTTATTCATTTTAATTTAACTTTATTTAAGGTGAAATATTAAATACAGCC
Source organism: Sciurus carolinensis (assembly GCF_902686445.1). NCBI lineage: Eukaryota > Metazoa > Chordata > Mammalia > Rodentia > Sciuridae > Sciurus > Sciurus carolinensis. The sequence continues at coordinate 58,445,283 of NC_062214.1, read as the reverse complement.
ATAAGTATAGGAGTAGTACTTAGCACAAATAGGAAGTAGCCGCAAAAAGAAATGTAATGCAAACAGCATGTTATTAAAGTCCAAATAGATACGCCTGCCTATGGAGTCTCTGAGCCTCAGGCCTGCTCTCTGTTTTCTAAAAAGATTAGCAAACATTGGAGAGATATTGAAAATATACTAATAACTGAGACTTGAGCAGGTATTTCCCAAAAGAAGAATAAACACTTTATGGAGAATAAATATTTTTCTCTATGTGATTCAGTGATATTTAATGCTATGTCTCCTGTGGCATCTAAATCCAGGTCATATACTCTCTGTAGGAGGTTTCTGACCTTTCAAGAATATATTGGATTAGGTAGTCTTTAGGGTAAAATTATATTATTCTATGATTCTCTCCTCGTGTGAGAGGAGTGTTGGGGAAAAGATATGAGTTATAATTTTTTCTTTAGGTCATACATCTATTAGATTGTGTACCAGCCAGAAGCTTGAGGAATGACATTTATTGGATCAGTTTCTATATCTGAAATGTAGCCATGATGACTAGCAAAGAAAATCCAGTGTTTCAATTTCCCAGTATCTCTGAAAGAAGGAGACTAAGATGATAGACACTCAGTTCTTGAGTAACCCAGTGAAGTCTTACCCTATGCTTCTCCTCCTCCAGGGTGGCTGATCTGAAATAGTATGCACTGTGAGCCTTTCCTTGTGAGATCACCATTTTCCAAGGAAAAAATACCTCTTCTGTGCTGACCACAGATTAGCTCATGAATCCAGGAACATTCAGGCATTAAACTTTCTTTTTCCACAGTCTTCCTGGAAGATCTCAGGCCCTGCACTGCATTGTCCAAACCTGCTGGCTTGCTTTCAGAGTTCTGTCACCTCTACATTGTGGGTCACAACCAGGAGTAGAACTCCCCCTTTCCTTTTGAATGTATTATATACCATAAAGAAGAATAATATTATGGTATTTGCAAATAAATGGATGGAATTGGAGAATATCATGCTAAGTGAAATAAACCAATCCCCCAAAACCAAAGGCTGAATGTTTTCCCTGATAAGTGGATGATGATATATAATGAGGGTGGCTGGGGTGGGGAGTGAGAGAATGGAGGAACTTAAGATTATGTAGAAGGAAATGAGGGAGGTGTATGAAAAATGGTGAAATGAGACAGACATCATTACCCTATGTATATGTATAATTACACAAATGGTATGAATCTACATTGTGTACAAGCAATAGAAACAAATTGATGTACCCCATTTGTGTACAATGAATCAAAATGCAGTCTGTAAAAAATAAAAAAATTAACAGATGACATTGTATGACATGATATACTTCAAAATATCATTGTACATTGTAGAATGGTTAAATAGTTAATTAACAAATCATTCACCTCAGGTAGTTACAATTTCTGTGATAAGAGCACAGAATATCTATCCTCTTCACGTTTTTTCAAGAATATAATGTATCCTGCACAAAACTCAACTCAAAATGGATCATGGACCTTGGAATCAGACAAGAGACCTTGCATCTTATAGAAGAAAAAGTAGGTCCAAATCTTCAACATGTTGGCCTAGGATCAGACTTCCTTAACAGGACTCCTATAGCTCAAGAAACAAAAGCAAGAATCAATAACTGGGATAGGTTCAAACTGAAAAGCTTTCTCTCAGCAAAGGAAACTATCAGAAATGTGAAGAGAGAGCCTACAGAGTGAGAGAAAATCTTTGCCACTCATACTTCAGATACAGCACTAATTTTCAGAATATATAAAGAACTCAAAAAACTCTACACCAAGAATACAAATAATCCAATCAACAAATGGGCTAAGGAAATGAACAGACACTTCGCAGAAGAAAATCTACAAGCAATCAACAGATATATGAAAAAATGTTCCACATCTCTAGTAATAAGAGAAATGCAAATCAAAAGTACCCTAAGATTCTATCTCACCCAATTAGAATGGCGGTTATCAAGAATATAAGCAACAATAGGTGTTGGCGAGGATGTGGGGAAAAAGGTAGACTCATACATTGCTGGTGGGGTTGCAAATTAGTGCAGTCACTCTGGAAAGCAGTGTAGAGATTCCTCAGAAAGCGTGGACCCAGCTATCCCACTCCTTGGCCTATACCCAAAGGACTTAAAATCAGCATACTACAGAGATACAGCCACATCAATGTTCATAGCTGCTCAATTCACAATAGCCAGATTGTGGAACCAACCTAAGTGTCCTTCAATTGATGAATGGTTAAAGAAACTGTGGTATATATATACAATGGAATATTATATATATACTCAGCCATAAAGAATAATAAAATAATGGCATTTGCAGGCAAATGAATGAAATTGGAGAATATTATGCTAAGTGAGATAAGCCAATCTCAGAAAACCAAAGGACGAATGATCTCGCTGATAAGCAGATGATGACACATAATGGGGGGTGGGAGGGGGGCAAGAATGGAGGAAGGAGGGACTGTATAGAGGGAAAAGAAGGGTGGGAGGGGTGGGGGGGAAGGAAAAAATAACAGAATGAATCAAAGAGCATTACCCTATGTAGGTGTATGATTACACAAATGGTATGCCTTTACTTCATGTACAAACATAAACAACATGTATCCCATTTGTTTACAATAAAAATAAGTTAAAAAAACCAATTGTATTTAAGAAAAAAAATAAAGTGGCAAAATAGATGAAAAAAAAGAATATAATGTATCATCATTATCTATAGGCACTTGTTGTACAATGCATCTCTTGAAATTATTATTCTTCCAGTCTAACTGTCATTTAAAGCTCAGATTTGATTGAACATACTAGTGTCTCTTATTTTCTTCTAGACCGGCCAAAAGTCAGTTTTTATATGATTAATGCTTTGCATCTTTTCTTTGTGTGAAGTTTTTGAGTTTAATTAAGTGAAAGTGAGTCAGTGTTATATGTATAGTTTATTTGGTATGCCTTACAAGTCACATTGAGCATCTGAAGTTGTGCTGGTATTTAATGAGTGACCTGCTGTCTCAGTTCTCCATTGCGTCAAATCTCATCTGAAAATCATTCCTCTCTTTGTGTCCAAAAGTCTTGTTCCCCGTGCTGTTATTTAATTCAGCAAATGGCTCAGCAACAGAATTTATATGAACAATAATGTGCAAATAAATGTGTGTTCAGTCTGATGTGTGGTTAGCCTCTCTTGTGTGTTATTGCCTAGTGTTCTGTTGTATTTGCCAAGAGCTTGGATATACAGAGGGAATAGGATGGTTCAACATCCAGTGAATGTGGTGCCTACATTACATATCCTTGGTCTTTGTAAGATTTGATTCATAAAATTGTGTTAAGGAAAGCTAAATGCCTCATTATACATAACAGAAATGCATTTATGTGTACCCAAGGTAGCTGTGGTCAAGCAATTTTCATGCAGGGTATGCTGGGGGTGCATGAGAAAAGAGGGCCAATATAATGTACATCTTGGAACAGGCTTGGGTCCTAATCAGAGATAGGAAACCTCTGTCTGATTTTGGGAAAAGACATGCTCTTTTTGCTTGATTCAAGTGGTTGTCAATCAGGGGCCATTTTGCTCCCAGGGGATATTTGGCAAGGTCTAGAACAATTTTCATTGTCCTAACTGTAGGAAATGCTACTGCTAAACATTCCCACTGCTTAGCATATGTTTTGATGCTGCCAAATGTCCTCCAATGCACAGAATCCCTCCCTTCACCAACAAGGAAACATCCAGTCCAAAATGTCAATAGTGCTAAGATTGAGAACCCTGCTGTTATATCTTTAAGTATTATTTGTCTCCCAAATGTTCATGTGTTGGAAGCTTGTTCCCTAATGTAATGGTATTGAAAGGTGATAAGACCTTTAAGAGGTGGGGCCCAGTGGGAGGTGATGGATCATGGCCACCCTTGTAAAGGAATTAATGTTTGTCTCAGGGAGTGGGGTAGGTCTCACAGGAGGATATTAGTTACTGAGACAATGGGTTGTTATAAAGCAGGCTTGGTTTTTTTGGCTCTTTCTCTTACTTGCTCTGTCACCATGTGACCCACCATGTGAGACACACTCTCATCATGTGATGCTATGAAACCCTCACCAGAGTCCAATGGCAGTGCCATGTTCCTGGACTTCCAGAACTGTGAGCTAAATAAACCTCTTTTCTTTATAGAGCTCCTAGACTCAGGTATCTTGTTATGACAACACAAAATGGATTAAGACCCCTGCTCTCTTCAGTCACTTATTTTACTAACCTAGGCTGATATCTGAGGTGGCACAAATATCATGATAGCACAGTGTAATTTGGTCCAAATAATACTTTCTCTGAGAAAACTAGAAATGCCGTATTTGCTAATTCTTGGAGTTGCTCACAGGAGGATCAGACTAGTAGAATCTCAGGACAAACATTTTCTCTCCAGAGTCACCTCCTCCTCACTCCCTGCAGGCAGTGTGCTGTTGAGCCCCGGAGAACCAACTGGCAGTGATCAATGTGATTTGCTTTGATGTATTCCCGAGGCTAGAGGAAGTGTTGAACCATGTGAGTGACACATGCCTGGAGGCAAAGAGTATTATAATTCACAAAGGGGAGAAGGAGACCAATTAGAGTTGATTAAAAACAAAACACACTGTGGGAAGCATTCAGGGCTCAAAATCATTCTGCAAGCTGATGTATGCACACTAAGGTCCAGGCATGCCAAAAATAAAGATAGACGTGATACCCTATGGTTTGTAAATGCACGGGGAACACAGGGCAAGGCATAATAGGAGAATATTATGAGTAACTCTGCTCCTTCCTGATTTCCCTCCTGTTTTTTTTTTTTTTTTTTTCTGCAACACGGCTAGAGACAATAGAACTGAATTTTGATCTACAGTGGCTAGACATTGGTCATTCCAATCCTAGTTCTACCACATACAAATTATGTGCTCTTAGCAAGTTGCTAGCTTCTTTAAATCTCATTGACCTCATCTGTGAAATGGGGAAATGGTATCCATCTATCATGAAGATGAAAGGAGATGACATTGTGTGTGTGTGTTAGCAGAACCAGGGCACATGCTGCATGCTTGATGAATATTCCTGACCCTTTCCTACCACTGCAGATGGAGCAAAGACAAATCCCCCTGTTTTACCAAAATGTTGAGCTCCTCATAAGAGCTTTCTCGGAAGCATTTAGAAAGAGCCTCGAAGTGTAAGTCAAACTCTAGAAATCTTGGTGGGCACATAATTACCTCACTACTTACAATTGACAGCATTCTGTCCTTGTCCTTCCTTGTGCAGGGCAGTGAGGGGAGTAAAGGGAGGGGGAAGATTGGCAAATGCTTGGTACAAGTCTTCTCAATGGGCTGGGAACAAGATTAGACTGGCTGCTGTTCTGCTCTCTCAGGATTTCTCAAAGTTTCCTGTCCACATGGGTTCCAGTTCCAGGGTTTTGTATAGTAGCACCTCAACTTTTATAACTCACTTTTTATAACCAGGAAAATCACCTCTCTTGAAACAGAATTGAGAACCAAGGCAATAACAAATTGATACATGGGAAGAGCCCAAAAGGATGCCTTGCTGTGAAGCCATATGCAGTGTTTAGGAGAGCCCCATGCTACCATAAATCAGGGCTCCCTTGTTCTTAGTTTACATGCAACTAAACAAGTCTGTGGATATGATTTTCAAGTCAATTATCTCATGGGGATCAGCAGAATAAAGGCAGAGGAAGACACTAAGATAACTCCTTTTACAAAAGAAAGGAGTATCAGTTTTGCCTAAGCAGAAGCTTATGTTAACACCTTGAACATAATATTAATTTTCATTATAATAAATATTCTCACCAAGGTGAGCTGATTTTGAGAGTCGTCTGTTTAAGGGGATGGAAAATTTTTTTTTCCAAAAGGTTTATCACACACACACACACACACACACACACACACAGAGAGAGAGAGAGAGAGAGAGAGAGAGAGATACTTATAGTTTTGTAGCTTAGTGGCAACATCTAAGCTTCATCTTTGAGGAATGATTTAGTGCTCTAGGGTGTAGGGGATCAGAGCAGACCCTACGAATTCTTTTCAGTTGCCAAGGACATTGATGTACCCTTAACCAAGGGAATAAGGAGCTCTGAGCTTACTACTAATTTAGTTTATGTGAATACATCTATGTGCTTAACTTTCCTTTCTGGTGAAATGGGGATACATGGAGGTTAATAGAGATGTTTGGAAACTGCTCTGAGATCCTTTGCTAACAAGGAGTGGTACTTTGTTAAAGTGTGAATATAACATTTGGGGTCTTTCTGTCTTTGATTATAGATCTGGCTATAAAATGGATACTGGTTACCTAAGATGATAAAATAAAAACAAAAGGAATATTTTAACTCATATTACTACCTGGTATACTTAGTAAGTACTTACTAAATCTTGCTATGTATATAAAGTATTATAAAAATAATAATTAGGGGTGGACCTAGGTTTTGTAATACATAAAGCTTATACAACTTTGTATCCATCTTTAAGGAAAAGAACACAAACCAACAAATACAAAATTAAGCATGAATAGGGACATTTAGCTAGAATAAGAAACCTTTAGAAAGTAATGGTTTCTTAATAACTGACAAATATTACAAGCTTCACAAATCAGAAAAAGAACATATTTTTAAATTGACTTTCTGGCATTTCTTTATAATGCTTTTTACCATATCTTTTTTTTTGGTTGAATATTCTTTGATTGCCCTATTCATGTGACATTTTATAATACCATTTTCTATAGAGAATATAAGGATAATTCAGCCTCTTCTCCAGCATAGTTGATCAAAATTTATTTTTTAACTATTTATAATTAAAGAAAAAAGTCTTTCAGCTTCACCACTTGTTTTTGGGTAACATCAGGTAAACATTTAGGATTATTGTCATATTTGAGAAAAAACATCTATCAAGTTTCTTTTGAAAGAACATTTCCTAGACCTGCTTCTGGCTCTTTCCATCACACACCTCATTTCTCCTCTTTTACTCACATCAAGTGCTGGATGCTGTGGATAGCATGCCCATCAAGACGGGACCTTCGTGTTATAAAACAGGTAGGTCTGCACAGGTAGAAATGCTCCTGGGAGTCATTCGTACAACTGATGGACAGTTACTGCATGCACAAAGGTCATTGAAAACCATAGAAATAGTTGCAACCATACCTAGGTCGAATAGATCCTGTACTCAATTCCAGTTATCCAATAGGGGCCCTACTTATGGTTAAAATACCTTCCCCTGAAAGTTACACAAAAACATACTTACATAAATGGATGGCTAGGACCTCTCTCATATTCTGAAAGAAATGCCATGCAAGTGAGGGAGTCTGAAGCTTAAGCTGCGTGAGATTCATGATTAACCTACCTCTGATAATAACAAATAGCACTGGGAAGAGAATGAGTAGTATCGGGCTACTGGTTTGCTCAGAAACTAGCTGTGTGACCTAAGGTTAGTCATTTCATATTTTTATGGAGCTGAATATCTCATCTTAAAAGTGAGAAGTTTGAACTTGGGGATATGTATGTGTCCTGATAACACTGAGCAATTCCAAGAAATATTTCTGAACAAGTTCAGTAGGGTCAGATCTGATGGGGGAAGAGCAAGAAGACACAGTCATTACAGCATCAAGGACCACTCCCTACTCCTCCAGCAGAGGTTTGTTTAGTAAACAGATCCAAAGTTTTCCTGACACAGCCAGGCTGTGAAAATCCTGCACCACTGAGTATTGCTACAATTACTGGCTTTGACAGGTCTATCTTTTATTTTCCCAGGAGTGAGACACGAGGAGTGAACTGAGGTGTCTGAAAGTCGTACTTGGGTGTTTCTCTCTTGAACACCATTAGGGCAGGTGGAGAATTTCCTTGGAGGTGGTGGGGCTCAAGTAAATTCTCTGACTGATTCTGAGCAGCTTCTGCTTTTCAAGATCCCCAAGAGTCGAATCAGCATGTCTGGGAGGATTCCATTGCCTTCTCTCTATCTCTTGACCTTTAATTCTTCTCCTTTGATGGATACCCCAGAAGTGGGGGAATGGTGGATGGTGACTAGTCCTGCCTGAGCAATATGTACTTTGTTTTTTTTTTTTCTCATTAAATTATTATTATTATTATTTTTTTTTGCAATATGTACTTTGAATGCTACACTGAGGAAATCCTGGGAATAACCAAGATTCTGGAGTCTGGGCATGTGTGTGTACTCATGTGCATATGTGAATGCAAATGAGAATAAACTCATCTGCTGGGCACGATTTCCAGAGAGGAAATTGCTTCTTCTGAAGATTTGTATCTATTTTGGAACTTGAGTGTTAGGGTAGAGATGTGGAAACCTTTTGCTTTTTCAAGCCCAGAGATGGACATACAGAGGTAAGGAGCAACCATTGTTGAATCTGAAGCCTCACAGCTGCCCTTGGCCTGTGATTTTTATTAGGGGAAAGATAGCAGTATTCAGGGAAGAAATGACACTTGAATTCCAGTTTGAAGACCCAGGAGAAGTTTCCTGGGAGATCAAGCTGGGGAAGGCACTTATAAGTGCAGAAGGCACACACTGAATTGTCAACATGGAACTGCTGGCAAATAGAGACTACCCTCTGACAGAAAGGCTTACATCAATGTGTGGATGGGTGGATATACCATTCCAGATCTTGTTCTTTGTATTTATTCACACACACACACACACACACACACACACACACACACACACCACATACATACACATATATACATGCATGTATATATATATACTTATGCATACACACATGCATATATATGTATTTTAAACAAAGAAGAAAGCCTTGAACATGTTACAGATGAATCTTGTACATTTAATAACATAACAGAATATCTATTTGCATTAATAAAAGTGTCCCACAACAAAATTATTATCAATGATTGAGTATTATTCCATTGTATTATAGCAATTTATTTAATGTTAGACATTTAGAGTGTTTTCAATTTCTCACGATTAGCAAAAGTGATGAAGTGATGAAGATCCTTGCAAATAGATGTTTGTCTCCATCTCTTGGGAATAATTGCAGTAGAATTGTTGGGTCAAAGGGTCTTTACATTTTAAAGGCTTTTGATTAAGGATTTCTAAATTGCCCATCCAGAAAAACTGGAGCAATTTGCGCTCTCTTCAGCAGTGTAGGGAATGCCCATTTCTTCTCACCCTCACCAGGGTTGAATTTTATCATGCTTTTAAATCTTTGCCCATTTGAAAGGAGAAAGATGGTAATTCATTTTAATTTGCATTTCTTTGATTACTAATGTGATTGAACATTTTTTATAAGCCTATTAGCCATTTGCATTTCTGTTTTTGTAAATTGCCTGTTTATTTCTTTTGGGCAAGGGAATCTTTTACTTCAGGAAATTCTCCTGAAAGATATTAGGATCAGATTTTGAAAACATCATCTTTTGTTCTCACACTTCAAAATGTGCCTCCCACTGGAAAAATGAAGGAACTGCCTAAATGGAGGAAATGTTCCTGTTAGCAAGAGGAGAGTTTGTCAGCAATGGGCCAGGGGCAGATTTTAGGATTCTTTCCTCATTCCTAGTTCTTGCCTAAGAGTTGCCTCTCAGTCTTCTCAATTTCTGTAAATGACCCCACAGTCATGGTACCTATTCTAGAGGGCTTGCCATAGGTTGCCTTAGAGTCTATATATTTGAAGATGTGTATCTCTGGGCTTTTCAAACTTTCTGGATAGTCTTAGCAAAATGATCCTGTTTTATAGTCCTCATTTTCTGTATCCCAAAGGAAAAACTGGTAAGATTATATATAAAGTGTTGTGTGTTACATTGATTCTTTGAAAATGTTGAGATTTATTGTAGGGCTAAGGGAACAAGAGCATTCTACACATAAGTTATTAACTAAGTCATTTGAAATAAAATGTGTGATTTACTGCTGACATTTTGAGGACTATATTTGCTAATAACTGAGCCTTAACAAATTGAAATTATTTACAAACTTGGTTGGAATGGAAATCCAATAACTGTTTCTAGTCTTGTCGAACAATCCAATTAAGGAACTTTTTATAGATAATATGTGGAGCATTTTTTTCCATTTGAAATATTAAGATGATGTTTTAAATCTGCAGCTAGTAGTTTGATGGTGGTTGTGTCTTTAGCCCTGGACTCACCAGGGAATCGACTTTGTATTCTGCTTTGGCAAGGGTCCAGAAGAAAAAGCTTAAAGGCACCATTTCCAATGGAGCCAGTGGGAAGTGACTTCAGTCTTCTATCTCAGTTTGCTTGTGTGCACCTGTCTTCAGGAGACACTTTCTGTGGTTGATCCAGTGGGACTTCTAGAGCTCTGCATTTGTGAAAAGCAGTAGGAATTTAGCTTCTCATAGATGGCATGTGGACTTGACCCCAATATGACTCAGGTATCTTATTTCCATGTGGGAACTCTATTCCAAAAGCTGGATCTCTAAGGTGAAGAAAAGTTTGGAGTACTCCAGGAAAGGTCTTGTCTTTTCACTGATGCTTTAGTCAGCCTCATGCATCTGAATCTCATTGAAGTTGTAGAACTCGCTCACTTAGGGATTCCACAGACTGGAATGTAGCCAGTAAAATCACTGTGTACTAACTGAATTTAGTGCAAGTGACTAATCACACAGAGCTCAGACACTTCAAAACTGTTTTAAGTGCGTGCCAATTTCTGTTCTGTCACTTGTGCATACCAGTGCTGAAGTTCTTAAGCAAATCTTTTTCACAGTGAATTCACTTGGAACCTAGTTCTGAAAGGAACCACAATCAGAGTGGCCCAAATTTGCACTGAATTTGGGTCTTTTGGTGGAATATCTTTCTTAAACTCTGTGATTTGTTTTAATGTGATAATCATTGGGTTATGGATAAACACTTCCCTGGCATACCAAACAAGGAACACCTGAGGTCATCTCTTGACTGCTAAAAAATAGCTACTGCTATTTCAAAGTGGCATGATGAGAGTATGTTGGTTTGCCCCAGAATACCTTTCTTGGAGGATGTTTAAGTCATTCTCTAGGTGCTGTTGTGACTCCTGTCTTACTGCTAATGCTATGATCCAGGTGAACACCTTGAAGTCACAGTAATGGATTGAGACAGTGAAGATGTGATTTTACCAGTGGCATATTCTTCATCCTACTCTAGTCCTGACTGTTAAATGCAGTGCCACTAGGTTGTGCTAGAGTATAGATAGAGCATGAATGTGAATTTCCAGGTGTATCTTCACTTTATTTACTTATTGACTGTTTTATTCTTTCTGTCTTAATTTTTAAAACGTAAATTCTTCTGTTTTCCATGGCTTGGAAGAATATATCAGAAACATCATTGTGACCACTGTACTTAGAAGTGAAGGACCTTTGAGTGACACTCTTGCAATTTTGTAAAAGACCTGAGGCAATTGTATGATGACAATTATTTAAAATTCTGTCTAGATACCAGCTATATATCTCCCAACACCCAGTACCCTGGGGTGAGGACCACTTCTTCTCCCTAGTCTTGTCCCTGATTCTTCATTTTCTGCCTAACTTGTCAACTCTGGAAAACTTGAGGCTGTGTTTTGGGTTTCTTTTTTCCTTTCTCTAACTACCTTTCATAATGCATCTTCCTCACTCATGTACCATCTACATGGGGCACTGATGTCCTGGCTATATCTCTCATCTTTTCTACAAAACTCCAGACTCGTACTGAGGATGACCAAACATCTCAACTTTCTGGGACAGTTCTGATTCATACCTGCTCTCCTACAGTGATTATTATTAACATCCCATTTCTCTCTCAAAAAGTTCTGGTTTTGTCTTTGACTATTTGTCATCTTTACTTGAATATCTTGTAGGCATTCCAATGACTATGACTGAAACAAAGTTCTTAAGTTTCTACTCAATTTTCTTATTTCTTCCTAGTTAATGGCATTAACATTTGTCAGCTGCATAAACCAGTTATCTAGGACTTCATTTTTGGTTATTTTTATTTGTTTTAGCCAATAAATGAATAAACCCTGTGGACTCTGCATTCAAAATACATTCACCCAAATGAATCTACCTGAGTCTCTCTCTCCTACTGCTATTCTATCCTAAGCCACAGTTATCTCTTATTTGGGTAGAACTTAAAATTCATTCTCCACATGGCAACCAGGATGATATTTAAATCAGATCATGTATCTTTTCCACCTAGAATTCTCTTACAGGTAAGAAAGTAATTGGGAACAATAAGGGAATTAACTATACCACTAAAACAAAGAACCTAGAATTTATTGAGTGTCATTGTTCTAACTTGATTGCCTTTGTTCCCTCATTTATTTTGAACTTAATTTCTATTTTGTGGGTATTATTCTAGTTTACCTCTCAAGCAAAACAAAATAAAATCAATGAACCAACCAACAACCACAACAAAAAACAAGAATCAGAAATGTTAAAATAACTTGCTTAAGATAACATAGCTAGTGAGTGAGAGAAGTGAATTGGAATCTTAGTTCTCTCTAGTGCTAAAGTCCAAGGGTTATTTGCTTGCTTGTTTGTTTATTTTTTCCCAGTCATTTTGTTGATGTGATGGTAAATTTATATATCAACTTGCCTTGGTTAAGGGACATCCCAGTAGTTGATAAAACAGGATACCTGAGTGTACCTATAAGAGTTATTCTGGATGAAGATTAGCATTTGAATCTGTAGACTGAGTAAGGAAGATACACCTTCAAAAATAAGAGTGGATGCTGTCCAACCTGTTGCGGGATTAACTTGAACAAAAAGGCAGAGGAATGGTAAATTTAATCTCTTGAACTGGAACATCAAGCTTCTGCTTCTTTGACCTTCAGACTCTGGGACTTAAACCTGCATGACTCCCCTACCACATTCCCCAAGCTCTTGGGCTTTTAGATTTAGCTGGGGGTTACATCATCAGCTTATTTAATTCTCAGACTTTCAGACTTGTACCAAATTACACGGCAGGCTTCCTTAGTTCTCTGGCTTGCTGATGGCAGAACATGAGACTTCTGGGCCTCCATAATCTCATGAGCCAATTTCTATAATAAAATTCTTCATATATACACACATACATATGTATATATATAGTGTGTGTGCGTACATATATATATATATATATATATATATACACATATGTGTGTGTGTATACGCATACACATACATACATCTTGTTGGTTCTGATTCTCTGGAAAACACTCATGTAGTTGGCAGCCAGTCATTTTTCTTCATCTGGTCTCAGGAATACTTTCTTAAGGGTTTCTGTGTTACTTGGGCCATTTACTTAATGATTTATCAATTGTCATTATCACAAATTTGTTGAAGACTTTCCCTGTGTGACTATATTTATTATAATAAAATGTGGCTTTGGATAGCATAAAATGAAAAAATCACTCTTCGATTGTCTTTTGTATAAAGAAGTATGCAGAGAAATTATCCTGGGGTCCCATACTCTAAAGCTGTGATTCATAGTTGCATTTTGTAAAGATCACCCCACGTGCCAACATGGATGCTGTGGATCCCTACTAGAATTGACAAAAGAGAGAAACCAGCATTCTCTGCCACAGTGATTGGATTTGTTTTCTTTATTTCTCATTATTTGAGAGTATTTTCCCCAATGGGAATCTGTTATTTAAAGAACAAAGCATAAATAAGATTGATTTGGCATCAAATTGACCTGCCTATAATTTTCATTTGTCCCTGTGACAACATTTTTTTGTGTTGGGCAAAGAACTAGACGCTTAATATAGTCATCACATTCATATTTTTCTAAAGTTCTCAATGTAGGCATTATTTCTTTTTTACAGATGGGGAAGGCTTAGAATGTTTGTTAGTGCATAAAGCAATGTGTGGTATGCAATAATAAATACCTCATGTGGTACACGAGAGGTATTTAAAACTTTCATTTACCTTGTTTTAACTCAAAGTTTCCCTCCCATCACATAGGACACTTAGTCCTAATTTTTTTTCCTTTAATCAGGTATTTTCCCCCCAGAAAACATAAGCTTAATGAGATCAGAGATATCAGGAGGTTGTCATGGGGCTTTAAAAAGTCATATGCAAAATTCAAATCCAATGCTAGGGCCTTCTGATGTGGTGAGTCTGTAAGAGTTTGGGAATTTATAGTTAGAAAGTTTGATATACATCCGCATAGGTGAATGTCTGATGCAAGAAGAATAACTTTCTACAAATGCTTTTCTAGTCTTTTTTTTTTCAATATTGTATGATTTTATTTATATGAAATGTGAAGGATAGGTAACTATCTAGAAACACTTTTTATTGTAGTAATATAAGCAATGTTGAAATATAATGCCTGATTAATTGCTAGATTCATGGTTGCACAAGGCTGGGGAAAACAGGATGATTGGAAAGGATAATAGCTAAATTTTTTTTTTTTCATTTCCAAAATTTTTACTGTTACCTTTTCATACCTGTTGGCCTTTATATATCTTCTTTTTTTAATGTAAGCATTTTATTTATTTATTTATTTATTTATTTTTATTATTGTAAACAAATGGGATACATGTTGTTTCTCTATTTTTACATGGAGTCAAGGCATACCATTTGTGTAATCATAAATTTACATAGGGCAATGTTGTTTGATTCATTCTGTTATTTTTTCCCTTCGCCCCCACCCCTCCCACCCCTCTTTTCCCTCTATACAGTCCTTCCTTCCTCCATTCTTACCACCCTCCTTATCCCTAACCCTAAACCTAACCCTAACCCTAACGCTAACCCCTCCCGCCCCCCATTATATATCCTCATTCGCTTATCAGCGAGATCATTTGTCCTTTAGTTTTTTGAGATTGGCTTATCTCACTTAGCATGATATTCTCCAATTTCATCCATCTTCTTGGATTCAAGAGTCTGACTATTGCAATGTTTGTGCTGTCATACTAAACAGCCATCTCTGAATTTCTTGTCACTCTTGTTAGGAATGACAACATAATTCTCCTTCTCAGAAATTCTCAGGAATTCTCTCCCTCAGGAGATGTTCTCACTTTTCCAGGGATAGGCTCAGTTGTAAGTTTTTAAAGGTGCTGCCCAGAGCCTGAGGGAGCAGCTCTCATTAGATGTGTTGGAGAGTGCTAGTTCATCTGGTACTTTCTCCTAAGGAAGGTATGGTGAATGGGAAGAAAAACATAAAGACTCCAAATCAGCAGGTTGCGTGTCAAAGAACAAAAATAATACTCAAGGCTAACTCCTTTGTGTTTATGCTCATGGAAGGCTGTCTTTGTAAGAACTCTGCTGCTCCATGTACACTGTTGACCCTCTGTAAATCAGCACCAATGACAACATTATAATTACATTTCAAAAACAAAGGCTGTGAGAAGTTGCATTCTAAATATCCTTTGTTTAGTTGCCCTAGGCGTGCCTGTTTAAGTTTAGCAAAGAGAGCAGATGCAGAGGTTAAAATATATTGGTCAAAATTTAGAACCCAGTGTATGACTTTCTGTCATATCCATCATGAATGAGAATGTTTCCCTGGAGGTTTGGACATTTAAGAAGTTGATGGGGAAGGAAATACGAGTTCTTTTGGATTCTGTTTACAATGCAGTTTAATAAGACTAAGGAGGTCTGGATAAAACTTTTTGTTTGGGTGGGTCTAGAATGCAAATGTGTACTATAACTAACTGTGAACTCAAATTCTCATGTACAGTGTTGAGAAACTGTTTACAAGGGTTTCAGTGTAGGACTGATAACAGTAACTTCCACTTATTTAACATTCACTGATTGCCAGGAAGGGATTTATTGCGATATCTAACTCCCAAAATCAGATTGTGGGATGAGTATTGTCTAATTCCTGAGAGTGTTTGAGAAGACACAGGAAGGGATGCATAGATAGTAAGTGGCAGAACTGAGATTCAAACCCATGTGTTCTGGAGTCCTTGCTTTTTTGGCTTGATTTTTGACTCATTTAATTGCAAGTAACAGAAGCCCAGTTCTGGATTACAACAAAACCAATTTAAACTACATTTTTTAAAAAAAATGATTTATTTTTTTAATTCATTTTTGTTGTAAACAAATGGGATACATTTTGTTTCTGTTTGTACATGGAGTAACAGCATATCATTTGCATATTCATACTTTTACATAGAGTAATGATGTTTGATTCATTCCGTTATTTTTTTCCTTCCCCCCCACCCTCCCACCTCTCTTTTCCCTCTATACACTCCCTCCTTCCTCCTTTCTTGCCCCCTTCCCACCCCCCATTACGTGTCATCATCCGCTTATCAGTGAGATCATTCGTCTTTTGGATTTTTGAGATTGGCTTATCTCATAACATAATATTCTCCAATTTCATCCATTTGCCTGCAAATGCCATAATTTTATTATTCTTTATAGCTGAATAATATTCCATTGTGTATATATATATATATATCATATATTCATATATTCCATTGTGTATATATATATATATATATATATATATCATAGTTTCTTTATCCATTCATCAATTGAAGGGCATCTAGGTTGGTTCCACAGTCTAAACTACATTTTGGGTTTAGTAAAACTCATTGAACTCAACTCTAGTTTATATATATAAAGGAATTTATGGTAAAGATATAAATGTTTCTCATCAGATGCTAAAGTGGGTTTGTATCTTATAAATCAACCAGAACTAGCACTTAAGTCCAGGTAGGACTCATGCAATTCTTTTGGAAAAACTTTTGGATCCTTATGTCTATTCTTCCTGTACAATGTGACACACTGCCAATTGTTTCTGAGTTTCACAGGTTTAGGTAGTCCTGAGAAGTGGAGGCCCAGCTTTAATGAGCTTCTCACTCCTGAATCCATCCATTGGGGCCAGTGGGTCAATTAAAACTACAAATTTGACTTTACCTACAGTGACCAGGTAGTATGGAAAGTGAAGAGCATCTCAGAAAAGCAGGTGTGTGTGTGTGTGTGTGTGTGTGTGTGTGTGTGCGTTTGCATGTTTGTCAGTATGTGGAAAAGTCAATTACACCTGTATAGACTCTGCAGGTGTCTCCTGACTTTATGTGTGCATAGGTTACTTCACCTCACTCTCAATTTTGTCTCTGTGAAAGGTCAAAGTGGAAGAATTTGGGTAGTAACTGAAAGAAGTCAGAGAAGAGAAGAATTTATTCATAATTTAATCGCAGGATCAATTCCAAATATCTAACCAACCACTGATAAGCCAAGTAGATTTTCTTTCATTCATATTCACATTCATTCATTCATTCATTCACCCATCCATTCATTTACTAGCTCATTTTTCCCATTCAACATACTGAGTACAAGGCACAAGGCCTTGACTATAGAGGTCTTAACTTTTTTTACAAGACAGAAGTGAAACTCCCCAGGCCTCCTTTCCTTGATCGTCCTTTGCTGTCCCCTGCTTGTCCTTGAGACTCTTGGAAAACTTGCAATGCTCTTTCACCTTGATTACTTGATGAATGATCACCTCTTAGCTTTAAGGCAAAGCTCCAGCATTCGCTCCCTAACACCTTCTCTGCAACATTCTCCTTGACTCCAAAGCAAAAACAAAGGACTCTTCCCTAATGTTCCCATCAACTTAGAGAGCTTCAGGATAGCCATCAACCTCCAGGGCCAGGGTGCCAGTGAGGAAAAGGTGCCAAATGCTGGAAAATTGTTTTAAGTATGTAAATCAATGCTGGCTATAATGATAGATGTGTCCTCTCAGAACTAGCATTACCAAGCAGAGCCAAAGCTGAGCAACTGGATGCAGGGGCCATGGGCCACCTCCTCTATTGAGGAGCCTGGACTTACGTGTTTGCCTGTTTGTCATTGTACTATAAGCACAAATTTTATATTCCTGATTGTGTATTCCTAGTGCCTAGCAGAACTCTTGGCACATTTTTGGTTCTCAATAAATGTCTTTTGAATCAGTGAAAAAAATGAGTAAAATATATGGAAAGAATATTAATTGCTGTAGAGATATCTCTTTAACGTAAGCATGTTCCTGCACTAAGAATAACAGAAACTTTTGGGGTTTATGTATTTTCCACTACCTACTTCCCTGTCTCCCTGTGTTCTCTTTTGCTTTTAACCTTTTTTTCTTTTCTCTTTCTTTTTTTTTTTTGTATGGGGATTAAACCTAGGGACACATAACCACTGAACCACATTCCCAGCCATTTTTATATTTTATTTGGAGACAGGGTCTCACTAAGCTGCTTAGGGCCTTGCTAAATTGCAGAGGCTGGCTTTGAATTCATGATCCTCCTACCTCAGGCTTTGGAGCTGCTGGGATTACAGGCATGTGCCACAATGCCCTGTGTTTTTATCAATTTTTATTATAGAACGAGTAATGTGGTCATTTTAGAAAGATTAGAAAGTTGAATTAACAAAAATAATATGTATTTCTGCAACTCAGGAAAGATAACTGTTAACATACTTTCCCAGATATTTTTATATTCCAAAAATATACATTGATTAAGTGAAATTAGCTACACACAAAAACTTAAGTATCACATATTTTCTCTCACATGTAGAAAAGAAAAACTTTGAAAATAGAAGACGAACTATTAGCTATTAGGGAAGGGGATCTGTGGGGCAGCAGGGAGGAGGGAGAAAGAGGAGGGAAAAGAGTTTTGTAGGGAAGTGATATACATGATATAAGCATGTATGGAAATGCACTGTGAAACTCATTAATTTGTAATATTAATTTGATTGGATAATTATAGTAAAAGTGTGTTTATTCATTAAAAAAAACAAATTTAATCATTCTCCTTAGGTAGAAATTAAGCAAATATGTAAATATATAAATCACTTCCCCACCACACACACACACAATAGACAGGTCTCAAGAGGAACCTCTTTAAAATTAGAGTTACAAACAGTGGTGCAAGCTGCTTTGGAAGATGTCAAGTTCCCTGTCCCTGAATGTATTAAAAACTAAACAGTATTGTGTGCATGTAAAAATATATAACAAGGAATCTCACTACTATGTATAATTATAATGTACCAATAAAAATTTTTAAAAATATTAGAAACGTTTTCGTTTGCATGTGGCAGAGGTGATTCATGTGTCTGACCATAGAGTAGGGAATGAAAGTGTGAGATTTTGATCCATTTGGGGGATTCCCCCATGTTCTAAGGGGAACCCATGTTTCTTAAAAGTGTCTGCTGTGTTGAGAGCAAGGAATGCATAGTGTTCCTCAGTTCTGTTCCCCCAGCATGAACCTCAAAGGCAGGCTCTCGAAGATTAACCTTTGAACATAGTCTTAGGCTTACTTACCTGTTTCAGGTTGACAAATGAGTTTTCCTTCTGCAGTGTCTCATAGTCCAATGATGCCTAATGTAACCACTGTGCAATTAGCATTAAATTAGTTATGGGATAAAATGAAACAAATTTGGTTTTTTGAAAATGGAGACTTTCATACGAAGGCCAAACTTGAGGGAAAGAAAGCCAGAGAACAATTCTATTCAAAAAGCAATTTGCTTTGCAAAGGAAGTTGGAAAATTATAGCCCATCATACCTAATTACTATGCACATTTGTGTTTGAATGCATGCTTTCCCTCCAAGGAACTGTCTCCAAGTTCCTTCCCTTTCACCTCTCAGCAGTCGGAATTCACTGCTGTTGGCAAAATAGTCATTGGAGCAACATGATTTTGTCCATTTCCTGACATGGTTGTAAGAGGTACTGATGGGTTAAGAGTTGCAGAGAACCCTGTTTCAAGAAGAGTAAAGGGCATGTGATTATGAAAAATGAGATGGAAGAGAACATAGGTATTCCCATGAAAGTTGCATGCACTGAAGATATTTCTCCCTCAAACTTCAAGAATTTAAAGAATGTAGGTAGATACAACCCCTCCAAGAGATGGAGCCTAATTCCACCCTTTCTTCCCCAGGGTAGGTTAGACTTAGTGACTTGCTTAAAATAAAAAAAAAAAAAAAGGAAAGAGAAAAACAGTAATTTCACAGTGAAGAAACATAACAAGTATCACTTTATACAACTCATAAACCAAGTGATGA
Organism: Sciurus carolinensis; assembly: GCF_902686445.1. NCBI lineage: Eukaryota > Metazoa > Chordata > Mammalia > Rodentia > Sciuridae > Sciurus > Sciurus carolinensis. Next base: position 58,425,405 of record NC_062214.1, on the reverse strand, counting down.
ATGACATCATCAATGACCAGCGATGTCATCTGGTTATCAGGTACCCTTGATATATGATGGGAAGGATCTTTCACTTCTGCAGACCTGTTACTCCAGTCTGATAATGAGAAAAAGAGAAAGAAGGAAAAGTAGACATAGTCAGATTAGAATTCTTTCTATACAGCATATCTTTTCAATGCTCCTCAATACTGTCAAGGTCATAGGAAAAAACAAAAAGGAACGACAAATTGTCAGAGACCAGAGGAGACTGAGGAGATATGTCAGCTAAATGCAATGGGGTGCCTGAATGGGATATTGGAAAAGAGCAAGGACAGCAATAGAAATGCTGATGAAACCCAAGAAAGTCTAGAGTTTAGTTAATAGTGTACCAATGTCAGTTGTTTAGTTTTTGTTTGTTTTGTTTTTAGCTGTGCTGGGGATGGAACTCAGGGCCTCACACTTGTCAGGCAAACAAATGCCCTACTACTAAGATGCAGCACAGCTCCAGTTTCTTAATTTTGATAAATGTGCCATACTACTGTGAGTTGTTAATGGGTAGACAGGATGATGGGTATATTGGGACTTTCTGTGCTCTTTGCCACATTTTTGTCAACCTAAAATTAAAGTTGATTAAAAAATTTCAAGGACTTTTTTTCTCTTTGCAAATTTCTTTCCCATTTTCTTCATGGTGTTGTTCCATGCCTCTGACGTTGAACCAACAGATGGTCTTAAGAATATCAGTATGCTCTTCACAAAGACTATCTATACTCCTAATTATAAGAATCAAACTCCTTCTTATTAATATATTTCTTAAGTGAAAATGGTTAGTGTGGTAACTCATCATCAAATTCTTGACAGTTGATCATGGAGAATCTGAAAATCAGAAGAGGTCACAATGCTTAACCTAATAATGCATAAAGTTACTCATAAGAATCTCTATAATGGCAGGGCATAATTATAATTCCTCTTGGTGGATAGGCATAAAACTGATTGATGTTAAAATGGTAGACTTTATTTTGTGGAGGGATTAATAAGATAGTGTAGAACTAATTTTGTCAAATATTCTGCAAAATAGCACCTCTGACAGATCCAAGACTCTTTCCTTTTGCTTATCTGGCCAACTGTGGCCTGGTGAGAGAGGACTTTGATTTCCTATCATGGTGAATGTGTGTTTCATTAACATGGTTTGTTGCCTTCCTCCCTGAAGATGCGAGTTGAAACTTAAGACGAAGTCAGAAATAATTCATATGGTGTTTGGAAGAGGTTTTCACCCTCAAATTGTGACAGCCTTGGCTCACCAAAAGAGCTGTTGCCTCCATTTGGGAAGAACCTCCCAGTTCCTCACTGTCCATATCTGTCAACTCTGTTTCTTTAATGAAACTTTTCATAATTATATTTTCATTTCCTCTCATACCTTTCCCTGAATGCTCACTAAGCCATTCTCATACAATAATTCAGTTTGGATTTGGTTGTGATAATTTGTCAATATTTTTTGCATCTTTTTGAGCTTTTTTTTTTTTTTTTTTAGCTGTACTGAGAATTCCTATATTGATGGTATCCTTGAAGACCCTGTCATGTATGGCTCATCATATTGAGTATCAAATGGTTTAAATCAACCTTGATTGAATGGATAGGTAGAAATACAGATAAATGGACATTCTGTCAAGTAGTGATAACTCTCCCTTATTGTCCTTTTTGGTGAATTTCTCATCCTTTTTCAACTTAGGCAAAGAGATGCCATTGGATATCTGGTGTTGGTGTCCCAGTCATGTCTCTCAGATTCATTGAAAGTATCAAAATTAAAAGTAACTTCTGTCATCATAACCCTTACTCAATAATTCAACATAAAGTTGAATCCTAGAAAGGAGAAATAAACAAATTTGCACTCTTTAAGTGGGAAGAATTGAACTAAGAGCCTACTGAGTATTTCCTTAGTTCTTGGGATTCCACTCTGATAATTAGATGAGAGGGTTGTCTGATGTTCTCTTTATGGGTTACATGATCCAACACAGCTGCAGAAGCTTTTATGAACTAGTAAAATTGTGACTTAACTGGCTAATTGACAAACATTCTGGGCCTGGTTTCTGAATCTTTTAATAGCCTATGTTCCTCACAGTGTCCTGTTGTAATCTTTGACCGGGAAAGGCTTGATTCACAGTGAAACTATAACCTCGTCCTTTGAAACTCTTTCCCCCCATTAAAATCCCATTTAATAATCATTTGGTTTAATTTTACAATCTAACATGCTGATACTGATTTTCAGAAATCTTCTGTTTTTTTTTTCTTTTCTTGGTAGGGGTAGTGTTGGGTGGTGAGATCTATAGAAGAGGCGAAATATTGGTTTGTGTTCAGCGTTATCTTCACATAAAAAGAGTTTTCTTTCCCTTTCTCTGTTGCATGAAATCTAGTCTGAGTGCTTGAAGATCCTAGTGTGAAATTTCCTATAACCAAGGGAAGTTCACTCAGGCAATCACAGTGACCCTAGAAGAGTTCTGGGGTGACATCTTTGGATCTTTGTAGCTCCAAGATGAGATATTTACATTTTCAAAGAGGTCCAGCATATTCATAAATAGATGGTTTACTGATACGAATTTTCGGGTGATGGATCAGAGTTCTCTAGGAGAACATTTAACAAAACATCTTCATCCATACATATTGTCTAATCATGATTAAATTTTGAACATCTTCATTCACTAAAGGGGTCAACAGGACCTATAATATAAATACAAATAAAATATGTTTAATACTTTGTTTTTTGGCTAATTGGGAAATGAAGTTATGAGGTGTCTGGAAAGATGAATAGGATATTTAATATATTTCCCAGTATTCTTTCTGGTTAGCTGTTTCACTGTGATTATAATTAATATAACAAATCTTGCAACAAATTCTCATTGCAGCTGGCTGCAGAGTACTTTTTGCTTTGAAGATGAGAATTGTTAGGATGGAAATCACAGTTGAGGCTCCTCAGAGGTGTTTGGAGTGGGCCAGTTGGTTCAAGAAGCTCATGATTTGGCTTGAAACATGATGTACTTCATGGGATGAGGAAGTCATGTTACACAAAAAGGATGGGTAATCTCTTCTCATAGAAATTTAGCGATGAGTATTGATAAATATTTTTCTGAGATATTCTCCAATACCCTGACCTTCAAACAAGGAAATAACTCTGGGATGTCTGATCTTGGCATATATGACCTTTGCTGTTATGATTATTTATATGAAGAAACTCACTCAGAAATAGTGGGGCTTTGTGTTTTCATCCTTGGTCATATGATAGTGGTATGTTTACTCCTTCTTGTTACTGTTTGAGGTTTTATCACATATAATATTTTGCTTAGTAATGAGGTTGAGCATTTGGACCCTACAATAGGTGTGATCAATACCAGAGGCAATCTTTCATGAACAAGGTACTTCCTCATTTGGGAGATAACTTGGAAAATTGTCGCACATGGTAGGAGGAAAAATCCAGCATCTCCCTATCTTGCTTAAGTTGATCTGTAGTTTGATGAGTATAGACATAATGAAAGGTGATCCTGAGTGGCAAGAGGGCAATGGCAATCTACCAGAAGGAGGCTGTATAGGGTGTGTGTGGGGGGAGTGGGAAATCATACCCCTTGGAAAACCCTAGATGGAAGATGAGAAAACTACTATAGCAGAGTCATGCTAGCTATCAACCAAACCAATTTCTTCTTTTAACACAAAATCTGGGCTACATATTCTATTCTCTCTTATAGTTACGAATGAACAAGTGACAATTTTGGTTAATAAAATGAGGTTAAAAATATATGCCACTTCTAAGCCTGACCCAGAAAACCTCCTTTGAGAGATTCTCTGAATTTTTTTTTTTTCTGTTCACTTAGTGCAGATGAACATGTTAACCTTAGGGGGCACACGGGAAAAGAAGAGCCACCGACAGAAGGAAACTGGGTTCCTGAATTACCACTTGTAGAAGTCATGCCAACCAACCAATCAAGACTTTCTCTTTTAGAGTATGTGAATAAAAACATTTTATTTTTTGTGATTGGGCCATTCATGCCTTTTTAAATGGTTATTTATTATAGCAGATAGCATTATCTTAACCCATATACTTTACATATACCTTGCTTATCTATTTAACAATTAATCTCAATGGTAAAATTTTAAATTCTGGAGTCATTTGCATCCCTTATGTCTTGGTTATATAGCTTACTATCTGAGTAAGTGGGTGAAAGGTGAGTCCCCAGGAGCAGAGAAGCAATCTCTGAGTTACAGTTGAACCTCCCATGTATGGTACCCCATCTCTCCACCCAAGCCAACTTACAGTGTTCAAGCCTTAATAACGGAGGCCAGAAGTTTCCATATCAGTTGTCAGTTCATCCACATTCCCTTTCTTCCTTTTTCTTCTCACTCTCTCTTACAAAAGATATAATTTTTTAGAACTGGGAAAGCAATTTATATTCTTTCACAGAATAAGGGAACTAAGGTATATGCTAAGTTTATCTACTGATTTTACTATACCCAAGTCATTATTTGAGCAAACACTTCCTAGACTGAAATGTCAGTGAAAACGGAATCTCCCAATTTATTTACAACTGTGTCCCTAGTCCTGGACATGGATTAGCCACCCAATAAATATCTGCACACAGTGCTTTCATTAAGCAAGCCAATCATGAGTGAATCAGGGAGAATATTGGCAATAAAATGAAGGAATTCTTCATTTTTACCTTCTAGAAAATGATGAATGCTTTCCGCCAATATAACAGAACCGATTACTTCAGAGGGAAAATGAATTGATAATCATTCAAAAATAGATGTAATGTTTCATGCTAGACCAAAACCCACATCTCAATTTAATTCCTGATTGTTGATTTATTTTCAAGTAGTTGAGTAGATGGTAGATACATCTATAGAATGAAATATGCTAAATTCAGCGAGGTTGTCATTTAACCCTGTGGGGGATGTGTGTGTATGTGTGAGTGAATCTGATGATTATATGTCTGATTCAGAAATCTAGTCTTGACGTTGAATGAAAGCAAACAGAGACATTTTCCTCAGTTGTCTGGGAGCAATAATTTGTGGGAGGATCCATGAGGCACCAGGCCTCAAAATAACTCTGTGCCCTGGCTTTCATGGATCTTTGAAACAAGGAGGCTTTTATTCCTTTGATTTATTTATTTTCTTTTTTAAGGCCTTATTGAGGCAAAACTGACATAAACTAAATGTGTTACTGGAGCCCTAGGCCAGAGGCAGGACTCTAGGATCTCTGTGGACCAGGCTTGGCCACTTACCCAATTGATCAAGGAGACAAGTGGTCGTGGACTCAGGAAAGGAATCTCTTCCCAGTATGGCCACACCAGGAAGAAGATTCACCGTATAGTGGGGCTGATGGCAATTTTGGGGTTATACAGAGAAGGAACAAAAGTGGGAGACATTGAGCTGTGTAGTCAAGCAGTCTTGGTCAAACTGTGGTCTGGTTGTTGCTGACACCTGGAAAGATATTTATTTGCCTGCAAGGTTTGCTGTTCCTGGAACTTCAGAGAATCTGGAGAGCAGAGATGACTCAAATATATTTTTTAGTTGTTTATGGGCACAATACCTTTATTTTATTTATTTATTTTTAGGTGGTGCTAAGGTTTGAACCAGGGCCTCACATGTGCTAGGCAAGCACTCAACCACTGAGCCACAACCCCAGCCTCCTATTCCTTTGATTTATATCATCCTCTTTCTTCTACCATATAACATAGGCATCAGTTATTAATGCATTAGTATAGTGGTTCTCAAGTAGGGCAAAGTTTGCAATTTGCAATGTCTGTAGATATTTTTGGTTGTCATAGCTGGGGTTGGGAGTGGGAAATGCTGATGCCATTATTCTCCAGTGGGTAGAAAACAGAAATACTGGTAAACATCCTACAATGAAAGGGATGCCGCCCCTCCCCCAATTCAGCAAATAATTATCATTATCTGGCTCCAAATATCAATAGTGCTTAGGTTGAGAAACCCTTCATTAGTGTAAATTAATTCACTGAGAGATCCTTTAGAGGAGATAGTTAGTGGAGTGGACATGTTTAGAGGACATGGGCAGGAAAACAAAAAGGTATACATAGGAAATTCTGAGGCTGGAGGATGAATTCTTATATATCTTAATACCCTGGCTGTTGGCCAGTACACATGAACTGAAAGGAAAAAAAAAATCCTTCCTGGGAAGACCAGTATTCCAGTGACTTGGTGCCTATTTCTTAACCCTCAAACTGTACCTTCAAATTGCATTATTTTTTATGACCTAACCTTGAAAGTTGAGCAGTGTTACTTCTGTTATATTCTATTTGATAATAAGAGTACGGAATTGGTCAAGATTCAAGGGTAAAAGGCATAAAACCTACCTCTTGGTAGCAGGAATGACGAAGCATTTGTGAACATGTTTTAAAATGATCATAGTTTAATTCTACATTCAAAATGTTTTCATGAAAGAAATATTAATTTGATTATTTTAGAATGTCCTTTTAAAATTTTTTCCAGGTTTCAAAATTCAATTTGTAAAATATGAAGAAAAGTTATTCTTATTCATCAGCAAATTATTCCACTTCTCTTGGCCTCAATTTCCTTATCAGTACAATAGGAATAATCATAGAAAAATTGCAAGATGATGATTTTGTTTTTAGGACTAAGCAGTAAATGATGTCCAAAACAGAATAGACTCTCAATTGGCAGTAATTATAATATTGTTGACTATATGGGATGCCAATCATATTCTGATGTCTATTTCTTTTTTTAATTTATATATTTTTATTGGCACATTATAATTATATATAATAGTGGGATTTGTTGCTACATTTTTGTACATGCACACAGTGTAACAATATAATTTGGTCATTTTCATTCCCTAGTACCTTCCCTTTCCCTTTCCTCTTCTTTCCCCTTGATCCCCTGCCTCTGCTCTACTGGTCTGATGCCTATTTCTTAACCCTCAAATTGTATAGTATATCTCTAAAAAATAGTTTTTCAGATTGGGTTAAGGAAGGTCATTACCTACTAGTTTCAGCAGTACAGAATGGTAGAATACCCATAAGAAAAGTAGAGGACCTAAAATGGGACTTTCCACTGGGACACTAGGAGCAGATTTTTCCTGTGTCGTAATTCTGCTTTAGCCCAGTTTGCTAAGAATAAACTGAGATGAGGACTTGGGAAAGAGCATCTTCTCAATGTTTTTGGAATAAAGGTACCTGAGAAGTGATTGGTTCCGTGACCTTGCAGAGGCAGAGCTGATCCTCCCTAGCCTGGATGCTTGCTCATGTGTGTTTCAGAGGTGGTGAATCCAGAAAGGATCAATGCAGTGAGTGGTAGATGCTGGTTGAAGCAAGAAGGTGGCAACTCACTTCCTCAGTGTTAATGCTGGACCTTGGGTGGTAGGCACCTGCAGTATTATTTACTTGCTGTGTTTAGAATCCATTCAGAAAAGCTGAAAACTGTTTGACACTTCTTTTTAGTCATCCTTAATTCTAACCTGCAGGTTTTGAGCTGTAATTTGTCAACTGTGCTTTGGAGCGACATCACAGCCTTCCTAGAATACAGACAGAGCCTGCTTTCCAATGAGTGTCATTTAAAAGAAATCAGAGAGTCTTTCAGGGATATGATGCTGTTGATTGCTGTCATTATTATTACTATGACTGGGAGACTTAACCATTTACTGAGTGGCACCAAGTACGCTGGGTGTTGTTGATAAAGCACAGGATTCCAAATAGTTTCTGCCAGAGGATGCGACCTCACCCTCTTTGTGTTTGTTTGCTTTCTCCCCTCTCCTTAAGAGTATTCTGCTAAATTGCCATGACCTGGTTGGAAAATTGATCCAGGAAGATGAATCTCTAAGGATCATCAGGCCTATTTTCAGCTTATTCACCTCTTGTCTAGTGTGGTTATGGCATATATTTTTTTAACAATATTTTATTGAACTTTTATTGTGACCTAGGCAGTGAGATTAAGCATTTGCATATCTGTTAGCGTATTTATGATCCAGTTGTATGCATGAGTTTGGTACAATTATCATTCTAATATTGTGAATATGGAAATTGTGACTTACAGAGTTTATGAAAACTAGCCTTAAGTCTCTCTGAGTTAAAAGTGCATCCTTGAAGATGGTGGAAGTGGACTAGACAGTAAATACCGATCTCCTTACAACACAGAAAGGAGGCAGTGAAGAAAAAGTAGAATTGAGAGGTGGGTGACAAAATAAATGCTCAAAGACTCGATATTACAAAATCTGAGACCTGGAGAGATTGGAAGATAGGTTACCAAAGTAGAAAATAAACTCTTAGTGACCTGACCCCAAACCTGAACCTGGGTAAGAGAAGGGGGAGGGGAAACAGAGAGAGAAAGTCAGGGAGCAAAAAAATCTCTTAAGCTCACCCACTTAAGCACACTTGGAAAAACATACACAATTCAAAGTGCGACGGTAACAGAAGGTCCTTAAAACAGAGCAAACAGCTAAAAACCAAATTGTGGAAAGATATCTGAGCTGGAATTCACAGACATCTTGTGGAGCCCTCGGCCAACCAGTCATACCCTTAAATCAGCATGGCATGTTCCCAAGCTCAGACAACTGCAAACTAAATGAGAGGGAAGTCCCCTACAGTGGGACCTCTAAGGATATAGCCAGAAAGAAGTTCTAGAAGACCACTACTTGCTGAAAATTTCTCCCCCTACCACAATCATGGGGAATAGGCTGGTGGGGACCAGTGAAGGGAACTGCTCCTAACCCTGCTCAGCCTCTGAAATCCAGGCAAGTGCAGAAAGCTCTATGCAGCATCTGCTTGCTGGACTCAGACAGAAAGAGCAATGAAGCAGCTTTGGCCCTGAACAGACGAAAGAAGACTCACCATGCCCTGACCACTGAATTGGGGAAAGGCACTGTGGGAAGCCTAGGGACAGTGTACAGGATTGCAGGGCCCTACCAAAGGATCTGAATATCTAGTGACATAGAGACTCAGTGGAAAATTACCAGAATCTATGGAAGAGGAAGGGGCTGATCCCAGCTTTAACTGGCGCACAACTTAACCCATGATCACAACTGGAAAGTGAAAAGGCATTGTTTAGTTACTTGTGGGATCTTGCATCAGACTTGGAAAAGAGAGGGAATCAATGCTCATCATTCACAACCTGGGGCAGTGGAAACTAGAGTTCAGGTGAACCACCTGGACTCTTTATTACAGTACCTTAGAGAGTGGTGCCAGAAGAGGAATAATTCTGCATCACAGAGCACCTGCTAAAAGCCCACAACCAGAGTTCCTGCATTGATAGGAATTCACCAGAATGTTCATTCACTACTATGAAAATGATCCTGTAGAGGGGAGCAGGTACATAGAGACCCACAGAAATCACACGGACACTCTAGAGCCTGTATCCCGAAAGACAACACAATAGAAACAACCAAGCCACAAAACTGCACCCTCTGAGCAGTCAGCAGCAGGCACCTGAGCTGATAAACCAGAAGCTATTTGTGGGAGGTTCATAACATCTAGGGAATGGACTCTTGTGCCCCTGAAGCTCTGGAGAGATCCATGAAGACTGATGGACAACTGTTAAGTGTCCAAACCCCAGTGAAATTCAAGCCAAGATTCAACAAGAATTTTCTTTGCCTTGACATGGTTTACTATAAACAACTCTAATGTCAAATTTGATCATTTAAGTAATTTTTTGACTTGGACAATAATTGTTAATAGCCAACATTGAATTTTCAATCCATTTGAATGCATTTCTTCTAACGGTTTAAAGCATTAATTGAAATCATTCTTTCTATCTTTGTTTTCCTAGTTCTAGTTTATATGTGTTTCCTCTTACCCTTTACTCATCCTCTTGCATTATCTACTACTACTTCAAATACCAACCATTCATCTATTTCTCCTTTCTATCTTGGTGTGGATAATTCTTTTATATCTTTTATTGCATTCTCTCTCTCTCATCCTTTCTTTTGTTTCTCTTTTCCCCCTCTCCTTTCTGCCCAGTCTTTCTTACTCCCTGATTTTAACCCTCACTTAAGGTTAGAGTAAGTTTACTAAATTTAACAGCTAATTTTTTTTGCCTATTCCAGAATTTTATTATAGGTTTATACCTGAATTTGGGGAACTGTGGAGAACAATTGCAACAAGTTTTTGATTCTTACATGGTTGAATATTATAAGGATTGGCTCTGAGGTGATTATAGTAAATAGGGCTCAGTGGCATATCTTAAAGTGGGGCTGATATTGGGATCAGCAGAGGTCACACATTGACTTAAAGTACAATTATCTGGATATTCACCTAACAGAGGGCTCTTAAGAAAAAGATGCTTACAAAGTAGTTCTTTGTTTAAAAGAAGTGAGAACTATACCGGCAGATGGATAGGCATACAAACAATATGAAATCACAAGAAAATATACCACTCCAAACAACCCAATGCTTCAACAAGAGAGTTCTTTGACAACACTGTGGAGGAAATGTCAGAGAAGGAATTTTGAAAGTTAATAGTTAAAATGTACTATGAGCTAAAAGAAGATGTAAGGAATAAAATCAGAAAAAAAATACAGGAAGTGAAAGAGCACTTCAACAGAGAGATTCTGAAAAAGAACCAAATGGAAATCCTTAAAATGAAAGAATCAATAAGTTAAATTAAAAATTCAATGGATATAATTAGTAGCTACTTTGAAAATCTATACTCCAACAAAAAGAAAATATCGAAGACATTGACAAATTTTTAGAGACATATGATCCTCCCAAACTGAATCAGGAAGACATACACAATTTAAACAGATCAATTTCAAGAACTGAAATAGAAGAAGCCATCAAAAGCCTACCAACCAAGAAAAGTCCAAGACCAGATGAATTCTCAACCAAATTCTACAAGACCTTTAAAGAAGAACTAATTCAAACACTCCTCAAAGTATTCCTTGAAATAGAAGAGGAGGAAAACCTTCCAAACTCATTCTATGAAGCTGGTATCACTCTGATACCAAAACCAGACAAAGACACATCAAGAAAAGAAAATTTTAGACCAATATCCTTGATGAACATAGATGCAAAAATCCAAAATTCTGGCAAAACATATACAAAAACATATTAAAAAGATAGTGCACCATGATCAAGTGGGGTTTATCCCAGAGATGTAAGCTTGGTTCAATATCTGGAAATCAGTAAATGTGATTCATCACATCAATAGACTTAAAGTTAAGAATCATTTGATTAATTCAATAGATGCTGAGAAAGCATTTGATAAAATATAGTACCTCTTCATGCTTAAAACACTAGAAAAAAATAGGAATAGTAGGAACATACCTCAATGTTGTAAAGGCTATCTATGCTAGGCCCATGGCCAACATCATTATAAACAGAAAAACTGAAAGCATTCCCTCTAAAACCTGGAACAAAGCAGAGATGCCCTCTTTCACCACTTGTATTCAACATTGTCCTTGAAACACTAGTCAGAGCAACTAGACAGACCAAAGAAATTAAAGGGATACAAGTAGAAAAAGAAGAACTCAAACTGTCACTATTTGCCAACAACATGATTCTATATTAGAGGATTCAAAAACTTCACTACAAAACTTGTAGAACTAATAAATGAATTCAGAAAAGTAGCAGGATATAAAATCCATATGAATAAAGCTAATGCATTTCTATTCAAAAGTGAAGAATCCTCTGATAGAGAAATTCAGAAAACCACTCCATTCACAATAGCCTCAATTAAAAAAAAAATTGGAAATCAATGTAACAAAATAGGTGAAAGGCCTCTACAATGAAACTACAGAACACTAAAGAAAGACATTGACAAAAACCTTGGAAAATGGAAAGATCTCTCATGTTCTTGAACAGGCATAATTAATATTGTCAAATGGCCATTCTACCAAAGGCACTATACAGATTCAATGCAATTCCAATTAAAATCCCAATAACATTTCTCATAGAAATAGAGAAAGCAATCATGAACTTCATCTGGAAGAATAAGAGACCTTGAATAGTCAAAAAAATCCTAAGCAGAAAAAGTGAAGTAGAAGGTATCACAATACCAGACCTTAAACTATACTACAGAGCAATATTAACAAAAAATGCATGGTATTGGCACCAAAATAGGCAGACTAATGGTACAGAATAGAAGACACACAGACAAAACCACAAAAATATAGTTACCTCATACTAGACAAAGGAGCTTAGAACATACAATGGAGAAAAGACAGCCTGTTTAACAAATGGCACTGGGAAAACTGGAAATCCATAAGCAGTAAAATGAAATTAAACCTCTATCTGTCATCCTGTACAAAACTCAACTCAAATGGATCAAGGACTTAGGAATTAGACCAGAGATGATGAAGATTCGGGCCTACTTTGCACCAAATAGAAGACAGAGTAGGCCTGAATCTTCATCATGTTGGCTTAGGATCAGACTTCCTCAACAAGACTCCCAAAGAACAAGAAATCAAAGCAATAATCAATAAATGGGATGGATTCAAACTGAAAAGCTTTTTCTCAGCAAAGGATACAATCAATAATGTGAGAAGAGAACCTACAGAGTGGAAAAATTCTTTTCCACACGCACTTCAGATAGAGCACTTGTGTCCAAAATTTATAAAGAATTTACAAAATTTTACACCAAAAATACAAAGAACCCAGTCAATAAATGAGTCAAGGAACTGGACAGACATTTTACAGAAGAAGACATACAGGTGATTAATAAACATATGAAAAAGTGTTCAAGATCTCTAGTAATTAGAGAAATGCAAATTAAACAACTCTATGATTTCATCTTACTTCAATTAGAATGGCTATTATCAAGTACACAAACAATAATAGATGTTGGTGTGGATGTCTGGAAAAAGGCACACTTTTACGTTGCTGGTGGAGTTGCAAATTGGTGCAGCCTCTCTGGAAAGCAGTGTGGAGAATCCTCAGAAAACTTGGAATGGACCCACCTTTTGACTCAGTTATCCCACTCCTAGGTTTATACCCAAAGGACTTAAAATCAGCATACTACAGTAATGCAGTCACATCAATGTTTATAGCAGCTCGGTTCACAATAGCTAGATTGTGGAACCAACCTAGATGCCCTTCAACAGATGGATAAAGAAATTGGGGGCTCTTTCCACGGGGCGATCCAAGATGGCGGACTAGAGGGTGACTGCATCCCCAGTCGCTCCAGAACCCAGGAGTTAAAAAGAGGAGGCATTGAGAGACTCGGACTAAAATAGAGCCACGGGTGAGTCTGCCCACTGGGTAAAGCTCGGCCCGGGTGGCAGGCCCAGATAGAGGTGGCTTATTGGAGCAGGGCAGGGCAGCTAGAGTCTTCCACAGGCAGCACTGTGCACTCCGGCAGTGGGCCCCTCCCACACAGCCAGCTTCTCCAGGTTCTCGGAGCAGGCCCCCTAGTGAGAGCCTTTCTGATCAGAATAAGCTCCAAGTCCCAGAGCCAGTGCGGCGTGCTCTGGCCCGCAAGCGGCTTCAGGGACCAGGACAGGGCAGCCAGAGACTTACCCAAGCAGCCCAGCCCCCTGCGGTGGGAGGCGCCTTTCAAGGCTAGCTTCTTGGAACAGACCACCCAGTGAGAGCCTTTCTACATAGAGCCAACCACAAGTCCCCGAGCCAAAGGAGAGCTTCGATCCACAAGCAGCCTCTGGGATCAGGGCAGGTAGCCAGAGATTTCTCCAGGTGGCTCTGCCCACTCCATCCGCAGGCTCTTTCCACGGGGCGATCGAAGATGGTGGCCTAGAGGGTGACTGCATCTCCAGTCGCTCCAGAATCAGGACTCAAGAAGGGGAGGCATTGAGAGACTTGGACAAAAATAGAGTCATGGGGTGAGTCTCCCCCACTGGGCAAAACTTGGCCTGGGCAGCAGGCACAGATAGGGGTGGCTTATCAGAGCAGGGCAGGGCAGCTAGAGTCTTCCCCAGGTAGCCTTCCACACTCCGGCGGTGGGCTCCTCCCACACGGACAGCTGCACGGTGCAGGCCCCCAGTGAGAGCCTTTCCGCACAGAGCCAGCTCCAAGCCCTGGAACCAGTAGGGGCTAGGGGCAGCTTTCTTCGGAAGCACTGCATTATCAAATTCCTCCAAGACTTCAGGCTACTGAAGGCTGGGAGGTGATACACTGGAAATCTACCGAGACACTATAAGCCAATAGAGGAAATCTGCAATATCTGAGGGTCCCACTTACAGCTGACCAAGATGAGAAAACAAGGTAAGAAAATGTCCCAAACAAACCTAGATACTACATCAATAAAACCCAATGACAGCACAGCAGAAGAAATGTCAGAAAGGGAGTTCAGAATGTACATAATTAAAACAATCAGGGAAGCAAATGAGGAGATGAAAGAGCAAATGCAGGCATTAAATGATTGCACCAATCAACAGTTAAAAGACCAAATACGGAAGCAAAAGATCATTTCAATAAAGAGTTAGAGATACTGAAAAAAAAAAAACAAACTGAAATCCTTGAAATGAAGGAAACAATAAAACAAGTTAAAAACTCCATAGAAAGAATAACCAATAGGATAGAACACCTGGAAGACAGAACCTCAGACATTGAAGACAAATTATTTAATCTTGAAAACAAAGTTGGCCAAACAGAGAAGATGGTAAGAAATCATGAACAGAATCTACAAGAATTATGGGATATCATGAAAAGGCCAAATTTAAGAATTATTGGGATTGAGGAAGGCTTAGAGAAACAAACCAAAGGAATGAACAATCTATTCAATGAAATAATATCAGAAAATTTCCCAAATCTGAAGAATGAAATGGAAAACCAAGTATAAGAGGCTTATAGGACTCCAGATATACAAAATTACAACAGACCCACACCAAGGCACATTATTAGGAAAATACCCAACATACAAAATAAAGACAGAATTTTAAAGACCGCGAGAGAAAAGAATCAAATTACATTCAGAGGGTAACCAATAAGAATATCAGCAGATTTTTCAATCCAGACCCTAAAAGCTAGAAGGGTCTGGAACAACATTTTTCAAGCCCTGAAAGAAAATGGATGCCAACCAAGAATCTTATACCCAGCAAAACTTACCTTCAAATTTGACGATGAAATAAGATCCTTCCATGATAAACAAAAGCTAAAGGAATTTGCAAAAAGAAAGCCAGCATTACAGAACATTCTCAGCAAAATATTCCATGAGGAAGAGATGAAAAACAATGATGCAAATCAGCAACAGGAGGCGCTAGCCTAAAGGAATAGCCAAATAAAGGAGAAACCAAATCATGTCAAAAACAAATATGAGTCAAATGACTGGGAATACAAATCATATCACAATAATAACCCTGAATGTTAATGGCCTGAACTCATCAATCAAAAGACATAGACTGGCAGATTGGATTAAAAAGAAAAATCCAACAATATGCTGCCTGCAAGAGACTCATCTCATAGAAAGAGACACCCATAGACTAAAGGTGAAAGGATGGGGAAAAACATACCATGCACACGGACACAGTAAAAAAGCTGGAGTATCCATCCTCATTTCAGATAATGTGGACTTCAAGCCAAAACTAGTCAGAAGGGATAAAGAAGGACATTACATGCTGCTTAAGGGAAGTATAAATCAGCAAGACATAACAATCATAAATATCTATGCCCCGAACATTGGCTCATCCACATACGTCAAACAAATCCTTCTCAATTCCAGAAATCAAATAGACCACAACACAGTAATACTAGGCGATTTTAACACACCTCTCTCACCACTGGATAGATCGTCCAAACAAAAATTGAATAAAGAAACCATAGATCTCAATAACACAATCAACAATTTAGACTTAACCGACATATATAGAATATACCATCCAACAAAGAACGAATACACTTTCTTCTCAGCAGCACATGGATCCTTCTCTAAAATAGACCATATTTTATGCCACAAAGCTACTATTAGCAAATACAAGAAGATAGAGATACTACCTTGTACTCTATCAGATCATAATGGATTGAAATTAGATATAAATGACAAAATAAAAAACAGAAACTTCTCCAATACCTGGAGATTAAATAATACACTATTATATGATGAATGGATAACAGAAGATATAAAAAAATAAATAAAAAAATTCTTAGAAGTAAATGAGAACAAAGACACATCATATCAAAATCTCTGGGACACTATGAAAGCAGTACTTAGAGGAAGATTTATTTCATGGGGCGCATTCAAAAAAAGAAGTAGAAATCAACAAATAAACGACTTAACACTACAGCTCAAAGCCCTAGAAAAAGAAGAGCAGACCAATACCAAAAGTAGTAGAAGACAGGAAATAGTTAAAATCAGAGCTGAAATCAAATTGAAACAAAAAAAACAATTGGAAAAATTAACAAAATAAATAGTTGGTTCTTTGAAAAAATAAACAAAATTGATAAACCCGTAGCCACACTAACAAAGAGAAAGAGGGAGAAAACTCAAATTACTAAAATTCGGAATGAACAAGGAAACATCACAACAGACACGAGTGAAATACAAAACATAATTAGAAGCTATTTTGAAAATCTATACTCCAACAAAACAGAAAACCTCAAAGACATCAACAAACTTCTAGAGACATATGAGTTACCTAAACTGAACGAGGAGGACATACACAACTTAAATAAACCAATTTCAAGCAACGAAATAGAAGAGGTCATCAAAAGCCTACCAACAAAGAAAAGTGCAGGACCAGATGGGTTCTCAGCCGAGTTCTACAAAACCTTTAAAGAAGAGCTCATTCCAATACTCCTCAAAGTATTCCATGAAATAGAAGAGGAGGGAACCCTCCCAAACTTGTTCTATGAAGCCAATATCACCCTGATACCTAAACCAGACAGAGACACATCGAGGAAAGAAAATTTCAGACCAATATCCTTAATGAACATCGACGCAAAAATTCTCAACAAAATTTTAGCAAATCGCATACAAATATATATTAAAAAGATAGTGCACCATGATCAAGTGGGTTTTATCCCAGGGATGCAAGGTTGGTTCAACATTCGGAAATCAAAAAATGTCATTCACCATATCAACAGACTTAAAGTTAAGAATCACATGATTATTTCAATAGATGCAGAAAAAGTATTTGATAAAATACAGCATCCCTTCATGCTCAAAACACTAGAAAAAATAGGGGTAGTGGGAACATTCCTTAACATTATAAAGGCCATCTACGCTAAGCCCATGGCCAATATCATTCTAAATGGTGAAAAACTGAAAGCGTTCCCCCTAAAAACTGGAACAAGGCAGGGATGCCCTCTTTCACCGCTTCTATTCAACATCGTCCTTGAGACTCTAGCCAGAGCAATTAGACAAACCAAAGAAATTAAAGGGATACGAATTGGAAAAGAAGAACTCAAACTATCCCTGTTCGCTGACGACATGATATATATTTAGAGGAACCTGGAATTCCACCAGAAAACTTTTAGAACTCATAAGTGAATTCAGTAAAGTAGCAGGTTACAAGATCAATGCTCATAAATCCAATGCATTTTTATACATAAGTGATGAATCTTCAGAAAGAGAAATTAGGAAAACTACCCTATTCACAATAGCATCGAAAAAAATAAAATACTTGGGAATCAATCTCACAAAAGAGGTGAAAGACCTCTACAATGA
The DNA here is from genome assembly GCF_902686445.1 of Sciurus carolinensis. NCBI lineage: Eukaryota > Metazoa > Chordata > Mammalia > Rodentia > Sciuridae > Sciurus > Sciurus carolinensis. The sequence continues at coordinate 58,407,858 of NC_062214.1, read as the reverse complement.
GAACTACAGAACACTAAAGAAAGAAATTAAAGAAAACCTTAGAAGATGGAAAGATCTCCCATGTTCCTGGATAGCAGAATTAATATTGTCAAAATGGCCATACTACCAAAAGTGCTATACAGATTCAATGCAATTCCTATTAAAATCCCAATGATGTACCTTGCAGAAATAGAGCAAGCAATTATGAAATTCATCTGGAAGAATAAAAACCTAGAATAGCTAAAGCAATCCTCAGTAGCAAGAGCGAAGCAGGGGGTATTGCAATACCAGATCTTCAACTCTACTACAAAGCAATAGTAACAAAAACGGCATGGTATTGGTACCAAAATAGACAGGTAGGTCAATGGTACAGAATAGAGGACATGGACACAAACCCAAATAAATACAATTTTCTCATACTAGACAAAGGTTCCAAAAATATGCAATGGAGGAAAGATAGCCTCTTCAACAAATGGTGCTGGGGAAACTGGAAAACCATATGCAACAGAATGAAATTAAACCCCTATCTCTCACCCTACACAAAACTCAACTCAAAGTGGATCAAGGACCTCGGAATCAGACCAGAGACCCCTGCATCTTATACAAGAAAAAGTAGGTCCAAATCTTCAACATGTCGGCTTAGGGTCAGACTTCCTTAACAGGACTCCCATAGCACAAGAAATAAAAGCAAGAATCAACAACTAGAATAGGTTCAAACTGAAAAGCTTTCTCTCAGCAAAAGAAACTATCAGCAATGTGAAGAGAGAGCCTACAGAGTGGGAGAATATCTTTGCCAACCATACTTCAGATAGAGTGCTAATTTCCAGAATCTATAAAGAACTCAAAAAACTGTACACGAAGAATACAAATAATCCAATCAACAAATGGGCTAAGGAAATGTACAGACACTTTACAGAAGAAGATGTACAAGCAATCAACAGATATATGAAAAAATGTTCAACATCCCTTGTAATAAGGGAAATGCAAATCAAAACCACCCTAAGATTTCATCTCACCCCAATTAGAATGGCGATTATCAAGAACACAAACAACAATAGGTGTTGGTGAGGATGTGGTGAAAAAGGAACACTCATACATTGCTGGTGGGGTTGCAAATTAGTGCAGCCACTCTGGAAAGCAGTATGGAGATTCCTCAGAAAGCTTGGAATGGAAACACCATTTGACCCAGCTATCCCACTCCTTGGCCTATACCCAAAGGATTTAAAATCAGCATATTACAGAGATACAGCCACATCAATGTTCATTGCTGCTCAATTCACCATAGCCAGATTGAGGAACCAACCTAGATGCCCTTCAGTTGATGAATGGATAAAGAAACTGTGGCATATATATACAATGGAATATTACTCCGCAATGAAGAATGATAAAATTATGGCATTTGCAGGCAAATGGATGAAATTGGAGAATATCATGCTAAGTGAGATAAGCCAGTCTCAAAAACTAAAGGACGAATGATCTCACTGATAAGCAGATGAGGACATATAATGGGGGGTGGGAGGGATTAGCATTAGGTTTAGGGTTAGGTTTAGGGTTAGGGATAAGGAGTGTAGTAAGAATGAAGGAAAGAAGGGCTGTATAGAGGGAAAAGAGGGGTGGGAGGGGTGGGGGGGAAGGGAAAAAAATAATGAATGAAACATCATTGCCCTATGTAAACGTATGATTACACAAATGGTATGCCTTGACTCCATGTACAAATAGAGAAGCAACATGTATCCCATTTGTATACAATAATAATAAAAAAAAAGAAATTGGTACATATACACAATGTGATATTATTCAGTCATAAAGAAGAATGATATTATGGCATTTGCAGATAAATGGATGAAATTGGAGAATATTATGCTAAGTGAAATAAGCCAATCCCCCCAAAACCAATGGCTGAATGTTTTCCCTGATAAGTGGATCGGGGGGTTTGTGGGGGGGCAAGGAAAGAATGGAGGAACTTTAGACTACATAGAGGGAAATGAGAGAGAGGAGGGAGCAAGGATATGAAAAATGGTGGAATGAGACAGACATTATTACCCTAATGTAAATGTATGATTACATGAATGGTATGAATCTACATTGTGTAAAACCATAGAAGTGAAAAGATGTACCTCATTTGTGTATAATGAATCAAAATGCAGTCTGTGAAAATTAAAAATAATTAAAAAAGGAATGCACTGAATTTTCTATTCAATAAATAGTCAAATTATAAAAAAGGAAATTCAATGGAAAGCTGTGTGTGGGGGTGCACACCTGTAATCCCAGTGGCTTGGGAGGCATAAGCAGGAGGATAGTGAGTTTATAGCCAGCCTCAGCAACTTATTGAGGCCCTAAGCAACTCAGTGAGACCCTGTCTCTAAATAAAATATAAAGGCCTGGGCATATGGCTCAGTGGTCAAGAATCCCTGGGTTCAATCCCTTGTACAAAAAAAAAAAAAAAAATTCAAAGCAAAATATCACCTATAGATTAGAGCACTTTTTTTTTCAGGCCTCAATGATGAAGTATATAATCTTGAAAATAAAGTTAGTCATAAAGAAAGGACGTCAAGGGCTGGGAGATAGCTCAGTCGGTAGAGTGCTTGCCTTGCAAGCACAAGGCCCTGGGTTCGATCCCTAGCACCACAAAAAAAAAAAAAAAAAAAAAAAGAAAGGACGTCAAGAAACCATGAACCAAATATTCAAGAAATCTGAGATAACATTAAAAGGCCAAATTTAAGATTCATTCAAATTGATAAAGGCTCTGAAATACAAACTAAAGAAATGCACAATCTTTTCAATGAATAATATCAGAAAGTTAAGAATGAGATGAAAATTTAAATACAAGAGGTATATAGGACTCCAAATACAAAATCTCAATAGATCCACTCCCAGACACACTATTATAAAATGCCTAACAAACAGAATAAGGATAAAATTTTAAAAGCTTCAAGAGAAATCAACTGGTTCTATTTTACGGTAAACCAATCTGGATTTCTACTGATTTCTCAACACAGACTGTAAAAGTTAGGAGGTCTTGGAATAATATATACAAAGCTGTGAAATAAAATGGATGCCAACCAAGAATACTATGCCCAGTGAAATTGAGCTTCAGAATTACAGATGAAATAAAAACCTTCCATCATAAACAAAAGTTAAAATAATTCATAACTAGAAAACCTGCACTACAAAACATATTTAATAAAATATTTCATGAAGATGAAATAAAAAACAAAAAAATAAAAACCAGCATAAGCAGGAATTACACTCCAAGGATTGTCAATTAAAGGAGAATCAAGTCCAATTTAAGCATTAGAAATAAATCCAAGTGACAAGAAATAAAAATCTTCTATCAATAATAACATTGATATAAATGGTTTAAACTCTTCAATCAAAAGATATAGGTTGGCAGATTGGATTAAAAAACAAGATCCAACAACAGACTGTCTATAAGAGACTCACCTCACAGGCAGATATTCATAGATTGAAAGGTGCAAGATGGAAATAAAAAAAAGCATACCATTCATTGAACTTGTAAACAAGCAGGTGTTGCTATTCTCATGTCAGATAAAGTGAACTTCAAGCCAAGAATAGCCAAAGCATTCTTAGTGGGAAAAGTGAAGCAGGAGGCATTATGATACTTGATGGACCTCAAATTATACTACAGAGTTATAGTAAAAAAAAACTGCATGGTACTGCACCAAAATAGGCATGAAGACCAATGGAATATAATAAAAGACACAGAGATAAGCCCACATAAATAACAGTTATCTGGTACTAAACAGAGGTCAAAAACATAAGTTGGAGAAAAGATTGTCTTTTTAACAAATGGTGCTGAGGAAAACTGGAAATCCATGTGTAGTAGAATGAAATTTAACCCATGTCCCCTCTCTCTCCCCCAACACCAAAGCCAATTAAGAGTGGATCAAAGATCTAGGAATTAGACCAGAAACTGTTGGGGGCTATGCAGTGTGGAAGGCGCCTGGATGGCGCTTGGCAGCCAGCCAGAGGTTGCTTTGATCACATCAGCAGTGAGGAGGTTGATTGGCATAAGCACACCCAGGTGATTTGTCATTGGTCGTATCCAATTAAGTCCACGCACACAACGAGTGCATAGGTGCTCCTGCTCATGCCTACTCGTTTTGACCTTTGCCATGATTGGGCAGCTAGCTCTCGCCTAATCTTTGCATGATTGGTGTCAGCCCTACCCTTCGCCTCCTGGAGGGAATATAAGCTGGCTCTCCTTGAGTGCCAAGAGAGGAGAAGAAGAGAGAAGGTTTTTTTCTAGAGGTTCGAGGTTCCAGTTCCCGGGTTTCCCGATTCATCAATAAATCATTCCGAATTCAGAAGCCTCGCTACTCTTTTGTCCCCTGTGCCAAATTGACTCCGCTGGACAGCGTCAGAAACCCTGCAACTGCTAGAAGAAAATGTAGTCTCCTACATTTACTTAACAAGACTCCTAAACAAGACTTCCTTAACAAGACTCCAAAAGTGCAAGAAGTAAAATTAAAGAATCAATAAGTGGGATGGCATCAAATTATAAAGCTTCTTCACAGCAAAGGAAACAAAGGCATGAAAAAAGAGCCAACAGAAAAGGAGAAAATCTTTGCCACCTGCTTCTCAGATAAGGCATTAATATCCGGAACACATGCAGAACTCAAAAAACACCAAAACAAAACAAAACAAAACCAACAACCCAATCAATAAATGGGCAAAGGAACTAAACAGACACTTCTCAAAAGAAGAAATACAAATAGTCAACAAATATATGAAAAAAATGTTCGACATTGCAATTAGAGAAATGCAAATTAAAACTACATTGAGGTTTCATCTCTCTTCAGTTAGAATAGTAATTTTTGAGAATACACATAACCATAAATGTGTATGGTGAAGATGTGGGGGAAAAGGTACACTCATATATTTATAGTAGGACTGTAGATGAGTGCACTCATCTAAGCAGTGTGGCGATTCCTTAAAAACCAGGAATGAATTTACCATGTCATGCATTTAAAATCATCATACTGCAGTGATGCAGCCACATCAATGTTTATAGCAGCACAATTCACAATAGTCAATCTATGGAGTCAATATAGGTACCCTTCAAAAGATAAACTGAGAAATAAAATGTGGTGTATATACACAATGGAGTATTACTCAGCCATAAAGAAAAATGACATTGTGATATTCACTTGTAAATGGATGGAACTGGAGACTGTCATGCTAAGTGACATAAACCATTTTCAAAATGTTAATGTTTGAATGTTTTCTCTAATATGCAGAAGCTAATCCAATATAAGGGGGGGAGGAATAAAAAACAACAATAGATGAAAGATCAGTGGAAGAGACAAAGATGAATGAAGGGAAGTGAGGCGGAATGGGATAGAGAAAGACAGTGGAATGAATCTGAACTAATTTTCTACGTAAATACATGAATATACGATAGTGACTCTCACTGTCACGTACATCCAGAAGATGTAGTGATTAAAAAAACTTTAAGTAAATAGCAGGAAGATCAGTAGAGTAGAGCAAAGGGAACAGGGGAGCACAGGAGGGAAGGGAAAAATTTAGGGACTGAATTAGAACAAAATAGATTTCATGCCTTTATAATTATGTAAAAATGAATCCTAGTGTTACCTATAACTAAAGTAAAAACCAATAAAAAATGAAAGTGTATCCTTTGTACATTCACAAGACTGGGGCCCTAATTAGAATAAGCTATTCCATGCATGTATAAGTTCATCAAAATGGACTCTCCTGTCATGTATAGCTAAAAGGAACCAATTTTTTAAAAGTACTTTCTTTAAACACTTCCCCATGCTTTGCTCTCTTCCTCTTTCCCTCTGCCCCCACTCCCTGATCCCAGTTCAGCCTCACCGACTTTTGTTAAGTCCTTCAATTTTGCCACGCTTCCACCAGTCTCAGGACTTTGTTACACTGCCCTCCTTTTGCCACGAGCATCTTCCCTTCTCATCTTTTGCTAGTTGACTTTTGCTTATTCTTCAGCTCTTAGCTTGTGACTTCTGAGGAGAACCCTTTTTGTGATTCATGTCCAATAACTCCATTTTATGTTTTCATAGCACAATAAACCCGGGCACTTATCCCCACTTGCAATTTTGCACATATTCGGGTGGCTGTGAATAATATCTACTTCCCCTTCCACATAGAAGCTCCATGTAAACAGGGATTGTGTGTGTTTGTGTAACTCATGGTAGCCCCAGCAGAGTGTCTGTCACATAGTTAGTGCTCACTAAATACCTGCCAAATAAAAACTGGACTACATTCTATCTTTACTCTAAACATGATGAACCATGAGCACCCTTTTCAGCTAGGAAGAGGGTTGTGGATATCCTTACGGATTAAAATACCTAAACATGGTGGGGATGTTGTCAAATTTCAGAGCCAGACAAGGAGTAAAATCCTAATGAGATCATTCATTTTCCAGGTGCCACCTAAGACATTTAAGTCAGAAAACATTATATATCATTTGTTTTATTTTAAAACATTTTGTTATAAAATCACATTACCCATCAACCAGTTTCTGAAAATATGGCAAGCTTATTTTTGTTCCCACATTTTCCAACCCAACCCCATAATATTAAACAAATGACATTACATATTATTCTTAGATATTAAAACACCTCTGCCTCATGAATTCATTTCAACCTTGACAGGAAATTTTTTTCTTCTACCTAAACTAAATTTCTAATCATGTCATTACAGCTTGTTTCCCCTTGTGTAAAGACAGAGAACGGTTGGTCACCGTTTTTGGTATTATAACCATTTCCAGTAATTGAAGTTTGTGATTAGTGCTCCCTTCAGTCATTCATTACTAACTCCAAATTTAATAATGTCTTTTATTTAACCAATGGACCATCTCTAGTGGGTGTTCAGACTGCATGACTGGAAGAACAAATTTATCTTTGGCAATATGGTTTTCTTGGGCTATGAACTGTGTCCTGTGCTCTTGGCTCATGAGTTTGGAAAGGATTCTGTCTTATTCTTTAGAGACAAGAATTAGAAATTCATGGGCTTATTCTTTTAATCTGTGGGAACAGAGTATCAGAGTATAAGCATCCTATTTCTTGGGTATCTGTAGTGCTGCTGAAAGTGGGATGGGAGTGGATGACCTTTGTCCAGGCCATGACAATTGGGTAAAATTGGGGCTAAATTTGTGAAGAAAATTGAGGGGAGGGGCACAGCATGCTTCTTTTCCCTCCACTTTCAGATTACAGTGACATTGATTGTCCCTATGTACCCACACAGTGCCTGGCACATTGTAGGCACTTATTTGCTTGATAAGTTGCTAGACTGAAAGATTGAGCTGGACACCTTGTAAAACTTCCACCACAATGTTCTCACTGGGACATACTTTAAGGTAAATCCTGGCATCAAGAACAGGGTAGCAAGGCTCTGGCAGATTGCATTTATGTTTCCATTTTGTCCCATCTGTTTCTACCCTCCCCACCTGGTCTCATCCCACCCCATCCCATGCCACCCTATGCCATTCCATCCCATTCCATCCATCTCATCCCATTCCATAGTTTCCTGAATGCCTACTCTGTGCATGGCCCCATGCTAGGTTCTGGGATATCAGGATAATTGAATCAAAATTCTTGCTCTATGGAAAGAGCGCATGGTCTAAAGAGAGTATGGAAAATTTAAAATGGCTGCAAAGTTTTTTTCAACTCCTCCAACTGAGGGGAGGAGTCTAGTTCTCCTCTACTTATATCTGAGATGGCATCAGTGACTCAATTCACCTATAGAATACAGCAGGAGTGACATTTAATCTTTTGAGGAAAAGTCAAATGAAGTCTTGCAACTTCTACCCAGTTCTCTTAGAACTGGGGGAAGTCAGCAGCCACATAAGAAGTTCAAGTACCGTAAGACCGTTCTGCTGAAAGGACACGTGGGCATACTGGTCAGCAGACCAAGGTGAGCCCAGTCCTCCAGCTACCCTTACCACAGTACAAGACATGTGAACCTCCAGACCAGTGCATCTGCCAGCTGAGTGGACCCTGAGACCTCCGTCAACACCAGGAAAACAGAAGACTCTCTCCCACAAGCCTTACGCATTCCCTACCCACAAAATCAAGAGGTAAAATAAAAAGACTTTGTTTTAAACCATTCCATTTTAGGGTAGTTTTTTACCTCATATTGGACAACCAGAACAGGGAGGTAGGAAAAAACAAAACAAAACAGGATCTAGTAAGCATTCTAAGAAAAGTATGTACAATGTGTTTTTGGAAATAAGCATACAGAAAATAATTCTATTCTTGGAGAGAACAAAGCATTGTCTCACTTGAGGGCATACCCATCATGTCAGAGTCTTTGTGAATGACACCCCCTGGAGTTGGGCAATATCCAGTGTGTGCTGACTTATGTGGCAATTGTGGGTAATGGGTGCCTGGAAGGCAGGTTGGCTGGAAAAATTTTACAGAGAGGGAACTGGAACCGGGAATTGAAATGTGCTTTGAAAAGGGAGGGGACATTGTACCAGGCAGTGGCATCAAGAAGAGCAAAATCTCAAAGGTACGGGTATTGATGATGCGCTTGGGCATAGTCACTGGTCCCGTGTGGTTGGCATGTTCGGTACTGGGGCAGGGAGAGCGGCTGGAGAGGAGCCTCCCTGGCAGAGTGCTGTGAAGGGCTGTATTTTCATATCACGATGAGGAGTCAGGAGGAAGAAGGCGACAGGGAGATTTAAAGGCAAGGGAGCGACAAATTTGAAAGAGTATATAAGAAAATTGCAATTCAAAACCCCACAGTGTGTGAAAGACACTGTTTGTTCTTTCAACTGCCTGCTTCTCCCTGAAAGCTTGGCAGATCCATTTTTTATAGGAAAGTCTTAAACAACAGGGGATTACTCAATGATTCATTTAAAAGGATCATTAAAGGAAAATCGAGGCACATCACATCCTGCCTTCTTTAATTGCTCATTTATTATTACTGTGGGTGAGATAACGGCTTTGTGTTATTCTTCTAAATAGTGTAAAATATTTATTGGTAAATATAGCAGTGCATAAATTAATGTCACTTGAGATTTTGTGGGGTATTTTTTTCTCCACTGATAGCCATAATTTTTACTTAAAGAAAAATAATACTGTGTAGATGCATTCCGTCTCAGAGCTGAGTGAGAGCATTATGAACTCAACATCTGTGTAGAGATACTATCTCTTCGTTTCTTTGGGAAGCCAGGATTCTCTTGTAGGACTGACCCTATGGTTCGTTTGCAAAGTCAATTTCTTTTTTATTAAGACTATAGTGCTTAGGAAGAGGGCATGTGGAGGTGTACAATTTTCTTTTTTTATTGGTCACAACTGAATTCAGTAACAAACGACCCAATAAAAGTGGCTTTTAAACTGAAGGTATTCGCCGGATGCAGTGGCACATGCCTGTAATCCCAGTTACTCAGGAGACTGAAGCAGGAGGATTGCAAGTTCCAGCCTGGCCTGGGCAAGACCCTGTCTCAAAATAAAAAGTAAAGGGTTGATGATGTAGCTCAGTGGGAAAGCACCTCATGTTCAATCCCCAGTGTGTGTGTTGGGGCGGTGGGAGTGGCCACAGGTTCCATAGAATACTATGATATGATGACTTGACAGGGTCACCCAGGACCCAAGTGACAGCAACAATGTCTAAGACCAGGAAAGTTGTGTGTCTTTGTGTGTGAGTGTGTGTGCACTCTCCTTTTTTTAATCCTACAGAAAAATCATTTTCAGAACCCCCCAGCAAACTTCCACTCAGGTTTTCTTTTCCTGATCTCAGCTCATATCTACCTCTTAACCAATCACAAAAGAGAAAGGCTTAGATGAGCTGGCCCATGGCCCATTACCTGGGCAGGGGAGAGGGACCTGCATCCTCCATCACCGCGCTAGCTTTGAATTGAGTGGGAAGCCACTACAGAGGAATGGTTGTGTGTGCAGCCTATATTGTCGGTCACTGGTCAAATGCACTTAGGGGTGCTGGTGTAATACATACCGTATGGCCAGCTTTACACCTGCTGGCAGACACAGCAGCAGCATAGAAGACAATGCTGTTCTCAGGGAGTATTAGTGGGCATTGTAATAAAGCAGGCAATTCCTTAGCTGGAGAAATTAATTCAATAAAATATACAGATTGTCAATTATACCTTAGGAGATGGAAATACCGAGATGAATAAGATCTAGTTCTTGCCCACAAGGAATTCACAATTCTCTTCATCATCTGCGTTATTCAATTCAGTCGTACTGGATGCAGATCTGTCCCCCAGTGTTGCCATGCTCTGTCATGCTTCCCTCTGAACTCGAAGGGGTACAGAATTGCAGGAACTTTCCCCCCTCTTCTTTCTATTGGTTTCTCTGATTCATTACTCATGGGCCTGGCTGGGTTAAATGTTCCTCCTCAGGATTCTCTAGCATTAATGTTTACCTCTGCCACAGGTCTTTGTTTCCCTGGTTCTACCTGTCTGTCAGCTGCTTACCTCAGCCAGACTGGGAGCCTCATAGTGGCAGATTGTCTTTTGATCAATTTGTTTCCTCGCTGTCTAGCTTGGTGACTGGAACACGGATGATTTCCAATGGATATTTGTGGGATGAACGCATGAATAATTGAATGAAAGGAAATGAAATCTGGATCCTTCATTCCCCTTCAATCAGTTTGCAATGTATTAGTTTTTCTCTTTCCCTTTTCTCTTTATCTCACCTCCCCATTTTCTCTCTTATTTTACTTTTCTTTGCTTTTACTTTTCATTCACAACTCTGCATTTTAAAATTTATACAATGTTTGCCCAGTCTTGCAAAAGGCTCTCATCTCTCTCCCTCTTCACAGAAAGATGGAGTGTGCTGGGGATTGATCCATAAATGTCAGTGCTGGCCAGGGAAACCATTCCAGGAACGCTGTTTTCTACTGTGAGCCATCTGCAGGTCCACTTTCAAAGGCTAGAGTCCTACAATATCCCCAGAATGACAGATCAATTTCTGTGCTGCTTGTTGGTTCCTATTTCCAGTTTTTGGTTGATAAAGGAGGAGAAGACACCAACATTGTGTTACATGTACATATGGCAGTTGGGGGAGGGCAACGTGGACTTGAGAATTACAGAATAACACCTTCTGTTGGTATTTACTGCATCTGTGATGAGAGACATTAGCATAGCATATGCTGAGTTTGTCCCCCTTAGGTCAAAGATCCCAGTGCAGATGTCACAGTACACCCAAATCTTCTTCTATGTGAGTATAGATATCAAGTGCCTGAGAATCACCAGAGGCCTCATTCCACCTAGAGTGGGAGTTAGTGAGTTCAGTTTTGATGTTTTGTCCATCAGGAATTTTTTTATGGTGAAAAGATGAATAGACTGATTTTGGAAACCTGTACTAGGTTTTACCTCTGAATTCACTATATAAATTACTCAGGGGACTCAGCAAGTTCTCCTACCCTCTGAACTCAAGAGTTTTCTTCTATGACACAAGGGGTAGGTGTCAAGAATTGTTAGGATCCCTTAGAGGATTACCATACTATGATTTGGTTCTACCCCAGGTTTCTGTTGAGAAAAGAAATATCCATCCATACCTAGCAAGGAAGTATTTGCATCAGAACATTTTTGTGGGTTTCTCTTTTTTCCCCTGTGCCCTGAGTTTAAAAACAATCGAAGTGCACATAATAACAGATCTGTGCTACCTTGGCCTACAAAGCTCCTTTCCTTTGCTGACTCTATGATAACATTAATATTTATTCTTTTGTCTACCTTGCTGATGCTACTACAAGACAAGTTCCTCCAAAGGGGTCCTGAAGACTCAATGTGGAGGCCTAGCTCCTGAAACCCTCATCTCAGTGAGCCTACTTATTATTATTATTTAAAGAGAGCCCCTTGTCCATCTTTTCACAATAAAGTGACTTTCTCAGTGGAAGAAAGCCTAGCCCTGCTTCTTGCCTGTGCATTCCTGACCATGCCACCTCCTTCCTCTTGCATTCCTTATAGAGATGACTATCTGTGTTCTCATTGTAGAGCTCCTCTGACAAGGCATCCATCCTGACCATCCTCCAGGTCCTTGGAGATCTTCTTTCTGTTGGTGAGTATGCCTCCCTTGCATCTAATCGTATGATGGACATGCTGATGCAGTCTTTCCAGTCATCTGTGTGGCTGAGGGGTTGAAGTAGTTCATTTACTCTGAGATAAAGAGTCATCATCCCATGTTTTCTCCTTGGAATAAATTGGGCTGATTGTACTTGGGTTCTACACTCTTTACACTTACCTTACCTTAGGAAAAAATTAGACATTGAATGACTATTCTGGGATTTCTCATAAGGCTAAGGACCTTGTGAGGACCTTGTGGGGACTCTTCTCTGGAAGGGTTACACCTCAGTTGTTCTGTCCCTTTCCTCCCTTTTCTACCTTCCATTGTGGGTCATTTGGAAAGCCAGGTATTGGTGGCTCCCTTACATATGTCAAAGTGGAGAAGGAATGTGGGGTAGGAGCTGGACTTTGAAGTTTGGTAAGCCATTTTAGTTTTCAGAAAAGATGACAGAATTGAGTACTTTGGAATCAACTGAGTTAACTGGAGCATACCTCTATTGGCCAAAGTTTCCACCAAGGTCCTTGGGCATTCAGTTCAAATTCAAATTCAATCAAATTCATTCAATTTGCATTTCTGCATAAGCTAGCTTATAACATCAGACAGAAATACTGCCACAAACAGGTGATACCAAGAATGAATGACATGACAAAGCTAGAGTCTCAAGGGTTCTATCATACATGATCTTTTCATGGGCCATGCTGGTCTTCATTGGTACAACAACTTTCCTTCAGTGTTTTGAGTGACTTTCCCTCTGTAGATAAAGTCACTCCTCTATTGGAATAATGCTATGTTCAATTTACCAGAGGTGTCTGAAACTCTTAGAATGAAACTTGGTGTTCTTCCTCTGGTACAGGTGGTGGTTACTCTCTCCTTTCTTTTCTTTCCCTTCCCTCCCAGCTTCTCCCTCCCCTCCTCCCTTCTCCTATCCTTTCTTTTCCTCTCCTCCCTGCCGCATTATATTTTTTTTCCTTGTAGAGGTTGCTGCTTTTCATTAGGATGAAAATCCAGGGGATCTTTTTTGATAAGGTCTCATCTTGCTGGCCACTTTCGTTGCGTCAACCAAGCCCAGTGCATGTTGATCTAAGAGAATCACAGTACACTTTCCAAGTTACAATGTAATCAATGCTTTTGAGTTTGTCTTTTGGTGGGTTGGGGGAGTTGCCTGCTGAAAACTTCTTAGATAGAAAGACCAATACTTCATTTTTGCTTCAGACTCTTTAAAATTCCCTAGATAGGATGATTGGGCATTTATTTCTAATGTTAGTTAAATTTTGTGTCACTGTGATGAAAATACCCTACAAGAATAACTCAGAGGAGGAAGAGTTTATTTGGGGCTAATGGTTTCAGAGGTCTCAATCCATATACAGCTGACTCCATCACTCTGGGTCCAAAGTAAGGTGGCACATCATGGGGGAAGGGCATGATGGAGGGAATCTGCTCTCCTCATGGCAGCAAGGAAGAAGAGAGGGAGAAAGGGGCTCAGGGATGAACAACCCCTCCAGGGCATGCCCCCAGTGACATACCTCTTCCAACTATGGCCCACAGGTCTACAGTTAGCACCTAGACAGTCCATCCTACCTTGGACTGATTAGGACATATCTCCCATAATCCAATTATTTTTCCTCTGAATATTCCTGCATTTAACAGGAGCTTTTGGGGAATGTTTTTCAAACCATAACATTTCTCAAAAGACTACTCAAGTGGATTCCATATTTTCCTCCCATCAGCTACTGAAGGCCAGTATTAGAAAATTGCTAAACCATCAATAAAATTATTCTAGATGAAAGATCTTCCCAACCCTTGATACTAATGATTCAAATCTACAGCACAAGCATAGGATGATAAGTAAGCCTGCATGCCTATTTATATACATGTCATACATTTGCACACACATCACTGATGATTAAACAGGCTCTGGGAAACTGAATTCTAGGCTCCATTTATTGTCCACTATTGTCCCCTTTCGCACCTTCCTCCCCTGATAGCACAATTTTAACACATGGTACTCTAAGAATTACACAGGTTTGGTTTCTGGGGTGAGATAAACCAACTTTTGTTCTGTTCTAGCTGTTAAGTCTGAGGACTGCTCTAAGAAAATGAGGGTTGTCATTGGTGGCTTATTTTTCTTCTGGTTTCCTCCCAGGTACAGACAGGAGGATTCACTATATGATCAGCAAAGGTGGTAGTGAAGCCCTTCTGCAGACTCTGGTGGACACTGCAAGGACAGCTTCTCCTGACTATGACATTCTCCTGCCTCTCTTCAGACTGCTGGCCAAAGTTGGCTTACGAGGTACCTACACTCCAAGACCCAAGACTGAGAAGGCACTTCGGGAGTTGTTGCCTTGAGTGTAATTTGGGAAGTGTTTGTGGGGAAGCAGCAGAGAGGTCTCAGACCCATTGGTGGTGATGGCCTGGCCAGCTCCACAGGGAAGGCAATTTTTTGTTAACCTAGATGTTCATTAATTCACAGCCTGTGCTTAGGAGAGGCCACAGCAAGCTTGGACCTGGACTAGATAGGGTTTGGATCATATGGAGGAAAAGAGAGGAGTCACTTCAATGTAGTTTGTAATCATTTGAAAAAGTAAATAAAGCATTCTAACAAATTGCAACTTATATGAAAGTCCATTATGTGTGTATTAGTCTCCTAGAGTTTCTGCAATAAATTACCACAAACCGGGTGACATAATGCAGCAGAAATGTATTTTATCATAATTCTAGAGGCTATAAATTCTAAATCAAGATATTGACAGGGTTGGATCCTCCTAGAGGCCCTGAGGGAGAACATGTTCTCAGCTTCCCCCCAGCTTCTGTGGTTGCCAGACTCTTGCAGTGTTTCTTGGCTTGTAGATGCTTCACTCCAGTCTCTGCCTCCATCTTCACATGGCATTCTCCGTGTGCCCTCTCCTTTTCATATAGGGACATCAGTAGTTAGACTTAAGGCCCATTCTATTCTATGGACCTCATCTGAAATCTACAAAAATCCTAACTAAATTTACAAAGACTCTAATTCCAAATAAAAGGTTTAGGGTAGATGTGAATATTTGGGTGAGACTATTCATTCAACCCAGTATAAAAGTTACATAGAAGTAGAAAATCTCTAGTTTAGAGGAAGTGAAGCCCCAGAGTGCTTTCTACTTATGCTCCATGGTCATTTCTCTTCTCCCATGGAAGATTCCAGAAACCTGGGCTTTCTTGAAAACCCAGGTGTTCAGAAATCAGACAAACATTTCAAACTACTCATGATAGTTAAGTGTAAATTGTGCATTGAGTTTCACACAGATCACAATTGAGAAGCTCAGACCCTCTACAAAGCAGACATTTGATATCCACAGCTATTTAGCTATAGGTGAGGGCTCTGGGACACCCTTTTCCTTCAATGTTTGGATCTCTATTTAGAGTCCGTTCAATGTTCCATTGATAAGGACTAAGAAATGAGAATCAGGTGACATCTGTTTAAGCATGCTTAAGATAAAACAAATAAAATGCACTTGGTGAATATTCAATAGTTAGTTACTACATCCTCTCAGGGCCAGGTGCTGTTCTAGGCACTGGGGGAACCAGAGTGACCAAGGCAGTCAAGGAACCTACTCTCACACAGCTTCCATTCCAAGTGGGGCAGGCCAGCAAGTCAACAAATAATTAACAGGATGGTAGCAGACTGTGATGAATGCCTTAAGGAAAAGAAGGAGTGATGCTACTCTAAGATGGCATGGTCAGGGAGAGGTGACATTTGAGCTGAAACTTGAAGAACGAGAGGAAGTCAGCAAAGCTGAGTGGGCCAAGAGAACTCTAGGAAAAGAATGTAGAGACCTGATATACAGCCCGGTCATAAACAGTATAAGCTGGGAAGTCAGGTCTGGGTTTCAGGTCTGGGTTTCAATTCTGGCCCTGACACTTTCTAGCTGTGTGATCTTGGGCAATTTGCTTATGCTTTCTGAACCATTGTGTCCTTTTGTATAAAATGGAAGTATAGCATTCAATTCTAGAGTTGATATGAAGATTGAATGAGGTATTATATATGACATGCTTAGCATGTGGAGCCTGGGGGCTGAGAAACAAGAGTCATATAGATTTCGTAGGAGAAAAGGAGATGAGAGATTCACCAGGACAGTGATTTCCTACTTATTGATCTTGAAATGCCTTTGTAATAATTATGCCACTGCAGCCTCTGCCATCAAGGGTTGCAGTCCTTGACATTGATGCTCAAGTTGCTGTGGGCAGGCCTGAACAGAAAAGAAATGCATTTGGTTGCTTATGAGCAGAGCAGCATAGATAGTTCTTTTCTGATGGAGGGAATGGGTCTTGTAAGTTTAGTTATAATCTCTGCTGGCGTCTTTTGGCCCAGAGTTAAAATTGGTAAAGCCAGGTTGAGGGTATCGTCTCTGTTTTACTCATTTCCACCTACAAAAATTAAAATTTTTTTTTTTTTGGTACCAGGGATTGAGCATAGTTGCACTTAACCACCACTAAGTCACATTCCCAATATTTTATTTTTTATTTTGAGACACCACACCCAGCTGTGAAGGATTTTTTAAAGTAAAATTTATTGGGTGTATTTGAGGTTTATGGCATAAGATATGTATATATATATATATATATAATATGTATATATCTATGTATACAGTAAGATCATGATTATAGTGAAGTAGATTAACATGTCTATCATCTCACATAGTTACTTTTTTGTGACAATAGCATTAAAATCTACTTATTTAACAGAAAGTCTCTGATACGTTGTGATTTTTGTTAACTTTGGTCCTCATGTTATACATTAGATCTCTGAACCTGTTCATCCTACACATTTTTTTTAATCATGTCACCTGCACCTTATTTCCTTTCCTCCACTCCCACTGGTGGTGAATGCTATTTCATTCTCTATCTCTGTATATTCGTGTTACCACATCAGCTCGCAAGGATGGTTATTACCAAAAAGAGAAGTGATAACAAATGTTGGTGAAGATGGAAGAAAAGAGAATCCTGCACATGGTTAGTGGGAATTTAGATTGGTACAGTCACTGTGAACATCCCTAAAGGAATTAAATACAGAACCATATGACCCAGCAATCCCTCCTCTGGGCATATATCTCAAGAAGGTGAAATCACCAATTTGTGAAGGTATCTGCATTCCCAAGTTCATTGTAGCATTATTCACAATAGCTGAGATGTGGAAATAACCTAAGTGTTCAGCAATGAACGAATGGATACACAAAATGTAGCACATATGCACAATGGAATATTATTCAACCTTACAAAGAACGGAATCCTGTCATTCATTTACCACAACATGGATGGACTTAGAGGATATTAGGCTAAATGAAATAAGCCAAACACAGAAAGGAAACTATTGCAATGAATCTGATAGGGATACATTTCTGAAAAACAAACAAATAAAACCAAGCAAACAAAAAACAACAAACCAGGATGATTTGGGCATCATGCTTTGGACAGTATACAAATAAATGTGACTGGATACACAGTCACATGGTATCAAGTGGAAGGAAGGAACATAGAATAAAAGGTGCTTTCTCTTACTTTTAATGCTTATCTTTTAATTAAGAAGATAGTAATAACTTACCTGCAACATTAGACATCAGGTTATTTGGAGAAATCATTTAGAGATGTTTGATGGGAAATTTTTATTTTCTTAAAATATGTTTTGACTTTTCATTATGAAAATTTTGTCACATAGAAAAATGACCTCTTACCAGACTACAACTACGATCTCATCATTATTAACATTTTGCCATATTTCCTACACCCATTTATTTGAAATAGTTTAAGGAAAGTGATCCAAAGTTCTTTTGAGTTATTTGAAAAGAGACATTTTACTGCATAACCACAAGATCATTATTACACATTTAATAAATCAATGATACATGCATAATGTATAATTATTCCAATTTCTCCAAATATTTCCAATTCTTTCATACAGACATTCAAAGCAGGATCTAGTCAAAATTCACTCATTGCATTTGAGTGTTGTTTTACTAAGTATTCTTAACTCTAGAATTGTCTTAAAGGGAGAAATTGATGCTCAATTGAACTTGGGTTCATGTTTGAGGACAACCAGAAACATCTTCAGAAGTAATGGCTTGAAAGTCATACAACCCCCCAATGTGTCATGTGAATATGTGTACCCAGAATTAACTCTTTGATTCATTTGGTTCCAATGGGGACATTTTGCAGAAGTTTTTTTTTTTTTCTTTTTTTTTTAATTCTTTTTTTTTTTATTATTGTACACAAATGGGATACATGTTGTTTCTCTGTTTGTACATGGCATAAAGGCATACCATTTGTGTAATCATAAATTTACATAGGGTAATGTTTGATTCATTCTGTTATTTTTTTCCCTTCCCCCCACCCCTCCCACCCCTCTTTTCCCTCTATACAGTCCTTCCTTCCTCCATTCTTGCCCCCCTCCCTAAACCTAACTCTAACCCTAACACTAACTCTTCCCACCTCCCATTATGTGTCCTCATCCACTTATTAGCGATATCATTCTTCCTTTGGTTTTTTGAGATTGGTTTATCTCACTTAGCATGATATTCTCCAGTTTCATCCATTTGCCTGCAAATGCCATAATTTTATCATTCTTTATGGCAGAGTAATATTCCATTGTATATATATACCACAGTTTCTTTATCCATTCATCAATTGAAGGACATCTAGGTTGGTTCCACAATCTGGCTATTGTGAACTGAGCAGCTATGAATATTGATGTGGCTGTATCTCTGTAATATGCTGATTTTAAGTCCTTTGGGTATAGGCCAAGGAGTGGGATAGCTGGGTCAAATGGTGGTTCCATTCCAAGTTTTCTAAGGAGTCTCCATACTGCTTTCCAGAGTGGCTGCACTAATTTGCAGCCCCACCAGCAATGTATGAGTGTACCTTTCTCCCCACATCCTTGCCAACACCTGTTGTTGCTTGTATTCTTGATAATCGCCATTCAAATTGGGGTGAGATGGAATCTTAGGGTGGTTTTGATTTGCATTTCTCTTATTTCAAGAGATGTTGAACATTTTTCCATATGTTTGTTGATTGCTTGTAGATCTTCTTCTGTGAAGTGTCTATCCATTTCCTTAGCCCATTTGTCGATTGGATTACTTGCATTCTTGGTATAGAGTTTTTTGAGTTCTTTATAGATTCTGGAGATTAGTGCTCTATCTGAAGTATGATTGGCAAAGATTTTCTCCCACTCTGTAGGCTCTTTCTTCGCATTGCTGATAGTTTCTTTTGCTGAGAGAAAGTTTTTTAGTTTGAATCTATCCCAGTTATTAATTCTTGCTTTTATTTCTTGTGCTATTGGAGTCCTGTTGAGGAAGTCTGGTCCTAAGCCGACATGTTGAAGCTCTGGACCTACTTTTTCTTCTATAAGATGCAGGGTCTCTGGTCTGATTCCGAGATCCTTAATCCATTTTGAGTTTAGTTTTGTGCATGGTGAGAGATATGGGTTTAGTTTCATTCTGTTGCATATGGATTTCCAATTCTCCCAGCACCATTTGTTGAAGAGGCTATCTTTTCTCCATTGCATATTTTTGGCCCCTTTGTCTAGTATGAGAAAATTGTATTTATTTGGGTTTGTGTCCGTGTCCTCTATTCTGTCCTTGAAACTCTAGCCAGAGCAATTAGACAGACCAAAGAAATTAAAGGGATATGAATAGGCAAAGAAGAACTCAAACTATCCCTATTTGCTGATGATATGATTGTATACTTAGAGGAACCAGGAAATTCCACCAGAAAACTTTTAGATCTCATAAGTGAATTCAGTAAAGTAGCGGGATATAAGATCAATGCACATAAATCTAAGGCATTTCTATACATGAGCGATGAATCTTCAGAAAGAGAAATTAGGAAAACTACCCCATTCAATATAGCTTCGATAAAAATAAAATACTTGGGAATCAATCTCACAAAAGAGGTGAAAGACCTCTACAATGAGAACTACAGAACACTAAAGAAAGAAATTAAAGAAAACCTTAGAAGATGGAAAGATCTCCCATGTTCTTGGATAGGCAGAATTAATATTGTCAAAATGGCCATACTACCAAAAGTGCTATACAGATTCAATGCAATTCCAATTAAAATCCCAATGATGTTCCTTACAGAAATAGAGCAAGCAATTATGAAATTCATCTGGAAGAATAAAAAACCCAGAATAGCTAAAGCAATCCTTGGCAGAAAGAGTGAAGCAGGGGGTATTGCAATACCAGATCTTCAACTCTACTACAAAGCAATAGTAACAAAAACGGCATGGTATTGGTACCAAAATAGAAGTTTTTAAACTAGATCTGAAAAGTGTCTTTGACTATGATTATCTTCCTCTTTCCACCATCTTTCCTTTCTCTGCCCTACACATTGTACAATTTTCAGAATCAGTATGAAATGCAACTAAGAGAGATTGATTTGTGTTCCTAGATAAAAAGTTTGGACAGAAGGCACTGGAATTGGAAGCACTTGATGTGACATTGATTTTGACCAGGAAAAACCTGTCCCATAGCCACAACCTCCTGCACTGTCTCTGGGTTCTGCGTGTGTTCGCTTCCAGTGGTAAGTGACTCTGCTCTGGACCTATAGGATTGCTTTCAGAACTCTGCTGGGATACCTGGGAACCATGTGGGGGATCTAGTGGGGATGTGGGGAATATATTTTATCCCAACCAGATAAATAAAGGAGTCAGGTGATTCAAAGGCTGTGGAGGAGAGAAGTTATTTCTTCATCTCCTCCTTAGCCAGGTACAAATATTCCTGGAGATAGCCTTTTATATTGGTTTTCCTTGAGAGTCACACATTTATTATAACATTCTAGAATTCTCTATGGTAGGAGAAAGGCAGAATTTCTTCAGTTTTTATCATATCCAAGACACATGACAGGTGTTACTTCTGCCAAGAATGACCTTCCCACCACAAATCTCCTTACTGAATTCCTGAAGTTACTCATTGATTACCGGTTTCTGTTTGTTTTAATCTCATGATCTTTCTCACAAAGTGGATAGATCCAGGCATGTGAGCTGATACTTATTTGTCATCTTCTGATTTGGATTATTTCTAATTATTATAACCATCCTGTACTTAGACCCATAATTTTATATCTAAGAAAAAAATAAGTTTGGAAGAGTGCAATAATTGCTTGAATTCATACAGATAATAAGTCATGAGGGCTGAGTTTCTAACTCCAAAACTCATGTTGATTCTACTCCATATGGACACATTTTTATTAATAGATTAGATGATATGCCTCCTATTTCATGTATAATGAGTGCAGACTTCTATTTCTCCTTCCTGAGCTCCCTTCCTGTAGAATGAAAGTGACAATTATTTAAATGTAATACACTCTGTAAGGGAAAGAATGTGGGGCTCAAAGCCAGAAGGACCTGAATTTGACTCTGATTCTATTTCTTATGAGTAATGTAACATGGGTACTTAACCTGTTTAACCTTGGTTTCTTCCTTTGTAAAATTGTAGCAGCAATAATTATTAGTATTAATCTGCTAGGTCTGCTACAGCAAAATACCCACAGTGTACATTGCTTAAACAACAGAAATTAACTTTTTCCTAGAGTGGAAGGCTGGAAGTCTTAGATCATGATGTTGCAGGTTTGGTTTCTTCTGAGGCCTCCCTCCTAAGTCTAACGACAATGACAATGACTGCTTTCTCCCTGTGTCTTTGAATGGCCTTTTCTCTGTGCTTGGGCATCCTTGGTATCTTGTTACCTGTTAAATTTTTCTCTACTTATAAGGACACAGTCAGATTAGATTATGGCCTGCCCTAATGACCTCTCAGGTAATGGGGATTAGGGGTTCAACACATGAATGTTGGGGAACACATTTCAGCCCATAGCAGAGCTCACAGATTTGGTAAAAGGAATAAATAATACTCATGGAATGATGTTATATAATGGGGGTGGGGAGTGAGAGAAGAATGGAGAAACTTTCGATTACATAGAGGGAAATGAGAGGGAGGTGGGGTATAAAAAATGGTGGAATGAGACAGACATCACTACCCTATGTACATGTATGATTACACAAATGGTATGAATCTACATGGTGCACAACCATAGAAATGAAGTGATGTACCCCATTTGTGTACAATGAATCAAAATGCAGTCTGAAAAAACAAAAAAAAATCAAAAAAATAATACTCATGGGTATAACTGTCACACAGCAGATGCACAAGTGTTAGTTTCTCTTTCCTGTTCTATTTTTTTTTTCTAATCTTTTGAAATAATAGGAGTACACATGAAGGGAGTAAATAATAAATAGTACTTTTTCTAGCAATCCAAAGAACTATAAAATAATTTTCATTGGTGAATTCTGTTAATAAGGATTGAAGATTTATAAGGAGAAAGTCCTTCAGGTTCTTGATTCCTTGTTTATAGACAGATGTATCCTCACCCATTGAATACATATTGACTAGAAAATCAGAGAACATTTGGGAGAAGCTGAATGGATATGCTCAAACCCACATCTAATAAAGGGAAAGAGGAGCTGTGGCTCTGTTTAAAGGAAAACTCTCATTACTGAGTAGCCAAAAGGCATGCCAGCCCCTTTTGGAGCTTGCCAGCAGCACAAGATTTGAAGAATCTCATGATTTCCTAAGGAATAATTAGGCTGAATGGCTTGCCTTCCTTAGTATCTATAATAACTATGGATATCTAGAAAAATACCTTCAGCTGGAGCTGTGAGAAATCTTGGGATTTGCTGTGGGTGTGAGGAGGTGGCCACTTGGCTCATGTTCCAAGCCTACATTTTTTTATACCAATTTACTGTTTCATAAGATATTAAAAAATTTTACTGTCACTATCTATTGACTTTACTGATGAGCTGTAAACAGAGTTCAAGAAGTCTGTGGAGTACTCTCTGAAGAATTGTTAGCTACTGCTGATATTCCAGCAAGCTTTCTAAACAGCTCCTATCTTTAGAGGAGTTGGTTGGAACCATAATTGTTCTATAAAAGCCAGTGAAGTTCCCAGATGACCAATAGGGATGTCAATAGAGCTCCAGAGACACAACCTTCCACAGGCATCCAGAGAGGGTGAATCCAGTGAGGATTTCATATGGTTATCCTCTCCCAGTTCCAAAGGCTTCCATGTTAGAATCTGTGCTCTTAAACTATCCCCTCCTGAACTCTATTTTAAAACAGAATTTTGTTGACTTATTTGCCAAGACTTTGCTCTAGCATGTTTTCTCAATTTAGAAGTAAGGACCAAATTAGTAACCACAAGAGTGGAAGATTGATGGGCAGAAGTAGAATGCCAAATCCCCAGATTTTGATCCAGGCAATTACTGCCTGTATTATCCTCAGGAGGGACATATGCTTAGAGGATGTTCCAGGAACAAGTGCTCTTTGTAATAGATAAGATATCAACCCCAGTTTCTGTCTGGTAGACTGTATTGGGATGAACTACATTAGAGTTTCCAATTTCCCTTAGCATTCTTTCCTGAGGTTTATGGCAAGCCAGTGGATGCCACCCTTGTTTTTGTTTTCTCTTTGCTTCTTTAAGACTTCCTGTCTTCTACTCAGTTTTGCCAGAACAAATATACCAAAAGCACAAGGCATCCCTAGGTCTTCTGTCTCAAAAACACAAATACAGTGGAGGAAAGGAAAGAAGAGAGTGACCTTAGAAGACGACCACCCTTCATTCTCCCTTTTGCCCCCTCTAGAATGACTCATTTTATGCCCTGCATATTCCTCTTATTTGATCTGAGTTGTTTCTGTTATCAATTGGTTGAGAGTTATTTTGCTTAAACTGAATAGAAATCACAAAGAGGCAAAGTACAGTTTCCTTAATATAAGCAGCTCTGAGCTTTGAGGGCCAGTGGCTCTAGGCTGTCAGTGTTAGCAGCCGGGAGCCTTGAATGCCAGCGGCTCTCCAAGTCATCTGGAATTCTTCAAACAGCCAGAGCTAGCAGTCCCCTGCAGCTCTCTGTGGCTCCCCACTCTTCTCTGGCTCCTAGCCGCCCTCAGTGTTACCAGTCCTGGGCCTCTAGTGCTACGAGTTCTTAGTGTAACCAGCTCAGATGACTCCACTGGAGACAAATCATGAATAGGCAAAATGTAACCATTCAAAGGAATCTACTAGAGCATTGCATCATATGAAGCAGCAGCAGCCCGTGAATTGTTCTGATAAGGATATAGGGAGGCTGCCTATACAGGCACAAGGGTGGGCTCACGCATGCGCAGCGTCCTGCCAGCTGATGGCTCTGTTTCCGTAGTCCCAGGTAGGGGATGGGGCTCCACGCGGACCTGACTGGGAGCAGCTGAAGTGTCTGAGGGTGGAGTCATCTGCTACTGACCTGCCACCAAAGCTGTTGCTTCTAAAGCAAAAGTTGGTAGCTGGCAATAAGTGTTTGGGGTACCCGCAGCCATGGCTATCAAGATGAAAGAAAGAAAAATATGAAGTACCTCTTGGGGAGTATCAGACTCTTCTCTTCCGTCTCATTCCTAGGGTTAGCCAAATGTAGTTGGGCATTGGGAATATTGAAGAGAGGCTAGGGCATCCCTGGAGAGGAGAGTGATGTCAAATTTTATTTATCTGACCAGATACCCCTTTGAGTTTCTTTCTGTCATTCAGTCTATGAATATGTATATTATATTTGTGGTGCTGGGGCTTGAACCCAGGGTCTTTCAGATGTTAGGCAACTGCTTTACCACTCAACTACATCCCAAGCCCATCTATGACTATATTTTTATGATCATCCAATTGGTTGAAAAGGGAAAAATTTTCCAGGCTAGTTACTTCTGTTGTGGGAAGAACTGATTTTCCCTTTGGTTCTAAGGCATAATCAGGCCATTGCCTCAGTTGGAGGTGATCCTTGTGTTAAAGTTGTAGGAGAAATTGCAGCCAACGTGGAAAAGAAAGCTATCTTACTTATTAGGTGCCTCTTGAAGTTTTTTTTTTCTGCTATTGTTTTATTTTATTTTTAGTTGACACATAATAATCCCCCAGTGTTTTAAAGGAGTCAGTCCAAGTTGTATTATCCCATTCACCTGTGACAATAACTACTGTGCTTCTGTCTTTCTCAGTAACCACAGGAGCCATGCTGGGAATTAATGGAGCCATGGAACTGCTTTTCAAGGTCATTACGCCTTATACCCGAAAGCACACACGAACAATCAGGTACAGAGCTCTTTCATTGTCCTTCTACCCTTTTTGCAACAGATGGGAAGATGGCCCCACATCTATTGTCATGATGACTCTAGTGCAGTCTGGTGGTAACTTTCCCCTTGAAGATCCCGTACAGTGACGATATCCCATCTCAAACCTGCATCCCTACCCACCACTCACCCACGAGTCATTCCTCTCATTTTCACAATAACCCTGAATGAGGGTGTTATTATCCTCATTTTTAGATGTGGAAAGAGCTTTATCCAAGATCATACTAGGGAATGAGAGAGTTCAGATTTGAATCTAGACTCAGAACCCCATATTTTGATTTGTTTGGTTTTTTTGGCCTGGAGCCTTCAGGTATATCTTTTTTTTTTTTTTAAGAGCATTACATGAATATCAATATAGTTCTCAAAAAGACAATCCAGAAATGACAGGATCTCAAAAGAATCAGTCAGTTAAACGTCTGATATGAGTTCTGGGCCTTATAATAGTCCATCGTGGTTGTGTACTGGTCTTTATATGTGTTTTTATGATTGGAAAATGAAACTCAGTCTGTTCTCTCTGCCTCTGCTGGCTGGAGTTGGAGTGAATCACCAAGTTAAAAAGGGAGATGGTTACACATAAAGGCTTTAGAGATATTCAGAACCATTAAGATCCATCATTTATGGGAGTGACTCAGCGAGGACCTTGAAAGAATATTAGAAGAAATTCAGCCAATTTCCAAGATATATGGGGTCATTTGGCAAGTAGCATTTCCATGCCCAGCTATGATATTTTCTGCATCCCAGCATCAATCTTAGGCTCATGTTCCACCTGATTATTTTTCTCTTGGGTCACCACAGTTAGGCTATTATCATCCATTCTTACCTGCAGCTCTCCACACCAGTCTTTCCTAGAGTACAATACATTACATCTCAGCTTAAAAAAAAAAGTCCTCATCAAATAAATTGGAAAGTCCTGGGTTAAACAAAGTTAGATACTTACTTTATTGTAGGACTACATAGAGGTTTTTCTGAAATTGATATGTTAGGAATATCTAAGATGGTCATGTAGTTTACTCTGTTCTCAAACTGATTTGTCCTGTGAACTCTTTTTCAAAGACCACCTTTTTGAGGGGTCATTGTTCTATATATTTCATTTTGGAAATCTCTCTTCTAGAGTTAAAATATTTTGCAAAGTAGCAGTTAACAAAATTCTATGAAGGGGGCTGGAGTTGTAGTTCAGTGGAAGAGCACTTGACTAGCACATCTGAGGCACTGGGTTCTATCCTTAGCACAACATAAAAATAAATAAATAAAATAAAGACATTCTGCCCATCTACAACTACAAAATTTTTTTAAAAAATTCTATGAAGGAACCCTCATCTAGTAGGTATAAAAATTAAGAGTCACAAAGGGACAAAAGTAACCCTTTTTTGTTTTTCTGTAGTTATATTTTATTTCTGTCTTAAAACTTTAGTTATGTTTAATAACAAAACTATGAATTAGTGTCTTATCAAGAATGTAGGCAGACCGGTGATTCTTTGGTCCATTCAAAGTTTTGCTCCTCTATCCCCTTCTTCCTGGAGTTCATTTAAGTTCTAAGAAGCAATGGTAGTGCCAGGTGTCAATGGAAAAGTACAGCTTGTGCTCAATCATCTTGTGACTACTTGGATGTGTAGGACTTGGATATGTCTCATTTTTGTCATTGTATGCAGGCCTTTGCTGCTGACATCTGCAATCTTAACATGTCCTTTGGTCACCAGTCCATTAACTTTATCTTTCTGCCCTATTCTTAAGGCCTCTTCTAATCTGATACTGTCATAATGCAGCTGTTCAGAGCTCAGGACTATCTGGTTTCCTCTCCTACATTATGTGACAATCCATG
Source organism: Sciurus carolinensis (assembly GCF_902686445.1). Classification (NCBI taxonomy): domain Eukaryota; kingdom Metazoa; phylum Chordata; class Mammalia; order Rodentia; family Sciuridae; genus Sciurus; species Sciurus carolinensis. The sequence goes on along the minus strand of NC_062214.1, from coordinate 58,380,877 downwards.
TGATGTTTCCTGGCCATTCACATACCTGTCTTACTCAGTCATCTCTTCTTCATTACTTGGGGGCCATGAGCCTCCTAGGGAAGCCCTTCCTGGCTAACCTTGGGTATCAGGATCCTAGGGCCCTTCCTTCTGGGAGGATAGATTTTATTGTCTTCCTGATTGAGCTAAGCTTGGAGGAACAGAGCAACAAAGTCAAGAAGCCCCTATCTCAGAGACTCATTCTAGGTTAGCCATCTCTATTGCTTTCTTTTCCTCTACAAAGAGAATCACATTCAGGAATAGATATGATCAAGGTGCCACAGGAAAATGGGAAAGTAACACCAGTGATGAATAGGGGTGAAGTGCTTCCAATAACAAAAGGAACCTTTTAGGGACTTCAGGCATATTTTTGCATGTCTAGTCTGTTTTTAAATTTTGGGCAAGGTGCTTCCCCTTTTTTAACTGAACATCAAATTAAAACCAAACTTCCACACCGACCACTGCTATTTAGCTGTCATTTCCATGGTGTTTATTAGGTGCCCAGCACTGTGGTAAATTCTTAGCATGCATTATCTCATTTGAGCCTCTTCTATTCTCCATGAGGCAGGTGCTATTACTGTCCCCAAATTTACAGGAAAAAAAAAATTGAAGCTGAAAGAAGTTTAAGTAAACTGCTGGGATTTAAGTGAAAGAACTGGGATTTAAACCCTGCCTGATACATGAGCGTTGGCTTTTAAAGCACCACTGGAGTATCTTACGTAGTCTATTTCCAGCATTTTATTTCTAAAACCACCATATGTAAGACAATCATAGGCAGTTAAAGTTTGCTTAAATTTCTTTTGCCAACTAAATGGCTCATACCCATGGAACAATTTGCTTAATGATAGGGAGTCTTTCTCCTCAATTGAATGGCTATTTCCTCTCAAAGGCTAAATATCTATTCCCTCTACTTTTAAATTCCTTCCCAAAGCTCCCTTGTTTTCTATATTATCTCCACATCCCAACAAGATGATAGGAACAAAGGTGCTTTAATTGGAAGACCCTCATTGGAATCCTCTCTAACTGATGCCTTGGAGAGTCACTTTAGTTTTTTTTAACTGAAATTTGACATGACTCAAAGTGTGAATATCTAGTCTGACCTCTTAGTTTGTTATGCACATTAGGAAGTAATGTGTAAGAACTTTGTGAGCTTTGACTTGCTAGAACATTGTTGATCATTATTAATACAAATGCTACTGGAGTCTTGGCAGCCTTCTTTGGATCAGGCTGCCAGGGCTGGAGAAGAACGTGGAGATGGGAACTTTTTGCCAGTTCCATCTTTTCTCATGAGCTCCATCCTCCCTGCCCCCACAAAGTAACTAAGACCTACTCAAAGGAATTATATTCTGATCCATATTTTGATCCATTTAGATACCAAAATCCTTGGGTTTGAGGGAATCTTCAAGGAAGGGAATGAACTAACATGCCAGGGGACATGAATAGTTCTACTGAGTATCATCCTCCAAATGCTCACAGGCTACGGGAGAGCTATTCCAGGATGCATTTGTAGGAGTGGATGCCCAGTGTGGTGTCACCATGACTCCCCCCTCCTGTGGAGATTAAACCTGCTCCACTTCTCTAGCATGAACCTAAAATTAGATGTGCAGCTGTCCTCCAATCTCCAGATAGTACTCAGCATTAGATTTATGACAGAGGCTCCAACCCTACACCTACCAGAGATAAGGGGCATGTGAGGCATAACCCTTTGTGGCCCTGTGCCAGCCCTCACCCCCCAGTGAAGGCAGCTATTTCAGGACTCCTTAATTTCCCAGATGTCCACTCTGTAGGCATGTGTTGACCACTGCATGCTCATACTGGCTGGTTCCTGTTCCTTTCCCTTTGACCCCGTGCCTACTGTTCTAGTCTGAGCAGTTATAAGACTTGAATGTTACTGCAGCCCTCTAATTGGTCTCTCTTGACTTCAAAGGAATTAAGAGTGTGCCTCAATTTCCCTTTCCTGCCTTATTTCTAATTCCTGCTCCCTCTTCTCTGTCCAACCTATTAATCCTGAATGCGGCATGTCCCATACTGTCCCAGGCTCTCCCTTTCTCTAGAATGGCGTTGCTGCTTTATCAAATGTTGGAAGTTCTACCCAGTCTTCAGACTGCATCTGATGCTGCCTGCTCCATCTCATAAGAGAAAAGGACTCTTCTTGCTTGAGTTCCCCTCTAGAATTTTGTTCATGCTTTCCTTTAACATTCATCATACTTGACTCTGTACTTCACTGATCTGTGTTTCTCCTTTTCCTCTGAATTCTATGCTTCCTAAAGGTCAAAATCAAACTATGTTTACCTTACTGTTCTCTCTAGGGCCCAATCAGGTCCTAGATTATGGTAGGTAGACTCTGAATTAAATTTAAAGGAAATGCTTGTTTAAAATTTGACACATAATAATTATACATATTTTGGGGGTATGTTGTGATACTTTGATACATATATAAAGTGTATAATGACCAAATTGGGGTAATTAACATTTCCATTTCCTAATACTATGGAACACTTCATGAATTTTGCTTTGTGTGTCACCCTTGTGTAGGAGTCATGCTAATTTTCCCTATATCATTCCAATTTTAGTGTATGTATTGCCAGAGAGTGCAGTAGAAGAAATACTTTAGCTAAAAAATTAGGCTGGGGACACAACTCAGTGGCAGATCACTTGCCTAGACTGTACAAGGGTCTGGGCTTGATCTCAACACTGCCCCCCATTTTTAAGTTTTGATGAATTACCTTTGTATTAATGAATAAAATTCAGCATTTACTGTATAGATACTATGCACTTCATCTTTTTTTCATTCATCCCAAGTTGGCTTCATATGTAGATTTCTGTCATGTCTAAATATGTCTGAAAAATCATGTGGTAGGTCTACTAAGAATGCTGTGGCATGAGGGACTGGGGTGCCTTGGGAGATAAGTCATTCAGAAGACAGAGAAACAGCAACCATCAGATTGAGAGGGTGCAAAGTTCCACTCACTGGAGGGAAGGGACTCTTCAGAGTCTTTTGTCTTATTTAGAGTGGTCTGGGGAACTGACAGAAATTGGCCAAAGGGAGAGATCTGAATTTGAAGGTCATGTGGGGAGCAGCATTCACATTAAAACTTTGCCTTCTATTTGAAATAGGCTGCTTGTATTTGGTCTATTAATGGATTCATCTGGGGCTTTAGAATTTCTGGGGATGCTTTTTATAGAAACGGGGAGGAGGAAGTGACACGTGACGTGGGGTCAGAGTGTGCTGCCCCTTGCTAACTTGTTCCACCGTGGACAAGCTTGTTTATCTGCACAAAGCTGTCTTTGAGCTGTCCAAACTTACTAAGTAGGAAAATTTATTGAGGCAGACAGATTACTTGTCTGTGACTGACTCATCTTCTGACCTTAGAAGAGCTTGTATTCACTTTGTGTCTCAACACTCTCTGCTGGGAGCTGTTCTTGTTCCTTCATTTCCAGGATGGATCTACAGGTTTTGGTGATGAAAATGGCCATTTCCACTAGCCATCCACTTAACTTTTCCCAAAACCTAGCCACATCCTCTCTAATCTTGTTAGGTTCTCACACCATAATATTTAACCCAGCTTTGAAGCTGGGTTATCAGATGTTATCAGTGTACAGAATCTCCTAGGACTTGAAACTGCTGGCTTGCCTTACTTCATAAATATCAAAGTTAATCAGAAATGGGTAGGATTTTCCTTGCAGAGGCTGGGCCTTGAATCTCATCATATCTTTTGATCTCAATATTACCCACAGGCTGAGATTGTTTCTTCATTTCTCACATTCATCATCTCTGGAACTTTCTTGAGAACAGTGGAAGTCAGGAAGACTTTTGTTCAGAACCATGTGGGCCTCAGTAACACAGAGAATGGCATCTTTAATAATGTCACTCTCTCAATGCCTTCTCAGGTTTTCAACAGGATCCTCATGCTATGTTCTATCTCTTTAGGCTTAGGGGGTCCCTGGACCATGGACTACTCTGGGGTTGTGGGTGTCAGAGGCTATGTGCTGCAGAGCACCTGGGCTTAAACACCTTGGCAACAAGAGGGGGTGGATGTGTTTTGTCTCCAGCAATTCTCATAAGCAAATTCCTCAACTTATCTCCCGTTGGCTGTCCTAGTGTTTCCCTATGCTTAGAATAGTGTTAGGTGATCTTCTCCTCTCAGAGGTCTGATCTGCCAGGCCTCTCTGGCATTTGAGCTTTGCCTTGGTACAGAATTACTGGGCATGGCTTCATTGGCAGCTATTTATGGTGATTTCATCTTCAATTTATGAACTGGAAAAAATGTCCTGATCCTTTTCTTCTTTTTCTTCCCATTTTACTATCTTTTCTAATAGCCAGGCTTTCCGGGCCTTCTCCAACCATCATACCATTGTTTGACCATAGCAGCTGACAGGTAAGTGGAGTCTCAACCATAGCTAATAGGTTCCTGCAATCATGAATGATTGGGTGGCTCAGCTACTTTGTCATTGAGACAATGAGAACCAAGTTACAAGAAACAGATTTCACTGTTTCTCAAAATAGCCACTAAATTCCTCTTTGGGTGTCCTCCTCCTACCATTAAGATACAACTTTCCATTTAACATAATTTAACTCTGGTCTTTCAGGGCATGGGCTCACTTTGGGGATTTGGAAACTATGTGCTCAGAGCACTTGAACTCAAGTGCTTTGGAACAGGAACAACAACTAAAAACTTCCACCCCAGCTTCACAAGTGCTGATACTGGGGATGTGCAACATGAGCTCTACTTACTGACAGAGTGATTATGGCATCTGCAACCTGACTCCAAGCCTGTAGTTGATGGTGGAATGAATAGTTTCCTACATGAATTAAACCTTGGCAAGGAGGTTTATGGATTGAAATCCCTTTCATCTTCCTAGGAAACCAGTGATCTCTCCCTGATTAGGGCCAGTTATAGATATTCAAGTCATAGGATCTAAAGCTGGAATGTTCCAGAGAACCTTCTTGTCCATCTCCTTCATCTTAAGAGGAAGACACTGGAACCCAGAGAGGTTGAACTAAGGTCTCTATCCTAACTTCCAGACACTAATAGAAAATTCTGTACTTCAAAACAAATCTTGAATTAAGACTTTTATTAGACAACATTCAACCTGCATGTCTCAATGTGAGGCACTGGAAGATTTGAAAACAACAGGTGTATCCTGTCCTTGAGTTGTTAATGAGTCTATGCTGACAGTAACAATGGAGTTGGCAGGGCATTCCTCCACTCTAACCCATTCTTGGGTTTGCAAAATGGGTCAGCTATCTGTCTTTGGAATCTTTTTTTATATACCTTATTCAGAAATACCCTCAGAGCTGAGCAGGCAAGGCATCTGCTTGGTAGTCTTCCTCAAAAGATAAAAAGAACCTGCCTGATGCCCCCAAAGGGGCTAGGTCTGTCAGTGACCATCCAGGTATGGGTCCTATCCCTGTTTCTCCCTTGTAGGGTGTGCTCTGATCTCTTGTCACCTGAGTGAGGTGGTCCAGGTGTCTTGAGGAAGGTTCAGGAGCTCATTTCTACCGTGAGTTGCCATGGTCAATCCTTGATTCAGCATGTTGGCCTGGCAAGTAGATCTTTCCTACTGCTGCTGTGGCGTTTCTTTCTTAGGGTGACACAATAGGAAAGTCAGGTTGGTGCTGATGTACTGATATTGGATGGGTCAAGTGGCTTACATAGATGGGTCTCCAAAAAAGACTAAAACAACACCTAACCTAACCTAACCTAATTTCCTTTATCCTACATAGGCTGCATTGGCCTTACATATACCACTTTCCCCTGGTAAGAGTTCTCTATTTCCATTGTGATTTACTTTATTTGAAGTCTGTACTGCTCATACCTCTACATAGATCCCCCCAACCACTTTTCCCTCTAGAGATGAGGTGACTTTGCAACTTTCGCTTGCCATAGAAGTTAATCTTTGAGCCCAGCCTGACTCAATGAGGACTTTTTACAAAGAAATTTATATCTTCCTATAAATCATCTGCCTTGAAATACTGTAAGCACGTACAAATACGTGGGAGATAATTTGAGAAGTCAGAGGGAGGTACAGAAAGACTCTTACCAGGAGACACTCTTGTGACTTTTACCAATTCCTTAGAGAGAAATGATATTTCCCATGGGCCATGACCACATTTTTCAGGGATTGATTCTATATTCAAACATCACAGATTATAAAGCAAATGGGGGAAGCTCCTTTCCTAGGGGACTGTGAGTGGGGGTTGTGTCTGGAGATGTGCCTGTTTATCAGGGAAAACCCAGCTCAATTGGCTGGGAATGAAAGAGCTCAAAGGAAGTCATTGTGCAGGTACATAGTCATTGAAGGCTAGCAGCTAGGAGTTTAGGCAGAGATTGCAGGATGAGGACAGATTGGAGGCTTTCTAAGTTCAATTATAGTGCTATTTTAATATTAGATCTCTGTGTGATCATTAATTGTATTCAATAGAGCAAATGAGAAAAATGTTTAGAGAACAATAAATAGAAGGCCACTTAAAGGGAGCAAATTGTTATAAATTTGGTGTAAATTTCTTTCAGTGGTACATAGTAGGTATACAGAAATGTCAGTTACATTAATCAATGCTGTTGTGTTGGTTTCTCTTTTAACTGTTTATTTACCCAATAGTATTTTGAGGTTTTTATTATTAGCAGAGATGTGTGGGCTTTGAGATGAAATGACATAGTCTTTGTCCTAAAGAAGCTTATGGATACATATACTCATCAGTGTGTAAATGAATAAGATTAATGTTATAAAGTTGGGATGTTCAAGAAGGAAGGTCTCAGCCTACTAAGGAACTGGCAGAGAGAAATTCATTGGCAAAGCAGCTTTTGGTTTGAAATAGGGAAGGGATTTCCCAGATGGCAAGGAGGGCCTTCCAGGCAGAGCAAGTGTGAACACAGAAAAGCACATGCACACATACACACACATGCACATGCACAAATGGCAATTTGATGTATTGTTGGAGTATATTGCAAGGGCAGGAAGGCAGTGAGCTCATCCAAATTGATTTGAAACAGTCTTACATCTTAGTAGACAATAAGAATGGGAATATATAATTGACAAAGAGGAAATGGAAAAACTGAGAAACTCATAAAAATATTCAGCATTCCAATAATCAGGAGGAAGACAGTTTAGATCAAGACACCAATTTCACAAATCAGAGTAACAAATATTATGAAAAATGATAATAATCATTGTTGGTGAGGATTCAATATGATGTGCACTTATGTGCTGCTGGGAAAGTTGCTTGATGAAATCTTCATAAAACAATGGGATGATATATACCAAGATTAGAAGAAAGATCCCATTCCTTAATTCAATTATTTTTTACTCCTCAAAATGTGTCCTGAAGAATCATTGTGAAAGGCAGATGAAGAAAGGAAATGGAAAGATATCATTCACAGTTTACTTATAATTGGATATATTATAATCAGAAAAAGTTTGATAGTGGGGGAATGACTGGTAAAAGTGATATATTTATACATCATACCATTATGTAGCAACACACAAAAAGTAGACTGGGAATGATGTTTGTCATGGGAAAGCACTTGAGATAAAATATTGACTAGAAAAAATAAGGTTTAAAATTCATGTAAAAAATATTCACACAACTGCTTCAGGCCAAGATGGAAAAATGGGTTAGATTTATCTTTCTATTTTTATAGATAAAAACATAAAATGATGTTTTTAAAGATATGAGCATCTGGCAATAATGGATGGTGATCCCTAAAAGATGAACCCTTAAGTTGCCCCAGCTTACTTTTTAAAGAGAGTTTCCAGGTTGCAGTGCAAGGAAGGTGGGGTGGGAAAAGGACCCAGGTGCAGCCCAGACTCCCTTAGTTAAGGAAATGGAGTTGAGACCATCTAGAGTCTGAGAGAGACCAAGTTGTACAGAATTTTTAGGACAGAATAATGAAATTAAGAGAGCTATACAGAGAAAGAACATTCTGGAGATCTTCAGAAGTCTTCCTTCAAATTTTTAACTGGATATTGACCACTGCTTGGTTGTGGGGAAATTTCCTAAGGACAGGTGAAGGAGCAAAAGAGTCTGGCACACACACAGGACTGGAAGTAATGCTTGGTTCTACAGGGCAGACTGGAAGACCTTGTGATTCATGGGCATTGGATAGAGTATGCAAAAGGGTGTCGACTTTGTAGTAAGGAGTGGTCAGCTCTAGACTGAGCACTTGTCTGGTGCTGCCTGCCTAAAAAATGTTGAAAGTAAGACCTGAGAAGATAAAACTGTTTCCAAATGATGTAACTGCTTTCCAGGTTAAAGCCTTCAAATTATTATAGGAATACCAAAATATTCAACAAGTGAGAAGTTGTATAGAACCCTATTAAAAAACCATCAGGCATGCAAAGAAACAGGAAATACTGCCCACAATGAGGAGATAAATTATTCAATCAAAACCAGTCCACGACTGATATAGATATTAGAATTATCAGTTAATAACATTAAAAACTTATTCTAACTATATTCTACAAGTTGAAAAATTAAGAAATGACATAGAAGATATTAAAAGACTCAAACTGGATTTCTAGAGATGACATCTACAGTATACAAGAACAGTGGATTGAATTAAGGAAAATTAGACTTGGTAGAAGAAAAGATAAATGAGATAGCAACAGAAAGTTTTTAAATGCAGAGGAGAAGATAATAGAGAGGAGAGAACTAGTGAACCCAGGAGCAGCTTTAAGCATCTTAACATACACATATTTAGAGTGCCTAGAGAGAGGAGAGAGACAGGTGGGGATAGAAAATATATTGGAAGAAATAATGACTTAAATCTCTGAAATAAAATGAAAATGTAAAGTTAGAGACCCAGGAAGCTTAACAAATCACAAACACAGTAGACACAAAAAAACCAACTTCAAGGCAAATCATAATTGAATTGCTCCAAACCAATGACAATGAAAAAAAAAAATCTTAAAAGCATCAGGAAAGCAAAATAAATAAATAAATAAATAAATAAATAAATAAATAAATTCTGAACATAGGGACAATGTTTAGAACCCAATCGATTTCTCTTTGGAAACAATGCAAGTGAAGAAAGAGTGGACCAGTAATTTTTAAGTATGGCATTCTATACTCAATGAAAGCAGCTTTCAAAAATGCAGATGGAATAAAGACTTTTCAAACCTACAAAAGTTAAAATAATTCATCAACAGAAAATTCTGTGACGAAAAAGAAGAAAACGAGACCAGATGGAAAGAGAACCACTGCTCAAAGATGAAGGCAGACCAGAGATCATAAGGAAGTGAGGGAATGTGTTTGATTTTTAGTTTTTTAGTTTTTTTTTAAATGATAGTTGTGTTTAAGTAAAAATAATCAGTGTAGTTTGACTTTGTATTCCTTGTCAAGTTAAAATATCTGACAACAAAAGCACAAAGATTCAGGAGGAAAGAAATGGAAGTTTTCTGTTGTAATCATTTTATATGTGTTTATATGTGCAATGGTAGGTAATACTTAAAGGTAGATTGTCCTTTTTTTTTTTTTTTTTGCAGTGCTGGGGATTGAACCCAGGGCCTTATGCTCATGAGGCAAGCACTCTACAAACTGAGCTATATCCCCAGCCCTTAAAAGTAGATTATGATGAGTTAAAAATGTATACTCAAGCAACCACCAAGATAGTTCAATCAAGAGTCATGACTAATACATCAGCCATATGACAAAATGAAACAAAACAGGCAATTCAGGCAGGGGAAGTGAGGAAAAGATTTAACCAAGGAACAAATGTTACAAATAGACACAAAACAGAAGGTAAATGTAAACCCAACCATATCAACAAGAGGTAAATAGTTTAAGTACTTCATTTAAAGATGATCATACTAGTAAATCAGCAAGACTCCACTAGATGCCGCACACCTGAAACTGTTTAAATGTAAGGACACAATTAGGCTAAAAGTTGAAGGGTGGAAAAGACCTATCAAGCTAATACTAACCAAAAGAAAGCTAGAATGCTATTCTAATATTAAATAAAGTAGATTTCAGAGCAAAGAATATTGTCAAGGACAAAGAAAGTGATTTTGTAAAAATAAAGGGTCAATTTATCCAGAGGTCTTACAAACTCTAAATGCTTATGCACCTAATAACAGAGCTTCAAAATAATTGAAGAACTGATAGAACTGAAAGGAGAAGTAGACATATCCATTATTATAGCTAGAGACTTTAGTGACTCTCACTCAATAATTGATAAAATAAACAGAGAGAAAATCAGCAAGGACATAGAAAATTTAAATGACTCTATGAATCTCCATGACTTAATTGTTACAGAGTACCTTACCCACTAACAACAGAATATACAGTTTCTTCAAGTGCACATAAAATAGATATCAAGACATACAACATTATGGTCTGTAAAACTAGTTACTTAAACTTTTAAGAATTAAGAGTGATGAAGAGTATGTTCTCTGATCCCACTGGAATTAATTATAAATCAACGACAGAAAGGTTTCTGAAACAACCCCCAATTATTGGAGATTAAATCAGTTACCTTCTAAATAAACCATGGATCAAAGAACAAATCAAAAGAGAAACTGGAAAATATTTTGAACTGAATGAAAATGAAGTACAACATTTTAAAATCTCTGAGATGCTGTACCTTGGGGGGAATTTATAGAACAATAGGCATGTATGGGAAAAGAAGAACAATAGGGAGCTCTCTTTGAGACTGTAGCTCCCACCTTAAGAAAACAGAAAAGAAATCAAAACCCCAAATAAGTAGAGGAAGGAAATAAGAAACATCAGAATAGAAAACAATAAAGTAGCAATATAAAAAATAAGAGAAAAATCAATTTAGTCAAAAACTGAAAGCCAGGTTTAATGGCAAATACCTGTAATCCCAGTGACTCTGGAGACTGAGGGAGGATTGCAAATTTGAGGCCAGTCTCAGCAATTTAGTAAGGCCCTAAGCAACTTAGTGAGACCCTGCCTCAAAATAAAAAATAAAAAGGGGTAGGAATGTGGCTTAGTGATTAAGTACCCTGGGTTTAATCCCAGGGTACAAAACAATCAATCAAACAACCCATTATTCTTTGAGATCAATAAAATTGATAAAACCTCTATCTAACCAGCAATGAGAGGCAAAAATTGTCCCAAGTTTTAAAGATATGCAAAGCATAATCAAGAAATATTAACAACTTTGTACTAATAAACAGATAACTAAGATTAAATGGAAAAATTCCTTGACAGACATAGCTATCAAAAGTCAATCAGGGGTTTTCAAGATGGTGGCCTAGAGGGCGGCTGCATTTCACGTTGCTCCAGGACGCAGGATTCAAAAGAGGAGATAGTGAGAGACTTGGGACCAACTCAAAGCTGCCAGGTGAGTCTCTCCCATTGGGGAGGCGTCCCGGATGGGGCGGTAGCCCCGGAACGCAGGGAATTTGTGAAGTGGAGTTGCTCGGCGAGATGCCCCTCCCCCCGCTGGAGCGGTAAACATGGACAACTGGGATCATCGTAGAGGAGGTGGCTCAGCACAGTGCTTGGACTCGGAGCAACCACTGGGGCTCCGGGTGTCTGCCTGAGGAGGAGCTGTGTGGTGAGCTGTTTAGACTCAGAGTAATCGCTTCTGAACACCGGGGGGTTGTCCGGAAGAGAAGAGAAGCGCGGCGGGTCGCTTGACCTAGGAGTGACTGCATCAGAGCCACAGGCGGTTGCCAGAGGAGGAGGCGAGTGGTGAGTTGATTGGACTAAAAGCGACCGCTCCTGAACACCGGTGGCCTGCCTGGAGGAGGAGCGCGGTGGGTCACTTGGTCTCGGAGCCACCGCCCCTGAACACCCGGGGGGCTACCCCGAGGAGGAGGAGGAGGAACAGGGCGGGTCACTTGGGCTTGGAGTGACTGCCTAGGGCTACGGGAGGTTGGCGGGAGGAGGAGACGTGAAGTGAGTTGCTTGGACTCCTAGTGACTGCGTCGGAAACCGGGTTGCTGTCCAGTGGAGGAGGTGTGTGGCGGGTCTCTGGGTATCGGAGCTATTGTACAGGGCTCCAGGTGGCGGCTCAGAGGAGGGGCCGCATAGCCAGGTGATTAGGTGCAGAGTAGGGTCCCAGGAGCTAGGTGGCTTCTTGCTGGAAGAGCCGCACAGAGACACGCCTGGGGCGGAGCGAAGTTTCCAGGACTGCGGGCAGATTTTCTGGGAGAGGCAGCCTAAGGAGACTCGCCTGCGGAGGGTGAGGCTCCCAGGCCCAGGAGGTAGGTCCGGGCCCCTGGGAACGTTGCAGAGGAAGACAGCCCAACCCAGGTGGTAGTTGTAGATTGAGGGGAACCTCTAGGAGGGGAACTGACCAGCGAGACGTTCCCACCGAGTGAGTCTTCCCTCCTGGGAGAGGTTTTCCCACAGGGACGGTAAAACCAGAGACACAGGCACAAACAGGACTTGCCTCAGCCCACAGCCTAGTTCCCCATTGGATGACCATTGGTCAACAAGTGGAGACACCTCTGACCACTAGCAGGGAATATACCCCACCTGAGGGTCACCACCCTAGAGAGGCAGCTTCTTCGTGGAGCTCCGCATTATCAACTTCCTCCAAGACTTAAGGCTACTGAAGGATAAGAGGGGATATACTAGCAATCTTCAGGGACATTATAAGTCGATAGAGGAAATCTGCAATATCTTAATGACCCACTGATTCCTGAACAATATGAGAAAACAAGGGAAGAAAATGCCTCAAACAAATCTAGATGTTACATCAATAGAATCCAACGACAGCATGGCAGAAGAAATGACAGAAAGGGAGTTCAGAATGTACATAATTAAAATGATTAGGGAAGCAAACGATGAGATGAAAGAGCAAATGCAGGCATTGAATGATGAGATGAAAGAGCAAATGCAGGCATTGAATGATCGCACCAATCGACAGTTAACAGAGCAAATTCAGGAAGCAAAAGATCATTTCAATAAAGAGTTAGAGATATTGAAAAAAAACCAAACAGAAATCCTTGAAATGAAGGAATCAATAAACCAAATTAAGAACTCCATAGAAAGCATAACCAATAGGATAGAACACCTGGAAGACAGAACTTCAGATATTGAAGACAAAATATTTAACCTCGAAAACAAAGTTGAACAAACAGAGAAGATGGTAAGAAATCATGAACAGAATCTGCAAGAACTATGGGATATCATGAAAAGGCCAAATTTGAGAATTATTGGGATTGAGGAAGGCTTAGAGAAACAAACCAAAGGAATGAACAATCTATTCAATGAAATAATATCAGAAAATTTCCCAAATCTGAAGAATGAAATGGAAAATCAAGTCCAAGAGGCTTATAGGACTCCAAATACACAAAATTACAACAGACCCACACCAAGGCACATTATTATGAAAATACCTAACATACAAAATCAAGACAGAATTTTAAAGGCTGTGAGAGAAAAAAACCAAATTACATTCAGGGGGAAACCAATACGGATATCAGCAGATTTTTCAATCCAGACCCTAAAAGCTAGAAGGGCCTGGAACAACATTTTTCAAGCTCTGAAAGAAAATGGATGCCAACCAAGAATCTTATACCCAGCAAAACTTACCTTCAAATTTGACGATGAAATAAAATCTTTCCATGATAAACAAAAGCTAAAAGAATTTACAAAAAGAAAGCCAGCATTACAGAACATTCTTGGCAAAATATTTCATGAGGAAGAAATAAAAAACAAAGAAGAAAATCAGCAAAGGGAGGAATTATCCTAAAGGAACTGTCAAATAAAGGAGGAACCAAGATGTGTCAAAAAATAAATAAATAAATAAATAAAATTTTAAGTATGAACCAAATGACCGGGAATACAAATCATATCTCAATAATAACCCTGAATGTTAATGGCCTGAATTCATCAATCAAAAGACATAGACTGGCAGATTGGATTAAAAAGAAAGATCCAACAATATGTTGCCTGCAAGAGACTCACCTCATAGAAAGAGATACCCATAGACTAAAGGTGAAAGGATGGGGAAAAACATACCATGCACATGGACTCAGCAAAAAAGCTGGAGTATACATCCTCATTTGAGATAATGTGGACTTCAAGCCAATGTAAGGAAGGACATTTCATACTGCTTAAGGGAAGCATAAATCAACAAGATATAACAATCATAAATATCTATGCCCCAAACAGTGGCTCATTCATGTATGTTAAACAAATCCTTCTCAATTTTAGAAACCAAATAGACCATAACACAATAATACTAGGTGATTTTAACATGCCTCTCTCACCACTGGACAGATCTTTCAAACAAAAATTGAACAAAGAAACCATAGATCTCAATAACACAATCAATAATTTAGACTTAACAGACATTTATAGAATATACCATCTAACCAAGAGCGAATACACTTTCTTCTCAGCAGCACATGGATCCTTCTCTAAAATAGACCATATAGTATGCCACAAAGCTAATGTCAGCAAATACAAGAAGATACACTACCTTGTATTCTATCAGATCATAATGGATTGAAGTTAGAAATAAATGAAAGAGTAAAAAACAGAAACTACTCCAACACCTGGAGATTAAACAATATGCTATTATATGATGAATGGATAACAAAAGATATTAGGAAGGAAATTTAAAAATTCTTAGAGGTAAACGAGAACAAAGAAACATCATATCAAAATCTCTGGGACACTATGAAAGCAGTACTTAGAGGAAGATTTATTTCATGGAGGGCATTTAATAAAAGAAGTAAAACTCAAAAAATAAACGACCTAACACTACAGCTCAAAGCCCTAGAAAAAGAAGAAAAGACCAACACCAAAAATAGTAGAAGACAGGAAATAGTCAAACTCAGAGCTGAAATCAACGAAATTGAAACAAAATAAACAATACAAAAAATTGACAAAATAAATAGTTGGTTTTTCGAAAAAATAAACAAAATTGATAAACCTTTAGCCACACTAACAAAGAGAAGATGAGAGAAAACCCAAATCACTAAAATTCGGAATGAACAAGGAAATATCACAACAGACACGACTGAAATACAAAACATAATTAGAAGCTATTTTGAAAATCTGTACTCCAACAAAATAGAAAATTTCGAAGACATCAACAGGTTTCTAGAGACATATGAATTACCTAAACTAAACGAGGAGGACATACACAATTTAAATAGACCAATTTCAAGTAATGAAATAGAAGAAATCATCAAAAGCCTACCAACAAAGAAAAGTCCAGGAACAGATGGGTTCTCAACCGAGTTCTACAAAACTTTTAAAGAAGAGCTCATTCCAATACTTCTCAAAGTATTCCAGAAAATAGAAGAGGAGGGAACTCTCCCAAACTCATTCTATGAAGCCAATATTACCCTGATACCTAAACCAGACAGAGACACATCGAGGAAAGAAAATTTCAGACCAATATCCTTAATGAACATCGACGCAAAAATTCTAAACAAAATTTTAGCAAGTCGCATACAAAAACATATTAAAAAGATAGTGCACCATGATCAAGTGGGTTTCATCCCAGGGATGCAAGGTTGGTTCAACATCAGGAAATCAATAAATGTAATTCACCATATCAATAGACTTAAAGTCAAGAATCACATGATTATTTCGATAGATGCAGAAAAAGCATTTGATAAAATACAGCATCCCTTCATGCTCAAAACACTAGAAAAAATAGGGATAGTGGGAACATTCCTTAACATTGTAAAGGCCATCTACGCTAAGCCCATGGCTAATATTACTCTAAATGGTGAAAAACTGAAAGCATTCCCTCTAAAAACTGGAACAAGGCAGGGATGCCCTCTTTCACCACTTCTACTCAATATCGTCCTTGAAACTCTAGCCAGAGCAATTAGACAGACCAAAGAAATTAAAGGAATACGAATAGAAAAAGAAGAACTCAAACTATCCCTATTTGCTGATGATATGATTGTATACTTAGAGGAAACAGGAAATTCCACCAGAAAACTATTAGATCTCATAAGTGAATTCAGTAAAGTAGCGGGATATAAGATCAATGCACATAAATCTAAGGCATTTCTATACATAAGTGATGAATCTTCAGAAAGAGAAATTAGGAAAACTACCCCATTCACAATAGCTTCGAAAAAATAAAATAATTGGGAATCAATCTCACAAAAGAGGTGAAAGATCTCTACAATGAGAACTACAGAACACTAAAGAAAGAAATTAAAGAAAACCTTAGAAGATGGAAAGATCTCCCATGTTCTTGGATAGGCAGAATTAATATTGTCAAAATGGCCATACTACCAAAAGTGCTATACAGATTCAATGCAATTCCAATTAAAATCCCAATGATGTACCTTACAGAAATAGAGCAAGCAATTATGAAATTCATCTGGAAGAATAAAAAACCCAGAATAGCTAAAGCAATCCTTGACAGAAAGAGTGAAGCAGGGGGTATCGCAATACCAGATCTTCAACTCTACTACAAAGCAATAGTAACAAAAACGGCATGGTATTGGTACCAAAATAGACAGGTGGATCAATGGTACAGAATAGAGGACATGGACACAAACCCAAATAAATACAATTTTCTCATACTAGACAAAGGGGCCAAAAATATGCAATGGAGAAAAGATAGCCTCTTCAACAAATGGTGCTGGGAGAATTGGAAATCCATATGCAACAGAATGAAACTAAACCCATATCTCTCACCATGCACGAAACTAAACTCAAAATGGATTAAGGATCTCGGAATCAGACCAGAGACCTTGCATCTTATAGAAGAAAAAGTAGGTCCAGAGCTTCAACATGTTGGCTTAGGACCAGACTTCCTCAACAGGACTCCCATAGCACAAGAAATAAAAGCAAGAATTAATAACTGGGATAGATTCAAACTAAAAAGCTTTCTCTCAGCAAAGGAAACTATCAGCAATGCGAAGAAAGAGCCTACAGAGTGGGAGAAAATCTTTGCCAATCATACTTCAGATAGAGCACTAATCTCCAGAATCTATAAAGAACTCAAAAAACTCTACACCAAGAATGCAAGTAATCCAATCGACAAATGGGCTAAGGAAATGAATAGACACTTCACAGAAGAAGATCTACAAGCAATCAACAAACATATGGAAAAATGTTCAACATCTCTAGTAATAAGAGAAATGCAAATCAAAACCACCCTAAGATTCCATCTCACCCCAATTAGAATGGCGATTATCAAGAATACAAGCAACAACAGGTGTTGGCGAGGATGTGGGGAGAAAGGTACGCTCATACATTGCTGGTGGGGCTGCAAATTAGTGCAGCCAATCTGGAAAGCAGTATGGAGACTCCTTAGAAAACTTGGAATGGAACCACCATTTGACCCAGCTATCCCACTCCTTGGCCTATACCCAAAGGATTTAAAATCAGCATATTACAGAAATACAGCCACATCAATGTTCATAGCTGCTCAGTTCACAATAGCCAGATTGTGGAACCAACCTAGATGTCCTTCAATTGATGAATGGATAAAGAAACTGTGGTATATATATACAATGGAATATTACTCAGCCATAAAGAATGATAAAATTATGGCATTTGCAGGCAAATGGATGAAACTGGAGAATATCATGCTAAGTGAGATAAGCCAATTTCAAAAAACCAAAGGAAGAATGATATCACTAATAAGTGGATGAGGACACATAATGGGGGGTGGGAAGAGTTAGTGTTAGGGTTAGAGTTAGGTTTAGGGAGGGGGGCAAGAATGGAGGAAGGAAGGACTGTATAGAGGGAAAAGAGGGGTGGGAGGGGTGGGGGGAAGGGAAAAAAATAACAGAATGAATCAAACGTTACCCTATGTAAATTTATGATTACACAAATGGTATGCCTTTACGCCATGTACAAATAGAGAAACAACATGTATCCCATTTGTGTACAATAATAAAAAAAAAAAAAGACAGGAAGGGGCTATCTTGCCCAGGATCTAGAAGAAAAAAAAAAGAAAACACTGTCACATTTCAGAAAGGAAAGTTAATGATTAAATTTCCAAATAAAGTTTCAGACATTCAAAGGAAAAAAAAAAAAAGTCAATCAGGAAGGAGAAAACCTAAGTAGCCCTACATTTTCTAAGTGAGTCAAATAAATAGTTAATTATCCTCACAAAGAAAAGTATAGGTTTAGATGGCTTCACTGGTGAATTCTAAAACAAAAACATTTAAAAATTAAGGAATAGCAATTTTACACAAACTCTGGTAGGAAATTAAAAATTACTTTTCAACTTATTTTATGAAGGCATCATTTTGATACTCTGATATCAAAAGCAGGCAAAGACTTTATAAGGAAAAGCAAACAAAAATCAAAACTACAAACTAATAATAATTCTTGTGAGTAGAGATGCGAATATCCTTAATGCAATTTTAGAAAATTGGTATCAACAGTAAAAAAAAAGATTGGTATCAACAAAAAAAAAAGATCAAAACCAAGTGATATTTAACTTAGGAATGCAAGATTGGTTTAACATGTAGAAATAATGAAATATAATTTACCATTTAAAAAAATCCAACAACATATGACAAGACCCCAAAAAAGTATTTGACAAAATCCACCATTTCCTGATAAAATACACCATATAGATGGGAAGTTTCTCAATAAATTACCCCAGTGAAAATTGTCAGGTTACCTTGTACTTAATGATCAAAAATCTAATGTTTCCCTACTAAGATCAGAAGCAGGACAGGAATGTTCATTTTCACTGCTTCAGTATCATTTTGGAGGTTCTAGAAGCCAGGAAAAAAGAATAAAAGGCATTCAAATGGTTAAGAAAGAAGTAAAACATTATTTGCACATGATTGTAGAAATTCTGATAGACTCTATACAAAAATAACCACAGAATTAGTGGATTTTATCAAAGTTCCAGGACACAAGATTCATATACAAAATAAAACATATTCTCATACAGTGCTGTAAATTATTGGGAAGTAAAATTTTTTAAAATACAGTTTGTAAAAACATTAAATATATAAATAGGAGGATAAATTTGATACAAGACGCAAAATACCAGTACATTGGAAAGTATGTAACATTGATGAATAAATTAAATAAGGTCTAAAAAGAGAGAGTTCACAGCCCAGAAGACTCAATCTTGTTTGAATGTCAGTATTCCTTAAGTTGATCTGTAGATGCAATGTATTCCAACTCAAATTGTGAATTTTTTTTGTAGAAACTTAAAAATTGTTTTAAAAATTCATTTGGAAATGCAAAGATCAGAGAATAGCTAAAATAATTTTGGAAAAAAAGAGCAAAATTGGAAGGGTAATAATAATCTATTTCAAACTATGTAAATATATACAGTAATAAAGATAGAGTGGTATTGATGTTAAGACTGATTAATATATTAATGGACAGGAACAGCCAGTTTAGAAATCAATTCATTAACACTGATTTTTGGTGTAGGTGAATTTATGGAGAAACATCTGTTCAACAAATGATGCCTGGAAAATTGGAAATCCATGTGCAAAAATGAATTTAATCTTATACTTCACCCCATAAACAAAAATTAACATGAAATGGACAACAGACATGAACATACAGCCATTAGCTCCAGAATTTCCAGAAGGAAAGAGGAATACCTTTGTGATCTTTGGCTAGGCAAAAATTCTGTCAATAGGACATTGACATCCAAATCACACTACATAAAATAACAAATTGATAAATTTAACTTCATCAGTATTAAAAACTTCTGAGCCTCATGAGGCACTGTTATGACAATGAGGATATAAACCATAGTCTGGGAATCAATATTTGTCAATCATGTTCTCAGAAAGAGTTTCATCCTGTATATACAAAGAACCACAAAATTAATAAGAAAATGAAAAATCCACTTGAAAAGTGAAAAGAAGATTTGAACAGATATGTCACCAAAGAAGACACAGACATGGAAAGTATGCACATCATATTTTATTAGGGAAATACTTATTAATTGCTGTCACGTAATGTGACAGCAATTCAGAATGGTTAAAGTGAGAAGGACTCACCATAACAAAGTTTTGCAAAAACGAGGAGGCATTTGGAACTCTCACACTCTACTGGTATGTAACAGTGGAATGACACTTTAGAAAGCAGTCTGGCATTTTCTTACAAATTAAGCCTACACTCACCATATTATCCAGTAATCTTCTAGGTATCTACATAGTAGAAATGAAGCATATAACATCACAAAGACTTGGTCACAATTTTCATAGCAGCTTTATTTATAATAGCAAAAAACTGAAGACAATTATAATGTTCATCAACTACTGAACAGAAAAACCATAATTTTGGCTGAGATATTACTCAGCAAAGAAAAGAACAAATAATTGATATATGTTATGATATGCAAAAATTTGAAAATAATTATGCTGAGTAAAAGAAGCCAGACAGAAAAGGACACACCATATGATTCCATTTAAATTCTAGAAAAAGCCACATAAACTACAGTGAGGGAAAGCAGGTGAATGACTATCTAGAGCCAGGATTGGAGCAGAGTTGGGGAGGGAGGAAGAATTACAAGGAAGCATGAGGAAACTTATTGAGGGTTATGGATGTGTTCATTGTCTTAATTGTGAACATGTTTCAAAGTGTGGACTACATAGTTATGAGAATATGTCATATCCTATCAGATCGTATCCTTTAAATGTGTATACTTTATTGTATGCCAGTTATGTCTCAACATATCAGTGACAAAACCAAACACTGTTCCCTTAACATGAATAATATGCATAATAAAACATTTAAAGAAGGATACTAATAACTCTAGTTATTTCTGGGTGGTGGGACTATAAATTAATGACTTAAATTTTTTCTATAATCATTAGACGTTACTTTTGTAATTATGAAAATTAAAACTAAATGAAAATAATTTCATTAGTCTAGTCTAGAATATATTTTACTTGATAGTCTGGCTACAGACACATGCATTAAACTAATAACACTATCATTGATAATTAGATCATGCATTTATTCATTCAGAAAGGAATTGAGGAGAAATCTGGATGGATGAGGTAGATTTAACTCATCAGTGTTAGGGATGAGGAATGGAGGGAATGGGATAGAAGAGTGTTTTCTGGTCAAAGAAAAAGACATTAGAATATGCACAGAAGCAAGAAACAGTCTGGTTTGTGTGGGGCCAATAAATAGTTGGATTCTAATAGAAGACAAAATTAGAGAGATGGATGATGAATCTCTTATCTTGTTTTCTCCTATCCTTTTATCCACCCCCCTTCTTTCCCTTCCCTTTCCCTCCTTTTTGTCATCTTAGGTTTTTTTTCCCTTCATTTTAGGCACATTTCTTGTGTTTTTTTTTTAACGTGACTAATTCAGTTTTCTACTACATCCTGTCTGCAGTTCACTGCCTCCAACAGTTTCAAACTCATAACTATGTAGTTCACATATATATTCAGTTTTTAATGTTCTTACATTTATGGCCTCTTGACAGTTTGCTTCAGTGTCATAGACACAAATGTCCTCTAGAATATTCCTAAGAATGCAAATCAGGTATTTTGGAATTCATTTCCTTTTTCTAAGTTACATTTTACTCTGTTTCATGGGAGGTACCTCCTGGGTATTCAGAAAATTGATAGCCATCTCTTTGTGAATCCAAGAGCAGTTTTCTATTTCGGCCTTGTAGAGGCAGATCTGTTCTTTACAATATTAGTTGTAATAAAAAAAAACAGTCCTGTTGGATTAAATTGGTGTTCGAATGGGTCTTCACTTAAATGTTTGATAGCAGGATCTCTAGGGTCAGATTAGAGGAGGAAGAAGAATCCCTCATAGTTGCTCTTTTAGCAGTTTGTATCTGGCAACCTGGACAAGTGTCTACAGCCATAACAACAGTTTTGTTATTTTATCAGTATTTTGGATGAAGCATTTTTAATTCTCAGGTGTGTATGATCAAGAACATCCCTGGAGGATGCCTCACATGCAGGTGTGTGCAGAGGAAGGTCCTCAATCTTGTGCTGTCCAAAAGATTCTCATGTTGTTTTCACCTCATGTTCCCATTCCTCAGGGACAGAAGGTTTCTCCCAGTGTTTACTGAGGCCTGTTCTATCTCTGGCTATCAGTGATTTCCCCAAATGTTTTACTTTGAGATATTCCATTCTGTTTTTCAGTACTGCTAACATTTTTGTAGTTTGAATATTTCTTAAGACTTTTTAAAGCGTAAAACAATTTTGGAATCTGACATGACAATAAGTTCTAAAATTCTGTGGAATCCTCTGATATTTTATGCAGGTGAAAAAGTAGAGTGTGCTCAATGCCATAACCTCACCTGATAAATAGAGAGTAAATCCAAAATAGGTGGTTTCTTGTCATTTGCACAAGTTGTGGGTAGAAGAGCTCAAATAACATTCCAGGTCTCCTAACTTGCTTTATATGCAAGTCTATTTTCAATACACCATACTGCAGCATGATGACTTTTTTCCTCAATACAATTTAAAAACAGGAGTGATTAAATGACTAGAACAAATAAATAAAACATATGCAGTGGACAGTTTTACTAGAGCCCAAGGGCTCTAAAGAGGAAAGAGGCAGCCTTGGGCCCCCGTTTCCTTGAGATTGAAATAATTTTTGTTTGAAAATGACCCACCCTACTCATAGTAATCATCATTGCATATAATACAATCCCGTTTTATGTGGCATGTTTCAGGCCAAATGAATCCCCCCAAATGCTTTTCAGAGTTAATATCAAGGTCCCCAATTATATGATGCTATTATGGAGTTAAATAATACATCTGCAGAATTCAAATATAAAAGGGAAGAGGGAAAGCCAAAAATGATCAGGCAATGGCAATGAAGGAAAGCAACGTGTCTGAAACAAGATCAAGAGTCAAGGAGGCAGAGAAACAGGAACGGTGGTTCCAGATGGCAGCAACCCACTCATCCTGAGCACGTTTAACACACCGCCATCTCTTGGTAGCTGTGGGTATTATAGCTCCAGATTGCCACTGCCATTAGCTCGTACAATTCCTTAAGATAGAAAGACAATAAAGTGTTATAACATTTCCTTATTTATAGACATGTTATTTTCAAGAAACTCAAAGAAAATAGCTTTTAAAAATTTCAATTCGCTATTGTTTCTATTGCTTTTCTAAAGAAATCCAAATATCGACTTAAATTTTATTTTTGTTGAGGATAAATGTTCACTCTTAGAAGTATCCTATTAGTATTCTTTTTTGAGCAGAGTTGCTGGCGGAGGCTGAAGCGAGCTCTTGAACAATTTAGTCAATGGGTCAATAATGATTTTGTTTTTTAAAGCAGAAACAGAAGAGTGTATTTCGAAAGGCAAATGTTAAGAGGCTTTTGATTTTCCATGGAATCTTATACGCATTTTCCTCTTGTATTTTTGGTTTCAAAGGAACATATGACTTAAAAACAGAGTTCTAAAATCTCTTTTTGCTTTTGTTTTTCAAAAGAGGTCTTTAAAATAAAAACATATTTTCTGACCTTGAAAATTACCCTTTAAGGAATTTCTGTACAGTGGAATATCATGGCAAGAACTGGCTTATAAATATTCTAGCCTTGGAAAATTGAATTTACTCTGATATTTAGAAGGTGGTACATTTGCCACGTCTCAGGATGGATCTGACAATATCATGTTTTCCCATATAAATCTTGAGAATTTATGTTTTGATCACCAAAAGGGGAGAATGGGGAAATTAATGACACTGTAAAGATGGTCTGTTTGCTACAGGTACCTTTGGTTTTCAAAGCCACCATTTCAAGTGCAGTGTCCAGTGTGAGGGCGAACCTGCCACAGGTCAGAGTTTTTGCCATGGGAGTGGTGTATTATTCTCAAGAGTCAATCTGATGTGAAATACGTGGCCTTTTGTCATTTAGTCTCACAGAAGGTACCATTGCCACAGACTTTAAAAACTTTGAATCACTGTGTTCATAAGTATGGAACATTAGTCAGGCACCCAAGAGATGCCAGAAGTTTTCATGTACATTATCTTATTTAATTTGTATAATATCACTGAGAAGTTGATATTTATGCCACCATTTACAAAAGAGAAAACAGCCCAAGAGATGTTCAGCAGCATGTCCAGCGTCACACTGGGGTGAAGTCAAGGCAGAGCATCTTGGCTCAAACTCCTACTCTTCAGTGCATACTGGCTTGTTAATTGATGCAGTTCCAGCCTGTCCTGATATCCATCTACAATTTAAGAGTCACTAATCTACTATTGATACTAATGCTGTATAAAATAAAGTGAAAATACTTATATCTGTATCTTCCTTTGTGCATCTAAGCAAAAACATCCAAACCATGCTGTAAACACATACATCCCTAGAAAAACCAACACATCCACATTCACAGATCAGCCAACAAGCTCTTACACTGCATCAATGATAAGAAAGGGTATGTGGGAAAGAAAGACGTTGCTTTACATGTTTAAATTCTGATTCCTTTACAAGGTTTTTTATGTTATTATTATTTACTAATTAAATTTTTTGTGTTATTGGGGATTGAACTTGAACTCAGAGGCAGTCTTCCACTGAGCTAAATCACTGGCTCTTTTTATTTTTCGTTTTGAGACAGGGTCTTGTCAAGTTGCTAAGGTTGGCCTTGCATTTGGAATCCTCCTGCCTGGTCTCACAACGACTAATCAGCTGGGATGATAGGTGTGTACCACTGTGTCTGGATATAAGATTCTCATTTTTTCTTAGAGTGGAAGATTCTTGTTTTCTTTTTTTTTCTTTTGTGGTTCTTGGAATCAAACCCAGGGCCTCATGCATGCCAGGTCAATGCTTTATCACTAAGCCAAAGCCACAGCCCCTTTGCTTTTTTTTTTTTTAAATAAATAAATGAATCTTTATATGAAACTCCAAAAGACAATGCAGATAAAAGCTACCCTTTAGAAGTAGTAACTGAAAATTCAGTTTTGCCTTTTCCTCATTCCTAAAATGTCTCTACACCATCATATTCAAAAGAACATGTATTGAAAACCCCCTATGTACTGAAAATAACATTAGATCAGAAGTCATGGAGGGTCTCTCTCTTTTGTTGAACTTAAGAAAGTTTTTAATGTTGCTGAGCCTCAATTTCCCACCTTTTTTTGTGGGGGGGTGTGGGACTGGGGATTGAACTCAGGGCATTCTAAAATTGAGCTACATTTCCCAGTTCTTTTTATTTTATTTTGATACAGTGCTTGCTAAGCTGCTGAGGCTGGCCTTGAATTTGCCATTTGCTCCTGCCTCAGTCTACCAAGTCCCTGGGATTACAGGCCTGTGCCACCACACCCAGCTTTCAATTTCACCACTTTTAACATGAGCATAATAGTACCTGTCCTATGAGACTGTTGAGATTTAAATAAGATAAGGCATATAAAAGCCCAGAACAACTGAATGAATTTAACAAGCCTCAATAAAGAATATTACCCTTCACTTCTCATTCTCAGACCCTCAAAAGTCCTTCTTTACAACTGTCAGGATTATATGCAGGTCACATGTGACTAAAACTTCCACTGATCAACCAGTGCACTATCCCAGGGTGCAGTCAACCCTGTCTTCTGGTTTGCAGATGTAGCTATGTAGACTCACCATCTTCCCTAAGCATTTGCTCAGGGAAAACTGCTGTATTTTAGATAGCATCATCTACCTGTTACCTCAAGCATTCAGAGATAGAAATTGAGGGTCATCCATATGTTAGAAGCATGAAAGCATTTCTTTCTTTTCTTTTCTTGTTCTTTCTTTCTTTTTCTTTCTTTCTTTCTTTTTTTCTTTTTGGCTTGCAATACTGGGGATTGAACCCAGAAGTGCTCTATCACTGAGCTACATCCCCAGTACTTTATATTTTTTATTTTAAGACAGGGTCTCAGTAAGTTGCTGGGTCTGGTCTTGAACTTGTGATGCTCCTGTGTCAACCTCCCTAGTAACTGGGATTAAAGGCTAAACTACTACGCCCTTCTAATAGATATAGTGTGCTGAGTCCAGATTGGGAAAGGATGCAAGGTCCACCTTACCATCCTTATTTTCAACACAACTATGCTTATTCGCTAATGTGGGAGGAGAGTTGCTAAAGTGAAGGGGGATAAAGGACAGATGGAGATGAAATAGCTTTTAAAAAATTGTTAGTGGTAAAATTTAAAAGTCATATGCCAAAAAAAAAAAAAATAGAGAAATGAGAGATCGGTAAGTTGAAAATTGGTGACAATCTACTCATCTGTGTAGGAGGAATCAATAATTACTTCTTAAAAGTCTGTTACAAGTTTTATATTTTCCTTTTAAAAAAGTAATACATATATAATGAATATCTTCTGTAATTCTATTCTCCAGAGATAACTTCTTTGAATAGTTCCTTGTAATGCTTTCAAATTATTTTATGCATACACCAATGTGCATATATTTGTAGTACATATTATTAGTCTTATTATTTTACAAAAACAAAACTGTTCTAAAACTATTGCTGGTCCATTGCATTTTTATTTAATGATACATTATGAATGATTTCTGAGTTAGGTCATAAATATTTCCTGCTTTTTTTATAATTTGAGGCAAAATTCATATACATGGAATTTAACCATTTTAAAGTGTACAGGTCAGTTGTACTTAGCACATCCACAAAGTTAAGTAACGATTACCTTGATCTCATCACAAAATGTTTTCATCACCCCCAAAAGAAAATATACGTTAAAGAGTTACTCCCCATTCACTTCCCTGGCCCTGGCAAACACTATCTATTTCCCAGATCTTTATATTCAACTATGAAAGATAATTTATGTAGATGGGATTGTTTAATATGTGGTGTTTTTCTTTTTCCACAGAGTGTGTTGTTTTGAGGTTGTTCCATATTGTCGTGTCCATCAGTGTTTCTTTTCCTTTTATGACTGGATGATACTCTTGTATGGATGTAACACATTTTGCATATCCATTCATCAGTTGGTAAATATTTGGGTTATTTTTACCTTTTGGCTATTGTGAATAGTGCTGCTGTGAACATACATGAACACGTATTTGACTACCTGAGTGTTACACTTCCAGGCACTCCCTCTTCCTGGGAGTGGAATTGCTGAGCTTAGGCAATTTCATGATTAATGTTTTGAGGAACCACCAAAATCTTTCTCACAGTAGCTGAACTATTTTATATTCCCACCAGTAATGTATGAGGGATTCCAACAATTTCTCCATATTCTTTCCAACTCTTATTATGCTCCCCCTTTTTAATTTAGTCACCCTTGTCTCTGTGAAGTGATATCTCTTCTTATGATCTGCATCCCATCAAGTTTAATGATGTTGAACATTTTTTTCATATGTTTATCTTCTTTGGAGAAAGTTTACATTTCTTTACCCATTTTTAAGTTGGTTGTTTTTTTGTCCTTGATCCTGCCAGTCTTTTAAAACATGTGCACAGTATTTAGTGGTGGGCTTTACCTGTATTCCAATGTAAAATCAAGCTACTGTTTCCATGAAAGAGAGGAATACATGCAGCCATGATGTGCAGCAGATGTTTGCTCTATTAGGAAAATGCAAAAAGACAAGATTTCTGAGGAGCCCATGCAGAATATACCTTGCAGAATAATACCTGCATTATACCTTGCAGAATAATAACTTTACCTAAGCCTATAAGTTTCATCTAATATTTTTACTTTCCTAGATGAAAAGTCATATGTAGATTCTAGGTAGAGTTGGGTGGAGCAGGGGAAATGAACACCTGGAGTTGATGAATTCAGTCCAGTTCCATCATCTATAAAAGACATGATCAGAAGCTCAACATTTTTCCCTTATAAAAATATATTCTCTTATCCATATGAAATGAACTTGTCACTTGATTTTTAAAATAAATTCCAAAATAAAGGGTGAACAGCTTTCCCAGTTTGAATGTGACAGTCCCACGGTTTGTCCTGAAAATCTTGTGTCTTTGGAAACTACTCTTTAAGATGGCATAGCCTTGGTTCCTAATTGTGGGTGTGGGAAGTTTGGGGAAGAACACTAAACTCTTATGGCAAACCTCCCAAATAGGGGCTGAAAGCAATATTGTTTTTAGGGTCCAACAAATATGACATAGATGGATTCATGGATAAATGAATTCTGTCTGCAGTTGCTTTCATGTCCTCTGACTGCTGATGTTGGTAGCGTGATTTGTGGTCCACAGTAATGAACTAAACCTTGCTGCACTACTCAGAGTGATGTGATTTAAGTGTGCAATCTAACTGCATAGTAATTGTGAACACTGTCAGTTCATCTTTATTAGTTTAATTTTAAACATTGTGAATATTATGACCAGTTTTCGAAGAGTTCAGATAATGAAAATGAGAATGATCAGGATACCAATGCCACCATGACTCAGATACCACTGAAAAAGAAGACTAAGTGGATGATAATTTTAATGACAGGCAAAAGTACACATACAACTGGGGTAAGGAGGGAAATGCATCCTGAAGAGTCGGGGACTGGAAAAGCTAGAGGAGGAATATGAAAACGCATGAGGAGGCAAACTTCCAAGTCTGGCATGAGATAAGCAAGTACTTCCAAGACAACTTTGTCTTTTCTTTTCCCCAAAGACACCAATGTGTGGTCAAAGCTAGTGATTGCTGAGTGAGATTGAGCACAGCATGTGAATGAGCGTACATTAGTCCTAAGGTTTCTTCAAATGTTCTGTGAAACCAACTAGAGTTACATTTCCTGACTCAGAGGTTGCAATGAAAATATCTAGAGGATGAAAAAAATAGGAAGTTTTGAAAACTGATCTGTTGGCTCGTCACATTGTAGAGCTGATTCTGTTGATTCTTATTCATGATTATGCTTCCTACAATACTGAGTAAGGTGTCAGGAATAAAATTTCCCCTCATTCTTAGATTTGCAAAAAAAAAAAAAAAAATGAAGTTTCAAAATTATCTTCTTGATTTCTATGAAGATTTTAATGAAGCCACAGAAAACATAACTGAAGATTGTTGATAATTTTGTCCAAATGCAAACTAGATCTTGCTCACCCACCTGCATAATTTTAGCAGACAGCTCTAACGTAAATTTTGGAAAAATTCTATTGCTTCTACAAACTTTTTACTAAAGAAAGTGAAAAGATTTTTGCCCGCTAGTGGTCCCCCTGCCTCCACACACCTTGTACAAAACACTGCTAAAAAGGGGCCCAAGTTCTTTGCCTATGGTATTATAGCTTTCTAAGTTAAAGTTTCTTCACTTTTAAGCTTTTTCAAAAGATGAAGAAGCAACTAAGAACATTTAACTTTATAGAAGAGGAGGGAGATAACTTCTCAGACACATGTCTGTAAGATGGTACATCTTGACACCTCATTCCTGGTTGTGGGAAACATACTAAAATGTTGTGCTGCTATAAAATATGTTCCAAGATGAGACAATAAAAATCTCCGTCTCCAACTTGGAAATACATTGGGGACCAGAACAGGTTATGCTGTTTCACCAAAGCTGTTTGAAAGGACATTACAGATCTGTGTGAAGAATGAAAGAACTGAACTTGAATTGTTTTAGGTCATGGCACTAGTATGTAATAATAATAATAATAATAATAATAATAATAATAATAGGACTGCTTCAGAATTTAAAAAATTTCAATATGAAAGTTCAGTCAAACTAAAGGAGATTTTATCAATATCTTCAATAAAACAGTTATTTATTTGGAATTTGTTATGGTTTAGATCTGAGTTATTCCCCTAAAGCTCCTATTAATGCAGGAATATTCAGAGGTGAAATGATTGGATTGATCGGATTGGAGCTGTAACCTAATTGGTCCATCCTAGTTTGAATGTACTGACTGGGTGGTAACTGTAGGTAGGTGAGATATGGCTGGAGGGTGTCACTGGGGCTATCCTCTGGAAGGGTACATCTTCCCTGTGGTCTCTTTCTCCCCTTCTCTCTCTCTCTCTGCTTCCTAACTCTACCCTGAGCTGAGCAGCTTTCCTCTACTGGGACCTTCCTCTGTGATGTTCTGCCTCACCTTGTGCCCAGAGCAATGGAGTCAGCCATCTATAGACTGAATCTTCTAACACTTGAACTAAAATAAATCTTCCCTTCTCTAAGTTGTTCTTATCAGGTATTTGGGTCATAGTGATGCAAAAGCTGACTAAACTTTAATTTCATGAGTTGAGATTATTTTTGTGCTTTAAAACCACTTTCCCTGAGAGAGGTTTCATTTTGGAGTGTTTAAAGTCATAGCCATTTTAGACATGTAGAACTTACATATATTTTTTAAAATAAAAAGAACCTGTTGGACAGTGAACTAACTAGTTTAATACAACAAGACAGTACATACAAAGCGAATGAACATTTTTGAATGCAAACTAATTTTTTCATATCTAAAAGACTGCTGTTGCAAGTAAATAATGTATTAAGTGTTCCATGCTCAAATGCTTTCAAGGCAAGGATATACATCACATGACAGCACATGTGAGCCAAACACCAAAGATCAGTGATAAAACCTCCATGAGAGCAGAGTTCTAAGACAAAGTGGATTTTGCTTTTGACCATATTCAGTTTGTCCCTAATACAAAAGAAAAGAAGGATGTCTTCAGTGGTGCATAAGTAAATATATTAAAATTATCCTACTGTATCATAAATTGAAACTTTGCTATTGTTATTTTTAAATTACATATAGGTAATATGTGTTTAATTAATTCTCTCATATTTTCTTTTAAAAAGTCTTATATTATGTATCTTAAGAGTGTACATCATTGTAGTACAATTCACATATAGTATAACTGTAATATCCAAAAGAGAGTTGGAAAGATTTCTATCAGAGAACAGAAAGAAATATTATGAAATGTCACTTCATTTTATTATCACATATATTTGTTTAGAACTATTAATTATCAGTAATTGCCACTTTAGCCTTATTTTTAAGTAAACATAAGCATTCATATAGTAGAAAAGTAAATAATAAGGAAAATATGTGATTTCAAATTGGTATATATTTTTAAAACCCCAATTATTGAAATGTGAAGCAATAACACAAACATGTATAATTTTTTAATATTGTTCTTTAGTTTGTTTGTTATGGTCTTGTCTTGGGTTGGCTTTCTAAAAAGTGGGTAATTCTAACTAACGGGATACACCAAAACCAACTCCATCCCACCTGGGCTATTCCTTCTTTTTCTAC
This sequence comes from Sciurus carolinensis, assembly GCF_902686445.1. NCBI lineage: Eukaryota > Metazoa > Chordata > Mammalia > Rodentia > Sciuridae > Sciurus > Sciurus carolinensis. The sequence goes on along the minus strand of NC_062214.1, from coordinate 58,349,900 downwards.
AACTACATGAAAGTGACTTACTCAGGCTGGGTAAAATCACATGTAACTTAAAAGAAAAAAAAAAAAAAAAAACATGCTTCCAGCTGAACATTTGAGGGGAAGCTAATCTGGTGTCAAATCTTGTGGGGGTGGATGAATGGATTATTGAACCATTTTTATGTAAAGTGAGTAAAATACATAGAAAGGATTATCCTAGTTAATATAGAAAGTGACTTGGGTATATGAACCCCTTTAAAAAATATCAGCAGGCAGGTACACAAAAGGCAAGTGAAAAATCTAAGCTAGAGGAAAATGCTACTCAAGAAACAATGGAAACTTCCCACAACTGCTTTGTAACTTAAAGTGATCATGAATTCAATGACCCAAGAAAACAAAGATACACTAAAACAACAGAACGAGCTAAAAAGGAAGATAACCAAAGAAGAAAAAAGTTGAGAAAAATGAATTCTTCTTTTAAGTGAAATTTATAGACTAGGGACAGAATAAACATACCAGAAAAGTTTATTCATGACTTAAATGCAAAGACTTGCAATGATAACCCTGAATAAAGAAAAAAAATGATTAATGCAGTTAGAAGTCAATAATTGATAAGAAGGTCAGAGACTGTTTTTAGAAATAAATAATCGATCCTTCTTAAGTAGAAAGTGAAAGATATGCAGCCATTATGAATGGCAGAAGATCTTACTACAGTGACCTCAGGAATCCTGGGTCAGCAATCCTGGGTCTGGTAGAATGGTGAGCTGTGTCAGCAGGGATAAGGGTGCTTTTCTTCTCCTTCTCCCGAACTGCACCATCCTTGATGTGTGGCTGCTGTGCCATCATGTGCTGCCTCTAAGTTTCAGATAGGTAGGTGGATGAAGGGTGTGGGATGAACTGCTTCCTACTAGTGTGAGTTTGTCTTTTTCTTTAGGAATCAATAAACTCCCTAGAGATTGCTGCCTATATTTTATTGGTCACAAATGTGTCCTGTGAGCACACCTAGGTTTGAGGGGGTATAGAAAGACATTCTAATTTTTCATCCTTCATAGGTGAAGAAGTCAAGAAACAAAGGTTATATCTGTAGATTTTGGGAAGCCAATTCAGAATCATCCACCAAAACAAAGAAGCCTATAGTCACTTCTACATATGTTAAGCAAAGAAGTGTAGCAATATTAAAATTTTATTTGTAGCATGGAGATAAATACTAGAATAGATAACAAAAATACTTGAAGAGTTTGATTTTGGGGAGGAAGACTTGACTATAGAGAGAAGGGTGGCACTATTTTGATGTTTACTATGTAAGTGTGAATTTTATCTGAATGTGTAACCATTCATTCATTTATGTCACTCAAAAATGCAAGTATCTTTTGGGTAATAAAGAAACAAAGAAAACATAAGTTTTTAGTCAACTTCTGTGTTCAACTCTTTGTCCTTTACCTCTATGGAAAACAAATGCACAAATAAAAATTGAAAAGAAAAAAGTATTTCTATAAGTAAAATTCTAACTGAATACATTGTTAGGATTTCATTATGTGTACTTCAAATTCAAGATAATCACTGGAAAATAGGGGAAAAAGACTACTTTTTAATCAGCAGAATGAAAAAATGAAGCAAAGAAATTTAATTGATCAAAAAACAGGAATGAAAATAAAAATACATAAATAGAATGCACTAGAAATGAAAAACACAAAATAAGGTGCCAGAAATCTAAACATAACATTGTAAATATGAATTGGTTAAACTCAACAATTGCAACAGAGACTGTTTTTCAAAAACCAGCTACATGATATTTAATAGAAGATATTCCAAAATCAAACTAATATCAGAAATCTAGACATGTAAACAGGTAGACAAGGAAATTCTAATGATGATTGCAGTAATAGCAATTGCAGCAACAGCAGTCTCACCCACACACAAGAGAGATGAAGTGACAGTAATATTATAGTAATAAAGTAGAAATCAAGGCAAAAAGTTAAAGTGGGCAAGGAATAATTTATATTGAAAATAAGAACCCATCAAGAAAAATAATAACTTAAAATTTCTGCACTCTATAACGTAGCTGCAACATAAGTAAAACTTAGCTAATGGCTATTTCAATAGACCTATCTTAAAATGCATTGGATCTAATAGACATGAAATAAAAAAGAAGATCAAAAGAATACAATTAACATGGTTAAAATAAAAATTATGTACAGACTTTTCTGCTCAAAATATAGAAATTACATATCTTTTTCATACATACATGCATTACTCACAGAAATTTACTTTGTATGTAAGTTCCTATTCCAACTCTGAAGTTGAACACTGAAAATGAAATTCTACCCTTATAAATGAGGGAGTTAAAGTTATTAGAAATGAGAAGGAAAAGACAACCATTTATGGGTAATACTATTAATCCACCTGGAAAATATAGAATATACATTTTTTTCTGAATAAGCTATTATTAGTGTTCTCTCCCTATCACAAAATACCTGACATTATTAAATTATAAAGAAAAAAACATTATTTTAGCTCACAGTTTTGAAATTTCCAGTCCATGATTGGTTGCTCCTTTTGTTTTGGGTAAGATGTGCCTGTGGTAAGATGGCACATCAAGATGGGGAGTGTATGGTCGAGCCGAACTGCTTACCTCCATCTCCAAGGGGCAAAAGGACAGGGGAGCGACCTAAAGACCACCTATCTCCTGGACCGCACCTCTCAAATATCCCACCATCTCCCAATAGCACCACATAGAGGACTAAATAATCAATGCACAGACTCTTGGGGGGTCATTCAAGATTTGAACTACAGCAGCTGTTGAGATTTAGTTTAGTTATGTTGTGAGTTATCAGTTGAATATATGGTTATGGATTGCATTCTCATTTAGCAAAAATAATCAATTAGAAAATAATATTGGAGAAAAGGGACGTCACTTCAAATTATAAAAAAAATGGTGAATACCTGACCTGGTAACCATCTCCACAATGGAGATGTAGCCATCCCGTGACTAAATAGGCTTCATCCTTGGTCTGGGATTGCCCTAGGGCAATTTGCATAGGGATTATAGAGGAATTTTTCAGTGTTTGCTTCCACAATTTTTCTGTAATTCCAATGTGACCAATCTTTTTCTAGATTTATTATTACATTTAATCAATTCATATTCAACTATTGTTAAGTCAGAGCCCATTCTTTCTGAAAGATCACTTTACCTCTGCTATACATTTTTCTGTTACCTTTAAAGTTTACAAATGTCAAGGACTCTTACCTCTATTATGACCTAATATTGGGGAAGTAATTTTATTTATAATAAAATATAAATATTATTGATTTGTAATTTATAAATATGTAATGAAATTCTTTTAAACAATGATATATTATGAAGCATTTTAAAAATTTTCCCTTTTTTGTAACACTTTTTAAAAAGATTTTAGTTATTTATTTATTTTTATGTGGTGCTGAGGGTTGAATCCAGTACCTCACACATGCTAGGCAAGTGTTCTATCACTGAACTACAACCCTGGTCCTATCATGAAGTATTTATAATTAAATATATTTAATTTAATTTAAAAATCAAAACAATAATACAGTAGGCACATATGTGTGTGTATACTGTCATAGACTTTACCACATGAGCCATTCTAACAAAACAATGACCTGAGTTTTGGTGAGGGTTTGGTTAAATAGATTTGTTTATACATCAAAATCCATGTGAATCAAAAGCCACAGAAGTATTTATTTCCTTTGTCCTAGGATTTGCAATCTTCCTAAAGAAATGATCAGAAATTTATGTACACAGATATCTGTGACAACATTGTTTGTAATATCAGAATATTATAAATCAATTAAAAACTGAATCACAGAGTTCTGATGAAGTAAATAATGATAGGTACACAATGCCAAACAATGTAGTTATTAAAATTAGATTTTAGGAAAATATTTACAATGCATAGGACAATGCTAAAAATATATTATTAAATGAAAATGTAGATGCAGGTTATAAAAGTGCATGTATAGTATGATCAATTATATACATACACACATGTATATATATGTATATAAAATCTTGTTTCGCAATTGTCCATTATTATAGATTTACTCAATTCATCTGTCTATTGGATGCTAGCATGATAAGTACAAAAACTAGATTTTGTACTTAATATTCTTCATATTTTCTTTAGTTAAAATATTTTTAATCTTAAATCTAATACTAAAGACAAATAATTGTGAAAGCAGAAATAATGTCATCTTGGCTTATTAGTAATACCCAGCTGGTGTGATGGGTATTGAAGGAATCTTCAGGACCTCTTTTCATCCCAGACAGGACTACTTTTTCTGACTATTTAGAGATGTCACTGAGAGGAAGTTGACTTTGTCCCTTATTATTGTTCAGCTTCTCCAAAACGTTCCTTTTCCAAGAGAGGAAATGACCAGATGAAAAACTAATGACTTGATAGAGTGCAAGCATGGAAATGGAAGCCAAAGAATATGATTATAGAAATGGGAGAATGTAGTCATTTAGGTAAGACTTTTTCATTTCACTGAAGATCAGAATGATGCACTAGAGCCCCTTTAGCTTTTTTTTTCAAATGAGAAGGTGGCATTCTGGGCTACTTATCTCTTTTTCTGATCTTGACACTGTAGCCCACTTGAGATGACACTTCCTCTCCATTCTGAGTAGCTTTTGCTTAATGCCAAACTTGGGGTGCTTGAGGCTCACAAGCAGACACAGAGTACAAGGCTGAATTCATGGGTCTCTCCTGACAATGTGCAGAGATGAGCTGGACTTCTGAATAAGAAATCCTGTTTCTTAGCACAGTGGGGAGGACCAGTGGGTAAGGAATGGTGTCAGAAGCACTTTCAGTTTTCCCATGGTGTAAGTCAGTTTTAGCCAGATTTCACAGGCTTTTATTTTGGAATATTTTATGTTTATCCTGATCATACTTCTATCAGAAACACAAAAACTGTTTATATTAAATAGTCACAATAATTAGAAATAATGGAGGCTTTCTGACCAGCCCATGAGACCAACAGGGAGGCCTTGCAGAGAGTAACTGGGGTCAGCTTCCAAGTTCTCTATCCCTGAAGGAGACTGCCAGGCATGGAGTAGGATCTTTTGGACTTACACATTCTCTCCTGTGGGGAAGTCTGTCCTGATACTGGCTCTTGACTTTCCTATTTTTTATTTCTTCCTTTCACTCCTACTCACATCCTGTTGGAAGGACATATTTAGTTCTTATCCTGCTCTGGAGTTTGCTTATGAGTGCAGATCAGAAGTACATCTGCACTTTCTCAGCAAACTCATCATTGGGCTGGATCTCTTCATAATTAGATTTCTCTAAAACCTCTCTCCTCATACATCAATTATTCTATTCCCTTAATCATCTTTCTCAGTGTCTCCATGATCCTACTCATTCATCAAGCTGTCTGGGTCTACGCTTCAGCATTTGCCAAGAAGGTGTGATACATACAAATGGAATCCAGTGTCTACTTGTTGGTAGTCTTGGGATCTTTTCTCCCATGTTTTTCTTTTGTTCCCTATGTGTCCTGACAGATCATCAAATTGCCTTCAGTATCTGATTCAGAATATCATTCAATTTGATGTATTTTGGATTTCTGTGATTATGGTTTTAGAAGCAGAACATTCTGGAAATTGTGTCTGTGTCTCTATGTATTGGAAAACTTGACGTCCTGATTCACAGACCAGTTTTACCACTAATTAACCTATGATAACCTTGATGATACCCAAAAGACAAGACAAATCAAGGACTGAATTCTGGATTCCAGGTTGAATAGTTAATGTGGGGGAAGATATGATAGTATTCAGGCACACAACAGGCAGATTTCCAATGGGAGGGGCAGAGTCTGAAAGTTTACATTCTGGTGATTGAATCATGGTCCTCACCCCATCACACAAGACACAAAAGGAATGAGCTAGCAAAATCTTAGGTAAAAGACATATACAAGGAACGATATATATTTCTACAACTTGTCATTTAGGTCTTTCTGCAGAACCTGATACAAATATACTGTCTTTGAATGTTCTCTTCCACTTATAGACATTATTTTATGATGAGCATAAATTTATTCTTTTATTACAGCTACTAAAAATAAATATAGTTTCTAAGTAAAGATCTCTTCAATTGATCTACAAGGGTTTCTCAATGCCTCATTTACTCATGTTTTCATTTTTTTCACCATGTGTTTATTGACTGCTTGCTATCAACTGGGCACTGTATGGGTACTGGCAATGGATTGTGTATGTAGAAATAGATAAGGTCTTTGTCCTTGTGAATTTTATAGATTAATAGGAAAGATAAGTGTTAATCATAACTCCACAAATACTTGTAGAATCACAGTGATGAGAACTGCTGATTGAAAAGTACCATGGTGAGGGCCATGTGGGGAGGGTGGTTTGGAGTTCTGACTGGTTGAATATGCTTGTGGGCATTTGGGACTAAAGTAGGCACATATATACTCATGTGCCCTTTGGACTCTTGCAGGTGAGTTCATGCAGAGATGTCTATTTTGGTGGTGGCATTTTTGTATTTTATAGTAGTTTGTTAGTTTTTATTTTTACTTAATACATATTTAACATTGCTTAGTTCATGGGAATTAGGATATGAAAAGCCTCTCTATCAGTCAACTTTGTGTTACTACAAAGAAATACCTGAGGCAATTAACTTAAAAGAGAAAAAAGTTCGTTCAGCTGTTTGGAGGTTCAAGTTCAAGGTCAGGCATCCCCACTGGTTGAGCCTGTGGTCAGGGAGGCATATCGCAGTGGGAGGGTATGTGAGTATGATTGTTCACATCACAAGCCAGGAAACAGAGTGAGAAGAGGGACAGGGTCCCACACCCCCTTTGAGGGCAGGTCCCCAACTCCTAAGGACTTCCTGTAAGACCCACCTCTTAAAGGTCCATAGCACCTTCTGAGACTGCCACCCTGAGGACCAAGCTTTTATACACAGACCTATGGGAGCATTCATTCAAACTCTAGCAACCCCAGCTATCATCCTTTTACCAAAATGATGTCTAGAAAGCTTTTAAAAGTTTTTAATAGCATCTTGAAAGTCTGCAAATCTTCTGACTTTTGTATTCAGTGTCTTCAGATCGAAGTAGATGCGACTCCCAGTCTGGTGGGAAATGTGGCTCCTTCACTCCTGGTGTTCACCGGTGCCTGTTCCCACAGCAGGTTTTAGTAAAGACTTGGGATGAAAGGATTTTGTGTTGATAACTAAACCGTAGGACAGTATTGCAAAAGAAAAATGATATTGGATATTTGAGACTTTAACAGTTCCTCCAACAACCCCTCCTCTAGGGAATGTTTTACGTTTTGTTTTTTCTCCTTCAGCTCAGATGTTGTCATTTGCCCATATTGCTAAGTTTATTCCAGTTCTGCCTTGGGGCAGGGTGTCTTTCAACAACCGTCCTCTGTTGTGGATAATAGGACTAATTATAGGGAAAATAAAAGTATTATATGATCAGGGAAATTTGGGGAGCTCTAGTTCCAATACAATAGAATTTTGTTTTTAAACCATAGGATGCTTCAGATTCTTAAATATAATTAATGTAGATTATAAATTTCTAAGACAGTGATTTTTAAAAGTCTTTAAATGTTTATAAGAAATTACATGATGTATGACAGCTTTGGCTGCACACAGCATTCACTCTGACTTAAATGATTTGAACAATAATTTTTGGGTTTTTTTTTTTGCAACACTGGGAATCCAACTCAAGGCCAGACAAGTGCTGCACCACTGAGATGACTCTTAGCTCAAGAAATCTTATTTCATGCTACTGAGGCCTGTTAGGATGACTCTGGGATTGGTTGATTTGTGACTTGGTGGCATCCAGGGTCCAGATCTTTTCCAGCTACTTCTTTACCACAGTCATTGTTGATTTAATACTCAGACTGGTAGTGTGAGGACAGCGGCTGGTTCAGGCTTCAGTATAGAATGGTAGTCTCCTTAAGGAGGGAAACGGCCATCTCTTCCTAGAGCTCCTTCCTAGGTGAGGAGTTGTTCCAGAATCTACCAATAGACTGTCACCTATCTCAAGGACAGAACTTGGTATTAACCTTGTTCTTAAGTTAATTGACAGCAAGGAAAATGAATGAACTCCCCTTGAAGCACCTGGAGGTAAGCATGGGATGGGTAAACACCCGAACAAAATCAAAGTTCTGTTTGGAAGGAGTTATATGGAAATAACTAAGCAGGCTCCTAAAACTGTCTCTAAAGAAACGTGGCTATGGAATGAATTGTGTCCCTCCAAAATAACCCTAACCCACAATGTTAGTATATTTGGAGAGAGGATCTTTAGGAGGTAATAAAAGTTAAATGAGGTTATAAGGGGTGGGGCCCTAATCCTATAGGATTGGGGCCTTATGAGAAGAAGAGATTCCCCCATCACTGCTGCTACCATCTGACACAGACACTGAAGAAAACCCAAATGAGTACATAGCAAAAAGGCAGGAAGAGAGATTTCAACAGAAACAAACTGCCAGACCGATCCTCCAGGTCTGTGAGAAAATGAATTTCTGATGTTGAAGCCAGCTATTCTCTGGTATTTTATTTCGGTTGTTGAGAAGACCAAAACAGATTTTGGTACTGAGAAGTGGGGTGCCATTGTAAAATTACCAAAAATGTGGAAGCAACTTTGAAACTGGGTAATGGAAGGAGAATGGAGGAGATTTGAAGTAACTGCTAAAAAAAAAAGCCTAGTTTGTTATGAAGGGACTGTTGGTAGAAATGTGAACACCACAGGTGATTCTGGGAGGGCTCAGAAACAAAAGGGACAACTATGGAGAAAAACTCCATTTTTGTAGAGAATGGTATATCACCATGGGCAGAGTGTCAGCAGAAAGACAGACTTTAAATGCCATTCTTGTGGGGTCGCAGATGGAACAAGTTACTGGAAACTGGAGGGGAGGTGATCTTTGCTGTAAAGGGACCAATAACTTGGCTGAACTGGGGGAGGTAGAACTTTCAAGTGATGAAACTGGATAATTGGTTGAGGAGATTTCCAAGAAAAACGTTGAAGGTATGGCTTGGTGCCTCCTGAAGGCTTAGAGTAAAATGTGAGAGGTCGGAGAGAGAGCAACAAAGGAGTGGTTCAGCCAAAGGAACCAGAGTTCAAAGATTCGGTAGATTCTTATCCTGCTCATATTGTGAAACATGAGGAAGCCTGTTCTGAAGGAAACATCAAAGAAGTAGGTGGACTGTCACCTGATAAAGAGATTATGGGAATGTATGAGCAAAATCCTGCAAGTGTGAACTGAAGGGGGTAGAGGAAAAAGGGCTAATTGAAGAAAGGCTCTTGAATTCCTCAAATTCTATGGGACAGAAAAAAAAAAGAAAGAGCTATTTGGTTGAAAATGTGAGATAGTCTTCAAGAAAAGGGAAGAGTGATCCAATGGTGATTCAGGGATAATCAGGGATAATTCAGGGATAATCAGAGCTGTCACTCCACCACAGGCCCAGAGTGCAGAGGCCCCAGAGGAGGCTGTCTTGACCTTGGACTTTACCTTAGTTTCAAAGGGTGGGTCATCTCCACTCTCTGTGGTGTTTCGTTGTGGTTACCCAAGCAGACACGTAATAAAATAATACAAAAGTTCCTGGTAAAAAGATGAAATGCTCTTTCTTTATGCCAATTTCAGCATTGGAAATGCTGCTAAAGCAACTTGCAGTGTATATTTCTAATCTTTTTAATACCAAATATATGCATATGCTTCTGTGTGTATATTATTGTAGACTTACACTTTTTGCAGTTTAAAATTTTTAACATTGGCATTTTATAGTTATGCAAGTTGTTTCTACTCAACAAAATGTGTGGCCCTACCTTATTCCTTTTGTTTTAATACATTGTGCAGATGCACACTAATTTCTTCAACCATTCTGGTAGCAGAGAATGTGGTGTGAAGCGTTCTCAGACTTGCCGTATGGAACATCTTTGGGGATTGTAGTAAACAGAAAACACTTTTGGTTGAACTAACCTTGACCATTAGATTCTCTGTGTCTGTGGTCCTAAATGAAGACTCAAGTTCCTGAGACTTTCATGACAATTGACTTTTTGGCTACTGCAGTATCTGTCTGACTGGTAGTTCTCTTGGTAACGCAGGGCACTAATTAATAACCATATGCTGGAGAACCATCATTGACCCCAGTGCATCAAAACAACTAACTTTACACTCTTTAGGGGACCACATCCTGTGTTCTTCTGTTCCTGACAGGGTAGTGTTAGGGAAATTTGACATTACTTAGCAGCTGACTTATTCCATTTGGGATGAACTCTCCTTGCAGCTACAGGCATGGCCTGAATACAATGAATCTCAGTAATGAATTTAAAAGCAGGATTTTGACTACATTAAAGATTCTGACCTCCCTAGAAAAGTTTGAAAAAATTTACCTAGTGTTTTCAAGGAAAATTGCTTCTCATGATTTATGTTATTTGAGTTTAATTTTGTTTATGGATAAACACCCTACAAATGTACAAAACTCACCCTAGTAAAGCCATTTAATCCTTAAACCCAATTAACCTTATCAATAGGGTGATTCTAAACATGCCTGAGAATTTACATAACTGTCCTGTTTGCAAAAGCCAAGATACTGTTTTGTTTACTATAGACAAGCGATGGTCTTCATTTGAGGATTGGATTGATTTCCAAAAGGAAGATTATTCTGTAAGTCCAAATCCCATACAAATGCTGTTAATAATCATATGTATCTGTGTCTGTTGACTCAGATGTTTGAAGTCCAGGTAAAGTATTTTGGAAGATCTGTCAGTTCAGTTTTGCTTTTTTTTTTTTTGTTAAAGCAGTTTAATTTTTTATTCTTCATTTAAATGAAGCGTGGATGGCTTGGATTTATGTTAGGTGACAGTACATATACATAAAGGAAAAGAATTAAATTGGTGGATCAGTGACAAATAATTTTTAAATTTTTTTTATTTTAATTCATTATAAACAAATGGGGTAAAACTTATTTCTCTGGTTGTATATGAAGTAGAGTCATATCATTTGTGTAATCATACATGTACATAGGGTAATGATGTTTGTCTCAATCTGTTATTTTTACCTTCCTCCCACCCCTCCCATCCCTCTTTCCTCTATACAATCCATCCTTCCTCCATTCTTGCCTCCTTCCCACCTCCCGTTATGTATCATCATCCACTTATCAGAGAGATCATTTGGCCTTTGGTTTTTTGGGATTGGATTATCTCACTTAGCATGATATTCTCTAGTTCTATTCATTTACCTGCAAATGCTGTAATTTTATTCTTCTTTATGGATGAGTAATATTCCATTGTGTATATATACCACAGTTTCTTTATCCATTCATCTATTGAAGGCCACCTAGGTTGCTTCCACAATCTAGCTATTGTGAATTGAGCAGCTATGAACATTGATGTGGCTGCATCACTTTAGTATGCTGATTTTAAGTCCTTTGGGTATAGGTGCAGGAGTGGTATAGCTAGGTCAAATGGTGGTTCCATTCCAAGTATTCTAAGGAATCTCCACACTGCTTTCTAGAGTGGCTGCACTAATTTGCATCCTCACCAGCAATGTATGAGTGTACCTTTTCCCCCATATCCTTGCCAACACCTATTGTTGCTTGTATTCTTGATAATTGCCATTCTAATTGGGGTGAGATGAAATCTTAGGGTAGTTTTGATTTGTATTTCTCTTATTACTAAAGATGGTGAACATTTTTTTCATATATCTGTTGATTGCTTGTAGATCCTCTTCTGTGAAGTGTCTGTTCATTTCCTTAGACCATTTGGTTGATTGTGTTATTTGTATTCTTGATGTAAAGATTTTTGAGTTCTTTGTAGATTCTGGAGTTAGTGCTCTATCTGAGGTGTGTGTGGCAAAGATTTTCTCCCACTCTGTAGGCTCTCTTTTCACATTGCTGATAGTTTCCTTTGCTGAGAAAAAGCTATTTTGTTTGAATCTATCCCAATTATTGATTCCTGCTTTTATTTCTTGTTCTTTGGGAGACATGTTAAGGAAGTTGGATCCTATGCCGACATGATGAAGATTTGGACCTAGTTTTTCTTCTATAAGGTGCAGGGTCTCTGGTCTATTTGATCTATTTTGAGTTAAGTTTTGTGCAGGGTGAGAGATAGGGGTTTAGTTTCATTCTGCTGCATATAAATTTCCAGTTTTCCCAGCACCATTTGTTGAACAGGCTATCTTTTCTTCATTATATGTTTTGGCACCTTTGTCTAGTATGAGAAAACTGTATTTATTTGGGTTTGTGTCTGTGTCCTCTGTTCTGTACCATTGATCTACCTGTCTATTTTGGTGCCAATACCATGCCGTTTTTGTTACTATTGCTCTGTAGTATAGTTGGAGTTCTGGTATTGTGATACCTCCTTCTTCATTCTTCCTGCTAAGGATTGTTTGAGCTATTCTGGGTTTCTTATTCTTCCAGATGAATTTCTGATTGCTTGCTCTATTTCTGTGAGGTACATCATTGGGATTTTAATTGGAATTGCATTGAATCTGTATAGCACTTTTGGTAGTATGGCCATTTTGACAATATTAATTCTGCCTATCCAAGAGATCTTTCCATCTTCTAAGGTTTTCTTTAATTTCTTTCTTTAGTGTTCTGTAGTTCTCATTGTAGAGCTCTTTCACCTCTTTTGTTAGATTAATTCCCAAGTATTTTATTTTTTTTTTGACGCTATTGTGAATGGGGTAGTTTTCCTAAATTCTCTTTCAGAGGAGTCATCACTTATGAATAAAAATGCATTAGATTTGTGAGCATTGATTTTATATCCTGCTACTTCACTGAATTCATTTATGAGTCCTAGGAGTTTTCTCGTGGAATTTTTCAGCTCCTCTAAATATAGAATCATGTTATCAGCAAATAGGGATGGTCTGAGTTCTTCTTTTTCTATTCATATCCCTTTAATTTCTTTGGTCTGTCTAATTGCTATGGCTAGAATTTCAAGGACAATGAATAGAAGTGGTGAAAGAGGGCATCCCTGCCTTGTTCCAGTTTTTAGAGGGAATGCTTTCAGTTTTTCTCCATTTAGAATATTGGCCATAGGCTTAGCATAGATAACCTTTACAATGTTGAGGAATTTTCCTACTATTCCTATTTTTTCTAGAGTTTTGAGCATGAAAGGGTGCTATATTTTATCAAATGCTTTTTCTGTATCTATTGAAATAATCATGTGATTCTTAACTTTAAATCAATAAATTGCATTTATTGATTTCCAGATGTTGAACCAACCTTGCATCCCTGGGATAAAACCCACTTGATCATGGTGCACTATCTTTTTAATATGTTTTTGTATGCAATTTGCTAAAATTTTGTTAAGAATTTTTACATCTATGTTCATTGGGGATATTGGTCTGAAATTTTCTTTCCTTGATGTGACTCTGTCTGGTTTTGGTATCAGGGTGATATTAGCTTCATAGAATGAGTTTGAAAGGGTTCCCTCCTCTTCTATTTCATGGAATACTTTGAGTGCTTCTTTGAAGGTCTTGTAGAACTTGGCTGAGAATCCATCTGGTCCCAGACTTTTCTTGGTTGGTAGACTTTTGATGATTTCTTCTATTTCATTGCTTAATATTGATCTATTTAAATTGTGTATGTCCTCCTGGTTCGGTTTAGGTAATTCATATGTCTCTAGAAACCTTTTGATGTCTTTAAGATTTTCTATTTTGTTGGAGTAGAGATTTTCAAAATAGCTTCTAATTATGTGTTTTTTCTTTTTTTTTAAATTACATTTTGTATTTCAATTGTGTCTGTCATGATATTTACTTTTTCACACCTAATTTTAGTAATTTGAGTTTTCTCTCTCCTCTTTGTTAGTGTGGTTAAGGGTTTATCAATTTTGCTTATTTTTTCAAAGAACCAACTTTTTATTTTGTCTATTTTTTTATTGTTTCTTTTGTTTCAATTTCATTGATTTCAGCTCTGATTTTAACTATTTCTTGTCTTCTACTACTTTTGGTGTTGATCTGTTCTTCTTTTTCTAGGGCTTTGAGCTGTAGTTTTAAGTCATTTATTTGTTGACTTTTCCTTCTTTTATTGAATGTGCTCCATGAAATGAATTTTCCTTTTAGTATTGCTTTCATAGTGTCCCAGAGATTTTGATATGTTGTATCTTTATTCTCGTTTACCTGTAAGAATTTTTTTGTTCCCCCCTGATGTGTTCTGTTATCCATGTATCATTCAGTAGTGCATTATTTAATTTCCAGGTGTTGGAGTAGTTTCTGTTTTTTATTTTGTCATTGATTTCTAATTTCATTCCATTATGATCTGATAGAATACAAAATAGTATCTTTGTCTTTCTGTATTTGGTAAGAGTAGCTTTGTGGCATAACATATGGTCTATTTTAGAGAAGGATCCATGTGCTGCTGGGAAGAAAGTGTATTTGCTCATTGATGGATGGAATATTCTATATATGTCTGTTAAGTCTAAATTATTGATTGTGTTATTGAGACCTGTGGTTTCTTTGTTCAATTTTTGTTTGGAGGATCTGGCCAGTGGTGAGAGAGGTGTGTTAAAGTCACCTAGTATAATTGTGTTGTAGTCTATTTGGCTCCTGGAATTGAGAAGGATTTGTTTGACGTACATGGATGAGCCACTGTTTGGGGCATAAATATTTATGATTGTTATGTCTTGCTGACTTATGCTTCCCTTAAGCAGTGTAAAATATCTTTCTTTATCCCTTCTGATTAACTTTGGCTTGAGGTCCACTTTATCTGATATGATACCCCCTCTTTTTTGCAGAGTCCTTGTGCATAGTATGTTTTTTCCCATTCTTTCATTAGTCTGTGGGTATCTTTTTCTATGAGATGGAGTCTCTTGAAGGTAGCATATTGTTGGGTCTTTCTTTTTAATACAATCTGCCAGTCTGTGTCTTTCGATGAGTTCAGGCCATTTAATATTCAGGGTTATTATTGAGATGTGATTTGTTTTCTTGGTCATTTGGCTTATTTTTGGCTTTTAACTTTACTTGACTATTCTTAGTTTCTCCTTGACTATTCTTTTAAGGTAGTTCCTCCCTTTGATGACTTACATCATTGTTTTTCATTTCTTTCTCATGGAATATTTTGAGGAGAATATTCTGTAGTGCCAGCTTTCTATTTGTAAATTTTTTTAGCTTTTGTTTATCATGGAAGGATTTTATTTCATCGTCAAACCTGAAGGTAAGTTTTGTTGGTTATAAGATTCTTGGTTGGCATCCATTTTCTTTCAGAGCTTGAAAAATCCTGTTTCAGGCCCTTCTAGCTTTTAGGGTCTGGGTTGAGAAATCTGCTGATATCTGTATTGGTTTCCCCCTGAATGTAATTTGATTTTTTTCTCACACAGCCTTTAAAATTCTATCTTTATTATGTATGTTAGGTTAGGTATTTTCATTATAATGTGCCTTGGTGTGGGTCTGTTGTAATTGTGTACATTTGGTGTCCTATAAGCCCCTTGTATTTGATTTTCCATTTCATTCTTCAGATTTGGGAAATTTTCTGATATTATTTTATTGAATAGTTTCTTTATTCCTTTGGTTTGTTTCTTTGTGCCTTCCTCAATAATTCTAAAGTTTGGTCTTTTCATGATATCCCATAATTCTTGGAGATTCTGTTCATGATTTCTTACCATCTTCTCTGTTGGTCAACTTTGTTTTCAAGATTAAATATTTTATCATCAATGTCTGCGGTTCTGTCTTCCAGGTGTTCTATCCTATTGGTTATGCTTTCTATGGAGTTTTTAATTTGGTTTATTGTTTCCTTCATTTCAAGAATTTTTTTTTTCAGAATCTCTATCTCTTTACTGAAATGATCCTTTGCTTCCTGCATTTGCTCTTTTAACTATTGATTGGTGTGATCATTCAATGTCTTCTGTTGCTCTCTTATCGTTTGTTTCTCTGATCATTTTAACTATGTACCTTATGAACTCCCTTTCAGACGTTTCTTCTGCCACGCTGTCATTGGATTTTATTGATGAAGCATCTAGGTTTGTTTGGGACACTTTCTTCCCTTGTTTTTTCATATTGCTCATGTTTCTTCCCCTCTCCTAGTCTTCAGTAGCCTGAAGTCTTGAAGAAACTTGATAATGCAATGACCCAAAAAGTATGTTGTCCCTTTAGGGATGGTGGACTCCAAGTGGGGTATATTCCCTTCTAGTGGGCAGAGGCATCTCCACGTGTTGACAGATGGTCAGCTGCAGGGGCACTAGACTGTGGGCTGGGGCCCAGCTGGTCTGGTGCCAGCTCCCTGGGCCTGTCTCCCAGGCAGAGGAAGTCTTGCATGGTGGTTCTGTACTGGTCCGGCCTATCTCCTCCTTAAATAATTTTTTGGGTACATTATAATGAACTTCCGTTCTCAATTTTTTAAAAATACAAACAATAAATAAAAATATATATATAAGAAAAAAGTCTTTCCCAAGTCCACTTAAACTTTAGCACCTCAACATGTCATCTATGGTATCTTTCTCAATAAGGGGCACTTAGAAATTATTACAGATTTCAGACCCCATGTTTCATTGTTCAAAGGTGTTTATTTGATAGTACTTTTTTTTCTAGCATAATAGTTACTAATTTTTTTCATTTCTTCCCATTGTGGTTTTGTTTCAAAGAATCAGGGATTCTTCAAAGTGAAAAAAATAGCATAGTTCATTCAAGCTTTTATGCAAACACTTTCATATATTGAAAGTGCAAGTCACATAATAATGGTATTATGCTAATAATCATGTTTATTAAATATGCATTCAATGATAAAATATGCACGAATACTTACAGTTATGAAATAGAGTTCATTTTTATTATTAGCATTATACTCTACTTGGTTAATGTAATTTTAATAATACATAGGAATAGTCCAGGCTACCCTGGTCCTAGATCTACTGTAGATTTGTCCAGGGAGCAGTCAAGATCCAGGAAAAGTACTGAGGACATCTGTGTAGAAGATCATGTCATATGTCCAATTCTCCTCTTCTCCCTCCCTGCACACTTAAATAGAGGAAGAAATTCTTATGCTCTCTAGTGTTGTCTAGGAAAGCAACCCAATGTAAAATGTTGATAAAAGGATGTCATTTCACTATCATTGTTCTGGGATATAATCTGGATATAACTATCAAGCACATGCATTGTCCTGCAGTCCTATCTGATGCTTGACTGCACGGTAGAAACTTTCTTAAGTAAAAAATGCCTTCTAGAAATATTGCAATCCCCAGAGTGATGTTGTCCCATAGTTCTGTGACTCAGTGGGTTGAATGTTCCCTTTCAACACAGTTCACTGAGAAAGCTTGGTCAATGAATTGGGTGACAGTGACCAATGTTCATCTCCTCCCTTCCCAGGTACCACCAAGGAGAACTGGTGACTGGATAAGGGGAGGGAAGGGAAGAGCAGGGCAGAGGTGCAACTTGAGAGAGTATCAAGATTCCTATCTGAAAATACAGACTGTGTCCAACTCTTGGGCCACAGTAGGAATCTAGGACATCCTTTCAATTGACAAAGATTGGTTAAGTGAAGGTTCTGTAACTTTGGTCTGTCATATCAACTACTTCAGAAGCTACATGGGGTCAGAAAGGTGAGAGCTCCCTCTTTTCTAAGGGCCTTTAAAGTGAGTTCACACCAGCACAGCTAGGTACAGGCACATCTAGGGAAAAAAGCTGGCAGACAGAGAGACCAATGAGTTTGTCAGTTTAACCCAAGTGTGATAGTTCTACATTCTAAACCTGTGTTAGGCAGAGGAAGAAGGGCCTTTTCATATGACTCTATTTCTTGACCTCTTCCATTTCCCTATTTTTTCTTTCTTAATAATTTCTTGAAAGAAAGTCATTGTGCTATAGAAATTGCACTATCCTGGAATCAGACCATATTTTGGAATGAGAAAACATGTACTGAGAATGCTAGTTAATCTTCCCAAGTCTTAATTTATTCCTGGTAAAATAGAAATTATCTCAGATTAAGTGTAAAAAAATTGAAATGTATAAATATGGACTCAGCATATCACTTGTCTCATTGGGACTACTCTGTAGATTCCACCAACTACCAATCCACTGTGAAAATAGGGGATTATGTTGGGGGTAACACTTTACAATTCTTAAAATAGCAAAGGTTCAGTGACCTTATTTTCTATCATGTTTCTGAGAATCCAAGTAAAGAGGTTGGCCCACCTCTTTACCTTTATCTTCACCCCACACACTTTGAAGTTGTGAAAAAAAAATTGATTTAGATAAGATCCCTGGAGACCACATGAGAAGTCTTGTTGCTGAGTGTTGCAAGGGTTATCAGAGTATATCTCTGTTCTGGAGAAGTTTATGATTGCATAAGGGGGCTGAGGCAAGTGCACAACTTACTGTTTAAAAGTCACTAAGATGCTGGGATAAATCTAAAAGTGGAGAACAAACACTTGTATGTGAGCTTTAACATAGTCACAGTGTTCTGTCTTACTGAATATTTGAATACATATGCATGGCTTAGGGTACGTATGTGTGTATATACACACACATAGATTTTAACTGATAAATTACATCTCAAAATTTTCATGAGACTAGCTGCTTCTCATTGTTTCTGAAATTGGTAAACTAAATATTGTTTTCATTTATGAGATACTCATATATTTCCCAAGTTTTAGAGACTGGTATTTCAGATGAGCCAGGGTGGTTGGATAGGATTTTGTCCCATGACTTTCTGTGTTTCTGATTGACATAGATTGACTACTATCTGGACTTGGGCATCTTTGGCTACTCCACTACAGCCATTTATGGACTGAGGCTTCCTTTTTCCCTGTTACATCTGTTAGCAGGTTTATGAAAATTCTTTTCATCCAAAAACTTGTTGAAATGTTTGGTTGGCTGTTGACCTCCCCCTCCCATTACCTCCACTGTGATGGAGCTATTTGTTTGTGTTATTTCTACTCTGATATTAATGGAGTTTGGGGAAGAAGGAAAATGAATCTGTGTTCTTGGTTTACTTGGAATGAAACCCACATCTCTCATGTTCATCTACCTTTCTTTCCTTCCCTTCCTTCCTCTCCTTCCTCCCTCCCTTCTTTTCTTTTTTTCTATTTATTCTTCATTTATGCAGACTTGTTATTTCTCACACCTTTCCAACTAACCCATTGTATTCATTTATTTTCATTTATTATTTTTAATAATTTTTTAAACAAGAAACTTTATGCTCATAGCAAAATTGAGCAGAAGATACAGAAATTGCCCCATATACCTCATGTCCCCCACATAGCTTCCATCCTTATCAATACCCTCTACCAGTACCTTTTTTACAATCAGTGAACCTACCTTGACACATGATTATCACCCCAATTCTAATAGTTAAAAACAGGGGTCACTTTTTGTGTTGTAAATTCTAGGGGTTTGCACAAAGTTATAATGACATATTTCAACTATAACAGAATCATACCTAGCAGTTTTGCTGCCCTAAAATTCCTTTATGTCCCAAATATTCATTCCTCCATTTCCAACCACTGGCAACCACAGGTCTTTCTCCTGCCTCCTTAATTTTCCTTTTCCAGTGAATGCTATATAGTTGGAATAATACAGAATGTAGCCTTTTCCAATTAATTTTGGTTTTGGTTAGAAATATACATTTAAGTTTTCTCTGTATTATCATGGCTTGATAGCTCTTTTTGGCTTAATGCAGAATAATATCCTATTGTCTGGATGTACCACAGTTTACTTATATCTTCACCTACTAAAGGACACCTTGGTTACTTCAAAATGTTGGCAAATATGAATAAAGTCCCTATAAATATGTGAATGCAGGTTTTTTGAGTGGACATGTTTTCCACTTATGTGGGTGAATGCCAAGGAGTAAAACTGCTGAATCATATGGTATGACTTTGTTTAGTTTTGTAAAGATAACATTTTTTTCTTTAAAAAAGCATCTTATTTGCAACATCACTTACTTTCTGTGGTTTCCAGAGGTAGTGTGGGGATAATAGTGAGTTATATTTAAGTTTAGCCAAACATTGGGGCAACCTATTCAATTATTTACTTATCCACCAAACATTTATTACAAAATTACCATGTAGCAGGTGTCATGATAACTGCTCAAGCTGTACAGATTGTACATGCTGCTTTCAAAGGGCTCTAGCCTAATGTGGAGTTAGATGTATACATGAAATTTTTTCATGTTGATGGAAAATGCTGTAATAAAGGAAATTAGAAAGTGGGATGAGAACTCAGGAAGAACTTTAAAGAGCCTGGAACTCAGCTCACGTGGGGGCTGAATTTGAGCTAGGTGTAAGGTAGGTAGGTGAGTGAGGAGGAATGTGTTAGATGGAAAAGGGCAAAGGGAGAGAAGGGTTTCCAGAGAATGCGTGGACTCACTGTTCCAACGTGTGGAGCAAAACTACGGTATGCGGAGTGGAATTTCAGGAGCGCAGTGTCTGCAATTCTCTGATGAATTAATCATTGGTGGACTTTATTAGCAGTCAATCCCATCCTTTCAAACAAGTTGGATTGGCATTTTTTGGTCTCCCCTATCATTTGAGTTTTTTCCTTTATTTTTATTTTTTTCATATTTATTTATTTATGTTTATTTATTTATTTACTGGGATTCATTTTGATGTAATTATAAATGCATGGCATATAATTTGCTGCAATTCAGTCCTCAGTACTTCCTTTTACCTTTCCCCTCCTCCTTCTCTCTGTTCCCTTTCCTCTACTCTATTGATATTTCTGCTATTTAATTTTTAAAAAAATTAGTCTTGTAGATATGCACAATAGTGAGGTTCACTGTAGCACATTCATATGAATGAAAGTTAGGTCAGATTCATTCTACTGTTTTTCCCTTATCCTGTCCCTCCTCCCTTCCCCTCGATCCTTTTTCCTACTCCTCTGATCTTTCCTTTATTTTGATGGATTTCACTCTCCCTGCCCCTTTTCTCTTCTCTTTCTCCCTTTATTTTAGAGTAGCTTCCACATAACTTTCTGGGTCTGGCTTATTTCACTTAGCATTATAGTCTTCAGTTCCACCTGTTTACCAACAAATGACATAATTTCATTTTTCTTTATGACTGAGTAATACTTCTGTGTGTGTGTGTGTATACTTTCCACATTTTCTTTATCCATTCGTCTGTTAAAGGGCACCTAGATTGGCTCCATAGCTTGGCTATTGTGAATTATGCTGCTACAAACATTGATGTGGCTGTGTCACTGTAGTATGCTGATTTTAGATCCTTTGGATATATACTGAGCAGTGAGATAGCTTGGTATATGGTCGGTCCATTCCTAGATTTTTGAGGAATCTCCATACTGCCTTCCACAGTGTCTGCACTAATTGGCAGTTCCACCAATGATGTATGAGTGCACCCTTTTTCCCACATTCGTACTGACACTTATTATTGTATCCTTGATAATTGCCATTCTGACTGGAGTGAGATGAAATCTCAATGTGGTTTTGATTTGCATTTCTATAATTGCTAGAGATATTGAGCATTTTTTCTATATTTGTTGGGCATTTGTACTTCTTGTTTTGAGAAGTGTCTGTTTAGTTGTTTTACCCATTTATTAATTGGGTTGTTTGTTTTTTGGTGTTAAGTTTTTTGAGTTGTTTCTATATTCTGAATATTAATGCCCTATTTGAGGGGCAGGTAAAGGTCTTCTCCCATTGTGTAGGCTCTTGTTTCATACACTTAATTGTTTCCTTTGCTGTGCAGAAGCTTTTAAATTTGATGGCATCCCATTTATTGATTTTTAGTTTTATTTCTTGTGCCTTAGGGGTCTTGTTAAGAAAGTTGGTTCTTATAGCGAGGTTGAAGTGTTGGGCCTATATTTTCTTCTAGAAGTTGCAGAGTTTCTAGTCAAATTATTCCCAGGTCTTTGATTGACTTTTGTGCAGGGTGAAAACCTATCATCTGAAGTACCGAGAATTGAATCCAGGAGCACTTAACCATTGAACCATATCCCCATTCCTTTTAAAAATATTTTATTTAGAGACAGAGTCTCACTGAGTTGTTTAGCTAAGTTGCTGAGACTGACTTTAAACTCTCAATCCTCCTACTTTAGCCTCATGAACTGCTGGTATTACAGATGTGTGCCACCGTCTATCATCTGAGTGTTAATGAACATCTTGATTTTTGAAACTGATGAACAGTGCAAGGATGCCTGGAATCCTGATTACAAAATCTGTCAATCCAGGAATGAGCAACAAATCATTGTAACACTTTGAGATGGACAGAAATGAATAACTGCCCCTGCTGTCCAGAACCTGACTCTAGTTTGGACAGAGTCCCCCTTTTTTAGTTATCCTTTGCTTCTCTGTGACCAAAATACCTAATAAAGTTTACTGGGGGATCATGTTGTTAGAAGTCTCAGTTCAGAGACTACAAACTCCCTTGCTCTGGGCCCAGGGTGAGGCAGCACATCATGGGGGGAGAGCACAACAGAGGAAAGCTCATGGCAACAAGGAAGGAGAGAGGAGTGGGGATGGGGAGGGAGGAAGGGGCTACAGAAAGAACAACCCTTCCAGGGCACATCCCCAATGACCCACCTCTTCTAGCCATGCTTACAATCCAATCATTTTACTTCTGAATATTCTTGCACTGACAGGAGCTTCTGGGGGACATCTCATATTCCAAACCATAACACCCCAAACTCAAGCATCTCTTCTTATTTTTAGTTAAGAAAGAGAACTTTAAAAAATCTTTCCTTCAAGTTCCAGCAACCAGAGCACTGTTGAGAAGCATCGCTGCAGGTCTTGAGCATCTTTCCTGGAAGAAAAATGGCTCCAGATTCCCCCTCTATTTCTTACTGACAACATCCCTTGGGGAAATATAGGGGACACCTGTAGCCTGGGTCAGTGTTTGATAAGTGTGAGTCTTAGATCAGCAGCACCATCAAAGAAGTTGTTAGAAGTAATGTTTCTCAGGTCCACTCCACCTCCTGAGTCAGAAACTGAGGACAGGAAGGCCCCCATCACTGTTTTTAAAAAGTCCTCCAGGGATTCTGATGCACACTCAAGTTTGAGAATCACTGGTCCCAGTGTGTAGTGGTGAACTTTCTTGATGTTCTTCCATGTTCTGCTAAATGAAGGAGCACTTTGTAGGTCTGCCACACCCTTTATCCTTCTTTCACAGAGACTATGCATTTATTTTTTGAAGAGGGATGACTCATCATCAGATTCAATGACAACCTGTTCTTTTAGTAATCATTTATTGTGGTAAAATATATATAACATAAAATTGACCATTTTAATAATTTTATGTGTGAAGTTCAGTGACATTAATTACATCCTTACTATTGTAGAACTATCACCACTACTTGTTTCCAAATTTCCTTATTACCCCAAACAAAGCTCTGTAACCATTAAGCAATAACTCCCCAGTCATCTCCCTCTTGGCCCTGGTAGTCTCTAATTTACTTTCTGTGTCTATACATTTGCCTACTGTAGGAAGCTCACATAAGTGGAATGAGTCACGTGATAATTGTCTTTGTGTGAATTATGACACTTTGAGGTGCTGGTTGTACTAGTGCTGGGAGGTGCTAAGCCTGGTACCAGGTATGGGACCCTGTTGTACCTCAATCATATAGGCCAAATAACAGTGAGGCTTGTCCTTGCTCTGCCCTTTAGATAGAGCAAAATCAGATACATTTTTATTTATTCATTGGGTTGAAAAATGTTCATTGGGTGCCTGCTTTGAGTTATGCATTGATATTGGATATGGTATCTTTCCTTCTGTGCTTCCAAATATTTCAAGAGTAGATAGCATCATACATATATTTAACTTATAAGAATTCAACTAAATGGGTGTTGTAGCAATTATTCTATTATAGTCACATAGCAAACATTCTGCAAATTTTATTTTGCATGTATATGTTTAATTATATATTTTATTCATTTTGCATTTATACATATATTTTTATAGTATAGGATTATAATCACCCATCCATGCATCTTGTAGTTTATGAATAATTTAAGGAAGTTTGGGGTAAAACATACCTCAAGTGCTGATTTGATCCTCCTGCCTCAGCCTCTCCAGTCACTGGGAATACAAGCATGTGCCACCATGCCTGGTTTAGTGCTAATTTGAGAGTTATACCCCTAAGTAGAAAGACTCTTCTGTTTGTGAGAGCTTATTGCAATTCCAATCTGCTGTTTTCTTCCCAGACATTAGTTTTTCCCTTCTTGGTGCCGGGGATTCTCAAAACCTTTTGGTTGAATCCTTGTTCTGATGGTGTTGCCCATGGATTTGGAAGCAATGCAAAACCATTCCCCTTTGCACAGTTGCTGCATATGCCAAGCCAGGCAGGGTGGGGTCCCCAGTCTTTATGGCGGGCTTGTATAATTCAAGCAGGAGCCATCCTCTGTCTCTGTCCCTGCTGAGTGTTACTAACCAAACCAGCCTGAGGTCTGAATTTCAGCTTCTCTTACAGCAATTTCCCATGATTAATGATGGCTCTCACAAGCTGCCTTTGACAGCATCTGGATAGAGTCGGGTGTGTATGTTTCTTTTTCTTTCCAGAGAGAAATGGACAAGTTCCATGCTGGGCACAGGATTCGGCTCAACCTTTGTACCATATGTTCATGGTTTTTCTTTCCTATCACCGTGCTGGAGCCGTCTCAGTTTCCATTTCTGTTTGCTGCTCCCTGAAAATGGTGATCTGCAAGTTCCACATGTTATCCATTTTCCTGGGTCACCCAGTCGTGTGAGTGTGGGTGTGTGTGCATGTGTGTGTGTGTGTGTATGTGTGTGTGTGCATGTGTGTTTGCACATGCATGTAATTTTATGCATCCTGCTAGTCCGTCTCAAGCCAGGCAGAAGCTGGAGCTGTACCAGATGGTATCCTGGGTGACAGGTTCAGTCCCAGGAAAAGTTCTCCTGCTATATCCACCTGTTACTTATTTAGCTAATTCCTTTTCATTACACTCAGTTCCAACACCTCTGCCTCCCACTGCCAACTGTAACATGGCTATAGGGTTGAATTACAGGGCCACCTCCTTCTTTCTTCCTGAAAACTCCTTGAGGAAGCTCACTGGCCCCAGTGTTCAGTGGCACTGGAGGGTGTGGGGCCAAACAGATATGAGACCAAGTTCCATCTTTGCTGCTAGATGATGTGGCTACTTCAAGCAGATTAACTTACCTTTCTTAGTCTGTTTGTCAGTAAAATAATTGTTAACATGAGAAGTGACCACACTAGTATTATTTCTCACAGAAACCTGTCATTAAATCCCATTAGTTCAAAGTTCGAGATATATCCATGTTCTTGAGAAGATCACTCTACTTGTACCCTTAAGAACAGTCTCAAAGGGGCATAGTGTGTACACGGATGTGTCAATGCTGGGGCTACTGCAGTAGTCAGGTGACAGATCACCTTTCTGTGATTTTTATTTATTTAAATCTTTACTTTTTTCCCAATAAATGTTTTCTAGTTTTCAGTGTAAATGCTTTGAATTTTTTCATTACCAAGAACTACATTTTTATTTGCTACTATGAAAAATGGGAGTTTTTAAAAAATGCATTTTGAACTAATCATTGCTACTATATTGAATTTTCGTGTATTGATCTTTTGTCTTTCTATATTGCAAATTTTATTTCTTCTAATAGTTTTTAATGGATTAAGATTTTCTATATCTAAGAACATGGTATAGAGAGATAGTTTTACTTCTTTTCTGATTTGCATGTCATTTATTTATTCTTAAATGTGCTGGCTAGAATGGTCAATACAATGTTGAACAGAGGTGGTGGAACGGGTATCTTTATCTTGATCCTGATCTTCGGGGAAAAACATTCAGTCATTCTTATTAAGTATCATGTTAACTGTGAGTTTTTAATAGCTTCTTTTATCAGGTTAAGGAAGATTTCTTTTATTCCAACTTGACAAATGATTTTTTAATGAAAGCATGATGGATTTTATCAAATGCTTTTTCTGTATCTATTGAGATGATTATATTTTTGTATTTGATTATTATGGAGGATTATTACTTTGGTTTATTTTCAGACATCAAACCAACCCTGCATTCCTGGGCTAAATTCTACTTGATCATTGTGTATAATCCTTTGTATATACCCCATGTTTACTCTGCTCTACTTCTCCTGGCATCTGGTTCCAGTCTTACCTTCCTAGATTATTTTATTTTATTTTAGAAGTATTATAGCCAGAAAAATCTTCTTCAAACATATTAGTTAACTTCTCAAAATCCTGTAGTGAATCTTTTGCTCAAAGTGAAGGTAAATTCCTTACAGTTCTTACCAGACTATATGAATGGCACCTATTACGTCTCACCTCAGTTTCCATTCCTGTCCTCTCATCTTCTCAGCTTCTTTAACCCTGTTCAGATGATGATTCCTTGAATAGGTAAGTCTGTCGTCATCATGGTCTGCACTGGCTGTCCTCTCAGTTCAACATATACTTCCTCCTGATGTTTGCATGACAACTTCCTTCTTTTCTTCACATTTCTCTCCAGATTGCCTTTTCAAAGAAGCCTACCCCAACAAAGCATTCAGAACTTGCAACCCATCCTTGCACGGCTAGGATTTCTTTCTTCTGTAGCATTTATCACATTTTAGAATGCTAATTTAATGTACTTTTCAAAAATACTATTGTCTATTAATTATTCTTTCATCTTAACACCAGGGAATATAAACTCTTGGCAGGAATGTTTTTTCTGTTGACTCATTCTGGTGTATACTTGGTGCTCAATAAACATTCCTCAGATGAATGAATAGCACACATAAAGCTCTTAGACAAGCTTCTAGTCTTTGAAAAGTTTCAGCAAATATTTGGTGATGTTCTGTGTTTAAACACCATTAAGTGGTTGGGATAGAATAATGAGAAACAAAGTGTTTCCTGTTTTCCATAGCTTGTAGACTGGAAGAGGAAATAAACATTCATAAAATTATCACAAATGGAGTGAGTAATTACAAACTGAATTGTGCAATGAGGAGAGGGGAAATAAAAAAGATACACACTTACAGGGTGAAGTATGAGCTACAGGTAAAGGAGGAGGAGAAGATGCAGAGCAGTCAAGGCCCCAGCATTAGCAAGGATCAAGGACAAGTGAAAGGAGCATTTTCCAGGGCTTTTCCAAAGGTCAGAGGGACAGAAGTATAGAAGGCAAGAGAGAGTGGTGTGAGATGAGCTTGGAGAGGGTGGCAGAGCAGTTGCCTATTGTTAGAACATCTTAGTCCCTGTTTCACACTTGAATTTTTATCCAGGAGCAAGGTAACAATGTGAGGATACCCTTGTCAGATGTTCCTCTTGAGACAATCACTCTATTGCAGCCCAAAGTACAGTTTGAAGGGGACCTAGGGTGGATGTGGATGGTTTAGTTCTGAGGCTATAGCAATAGTTAGATGAGAGATATTTGGGTGGTTAATTTATTGTATTTCTCATTGTGTTTTATAATATGCCTAAAATGATTCTGTAGCTAATATGCATATATTTTACTGGAAATTAATATTAAAATTTCAACCAAGGACCAATAACTCTAGAAACCACATTTTTCAGTGAAGATCAGATCCTGACATACTTGAGCTAGGGTGGTGACAACAGCAATCAAACAGAATGGACAACCTAAGAACTCTCTGGAAGTTAATTGCGGGTGTTTGTGTGAACAGTGATATTGAGGTAAAGTGGACAAGGAAGGTTGACTGACACATGCTCAGCCTCTGGGAAAGTAGTTGCCCCACTTTGGGGAACAGAATGCTTTGGTGAGAAGAATGTTAGGATCCTGCTGTCTGAATTTTAAAGATTGCAAGAAATTTTGGTGGTTGACTGACTATAAGGTGGTTCACCATGTGTTTAAGCCTTTAGTTATGAAACTTTGAGTTTTCTAAACAATAGAAAATAATGAAGGTGAGGGCATGTCACCTTGTGTTTATGTTCTGTTCTGTGATACTCATCTTACATACATAGTTGCATAGAGACACTCCTTGTTGACGTAATAAGCAGTCATGTTGGGGAAGCCCATATAAGCAAGGAATAGTAGGTAGCTTCTAGGAACTGCAGGTTGCATATAGGATCTGAGAGTTGTTTTTACTGATGAGCAACTAGAAACCAGAGTCCTGAGTCCTACTCCTGTGAGGAAATGCATTTGACTGAGAGCCTGTTTGGGTCAAGAAGCAGATCTTGGAAGCTGAGCCTTCAGATGAAGACTGGCCTTGTGAGACCCTTGAGCAGAGGACCTACCTAAGTCATACTAGTCCTGCCACACATAGCTATGAGGTAATAAATGGGTGTCATTTTAAGTGCTAAGTTTATGGTAACTTATTACACAGCAGTAGATAACTAATACAGGCTAACTGAGTTATAGGATATTTGACTTAAAAGACTGTCTGGAAATTTTGTTTCTCCAATGGATACAGGGATAGAAATACATTTTCCCTAGGGACATCTCCTGACTGGCAGATGACAACTCATAGGTCACTTGCTTCCTTACTCCCCACTTACTCTACTCTCCATGATCCAGTGATGCTGTTAGAGTTGATGTTGCATTTTAGGGAATATGGTAAGCTTTTAATATAATTTAATTTTGGCTCTATCTCACTCTTTGCACCACCCAACCAGTTGAACCTTATTATGTCCACTTTACAAATAATGGAACTATCAGATTCAGAGAGATCAAGTAAATCTGGAATCCAAAAGAATAAAAGAGACTGCCCCAAGCTTCCAATTCAGACCCTTTTCTTCCTACTTCAGCAACTCAGCCCTGCCATTCAAATATTTCTGTGACTTGGTTCTAATAGAGTCCTCCATCCTTATCTCCATGATCACCAGTAAATGTCTAAATCCCCAGAAGTTATGCCCAATTGCCATATGGAACTCATAGTCAGACAGTGAACTCAAAGGGACAAGTTTGCTTCACTGGCCCTGTGAGGTCCTCTGACCTTGTACTAGCTACCTATCCTTGAACTGGACCCATCCTTATATGAAAAATAAAGAAATTGCACTGAGAGATATTTATTTGTCTTCTAGCATTATGTTAAAAGTAGAGAAAAATTCAGAGCATTAGAGTTAGAGTTAGGCAGAAGTGGACTTGCATCTTAACATGCCTCTTGATAACATATTGGACTTTGGTTGGGTTATTTTTCTTCTGTGAAGTTTGTTTGTAGCCATTTGTAAAACAGAACTAATAATTTCATCCTCTACCATTTCTGTGAAGATCAAATAATGGTATATATTGTATATATATACATACATATGTATATATACATACATATATATATATACATATACATGTGTGTGTGTGTGTGTGTGTGTATGTGTATATATATATATATATATATATATATATATATATATATATATGAATGACACTTAGCACAGTGCTTGACATTTATAGGCATTCCCAAAATGTTGGTGATAATCATTAAAGACTCTCTTGTAATGGCTCTTGAAATGTGCTTCAAATTGAAGAAGTAAATTGAATTGTTTTAACTCTGTGACTCCTTTTTTTATTTTTGTAAATTCTTGACAAGAGAGCATTTAGGAATTTGCTAATGGTCTAAACATGGGTTTTTCTGAGGAGAAGGGCCTAAGTCATCTTTGACATCTAGAATCTTGACTGGGTTGTCCTGAGTTGTGAAAATGGGTAGAATGGAGGTTGTTCCACTTTGCCTTTGGCTGTTGTAATAGTTCTTTGGGGGCAAGGTGTTCTGTAACCATTTCTAAAATGGTCCATTCATTGATAGAAACCGGGAAAATTGGATGGAGAACATACTGCTGCTTTTCAGCCCTCTAGGAAGTACAAACAATGTGGGAAGATAGAATTGACTTAAATTTTAAGAATATAGTGCCCTCCCTGTACTCCCCTCTAAAGTCAGTGGACCTACACAAACTATCGGTGCCAGATGTCCATCTGGCAAGAGAGAGTATAGCACCCCAAAGGCACTACAGTTTGGGACTTGAAGTCATTTGCTCAACACAGTGGACTTGGTCTCTTGGAGTAGAAGTTACTGAATATTTTCTTGTTCATTTAAACTTTATCATCTTAAATTTTGCCCCTTGTAGATCTGACCATTTGTTTATAAAGCAGTTGCCTGACTTCTGATGGGCTTTATTCTTTCTTGGTGCTAAACTGGAGGAGAAGGAGAGCAGCAGACAGAATGCTCAGATGGGGGACCAGCACTACAGACTCTTATTCACTGAGTTCACCAAAAACAAAGAGCCTCTTGGACACATTCACAAAATGTATTAGTCAGGGTTCTCTAGAGGAATAGAATCAACAGGAAGTATGATTATAAAAAGGGGATTTATTAGATTGGCTTACTTGACCAGAAGCTGGATAGTCCACAATGGCCATCTGCGGCTAGAGAGCTGGAAGAACCAGCAACTGCACAGTCCAAGATTCAGAAACCCCAGAACAAGAAAGATCAATAGTGCTACCCTGTTAGTCTGAGACCCAGGCTTCTGGAAACTACCTGGAGAATCACTGACAGAGTCTGCTTTGGAACAGTGAAGAAGCAAGAATTCATTATCCTCAGATGGTCGAAGTAGCAATGAAGAACCCATTCAAGAAGAGCTGAGCCTGCATCTGCATCTGCCTCCTTATTCTTCCAACATTTATTGCATCCTATTGGGCAGTGATACCCATGCTTAGGGAGAGTCTTCACTTCAGTTCACTATCCCACATTCCAATCATTCCTAGACATGCCCTCATAGACACACCCAGAAGTTGCTTTTTTTTCTCCAGGTCTTTAAATCCTATAATTTATTTTAAAAATCAATCAAGAAAATCATTCTCTATATTAGTTATAATTCTGATAGAAAATCATCCCCCTTGTAAGTCCCCATGTGTTAAAGTTTCTTCTTTTTTATCTTTTAATTTCTTACAGACTGCATTTCTTAATCCAATCAAGTTGACAATTCAAATTAAACAGACACTTGTTCTTACTCAAATCTTATATGGATACTACATTCTAAACAATATGTTTAAAAATTTCTTTACATTCTCAAGTAAGCAAACATATGCATGTATGTGTAATGACATTAAAGTTCCTCAGATCACAATTAAACTTTGCAACATGGGATGACTGTAATATATTTGATTCCATTCCAATTTATTTAATTTTATTATAGGATCTAGTCATGTCTACGAAATTGATTTTACAACCCATGATTGGGTCACAATTTTCACTTTTAAAAACCCTGGGCCTAGACAACCTATTGATTTGTCATTTCCAAAACTGAACACAGCCAGTTTCCTCCTCCTTTCTGAACTGCAGATTTCCTGACCCCTGGTGCTGATGCTTTCCTGGGTCAGCCCTCTATTCTGCTTTCCATTGAATTTTCCCACAGGTATCACCTACTTCCTTGGCTACAACTATTGTTGCCACTGTAGGAATTCACAAGTATCTATTCCCAAGTCTGGGTGCCCTCTCGAAGTTCCTAAGAGTCCAGTGGCATTTTGCATTTCCATATGACTTTCATGTGGTTGGTGATCATCATCTTGAATTTGGAATGTCCCAAGTAAAATTATTTTCTCTAAACATCACAGCTTCATTCCTGGGTCTGTTAGTAGTTTTCTTATTCTCCCATTGACATAAGTCTAAATATCTCAGACCATCACTGACTCTTCCCTTTTGTTGCCCTTCATAACTGACCTTTTATCAAGTCTTGTTAGTTCTTTACTAGTAACCCTCCTCTCACTTTTCCATCTTTGACATCATATCATTTTGATTAAAAAAAGTGATGTCTTATTATTGACAGAATTGAATCTGAACTCTTTAGAATACTAGATTTTGACCCCAAATCTTATATCCATCATTATCCTAAACTATGTCCTTTGCTACTTTAAACATTGATACCCCAATTATGAGCTGTAAAGAAACAAATATTTTCTGATCTTTCAGGAATTGGCCTCAATTTTTGACTAATGTCATACTGACCATGTCATATGAAGTCACTGTTATATTAACATGTTATTTGGTACTTTCTCTGGAGAGTTAAAATCGGGAGTTACCTTGAAAATTCTTTTCAATAATGAAAAAGTACCAAAGACACATTGACACAATCCTCTAAACCAATTATTCTCAATTCTTAATTTTTACAAGTGCATAGGGATGATCTGTGAGAGTGTTATGGTTTACACAAAGTGCCCCCAAAAGCTTGTGTGTGACACAGCACAAGAAAGTGTAGAGGTGAAGTGATTGGATTATGAGAGCCTTAACCTAATCAGTGATTAATCCACTAATATGGCTTAACTGGGTGGTAACTATAAGCAGGTATGGTTAGAGGAGGTGGGTCTCTGCGGGTGTGCCTTTGGGGTTGAAATTTTGTCTCTGGTGAGTGCAGCTATCTCTTCTTCCTGTTGCCATGCCCTGATTGCTTTCCTCTGCCAAACCCTTTGACATTCTGCCTTATCTTGGACCCAGAGCTATGGAGTTAGTCATCTATGAACTGAGACCTCTGCAACTGTGAGCCCCAAAGAAACTTCTCCTCCTCTATTATTGTCATGTCTTTTGGTCACAGTGAAGAAAAAGATAACTAAAACAGTAAGGATTCTGAGTCAGCAGGTCAGGAAGGGGGCTTGAGATTTTGCATTTATATCTGGATCTCAGGAAATGTGAGGCTGCTGGTTAGAGATCCATACCTTGAGTATGGAGGCTCTAAACCTCCCTTGAACCCATCCCTTCTCTTTCCTGCCTCTCTCTAGGTTTGAGCCCTTATCACTTCCCATCCTCCTAATTGCCTGCTGCCTACCCCTCCCCCACATGTCTGTCCCTCATGAGCCTATTGTCTTGTGGATCATCACCTCATCTGTGAACTCTCCAAGATGCAAGTGCTATGCAAACCAGAACTGTCAGGTTACTAACCTTATAGACCCAGCCAGTGATCCCAGGCTGGGCTAGGTGCCTTGCTTGGAATATCCTCATTCCTTTACTGTTTTCATACTTTCATTCTTCTCTGCCAACCCTTTTGGGTGAAATTAATTTGGCTGCTCTCCTCTTTCCCAAAATACTACTTTTCTTTTTGCCCCAGCTCAAGTTAGGCCCTATGTACTGCAGCACCTGAATTTTTCACACTATTTTAGGTTTGCAGCTCAATGGAACAATTTCTTATTGCCATATCTCTATGGGGTTGTAGGAGTGGGGATGCAAGAGCAAAAGTTGATCAGAGGAAAACTTGGTTACAGACAATAAATGAAGCGATCCCTCAATGGGAACTGACCTTACCTTTTTTGTGGTTGCCCTGTGTTGGTCTCACTCAGCTGAGCTGTTGCCTGCTGTGGGTTTGCACTGGGGCCTGTGTGTTAGAGGTCTTTGCTGTTACAGGACTCTTTTGTAGGTTATAGGAAGCAGTGGTGTCTCATGTACTGAATTTCTATTTTTTATTTTATTTATTCATTTTCTTTTTACTGCTGGCTCTGTTGTTGAATATTAGATAACGTATTGCAAAAAGAACTGTCTTTCATTGGCTAGACAGAGGTGAGAGAAGGAGCATGGAGAGATTGTGGAGAATAGCAAGAGGGGAGGAAGCAAAGGTGGGCATGGGATTCCTGGATTTGGGGTTCCAACTCTCCTCACATGTCTGTGTAAATGTGGAAAGGCAATCTAGTTCCCTTGTTTTGTTTTCCCAATCCTTGGAGGTGGGAATAGAGCATTATCTAATAGTCCTTAAAGATAAATTACTAGGGCCATACAGCAAACAGAATTCTCCTTCCTAAAATCATACTATATCGCCCTCAAAGTGAGTGAAGTTTTCTCTGCCCTCTGGGTAGGTGTTTTAGTCTATTTTCTGTTGCTACTACAAAATAACTGAGACTGAGTAAGTTATAAAGTATAGAACTTTCTACTTTATATTTTATACTTACGTTGGTTCGTGATTCTGGAGGCTAGAAAGTCTAAGAGCATGGCCCCTGCTTCTCTCCAGCATCAGGTAAAGGCCTTCTCACTGCATCATAACATGGTGGAGGGTATCCCATGGCAAGCTGCTGTAGGTGTGCCAGCTCAGGTCTCTCTTTCTCTTCTTGTAAAGACACTAATGCCATCCTGGGGGTCCCATCCCTCATGACCTCATCTAATCTTAATTACCTCCCAAAGAACCTCTTCAAAATACGATTAACATATGAATTTGGGAATCAGGTTTCCAACACTTGAACTTTCCAGGGATAATTTCACACCATAGCAGTAGGTCTTTGTGTGTCCTTCCCAGACTTAGGGACAAATTGAAGGATCACCAAGATGTGGGCCAAAAGGTATTTCACTCCCTTTTGCCTCTTTTCACTACAAAGATTGTGATTCCTCCATGGAGGAAAGCAATGCATTTAGAGGAAAATCTCCCACATAACCATTTTGCATCGTAAGGAAACAGCTTCTCCTTCCAATGTGTAGATGCCTTCTTGTGTGTCCCCAGGGATATGAGTGTTTCGAGAAGTGTGACTGCACTGCTGCATTCACTAAGCCTCCTAGCCCGCTCTCTCCCAACCTATCCTCCAGAGTCCCCACATATTTCTAGGTACAAATCAGGAAACTGACAGGAACTCTGGCTGGTATGAGCAACAAAAAACAAAACAAAACAAAAAACCCAAACAAGGCATGCTGTGCTGGGAAGTCGGTGGAAGGTGGCAGACAAGAGGGGGAGAGGAAGAGATTTTCAGCAGTAGAGACCTCTGAGACCCATTTGCAAGATGGAGACTTCACTCTGTGCAATTTCTACACTTATGCCTCTTTAATGGTCAGCGGTGCAATCAGTCGAATACCTGCTGCCTGGTTAATAATGGGCCCGTTAGGTGGCAGCAATGAACACTCTGGCTATCTGGGATCCATGGGCTGACAAAAAGAAACCACTGAACATTGACTTTTCGCTTTTCTTTTCTTTCTTTTCCCCCAGGGCAGCCACTGAAGTTTTGGCAGCATTGCTGAAATCCAGTAAGCATTCCTTTTGAAGAGTGGTTATTTCTCTCCCTTCTGATTTTAGTGAAAGAACTCTTTGGTCCCAATGGCTCATTTTTGACCTATAAGGGAAGAGAGTGGGGTCTTTGGGATAAGAGAGGTTTGAATGGCTTTTCCAGGCTCATGACTTCAGAGAGAGAAAATACCTCTCCTTGTAGACATGTCCACACATAATGTACCAAGACAATTGACCCTAAAGGTTGTATGTTCTCTTGTGACCCTGGGAACTCCCCAGATCCTCCTAGGGGGTTTTTCAACCCTTAATGATTTTTGGAATAAAGTCCAGTTTCCTGTAGGATTGTTCAATGATAGAATAGGTCATGGCCAGGTGGGTAGCAGATCTTTTGTTTTGCTCTCATTTCAGCTTATAACTCTGTGTTTGGGCAGGTAAGATGGTGGGGACTGCTTGGACAATGTAGATGTTGGAAACAGATCTATATTAAGAAACTGGCTCTTTTCTCAATTACTTGAATGATTACAAAGGAAGAGCTCTGGGGGTCTGAATAATTGTGAGGATTTTTTTTTATGCCTAGGTCCCTGGCCTAATTATACTGGGAGTCAATTTCCTATGTGAAGTGTAATAGAAGGCATGATGCACTTGGGAGTGAAGAAGACTTAACTCAATGTTTTGATCCCCCCCCACCTCATTTCTTCATCTGTTTTAATTTGGCATCTTGGAAACCAGCTGTATCAATTGTGATATTTGTTTCCCTGTAGGGAGCCTGAGGCTTGTGGGTAATAGGTGAACTTTAATAAAACTTATAAATAAAAATGAAAACACCCTCTGCCTCCCAACCATACAGCTCTATCACTGTAAGCACAGAGAAAGAACTGAATCACATGATGCTTCCTATGTTAGTCTGGTTTGCATCACTGTGACCAAAATGCCAGACAAGAACAACTTAGAGGAGGAAAAGCTTATTTGGGGTTCACAATTTCAGAGGTTCAGTCCATGGTCAGTTAACTCCACTACTTCAGGCCTGAGATTAGGAACAACATCAGGGTGAAAGTGCCTGGCAGAGTAAAGCTGCTAAACTCCGGGCTGCTAAGGAGAACAGGGCAGGGAAGAGGAACCAGAGACACAATATAACCCCCAAGCGCACGCCACCAGTGACCAACTTCCTCCAGTCACACCCACCTGTCTTCAGGTAACCACCCAGTAGTGCATTAAAATTATTAACCCATCAAGTGGATGATGAGATTTCAGTTCTCATAATTCAGTCTTTTTACCTCTGAACATTGCTACATTTCCTAACACATGAGTTCTTTGGAGGACACTTTCAGATCCAAAGCATAACACTTGCATTTACAGGCTGAAGAAAAAAATTGAAGATTGAATTGATTTAGTTTGTTGGTATTTCATATGATACACAGATATGACCAGTTTTATGACCTGTGGGTAGAGTGGAGGTAGGCAGAGCAGGTAGAGGAGTACAGAGTGGGAGGTCATGCTGCCCTTGATATAGGAGGGGATGGAAAAGTGGTACCTGTGAGATCTGAGGAGGAGACTGTTCATCTTTGGGTTTAACATCTTTGTTAATTGGTTCTTTTTAGTTATACATGAGAATCCATTTGGATATAATTATATAAGCATGGAATCTAATTCTATTAGGATCCCATTCTTATAGATGTACTTGAGTCTCATCATGTACCTGTTTGCTGTCACTCTCAATGTTAATGCCTGGTGTTTGATGCAGCAAGGTGAGGGAGTGTTAAATAGCAGGATGTAAAGAAAATGAGTATGGCCAGCCCAGGAGTACCACACCTGGCAAAGTATCTTTCTGCTGAGTCCTTCCAGCCCAGCCTTGGCCATGGAAGACTTCATGTCTCATGAGAAGGGAGGCCTGAGAGATGAGTGAAGCCAGTTTAACTTCTACACACACTTTCTTCACCTCTTCAGGTTTAGAGTTGGATGTCCTGATATAAAATTTATCTACAGTGTATAAAAATCTGAAAATAATACATGCCACTTGATATATTGATGCAGGAAATGATGCCTTGGCTTAGGAGAAAACAAGAGCCAGTGCAAATATGGACTGACTAGACTGAGACTGTTTAGCCAAGTTTCCAACACGCTGGTCATGCTCAGTGAGCCTTTAAAGTTTCTAACTTCTCTCCCTCCGGAGTTAGACCCAGATATCATTTCCTTTGAAAAAAGCCTTCCCTGATTAGCGGGCTGGGCTTGATGCACCTCCTCTGAGCTCGCATAGTTGTTCCCATCTCAGCATTGATTATGCTGTATTGAAGTTGTGGTTGTCCGTTTCTCCAAAAGACCACAATCTTTTGAGAGAGTCATCTTTATTGATCCTTGTTTTATTTGTACCAGCACAATAAGGAGCTCAAAGCCAATATTCACTGACTATAATTTTAAATAAATGAACGATTCATGATATTTACACATACAAACAAGGCAGCATCGCCCAGCTATACCTGAACCCAACAATGCAGGCCTACAACCCATGATCTTAACACTTGTAGTTTTGATCTCTATTTACCTACACAAATAGACTGTTCCAGAACTGATAGCCTGCTGTCCTTCACACATAAAACAAGTTTTAGTGTCAAACTGCAAGGATGTATAGTCATTTGCTAATTCTACTGAGCTGTTCATACAGACCTTTGTCTGGGTCTTGGGTTATTTATAACATGAGAGAGTTGGATCAGAGCCTGGCTAACATTTGTTCTCCCACTAAATACCCAGTCTAAATTCATATCAGAGTTTCTTAGCTTGGTACCATTGGCATTTTGGACTGGATAATTCTTTGCTGTTAAGGTCTGATCTGTGCATTTTGAGATATTTAGCAACATCCTTGGTCTCTGCCTACCAGGAACCAGTATCACCTCCAGATGTAACAAATAAAATTATCTTCAGACACTACCAACCATCTCCCAACCCTACTGGGAGTCAGAATTGCTTTCTTTCGAGAAGTACATTCAGGCATACATATGTGAGCTGAAGCCTACTCAAAGTGCTAAAGGATCCCTCCCTATGTACTTTCTTAATGTCCTTCTTGCCTAATTAGTCTTAAGTTTCTCAGCATTGGCATAATTCATATAGGTTCATAAGAAGTAAGAACACCAAAAGCAGAAAATTATTACAAACATTCACAAATTACTTGGGAGCAGGACACACTGTTGAGGATTTCGAGGGTCTAAGAACAAGGATGGCAGATAGGTTCCATTCCAAGTGGCAACTCCAGCATGCAGGGAGAATTCTGAGATTATATTTGAGCTCACGAGGAAGGAAGGCTGCGTTTGCATTGCCATCTGTCATGGATTTCCAGAGGAGCAGTAATAGCATACTGGAGAGTTATCCTCTTGGTTCTACTGGCCTATTCAAAATAGTGGGTGGCATGGAGGGTCTGGGTATACATAGTACAACTCCAGTAGACTGGGGTTGCTGCAGAGCACAAGTGCCATGGATTTTCATGTCTACATGTTATGTATAGTTAAGACCTGGCATGGAATGTCTTTCAATTTGGATTCCAGAGTGAGTTCATGTCAGTTGAACTTAAATGCAGGAAGTCACCTTCTGTCTAAAATTCCAAACCTCACCATCTGGCACTGATATCTGGGAATATTTATGTGAATCTTTAGTTCCTAAAGGCACACTTCTTTTAACTTAATTTTTGGCCTTTATATTTGTTTGTCAGTTAATATAAAAGCCAGCTATCCCACTCCTTGGTTTATACCCAAAGGACTTAAAATCAGCATACTACAGTGATGCAGCTACCTCAATGTTTATAGCAGCTCAATTCACTGTAGCTAAACAATGGAACCAACCTAGATGCCCTACAAACAGATGAATGGGTA
This sequence comes from Sciurus carolinensis, assembly GCF_902686445.1. Classification (NCBI taxonomy): domain Eukaryota; kingdom Metazoa; phylum Chordata; class Mammalia; order Rodentia; family Sciuridae; genus Sciurus; species Sciurus carolinensis. The sequence continues at coordinate 58,311,317 of NC_062214.1, read as the reverse complement.
AAGAAAATGTGGTGCATACACACAATGGAATATTACTCAGTCTTAAAGAAGAATGAAATTATGGCATTTGCTGGTAAATGAATGGAACTAGAGAATATTATGCTAAGTGAAATAAGTCAATTTCAAAAAACCAAAGCAGATGCTGATCCACAGTGGGGTCGGGGTAGGGAAGAATGAAGGAACTTTGGATTATGCAGAGGGGAGTGAGGGGAGGGGTTGGGTGGTGGGAATGGGAAGGATAGAAGAATGAAACAGACATTATTACCCTGTATACTTATATGATTACACTTCTGGTGTGACTCAGCACCATGTACAGTCAGAGGAATGAGAAGTTATGCTCCATTTGTGTACAATGTGTCAAAATGCATTCTACTGTCATGTATAACCTATTAGAACAAACACAAAATAATTAAAAAAGCTGTCTATTATAGTAGATCTCTGCCTCACAAACGTAGAATATTCACCAGTCTAAATAAAGCTAGCACAAAGTATTTAGCCTGGGAGAAGTCAGTGTTATAAATGCTAAGGTAGGATTGGGAATCTGAGTTCACCAAGATCCTATCAAGTCGTGTCTGGCTGGAGCCAATTCCTACTAGTAATAGAAAAAGGAAAACTGAGGAATCTGGGAGACATGGAGTCCATCTGTCCACAGAAACAACAAAAAGAAAGGAAAACAAAGCCTCTGCTTACATTATTATTTTGCCTATTATTTTGCTTCTGCTCTCTCTCCTATCAATTAATGAAAAAGCCAGGGTAGGTTAGTTGGATGGTAGGCAGAGAGAAATGAACCAAAAGATGTGTTTCATCTCTTTTCTGGGCATTAGTAGGCAAAAATAGCTTGGATGTCCTAAACCCCTTTTCCAATTGTTTCAGCAATTTGGGGCTCTACAAATTAAAAAATCATTGCTCATTGGAGAGTCCATTTTGTATCTGTGTTTTGGATTAGAGTGGTCTGATCCTGTGCCTTTCCTCTGATCAGTTCCTCTTTACTCACACAGGCACAATTTCTACATTAAATTTTCCTATATTGAAAACTTTGCCCCTTTGTGCTTTATTCTGTCCAAAACCACTGAGTTTTTTATTACAAAAAATTGAATAAATCCTTGATTAAGAAATCGTACTACTTCTATTGCAGGGAATTTTTTTTCTTTAGTAAATCAAAGCAACACGTTTTTGTTTCTGTCTCTCTTGCTGTCTTCCTTCATTCTGTCTCTATTGTGACCTCTCTCTTTCCCGCTAATCCTCTTCTTTATGGCTCCCTCCACCTCTCCCTCTTTCTTTTTGCTTCCTAGCTTTCCTTCCACAAGCATTAAGCATAAATGCATTTTTGAAAAATTGCGGCCCTGGAAATGGCACTTGAAAGAGATGCGGCAATGGGATCATGCCTGATTGGTACTGACTCCAGGGATGAATCTTCAAATAATGTCTTGGCTTTGACCTTGCTGCCCAGATTTAAAGGTCATTGTCTTGCAACAAGAAAACACTTTCTGGTTCAGGGCTTAAATCTTAATAAGGAAATGAGTAGTCTAATTCAGACCACACTCTAACTAAAGAATTAGCGTTTAGAGGAGTCTGGAAGTTTGCAGAAGTAAGAGCATGGGGAGGGGGATGGAGAAAGGAAAGCGAGTTAGCAAAGCAAGGAAGGTGAAGAAAGGAGGGAGGGAGGGACGGATGCAGGAGAGCTAATGGGAGATTTGGCAGGAAGATGAGACTTCTCACAGATCTTCCTAGTTAATGCTGTGTCTGGCTGGCTCTCAGGGACAGTGGCAGTGGTGCTGCTGTGGTGTATAAGAAGCAAGGACCTTCTAAGCACCGAGATCTGATTACAAGCACACAGCCTCATGTTCTCCATGGTCATCTGCTGTGGCCTGGTAATTGTCAATGTAGAGACTACAGGATGTGGTGCTCAAATGGTTACTATACTACAAAATGCCAAAAAAAGGGCCATTTTTGAAATGCATCAAAGTCAGGTCTTTATAGGAATTCTGGGTACTCCACGAAGTTCTTAGAATGACCCTATGTTTAAAGATGGCTGGCACTGTGACTCCTTTGCTCTTGTGACTATAGACAAGCACCAGTGGATCAATGCCACCTTCTTTGCACCTGCATGTTCATTCCGTGATTCCATATAGCTTCAGACCTGTCCACCCACCTTCAGAGGCTTTGACCTGTTTTGGTAAGCATGGTGCCCCCAGGATTCTGTCCACGTGGTATGTTTCCTTCTTTAGTTTCTGGATGAGGACCAGGAGCTGGACCATCAGAGCAGCAAAATACTTTGAGGTTTCCTACTATAGTGGCATTCAAACATGTTTTGTTTTTTAAATTCTTATTTATTGTTTAACTGGTAAATAAAAATGAACACATCTTTGGTATATGATAATTTTGAAATATGTCCACATTGTGGAATTAACTTGTGCATTTTTTGAGTAGAGGACTTGGAGCCATGTCCATCCTGTTCTCATTAGCTCCTCTCAGTGGCCCGTGAGACACAATCACAGAAACACAGGGCTCCTGGGAACCCTGGAAGCTATTGATCTTTCCTGCCTATCCTTATTTTCATACCAGGAAACTGAGAAGCAGAGAGAGGAAGTGACCCACTCAGAGTTCTGAGACTTTGAATGTTGCATACCCAGTAAACACAGGCTCTTAGGTCTCAGCACAAATAACTTGTTAGATTTCTCTGAGCACCACCTAACCCCAGCTCTGCCCAGTGTTGATTTCCTACTAAATCTTCACACAGAACCTGGCATTTATATTTCAAAGAAGTAACCATACTGTAATCAATGATCACATGTTTTGCATATATGTATGTGTGCATACTTTTCTTACTGGTTATAGCTCCACAAGGGCTGAAATTCCTACAATATCCCCATCCCTCACATTGGGCTGTTCCCAGAGGAGCTGCTAATCCATTAATGTTAACTAAGGAAGGATTTCAGTTTCCTGACTTAAGCCTACATTTACTTTCACTGAGTCTTAGCAAAGAGGCCAGTCTCATTGCCATCCCCGGAAAGAATCAAACTGTGGTGTGATTATAGACCTGATGTCTCTTCTTCCCACTATAACTTCTGGAGAAGCATGCAATATATTTCAGTGATGAGTCAAAAATTTGTTTCAAATAATATTGATAGAGTTTTGCATTTGTCACACTGTGCTGGACTGCCGTGATCGACTTTGTATGAATGCAGCATAGCAAGCTACATACATCACGCTGTTGGTTTGAAATGACAACACAAATATCTACCATTTATCGAGTTCTTAGTATGTCAGGCACTGCATATACATTTAGCCCATCAAGGAGGCATTCTAATCCCCATTTTATAGGTGGGGGAACTGAAGTTCGGAAAGCTTAAGTAATTCACACTGTCAGTAGGCTGCAGAGCTTACCTGCTTGTCTCCAGATCCTTGGTAGCTCAGCCCTGTGCTGTACGAAGAAGAGATTAATGAGGCTAAATTTATTTAACCCAAAGAAGATATGACCAAACAGTGAAAGGAAGCTAAGTAAATACTTTCTAAGCATTAGCAGGATTATTTTGGAAGGAATTATCTGTCGTTTAGGTTAGAAAAGAGCATTATATGGACCACTCCATATAACATTTGAATGGAATCCAGAGATAGATGCCCAAACACCAGCATGGCTGTCTGAAGGGCCAGTGTCTGCTATGAGGTTAAGCATCAGGCAAGGATGATGAATGATGGGGTGAGAGACAGGAGGGAGCAGGAACGGGAAGGATTACAGACTCCTATTATGTCATGCCACATTCAACTTGGAGCATTCCTTTTTTTTTTTTTTTTTCCCCTTGGCTCAAAGTTCAGTTCTCTCTGCCAAATATTTATGTCTCTTGCATAACTGCATGAGAGATTTTTAAAAGTTTAAGCTAAAAAGATGCAACCTATCCTGGGTTGCCCTCTTCCCTTCCCCCTCTGACCCAGTACATGGGATGGGCTAATCCAGGCTGAGCTGCAGACAGCAGTACATGTAGTTCCTCTTCCTGCCATATGGTGGTGCTCTTCTTTTAGATATCTTGGTCAGGCTAGTCCAATATTTATTTTCGGTGAGTAATTTGTTTATCAGGAGGTTATTTTAATCTAATTTTGGCCATATTTGCTATTTCACACTATCTGTGCTTCCCAGAGTTAGCAGCTTGCATGTCTTGAAGGAAATTAGCTGAAGATGGTCTCAGAGGCATTTGCTTAGCCATCATTTAAGGGAACTGGGAGGAGGCAGGGTGAGTAGAGCCCAGTGTTAGAACAACTGATAGGATTTGCCGAATTTCCAGTGATGTTAGCATGATTGAGCAGGATTCACAGAGGGCTGGGACCATCCAGAGCAGCTTTGTGAGGGCCACTTTTGGTTAATAGCAGCAAAATTGTAAAATTAAGTTTTCCCATCTTCTTCTTACTCTGTGACAGCCTGTTCTCTTCTTGCTTAGTCTTATAACTTAAGGACAATGCCCTTCTGCCTATCCAACCTCTGGGCATCCCTCATCCCATTTGATGGTATTTTCATGAACTGCTACTACCTGCCCTCAGAGAGGTAGGAAGGAGGGTGGGGAATGGGAAGAAAATTACTGTTTACTAGGGTACCTGCCATGGATAATGAGTATAACTATTAATTATGAAGCATCAGCACTTGCCAGGCACTTTTCACACAGTATTTCATTGAATTTTCATTATCCCCATTTATGTGGTAATTGTGTTATTATCCCCATTTTACATACCAGGAAGATGTTAGGGGAGGCTAATGACTTGCTGAGATTCCACGAATAGTAAGCAGAGGCCTGAAGTTTGAACTCATTTGTGATTAACTCCAGAGCAGAAAATCTTCCTGTTTCACAGATTATTCCACCCTCCACATGGAATTAGTAAACCTGGGCTCTGGGTTCAGCACTGGTTGACTATATGACTTTAGAACTTTGCCATTGCACTTGACATCAGTTTGGCTTGCCATGAATGGGAGGTTTACACTATATGAGAAGCTTGAGAATTCTTTAATAGCAGAACTTTCTTTTTTACAAAGATGGAATCCTATGTGGAAATGACACATATAGGAAGTGGATACAATAGGAAGAGAGGCAGAAGACCCCGATTAATGACAGCTTTTCCTTTCCCCAGCCACCTTCCCCTTTCTCTAGTTCTTGACAGACACTGAGAAACTTCTACGGAAGCTCCTAAGAGACTGGAAGAAATCAAGTTTGAAAATTTCTGAAATGAATATTCTCAAGGGATCCTTTTAGAGCATGGTCTGTTGTTTAGGATTACAATTTAAAGATAGGTTGACACCTCCTTTGGGGGGCTTGAAAAGTATGCTGTGTTTTACTATATAGCATTGCTACGAAAGAGCAAGTCAAGGTTGGCCCAGAGAAATATCCAGAATGTTGTGTTCATCCTCATGTACTAGTTGAGCAATTTTGGGTCTCTGGGGACTAATGGGCCCAATTAAACAGTCGAACTGAACTTACTCATACAAGGAGGGTCAGATTCCAGCTGGGAACATACAGGCTGGTTGGTGATAAGAATAGGATGGTGAAGCACGTTTCCAAAGTGATCAAGGTGTCCAGAGGAGCCCACACTGAGGTTAACAGAGCTGTGGGTGGTGGTGTTGAGTTTTTCCTGCTTAACAGTAAGCATATTGTTGTCATGAAGTTGTAACCAATGGTGGATTTTTTTACCCATGCAGGATGCTTTCTTTCAAGCCTGTTAGGATCCATGTCTCCCTCAAAGGCTTTTGCTCTGGCCTGGTTACATGCCTATCAGTTTGGTGTTCCTTTTATAGCAGGTCCAAAGTGTCCAAGGAGGTTCAGAGTCATGCATGAAGGTTTGCTATTAGCTTAGATCCCTTCTCTCATAGGCCAAGGCATGGTGGACAACACTGTAGCACAGCAGTCACTTTGCAGCCTCTCATGAGATGGTGTGGGGTCAAGTTGTGGCCAAGGACCAAGTGGTCCCCTCCAAAGATAATCAATAGCATCTCAAGAAGCTGACATACACAGAGCGGGAGAGTTGTGTTGATCTATGGAGATCAACCCTTACTTGATTATTGCCACCACTCAGAAAATCCTGGAAAATTTAGGAGCTGATAATATGAGGGTGTAAAGCCTATCAAAGTTTAAATCAGTCCCCTTAGACCTACCTGGTGTGGTGAATGACACCTGGTTGTTCTCAGGGTCTGTCTTCCCTCTCAGAGTGTTTTCTGTGAAAAGGTCAAATAGTAAATACTTTAGTGTTTGTGGACCATACAATTTCTGTTACTATTCCACTCTGCCCTTAGAGGGCAAAAGCAGCTATTGACAATACATAAAGGAGTGGCTGTGGCCATGTTCCCATAAACTTTATGAAAACAGGCAGTGGGCAGTTTGCTGACCCTATTTTAGACTGTGAGCCTCAGCCCTGGGACTCTGTCCCATTAATCCTTATTTCCTAAACCATTAACTCTAATGTGTTTTATATAGTGAGCACTCAGAGCAAGTTATCCGAATGAACAAAGGAATAAATAAATAAGTGAATGCATGCAGACTCAGTCCTATTCAGTTGATCCACATGTATTCATTTTTTTTATTCTAGGGAATGAGGGGTTAACATCTGGCCTGTTGAGTTGTAAACGTTTAGAGTTTAGAACTTGTATCAACCTGGCATAATTGATGACTGACTATGGATTGACAAAGATAAAGTATCACAAAGATTTAAAGAGATAGACACAAAGATAAACATCTCATGGCCCTGAAAGTACACAGTGGCTTCCCATTACATTCTGGATTGACTGGACAATTATTTATGTCAAGATGTACATCAGGTGCTTCCTACAGACTTCTAAAAATAGCAGGTTGTAGAGCACCTTTTCATATATTATCTCATTTAATTTCCACCATAGTCCTGGAAGACAGGTAAATATTTATTCTATATTAGTGGTTCTCAGCATGAGTAATTTTGCCCCAAAGGGAACACTTAGCAAGGTCTGTGGACATTTTTGGCTGTTATATATATATCAGGGTTGCTCCAGGCATATGCTGTAAAGACCAGCGAACATCCTATAATGCTCAGGATAGCCCACCACCACAAACAGCATCTAGCCCCAAACACCAGTGGTGGGAGGTTGAGAAAACTATTCTGTAGAAGGGACTTTGAGGCTCAGAGGTTGACTGCCTGACCCAGGAGCATGGGATATGCACTTGGTATACAGGAATGAAAATCCAGTCCCTCATTTCACTCCAGAGGGTTTCAAACCTTTTCTTTTTAAATAAATAAAATTGATTTTTTAAAAAAAATTTAGAATGAGATCCTTTGCAGAGTTACAACATATAAATGGATGACAGTGAAGCTGCTCTGGTGACAGTAGTGGGGGCCAAAAACCCACTCAGCCCCTCCTTAATCCCTCCCCCTAACCCAGAGACACACAGTGTAGCAAACCCCTCCCATATATGATGAGACAGAGAACATCAGACCCCTCTTGACCCCAGCCCCTTCCTGATTTCTTTGGAGACATTTTGTTATTTTGAGTAGGGTTGAAGTTTTTGGGTTTGTGCTTTGGTGAGATACATTGACAGGGGAGGAGAGTATGGAGACAGGGGCCCAGGAGGAGGCCATTGCTAGCACAGTCTAGGTAATGGGGGGAGGAGGGAAACATCAAGGAGTCCAGCTGGGTGCTGTGCTGCATGCTATAATCCCAGCTATGTGGGGGAGGCTGAAGTAGAGGGATCACAAGTTCAAGGCCAGCCTGGGCAATTTAGCAAGACTGTCTCAAGATAAAAAATAAAATAAAATAAAAAGGGATGGAGATATAGCTCAGTAGTAGAGCACCCCTGGGTTCAATGTCCAGTCCTATAAAAACAAAAAACAAAATGCAAAACAATGATAGGAGCCAAGTTACAAGGAGCCAGGGTGAGGTTCAAGTTCCTGGATTTCACTGTGATAAGCTCTGGGATGACTCAGAGCCCAGGGCAGTGAGTCTGGGGTGCAGAGGTGCTTTGCCTCCTCCTCACGCACTCAGGGCCTGAAAGAGTGCAGTATGAGCTAATTCAGATGCACTTTTGCAATCATGCAGATTTGTTTTCCTGCCGTCCATACTGCTTGTCTGCTTTCTGGCCCAAGAAGGCAGCACCATGGCAGACATATCAATGGTAGAGAAAGGCAGATGGGGAAGTCTGTTTTTCTCCTCCCTGGTATAAATCCTTCCTTTCTTCTTTGAGTGTCATCTTCTGATGACTTGATGGTGGAAGCAGCAGAGTGAAACCAGGCAGATCTTTTATATGAACCCAGAAAGTATAGTAGCTTTTCTTGGGTTCCTGTGAGTTCACCTGAGAGCCTACCAAAATAAAACCCTGGATAGAAAAACTCTTACACAAATTTCCATGCAAAAATTGATCATTCCTAAGGTCTTTTTTGCAGAGACACCAGTTAGAAAATCTGGTCTGATGTATTTTTCCACATTTGCACAAACCTCTGTGGTGGATCTCAGCATGGTGGGGACCCAGGTCCTGACTGTGCACACCTTTCAAGTAATCTTCTGTTGCTCTCCCCTCACTTTCATCAGCTGGCTTTAGCTCCCCAACATTCTTTTTGTTGTTGTTATTTGCACTTGTCAAATTCTGGCATTTCCACTTGCTTTGCCCTTGAGGTGGCAAGAATGTTCTATCTCCAGATCTCTGCATTCTGAATCCTTCCTATCACTCAGGTCTCAGTTCAAATGCTCTACCCTCAAAGGGCCTTGCTTGACCACCCAGTCTAGAGTAGCTGCACCATCTAGTCACTCGAGCATCACTTTTATTCTTACTTCCCACTGTCTGAAATTACCATTGTTTTTCTTTGCTTGTGTGCCTATTTGGTATCTGCATCCCCCCAACAGCTTTGCAGTGAGTCCCATAAGAACTGAGACCTTGTTTCTTTCGTTTCAGTCCCTACAGCAGTGCCTGTCACACAATGGCATACCATAGATGCTAAATAAATGTTTGTTGAATGGATTGATGGTGGCACCTTGGGTTTGGTTGCGTGAGCACAGTTTTAGCTTGTAACTTACTGTCTGTTAGCAGCAGTAGAGTCTGGCTCTCAGAACAAAGCCCTATCTGTTCATTTGCATATGCAGAGTAACCCTTCCAAGTGACACCTCTTACCTGGAATCAACTCATTTTAGAGAATTTTCAATGTAGCAATACTGTAAAAATCAATCATATTTTCTTGAACCTTGACCAATCATATTTCCTTGATTGTAAGGTACACCAATTATTTCATGCCAGTAAGAGTGAAGTATATGCTGCTAACTGCAATGGAAACATTACCTTGGTGGTGATTGGTGATCACATTAAATTTGGAAGAAAATGTGAAAAAAGATGCTTTAGAATTGATAAAGTATGAGCAGACTTTTCACTGAAGAACATACACAGTTGACAAGCATATGAAAAGGTACTCAACACATTAGGTACTAAGGAAGGACAAATTAAAACAATAATATATTAAATGCATTCCTATCAGAATGCCCAAAATAGATAAGAATGATAATACCCACACTTGACAATGATGTGAGAAATTGAATCATTTATATTTACTGGCACAAATGTAAAATGTCATAGCCATCCTGGTAAAGAATGTGACAAATTCCTACAAAGCTCAACTTATGCTTAACATGTGACCCAGGAAATACACTCTTTGGTAGAGATGTGAAAATGCCATACCAAAAACCATATGTGAATGTTTAGAAGAACTTTTTATCTAATAGTCCCAAACTGCAAATAACCTAAATGTCCTTCAGTGAATGAATGGCCAAATAAGCTATGGTACATCCTCTCCGTGGAACATGCATGACTACTGCCACAGGAAATAACTTGGATAAATCTTAAGGGAGTTACACTGAGTGAATGAAGATACTTTCAAAAGGTTATATGCTGTATAATTTCATTTCTAGTTGGGTCATTTATTTTTTTACAGGTGGGATTTGAAAGTTCTTTCTGGATTCTAGATACATGTTCTTTTTCAAATATATGATTTGCAAATATTAAAAAAAAGAATTGATAAAACATGATAAAAAACTGACTCAGCATACAAACTGTAGAAAGTGCATTGGAGGGGGTTTGAGACTTGTAGTCTTCCTCTTAAAAAGTGTAGCAGGTTTTTACTGGACAGTGTGCACACACTAGATAGGGGCAGAGGTATAGGGAGGGAAAGGAAGATGTGAATTTTGATGCTTCCCTTAGTGTGGAGAAATTTCTCTGGTTGGGGAATATATCTGTGGGCAGTTATAAGATGGAGTTGATTTATTATTTTAAGAAGTAGATGAGTCTAGATTTAAAATCATGCTATGTTGCATAGTTTCTTATCCATCCGAGCCACTATTTCTGCAGTTTAGGAAAACTGTCTTTAATTTTATAAAGGCAGTCAGTGGGAAAACAAGATTTGCTTGAAACCAACATTTGCTTTACAACCAAGTTTACGGAAATGCATCTACTTTAGGAAGGGAAAGGAATACCTGTAAAGTAGTTCAATATTATTATTCTTATTTGAGCTAATGATAATCAAGTGTAATTTTCATTACCAAAGGCATTAGGATGTTTTAGTACCTCTCTTGCTGCTCTTCCTTTGTGTGCACCCCACCCCCATCTTCTGCAACTGCTTGAGGAGGCAGAGGGTGAGGGCTGATTTCATCTCTCCTCAAAGGCACTGCATTCATATTCTGGACCTGACTCTATGCTGTCTTCACAGAGTCACTGACTGGATGTTAAGAGACAAACAGTGTGACTCTACTTTGTGTACAACCAGGGAAATGAAAGTTGTACCCCATTTGTGTACAATGAATAAAAAAAAAAAAAGTTAAATTGTGTCTGCATCTGGATACCAAAAATTGTAAACTATGCTAACCTGAATCAAGGGCTTTTGTGATAATATGGGGTGTCAGTTTCAAAGTTAGGTGGGGGATTCCGTTTGAATCCTAGAGATGCCATTTATAATCTCTGTGGACTTATGCTATTTAACTTCTCTAGGTCTTTGCATTTTCATTTGAAAAAGGAGAAAAATAATGCTTATCTCAAAGCACTTCCAAGAGACAAATGAGATGAGCCATGTAAAACCGTATAGCCTAGTGCTGAACACATAGGCAACACTCACTCATTAAACATTCACACTTGTAATTGGCATTACAATGGTGAAGTTATCAGCTGCTTGTTCTAGTAATATGATTTGGAGCCTTGGTAAAAGGCTACTTTGTCCAGAAAGATCTTCTAAACTGGTTCCTTGAGAAGATCACCAGAATCATTTGTTGCAAAGGTGAGTGAGGGACCCTTGTCTTGAGTCTTCAAACTCAAGGGAGTTTTCTAGGGAGTTCTAGGGTGCTAGTCACAGGGTTTGGGTGCTGTGGTTCAAAGTGACTCCTTTGGTGTGAAATCCTGATCCAGATAAGGCACATTTTTGTGATAGAACTGCTCAGGATTGGTGAACATGTGAGGGAGAAGGATTAGAAGCAAACCTTGGAGGGTAAACAGGAATTTGGTGAGCCTGGATGAGTGGTCTTCTGCTTGAGAAGGGGGCTCCTATTCCAAAAAATGACAAGTTGAATTGTCAGTCGTTCAGACAAATGAATTTTTAGGGAGTTCCTGAACAAATGATGAAGCTGTTTAATTTCCTCTGGTGAAAATTTCCTAGGATAGTATTGTCACAGTACGCTATGTAATTGAAGATGATTTCTGTCCTCAGGAATGACAGAGGACCTCAAATCCTCATATTTATTCTTAAGCAAATATGTCTTATCAAAAGCAAGGGTGGTTAAGTTTAAACAACTGTTATCAATCAACTGTATCCTAGAGGATTAAGCAGGCTCCTGAGAAGGCTTTAGGGTAATGGGACACCTTGCATGCAAATTTTGCCAGAAATGGGAAGTACAAAGGTCCACAATGTGAGCTTGGCCTTCAAGGGTGCTTGTGATAAAGTAGTGTGATCCTCAACACCTGTGCATGGGGGCGTCTTTCGACAGCTAGGCAGCAGTGGGTGACTGGGGGTTATTTGGGGGTAAGAAGTCAACTATATTCAATGGAAATTCAAAAACCATGATTGTAAAGTTCACTTTACAATTCTTGGGTTATTCCCACTGGTGAAAAATCTGTGGGATTTGGATGTCATCCTTCCAGGAAAGGGAGTTATCATTTATTGAGCATGTAGTTTATGCCAGGTACTCTGCTCTGTATTGGATCCTTATGATGGACTCATAAGGCAAGTGCTTTGATTATCTTTTTTACATAGTTCTAGTATTTATAATGATGGAAATACAGTTTAGAATGGTCAATGATTTAGTCCATTCTGTGATGTAACAGAATACCTGAGACTGGGTAATTTATAAAGAACAGAAATTTAATTTCTCACAGTTTTGGAGGCTTGGAAGTCCAAGATCAAGGCATCTGGTGAGGTCTTCTCACTCTGTCCTCACATGGCAGAAGGCAAAAGGGTAAGTGAGCAGAATACTGTGGGCAGCCTCTTTTATAAACACCTCCATTCTATTCACCAGCAGGAGCCTTTTTGGCCTCATCACCTCTTGAAGGCCCCACCTGTTAATTCTGTCACATTGGCAGCACTTGAGCTTCAGAGGGTAGCTATTCAAACTATAACACTAAGTAATTTAATCAAGGTCACACAGCTAGTAAATGTTAGGCCCCAAAATTCAAATCAACAGCTATGGGACACCGAAGTTCCGGTTCTTGCATGTTGCTGTCAAAGGAACATATCTGGAGCAGTTGGCACTTTGTTGTGCATAATGGTGGAGGGCAGGTGGGAATAATAAGTAGATGGTGCTGATCATGGTAATAGTAAGCAACAGGCAACAGGTATTGAGAGTGCTTATTATGAGTTAAGCATTGAGCTATTTTGTATACTTCTATGTATTTTTCATTTAATTTTCTCATTGACCCCATAAGACAGGAGTATAATTAGTTTTGTTTTTCAGATAAAGACAGTGATGGAAGTGTGAAGCAATATTTTCAAGGGTACTTGAATTTTGTGGAACCCCTGGTCATGTAGGAGTACTTAAGAAAGACAGGTGGCAGAAGGCTGAGGGGTTCTGCCCATGGATCAGAACCAGTAAGGCAGGGAAGATGGGATTAGAGGTCTACACTAATTTATATGTCTCATTCCTGGAGTGTGACTCATGGTCTCCAGTCCATGCCTCTGCTGTAGGACCTGTTCTTGACAGGATCATCACTTCAAAGGGAATGATGCAACTCCCAGATATGGGGAAAAAAATAACAGCAATGGCAACTTCTTTATTTTGCCAAATAAGAGGGGCAGAGTAGTGGGCTTCTTGCAGGTGTAGTAATCTGGGATGCCAAGTATTTCTCCCCAACAGTTGTCATCAGGGCCCAAATTTCCCAGGAGAAATTCAATCCTTTGAGTTTGGAAGGTTTTTAGGCTTTCCTGTTTAGAAGACAAATATCTTCATAAAGATGGTTTTGCTCTCCAGTGCCTTTAGGGGCTAGGCAGGTAATTCACTTTTGAAGGAGATGGGGTAAGACGGAAAGGTGAGTTGGTTGCTATAGCAACCCTGAAGCCTGTTCACTGTGTATAAGCATGGACAACAGGGCCTGGCCAAAAGACTACAGGCCACTAATTTGTAGCTACAGTCAAAGGGTTATGCATCTTTCCTTCTGGCTATCAAAGAGTATTATAGAACATGTGGGGAAGAAAAAGTGTAGAAATCTCTAAGTCACTAAAATTGTAATATGCACTCCTTTTCCACGAAATGCCACTGATATCTTGGCATATGCCCTTCTAGGTTTTGTTTTGTTTTGTTTTTATCTTTGAGTGTAAAAATCTCTATCAGTGGGTTGGGCACAAAAGAACATTTGAATTTCAGTTAAGAAATACTTGGAATAAAAGCATTATATTACTAGACCAGATTTCAGAATGAGAATTAGCTCTAAAGAGGCTCTGGGAGGACATAACCTGGAGAGAAAAAAAATTGAATATAAAGGATGAATTCAAAGTGAGGATCAAGATAAATTCTCCATTGTTTATGGATCAGCAAAATAAAAACTGGCCAAAAATGATCCTTCCCAGGAGGCTGACAGGAAGTGACCAGTGGAACAACAGAGCACCTACGAAGCAGGGAGAGTGCATTTGATGTGGGGTAGGTGTTAAAATTAAAGGCTCTCAGAACTTCTTTCTGTCCATCCATTGTCTTTCAACCAGTTTAAGAGATACCAGTCTACTTAAGAAATTAAAAATATGTATACACAAGCAACAGAAATTAATTTTTTTCCAATAAAAATCTTAGAAGGAAGCCACGTATGCACCCAGGTTTCAGTGGCTCACGAGGGTTGGGGACCTGGAGTCCCTTTCTGCCAAACTCTGAGCTCACCCAGAACAGTACTTGAAATCGCACAATTTCTCCTTGTTGTTTCCCCTTGTTTTGAGAAGTCGTGCTTTCCTCTTAGATCTTCTAGAACTCCTCCAAGTTGGTGACCCGGGCGACCCTCATCTCATTCTTTGGCTCTTCTCCACATTCGCTTTTCCTCAGTTTGATGAATCTCCTCTTGTCGGGTGTTAGATATGTATTGACTTTTGCAAAACTTCCCAAGCCATTCTCAGAGAAAGATTGACTGATGTAGGGTCAGGTAGGAAGGGGGTTTAGCTATTTCAGACATTAGTAAACATGACAGCTTGTTGGGGATTAACAGGAAAATTGTGAATAAAATTACTGGGATTTGATAGAGGAGTTTTCTCTCAGACAATTGAAGATTTTTTGTTTTTCATTACCCCCTTCCCCTGGCCAAAAAAGAGAGTAATGGATGAAGGTCATTAGGATAATGCATTATCAGTCTTGTAGTGTTAAAATAGATAAAAGACAAAAGTCCTTAACCTTAAACTGCCCACAGGGCCCCTGTGTGCTGTGTTTGCCATTCTGGCATCTTTTCAGGCCCGTGATCCTTTCCTTTAATACCTCCTACTTAATCCTCAATTTTCTTTTAAACATCAGATATTGGAGAGGCTGGAACCTCATTTAGGCAGTAAAGAACTGTAGTGCTTTGTGGCCAGGATCAGCCAAGGAGAGAAATATTTTTGATACAAAAGAATAATTCATTAAAGGAGGTAATGAAGGCAATTTAAACCTTCCACAAACACATCACTGGGTGTATAAAGCTCATCACTCTCCGTTCAGGGTCATGGCTGAATGGGATGTAAAAAGAAAAAAAATCATAAAATCAACTACACAAATGGGTCAAAATCTCAGTGGGGTTCAGTGAAGCCTGACAACTTAGAATTTGATAAACAAGCAAAAAAAATTTCCATTAATATTATGAGAAAATCCCCTTGGAATAAAGCATTGAATTACCATCTTATTTTTTATACTCATTGCTTACTTCCAAGGTCTTAGAAAAAATCTGACTTTGAGGTAAATTTTGCTTATCTGGTTGCAGCTGAGGGGTTCTCCCACACATACACTTGGCCAGACACACATGTTGTCTCATAAACAAGTGTGAATGGTTTGGATGATAGAGAGATGCAGCAGTGAGAGAGCAAAACTGCAAGATATGGGTACCTGTGGCTGAGATTCGGTCTCTTTGAGGGCTGTAGTGCACTTTATTTTGGGGAGCTCAGGTGCCCAGGCATCTGCTGAGAGATCTGCACTGGTACCCATTCATTCATCAACCCTGCAGCCCACAGATGCTAATCTGAAAAGTAGCATAGATTAACTGTAGAGGGAAGGGTCTTGGAGTGTTTTTGTGACTGTGTTTCTTCAAAGAGAATTTCAACCATATCCTGAAAAAATTATGCCCATAAGGCAGAGTCTCAGGGGAGGTCTCAACCAGGCATTTGAGCTGATAGAAATCACGGTGTTGGAGAGGTGAAGGGAACCCTGAAAGCTCTGCTACAGCTCCCCATCAGATTAAGACAGCCCATAGGACAGACCTGCTGGGTGGATTTACATCTTCTGCCTGCACTTAGATTCTCTGCCTGCACATTTTCTGTACCAGTTCTCCCACTGCCACACAGTGTCCTTCCTCTTGTTGAACAGCCTTCTCTATGAGAAGTTCCTTTCCTAGTGAGAACCAAACCCTTCTGTTCCTATTTCTTCCTTTTAAAAAATATTGTTAACTTTTTAAAATGAAAGCATTATATTTATACATAATACCTGGGTTCCTTTTGACATAATTATACATACAAGATATTTGATTTCTAATTTGGTCTTGAAGTCTGTCTGTTGGGAGCAACCATAAGCCAACCCAGCCCTTCTGTAGGACAGCCCTGACACAGGACAGTGAGATTTGATTGCAGATCAGGTGAGACATGTAGGAGACTGAAGTAAGAGAGCATTTTATTGGCTAAAGACCCAGAGAGGAGAGGAGGGGCCCACAAGAGCTGATGAGAAGTCTGGAGGCAGCGGGAAATTCCTCCAGCTGTGTGTGGGGGGAACTAGGACTGAGAACCAGCTCTGTGTTAGGTCCTTGGTGTTATCCCTCAGGCTCTTCTGTGGGCAGTGGCTTGGTTAGTTTAAAGAAAGCATGCATGGGCCTGGCATGGTGGCACACACCTATAATCCCAGTGGCTCAGGAGGCTGAGGCAGGAGGATCACAAGTTCAAAACCAGCCTCAGGAATTTAACAAGGCCCTGAGCAGCTAAGTGAGTTCCTTTCTCAAATTAAAAAATAAAACAGGTCAGGGATGTGGCTCAGTGGTTAAGTGTCCCTGGGTCCAATCCCCAGTCCAATAAAAAAAAAGCATTTATGGAGGGGAAACTTATGTATATGACTCTGATGTTGGCCATTAGATTTTATCCTGGCTGGCAGCTGTGAGATATGTTGGGTTGGGTTTGGGTTCCAGGGTTAAGGATCAAGTAGGCCACCTCAACAATACATGGGGAGTGAATTTTCCCTGGGGAGGGTTTTTTTTTTATCACTAGGTCACAGGTCATGAGGTACAGGTGATGGAGTTTCAATCAGCTTAATTCAGGCCTAAATATAGATGCAGAGGCAGCAACTATACCAAATTTACCACGCCTTGGTTATCCATCAGCTGGCTTCCCTTCTCTAGGAAAAGCACCTTGATACAGTTCCTATGCATGACAGTCTTTCGTATGTCTCCCTTGGGGTTTTCCTTCCCCACCTAATCTTGTAGTTTGCTTAACTTAAAGAACAATGTCCTAGGTCCACTAAGATTCAGTGGAGTAAGGAATCTGGGAACGCAATGGAAAGCATGAGCTCTTTCTTTCCTTTCTGTCTTCCTCTCCCCTCCTCTGACACCATTTTCTTTCCCTGAGAATAACTTACATTTATATATGCCAATTGCAAATTTCCTAAAAACAAGGATATTCTCTTTCATAACCACAGCTCATCAAAATCTGAAAAGAAACACTGATTTAACACTAGCATCTAATCTATGGACCTTATTCAAATGTTACCTATTACTCCACTGATGCCTTTTGTAGCAAAAAGAAAGATTGTTTATGGTCTAGGATCTAAGTGCTCTATTATACTTGGGTGTCATGTCTTTTTAATCTCCTTAGCCCCAATTCCTCAATCTTTTCTTTTTCCTTTTATGATCTTGACATTTGTGAAGAATATAGGTCAGATATTTTATAGCACATCCCTTATTCAGAGTTTGCTGATTTTTCTTATGACTTCATTTGGGTCATGACTTCATTGGGGCAGGAATACCACGGAAATGATTTTGTGTCTTTCTCAGTGCATCATCATATCAGGGGACACGTCACAACGCTGCCCCATTACCAGTGTGATTATTTGATCAGTTTTATATGCAGTGGTAAGTGTAGAGCCTGGGATCTGAACCCAGGTATCCTAACTCTAGAGTACACACGACACCTTTATGTACCTCTGGAAGTGTGGACTTAATAGATATATATGGAATAAATGTAGGATCTTGTGGGAGAATCACTGGGATGTTCTCAAGTAGGTGTGGCCCTCCAGAGCCTGGGATTGACATTGCCTTTTCCCTTTGTTGTCAGAGTCTAACAGCCGCAGGGCGGTGAACAGAGGCTATGTCACCAGCTTGCTCAGACTACATCAGGACTGGCACAGTCACGACACCTTCAACACCTTCGTGATGATCCGTCGAGGTCTTCTGCTCTGCCTCCAGCACATCGCCATCTTCCGGTCAGGCAGGGAAGCCTTCCTGGCGGCCCAGGGCATGGAGACCCTCTTC
Organism: Sciurus carolinensis; assembly: GCF_902686445.1. NCBI lineage: Eukaryota > Metazoa > Chordata > Mammalia > Rodentia > Sciuridae > Sciurus > Sciurus carolinensis. The sequence continues at coordinate 58,293,189 of NC_062214.1, read as the reverse complement.
AGCATCACACAGGTAGTCTGTGTTGGGGTTCACTCTATAGTCAGATGATATCTGGCCGAAGTTCAGGAATCATCCTGAACAGAACTGGAAACACTTGAGAATATTCTTGGTGTTCTCTGTGGCAGGCGTTCTGGATTCAAATCCTCAGTCGTTCAGTCACGCATTGATTCATTCATTTATTCCATATATACCTATTGAGTTCACACTACCAGAGGTACAGAATGATGTCGCGTCAACTGTAGAGTTAGAGTACCTGGGTTCAGATCCCAGCCTTTCCCCTGACTGTTGTGCAACTCTGGAAAAGTCACCCAACTTCTCTAAACTTCAAATTGTTTCTATGAAAAAAAAAGTGGAAATAAAAACATCTAGGTTGTCCTGTAAACTAAATAAGTTAATGTGTTCAAAAGAGTGCTTGGCATATTTTAACTGCTTCTTGATTGTGAGCAGTTGTTGGAAGAACAGTATTGGTAATCTAGTAGTGAACATAGCAGACTCGACTCCTGATCTTGTGGGGCAAACAGCCTAGCAGGATACAGACATTAAGCAAGCAAGGAATCCCGTGAGGAGGATAATTTCCTATTGCTCTGTGTGACCAAGGGCAGCTCCCGTAGATGGAGGGATGAGGTGTTCTTTAGAAGGACCTGGACATGGTGATTGTAAGGGAAAGAGAGTCCCAAGCAAAGGAAGAGCGTCTGAAAGTCCTGTGGAATATGGGGATGCCAACCCAAGTAACCAATTCCTTACACTTGGGCTGATTTAGACGCCAACATCCAAGGCTATATTTATCCTCTTTCTTGGTGACTCAAGAATCCCAAATATCCATCATCTGCACTTTCACATGTGTTAGGTTCCCTACTATCTTCCTGTTCATCAGCTTCTGTGCTTATTGACCCTCCCTGAACCACCTGCAGGTTTTCTCTACCTTAGTATATCTCTATCTTCGTATATCCAGAGGCAGTGAGGCAGTCCATAACAGTGCTATTTTTCCAACCATGGTGTCTGTAGACTTTTCCCATTTAAAAAATGGCTTCCCTCCTAAACAATAACATAATACTGTGCTGCAAAACAATATCTAATTTTCTATGTGCTATCACCTCTGGATTTCTCTCCATCATTATAGCTTTCAGAGCTTCTCAGTCATAAAATAGCTGCATTTTACATTATTTTTCTGGATGAAGTGAAGCTTTGAATTTTTCCAAGCTTCTGCATGCTTTTTGTAAACTTATAGTCACCCGAGTCTCTAATCTCTCTCAGTCTTTGTGACATGTATTGCTGATGCTGAAAACCTCCATTTCTGGCTTGTGTGTTTTACCAAGTTCCTCTACCCTCTGCATTATTGGCCGTTTCTCTGTTCTGTGCTAAAAACAATTAAAAGAGCAATAAAAGAAGTTGGCCATCCCAGAGGTACACATCTATGATAGGAATACAGTGGAGTAAACACCAAGTGAAGCCCAGGCATCTGAGGGGTTGCAAGTCTGTATGCAGGGTTTTAGTAGCAATTTAGTAGGTCAGTGAAGACCTCAATTGTTCAATTAAGAGCATTTATAACAAGCCTCCAACCAATTACTGCTGGAAATGGAAGTTGGATTTAAATGGAGGTAGAATCTTATAGCAAGGTTTCTTCAGCCCATGTATTATATGAAAAACTAGTTCAGGAGGGGTCTGTGAAACAGTGCTACATAAATTGGCTGCGATACACTAAGACTGGCACATGAAAGAGTGTGTGAAATGTATGGGTGACAACTTCAGGGGGTTGAATTCCCCACCTTCACCCCTTCCCTGTTTTGCTTTTAGTGTTTTAAGTAATGTGTTCTTCTAGAAGAGATGTTCTCAAGTTCATGTGCAAAGCCTGATATTTTGCAGAATCCTGTTTTGGGAAAATGATTCTTTCAGGTGCAAGATATGCTGTCTCGGCTTAGAAACCAAATGGCCCATTACTCCCCTGGCAGAATCACAGCGAGTGTTGAGTAGCCTCCCAGTCCTGGGCTGAGTGCTCTGAGCACAGATGCCCTTGCAGCTGTGCTGGTGTGAGCTGCCCACCACTCTCCTGCCTCTTCTGCTAGAGAAGGCTAGCTGTATGGTCAACTCAGGGACCTTGGACCTGGTGATACTTGTTCCAATCTCTATTTAAAAATGATAATGATCATGGTGTTAATGCTGCTGCTGCTTCTGATGCTTCTACAGCTGCTAATGATGAAGACAATGATGGTGGTGAAATAATAATGAAGCAGCAGTAGAAGAGGAAGAAGAGGAGAAGGAGGAGGAGGAAGGGGAGCAGTTGCTTTGTCTTGAGCTCTTACTATGACCCAAGGCTAACTTAGCAATTTATACAGACCCTCCAATTATGACATTTTAAAAAACTTTTGAGGTAGACTCTATTATTATCTTCATTGAACGGATGAAGAATCTGAGAAAAATATTAAGTAATTTGCACAAGTTCAGGAAGGTGGTGAGTGTTGGAGCCTGGCTTGGAATCTGCTGGCTTCACTTGAAAGCTTGTGCTTTTGCTCCCTGTACTAGCATTTCTCCAAGGTGAGTGTGCCCTAGGGTGAGCTGGAGGGCTCATTACCACAAGGCTCTCTGGACCTCATCCTCAGAATTCCTGACCTAGCAGGTCTGAGGTGGGGCCTGATAATCTGCACATTTAATAAGTTTCTAAGTGATACTAATGCTGCTGGTCTGAGGATCACAGTTTGAAAACCACAGTCCAGTACTATTTTTTTTTTATGTTTATGATGTAATTACAAACCTACTGGGCATGAAATTGACTGAGAAAAAAAACCAAAAAACGATTTTTTGAGTCTTTCCCATAGCCTTTGCCTATTGTATTGTCCTTTGCCTTTCTGTTGAAGCCACTACTTGCCTTGTCTCTCTCTCTCCAAGAGTCTACCTCTTTGTTTCCTGGTTCACCATTCCTGTGTATACCTCTAAGCATCCCCTAAACATTCAAAGACTGAGATTATCTGTAATGTTGGGAGGGTGCTGTATACTACAATGCAGTCTTGTTGGAGTTTTGCACGAAGGAGGCAGAAGGATAATATGATGTAAGATTAAAAGGAAAAAAACCTGTATATCAGAGGACACATTCAGTCTTTGGTCTTTTGGATTTGGCTTATTTTGCTTAGCATGATATTCTCCAACTTCATCCATTTACCAGCAAATGCCCTAATTTCTTTCTTCTTTAAAGCTGAGTAATATTCCATTGTGTATATATACCACATTTTCTTTATCCATTCATCTGTTGAAAGGGACCTAGTTTGGATCTACAATCTAGCTATTGTGAATTGAGCTGCTATAAACATTGATGTGGCTGTGTCACTGTAGTATGCTGATTTTAAGTCCTTTGGGTATAAATCGAGGAGTGGGATAGCTGGGTCAAATGGTGGTTCCATTCCAAATGTTCTGCTTTCCATATCATGCTTAGTGAAAAAACGCCAATCCCAAAAAACCAAAGGTCGAATGTTTTGTCTGATATGAGGGTGCTTATTCACAAAGGGGGTGGGGTGCTAGGGAAGAATAGAGTTACTTTAGATTAGGTAGAGGGGAGTGAAGGGAGGGGAGGGGGTATGGGAGTAGGAAGGACATTAGAGTGAAACAGACATTATTACCTCATATACATATTTGACTGCATGACCCATGTGATCCTACAATATGTACAATCAGAAAAATGAGAAATTTTACTCCATTTATGTATGATTTATTGAAATGCATAAATGCATTCTACTGTCATGTATAACTAATTAGAACAAATTAAAAAAAAACCATACAGGGATGCCCTGAAACAGTTTGAGATAATTATCCATTTGACAAACAGATAATCACAGAAGGAACAAACCTGTGTGAAATAATCAGATAAGGGACCACCCTTTAGAACTACAAGAACTTAAGAGAGTTAAAAAGTTGCAAAAATTTGGAGGTGATCTGCATTAGAATCATCCAGAGATTTAAAAAGATTGCTAGACCCCATCCCCAGAATTTCTAATTTGGTTGGTCTGAGGTCTGCACAGATCATGCAGTCTCACGAGTACTTAGGTGAGGCTGATGATACTTGTCTTGGATTTGCATCTTGAGAACCACTAGAAAAAGCAATGATATTGCCTCACGAAAGACACAGCTGCTGCTGTTTGCCCAGAAAGAGTGGAAGGCCAAACCTTGATTCATCAGGATCCTCATTGCCAAACAGTTTCAGCTACTATTATGAATCTCTGGAAGGAAGGACTGAATCCTAATAAGAATGTTACCAACTTGGAATCAGGAGCTAGATACCCTGGAGGTCAGATTGGACCAAGAACATTTACTTTTTACTCAGTTTCCTGAGTCCTAATTTGTGAAGGGTGTTGGGCCTGAGGTTATACAGAGGTTTCAAAGATTAAGGAGATAAAGGGCCCATCCTTCTCAGGGAATTTACTTCCTATAGGGGCAGCTTAGGAAGTGAGTTAATGCAAAACTATGCAGAGGAAGGGAAGCTCTGTTATCTTGGCTGACTACAGAGGCTTTTCAATGAATCCCTATTTGAGTCAGGCCAGGAGAACACCTTTTAGTTTGGGCACTGTTTAGAGGAGCAGTGGAGTTGGCCTTTTGGCATAGATGGAGAGAGGAAGAATGTAGAACTAGTGGGAAAAATGGATATTTTGGAGAGTCAGGCAGATGGAAAGACCTAGATGAGAATGAACCCAGAGGGTCCCCAGTCAAGAGTATTTCCATGAATGATGTTCCTAAATCAGAGCTACTGTATATCTATTCTGGATCTTAGAGTTTACCCTCCTATGTTCAAAGAGACTGGAAAGAAAGAAGGGAAAGGGGCTACAGTAGGCTGGGGTCAGAGCATAATTCTTCTGTCCTGAGACTTAAGTGACAAGAAAGAACCAGGGCCATGACGGTCTAAGGAGCTGAGGGTTTCAAGAAAAGAAAAAGCAAGCAAATGCAAAGGCCTTCAGATAGGGTTGGGTGTGGAGGGAGTTCAAGATGCTAAGAAGCTAGTTTGGCAGAAGCCTGGTGAACAAGGGACAAGGATGGAGGTCAAGGTGGAGACATAGGCAGGGGCAGCATTTAGAGCTTCCTGAACCATGGAAAGGAATTTGGATTTTATTTCCATCATACAGAAAGAAGGCATAAAGTGGAAAGAAAGGGCAGGCCAGACTACATAGTTTTCTACCCCATGAGAAGGAATTTGGATTTTATTTCTATCAGGTTTAAGTAGGGGAGAAACCTGGTTTTTATATTAAAAAAAAAAATTGGGTGACTACAGATGTAACTCAGGAGTAGAGCTCTTGCCCAGCATGAAGCTCTGGCTTCAATTCCCAGAATTGCCTAAAAGTGTTTCTCTAGTTGTAGCAGGATACATATGATATAAAATTCACCATGTTACCTCTTTTTAAGTATACAGTTTTGTAGTGCTAAGTATACCATTGTATAGCTGCACTCATTCATCTCCACAATACTTTTCATCTTTAAAACTGAAACTCTATTCCCATTAAACTGATTTATGCTTTCAAAGGAACGTTTTCAGAGGGAAGATTATCAGAGGGCATGAGGGGAAAGAGGGAGAGTTAAGAAGGTGAGGGAAAAATCTGCACTGCTTGCAGGAGCTCAGGTGAGAGATGATAATGGCCTTGGCCAGTTTAGAAGCATATCTGGGACCCAGGCCTCTTTACCCTTAGTTGGAATCCTTTTCCACTAAAGTGTTTCACCTTGTTATTATGAGGACTCTTCCCTGAGTATTGTGACCTTCTAGAATTTACTTTCTTACATGATTTTCTGAACCTAATGATGCCTTCTGACATCCCAGGTCTGCCAAGTACCTACCTATTTGCTCTAGAGACATAGTGACAAATGAACCTAAGAATTTCTATTACCTTGGAACCAAGGATCGCCTTTGAATTCCTAAATATTTTCTCTACAATGTAGTAGACATCAAATATAGCATTATTCCTAATGTCTTTGTTTCTAAAGATTTTAATACCATCTCCATCTCGCGAAATTCAGTTCATCTGTGGGTTAAACTTTCAGAACACTGTGTTTGCCTCTATCTTTCCACTCACTTTTCATCATTCCACACAAGGTCAAAATCCTGATCATATTTATTAGCATTCATTACAATCCTAGATGGGCCTGGTTTTAAAAGGTTGGCACTTCTGGATGAACTCTGGCTTAGACCTGGCTCTGTTTCTCCTGAGGTTGAAGTTTGGAACATTATCTCTGGTCAGCCATGTACTTCAGTTTCCCTCTTCCTCTTCCACACTCTGTTTTTTCTTTTCCCAATTCTAACAACTTCTCTAAATTCTTGAGGCCATTTGACCAGGCCAAGGGATGGAACAACCTCAACTAATTCATTTTCCATGAAGAGTGTTTCCTGCTGTGTGCTCTGACATACCTGATTGGTACCATTTCAGCACACTGAAGGGAAAATGGCATTCTTGATTGTATTAAGACATATCTCTTTGGAAAAGTTATTTGGGTAGCTTAAATTCATGGATAAACTTTTATGAAGATATTTTTCCTCCATGTTTTTGCATATGGAGCTATGTGCAATGTGGGACTGGGGATGCATAGTGCGGTAGTAGCATCATAGAACTTTACACACCCTGTGTTAGGACCCCACATCCACCATAGCAACTGCTATGACTTATTGTCCTCAGAGTTTGCTATACTTATTAGCAATATCAGACTGGAAGTCTACACTAGTCAAATTTCTATACCAAGTCAGCACAAAAATCATTTAGTACTGAAGAAAATGGTTGTGTTTTTGCCAAGAGGATACAGAACAATACTGAATTCTCTCTCTCTCTTTCTCTCAATTTAGTTAACTTGTTCTTACATTTTTCACAGTGTCTGAAAAGAAGGATCTTGTCATGTTCCATCAGAATCAAAATGTTACATCTGCAAACCCAATTTTTCTTTGCTTTGGGAAGGTACCAAGAGGGATCAACACTGGGCTTTGAGATGAGGCATGCTGTTTAATTTAGGTACATGGGATTTACCAAATCTTCCTTTCTGATTTCATTATTTTATCTTTTTCCTTTATATTTTTCCCTTCAGATAACAGCTGAAAGAGAAAAGCAAGAATTCCATCAGTTCAGCTACTCATTCCCTAACTTAGGCAATAATTCCCAATGACTCTGGATGGCCAGAGGAGGTATCCCTCTTCTCTTTCCACAGCCATCCTGGACAGTGTCTTGCATTAAGGGCAGCATCCCTTGAAATAATTAAAAGTCTATTTTCATAGTACCAGATGAGCTGTGTGGAAAATAAAAACACAGATGCTACATCAGACAAAATTCTACATTAGAATGTTCAAACTAGACATTAGACATTAAGGCTGTTTTCTGTCTATTTAGTCTGTGTGTGATTCACCTTCTGAAATAATGTGCAGTGAGGGGTCTGTCTATAGATGTCAGTGTCTGATATCATCTTCCCTTTGGTCAGAATTGCCTGGACAACAAGGGCATGGAGCCTGTCATTTCTGTCATGCTGCAGATCCTGAGGCAATGCTACCCAGAGAGTCCACTTCCCTTGGTCACAGCCAGCAGTGCCTATGCCTTCTCAGTCCCTGGGAGCATCGCCGCTGAGCCTCCACCTGCTCTATCTGAAGGTAAAATACCCAGGTATCTATGAGCTTATATACAAGGTTTGCATTTTAGCAATATGGCAGGGGAATGTGGATGGAAGTACAATCAGTTGTTTTGCAAGTCAACTGTGATCATCCAATAAGCTAATTAGAGATATATACAGAAAAAGCAGGAGTATTTTTTTTTTTTCATAAACAGGGCGAACAAACACCCAGATCTGTTGTTTTGTCCTTAATCATTCATTGTTTCCACTTTGCCTGGTAGCTATTGAGGGCCTCTACTGTCACCACAAGTAATTAAAAAAAAAATCTATTCACAATTCTGTGATGGAGTCCTTTCTACTGTACTGACTGGTAGTAAAATTAATTTGCCCAAAGGATGAAACTGAAATAAATGTCTTGCTATTAACAACCCCAAGCTACTCATATTGGAATATTTACAAGTGTGATTTTTTTAATCTCCAGGAAGATCTTAACAGTCAAAAGAGTTTAGTGTTTTTCAACCCTGTCCTCCTAGTATTAGAACAGATTTTGCTCAGGTATAATTTTGCCACAATGACATTAGAAGTTTTATTTTAAATAAGTGCCTGCCTTTAAAAATTAGAGACTCAAAGTGATAAACATGCTGTAAAAAATTGGGTATGTATGTGATTTCTAATTCAATTTCTAATTTCAATTCAAGTTGCACATATATGAGTAAACTGAGTGGGATAAACACCAGAGTAGTATTTGTGCATCATTTTATTCTGCTCTTGTATTGCATTCAATGTGGGACCACAGTTTAGACTTAATGATCTAGTGCTCCCACATACCGTTTATACATACAGATAGGATTTAGAGTGTATTGGGATACTGTGCACTTTAAACAACGGGTCCCTTTTTGGTGTGAAGATGCACCAACCACTGTGATGAGAGTCTGAATCTTAGAAAGCAGAAATGCCACATTCATTTCACCACTTTTCTTTTTCCCACACAGAAGATTTTGAAGATGAAGGTGATGAAGAGGTGGAAAAAGACTCGGATTCCGAGGATGTGAAAGAGGAAGTAGGTACACCTGTTCTGATTGTAATGATCTCCACATTCACATCATGCAAAGAAAAATATCACATTCCAAGTTTGCCAAAGCCAGTGTAAATTTTAAGGATTTACTTTTGTGCTGCCACTAGGGTGATAGTGATGCTCAAAAAAGGACAGCTACTGCTATTGATTTCCCAGTTGTCATTTTCATCTTGGTAGGTCTAGTGCATTGTCTCACTGTGAAGTCAGTGCTAGTGATTATTAAGACACTGATATTCCCTCAGCATGAGCCTTGCATAGACACTTAATGTTTGTGGTTTGTGTATTTAGTAAGTACATACAAGACCATGGAAAGATTTTGTCAGACACTTTCTACTAGTTCACACCTATCTTCATAAGGCATTCTTCTTATCTGCCTGTTCTTCATAGGCAGTCACAAAGCCACAAAGGAGTCATTCTCCTGGGTCCCTATCTGGGTCCCTCTGCTATAGAACAAAAGTTGGCAAATTTTCTATAAAAAGTCAGATAGTAGTTATTTTAGGCATTCTATACCCTACAGCCTTTGTTATAACTGCTCGAATTGTCATCATAGCACAAAAGTAGCCACTGAGACTACATGAGTGAGTGGGTATGACTGTGTTCCAACAGACAGAGGACATACCTTGCTGACTGCTTTACTACAACAGGGATTCTAAACCTTGGCACTATTGGCATTTTGAGTGGATACTTCCTGCTTGTAGGGGTTATTCAGTGTATCGTAGGACGTTTAGTGGCATCCCTGACCTCTGAAAACTGCTAGTATCTACCTCTTTGCCCTTCATTCATGAACTGAAGATGTATCCAGGAATTGCCAAAATCACCCCTAGTTGAGAACCTCTGCCTCACCCCTAGTTGAGAACCTCTGCCTTTGAGTAATTACTTGTCTGTGTGTTATACTTTCTCCTTTTCTTTTGGTGTACTGGATTTGAACAAGTTTCTTCAAGTCCCCTAATTTTGTCATCTGTAGAATAAGACATGGGAGTAAATGCTACCATTCCTAGGGATAAAATTCAAATTTAAAAACTAATTCCCTCTATTTTCCTTCCCTCCTTCCTTTATTTCTTCGTTCATTGGTTGGTTTGTTCATTATTTCTTCTTTCCTTCCTATCTAGAGAGAAAGAGACTTTTGAGTTCTCTATCATGATAATCACTCACCTTGCTGAAGGTAGTGGCAGACATTTAGTGACTATCTCTTAGTCGCATCTCTGGGCTTAGACTGCTATTGACAGTCTGGTGTTCTCGGGGTTTTTGTTGATAAATAGAATCATTTCTGAAGTCATCAGTGGCAAATTGGTTCTTTGCTGTGGCTTGGCGGCGCAGGCCTGTGGAGTACCTGCTGAATTATTTGAATAATATTGCACCACTGCAGTCATTCATCAATGCCACTTTCCCCTCCCCTCTTGCTTGCTCTGTGATAACTGAATGTCTGATGCAGTGTCAGTCGCCTCTTGTATCTGATGCAGAGCGACAAGGTGCACGACTTCACCCAGCATGGGAAGGAGGGCTTTCAGATACTCTCCTCAGTCTTCAGAGGGTGTTGCAGCAGGGTAGAGGGAAACCTGAACAAATATACAAGCCTGGCTGGGAAAGAAGCACAAGACAAATGAGTGAGGGACTGAAAACTATTCATCAAAACCCTTTGAGCCAAGGAGAGATCAGAAGTCAGCATACGCATGAGTTGTAGAGAAATGAGGGGGTATTAGAACCAGGACTCTGCATAGGACAGCAGGAGCAGGGGAACTGGTACTCCAGTAAGCTCGTCCTTCCTTGGTAAACTTGGCAGCATTTGTTGCCAGAGATGTGGATGAGAAGCCAGGTATATATTGCTTTTGGTTCTCAGAACTGATCCAGGCCTTTAACTGGTGAGTTTCTCATTTGAAAATTGCAGATCTCTCTGATAAGCAAATGATGATACATAATGGGAGGTGGGAGTGGAAAGGAGGCAAGAATGGAGGAAGGATGGATCGTATAGAGGAAAGAGGGTGGGAGAGGTGGGGGTAAGGCAAAATAACAGATTGAGACAAACATCATTTCCCTATGGTATGACTCTACGTCATGTACAACCAGAGAAAAAAGTTTTACCCCATTTGTGTATAACCAATCAAAATAAATAAATTATTAAAATAAATAAATAAATAAAAGGCCCCAGAGAGCTGGGCACGGTGGCGCATGCCTATAATCCCAGTGCTCTGGAGGCTGAGGCAGAAGGATTGCAAGTTCAAAGCCAACTTCAGCAATATAGCAAGGCCCTAAGCAATTTAGTGAGACCCTGTCTCAAAATTTAAAAATAAAAATAAAAAGGGCTGGGTATGTTGCTCAGTGGTTAAGCACTCCTGGGTTCAATCCCCAGTACCAATAAATAAATCCATCAATAAATAAATAATTAAAAATAAAGACAAAAAAAAAAAAAAGAATTTGTACCAAACTATTAGCAGGCATGATTAAAAGGAACTTTTATCTGCAAAGTGTCTTGAGAGTTGAATATCGGATTTGTGATTTGTTTGAAAATGATCAAGGTCAACATAAGACAAGAGAAACTCACAACAAACACAGATGAGATGTTGGTTATTTTTCTTTTTTTCATATACCCAAACATCAGATTTGGGGAAACTAAGGAAGAAGGGAATATTAAGAGTGAATTCAAGTTTTTGCTTCCTTCCACTCTTCATTTCCTCTCTCTTTTCCTTTTCATTAAATTTTCTTCTGTCTTTCAGGTACTTTTTTGGGCCATGACCCCTATAGAGCATGCTAGAGTCTTGGGAATGTAATGTGATACAAAAGCAAATGCGGCATAGTTTTTTTCCTGAAAGAGTTCATAGTCTAGTGAACTTGGGGATTGTTGCTACTAAAGTTTAAATCAGGAACTTCAGACTTGAACTCAGGTCTGTGGCAGGGAAAAGACAGTATCTAAGAGTTCCAGTGTAAGGAGCAAAGGCTCCTTACATTATCTGGATTATCTGGATTGTGGGGTGTCAGAATCCTAGATGGTGAAGGGTGTCTGGATTGCCTTGAGGACACAAAAGCAGGTCCTTCTTGAGGTAAGTATTAGTGGCACTTAGAAACAGCACAGGAAAGGTGTAACCCACCTGAGTGACAGGAGCAAACAAGCTCCAGACCTTTGTAGATCAAGAACAGTCTCAGTCTCACTGCTCCACTCTGCTGTTGTACCAAGAAAGCAGTCATTAACTATACATGAATGAATGGTTGTGACTGTGTTTCAATAAAATTTTATTTACAAAACAAACTGTGTGCCACATTTGGGTAATCTCCACTCTAAGGCTCAGTGGGTCACCTGACCACGTGTGGAATGAACAGGCTGCAACATGGGTTATGTGACACTACTCCCTCCACACACACCACTGGGGTCTAACTCACTGATGGGGACACTCTTCCCAGTGTCTGGCTGGGTTGCGTTTTCAGTAGGACCACCCCAAACCATGGTTGGAGGAAAACAGGAAGTGATAAATGAAGCTCGGCAGGTCAAGAATGGTAGCTGTGGAGTTTGGGCCAGGTCTATGCACACTAATCCTGAAATATCATGAAGCTCAACTCATGAAAATGACTCTTCTTTTTATTTGAAATTTAGAGGAAAATTACATAAGATGGATGGAATATTGTATTTTTCCTCCCCTGGATTAGGAATATAAACATATATTTCCCACATTTATTTCATTTAGGCCTTTTTAGGCAGGACTGCCAGGATTTTTTGTTAACTAATTACTCTCCTAAAACTCATGGTAGATTTTCTCCCTTGTTTTATTAAGGGAACTTGATCTATGATATGAAAAGATGGAGGGACTAAACTGTTTGATTCTGGTGTCTTTTCTCTGTAAGACTATAACCCTCTAAAAACAAAGTGTTCAGAAAAGAATATCACCATAAAACTATCCAGAAAGACAATGTAGAAAAAAAAACTAAACTGACTCAGTATTCAACCCAATGAAGAAAAGACTGGTGGTATTTAGTAAACCTTTAAATGTACAAGGAGATAAAGGTATAGTAGGGGAATGAAAACTGTTCCCCAGCACCTGCAAGGATTGATAAAATTTCTCCATTGCTTCTTTTTAAATCTTATTCTATACAATCTTCCTCTTATGTTCTATGCTTCAACTACCTTCCTTCTGTGAGCAAATTCAGACTCTTGCTTATGCCTTTTTTGCATAGTTGACTTTTTGTCATTTAGGTTATGGTTATATCTATATTACTGTGTTTGTGAGGCCTTCTCGAATAACTCATTCCAAATAGTTTCTCATACCCCAGACTCAGTCACAATTAGATCATTCTCTTTCATCATTTCCAGGGCATTTATTGTTGTTGGGGATGATCTCATTCATTTGTTTCCTTTATTATTTACTGTCTTCCTTCTCTCACTGGAAGGCAAATTCCACAGGAGCATGGACCTTTGATTATTCCATTTTCATTGCCTCTTCAGAACCTAGAAGAGTCCTTGCTCATAGCAGGTGCTCATTAAATGTTTGTGAAAAGAGTAAAGGACCTACCTAACAGAGGTAGATAGGTCTATAGGGATGATAATTACAAAGATGTTGATCACAGTGGTGAATGAGATGAAAATTTTCTTGCTTTACTGTTTATATAATTCATCTCATTTTGTAGAAATTATTAATTATTTATGAGGAGGACTCATAAATACTGACATACATTCTAAGAAAAGTTGACTATCTTTTTCTTTTCTAGTTTAAAAATACAATATAAATATTAAACTATGTATTATATATATATACCGACATCCATCTATATAATACATATATATATATATATATATATATACAAATGAAAAAATGAAACTGTCCACTGGATAAGCTAATGTTACAATCTGAGGCCAAGAAACCATGTCCTAAGACTCTGAAGAAGAACATTGCATCTTGTTTTATTGGATTTCATGACTGTAACCTGTTCTTTAAATATTCCACTGTAGTATGATGACTTGGAAACCGATGTGGAGAAGCTGAGTTCCAAACCTGGACTTGACCGACCTGAAGAGGAACTAATGCAATATGAGTCGATGTGTCTTGAACTCTCCTATAGCTTTGAGGTAGGACACTGACTACAGTTTCTGCTCCTTGATGATGCATGGAGAGTTCTTTGCAGAACCTGGTAGGCCAAGCCAAAAAGAGTGTCCAGACAGAAGGCATTGCTTATCATGAGCCATCTGCTTCTGGGCTTCTTCTGACAGAATAGCAGAAGGTCAAGCAAAAATATGAAAAAGGTGGTCAAGGTAGGATGTATGTACAGTTCCTACAGTCTGACATCCTACATCTGGGATGGCAGTAGAGTTAAGAGTATACTTTATGACCTGTTGGTTGGTGGGCAAGGTGTCCTGACCCCATTCATTGAACAAGCAAGTGAAGATCCTTGACAATTTAATTGTTCTCTTGCCAAAGAGATGGATTTCTAATGGTGGCCATTCTGATTCCAGAATGACTTTTTTAGTAGAAGCAAATGAGGAAGCTTAGACCTGGTGATGTCACTCCAGTGCCTAGTTGCTGCCTCTGATGGTGCTGCCATCAAGATTTTAAACCTGCTTTTTGATCTCTCTTCTTTTCTTCTGGTTCTTAAAAAATAATGAGTTTGGCTACCTCAAAGGGTATAACTAGTTGCATATAGAAAGGAGTTAGCATATTCTGTTTCACTCCAGAAAGCCAAAGAGGATCAAAGAATATGTCAATATTCTTTGCAATGAAACAATTTCAGTTCAGTGTAAGGAAGAATTTTTTAAAAAATAATCAAAATTGTCCTAAAAAAATGTACTACCTTGGGTCACTGTGAATGGTTCTACCCTGGGTTTCAGTGATGCCCTGTAAATTAAGTTGTTCAACTAGGTTGAAATTGGGAATTTGTAGAAGGCATTCATACATTCATGTACTGTATAGCATTGTACTATATCCATCAAAATCTCCTCCCAAACATGAGTTTGTGTGATTCTGCCATTTTTGACTCTTTTTATTATTTTTACTTTTATTTTATTTGTTCCAATTAGTTGTATATGACAGTTGAATGAATTTATACACTTTGATAGATCATACATAAATAGAGGATAATCTCTCATTTTTATAATTATATATATTGTAGGATCATATTGGTCATGCAGTCATATATGTACATGAGGTAATAATGTCTGTTTCACTCTACTATCATTCCTTCCCCCATCCCCTTCCTCTCCCTTTACTCCCCAAGGTTAGTCTTCCCTTGGTTGACCCTGGAAAACGCTTCCCAATTCATGGGATTTATGCTTAGCTCTGTGCCCAAAGAGTAAGGACAGGGATCAAAGTGTAATCTCTACTTGTAAGGAAACACTGACATATTCTTTTCCATTCTAAACCCCAAGGAACTAGAGTCCAAATCTGGAGATGAGTCAAACTCTGAAGACTCTCAGTACACCAATCACCACCACATTCCCACTGCTGCCTCCCCAAAGCAGCACTGCTTGAAGAAGGACCAAACCTCCTGGGGGCAAGAAAAAGAAGACACAGTTCAGACTTCTCTCCTGAGCATGGTGAAGATGGGAAGGTCCACTGTGCATCTGTCCTCCAAAAAAGGACCTGTAATGAACATATACCATGATATGCAATCCAAAAGTCTTGGGATAAATTCTCTTGGAAATGATATCCCTGACATTCAGACTTCCCCAAAAGAGGATGCCTGGGACATAGAAGCAATTTCTTGCCCAAGTATGAGTGCCTCCTTTTCCAATTCCACTAGTCCTAGAGAAGCTGGTGAAGTAATAGATAAGCTTCTGCACATACATCCCAAACATATCCCTTTCCATGATCCCTGTCTTTATATGGCCAAAGCCAGAAGAACCAGATCTGTGGTGGACTTCAAGATGGTAGCATTTCCTGATATCTGGGGACACTGTCCACCTCCCTCTGCTCAGTCCATGTTGGAACGCAAATGTGGAGTCCAGAGGTAATGGTGCTACCGACTTGAGATTTGTATTTTTCTCTTCTTTAACATTTTTACAGGTAAAATAGTCTAGTCAAGAATATTTTGAAACCCTTTGAGAAACTTTTACCACTATACATGCTTGCTTCCCTACTAGGGCATTTCAGAATCAAGGATGCAGTAGCGGTAGGCATGTGTTTCCTGACAAAGAATTCCTTGGATGATTCTAGTACAGCCCCTTGCCTCAAACCCATTGCAAACCACAAAACAGGGGTAGGTCATCTAGTTTCTCCAATACTGGAATCTTTTCTAAAAAGAATGTTTTCAGAAAAACAAAAAAACTGATTATTTGGGGGCTCTTTGCTTATTTACTGTAAATTGGCATTTGACTTCTTGCTGATATAGAGGTGGTGTGCTGCCATTCCACGGTCCTGATGTCATAGACCCTGGCTTGTTTTGGAGAATGATTTTGCTGCATCATTGAGGAGGGAAAACCCATATTCTGCAGGACAGAACAATTAGTGATAGGTTATTCCCAGAATGCAGGAGAACTATATCTTTGATTCAGCATAGAGAGATTAAAATGAAAACTAATAAAGGTGAGGAAAAAACATTTTCCCTAAAATAAAGAAGAGTGTGTATATACTAAGTCAAAATATGCAGACCAGAAAGTTTCATCAATTTATATTCCATGTCATCAGAAAAATTTTCTCTTGATGGTAGTTCAGAAGAACTATTCCCACATAGGCTCTTGATTGACATTTCTGTCCTCATCCCTGGGACATTATCCTGCCATGGTCAACTTCCTGAGAAACTCATGTCAGAAGCTGGTCTAGCACAATCTTACCCCTGAGTAGATCATCTTCCCTCTCAGTTCAGTCCCTACTCACCCTTCTCTCACCCTACGTCAATGAACTGGATGGGAAATGTAAGAAAGGAACTGAAATGCCTTCTGAGATTCCTTTCTTTCTCTTACTTAAATTTTCCTGATATTGTTTCTCAGACAGAAGACTGTCCTCAGCCTGCTGGAGCAGACAGAGCCCAATGAATTTAATGGCACAAAAATACAGAAGCCAGTGGAATCTCACAAACCTCAATCATGTAAATAATCAGTAGTTCTAATGTTTCCCTCAAAACTGTGTCAATGCAAAGGACTCTCTTCTTTATATAGTCAGACAAGTTAAAGTACACTAACCCAAACACTCTTCAGAAAACTCTCAAGCCAAGAAATCCCCTCACTAAAATTCTAACATCTTTGTTATTTCTATTCTTACTATTCTTTGTAGAATAACTCAAAATATACTGCTTATATTCTTCTTTATTCTTAATAAAGAAAAGAAGAAGGGATGGCAGTTCTGTTTGTATCTTTGAGCCCAAGATTGGGGCATCATTAAAATTTTGTTTTTTATCTCTCTATGACTCCAAAGGTCCTTCCCAGGGGACTTCAGGATAAGTTGACTTGAGAATGAGAGTCAACACTTGAAATGTTTCCAATTTTCCTTTCTAGAATCAAGATATTTGAGGATGTCCGGAGGTTCATCCAGCCAAGTGATGTTATAAATAAAGTTATCTTCAGCTTAGACAAGCCTTGGTAAGTAGTCTTGTACATCTGTGGAATAGTAGTTATGGAAAATTCTGTTAAAATTCATGAAAAACATGAGTTTTTCATGTTAATAATCCATTCCTACTCCTAAAAACATCATGGTGACTGTTAAGGTTAAATATCTACAAGAGAAAGTTTATCTTTAAGAAGTGTCCAAGAATAGCAATAAGACAAGTTCACAGGTTCTTTATTTCATTATAGGCCTTTGCAAGACACAGCTTCCGGTTGCCTAAGGTTCTTCTCCAAGTTTGAGTCAGGAAATCTTCGCAAAGCCATCCAAGTGCGTGAGTAAGTAAGGAAAGTCACAGGGGTAGCTCTTGGCAGCCCAGGAGAGTAGGTTGTTAATTATTTCTTAACCCTTCTGTGTTCAGTGACCTCACATTGGTGGCTTGAAATCAGCTGTGGTGAGAGTTTTACCCCATGAAAATTGGAAAGTACTACACATGAAGGTTTTTCTTCTCAGAACCAGTTGTTAAACATTTACCAGCATCCCTCTAGAGATCTCATAGCAAGGTGAACTATTCGCTAGAAGAATAAATATGCCTTAGTCCAAATAGTGGATCCACATTTGACTGTAAGAGTACTTTGACTCGGACATTTTTCTGGTCCTGTTGATATGGAAAAGTACAAGGTGTTCCCTATTCCTGCACCACTCCATGTCCACTGTATTTAGGTGGCAGCAATTGTGAACTACCTATCTTTCATTCAAGGAAAATGCACAGCACCATGCTTCTTTGGAAAAACCTACCAATGAGCTGTTATTAATAAAAAAGGATTCCATAGGCAAGAAATGACTAGGGATGGACAAACTGAAAGGAAGGACTGAATTGACTGAAGAGACTGTTGTTCTCAAGAAGTTGCCTATAATTCTTTCTTCTGTAGAAGGGTGGACCATATTTTCCATACACCAAAAGGCAAGATATATAATCTGTCTTCTATGGGAGAACTTCTGAAAACCACAGTCCAGGCAGTGAATGGTGCCATGACCACAGATGTCGAAATAAGAACACAAGCACTACAACCCCTTTCCAAAGGGTACCTTTGAGCAAGTTGCCCAACTAAATTCAGGCATTTATTTTCTCACCCACAAATGAGGTTGATGATAATGCCTACTGCATATGTGTTTCATGAGAGTTAAATAATATACATAAATCTCTTAGGATAGTGCCTGGCACATGGTAAGCATCGTTCAACATAAGCTCTTACTCAGGGATGCATGTTCACTATGACTAGAACTTAGTGTAGCTAGACCTGTTTTATATCCACCTAAGGAGTCATTTTTGAAGTTGTTCTTTTTGGGATAAGATGAAAGGTGATTCATTTTTGGATTTTGCACATGAGTTATTTCAAGCTCAATATTTAAGACAGAGACAAATTGAGCTACTTGGGCTGAAGAAGGAAAAGACAATCATGTCAAGACTGCTATTCAGTCTACTTCTCTTTCTGCTGTCACCTTAGCTTCTACTTCTTCCTATGGCTCCTATTTTTTTATTCCTTCTCTCTAAATTCATGTTCAAAGAATCCAGGAAATAATATCTGATGGGGAGTCTCCTAGTTCAACAGTTTTCAGTCCCGTTTGTTCCTGAGGAGCTAACTGGGCTCAGGTCTTTCCTTCTACCTGTGCTTTTGACCAGAGATTAGAATCCTAAACTCACTTGTGCTCATGGTAACAGAGACAAATGACAAAAAAACAAATCTACTTACTGGAAAAATTGTTATGATCACTTTTTAGAGAATGTTCTGTGGGAATAGTATATAATTTAAGGGTTGTGAACTTCACAGAATTGTCCTCGTGAGTGCTACTCAGCGAGTTATGCTTTATTCATTGCATAGTGAGCTAAGTAGTTAGAGTGTGTTCCTTAAAGGCACTGTGTGAGGGGTGGGATTCCATCAGGTAGCTCTACTCTGCATTCACATGTCTTATACCAAGCTCTACACTTCTACAAATCTCATGCTATAATGTTTATCAAGGATTCAGAGTGGGAGAGTATACATGGATAAGGGCAAAAACATTTCCCTTTTTTGAACAACAACTCAAAGAGAATACTGAGAGGATGTAACAATAATATTTTTGAAAATGAGATTTCCTGGTAAAAATGTTTTTGTCAAAACAGCATTGCAAATTCTGTAGTTAGAGCTCAGAAAATTAATTACCTGTGGAAACAGCAACTGAGAGGGACAAAAGAGCTCCTGGAGTGTGGAATTGTCCTATATCTATATAAATGCCTATACCTGGTTGTACAGGTGCAATCAGATGAAAACAAATCTATTGAGCAAGACATTTAAGATTTGTGCACTTTACTGCATGTAAGTTATATATCAATTAAAATGAAAAATGCACAAAGTACCTCTGTAATGCTAGTCTAATTCATGTCTGTTGCTCTGTTAGGGGATTTATATCCATTATACTATTTAATCTTTATAAACAGCACTGCAAATTTAGACACTCTTTCCATTTTCCATATAAGGAAACTGAGACTCAAAATTAAAGTCTAGCCTCACATAGTCTTGTCATATCCAAACTAAATGTTACTGATTTTTTTCTGAGATATAACACACTTGAATTTTCCTAGTTGAATAGAAACTTCACTATAGTTCAGTGAAAAGACATGATACAGTTCTGTCAGTGATTCTTCTAATAGAATCTTTTAGATCCATAAGCCAGAACTTGAGACACATAGATTCTTATTTCCCTTAAAGACGTTCCAGATAACTCTTCAAGCTTATTTCTGACTCTGCAGGTTTGAGTATGACTTGTTGATCAATGCTGATGTGAACAGCTGCCAGCATCAGCAATGGTTCTACTTCAAGGTGAGCGGTATGAGAGCCAACATCCCTTATCGCTTCAACATCATCAACTGTGAGAAGCCCAACAGCCAATTTAATTATGGTATGGACTTTTTTGGGGATTAGAGTAGTATCATGAACTTGGTAGTATCATGAACTCTTTATACTGTTATCAGAAGACCTGTGTGTGTTCCCAGAGGATTTAAAGTTGAACTGACATACTTTTGTTTCCAGTGTGGCAATGGAGTGGTCAACCAATGGCATATACTAATACAGAGGAATTTCTGGGAATCCTCACTTTGCCATGGAATGTTAACAGTACATTAAACACTCAACTACTTTCTGACTCCCTTGCTCCTCCTTGAACTTTTTTTTTTTTTTTTTTTGGAGGGGGTGCTGGTACTAAGGATTGAATCCAGGGCCTCATGTGAGCTAGGCAAGAACTCAACCTCTGAACTACATGAGCTACATTCCCAGCACCCCACCTTGTACTTATGGAGTTGATGAGGGTTCTCATTTACTTCTTCTATCTCCAAAATCCCATAGGAGCAAATGTATTGATCTATATGTCACAACATGATAACATCAGAATGTAACTGGGCAATACAGTTTTACACTCTCAGAAAACTCTGGAAAAAGTTTAAATTCTCCTGAGTACCTGTGGTGTATTTTTGGAGGAGACATTCAAGAGACAGAGATTGACCAATAGCTCTTGCTTACTTTGAACATTTCTAGGAATAGGAAATTCTCATGTTGGTGCTAGCTCATGTACTAATTTATTGGGTGACTTTCAATAGGGAATAAATACTCCCACATATCCAGGTCTAAGTATGAGATACAGATTCTGTTTCGTGTTGCCCTAGAAAGAAAATATAAACCTCAACTCTTGTATTTACTTTGTATGGATACTACAACAAATTATCACAAACTTTATGCTTTAAAACAAGACAAATTTATTCTCTTGCGATGCTGGAATCCTTAAGTCCAAATGGATTTCCAAATGGGGAAAAGGTCATGTTAGCAGGGCTGTGTTCTCTCTGGAGATGCTAGGGGAGAATCCCTTTCCTATTCTACATTCTAGAGTTAAATTCCTTGCCTTCCTTGGTGCATGGCTCCTTCTTGAAGTTAGCAACAATGCACTTCAAATCTACTCTGCTTTAATCATGCTGCTTCTCTTCTTTAGTCAAACCTCTCTTTGCCTTCCTCTTTTAAGAGCAGCTGTGATTGCATATAGGGCCACCAAGACAATCTCCACATCTCAAGATTCTAAACTTAATCATACCTACAAGGATTCTTTGGTCATATATGGTTAGCATTCATATTGTCAAGGAATTAAGATCTGGATATTCTTGGAGGCCATTTTTCAACCTTCCACAACTCACTTGCCCTTTTTTTTTTTTTTAACTTCCTTTTCCTCTTTCCCTCATGGATTAAACCCTGCTTTTATTTTACATAGGGATGCAGCCAACCCTGTACTCTCTGAAGGAGGCTCTTCTGGGCAGACCCAGTTGGATAAGGACTGGCAATGAGATTTGTTATTACAAGTAAGTGAGAGGGTTGAGAAGGTGGTTAACTTCCTTTTCTCTGTCATTTCCTCTCAATTTCTTGCTTTTTTAAAGTATCAATAATCTTTGCTTGTCTGTTATACTTTTCCCTCTGTCCCAATGGCAAATGCCCTGCCCTTCAGAAATAGAAGCTTGTTAAAAATAACTCACAGTAGACACCAAGAAACATATTTTGATTTGCTGAAAAATGATTTGTCTTCATTTATGCACATTAAAACTTCATTTATGTACATCTAACTGTTGTTGTTAGACATTAGGAGTTATACAGATTTAATCTGTAGTTAGTGCATCAGATATTGGTTCTTTATTCATTTTCACTGGGTCCAGTGAACAAAAACTCTGAGAAGTCCTGACATTTTCTTTTCCACCTGTGTAGCACTTTCCAAAATACAGGGGAGTGAGTGAGTATGTGGCAAACACATTTAAGATTCCTCTTCCATAGCAGTGTAGTTTTGTGTAAAAAATAATAATAAAAGAGGGAAAGGCTACAATATTCGTCTTCAGTGTTTGATCAGTAGTCAGTTTTATGGATGTATTCTCTAAAGTCGTAATAAAATTTAAATTGTCTCTATTTTTCGTTTTTGATGAAAGAAATGGATTCCAGACCCATGAATTGTTTATGTATGCATTTTTTAGACAGCAAATAAAATTGAAATACATTAGAAAAAAGTAAAAGGATAGGAATTGTTAGGACAGGTAGAATGTACATAATTCCTTATTAGCTCATTACCAGGGTTTTATGAAAACTGATAGGTTAGTACCTATTTTTGTGGATAAAGTAAGTCTTATCTTTAAGATTACAAGGGAACTCTGGGAAAAAAAACTGTCACCAGACATTCTAGAGTTTAGGATTGTTATCACTATCAGTACCAAGGAGGGTATATACACTTAATGTCTCTTGACTTTTGAGACTGTAAAGACTGTATTGATAGATAGGAAAGGTCAAGGATCTTGTTGCTCTGTTAGATAAAGGCAGAAATCACCCTAGAGATAATGATAGCCTACAAAACACAGCTGGACTGACTAACAGTCTGTAATAAAAGAGTTGGCAGTGTTCAGTCCTTGATGTATGAAGATATTAATCCAAATAGTTTTTTCATATATTCTTGAGAAGGAATCAAAACATTACAACTTTGTTGGTTTTTCATGCACCTAAATGGCAATTGCTTTCTGGCTCACTTAACATTCTCAGGAATTTCTTTATGTTCCAAAGGTAGGTTAAAATTTTTCTAGGTTGTAGCATTCACAATTATAGGGAAAAATATGGAAACCTAAATTTGGACCTTTGTGTGTTAAGAACAACTTTTAGTTTCCTCTGAAAATAGTTACCATGAGTAACTGTGAAAGACCCAACTTAAAAGTAGGCTAGTATCTGGAACTTAGTAAGAGATTAGACAAATATCATTCTGTGTCTCTCTCAATGGGAGAAAGCTTTCCCTGGAGGATGCTCCTCTTGGAAATGTGGAATATGGAGCAAGCTCAAGGGGACCACATGTCTGTCAAGAGAAGGAAGAAGCCACACATCCAAAAATATATCCCTGGCCTAAAGGAAGCCAGTGTTAATAGCTTCTAGATTCATTAACGAGACAATTGTTGTGTGATTAAAGAGCAATAGAGGGGTAAGATGAAAACCATGCATGTATAATGTAATTCATTTTTCATATTCCAGTCATGAATACAAGAGAGATGAATGGATAAGATTGCCACATTGTAATGTAGTTTGTTTTACAATTATTCACCACATTATGTTAACATATTTCTAATAATGTGTTGTAACAACAGAGTAGATATGTGTAATCTCTGTTCACCCACAAATCAGAACCCTCTCTCGATTATAAAATGCCTTTTATTAAGCAATATCATTTTCCATGTGCCTCACAAACTTTGAGTTGATTTGCCTTAGAAGATCTGTTAGCTTCTTTCCTGAATTTATTCTCTCTAATTTATCACTTTGGGATAATTATGGCTCCTGTTTCTTTAGGTTCTATCTGGTAGTAGAGGCTCAGAAATTCTATTGCTATTATGGTATTGAATTTCCAGACTTAGTACTATGTTTTAAGTGGGTGCCAGGGTGCTCATTGTGGGAAGAAATATAAGCCATGGAACATGAGTATCTTTTTTTTTGCCCCTATTTTTTATTATCACATTATAGTTATATGTCGTGGTGGGATTTATTGTTACATATTTGTACATGCACACAATGTAACAGTAAAATTTGACCAATATAATTCCTCAGTATTTCCTCCTTCTCTCCTCTTTTCCTTCTCCCAGTCCATTTTCTCTATTCAACTGGCCTCCCTTAGATTTTCATAAGATGCCCCCAACACCTTTCTTTTCTTTTTTCCTCTGTAGCTTCCACATTTGAGAGAAAACATACAACTGTTGATCTTCTGAGTCTGGCTTCACTTAACATAATGTTCTTAAGTTCCACCCATTTTCTTGCAAATGGCATAATTTCATTTTTCTTTATGACTGAATAAAACTTCATTGTGCACATACACCACATTTTCTTTATCTGTTGATGGACACCTGGGCTGGTTCCATAATTTGGCTATTGTGAAATGTGCTGCTGTAAACATGGGTATGCATGTCTGTTATAGTACACTGACATTAATTCTTTAGGATAAATACCAATGAGTGGAATAGCTGGGTCATCTGATAGTTCCATTTCTAGTCTTCCAAGGAACCTCCATACTGATTTCCACAGTGGAACTGAGTTATCTTTATGCAAGGGTAATAGGGCAAAGGACACTCTGAAGGAATTGGATTTTGTACTTCTTTCAGAAATTTACAGAAATGAAGAGCAATTGTGAAGGTTGATTGACTACTTTGTGGGACCGATTGCCATCCACTGGAAATAGTGTCCAAATTATTTTGGCTGTATATCCAAATCAATAAGATGTAGTTATGCATGTACTTACTAATATAGATTTGTTCATAAATTATTTAAAAATAAGTGATACATGCATTACTATATATAATGTACATTATATAGATGCATTACATTATATGTGCATTACTGATATATAATGGACATTAGAAAATGTGCAAAAAGTGAAGAATTTTAAATGAGAAAATGAAATAAATTATACTATTTGTTATGTATTTATATTATTGACAGCTCAGTGCACTCTGTAGTGCACATTCCCTCATGGTGGAGTTCACCATTACAAACACAGTTGTGGAAAGAATGTGGGGAAATAAAGGAAAAATACAGTTGTAAGTAGCCTTTTGGATAAATTTTTTATTTTATTTTATTAGAGACAGGGTCTCACTGAGTTGTTTCAGGCCTTGATAAGTTGCTGAGGCTGGCTTTGAACTCGCCATCCTCCTGCCTCAGCCTCCTGAGCTGCTGGGATTATGGGTGTGCACCACAGTGCTTGGCCAGGCTTTTGAATAAGTTTGAAAATTTTGATTAACTTCTCACTAATTAATTATTTTTGTCAAATGAGTATTCTTAACTGCACTGAAACCTTCTGCTCTTTTCTTGATCATTTATGATTGCATTTTAATATAGTTATCAACTGAGGAATTCCAAACAGAGTGTTAAAAAATATTTTCTGTTTTAAGAGGTGTAACTTAATTTAGATAATATGATTTGTGAATCTACCAAAACATGCTTCTTTAAATTTAAATACCTTCCCAGAAGCCAAAAGCAAACCAATGAGGAGGGGCAAATTATTCTTGCTCCTCCCTTGGGATACCTCCTATGCAGCCACTGATACTGAACTACTTGACATATGAAAATAGTTGGTGTGGAACTTAATGTACTTTTCATATTCCATGCCTAGAATACAACAGGGAGGGATGGATGAGATTGCTCATTATCTAGTTTGTTTTGTAATTATTCATCACATAAGGTTGAAGAGGACTGCCTGAGGGCAGTCATGTAAATCCACATATTAAATGTGAGACAATTTAATTTCTTTCTTATTACCTAGAAAATTGTAAATTTAAGAAGAAATTCTAATATTTTCTCTGTGTGCACAGTTGATCATCTGGCCCTCCCCTGCAGCATCTCCTACCCCTTCTGTCATAGCCATGTCTTCCACTCACCCTGAAGACCACTCAGCTAGAAAATAAAAAATGACCCTCAAGATGTAAGATCATAAATGGTCAGACTCATTTTTCCATGCTGCTCATAAAAGTAAGCAAGGACAGTTTTAGTTTCTGTTTTATTTACTTTCCTGTGGTCTGCTTCTCCCTCTACTCTACACAGCCTCACACCTTTTCAAATTCTCTCCCAGCTCTGGTCTACAGTAATTTTGGTGCTGAAGGGCAGAGGGAGGGAAGCTACACGCTCTGAGTGGCCCTGTAATACACAGCAGCTGATCTCTTCTGACATTTATCTCTGCTCGTGAGAGGAGATGGAACAGCTCACTCATGAAGATGAATGTCATACAAGAGCTCTGCCATCATGCATCCTTCCGAGGGATCTCAGGAGAGAGATTTGGTGCTATATAGAATATTAGAGACGCTGCAGACACACAGAAGCCGGGAGACTCGGCTGCTCTGCCTTATTAGATCCTGTTAAGTGAAATGATGCACTTTTGTTAAACAGGGCCATCGTCATTGTAAGATCATCTAATTCACTTTCTGCCTTGGCATTTGCTAATATTCATGGACATGCAGAAAAAATGACTTCCCAGCATTTTTAAAGTACAATGGAAATAGATTAAGTTCATAACTATGCATTTGTGTACTCTGCTCCTTGCTTCATTGAGGGCTTTATGATTACAAAAGTACAGATCCTTCCAAAGATAAATGATTTAGGGAAGGGGTAAAAAACAGGGGGGCCTTGTAACTGTGGAGCATCCGAATCTATCCAGCCCAGATCACCTTTGACCCAAGATGGCCTTTCCAGGATCCAATGAATGCAGTGAATCTGAGAGCAGTCCTGATTTTGCCAGCCTCCTTTAACACCTGGAAGAGTAGATTGACCAGAGAAGGTTCTTGGAATGGAATTTCCACCTCTCATTTAATGGTGTGACCTTGGGCAAATTATCCTAACTTCTCTCAACTTTAGATTCATTGTCTATAAGACGGAGATAACAATGGCATTTATCTCATGGACCCATTGTGAACATATAGAAAACTTAGAAAAATAGCTATTTAATGAAGGTTATTAATTATTACTAATAATTAGTAGAAACATCTTAGTGGCATGAAGTACAAATGATAGAATCATAGTATATGGATCATTTTTACTATCTCTTATCTGGATTATTTTATATTCTGTCTATTGTTTTAGACAATAGAAAGCGCTGATTTGTAAAGACAGAAACTTCAAATTTTTACTTGCTGAATTGGGTCAAAAGACCTCTTGTCCTTTTGTCCATTACTAAGAGGAAGATGATATACCTGAAAAAATCTCTTAGTTTCAGATCTAAGCCCACCCTAGGAATTGAATCCTGTTTACTATACTTGTGTGGAATTTCACATGATGTTAAACATCTGTGAGCCTCAAGGTTCCCATCTGTAGAATGTGCATAATAAGTCACTAAGATTAAAAGATAAAATATGTTAAGCATCCTAATTATTCTGGAATGATTTATTCTACAAACTTTAACAGCTGCTGTGCTTAAGCATGAGGCACAAAGGCCAGGCATAAAGATACACAGCCTGATGCCTGCCATGGAGCGTGGGCAGTGAGGAAGACGACAGTGTGATGAGTGCTCTGTGAGGGGCTGTCGGGAAGGCTTCCCAAAGGAGGAGACATTTGAGTTGAGTCTTGAAGGAAGAACAGGGGTCAGCTGATGAAGAAGGGGGAAAAGACTTTCCATGTAGAAGAACTTGGGAAGTCTCACCAATATGAAGGATGGACGCTCCTGCCTTGCAAACATCCCCCAATAGGTTCACATCATAATCAAGAAAACAAAAATAGCTCATTGATGGGATCTCACTCTATCGTGGACAAATTGAATTGTCACAACCTAAGTGCTTCACTGTAGAGATTTATCAGACATTTCACGTTAGAGAAGTTCTTGGAAAAGGTTAAAGGTCTCTGAAGAGAAAAGTTTTACTGGAGATAGAGTCAACTTCTGGATGTTCCTTCTACAATATGGCCACCAGGGGATTTCAGTGGGGAAGTCTGATCTTTGCTTTAGGTTCAGCCAGAGTTTAGATCCCAGACTAGGGTTGTAACTGAATCTACTTTAGCCAAAATTCATTCTAAATGAGGTGATATCCAGTTTTCTTAAATTCCATCAGTGTGTACCCCCTCCTGGGGAAGGGTGGCTTGTCAGTGGTGAGCTAACACCAACAAGCTACAGGGGGTAACACCTTAGGTGTGTGACTGATGCTGGTGTGAGGAGGCAGATTTCATGTAGTCAAAACTACAGTTTGAATTCCCTCCTTTCAGTCACTAGGACCAAGGAAACACAAGAGCAAAGAATTAGCCCATTTTACTTTTCTTTCCATTCCACTGTAGCTGTTCTTTCTTTGGAGTCCAGGTTTGTTTTGGAGAGGAGAGAGTGCATTGGGATAAATGCAGAGATTTCATTGACTCATCTATACTTTCTTGCTTTCTTCTGTGACTGAGTGGGGGTAGGTTGATTAGCATAGGGTCAATGTGCTTGCGATGTGACTTTAGTATACTTAATAGTGCAGTGGGGAAACCTAAAAAGAAGCAAGGTCCATGCCAGATAAGACCATCCCCACTGACCCTTAGGGGCATCTGTTCTTTTTGAGTCAAGATGCAGAATCTGTCTCCACTTTTTGAAGGTGAATAACATGGGGATGATGAGGCACTAGTCATGTGTTTCCACCTGTCTTAATACCCATGAGTGTATGTGCGTGTACTTACAGGTGAAACGTTCCTCCATGTTTTAGTTGGTTGTCCCTACCTCGCTCATTAGTTTCGTTGGCTCTGCCATTGTAAAGAGCCATAACTGGCTAATACCTGCTGTTTAGTTAGGTATCAACTGAATGTATCTTTGCAATGGAGCCTGTACAGGTGAAATCAGAAAGCAAATGAAAGAGAGTACATGTGCCTTGCATGTGTTCTGAACTGTCATCTGCTTCTTTACGTACTTTCTAATTACCACCATGTTAGCTTTTGGAGAAAGTTCAGACCTTTAGAAAATGTGGTAAAAGTAGACCCCATTAAGTATCAAAACTTAGGTAACACCATGGGAGAAGACACCCTTTGAAGTCAGAAATGTTCTGAAAGCACGCAGGAAATGAGTTCTATTAACATAATGCTGAAAAGTTGGGTAGATAGTCATGTAGGGCTTGTGTTGTTGCAGAGTGCCTTTTTTTCTTAGAATGACCAAGGTTCCAGGCTGCCGTGTTGACAGAAGGTGAAGTAAGTGAAATGAATTAGTCATATTTGGTGGGATCGCCAGCTTCTCTTACACCCATTCCCAGTTTTATATAAACTGGAAAACCACAAAACCACAAGCAATGAGAGATTTTTCTATTAGTTCCTTTCTTAAAAGCTTGCTTTTTTGCTTTCATGGGGGCTAGCATAAGGTTGCAAGAAAACAGAAAAGAGTAACCTATGTCTTATATTTTGCAAGGACACACATGAATAATCATCTTCTATTTCTTCCCTCAGCCCCCCCTTTTTTATCCTTCTCCTAAACCCCAAAACCCACAGTGGGCCAGTAAGCCAATGTTGTGCATGTTCAAAGGTGGGATTACATCTTTTTGGTGTCCAGTGCATTTTGCATTGTAAGGTAGCCCTCATGATAACATTTCTCAGGAAAACCTGCATAGCTGTCTCAATATCAACAGGCAAGATGAGAGCGTAACTGGCAGTGTGTGGTGAAAATATTGCTTGGAATGTACTTCTGGGTGCGATTTACTTTGATACTGTTCTCTGAAATATCAAAATTGGTTCTTCATCTTTGACAAAGGAAAATGTGCATTCTCAAGCTTTAAGAAGCTGAGCCACATTTGGGGTGACAAATATATTCCTTTGGGAAGAAATTATTGAATTGTGGAAAGAACAAAGTCTTTCTAGCCAGAGAGATCTGAGCTCAGCTCTTGTTTCCACCATTTACTTGCCTTGAGACATTAATTTTCTCTATGCTTTCATTTCTTCATCCACACAATAGGTTATGCAATAATAACATAACATAACATATGTGAAAGACTGAGTTAGAACTCAAAACTTAGTAGTAATTACGAATAAATTAATTTGGTAGGTGGAGGCAAAAGGAAGGAGCTTCACCTTATGTGATCTGAAGAGAGATTGTGGGACCCAAATTTGGGTAATGAAGTGTAGGTCTGCAATAGAATCCCAGGAAACACAGAAGTATTTACATTTATCTCTATTTTCTAGCTCAGTGACTTGATAGACTTCATTTTCAGACACAGCAGGAGAGGCTCATGGCATGTGTGCCACAATTGGGGGGCAGATGGGCAAGGCTTCTGTGTTGCTGAACTGATTCATGACCTGGCAGTGAGTCTCTGGCCCATTTCTCTGTTTTCTGAATTTCACCCACAAAAGCATCTTGAGTGAAGTTCATTTTGCCACATATAATACATGAGTTTCCAGTACTTAGGACCCTCCCTCATTCTCATTTCTTCTCCTCTTTCTTTAGAAATCATTATCGCCAGAGGGCCGCTGCCACAGGTGGAGCATCTGGGAAGTGCTATTACACCCTCACCTTTGTGGTCACCTTCCCCCATGATGAGGATGTCTGCTACCTGGCCTACCACTATCCCTACACCTACACAGCCCTCATGGTAACTTCTGCTTACGTTACCCCAGCAGGGCAGAAGGGGCTTTCTGAAATTTTCCTGAGAACATTCTGGAGCCCCTGGCATCCTGGGTGGTTAGGGGGAGGAGAACTATTGCCTTCTGAAAGGAGCCAGGTTTTGTCATCACTGACCTGGTGACTTTCTATGTGTCCCATCTTCTCCCCTGGAGAGGGCATGAGGTTGAGTCATGACCAGTAATGGTCTGATAGCCCAGGAGGTCTGCAGATTGAGTGTGGGAGATGGAGGCATTTCTCATGGGCCCTGACTTTTCAAAGTCCTCAAGTTAAGCATGAAGTAGTAAACTTGGCATTGACTTGGGATAAAAACACACAAATAAACTGAGATGCAAATCTAAAGTACTCCTTCTTGAGGGGAGTGGAGTAGCAGGCAGGAAAGTGATGCTTGGAAAACCCCTGAGCAGCTCTTATGGTTTTGAATTGAAGGATGCTGGAAGGATCAGGGTGGGTGGGAAAAGTAGAAGAACAAAACACTGAATCATTGACCATGGTCTTTTTAGGAAGAGAGTGTAGCAGAAGTGAGTCCAAACTCATGCAGAATTCCTGGGTGTTCTCTAAGTCCCTACAGAAAACCTTATGAGATAATTTTGAGTGCATTGACTTCTTAGAACAAGGGTTTTTCTATCATTTGAAAAAGTTGGCAGACTACAACTTTTTCCCAGTTATTTCATGGATATCCTGAGGATTAATGAGCTACACAATATTTTCTCCAAAGTATTTTCATCCTCTGTGCTCAAGCAAAATGTTATTAGCACATTTATAATAATATGTGTGTATATGAGTATACATATCATTTAGCCTGAAGGATGAGCATTTTCATTTTAAGACTGTGATAAGGAATTGGAAAGATAATAACCACGAAAACCTTTTTCTTCAAAAGGAATGTTCAGGTATAAATGGAGAATTTTCTCATCGAACAGGCACATCTTACACCACTTGGCTACCCACTTCACAAAAGTGCATCTGTCCTTCTCTCCATATGTCGTCTTGCCTAAAGAAAGATTTTTACTGTTTTCCAGATTGCAAAAGATACACAACTAGTATTATTTGTGTATCACACTTAGAGAATGCAAGAAGTGAATCCAAGAAATGTGCATCACCAACTATGCTGAAACAAGCCATATTTGTTATAAAACATGTTTGTCGCCTTTAGGGACAGAGAACAGACAGGATTCATGAGCTGATTTTATGGTCTCACTTGTGAAACACTGTGCATGAAATGTCTACGGGGGATGGGGATTCTTTTTTTTTTTAATGTGAAATTAGTTTTTTCTCCATATTTTTTATTGGTGCATTACAATTATGCAAAATGGTGGGATTTGTTGTTACATATTCATTCCTGCACACAATATAATAATATAATTTGGGAATTCTTTTTTGAGTATGTGTTTGCCTTTCTGATTGGAGGAAGAGACTGCAGGTCTGGGATGCTGTGCTTTTCACTTGGTAGAATATCTTGGGTCCTGCTGAGATTCTTGCTGGCAGTTAGTATAAAACATTAGAACTCAAAGGGGTTTGGGAAGTTGTCTAATTTACTTTTAACATTGATAGATGCAAAAGCCAAGGTCTAGGAGTCAAGTCCTACATATGGCTAGCTACCAACAGAACACTGATCTTTGATGTCAATTCCTGTGGCCTTTCTACTCCATTGTAGAAGAATGTAGAATAAGTTCAGAAGAATTTCTGTTCTGAGGTCAGCCCAATGTCCTTGCTTGCTACCACATATAATAGTAACTAAAAAATGCAGTCCAGTTCTGTAAGTCTGTGTGATGATACAGACATCTCTGATGGAAGAATTTAAGTTATTGATCCAGGGTTTTTGTCCGTGTTGCTGAGTGCTGTGGATGTGGATCAACTGAAGGAGAATGTTTCCTTACCAACATGGTCCAGCTCTTATCCTAATATGCTCTGATTGACTCTTTTTTAAATTCTTTTTTTTTTTTTTTTTTTTTAGTTTTTGATGGACCTTTATTTTATTCATTCATTTATATGCAGAGGTGAGAATTGAACCCAGTGCTTCACACATGCTAGGCAAGTGCTCTACCACTGAACTCTTGCTAGGTACCTATAAGTTGGTTCAAAGTCTGTAACTTTTCCAATAAGGCTTCCACCACACTTAGATGGCCACTTACTTTCTGGAGACTGTCCCAGGATCTAACGTTTACAACTGACAAATGACTTGGGAAACATTCGGGTGATGCAGGTGTAAATTTCATCTTGGAAGGAGAAAAAAAACACAAGAAAAGTGAACCTTCTCCATCCACTCCACTTAGAGGGAGAGAGAGGCCTTGTTAATTGATCTTTGTTGGCTTGTTACCTAGCATTACTGACTATGGGCATTTCAGGAGCATTAGTGAGAAAGATAAGAAAAGGGGTGTTTTAACTTCTCCTACATGAGTAAAACATGGTTAGAAAAAATTTGTCACTTGAAAGTGAAAAATATATGTTCTTTTTTTTTTTTTTTTCTTCAGTATTGGGGTTTGAACCCAGGGCCTTGTGCTTGCGAGGCAAACACTCTACCTACTGAGCTATATCCCCAGCCCCTTATATTCTTAATTTTAGGTTTTACCTTTCCAATAACTCATGGTCTTTGTCTTCTCTAGATTTAAGACAATAATTGACTCTGAGACCTCTCTTGAAAAACCTCTCATCCTACCACCATGAACAGAATAAGTGCATTCTGTGATACACACTAGTCATTTTTATTTTTGGACATTTTCTAAGAAGAAACAGTTTATTCCAATAGATCAGTAATAAATTAAATGTGAATAGTACTCAAGCGGCAGAATTAATTGTATATTACTTGAGGGTTATGCTGAGGGGTGAAAAATATATTTCATGTGGAATTCACAATTTGAGGATCTCTTATAGTATGGATTATGCTTAGTAATCACAGTCAATTTTAGAGCAGAAGACCTGTATGTTGGATGTTTTTCACCATTAATACAGTTATGAAACTTTAAAAATTATATTATTCTCTTATAATAAGGGAATTAATATTTGGTTCTTTCAAATTGATCTAGATGTTTGCCAGCAATTGTTGGATAATTGTCCAAATGGTAACATTAAAGTTAAAAGAAATATAATATTATTATAATTCTGAAACAAACAAAAGGTATTTTACTTCAATCAGTCATATGAATATTATTGTTAAAGCATTGTTAATAATACCAATTAGAGTATTGGGATTATGTTATGAATTATCTCTAGGTAATCCAAAGTATTGGTTGAATATGGGGGTTCCAAAACACTTTTTATTTTATTCCCAGATAGTTTCTGATGGATATTTTAGAGAGTAAGGAAATGGACCTTACTGAAAACTTAGAACTGAATAATTGGCAAGAAACAAGAAAATTGATCATAGATAGGAACCATGTATTGGAAGAGTTTAAGGCTCTTAAAGAGTAGAGCAGAGTTTTTCACCAGACACAAATACCCACTGTGGAAGATGCTATTGTCTTCAGAGATGAGAAATGGAGTGGGGTGTAGGGAAAGAATAAAAGGGAGGGAGAGAGACAGAGACACACAATATAAATAGAATATCATATACATAACATCTTAGAAAGGACTCACAATAAATGAAGAGTTTAAACAGTGTCAAATAGGGAATGTTGACTTACACTTGGTAGATTAAAGACACAATGAGCAAGCTAAAAATCAGTGTTGCTGGTAGTCAAGAAACAGAAATCTGTTCTCATATGGACCACAGCAGAAGACATTCACCATCAAAGCGACTTGATAGTTGGGAGGTGAACATGAATGGCCATTCCAAAGGAGCCAAGATGTGTATGAATGGTAAAAAGTTTTTCAACACAAGGACAACCGGATTCCAGGGTCTTGAACATGATGTAAGAATAAGCTTTGGAGTGGGACAGGCCTGGATTTGAGTTCAGACAGTTTCCTTACTCTGCAGTATGGGCAGGGTATTTACAGTCTCTCAACCTTGTTTTTGTTTTTGTTTTTGTTTTTTACCTGTAAAATGGAAACATAAAAAATGTTGCTGTATAGGTTGTTCTGAAAATTCACTGACACATGGGAATTATTATCAAGGTGCCTCCATATAATAAGCAATACTAGATGGTAACCATTAGAGCATTTATTCTTTTAAAAATGATAACACAGCCACATCAATGTTTATAGCAGCTCAATTCACAATAGCTAGATTGTGGAACCAACCTAGATGCCCTTCAGCAGATGAATGGCTAAAGAAACTGTGATATATATATACACAATGGAATATTATTCAGCCATAAAGAAGAATAAAATTATGACATTTGCAGGTAAATGGATGAAATTGGAGAATATCATGCTAAGTGAAATAAGTAAATCCCCAAAACCAAAGGCTGAATGTTTTTTCTGAGAAGTGGATGGTAATACATATTGGGGGTAGCAGGGTGGAGGGTAAGAGAAGAATGGAGGAACTTTAGATTATGCAGAGGGAAATGAGAGGGGGAAGGGGGTAGGGGCATGAAAGATGGTGGAATGAGACAGACATCATTACCCTATATACATATATGATTACATGAATGGTATGAATCTACATCATGTACAACCATAGAAATGAAGTTGTACCCCATTTATGTATAGAGAATCAAAATGTAGTCTGTAAAAAAAATGATAATGTGTAGCCATATCCTGTGTTGGACTGATTGCTTACCCATTCCATTCCCAAATTTATACTAAAATTTAAATTATATAAAAATCCAAGTAAAAGACCAAAAAGAAACCCAAAGGCTACTGATGGTTTTCTTAGGATGATTGATTATGATTATTTTCTCTTTGCTCTCTTTTCTAAATAATTAGTAATAAAACTTTATTTTTAATGGAAAAAGGGTAGTAGGATCCTCTTTTGTTTATATTGCTAAATCCATGAGTAGATACCTAGAGACTCTTTTTTCCCCTCATTCTTTTTTTTAATTATTTATTTTTTTATTTTTTACAGACTGCATTTTGATTCATTGTACACAAATGGGGTACATCATTTCATTTCTGTGGTTGTACACAATGTAGATTCATACCATTTGTATAATCATACATGTACATAGGGTAATGATGTCTGTCTCATTCCACCATTTTTCATAGCCCCACTCCATCTCATTTCCTTCTACATAATCTAAAGTTCCTCCATTCTTCTCTCACTCTCCACCCACCCTACCCCCATTATCTATCATCCTCCCCTTATCAGGGAAAACATTCGGCCTTTGGTTTAAATAAGCCCCTGGAGTTAGAGGTTGTGACTCAGTGGTAGAGCTCTTTCCTGGCATGTGTGAGGCCCTGGGTTTGAACCCTAGCACTACAAAAGACCAACCAACCAACTAGCAAACAAAAATAACAAAACAAAGAAACCAAATATAAGTCCCTTTAAGTTGGAGAGGGTGGTATTGTCAGCCTGAGACAATTTGAAAATGCTCATTATTTTTCTTCTGCTAAAAGTTGTTCTTTATTCTTTTATGATAAGAAGTCCTCCATTCTCTGATGAATGTTTTTAAATGACAACTGAGAAGTAGGCAGCACACAAATAAAATAGGCCATCTCCTTAGTGGTGGGCCTTTTTCTCAATTAGGTGAACAGAGAGGACAGTCCTGTAGGGGATTATAATAAGAAATGAGTGATTTTCAAGTGCTTCCCACTCTATCAGTAGCCATCAACTGGGTTGCCTGCTGAGGTTGAGGAAAGTCTTTTATGAAAGTTTTACGGGAGTAGTTGATAAAGGAAAGGGAGACAGAGGACTCTCATGTAGAGACCCAGGATGAGGCTGCAGGATAAGGTTATTGGCCTGATGTCTTTTGCAGATAAGATTTTCTTTTTTAGCAGGCAACCTCTCTGGTGGTTGCCATAATTGCCTTGAACTCATTCCCCTTTTTATAAAGAAACCTACCCATGTGGCTTCCACTATATCATTATAGTCACTTGGCATACTCATTCAGAGTCCCTTATCCTCTCCTCAATGGTCCCAACAATATTCAATTAGATTGAGCTTTCCTAGACCTGGGGTAGGAGTACTCACCCGGAGATCATCTCTGGAATAAAATGATGCCATTGTCTGCCAAATGAAATTCAACTGAAGTTTATAATGGGTTTTCTTCTAGTGGTCTTTTGTATGACTGGAGCCAAAATAGTCCCTTCCAAGCGGAGGTGTTCCATGTTCAGTGCTCGTTTTGTGAGAAGTCGAGTGGGAGATGAATTTCACTGAGGAGTGCAGGGAGATGGCTGGGCAAAAAATTGCGGTTTACAGAAAATAAGCTTAAGTGAAAAGATTAGGCATTTGTTGAGTTGTAATGTGATTAATCATTAAAAATGTGATAATGGAAAGGTTAACAGAGAACTTGGAGGAGAAGAGGATGCTCAGAGCACTTGCCCTGCGTTGGCTGCTGGGGAGTATGGCATGGCGACATGGCTGTGGACAGTGGGCACCATTATACTGTTTGACTTTTTCTCTCCATAGCTAATTGTGCTTAACGATTTCTATGGAAAATTTTGCTGCCAAATCTGCTTCCTGAATCCGATTTATAAAATCTGGATTTTGTTATTTTTTAATCACTTGGTATCAGGTATCAAGCGATGACTTTGATGGGGTTGGGAGCACACAATTTGGCAAGATAGTATCTTCCAAAGAATATTCTACAACATTCCAGATTCCTGCAATCTTCAGAGAAAAAGAATTTAATAATATAAATTCATGAAGCACTGTGTGCTCCTTTCTCTTCTAAGCATTCACATGTATATGGCATACTAAAGAATCAGAGAAGTCCTACAACCATGAAAATATTGTAATGTTACTGAAGTCATCATTTTCCAGGTGTTTTGGCTATGAATTTTCTGTTTCCTCCACCTCCCTGTTCATACTCCAGTACTTCCGAACATTCTGAAGAATACACCTTGGGAAATGCTGCTCCAAAGTTTCCTTTCTTAGTTTTTGGAGCCTGGAATCTTGTTAGTACTTGTGTGATCAGGGCCTACCCAGTCTAAATTTCAAAAGTTAACAATAGAGCAGCTTTCCTCCAGAAACTTAAGAATGTAATAAAAATGATTTTTTTTTTGTTAATGATCACAGAGTATAATCAAAATCCAGTATTATCCATCTCCTCTTAACTAAGTGCCAGGATTTCTCTTTTCTAGGATGGCTGAGAAGCCCAGCGGACACTCATGGTAGCATTTTTATTCTCATTCTATGCCATCTCTCCTGAGATACCCAGATGTCTACTTCTTATATCAGGGCTCTGATTAATAATTTAAGATTGATATGCTTTCTAACTTATGAATTTCTTTAGTAAGTTTCTTTAAAGAAGATCTTTTTCTATTCCCTAAATAGTTGTTTTATTTTTGCTCTTCTAAAAACCATTTCTCCCCAAGTCTAATTCATTTTAATGGTAAGAAAATCTGGTTCATACAATTTATCCTTTTCCTTTTGAAAACTGATTTATTCTTTAGTAGCCCTATATATGATTAACTACTGTTATAATTTCATGGATGTTTGAGAAAAATACAGTAAAAAATGTCCTCTTTAAAGATGAAGTTTGACATATCTCGTGTACTCTTTATTTTGCATGGAGTATTGTTCAAATGCTGTTTTTACACTCTTGCACTAGATTTATCTGAGATTGTGATGCTTTCTTAAAATTTCCCATTCCTAGTATAATTATTTTTCTCCTTCTGCAGTTTCATGTTATATATTTCAAGCCCATGTTATTTGATTCTTAAGATTTATGAGTTTTATATGTTCATTGTGAATTGTGCCCTTTATCAAAATAAGATTTTTAAATCCCATTTAATGCACTTGATCTTGAATATGACTTTGTCATA
The DNA here is from genome assembly GCF_902686445.1 of Sciurus carolinensis. NCBI lineage: Eukaryota > Metazoa > Chordata > Mammalia > Rodentia > Sciuridae > Sciurus > Sciurus carolinensis. The sequence goes on along the minus strand of NC_062214.1, from coordinate 58,255,179 downwards.
TATTACTATTGCCATTTCTGCTTTAATTTATGTTTGTTTATCCTTTTCACTTCAATATTTCTCCTTTACAACGTTTGAGTAGAGGCAAACAAAATAAAGAGATAATTTAGAAGTGTTTTATACAAATCACGTATTTTAAAAAAGCACCTCTCATGTTCAACATGCATGAGAATTTTACAAAAAGTAATCTGAGGGTTTTTGTCATTTAATAAAACTGATTAACTTATTCATACTTATAACAGTTCTTATTGTTATGTCTGTCATTTTGCTTTTGTGCCTTGGTTTTTTCCATGGCTCATTGCTGTCTTTTCTTTTCTTTCTTTTTTTTTTTTCAATGCAATGTGGACCACATTTCATTTGAGTTTTTCCCTTAGCATTTATAATTCTATGAGTGCTTCCCTTTCAGTTCTTTAAAATAACATATTTGAACTAATATTTCCCCATCTACACTAACAACTTACACTGAGTGTTTCTTAGGTGACGAGCTTTATTCAAATACGTTATATAATTCAGCTTTAACTACCACTGCATGAGGTAGGCCATGGCATTTTTATGCACATTTTAAAGATGAGAAAACTGATTCACAGAGAGGTTAAGTAAGAATTTCCATAGCTTTCCCAGAATCCACAGCCAGAGTGTAACCCAGGCCATTTGACTTGGCACCTGCCCTCTCACTCTACCCCATTTTCAAGAACTAGATATTACTATGTCCTTGTAAGTTTAAAAAGCTAATATTTTTAAAATCTATTATTTCCTCCTGTGCCTCCTTTTAATTTTATTTTTACATCAAATGATGACATCAGATTTTACTGGTATGTGTTTTCTTCCTAAAGCAATATTTATGTTTGTATTATTCACTAACCATGTTTTAAATAGTCATTTGTTCTGGTATATCAGGTGCCACCTCCTCTGCAGTAAAGGTTTCCCACATGTAACCACCTCCTCTATTGCTACTCCCCTTTAAAAGTATATTTATGAATATTTTATAAATGTTTTCATAAGACTCACGTGCATGTTCACTTCATTTATCTGGTAGGCTTGTTAATTATCAAGGAACAGGGTGGATGGTTTCTCCATGGCCCTAGTAATACCCACTTGATAGGGTGAGAACTTCAGATCTTTGACTGGGAGGGTAATTTCTGTGTCCTGATGTTGTTGTGCTGTGAAGAATGTCATCACCTTCTCTGGTTACTGAAATTGCTCTAACCAGACAGGGCATGGCAGAAGGCTGGGGGAAATCCCTGCCCTGTCCATGTACAATTAATCCCACTGTTTTGGTTACTGAATATTTTCAGAAGTCTTACAGATCTTAATCATGTGTCCCAATTTCATTGACTTGTCCATTTTTATATCATTCTGTGTTTTTAATGAGTATTGAAATGGGGAGGTGTGGTGGGAAGAGTCAGTCATTACTTTTTGGTTGTTCTATGGGCTTAGTCATTCCCTGGGGTTAGTTGCTTTCTATTTTCCTTCAATATGGTCATAATTCTCTTTATTGCTTGGTGCTGTTACACTGTGTTCTATCGAAGTGCTCATCTCGCACTTCCTAGTGCTCTGGGTGTACTCTGTCTTTGGTACCCACCACACCCTTCACATGCCACAGTGATAGGAAGGGTGCTTTATGTCCTTTCTGGGCAACAAAGTTTCAAGAAACTTTCAGCGTAACTTGAAAACAGATCTTCTATGATGCAGACACATGCAAGAAGGATGCTTCCTCTTCTACTTCACTGTGACTCTCCTAGGTAGTAGGAATAACCCCTTTTTAGTCACTTTATGCCCACTATCTGCTGGATCGATTGGTTCAATAAAAATACTTGTAAACGATAAGGATTTAGTAAACATGATCTGTTGCAATTAATGTTATACCAAAATATTAATAATATACATGCTTATTTTATTTCTGCTTCAGACTCACCTTGACCTCCTGGGAAAAAGTATCAACCCCAGGCAAGTCTACTTCCGGCAGGAGGTTCTCTGCCACACTCTGGGAGGGAATCCGTGTCCTCTGGTGACCATCACGGCCATGCCTGAGTCCAGCAGCACTGACCACCTGGAGCAGTTCCGTGAGTACATTGAGAACCCTCTTCTTGGAAGATTGGGTTAGCAGTGTCCTCTACAGATTTGGGAGCACTCTGTCCCTTTTAGATCAGAAGCTCTCTAAACTGATAGGGACTTATCTGTCTTTATAGAAATACACTCTCAAGTCTTTGTGGTATGACATAAAGAGTAAAAATTAATGTCACCCTTTTGTTAAACAGAGTTAAAATGAATTGCAAACTTTTGGGGAGATGAAATGACTTGCTAGGACAGAGAGCAGATTACTAATGATGGTCACTTCCTCTCTGAAAACAGAACCAGGACACTGAATCACGTTTTCCAGTTTCTAATGCAGGGACTTTTTGCGCAGTACTCATTGCTGTTATATTACTCTCAGTTGGTCAAGCTTTGGAAAGGAAGGAAGCTGAGTCTTTGAGCCCTGGCTGAAGAATCCCCTTGACAACCCACGTACCTGGGTCTGACTGGCTGAGGGTGTGAGGGAGGCTCTAGCCAAGAACTCTGAAACCAAACCAAACACAGACACACACACACTCACAGACAGGCACACAGACACACACATATAGATATATGAACACACACTGACACAGATAAACAGACACACATGGATACACACAGATACACAATGCCCTTTCATTATTAGAGTTTTGGTTATGTGGTTGACTTGTGATCATCACACTTTTGAAAAAAGCTTCTGATGTAGCTCCAGACCTTAGGAAGGCTAGAGAAAACAAACAGAATGAGGAATATTTTGTAATACAAAGAAGTTTGGGAGGTGGAAGAGAAGACTGGAGAATAAAACCCAGCTAATTTATCCCCAGAAGATAACACCTTACCTGATGAAGTGCTAATGGCCTTCAGGTGACTCTTTGGTGGATACAGAATGTAATTTCTCACACCCCATCACACCTGACAATGATGCTTAACAACATGGCTAATCAACAACTGATTATCCCATCTGAATTAATGAGGCCCTAACATGGTTTAATGAATATTAAGGGATTTTTCAAAATTTCTCTTATGTGTTTTATGCATTTAAGAACATTTTTTCTAATGGTCATAAAGTCTTGCACTTGGCAAATGAGCAGTGCTAGAGGGTGAGAGATAGTAATCCTTCTGGAGATATCTTCACTGAATATTTATTTATTTAAGAAAGTGGTTGCATATAAGTCTCTGTTTTACAAATTCTGTTTCTAAGGGAAGTTGAATTGAACTCCATTGTGTAATTATGATGTGGGGGTGCCTCTCTGTTTACACTTTGGTTTTTGCTGTTGTGGGTACTTTTGTTGATGTTATAACCAAAAGGATCATGAGGAGAGGACTTGAAACAATGAAGTTACCTACAAAATTTGGCACTCTAGGAAAGAGTTTAGTTAAAAAAAGAGACAGAGAGAAATGATGTCTTAGTACACCCTTATATGAATCGAAGGAGTCTAGTTTCTACTTGCTGTCTGTATGATCTGTTATAATAAATGTACGCTTTCAAGTGTGATTATAATTTTTTCCCTCTTAAACACATGCTAGTGTTAATTCCTAGATGTATCGGGGACAGGAAGAGAAGAGCGCTTATGATGGTCAGATGAATGTTGTTTCATTCCTTTTTGTCTCTTGAAAGTAATGATCACTGAGCAAGAGCCTGAAGAAACCAGGGCTTTGACCTTGGTGAGTCTTCATGGACTTGCTAGCCCTATGAGCCCTATGCACAAGCCCTCTGCTTAGAGAAACCACCCACTTTGTTAAATGCTGTTCCATGACCAACTTGAAATTCTTTAAAAAGTTTTGACCAGTTATATGCAGTAAAAAGGATGAACAGGAGGACATTATATTAAGCGGAATAAATCAGTCTCAAAAAGATAAATATTGTGCAATCTCATTTATATGTGGAAGCTAATCAGTAGACCTCATGGAAGTAGAAATCAGATTAGTGGTTACTAGGGGCTGGGAAGAGTAGCAGGGGTGAGGATGGGGAGGGAGAGAAGGAGGATGGTTAGTGGGCATGGGGGTGCAATTGGATAAGAGGAATAACTTCTAATGTTCTATAGCACAGAAAGATAACTATAGTTGACAATAATTAATTGTATATTTAAAAATAGCCAGTAGAAAGGAATTTGAATGTTCCTACACAAAGAAATGATAAATGTTTAAGGTGATAGATTGCCAATTACCCTGTTTTGATCTTTGCACATCGTATACATATGTTGAAATCTCATATAGTACCCCATAAATATGTATAATTATGTGTCAGTTAAAATGTTTTAAAAATATAAAAATTGAAGAAAGAGTTTCAGGAAAAAAATTTAAGTTTTGACAAGGAACCCTGCATTTTCACTATGTAGTGTGTCCTGTAAATTGTATAGTTGTTGGTCCTGGTGTTGCAGGAATCAGGCAAGAAGAGGCAAATGGCACTCAAAGAGTAGGAGAAACCAAACTTTATTTTATGCTGTTGGGTCCAGAGAAGATCAGTACTCCAGATTCTGAGTGTCCCTTACCAGTTTTTCACATTTATAGACTATCTAGTGTCATAAATTCTCTAGTCTAGAACAATACATGGTTGTGTACAAGGTTTCAAAAATAAAACAATATATTATTGTATATAAATATTTTCAAGCAGGAAACTTGGAATAGAAACACCATTTGACCCAGCTATCCCACTCCTCAGTTTATACCCAAAGGATTTAAAATCAGCATACTACTGTGACACACAATGTGCCACATCAATGTTTATAGCAGCTCAACTCACAATAACTAAACTATGGAACCAACCTAGATGCCCTTCACAGATGAATGGATAAAGAAAATGTGGTACATATATAGAATGAAATATTACTCAGCCTTAAAGAACAATGAAATTATGGCATTTGCAGGCAAATGGATGGAACTGGAGAGTATTATGCTATGTAAAATAAGCCAATCCCCCAAAACCAAAGGCTGAAAGTTTTCTCTGATATGAGGATGCTAATTCACAATAATGGGGGAAGGCACTAAGGAAAAATAGAGTTACTTTATATTAGGTGGAGGGGAGTGAAAGGAGGGGAAATGGTATGAGGGTAGGAAAGGATAGTAGAGTGAAATAAACATTATTACTTCATGTACATATATGACTGCATGATCAATGTGATCCTACAATATGTACAATCAGAAGAATGAGAAATTACATTCCACTTATGTATGATCTATCAAAATGTATAAATGCATTCTACTGTCATGTACAACTAATTAGAACAAATAAAAATGTTATGAAAAAAAGTTTTCAAGCAGAAAGTGTGTTTACAGAAGCAGAGTGAGATAGGGAAAATTGGCTCCTCTTACAAGGCCTTTGGTAAGTGTAGCCTTGGAAGCCTTCACAGGGGCAGTTATACTTCAAAGGAAAGTAGTTAGATCCTGGGGAAAGTCCTTTACAATCTAAAAGGTAGGAGTGAATGGTGCTAATTAGGTTCCCTGAAGACCTGCTGGTTGGAAAGGGGAGGGTTGGGGAACTCTCCCTTTCCCAGGCACTAATCTTCAAGGCAGTGTCCTTAGTTTACTTTGTATCCAGTCCTGTTACCCATTACTCTTGGAGTTACCAAAAGTTATTGTATCTATACTACCATCCTTTCTCCAAATCATATAAGAAGAGTTCCCATCTCTTTTGTCCACTTAATGAAAATTTTGTGTGGATTATGTGACTCATTGGTATCTGTTATCATGGTGATTAATTTCAGGAACCCCCATTTACAGGTGGGGTTCAGGAAAGCTAACAACCATGTTCAATGGTGGTGCCAGATTTTAGACCTCGTTTTTCTGATTCCTGAGTTTATGCACACAGCAAAAGTGCCAAGTTCATTCTCATGCTCTGCTTCAACATTCTGGCCTGAGCTGGTGAGCCAGCACTTCCTCTCTTCCCTGCTCTGTCTTCAAATTAGAAGGCAGCGTAGTTGTTAAAGCAGCTCATGTTAAGCATAGCACAAATATCCTACTCTCTTGCAGCCCACAGTGAATTTTGTTTTCTTATCTAACAGAAGTGTTTTCATGGTGGTGTTTCCAGTATTGTGGCAGGAATGGGGAGAAAAGATTCTATGAACCCAGCCCTCTAAGATTGCACAGCTGACCTGGGCCACAGTGCTGGGAACACAGTCTTAGCCCAGCTGCATAATAAAGAATATGTACGTAAACACATGCCATTGCTACGTTTCTAAAAAAATTGAAAAAGAACCCAGCCCTATATAAACACCATGTCTGTAAGTCAGATATAAAGCCACTTAACTTCCTTTGAACCATGGAATATGATGTATTGATTTAGTAAGAGAACACAGCAAATAAGATTTGATAAGCTCAAGATTCCTCTGCCTCAAGCCTCCCTCCAGGTGAGCCTAAATTGTCTTATCTGCTTGCTCCCTCCCAGGGACCAGGTCAGCTTCTGCTGGGTATAGGGTTATTTGGCTGTGATTTGTCCAACCTCTGGTTCAGTGGCTGCCACTCACCCTTCATAAAGAGGGATTTGTGCACCAAAGGATTTTCTTTCCCGTGTTGGATTACCACTTGAGTCTTATTTTAGAAACCCAAGAAATAAGAACATGGTTATGGGACACATGGGGGAACTCTCCTGCTCAAGGTTGGTTCCCCTGGTGGTTTGGTCTAAAGTTCCAGACCTGGAGATAATTGAGGATAATTTATTGATTATTTTTAGTTCTTTCTGGGGTCTGGACTCCAGAGAGTTTCCCAGAAGCATTTATTTGGTTTGATTTATTTTTCAAAAGCATTTTCTTTTTTTTTTTAAATTTTAACATTTCTTGGAAATGTTTAGCCTTACTTTCTTGATAAATTTATTTTCATTTCAGTAGCTACCAGACTTGCCAGCTGTGTACTTTATCACTGCCAGGAGAATTGAGGGCAATGCTTTCTTGCAATGCTCCCAAGAGAGAAGGCTCACTACTTTACACCTTCAGATTCAGCCCTCAGAGCCAGGATACTGGCAGGTCTGCAAGAGACCCATCACTTCTGCCCTTTTCAGTGGGACAGTGAACAAGAAATTCTGAGAGTATCACTGAAGCTGTTATGGAAGGTATAGGCTTAAGAAGAAATTGATGATGAAAGGGAGTCTTTAGAAGGGGATAAAGTTCAGCAAGCATTAGAGACTCAGAGATGGACAAGGTGTTAGGGAATCAGGAAGCCTAGGTCCTCCCTAACTTGTAAAGTTTGGTATGTCAAAGGAGCCCAAAGTGTTTGGGATTTGCATATCAGAGAGCAAGTGAGGAGGAGAAACTAAGAGAATGGGACAATGACTCCAACAAGTTGTAACAGAAGACATTCCAGGTGCAAGTTTGGAGATAGATTTGGTTGACAAGATCAACCCAGGACATGGTTTCCAGTGCTTTCTGAGAGTAATCCTCATTGGTTGATGGTATTCTGGTATAATTATACAATCTAGTGTAATCCTTTAACACATGATATGTTATTAGATACTCTGATTGGCAGACCCTTTTTGAATATACAACTTCCAGCCAGAAAGTGGAAACCTTTAGTTTACTCTTCAGTATTTGTGTGTGTGTGTATGTGTGTGTGTGTGTGTGTGTGTGTGTGTGTGGTTTCTACTCTTCTGAATTGAACCAAGAGAGATGCTAAATAAAAACAACTGAAGAGTGATTCAGAGTAAAGAAAGTCTTGGGGGCGTCATTATTTACCCAATCCTGGAAAGGAGAGTATTTTGTTTTTCCCAGACTCTGCCATTCCCTAAACCATTCCTGCCTTCTTCCTCTTCTCACACAGAATGTGCTGCCTGTGTGTGGGAATTCATGACCTTTGGACCTCCCTATACTTCTTGTCTTTATCTCCATTTTGCAGATGGTTACTCTCTGAAGGCAGATAACCACCTCTGGACCATGAGGGCAGTAAGTAGTCATTGAAGGAGACTCCAGGTCTCTATCCCATTGTCCCAATTTTCCTGCCTTTTAGGCACTGCCATCACTGGAAATTTCCCCACAAATACACTTAACTCACAACATACTACCTATTGGAGACTTCCATCATTTTGTTAATTTTTCCATTTTCTCCACATTTCCCCTATAAAGTCATATTCTAAATGACCGTTTCTACCCAGCAAAAGTTGAATCCCATTTTAGTTTGAAGACCTGCATCTCTGTGATGGATTCTTCATTTTTTCTGGGAGTTTTTTTTTTTTTTTTTTTTCCTAAATTGAATGTCTATATGTTCAGCCTCCATCACAACAATGTCTTGAATATCCTTAGGAGTGATGTGAGAGGAGGAACTAATTTGTGGGACTTTTCTGAGGGAAAGTATCATTCTCTTCTTGGAAATTCTCATTCTCTAAGTGAATAGTGAATAGGAGGCTCATGGACTGGTGAGAAGCCAAGAAATAACAAAGGTGGATGGGGGGGTGGATCTGCTATTTTTGCAATCTGTGACACCTCCACCCTGCATTTATTATAACCCAGAAGAGCAGAGCATAACCTTTATATGTCTCTGGAGGTGAGATAATTTCACTCCACTACCACAGTCTCCCATGGCTCACACACTGTTCTTTCCAGGGGACCTGAAATGGGGGGAAGTTGAGGTTGCATTTGCAGTTGCTAAAGAATACCTTTCTTTTTTTTCTTTTTCTTAAAAATATTCTTACAAAAGCAGTGTTCTATTCAGCCTGCCATTATGCTAAAAGCTTTTCCTTGGAAGACAATAGCTGTTCTCAGAAAAAAGATTTACATGAGGTCCCGAGGGTGTAATGAGCTACCACAGGCACCTGCCTCAGGCTGGGAGTTGTCACTTGTAAGTGGTTTTAAATTAGAATGGAGTGGAAAAATACACAGTTACAGAATTCCCCTTTTGGCTTCTTCGCAAATCATTTTCCATCCTCTCTGGCCTTTGTCTCTTTTTGAGACACCTGATCAGGTATAAGAAAGAGTTTTGCAATGGGGAGAGTTAGAAGTGACAACAATGGTCCAAGCAAAACAGAAACTCAAGTGAAGTGAAAACCTCTCACTTTTGGAGATTCTTGCTTTTTTTTTTTTTTTTTTTTTTCTTCTTTAGCCTCCCACAGGCATGTGGGGTCAAGTAATACTATGGGATCACTAAATTTTAGAGCTTAAAAATCCATAAAGTCTATCAAGTTCTGATGTCTCAGATACCAGTAGGGGATGGGGCTCAGAGATGGGGACTCACCTGCCTAGCTAGGCCAGCTGGTTGTTCATAGTGGTAGATCTAGATCTCAGGCCTCTGGTCTTCTGGTTAAGTCTTTTTTTTTTCTTTTTCTTTTTTTTTTTTTTATTAAGTGCTGCTTCTGAAAAATATTTGAGCTAAAAAATTAATTGTAAAAATACAATGTCTTTATCTAAAAAGAACCAAAAGAATGTCTTTTCTCCTTGGAAATGTTTAATAAAATGTATTAGAATTAGAGAAACTTCTCTGTACTCTTTTCTCCACTTGGAATTTTCATTTCTTCAGGCAACCAGGGCAAGAAATTATGGTAGATAATAAGAATACAGAGATAAATATTATTTAATCTTTGTCACACGTGTCAGGGAGTGTATGTGTGTATGGGTATGTGTGTGTGTGTGTGTGTGTGTGTGTGTGTGTGTGTGAAAGTCATATGAACAGGACACTATGATACAACAAGTTGTACTTAAACAGGCTTAATAAAGTGCATTGGAGGCACAGAGTAGAGAGGATTTATCCACATGGTAAAATCAAGGGGGAATTTATATCCACAAGAGTAGCCCATGTAAGCCCCATGCACATGGTGGACTTACATCAACAGAACTTTGCTTTCAAAGAAGTCTCAGTTGGGAATCCAAAACCTATTTGAAGAAAAGTATGAATCTTTCCTGAGAATAATGAAAAGGACATGTAAAACACATCTAAATCATATTAAATTTGGTTTTCCCTATCATTCTCATACTCATCTGTCAGCATGCATGTAAATAGTGACTCACAGTAATCTCACTCTTTTTTAATAAGAAATCCTGAAAATTCATGTGATATTTAGACTGGTTGAATATCTCCTTTCTGCTTCCCATTTTGGCCTGGTCACTCCAATAAAAGGCCCCAAATACTTCCTCCTCCCAAGGCTGTGTGGAGGGGATTGAAAAGATCATAAAACCTAAAAGTTTAATAACTGCTTATACCCTATTCTATAAGTATTTTGATCTTATACAATTTGACACAATATCATTTGGTCCTCATAAATTGCCTTGTGTATTAAGGAAGAACATAATAATTATGCCCATATTATACATGGGACCATATGATCTCCATCCTGAGATTAGTCTTCTACATTCAGAGAAGTTGGGGGAAGTGTCTTTTCAGTTGGGCTACGTGGTCAACTACCATCTTTTTCATGTTAAGAAGTTGAAAACTTTGTGTTACAAAGTTTCTTTTGAAGGCAATGATGTGTTAGGGGGACTTTACTAGAAATAGAAGAATTATAAGATCATATTTGTTTTGAAGAAAGGTTTTGTAGTAGTAAGGTTGAGACAAGGTAGACTAAGTAGATTAGTAGTGTCATAGAGCCCTTAAGCATTCAAGCTCACAGGGTCTTAAATCTTTGCTCTGCCATTTATTAGCATTATGACCTTGGAAAAGATGCTTGAACACTCTGTGCTTTGGTGTCCCTATCTGTAAACTATGGATAATAATAATGCCTTCTTTAATCTGTAGATTGTAAAGGACTTAGAACAGTGCCTGGCAATAGTGAATATTTGACATATTAGAGAGGACCAATATTAGTTTGGTCATCTATGGATGATGAGATTCCTAAAGAAGATATGTCTAGGAAAATGGGGGCAAAAAGTCTAAATTTAGGAGACATATCTAAGAATCAAGTGGTTTTGGTGACTGATTAAGAGTATGGATGATGGGCAAGGAGGTGAGGTATTTTTACTTTGGGCGATGGGTAGATACTTTAATACCAACAAAGGACACATGAGAAAGGGAGTAAGGTAGTTGTGGAGGGATAATGGGTTGACTGTTGGAAATGTTCTTTTTCAGAGACCTGAAAATATCATGATAACCCAGTGTAAACATAATTATAAAGCCAATTCATATAAAATATAATCTATTTCAGAAATAAAACAAATTTTGCTTTACCTGAATAATTTGCTCAATTAGTAAGGGAACCCGAGTTTTTGCTATGGGGTTATTGTACCAGAAATGTGCAATATATTTCATCAGAATCAATCCCAAAACATTCTATTCTATAAATTTGTTTGTGAGATGTAACGATTTATATATTTTAAGGTAATGAACTGTTTACAAAGAGTTTATGCATGACTGATGGTTTTATACAACAGCCTTTTGAAGTAAGGGTGGGAAGAAGAATACTTATTATATCCATGTTTAGATTCTCATACTAAATAAGAGCTGGAGCTTGGATTTGTACCAAAGATGCCCAAATCCCAAACCCCACAACCCTAACCTCTCTTCTCTACCTCCTCTTTTGGCTATGCAATAATGAAAGAAAATCCTTTACCTTCAAGATACAATTCCCCTTAAGTAAGATTGGTTGTTTATATTACAATACATATATTCTAAACTTCTCTAAAGTTTTAAGTACCCATGTATTCATGCTAACATCAATAACCTTATAATTTTAGTCAAGTCTAAATTATACTGCCTCTACTCACCTCTATCTGCCTCCTTTGTCCATACCAGTCAGCCACACTCACCTTTCTGTTTCTTGAACACAACCACCTAAACTACTTCTCCTGGGTCTCTGAATAAAAGTGACTTGTGCATGGTTACATAGCTATTAAATGTAAAGCCAGGAACCAGAATTCATGTCCTCTCTAACCAAATAAAGAATTTTATTTTTAATGTAATACTTAGCACATAGGTGTAGACTCAGAAATAAAATGAACATCCATACGCACACTACCCATCTTAAGAAACACAACATTGTGCCTGCACACTTTAGTGTAAAAACAGCATTTCCCCCAATGGTATCCATGGTTACTGCCTCAGAGTAACTTCCATCCTGAATTCTGTGGCAAATGGTCTTTAACTTTTCCTTATATATTTAAATCATATATTTACATATCTCTGCCAATCTACTGTTGAGTTTCCTGTTTGGAGTTTATGTGAATAGAAATATCCTATGTAACATATCTATCTTGAGAAACAGTTTAGTACTGAACCATGTTGACATATTTGAGTTGACATTCATGTCATACTTTTTTCATTGCTCTGTTATTTTCCCATGTATGAATTTAAGTCAATTTTTTTTCTCCCCCTAATTCACAAGTTGCAGCCATAACCCACATTTTGATTGTATTTGGAGTAAGAAAGTAAGTACCATTTTATTTGGTTACTGTAGTTTTTGAAATCAGGTGGTGTAATGCCTCCAGCTTTGTGTCTCAAGATTTCTTTGATTATTCCAGATCTTTTGTGGTTGCATATGAATTTTAAAGCCATTTTTTCTGTTTAAAGTGTCAGAATTTTTATAGGACTTGTATTGAATCTGTAGATTGCTTTAGATAGTATGGAGATTTTTAACAATATTAATTCTCTTAAAGAATGTGCATACTTTTTCATTTATTTTTCTTCAATTTCTTTCATTCATGTTTTAGAGTTTTCAACATACAGATCTTTCACCTCCTTGGTTAAGTTTATTCCTACATATTTTATTTATATTTTTTGGTATTATCATAAATAGGATTGTTTTCTTGATTTCCTTTTTGAGTATTTTTTTGTTAATATATAGAAATGTTACTCATGTTGTCAGTTAATTTTGTATTCTGAAACTTTACTGAATTTATTAGTCCTAATATTTTTTGTGTGGAGTCTTTAGGGTTTTCTATTTATAAAAACATATAATCTGAAAATAGAGATAATTTTACTTCCTCTTTTTCAGTTTTCATAACTTTTATTTTTTTATGCAATTACTCTAAGATTGTTTAGCTTTTCAGGTTGAGTAAAATGTTAGCAGAGTGCTAGTTGTATATGGCCTTTTTTATGTTGAGGCACACTTTTTCTATACTTTTATTTTTTAATCATGAAAGGATGTTGACTTCGGTCAATAGTTTTTATGTATCTATTGTAATTATCATATGATTTTTATCCCTCATTCTGTTAATGTCACATATCACATTTACTGATGTGGTGTGCTATGTTTATTGTTAATGTTGTGTCTTACATTTATTATAGCATATAAATCCCATATGATCATCTTGCATGATCCTTTTTATGAGCTATTGAATTCAGTTTGCTAGTATTTTTTTTTTTTTTTGAGAACTTTTGCATCTGTTAATTAGGGGCATTGGCTTGAAATTTTCTCTCCTTGTAGTGTTCTTGTGTGGCTTTAGTATCAGGTAATGTTGCCTTTATAAAACAAGTTTGGGACTGTTCCCTCCTTTTCAGTTGTTTTGGGGAGTTTGAGAGGGATTAGAGTTAATTCTTAATATTTTGGGTTGTGAGCTTTTCTTTGTTGGGAAATTTTCGATTACTGATTTTTTTCTCCTTACATATTGGTCTTTTCAGATTTTCTATTTTACGATGCAATTTTGTTAGGTTGCATGTTGCTATGAATTTATCTGTTTGCTCTAGGTTAGTCAATTAGGTGACATAATTAATTGTTCATAGTGTATTAGTTATAATGCCTCATTCCATTTGTAATTATATTTTGGTCTTCTTTTTTCCTATTTAGTTTAGCTAAAGATCTGTCTATTTCATCTTTTTGAAAGACTGACTCTGACTGCATTGATCCAGAGATTTTTGGTGGGCTGTCTGTTGTCATTCATGGACAGGCTTCCTGCTGTAATCCTTGGTCAGGTGCTGGTGCCTAGGTCAGTAAGCATGTGGGTCTGGAGCCGGGGTCTATGGATCCTGAGCACACAGGGACTGACCAGGTATAGGGCCTCCTGAGGTAAACCTGTCCATTGAATTTCAGAGATCTTGACTGGAGGCTGTGTCCACAGGGGTACACCTATTGCCTGTGACTATAGCACCCTGAGTCTACTACAGCATGGGATTGCGGGAGCTGACTTGGGTTCAGGGTCTGGGAGCAGAGTGTGGCCTGGCAAATTATCTGTATTGCTTCTGCTAGTCACTTGAGAGTGCTATCATAGTGGGATGACCATAGTCCTACCTTGGATTTTTTGGGAACACATATGAAACTTGAATTCAAATCTGTGTGAGAACTTACTTATCATTATAAATTTCTATAGAAACTTTGAGATTAAAAAGTTCTTTTGAACCCCTCTTCTGTGAATTGAGACAGAAGAACCCTTGGGTCTCATCTTTGTGCAGGGATTTCCTACTAGACGTCCTGCCATGGGCAAGCCCCCTGATTTCCTCCTGGTGCTCTGTTTCCCTTGTAGCCTTCTAAGCAAAAGCTCAAGTTCTTCAAGGTTTTCTTGAAATCCTCAGGGGAATAACAGACTTTAATGCTCATCTTCCAAGGTTGTTTTGTTTTTACTTTGTTTTGGACACCTACAGATTTATTTATTTATTTGGACCAATTCAGCAATGCATTAAAATGATCTTTGGGAAAATACTTTCAGCATTTGTTTCATTTGAAGAATTGTTTAGGTTATTTAGACCATTATTATTTATGAAATGGAAGTTCTTACCCCTTGATCTTTCCACTTTATATGCTACTTCTTGCCATTACAAAAGAAGATGAAAGTCTAGTTTTTAAATTTACTACAATGAATAATATGAATTTGAAAGCTTGCTTTTAATTTGAAATAGTGTATCTGCTATTCTATATTTTGCAATAGCCTTATTCCTGCTAAAAAGAATACTCTTTGTCTTATGATTTTTGGAATTATTTTCTCCCTTCATAGTAAGAATTTCAATGAAGGAATATTTTGGAATTTCTGAATTAAGATTACAATGGTTTTAGTTAGCTTTGTGTCACTTTGACTAAAAGAACTGACAAGAACAACATAGAGAAGGAAAAGCTTATTTTGGCTCATGGTTTCAGAAATTTGGTCTGTGACCAGCTGACTACATAGCTCTGGGGCTCAAGTGAGAAAGAACTTCGTGGTGAATGGGTGTGGTGGAGGAAAGTCACGCAGCTCATGGACTGTCCCCCCAGCTCAGCACAAAACGCCTACAGTCCATTGTAAGTCTGACTTATAGAATGACAAGCCTGTGTATACTCTCACTTTTCTCTTCTTGAAAGTAGGGGTTGGACTGAGTAGAGAAAAATGGATCTGGATGATATGGCGATCTCCATTTTTGGGGGGATGGTTTTCCATTGCCTTTCTTTCAAAGGAAGTCATAGAAAGGAAGCTTTTTGGCCAAGTAAAGTTTTGAAAACAGGAGCCTCTTGAAGCTGTAGCTGGGAACTCACACCACTGATTTCAGTTGCAAGAGAAATTCAGGAACACAGGTTACAAGCTGAATCATTAGGCAAATTAACTGTCCAAAATGTAATAATTAAAATGTGTGTTCATATCCACCTTGGTGATGATTGAGCGATCAACTTCTCCCCTCAAGCTGGAATGCACATGTGTTCCCTTTCCAAGTCACCAGATGATCACATCACGGGCTCACATGCCACAGCTGAGGGAGACATTGCTACCCCAGTGTCTTGTGTGTACCTTCCCTGCAGCTGACTTTCTGTGACTCATTGAGCATCACTTCCAGGTGGCAGCTGTGGATTTTTGGCACCCCAGAATTTTACAGGGCAAGGCCATCCTCAACGTGTAGTGATGCACGTCCCATTTAGAAGTGGCTATTCATGAAACTGACAGGGTAAAGCCCTAATTAGAAAGACCAGCAGGGCTTGCTGGACCCCAGGATACTCCAACAGAGCTGTCACTGTCTCCCCTCAGGCAGGATCATTGGGCTGGAACATTGAGCAAAAAAACATTTTGTTCAGTGTTCAATATAAATAACTCCCATCATTAGCAATGTGACAAGTGAAAGGAGGACCTGCATGTCTAAAGACATGGATTTATGCATTGTTGTAAATGATGAGTGATTCTGAACACTTGCAGCTGCTGGGGAAACAGCTTTCACTTCTGGAAGATGCTGTTGGAAGCTCACAAAATAAGATGGGTATACTTCTCTTGTCTTCAGTGACTAATGCTTAATTTGAGATTTTGGGGACAGTTAAGACTGGGAAAAGGGTGGGGGATACCTTACTTTGAATGGTGGTTTATCTTAGCATTTTGAAGGGTTTTTTTCATCTCTTTGAGGTTCAGTTTCTCTGTTTTTAAAGGATTACAAGTGACTCTACAGTTCGTTTAATGATATAAAAATTTTACCTTTGTTTTTTAAGATTCTGAACTTTTTGGGAAAAAAAGAATTCCTATAAACCACTTTGCACTCTATGCACACATATGTAAACACTTTTTTCTTTATGATTGAGAAGAAATGTCATCAGATGGCATGACAGTTTCCAAAGTTGTCATGAAAAGCAGGGACCCTTATCTTAATTTCTTTTCAATCAATAATAATTCCTAATTCACAAGGAAGAGAATAGCAGAATAGAAACTATCCTCCTTTGAAGGAAGCTGTGATGTAATGATTCGGTGGGCAGCTTACAAAGTTTAATTAAGCACTCTGATTAAATCAATACGTATCCAACAGTTCAGCCTGGCAATCAGCTTAATCTCATTAAATGTTGTTCAGGCCCTAATAATTGATTAATAATACATTATCATTTATGAATTATTGACTTCAGGTTATTATAATTGTGCCTGCTTTGTTCATAGCACCTGCTGCCACGTGTTAATTAGGAAATCCTCAAGCAGTTTTCTTGGAATAACTTTAGAGATAAAGTTGATGGGGTTTTTAATGAGGTGAGATTATCTCTAGTTCAGAGCTGGTCAGAATGAGCAAGACTTTCTTAACCCTGTATTGCTCATTCTTTAGAACTGAGGCTAAAGAACTAAGACTTTGAGTACCCCACATCCAGTGTATATGGTGAACTCTATTAAATGAGTGATGTCAGAGGCATACATCCCCAACTGCTGATTGTCAGTGGATTCTCCTTAAATGAGACTGTCAAGAAAGACCATGTGACTGGGTAACACCTGAGACAGATGGATGATTTTATTGTGAGTTGTCTGGAGGGAGAGGTAGCTACTCAGAGGAAAATAGAATTGGCCATGTGACAGATGATTCTTAGATCTTGGAGAGGAATGGTTCTTTGGAACTCTTAACATCAAGTAAATGTTTTAGTTAATAATCAATGGACACTGTTCATTCAGTTGAGACTGTAACAAAAAGTTATTCCAAAAAAGACACTTATTAGTGCCACTAACTGAATCAGACACTGAGTAGACAGACATCATTCCTGATTTCTAGTGAATATGTCTTTGAGGTTTGGTTATGTGCCCAAGGGTATTGGTACTGGGGGATTCTAGCAGAGGGTAGGTGCTACTCAGGGAAATCCCCATTAGAGGGAACTTTGGTCAAAGAAGAGATACTATCCCGCCTAAGCCTGTTTAGATCCTCATCAAATTCCATTTAGTTATTATTTTTTTTTCTGGTTAGTAAAAATCTTTCTTCAGAGCCCTGGCCTGGTCTCAACTATTTCAGAAGAGCCAAGGCAGGAGCTGGGAAAGAATTCACAGAAAAGGAGTGGGTGGTACGCCCAAGGTCAGCCTGTTACAACAGCCCAATGAATACTCTTTTGAAATTTTGTGGTTGTGGGGCTGAAGTTTATGGAGCAGGACTCAGTTGGAGAAGTTCCATGACATCTTCCTATAGAGTGAGTCACTTTCCACAGCCATGTTTGAAGGACCTGGACTTGATTTTATTGAAGATACCCTGAGAGCCATCATCATCACCTACTCTCATTTTTAGCACTGTGGGAGCACTCTCTCAAGAATGAGTTGGAGCTCCTGCTCAAAGCTGCAGTCCTGAGAAATTGCTTTCCCAGTGGAAAGCCTCTTGCTTCCTAAGCACCCAGTTCGGAAACCAGCAGAGTAAGAAGTGGAATCTAATCCAAGGCTCCATCTTTTGGTAAATTCCACAAAAGCTGTGTTTTTAAGACCATATTTTCTGGGAAAGAAAGCATTCCCATAGGGTTGGAAACATGGGTTTGCCATCAGAATTCAGAGAGAATCTTGGATATTTCTGGGGTGGATTTTGGAAAGTGGCTCAATATCTCTGAGCTCCAGAGTTCTCATCTAAAAAAATGGGGCTGATATTACTACTCTTGAAGGTGTAACAATGAGATAAGGTGTATTTTCCCAACATAGTGTTTAAAAGAAGGAGGTGTGTGTGTTAAGCGCTCATATACTTATTTTTCCACTCTACCTTCCTCATCTATTCCAAGTTGAAGTGTAACCACCATTCCACATAGAATAACATTTTAATAAGGTTAAACCACAGCCTTTTGAATCGAGAGGCACAGATGAGACTCAAGTGGATGGACAGCTGCCTAAATGTAATGTCAAGAGCTATAGCTCCAGACACAGGTTTTGGAGTCTCTCTGATCTGTACTCAAATTTGTACTTTCCTTCACAGGAGCTGGGTAGTTGTATAAAAATGATGAATACTGGACAATGCTGAGCCTCAATTTCTTCATCTGTAAATTGATACCTGTAATGTTTCTTTCATATGACTGCAATAAAAACTGAAAAGAACCCTGCGTATAAAGTACATTGCAGGCACTCAGTCAGTGCTCACTAAGAAACTAGTGCTCTATCTCTCGCTTTCTCATGCTAGGTGGGCATACTTGTATTTAATTCCAGAGTGGTAGACGTCAAAGAGCAGATATAACCCTCCCCATTTGTACTCTCAGGCAACACCAGTGGTCACGAAGTAGCAAACACTAGAAAGATGCTGTCTCAGTCTAAAGCTACCATCAAAAGAGCTTATCTATGTTTAATACTCAGAGGTAAGGACAACTTTCAGCTGAGATGAAACCACTGTCTTATTCATATTGTCCCAATGAACCCAAACATACCTAATTTTTGCTTGGACAATGAATTTCCTTCTATCCATTAGCAATTTCTTTATACTCTTATACTGTCTACTTCATATGGATGAACTCATGGTGAATCCTATTATATTGCTATAAAGATCTAGATAAAATTACAGGGGAAAAGTCTCCTGAGAATACTAAGAGATTGTGTAAGCAATATTTTAATAGATTCATCTGTTGTTTCAGATTTGAAATAAATTTCAACTCAATTCCCCCCGTATGAGCCTTGCCACCAACAGGGGCACTAAAATGAACACTTTATTACTATAGTTTATTTTTACTGCCATATGATATTCCCTTGTATCAATATACTACGTTGACTAAAGAATTTACCTATTGATCATGTTTGGATATTTGCTGCTAAAAATGATGGGCTATGATGTGATTAGTCCAGGTATACATCTAGAAGGGAAGGACAGTACCTAGAGGTATGCAGATGCTTCACTTTACTAGGAAATACCCAACCAGATTCTGAGTGGTTACACAGTAATCTTCCTGCCACGGGGTGGTGGGGAGAGTTGCTCCACATCCTGGCTAACTTTCTAATTCTTGCCCATCTAATGAATATGTGTCTTACTGCTGTTATTTAATCAGCATTTCTTTGGTTTTAAACAAGGTTGGACATCTTTTCAAATGTCCCTTTAGCCTTTTGATTTTCCTCTTTTGTGAACTACTGGTCTTTTTTCCTCCCCATTTTGCTTTTGGTTTCTCTCCCCGCTGACCCTCCCACATTTAAGTAGAATGTGCAATACTGGCTCTATAAGGTGGATATATTTTTAGTATCTTAATTCTAAGTCATAGTTTTAGTTGTTCATCTCTGCACCTATGCCATACTAGTGTAATTTCTATTCCTTTACTTATTCTTGTACTTTGTTTTAAAGAATATTTTAATTGTTCTTTGATATTTTCACTTCTAAATGAATTTTAGGTTGTCTAGCTTAATAGAAAACAATGAATGGGATTTTTATTGGAATTTCATTGAAATTATGTATCAATTAGGGAAAAACAATGTTTCTATGATATGGACTTCTATCTAAGAAGTTTCCAAGAAAATGTTATATTTATCCATTTAGTTAAGGTTCTTCAGTAGTTGCATAAAGTCTTGTGATTTTTGTGTAAATAACTTGCTTACACATCTTTATTTTATTCTTGGACAATTTATACACTTGTGGATTATTGTAAGTGACATGTTCTTTTAAAATTTTCTTTCAAAATGATTGCTATTGGTATAGATAAATGAAATGGACTTTTCTCTGAATTTTGTATTTAGAAAATCCAGTATTGTGCTTTTAAAACTTAAGCACTCTTTCTGCCCTTAATTTAGGGTTTTCCATGTGTATAATCATATCACTTGCAAATGACAGGTTTCCTTTGTTTCCAAGTGTTATGTTCTTAATTTTTTTTTTTTTTTTTGGTGGTGCTGAGGATTGAACCCAGGGCCTTGTGCTTGCGAGGCAAGCACTCTACCAACTGAGTTATCTCCCCAGCCCTAATTTGTTTTATCTTTAATAGATTCAGAAAAATATGTATTAGCAGAAATAGTGACTGTGGGTAACATTGCATTGGCTCTGATCTTAAAAGAAATGCTTTCATCATTTCTCTACTAAGTATGACATTCACGGAAGTTATGAGTGTGTGTGTGTGTGTGTGTGTGTGTGTGTGTATGTGTGTGTGTGTGTATTCATTTATGAGTTTAAGGCAGTGCCTTTCTATTTCCATTTGCTAAAATATTTTTAACATGAATGGATGTTGAATTTTATTAGATGTTTCTTCCCACATCTCTTATGATTATCAGATAGTTTTTTCCCTTTAATATGCTATTAAGATAAATCACATTAATTGATTTTCTAGTATTAAACTAAACTCACAGTCCTGGAATAAACCCATTTGTCATAATATGTTATTTGTACAGTGCTTGATTAAATTTGAGCTTACTTTGTGTAGGATTTATATATACACATTCGTGGTTGCAAGAGGCTTGTAATTTTCCTTTCTTTTGTTCTTTGTCTGCTTTTCATATCAAGGTTTTACTTGTCCATTAAAATATAAATGAATGTGCCTTCCCCTCCCCCTATTTTTTGGAAAAGTTTGTGCAGCTTTAGAATTATCTCATCCTATATATTAGGGAGAATTTTCTTCAATAGCTCTCTGATATCAAAAAGCTTTTAAACTTTTGATTCAATTCCTTTATTTCCAGTCCCTTAGTATTTTTTGTTTTCCTACTTTTTTTTTTTTGATACAGGGGGTTGAACCCAAAGGTGCTTAATAACTGAGCCAAATCCCCATCCCTTTTCAATTTTAGTTTGAGAAAGGCTCTTGCCAAGTTGCTTAGGGTCTTGTTACCTTGCTGAGGCTGGCCTGAGTCCCTGAGATCACAAACATGCACCACTATATGTGTTTTCCTACATATTTTTTGAGACAAGTTTGATAAGTAGTATTTTTTTTTTTTTTACTCCTGTAATGTTGCTATTCAGTCTATGTTTTAAAATTTGCTGGAATAATTGGTTATACATATATATATGTATTTTTATTAGTATATTTAAGTTCTTCAGCTTGTATGATTATACCTTTATTTTCATTCTTAATGCTATTATTTATACTGTTTTTTCAAATATAAATATGTAAGGCAATCCTTTCCATTTCCCTTGAAGTAATTTTTCAGATTTATGCCATTGGCATTTCTATGTGGTAGTTTCATTTTCTGTCAATACTTAACTTTTGCTAATATACATGATTGTGTATTTTTCTTTTTTTTTCTTTTTTTTTTATTGTGAACAAATGGGATACATGTTCTTTCTCTGTTTGTACATAGAGTAAAGGCATACCATTTGTGTAATCATACGTTTACATAGGGTGATGTTGGTTGATTCATTCTGTTATTTTTTTCCCCTTCCCCCCACCCCTCCCATCCCTCTTTTCCCTCTATACAGTCCTTCCTTCCCCCATTCTTGCCCCCCTCCCTAACCCTCACTCTAACCCTAAAACTAACCCCTCCCACGCCCCATTATGTATCATCATTCACTTATCAGCAAGATCATTCTTCCTTTGGTTTTTTGAGATTGGCTTATCTCACTTAGCATGATATTCTCCAATTTCGTCCATTTGCTTGCAAATGCCATAATTTTATCATTCTTTATGGCTGAGTAATATTCCATTGTATATATATGCCACAGTTTCTTTATCCATTCATCAATTGAAGGGCATCTAGGTTGGTTCCACAATCTGGCTATGGTGAATTGAGCAGCAATGAACATTGATGTGGCTGTATCTCTGTAGTATGCTGATTTTAAGTCCTTTGGGTATAGGCCAAGGAGTGGGATAGCTGGGTCAAATGGTGGTTCCATTCCAAGTTTTTTAAGGAATCTCCATACTGCCTTCCAGAGTGGTTGCACTAATTTGCAACCCCACCAGCAATGTATGAGTCTACCTTTTTCCCCACATCCTCGCCAACACCTGTTGTTGCTTGTGTTCTTGATAATCGCCATTCTGATTGGGGTGAGATGGAATCTTAGGGTGGTTTTGATTTGCATTTCTTTTATTACTAGAGATGTTGAACATTTTTCCATATGTTTGTTGATTGTTTGTAGGTCTTCTTCTGTGAAGTGTCTGTTCATTTCCTTAGACCATTTGTCGATTGGATTATTTGTAGTCTTGGTGTTGAGTTTTTTGAGTTCTTTATAGATTCTGGAGATTAGTGCTCTATCTGAAGTATGATTGGCAAAGATTTTCTCCCACTCTGTAGGCTCTTTCTTCACATTGCTGATAGTTTCCTTTGCTGAGAGAAAGCTTTTTAGTTTGAATCTATCCCAGTTGTTGATTCTTGCTTTTATTTCTTGTGCTATGGGAGTCCTGTTGAGAAAGTCTGGTCCTAAGTCGACATGTTGAAGATCTGGACCTACTTTTTCTTCTATAAGATGCAGGGTCTCTGGTCTGATTCCGAGGTCCTTAATCCATTTTGAGTTTAGTTTTGTGCATGGTGAGAGATATGGGTTTATTTTCATTTTGTTGCATATGGATTTCCAATTTTCCCAGCACCATTTATTGAAGAGGCTATCTTTTCTCCATTGCATATTTTTGGCCCCTTTGTCTAGTATGAGGAAATTATATTTGTTTGGGTTTGTGTCCGTGTCCTCTATTCTGTACCATTGATCTACCTGTCTATTTTGGTACCAATACCATGCCGTTTTTGTTACTATTGCTTTGTAGTACAGTTGAAGTTCAGGTATTGCAATACCCCCTGCTTCATTTTTCCTGCGAAGGATTGCTTTAGCAATTCTGGGTTTCTTATTCTTCCAGATGAATTTCATGATTGCTTGTTCTACTTCTGTAAGGTACATCGTTGGGATTTTAATTGGAATTGCATTGAATCTGTATAGCACTTTTGGTAGTATGGCCATTTTGACAATATTAATTCTGCCTATCCAGGAACATGGAAGATCTTTCCATCTTCTAAGGTGTTCCTTAATTTCTTTCTTTAGTGTTCTGTAGTTCTCATTGTAGAGGTCTTTCACCTCTTTTGTGAGATTGATTCCCAAGTATTTTATTTTTTTCGAGGCTATTGTGAATGGAGTAGTTTTCCTAACTTCTCTTTCTGAAGATTCATCACTTACGTATAAAAATGCATTGGATTTATAAGCATTGATCTTGTATCCTGCTACTTTACTGAATTCACTTATGAGTTCTAAGAGTTTTCTGGTGGAATTTCCTGGTTCCTCTAAGTATATAATCATATCATCAGCAAATAGGGATAGTTTGAGTTCTTCTTTTCCAATTCGTATCCCTTTAATTTCTTTGGTCTGTCTAATTGCTCTGGCTAGAGTTTCAAGGACGATATTGAATAGGAGTGGTGAGAGAGAGCATCCCTGCCTTGTTCCAGATTTTAGGGGGAATGCTTTCAGTTTTTCACCATTAAGAATGATATTAGCCATGGGCTTAGCATAGATGGCCTTTACAATGTTAAGGAACGTTCCCACTATCCCTATTTTTTCTAGTGTTTTGAGCATGAAGGGGTGCTGTATTTTATCAAATGCTTTTTCTGCATCTATTGAAATAATCATGTGATTCTTGACTTTAAGTCTGTTGATATGGTGAATTACATTTATTGATTTCCTGATGTTGAACCAACCTTGCATCCCTGGGATGAAACCCTACTTGATCATGGTGCACTATCTTTTTAATACATTTTTGTATGCGATTTGCTAAAATTTGTTGAGAATTTTTGCATCGATGTTCATTAAGGATATTGGTCTGAAATTTTCTTTCCTCGATGTGTCTCTGTCTGGTTTAGGTATCAGGGTGATATTGGCTTCATAGAATGAGTTTGGGAGGGTTCCCTCCTCTTCTATTTCATGGAATACTTTGAAAAGTATTGGAATGAGCTCTTCTTTAAAGGTTTTGTAGAACTCGGCTGAGAAACCATCAGGTCCTGGACTTTCTTTGTTGGTAGGCTTTTGATGACTTCTTCTATTTCATTACTTGAAATTGGTCTATTTAAATTGTGTATGTCCTCCTCGTTTAGTATAGGCAATTCATAGGTCTCTAGAAACTTGTTGATATCTTCGAAATTTTCTATTTTGTTGGAATATAGATTTTCAAAATAGCTTCTAATTATGTTTTGTATTTCAGTCGTGTCTGTTGTGATATTTCCTTGTTCATTCCGAATTTTGGTGATTTGGGTTTTCTCTCGTCTTCTCTTTGTTAGTGTGGCTAAAGGTTTATCAATTTTGTTTATTTTTTCGAAGAACCAACTATTTATTTTGTCAATTTTTTGTATTGTTTCTTTCGTTTCAATTTCGTTGATTTCAGCTCTCAGTTTAACTATTTCCTGTCTTCTACTACTTTTGGTGTTGGTCTGTTCTTCTATTTCTAGGGCTTTGAGCTGTAGTGTTAGGTCATTTATTTTTTGAGTTTTACTTCTTTTATTAAATGCGCTCCATGAAATAAATCTTCCTCTAAGTACCGCTTTCATAGTGTCCCAGAGATTTTGATACGATGTTTCTTTGTACTCGTTTACCTCTAAGAATTTTTTAATTTCCTTCCTAATATCTTCTGTTATCCATTCCTCATATAATAGCATATTATTTAATCTCCAGGTGTTGGAGTAATTTCTGTTTTTTGCTCTTTCATTTATTTCTAGTTTCAATCCATTATGGTCTGATAAAATACAAGGAAGTGTCTCTATCTTCTTGTATTTGCTAACATTAGCTTTGTGGCATAATATATGGTCTATTTTAGAGAAGGATCCATGTGCTGCTGAGAAGAAAGTGTATTCACTCTTCGTTGGATGGTATATTCTATAAATGTCTGTTAAGTCTAAATTATTGATTGTGTTATTGAGATCTATGGTTTCTTTGTTCAATTTTTGTTTGGAAGATCTGTCCAGTGGTGAGAGAGGCGTGTTAAATCACCTAGTATTATTGTATTGTGGTCTATTTGGTTTCTGAGATTGAGAAGGATTTGTTTGACATACATGGGTGAGCCACTGTTTGGGGCATAGATATTTATGATTGTTATGTCTTGCTGATTTATGGTTCCCTTAAGCATTATGAAATGTCCTTCTTTATCCCTTCTGATTAACTTTGGCTTGAAGTCCACTTTATCTGAAATGAGGATGGATACCCCAGCTTTTTTGCTGGGTCCATGTGCATGGTAAGTTTTTTCCCATCCTTTCACCTTTAGTCTATGGGTATCTCTTTCTAAGAGATGAGTCTCTTGCAGGCAACATATTGTTGGGTCTTTCTTTTTTATCCAATCTGCCAGTCTATGTCTTTTGATTGATGAATTCAGGCCATTAATATTCAGGGTTATTATTGAGATATGATTTGTATTCCCGGTCATTTGACTCATTTTATTCATTTATTTGCTTATTTTTGACACAACTTGGTTCCTCTTTATTTGAGAGTTCCTTTAGGATATCTCCTCCCTTTGCTGATTTGCTTCTTTGTTTTTCATATCTTCTTCATGGAATATTTTGCTGAGAATGTTCTGTAATGCTGGCTTTCTTTTTGTATATTCTTTTAGTTTTTGTTTATCATGGAAGGATTTTATTTCGTCGTCAAATCTGAAGGTAAGTTTTGCTGGGTATAAGATTCTTGGTTGGCATCCATTTTCTTTTAGGGCTTAAAAAATGTTATTCCAGGCCCTTCTAGCTTTTAGGTTCTGGATTGAAAAATCTGCTGATATCCGTATTGGCTTCCCCCTGAATGTAATTTGGTTCTTTTCTCTCACAGCCTTTAAGATTCTGTCTTTATTTTGTATGTTAGGTATTTTCATTATAATGTGCCTTGGTGTGGGTCTGTTGTAATTTTGTGTGTTTGGGGTCCTGTAAGCCTCTTGAACTTGATTTTCCATTTCGTTCTTCAGATTTGGGAAATTTTCTGAAATTATCTCATTGAATAGGTTGTTCATTCCTTTGGTTTGTTTCTCTAAGCCTTCCTCAATCCCAATAATTCTCAAATTTGGCCTTTTCATGATATCCCATAGTTCTTGGAGATTCTGTTCATGATTTCTTACCATCTTCTCTGTTTGTTCGACTTTGTTTTCGAGGTTAAATATTTTGTCTTCAATATCTGAGGTTCTGTCTTCCAGGTGTTCTATCCTATTGGTTGTGCTTTCTATGGAGTTCTTAATTTGGTTTATTGTTTCCTTCATTTCAAGGATTTCTTTGGTTTTTTTTCAATATCTCTAACTCTTTATTGAAATGGTCTTTTGCTTCCTGTATTTGCTCTTTTAACTGTCTATTGGTGCGTTCATTCAATGCCTGCATTTGCTCTTTCATTTCATCGTTTGCTTCCCTTATCATGTTGATTATGTACATTCTGAACTCCCTTTCTGACATTTCTTCTGCCATGCTGTCATTGGATTTTATTGATATAACATCCAGATTTGTTTGAGGCATTTTCTTCCCTTGTTTTCTCATATTGTTCAGGTATCAGTGGACTGCAGAGATGTTGCAGATTTCCTCTATTGACTTATAATGTCCCTGAAGATTGCTAGTGTATCCCCTCTTATCCTTCAGTAGCCTGAAGTCTTAGAGGAAGTTGATACTTCGGTGTTCCCCTAGGTAGCTGCCTCTCTAGGGGTGGTGGTCTTCAGGTGGGGTATATTCCCTGCTAGAGGGCAGAGGTACCTCTACTTGTTGACCAATGGTCATCCAAAGGGGAACTAGACTGCGGGCTGAGGCAATGCCTGTTTGGGCCTGTGTCTCTGGTTTTACCGTCTTTGTGGGAAAACCTCACTCGGCGGGGAAGACCCACCCGGTGGGGAGGTCTTGCTAGTCCGTTCCCCTCCTAGAGGTTCCCCTCAGTCCACAACTACCGCCTGGGCAGGGCAGCCTTCCCAAGCAACGTTTCCAGGGGCCTGGACCTACCTCCTGGGCTTGGGAGCCCTGCCCTTTGCAGACGAGTCTCCTTAGGTGGCCCCTCCTCAGAGAAGCTGCCCAAAGTCCTGGAACCTTCGCTCCACCCCTCAGCTGGTCTCTGTGTAGCTCTCCTGGGCCTGGGAGCCTCACCCTTTGTAGACGAGTCTCCTTAGGTTGTCCCTTCTTAGAGAAGCTGCCCGAAGTCCTGGAACCTTCACTTCGCCCCTCAGCTTGTCTCTGTGTAGTTCATTCAAGAAAAGGTGCCTAGGTCCCTGGACCGGACCTTGCTATGCACCTAATCGCCTGGCTATGCGACCCGCCCTCTGACCAGTAACTTGGAGCCTCGTACATATGTTCCAAGCCCCAGTGACCCGTCACTCGTCTCTTCCTCCAGACAGCCACCCGGTGCTCTGTGTGGGCGCTTGGAGACCAAGTCACTCACTGCGTACCTCCACCTCCTCTGGGCAGTCCCCTCCCCGTTGCTCAGGCGGTTGCTGGATCCAAACAACTCACCGCCTGGGCAGGGCAGCCTTCGCAGGCAACGTTCTCTTTCTCTGGCAGCCACTCTTTCTCTGGCAGCCGCTGGAGCCCTGGCAGATCGCTTCAAAACCAAGCGGTGTGTCGCACAACCTCCTTTGCAAAGTTCCCCGCTTTCTGAGTTCACTGCTCCAGCGGGGGAGGTGTGTCTTGCCGCCTGGGCAGGGCAGCCTTCGCAGGCAACGTTCCCAGGGGCCCGGACCTCCCTCCTGGGCTTGGGAGCCTCACCCTTCGCAGACGAGTCTCCTTAGGTTAGAGAATCTGCCCGCGGTCCTGGAAACTTCAATCCGCCATTTTTCGCTCCGCTTCGCTGTCCGTGTTTACCGCTCCGGCGGGGGAGGGGCGACCCGCCGAGTCACTCTACTTCACAAAGTTCTCTGCGTTCCGGGGCTACTGCCCCATCGGGGACGCCTCCCCTATGGGAGAAACTCACCCGGCGGCTTTGAGTTGGTCCCAAGTCACTATCTCCTCTTTTGAATCTTGAGTCCTGGAGCAACATGAAATGCAGCCGCCCTCTAGTCCGCCATCTTGAACCTCTGATTGTGTATTTTTCAACTCATGAATTGTTCAATACTTTCTTTTACATTTTTAAATATGTGAAGTTTTTTTCTGGCTATTTGATGTCAATTGTACATTAAATATATTGTGAGCAAAGAATGTCATCTGCCTATCACACATCCTTTGATAATTGTAGAGTCTATCTTTGTGGCCAGATTTATAGTTTATTATTGCAACTATATCATATGTACATGAAAGGAATATGTATTCTTTAATTATTTATTGTACTGTTCTATGTGCTTTAGATCAAACATGTTAATTTGTGCTGTTTGAATCTACTTTATTGTCTTCTGTAACAGACTATTTGAGTGTTAAATTCTTTGTTACAATGCTTAATTGTCAATTTTTCCTTATTTGGTTAATAAATTTTGCTTTGCCAATTTTAAAACTTTGTTGTTACATGCCTAAACATTTAGAATTATTGTATTGCATTTTAATTAATCAAAACTTTGGTTATTGTGTAGTGATCTTTATCTCAAGTACTTTAAAGAGAACTTTGTCTGAAATTAATATTTTTGCTTTAACTTTTTTGAGAAATCAGTATTTGCCTTGTATATCTATTTCTCTCTCTGGAGTTCTATTTGTTAGTTTGGTTGTTTCTGCTGGTTTTTGTTTGTACCATCTTGTTCCTCGTATATTTTATGAATATTGATTTTTAAGAGTTCATTCTCTTGGAACTGCATCTGGGGAAACACTTTATGACTTGGGTTAAGATTTCTCCTAAGAGAATTTCTTCTGCCAGTCACTCAGCACCATGCTAACTTTTGTCTACTTCAACTTAAAACCTTGGCTAGATGGTTTTTAACCCACACCGATACTGTGAATTTGGACTGAAAAGAAGCTTGAGGTTATACATGAACACTTTTCTAGTGTAACACTAGAGTCAAATAAGTACTTTTCTTGCTGTCCCCTTTGTGAAAGAGTTTTGTTTTTGGTTCACTTTTGTACTATGTGTGTGGTACTTTTAAGCACCAAAATGTTGTATTGGTCACTTGTTAACTTCTTGGCTAGACCATATGCTTCCTCTTGATCCTGAGATCTGTGCTGTTGTTGAAATAAAACTCAGGTTCTCTAGGGATTGGCAGGAAACTCTCAGGACCAAAGGTGACTTTGACACTCAATTATTTTCAATATTTTCTGGCTTTACTTTGCTTTGGAGTGTAGCACATTTCCTTTCTAAGTCCTACATGGCGATGCTTTGCTTTTGTGGAAAGGCTGAATGAGGCTACCCCATTTGCCAAGTGGCCAGAAATGGGAGAATCCAATGAATATCTTCCATGCTTTATTTTCAGGGCAGCTGTGGAAATAAGGAAAGCAATATATGACAAATAGCATTAAAAACAATAAGTACTTGGCTTTTCTACTGTTTTGTAAACACATGAATAACATTAAAATTGATGTAAAACATGCC
This sequence comes from Sciurus carolinensis, assembly GCF_902686445.1. Lineage (NCBI taxonomy): Eukaryota > Metazoa > Chordata > Mammalia > Rodentia > Sciuridae > Sciurus > Sciurus carolinensis. The sequence goes on along the minus strand of NC_062214.1, from coordinate 58,225,386 downwards.
AGGTTGATGTCATGCATGCCTGGAAAAGAAATGAGATCAACTCATTTTATTCTAAGATGATTTTGTGGACCTCAATATGGCTTATAGTTATTTAAAAGAACAGTATGTTCAACTTCTTACACTGTCAAGACAAGTAATCATTTGATTGACAGATGATACTCTAAGGATAATCTGACTAGAGGCAAGGGCATTAGAGGTTAGCTGCCAATGTAAAACCCTAGTTGAATCTTTGTGAAAAATTTGTTCAGGTCTTTGGGTTTAATTGTGAACTACTTATGTCCACGTATAGGGTTAATCTCTAAAAGGTGAATTACTCTGACTTCTTCTAACTTGGCAGTATTTATATTTAACACTTCAGTGTGACCTCTGAAACTGTTCTTTTCACTCTGGTAAGGTCATGAATTATCGGTGTTCAGTTTTTCACAGTATTTGTAAACTTAATGGACATACTACTGACTTCTCTTCATGGTGTTTCTCCTTCTCACTGTGCAGTATGACATGTTTTGCAATTTGGAAGGGATATAACTTACTAGTATAAACCTGTATGTTGCACTTTTGTGGTTCCTTGCACCCCAGGTATTGGATGGTAATGTGCACCAAGAAGATTGATACTTTCTATGGAGGGATGTTTCACGTGCTGTAAGGAAAAGTAGATCTATATGCATGTCTTAGTCATTCCTTTGCTAATTCAAAAATTAATTTAGTGTCAGGGATTGGGATAGGGGCTAGGGATACAGTGATGACTAAGATATACTTCCCATCCTTAAGGACTTAATGAGTTTTCTCAAGAAGAAATATACAAAGAGCATGTTTAAGAATGGTAAACACTGTGATGGAAGTTTATGCAAATTAGAGATGAAGCATGAAGGAAGGAGTTGAAAAAAATTATGCCTGGGAGAGAAGGGAGGAAGTCAAATAAGACTTAAAAGAGCTGATGATGCCTGCAGTAAAGAGCTGTGTTGCCACAACCAGCACAACTAAACTCTCTGGTCTGGTGAGGGGTGAAGGGATATTGGAAAATAAGGAATCACAGACACAGATCTTGAAGATTAAGCCGGGATCAGGTGGAGCCTACTCTCTGATGGAGATGCAGGTCTAAAGAGTTATGCCAGCAATCTTTAATTATATATGTCTCATTATCAGTTTAAAGACTATGCAACCATTATTCTTTGTATTCAGGAAGGTTACAGAAACTAGGACATCTGTGTAACTTTCCCACAGTTGCAATCTGGGGGTTTGTGTGTGTGTGTGTGTGTGTGTGTGTAGTTAATGACATTTTAACTTTTTGGGTACTTTCAGATGAGCAAAGAGAGACCTTCAATAAGCTAGTAAACAATTAAATAAGTGAATATTTATGTAATGTGATAATAGCCATATAAAAACCAAAAGTTTACAGTGCTGTAGTGATAAAGAATAAAGTGAGGTTATTGGTGGTAAATCATTTAGATAAGGGTGAGCTCTTTGAAAGGACAACATTTACACAAATACTGAATGAGAATTTGTCATTTGAGAAGGGGAAAAGTGGAGTGGAGTGTGGAGAAGATTACAAGGCAGAGGGAGTAGATTATAAGAAGGCCATGTAGTAGAATGAGTTTGGTGTGTTCCAGGAACACAAAGAAAGCCAGTGTCACTGGAGTAAATGACAGATAAATGAACAGGAAATAATGAGTATGATTGGGAATAGAAAGGAATAAATGTGTGAGAAGTGCTTGAGCAAGGAGGGGGTGGGTAATTCCAGAAAAGAAGAGGGGTGATGGGTAGATGGGGGAACTGTTTTCCAAATCTCTAAATTCAGCAGGACAAGCATATTTGGGGTGGAAGGCAAATGAAATTCTGTAGGATGGGTAACTTTTGTGGTCTTTAGAGTGTGAGAGAAGAGAACAGCATGCAGTCGGACTTGCTGTTCTGTTTGGAGCTTGTGGAAGCAATCAGGACTTGAATTGGAGATGAATGCAGGTTTAGCAGTGCTTCTCATTTCCTGTAATTTGTTAACCTACACGATGGAGTATGAGGTTTCACACCTGGGAATCTTTGCTTCTGCTGCCTGGTATTGCTATGTCCTGAGCTGACCAGACCCCATTGCCCAATCTCTTTCAACACCACCATCTCCCAACACTCAACCCCCCAAGATGACCATGGAACAGCTAATGTTTCTTTTCTTAATACCTCTTGGTTTGTTTTCACCAGGTAAAATGCTAGACTGTATTGGAAATGTGGGTCATTATTTTTCTAACAGGTCACATGGATCTCAGAAGTAATGTGGTATACCCGTGAAGGGTGAAGTGGGGAAGGAGGCAGACATTGCTGTTTTATCTGATTTGGTAGCTATCTTGCGTCCAAATGCGCATAAATTTGTAGATTTATGTGTGGGAAAAGATGGCAGGACATTATAGGAATGATCTCTCTCTTCAAATATTACTGAATTTCTTCCATTTTATCCTGAATCTCTGGTACGCAAGCCTAAATGCAATGCCTACTCTCTCCTTTGGAAATTCCCAAACCTCTCATATGAGCAATAACTTCTGCTTCCCCAGCCCTTCAGTATCTTCCATCCTTCATCACATAAAACTTTAGATAGGGTAGTAGGGTAGATAGAGCTTTTATGTTGTTGTTGTTGTTTAAATGAGAGAGTACAGCTCTGTTCTCATGACTAACGGCCAGTGGATGTTTGCCTCCCCATTTATTTTTTCCATCAATAAATAGTTGGTTTCCTCACTATCAGTTTCCTTCTTATTACTTAGGATGCTAGCACACTTTATCAAACTGAGCACTTTTTTGTTTTGTTCAGGACAATACAGTTCAATCTCATATGAGCAATGGATATAATTTTGTTAAGAAGATAATTTCCTGTCTCTTTGTGAAACAAGAATAGAATTGTTAGGCTACACTAGCTGTGTCTTTCTCTGAACCATCAGAGGTAGATGAAAAATACTTCCATCAAATTATTTATATATTACTTCCAAATAGAAATATACATAGGAGAAGGGTTCAGGGAATGGTTTTCAGTTTGTTCTGCAATGTAAATAATATTTTCAAATATCATAGCCAGGCCAAGTAAGTTGAGAATGCCAAAAAAGAGGTGATTCATTTCCTTGATTAGGGAAATTAGGATTCTGGGAAAGATGATAACATATATAATCCTTTTGTTTGTGAGGAATTTGCTTTTTAAGGGAAAGAGACCATTAGGGCAATAATTAGGAGGATTCAGGATTGAGGGAGGCACACCTTGCTTGGTTGTATATGCTGTTGCTGTTTTTCTTTTCTTTTTTTTTTTCTCATTTGTTTTGCTTAAGGAAGAAGCATTTGATCAAGATTCTAAAGCTTCTGACTGCAACAGAAGCCATGTTTGAGATGGAAAAGATGGAAAGTATAGCCAAGACTAGTAATGACTATTAAGAAAGTGTCCCAAAGAAGTTAGAATGGAATTAGAAGAGATTAATCATGGACAATCAAAAAGAAGCCTCTGTCCCCCGGAACTGAAGGAAAGTAGATGGCATTAGCAGCAAACAAAGACATGCTATGGATATGGAAGGCAGGGTAGAAGGAGGTCATGCTCCATGTACTGGCTATCTGTGGACAAAAGAGAGAATAAGTGAAGAATTTGAATAAGGGAATGATTGACCAAAGTAGGATTAATCTTAAGTGGGAAGGAAGAAAACTGTCCTGTGACAGAGGGAAAGGTGACAGAGTGAGATATAAGTGCCAGTTAATGGAGGCCATGGATCTGTGAGGCTTCAGTGTGTCTCAGTGGGCACCATCACCCTAGCAATGCCCAGCAGGCCCAGTGGAACGGAGATAGTCAGTGAATGGACCAGTCATTGTTGAGTGCATGGTGAATAAGGAATTGGAAAAACTGTGAGGTAAAAGGAGGCATCAGTTTATAAACTCTTTGTCTTATGGAGTTGGAGCCAGCTGAGTTCTTATCTGATAAATTTGTAGAGATTCCAAACTCTAGGTGACAGTTTTGCTCTTGCTGTGTGTTAGCTCCACATGTGATCCTTTACTTAGAATGCTGAAGGTTACACCTCTGACTCATTATTCTTCTCTGACAATAAGTTCGGTCTGAATGCAAATGTCTCCGGAAATTAGTTCAGTTTTGCTTATTTATTTTAAGAAGTGATGGAAGCCATATAAGAGACAATCAATCTTAGGCATATGTGCCCAGAAGAAGTGTTTGTATACTTAGCGTTTGCTTATGTTTTCCTTGAGGTATCAGCTGCCTTTTCTAGATGTGAACCATTGTGAGCATATGGCATTGTGAGGTGAGTCACAGAAAATTCAGCTGAGTCTGTTAATTGCCAAAAGAGACAGGTATAAAACTCAGAACAGAGCCAGAATGTATCTACAAATGAACCTTAGGCAGGTGTGACATGCCTAATTACTTGCTGATGGAAAAAGCACAGCCATTCTCATTTATTTACACTCCACTCTGAGGAGATGAGGAGGCTCAGCAACTGTCAGGCTGAGTGTGTTGTGGTGCATCACCCTGAGGACCTCCAGGCTGTGTGTTTTAATGGAAAGGATGTGGTTTAGTATGCTGGTTTCATAGTTAGGTGGATCTCATAATGATGTGAGTTGAGCAAGTCTTTATTTTCAAGCCTCAGCTAGTCTCTTTCTTAAAAATATGGGTCATGATATATAATTTTCTTCTATTCTGATGAACAAGTGAATCAAACATTTAAAGCATTGAGCTTGGGTCCTGATCCTGTGGATATTTGTTCTCCCCCTTTCCTGTCCCAAACCATAGAATTTCTCATTTGTAAACATGGGAACCAAATTAATGCTTGTGTTTGTTCTTCTCTCACAACAAGATCAAAAACTATGAGGTCAATATATCCTGACTTAATAAGAGAGAGAGAGAGAGAGAGAGAGAGAGAGAGAGAGAGAGAGAGAGAGAACAAGCATGTTAACAAGAGAGCAGTCAAGCAGCATGATAAAATGTTGAGATTTGGGGATTCTAGGTGAAAATAAAAAGGAATAATTTGAACTATTTTTGCAACTTTCCTGTAAGTCTGACATTATTTCAAAATAAACTTTTGAAAAGTCACAATTTTAAAAGAAAACAAACACATCCAAGAGTAAAAGAAAGGAACAGGCCTGGTGCCAGAAATAAAATAGAACCAGTCGATCTGACTGGTGAGCTTGTGAGAGATGTGTGGATGCAAGAACAGACAAGGGTTACAGAAGGAGCTGGAGGAGATGGCCAGTGTGTCTTGTGTTCATGGCCAACAAGGACAAGGATAGAGGCTTGTGGAGGAACAGGGTGTGGGACTGGTACAATGTCCCCTTGGTTGATGGCATAAGTTGAAGGATTCTGCCCTCTAGCTTAGAGAAGCAAAAAGGAAGATTCCTTCTGACCAGGGCTCAGACTGGGAAGAAAAACTCTCCTGAGTGATACTGAAGAGATTATGAAGAAGTGCATAATTTCAGCCTCATATGAAGGAAGTGGGTAAATTACTTAAAGACAGGGTCTGGTGAAACTCATTGTCCTCCCCAAGGAAGCACTACACAGCCACTCTTCAGCCACACTTCCATAGCCAGGGTACATGGCTTCCTGCTGCTGAAGATGAGCTGATGATAAAATGTCACCCAACACAAGGAGATAATGCATGAAGGAAAACTACAGGTCACCATGATCAGGAAGACTAGCTTCTAAGAAATGTGAGATGGCAGAATAAGCTGAGAGATGCATCAAATTATGGACATTTAAAATGACCAACACAATGAAGGAATAAATAATTATGGTAAAGTAGAATAAGTGTTATAGTCTGAGTATGTAGTGTCCCAAAAGCTCATGTGTGAAACAATGCAAGAACATTTAGAGGTGAAATGATTAGCTCATGAGAGCTATAACCTAATCAGTGGGTTAATCCACTGATTTGGATTAACTGGGTCATATATAGGCAGGTAGGATATGACTGGAGGAGATAGGTCACTGGGGGCGTGACTTGGGGGTTATATTTTGTCCCTGGTGAGCAGAGCTCTCTCTGTTTCCTGTTTGGCATGTCCTGAGCTGCTTTCCTTTGTGATGCTTCTTCACCATGATGTTCTGCCTCACCTTGGGCCAGGAGGTGAGTCGGTCATCTATACTGAGACCTCTGAAACCATAAGCCAAAATAAACTTTTCTTCCTCTATGTTGTTCTTGTGAAGGCTTTTGGTTACAACAATGAAAAGTCTGACTAAAGGAATAAGAAACCATGAAAATCAACCAGAATGTTTAGAAAAAAATAAAACAAAAAATCATCACTCTGCAATTTTCATCTTTTGGAAATGAAAAACATACCCATTGAAATTAAAACCACAAAGGAGAGGCACGAAACACAGAAGATAGAACAAGAAGGTCTAAGTAACTTCAGAAAGTTTACAGAATAGAAAGAAGAGGAAATGTCGTAAATATATTGACTGAGAATTTTCTACTATTTTGAAAGAAATGAATTCTTAAACTGAAGATAACTGCACTTGACACACTGTAGTGAAATTGCACAACACCAAACATCAAAGGAAATATTAGAAGCTACCAAAGAGAAAACACAGAAAATGATGTATTTCTTGATAATTTTCTTTTCTAAAACTCAAAAGTAAGATGAATTGTTGAACTTGGAAAAAGACTATTAGTGGCAAAGGGTAGAACAGGAAGAGCAAAATATAAGAAAAGAAAGACCTGGTGGCACTTGCCTATAATCCCAGAGGCTGAAGAATCTGAGGCAGGAGGATTTCAAGTTCAAAGCCAGCCTGAGCAGTGAGGCCCAATGCAACTCAGTGAGACCATGTCTCTAAATAAAATACAAAATAAGGCTGGGGATGTGGCTTAGTGACCGAGTGCCCCTGAGTTCAATCCCTGGTACTAAAAAAAATAAAAAGAAGGAAACAGTTAAAGGGTATTAAATAGGGGATACCAGAGCAATTAGATTCAAGAGACCCTACTTCTGAGTCTGTCATTTATTACATATGGGAGTTTAGATAAGTTACTTAATTTCTCTGATTAAGAACATATACTGGGTATTTTCTGGTTTGGTTTTTATTTTGACCAGCTTCCATAGCAGCCATTAGCTCATCTTGCACAATGATTGTTATTTTCTACCACAAGGGCCCAGTGTGCCAGGGTTGTGGAAGTGTGGCACAGAGAGAAGGGGAAGCACAAGATCTGTTTGCCAACAGGTAGGAAGAAAGGGTAGAGAAATCCAGGAGTCCAGGACAAATCTGAAAAACAGTCTCCACCTGCTGCCTCAGCATGCTTGAGGTTTGAGAGATCCACTGATACCAGCAAAGGAGTACATGGCAGAAGACAGAGGTGTCCAGTGAACCTCTCAAACCTCAGATTCTTCCTTCATTTGCCCTAGGCCCTTTCCTCAGTTACCTTTTGCTCTGTGGGGTTGTATTCTGTTTCTGGAATTCCTTGAGTATGTTTCCATTTTGAGTTGCTAATCATCACTCTGTAACTTTCAAGCAACGCCCCTGAGGTTTTGCTGATTCAAGTAGAACAGAATATAAACTTATTATGGGGTAGAAAGCATTGGAGAATCCAGCTGAAACAAGTTCAGAAAATAAATTGCATTTAGAGCTAAATGAATAATCTTCCTCGCATCTTGGGCAGACGGGAAGGGGGCACTTGTCTGGAATAACAACTGTGGCGTGCAAGTTGGCATTTGATGGTGCTTTTATTACCCAGGGCTCTGGCTTCTGCATGAAGAGGGGAGAGAGGTTTTAGGACAGGATTGCTAAGTGTCTGGACACTCTCCAGGTCTGATTCATGATTTATATCAAGATGGGAGCAGCAAGTAAGACTCTGCTCATTAGCAGGGCCCATGATGGTAGCCACAAGCCTATCTCCTTAAACCTCTTGAATTAGAAGTTTAATGGAGATGTGTCAGAGTTCTGAGGGTGAATCTCAGATTGACTACTGCCTGAAGAGAGAGACAGATAGTCTTTGAGCAGCAGGAACATTGTCTAAGTGACAATTAAATATATATGGGGACCTCTGGATTCTCTTCTAGAGTGTTGAAAGGCACTCCCAAGGATGCTGGCCCAGGGAACCAGGACAAGGGTTAACATCACTCTTAGGGTGAAGTAATAGGTGGAATCACAAAATAATACTTTAGAAATCCTGGGAACTTTTGTATTCCCAATGCCTTTCTATTAATTTCCTATGTTAATTTCATCATAATTTCCACAAGTTTATACTAGTAGGCTTTTTGAAAACTGAGTTACTGCCTACTTCTCATAAGATTTTGTTTACATGCCTGAATATTTGCAGAAAACAAGCCTATTCATCTGTGTTTTGCAAGACTCGATAATGCTACCTTATACTACCAGTAATTTTGGGTCCATTTGTTTAAGAAAAGGAAAAAAAGTAGGGAAGTACAGGAGGTAGGAACGACTGGGGGAGAAAGACACATGTAAGATACTATTAAAAATGGAGCTGGGGAGATAGCTCAGTCGGTAGAGTGCTTGCCTTGTAAGCACAAGGCCATGGGTTCCATCCCCAGCACCCCCCCCCCCAAAAAAAAAGATACTATTAAAATTAAAATTCATTAATTTATTTTGCAGACATTCAGCTGGTAACTAGTACAGCCAAATACTCTTCTAGGCAGTGGAGATAAAGCAACCAATAGGTCCTACCCTTCCAGAGCTTGCATTCTAATGTAGACATGCAGATAGGAAACAAGTGAAGTGACATATTAAATGCCAGGTGATTCTTAGGAAAATGGGGGAAAGAAGAGCAGAGTGGAGGATGCAGTGTGCCAGGGACATGTGGGCTCTGAATTTATGGTCAAAAAGACTCCACGAGAGAGGTACCTGTTGGTGGATGGGGACTTGTAGGACCATGCCTGGTAGAAGAAATAGCAAATGCAAATAGGCATTTGAAAAACTGCACTTTTAAAATGCCTGTGATGGGAGCATGCCTAATAGGTTCTAATCAGGGAGGTCACTGATACCAGTTTGACAGGGAGAGGTCTCCTCTGATACCATAGTAGGGGGTAGCCTTGTTACTCCCAGGAGGTGGTGAAAATCCCAGGTCCCATGAGGATGCTTCCGACAGCCCCAGTGGCAAAGAAGAAAGTGCCGCATTACTACATGGTCTCTCCTGATGAAGCAGTTTCCTTACCTGGCCTTCTTGGAACAAAACACTGTGTTGGCACAGAAGTCAGCTGGGGAGCCCCATGGGGGCCTGTCCAGATTGGAAATCTGGGCTCCCCGGATTATTGATATTATTGTTGCTTTAACTATTATTTTGGTGATCTAAGGCTGGACTGTTATTCTGTGACAATTTTCTGTTTTACTAGTCTGCCTTTTCCTGGTTCTTTGCCATCTGGACAGTGACTTTTGTTGGAGTTCTCCCCCTCCCCCTTGTTTTTTAGTCTGTGATCATTGGTGTTTCTGGGTTGCTGACTTATTGGGCTCTAAGTTTGGAAAGTATGAGTCAAAAGGAAAACCCAGGGAACATATGCCTGGGTCATTACTTGGGTCCTAAGGTCCCTGACTGTTTTACCTTCTTCCCTTCACTTTTCAGAGACTTCTTGTATTTGTGTTATATTTGAGGACTAGAGATTTTAGTTGTACCTGGAGAGAGGAATAGGGAAAAGTATATCTGCTATATATTCCCTGAAGTGGAAGTCCTTAGGTTCTTTTTAAAAGACTCCTCATCTTTATTCTTGGTAGGTTGTATAACTTATAATTCTACACCCTTTCCATATGAGTATCATTGTCAGGCCCCACAGAGATCTAGGCAATCCTGTTAGGTCAGAATTCTAATTATAAGCCACAGACCAATCAAGTCTCCCAAGCTCAGGAGGGCCATGAACCTTAGTGGGATTATGATCAGAAATTTCCTTTTTCTTCCCCCTTTACTTGTGAGTAAAAGTCAACTTAAGTCATTGCTTTAAGGAAGAAAGGATATTCATACTATTTTTTTTTTAAAGAGAGATTTCATTTTAGAATTTTCTTAACCACAGTATTTCTCTAAAAGTCCTGTCCTTCCAGTATGAATAAGACATTATTCAGCTTACATGAAGGTTTTCATGAACACAGATGTTAATAAGTAATTACTTACTAAAATACTGGTTTGAGAAAGGCCGTGATCGGAGGCTCACTTCTTCCAAGCTCTTCTCATGCTAATAAAGGCCACTACCTTCAGGTGGCCCCGGTTTATTCTCCACTGTTTCTCACCTTGTCATCTAACATCCTTTCTGTACTGCCACTTCTCTGCCTACTCAGCACCATCTGTGTAAATATACTGTGAGTCATAAGGGCTGTGTTTCCCAATTCTTCTCTACCTTTTGGGATGCTTAAGAAAATGCTGGTTTAAGAATTGATTGTGAAAGGAATTAAAGAGGAGGTCAAGAGAATATGGCCTAAGAGATAATATTAGAAAGGTTTAAATCTATTTAGTTATACCCATCCACCTACCCACCAATCTACCCAGTTGTCTATCTACCATACATACATTTACCCATATACCCATCCACCATCCAACCAGTTCATGGATGTCAGCTGTGTTTTAGGTATGTTAATAAGCACTATGAAGATTTATATGAGACAAAGATCAGTATAAGACAAAGTGAAATGGTAGTTAAAAATTTGAATTCCTACATCAACAGGACCTGAATTTGGAACTCTGTCCTATACTGGTCTCGCCACTTTGTGAAACTTGGGTTCTTCAGCTTTGATTTTCTCATCTTCATGTTTGTTTGGATAATTAAATGAAAAGTGTATAGATTATGTAGTGTATGTAATACACATTTTATGTTATTAACAAATGATTTTTTTCTGCTTCAAAAGAGTTTATAGCACAGTAGAGAAAAAAAGAATATGTTCAAAGTAATTAGAATCTTTTTAGAATTTACCATGAAAGTAGTGGTTTGTGAGTTCAAAGGAGAAAGCTCTTGTCAAATTAGCAATGGGCTCAGTAAGCTAAATTTAGTTGTATTGCTTTATCATATCAAACTCCTGTAACACAGACAAATGCTCTTCACTAAATTATAGACAGACTTGGAGGGCAAGAATAGAGATGGATTTTAAGAATTTTTTTGTTTAGCATACTGGACTCTATTACTGACTCTAGCACCTTATTATCACTCTCTAGCCCTGGAGGGTGACTTAATGATTGGGAGGGCTGATCTTCATGATCTCTATCAATGGGATTCTTTGCTAGAATTGCTTCGGTTGGGTTGACCAATGGAAGACAATACAAAAGACTAGATAAAGGGGAGAGAGTGAGATCATGCTATTTATTCTCCCAATTCCCTGCTCAGCTGTTGGTTGGCTATGTCCTTCCTCTGAATCATAACTTTTGACAGGTTCCCCTCTTTCATACCATTGCCCTTTTGGGGCACCAGTCATAATATCCACTCCTTGTACCTTCAGTCCTGGGATGGTTGCAACTAGCCCCAGGATTTTTGTATCATCCCTTCCTTATTCTTCCAGTTTCACATGGTATTTCCTGCCAACACCCTGATACCCAGGGTCTTCTCAGAAAATATCCTTGCTTCTGCATTCCTTTATAGAGTTTATCCCTAATGGTGGAATAAGTCAATCCAAATGTCATCAAGGTCTTGTTCATGCTGTAAAAAACAAATAAAAGGGGACTTGGTGGATTATCATGGAAGAAAAATTAATAGAAGAGGAGAGGGGAAGTTTGGAAACTTTTTCTTTTCAAATGAATCTACAATGTATATTATATAACTCCAGTTCCTGTGTGTTTCTTAGTTTCTTCCTTTTGGAGAAATCCTCTCTTCCTCTAGAATGTGACCAGCAGGCCCTGCAGTTGCTGCTGCTTGCAGGGCTTTTAATCACCTGTGTGAACGTTTGATGGGGTTATGAAATATGGCCCCTGAAGGCCTCCAAACTGCCTTTTCCCTTCCTCAAATGGTGAATAATCATTGAACCGCTCCACAGTTTCTGATATGAAGTTCAAATCAAGCCATGAAAAAACCCATATTTCATAAGGTAGCATATTTTTGGTTCCTGGCAGTAAATTTCCCTCACTCTTAGTGTGCTGTGGGACACATTTGGAAAGGTCAGTTTGGCACTGTGTAAATTAACCAGAGGACCATTGAAGTTGAGCGATATCTATTGTAAATGTGTATTGATGGGCATTGTATGGGGGTGGGGGACATGGCTCTTGGGCCAGGGTGATTTAGACAAAGAATTGTACTGAGGGCCTTAGAGTCACTGTTCTTGTAATGCTGAATAATCACTGGATGACACAATGACAGCAATGCTCTCTACCAAAGCTTGCTTTGGACTTGAGAGCTTGGTGTCATGGTCATTCTTTCAGTTATGAGAAGCACTGCCATGGTGCCCATATCCAGAGGACAACACGTGCCTCATCATCTATATAATTGAAGTCCCCTGAAATCCCCTAGAATTGTACAGTATTCAGACTACACAGCTACAGAGGTTGGCCTGGGTTCATAACACTACAGGTCTGTAAGAAGGCAGCATAGTCCAGTGGTAAGAGTGAGACCATATGGACCTGGGTTGAATCACAGATCTTCTACTTGTTAGCTATATGACCTAAAATGCATCTTTAAATTTTTCTGAGGCTCTCTAGATCCCTCATTTAAAAAATAGTGATAAAAACAATGTCTCCATGTGTGATTAGAAAGTCAGATCATGCAAATAAGACACTTTGCTCAGCATGATAAGCAATTCCTAAATGTGAACTCTTAATGTTCTTATTACTTAAAGTGTAGGCTCTTAATGGAGCTCTAGACCTCAATGAGACCAGAGATGGTAATGATCGATGGGTGAGCTTGTAAGGAGATCTGACCTGGCATGCCCTGTTCAGAGTCCTTAGTTCATACTAAAATCCTTTACTTTCCTCAGTCATATATTGTCATTGGTGCACATAGAGAAGCATAATTTATCCCCAGTTATCTAATTAATCTCTTTATTCATTTATTCAAAGGATGTTATTTGAGTACCTCTTCTTTCTCAGGTACTGTTTTAGGCTCTGGGGAGCAGCCATGAACAAAGCAAATGATAGACATGTCATGTTGAAAGCCCTTTACACAGCCCCTTATGGGCTGCTTCAGTAGCATATTTTCCATTTCATTTTGCTGCAGAATATTCATAATAGAGGGAGAGAGAGGGACAAAGAGGGAGGAAGGGAGGGAGGGGGTGGAGAGGGAGAGAGAGAAGCATTTAGAAAATTTTTAGGGGTGGTAGAATGAAAACTCATAGTCAAAGGCCATGCTTGACTCTGCCCCCTTTCTGGAGACTTGGCAGCTTCTACACCATTCCATTGGTGGTTGCTTCCTACAGTGTGTGGCATCAACAATCTATCATCATCGCCAAATTGATTATGCACTTAAGTTCCAGGCATTGTGGTAGACACCATGTGACCCATCTGAAATTTACAGTTTAGTAATGAGGACAAACATTAAAGTTTAAAATTACTCAAATCAGAGTAAATGTGCAAAAAAAGCACAGAATGCTATGTGTCTATAACTAGGAGGAAGCTGTCGAGAGAGGCTTTTCTGTGAAGGTGGCATTTAAGCTGAGACTTGAAGAACAACCAGGAATTTTAGGTCTAGGGCAGGCAGGTCTATTCTTTCCTAAAATATAAAGATGTTGGGCCATTTTTCAAAGCACCCTTTCCATTCAAGGAACTGGCACAGAGTATGATGTTTGGTTGGTACATAAATGTTTGTTGTATGACAGAATGAGTAGATGGCTAGATCTTTCATCTTCAGAGAATGAATGCATGAATGAATAAAGTTCTATACAAGGAAAAACATCTTGGATGATACTCTTGGTGAAGGTAGCTGGTGTCTCAATAGATTAGGGACCGGGAGCTATTTGCCTTCTTGACTCCTTGGCCCTCTTCTTGCTGATTTTTTGCCATTGTAGCTTCTCTCTTCAAGCCTCTCTTCCCTTTTTACTGGTGGAAATGACTCTTCCTTTTAAAAAGTACTTAAGTGATACAGGATTGTCGGGGTTTCCAGGACCCCCAGCCTTGGGCACGGTCAAGATGGCGCCTGACGCTGAGCCAAAAGCGGCCAGCTATACAGTAAACAACCAGCGAATTCCAATGATTGGCTAGTTAACGATGTGATTAGAGCATGCCCCCCTCGTGTACCTATTCTATGCTTGCAGCTGTCCGCGGTTTACCTCGTGTGCCCCCCCCCCATTGGTTGAAGTGTATATAAGCCTGGTGGGTGGGAGAGTAAGGGGGCGAAAGAAGCTGAGGGCGGAAGAAGCTGAAGCTGGGAGTGGGAAGAAGCTGAGAGAAGAAGCCGGGAGTAGGAGCAGAAGCTGAGGGCAGAAGCTGAGAGCAGAAGCTGGGGGCGAAGAAGCTGGGAGTAAGAAGAAGCTGAGAGAATAAGAAACTGAGAGTAGGAGTAGAAGCTGAGAGTAGAGGCGTGCAAACGGGCGTGAGCCGAGCGGGAGAAACGAAGCGGCCGGAGCAGGCGAGAGCCGAGCAGGAGAAGAGTGAAGTGCAGGAGGGGGAAAGAGAACGAGAGAAAGGGATAGATAAGAAGGAAAGAAAGGAAGACTGTACGCAATAAACTTCCAAAGCTTCAGACGTTTGTCGTGTCTCTCTCTGCGGGCAGAGGGAGCGCGATACAGGATGTGATCTCACTCTTTATGAACCAGCAGTATCACTGATCTGGCTGGAAATCTTGTACATGGAAGAAGAGAAATCAGGGATTTCTGATAAATGGTCCTTCTGAAGTTGGTTATAGATGTACAAGAAGAAGTTTGTGCAAATGATACTTGCATTGGATGCTTTCAGAATAAGTGCTAATGAGGTACCATACAACAAGACTCTGCCTTTGGATCCAAGCACTGGCTGCTTTGTGTTGATCTATTGTAGGCCAAGTTGGAAGGCAATGAAAAATTATCCCTTTTGGTGCCTCATTTACACAATATGGATCCTGGTAGAGCTTTGAGGGTTTTATTAATAATAGCATCTGATGGTTTATTGGACGAGTGGTACCCAATTACTGAATTTGACAGTACAAGGTATGTATTAATGACTTATTAGGGCTGACCTGGCTGGTAATTGATCACTAATGAGGCAGACTTGCTTGCATCTAGGCAAAATAAGATTTTGAAACTCTTTTAGCCAGCCCTGCATGAATGCTTTAGGAGAAGTGATCTACTAAATGGGTGATAAATTTTTCATGGAGAACATTTTGAAGCACCCATTTTACTTGTTTTTTTAAGGATAACTAGATGATTACTGGAAAGTCCCAGTTGGTGGTTGCCTTTGGTGTTCAAAATTCTTAATGTGCAGGATTGGCACAAAGTAATTACAGTCATTACTAGCTCTATCTTGCTACTTATGACAACACGACCATATCCTAGTGAGAATGATTTCCTGGGATGGGTTAGTCATTGGCAAGCTTTGATTTGGTTTCACAGAGACAAAGCACATTTAATTCACATTTTTCAAAAGTCATGAGAAATGGACTAATTTTAGCTACAAATATTATTGCTTACTGAGGCGAAGGTGAAATATTTTCTTTCCTTTTAGCATGGTATTATATAAATATGTGCTTTCCTAAAGATATTGCTTGTATGTTTTCTGTAAAAGTGTTCTGGACTTGTTTTACAAATTTCAATTTTCTATCTGACCCTTTTCCTCTTTATATTAATGAATTTCACCTAATTGAATCGGATGCCACAACTGACAAGTGTTCATTCTGAATTTGAGTTTCATATCCCCAAGAAGGCATTTTCTCTGTAACACTTAGCAAAATGATATCTATCAAACCACTGGTGCAGTTAGAATTTAATTTTCTCTATCAGCTGCCATTGTCATGCTACTTAACCTTAAAAAAAGTAATTTTCCTCAAGAGTTCATAATTCCTTTAACATTTCTTCTTTTTTTTCCCTCACTGAATGAATTTAATAAACTTATAAAAAAGAAAAGCCTGGGTAAGAGTCTTTCTTCACAAAGGGACAGGGAAGGAATGAATCTGTTTTGTCCCCTTTTTTTCCAGTCCATCCCGCCTATCTCTCACCCATGAGCTGGAACCTGATATTTTCCATGGCAAATTTCCTGTCAATGCATTCTTTTAAGGGAGGGCAAAGGAAGACACTGTCAAGAAAGAAGGAAATGGAAGGAAAATGGAGAAAAGGAGAGGCAGAGAGGACAAGCAAATAAAATGAGAGGAAAAAAGAGAAGAAAGAAATAAAAGGGGAAGAAAGATGAAGAAGGAAGAGTAATTGTGAAAAGTCAGAGAAACCAGTACCCTCAACCCCTACTTGCTTTGTTGATACCTTTGCTGAACACACAGCCCCTGTCAATATTCCCTATGCTGGTCTCTACAGAGCAGTGGTTCTCAATCACAGGAGATTTTTCCCCTCTGAGGAATACTTGGCAGAGCCTGCAGACAATTTTGATTATCACTACTGGTGATGCAGTAGGTAGAGGCTAGGTATCCTTGGTAGAATAGTGCCTCTCCAAATTCATGGCCACCCAAAACTTATAAATGTGCCCTTATTTGGAATTAGGGTATGTATAGATATAATCAAGTTAGGTACTGGATCAGGGTAGGCCCTAATCCAATGACTGGTGTCCTTATAATAAGGGAGTCATTGAATACAAAGGTATATACAGGCCCAGGACAGGTATCCATGTAAATACAGAGACAGAAATTGGGACTATGCTGCTACAAGCCAAGAAATTCCAAAGACTGCCAGGAACCAGGAGAAGCTGGAAGAGGAAAAGGAGACACTTCCCTAGACCCATTGGAGGGGACATGAACTGCTGATATCAGATTTCAGACTTCTAATCCCTAGAAAAATAAGGTTCATCAGGGATTTTCCATCAGGGTTGTTTCTTAACATCCTGCAGTGCACAGGAGAGCCACTCACAACAATGATATTGAGGCATCCTCTTGTAGAACTTAGGTCTGTAACTCTCATTTAGCACTTTATTGTTTATGCTTTGAGGCAGTTTCTATGTTTGTAATCTTTTACCTGATTCCTTTGTTATTTTTTGGGCTTATGTGGGTTTGATATATCAACTTAAGTACTTGTTAACTTTTAGAAATCAAGGGGGCATTTGTTTGATTCTTTTATTTCTTTAAAATCAATTGGTATGCATCTACTAGGAACTCAATACGTGCTTTTGAATAAATGAATAGTGGTTGTCAACACATGATTCAGTTATGGTGGACCTCTCCTTAATCATGTAACTAGAGCATTATGAGTTCATCAGCTGCAAATTCCTAATTTGTGATTGATATTCCTAATGTTTGAGAAGTCCTTTTAGAACCTGTCAATTCAGCAGAGAAAATCTGAAGTAATTAGATTAGAGAAATTAGAGATTAGAGATTAGAGAAAACCTGGTCTATTGGAAGTAGCTCTGGACTGGGAGGAAGGAGAGTGTTCAATTTCCACTTGTTTAGGTAACTCATATTTTCTCTCTGAACTTAATTTTTTTCCTCTATAAAATGGTAATGCCTACTCTATAGTGTTTCTGTGAGGATCAAGCAGGTTACAATATAAAGAGCCTGACTAAGCAAAATTTTACATTTTTTTATATAAAAACTGGGACAAGTATCTCGTGTTCCATGAAAGTGGCATACACTCTTGTAGTGCCACATGTCTGGACTGTTTTTCTCTAACAGAAGTAGTAAATTGTGCTGATCTACTGCTTAGTCTTTAGCATGCACCTGCAATATGTTAGGTGAAGGTTAATAGTGATGCTTATAGCATAGAATAGAGAGAAAGTGATGGGCATAGTCTTAGGTGTTCCACATGAACCTTTTCTTAGTTGGTCTCAAAAGTATGACTATCAGAGCTGGAGCATGATGATGTTAAAGGTCCAGGGAAAGATATCAGGATATTAAATGGCCATCCAAAGAAATATCCCAAATACTCTTGTTATGCTTATGTTAGAAATTTATATGCTAGCAGATTCTCTGAGACTGTCCAAATCCTGATAGTCTACACCCGATGGAAAAATATGCTGACCCACATGAAAGTTTTCAGGAGAATATTTCCAAGAGAAATCAAGTTAAATAATGAGAGCATTTAAGTGATATTCAAATGGATACTGCTTTGTACCTGAGACTAGAATTGGGGCAAGAAAAAACCAGTCTTACGTTACTCTTGTATGACTTAAGCATAGTCTACATTATTATGCCAGATGCAATATACAGGAAATTTGTGTTAGAAGTTCATATGTAGACAAAATATGTCCTTCCTCTATCACTGTGGAGTACTAGTGGTACCACTGAAAGTTGATGGTCACTCCTACAGACAGGTGATGCTGTAAGATGTGCCTTGGAAGGCATGGCTTTCATCTCTCAGGCTATGTGGCATCTGCAAATCTGATCATGTGAGGACATTGAGGGTACCACTTGCACACTTTTTGTAGGGCTGATGAGGGATGAGCTCATATGATTCATGACCTAGGACTTTTAAAATCTTTTTCTTTGGCCAAGATATTGTAAGAGCAAATATTTGTTCATTAGAGGTAAAAGTAATCAATTAGCATCTGTGTCAGTCAGCTCTTGCTTGCTGTGAAAAAATACCTCAGAAAATTAACTTGAAGAAGAAAATGTTTATTTTGGTTCACAGTTTCAGAGGTTTTCAGTTTGTGATTGCTTGGTCCTATTGCCTTAGACCTATGGTGAGGCAGTGCGTCATGGTGGGGAGCACATGGTAGAGCAAAACTGCTCACCTCATGGCAGTTGGTAAGCAGAGAAAGAAAGAAAGGGCTGAGTTCTCAGTATACCCTTCAAGGGCATGTCCCCAGTGAAGTAACTTCCTCCTACTAGGTCTTATATTCTAATGTTTCCACCACTTCCCCAAAGCACTGCAGACTGGCATCTTTAACACATGACATTATGGGGGACATTAAAAATCCAAATCAGGCGGGCCAAGATGGCGGGCGGGCCAAGATGGCGGACTAGAGGGCGGCTGCGTTTCGCGCTGCTCCAGGACGCAGGATTCGAGAGAGGAGATAGTGAGAGATTTGGGACCAACTCAAAGCTGCCGGGTGAGTCTCTCCTGTTGGGGAGGCGTCCTGGATGGGGCGGTAGCCCCGGAACGCAGGGAATTTGTGAGGTGGAGTTGCTCGGTGAGACGCCCCTCCCCCCACTGGAGCGGTAAACACGGATGACTGGGATCATCGTGGAGGAGGCGGCTCAGCATAGCGCTTGGACTCGAGCAGCCGCTGGGGCTCCGGTCGGCTGCCTGGGGAGGAGCTGCGTGGTGAGCTGTTTGGACCCAGAGTGACCGCTTCCGAACACCGGGGGGTTGCCCGGAGGAGGAGGAGAGGCCCGGCGGGTCGCTTGGGTCTAGGAGTGACTGCATCAGAGCCACGGGCGGTTGCCAGGGGAGGAGCTGCGTGGTGAGCTGTTTGAACTCAGAGTTAGCGCTCCTGAGTGCCGGGAGGTTGCCCGGAGGAGGAGGAGGAGCGTGGCTTGTTGTTTGACCTGGGAGTGACTGCATCAGAGCTGCGGGCGGTTGCCGAAGGGGGAGCTGCGTGACGAGCTGTTTGAACTCGGAGCAGCTGCTCCAGAACACTGGTGGCCTGCCTGGAGGAGGAGAGCGGTGGGACGCTTAGTCTGTGAGTGACTGCATCAGAACCACAGGCGGTTGCCAGAGGAGGAGGCGAGTGGTGAGCTGATTGGACTAAAAGCAACCGCTCCGGAACACCGGTGGCCTGCCTGGAGAAGGAGCGTGGTGAGTCACCTGGTCTCGGAGCCACCGCTCCTGAACACCCGGGCAGCTACCCCAAGGAGGAGGAACAGGGCGGGTCACTTGGACTTGGAGTGACTGCCTAGGGCTACAGGTGGTTGGTGGGAGGAGGAGACCCAAAGTGAGTTGTTTGGACTCCTAGTGACTGCGTCGGAAACCGGGCGGCTGTCCGGAGGAGGAGGTGTGTGGCGGGTCTCTGTGTCTCGGAGCTATTGTACGGGGCTCCAGGTGGTGGCTCAGGGGAGGGGCTGCATAGCCAGGCGATTGGTGCAGAGCAGGGTCCCAGGAGCTAGGTGGCTGCTTGCTGGAAGAGCCGCACAGAGACACGCCTAGGGGCGGAGCGAAGTTTCCAGGGCGGCGGGCAGACTCTCTGGGAGAGGCAGCCTAAGGAGACTCGCCTGCGAAGGGTGAGGCTCCCAGGCCCAGGACGTAGGTCCGGGCCCCTGGGATCGTTGCAGAAGAAGACAGCCCAGCCCAGGGGGTAGTTGTAGATTGAGGGGAACCTCTAGGAGGGCAACTGACTAGCGAGACGTCCACACCGAGTGACTCTTCCCGGCCAGGGGAGGTTTTCCCACAGGGACAGTAAAGCCAGAGACATAGGCACAAACAGGCCTTGCCTCAGCCCGCAGCCTACTTCCCCGTTGAATGACCATTGGTCAACAAGTGGAGACACCTCTGCCCACTAGCAGGGAATATACGCCACCTGAGGGTCACCACCCTAGAGAGGCAGCTTCTTCGTGGAGCTCTGCATTATCAACCTCCTCCAAGACTTCAGGCTACTGAAGGATAAGAGGGGATATACTAACAATCTTCAGGGACATTATAAGTTGATAGAGGAAATCTGCAATATCTTAATGACCCACAGATCCCTGAACAATATGAGAAAACAAGGGAAGAAAATGCCCCAAACAAATCTAGATGTTACATCAATAAAATCCAACGACAGCATGCCAGAAGAAATGACAGAAAGGGAGTTCAGAATGTACATAATTAAAATGATTAGGGAAGCAAACGATGAGATGAAAGAGCAAATGCAGGCATTGAACGATCGCACCAATCGACAGTTAACAGAGCAAATTCAGGAAGCAAAAGATCATTTCAATAAAGAGTTAGAGATATTGAAAAAAAACCAAACAGAAATCCTTGAAATGAAGGAAACAATAAACCAAATTAAGAACTCCATAGAAAGCACAACCAATAGGATAGAACAGCTGGAAGACAGAACTTCAGATATTGAAGACAAAATATTTAACCTCGAAAACAAGTTGAACAAACAGAGAAGATGGTGAGAAATCATGAACAGAATCTCCAAGAACTATGGGATATCATGAAAAGGCCAAATTTGAGAATTATTGGGATTGAGGAAGGCTTAGAGAAACAAACCAAAGGAATGAACAATCTATTTGAAGAAATAATATCAGAAAATTTCCCAAATCTGAAGAATGAAATGGAAAATCAAGTCCAAGAGGCTTATAGGACTCCAAATACACAAAATTACAACAGACCCACACCAAGGCACATTATAATGAAAATACCTAACATACAAAATAAAGACAGAATTTTAAAGGCTGTGAGAGAAAAGAAACAAATTACATTCAGGGGGAAGCCAATACGGATATCAGCAGATTTTTCAATCCAGACCTTAAAAGCTAGAAGGGCCTGGAACAACATTTTTCAAGCTCTGAAAGAAAATGGATGCCAACCAAGAATCTTATACCCAGCAAAACTTACCTTCAAATTTGACGATGAAATAAGATCATTCCATGATAAACAAAAGCTAAAAGAATTTACAAAAAGAAAGCCAGCATTACAGAACATTCTCAGCAAAATATTCCATGAGGAAGAGATAAAAACAAAGAAGCAAATCAGCAAAGGGAGGAATTATCCTAAAGGAACTGTCAAATAAAGGAGGAACCAAGATGTGTCAAAAATTTTAAATATGAACCAAATGACTGGGAATACAAATCATATCTCAATAATAACCCTGAATGTTAATGGCCTGAATTCATCAATCAAAAGACATAGACTGGCAGATTGGATTAAAAAGAAAGATCCAACAATATGTTGCCTGCAAGAGACTCACCTCATAGAAAGAGATACCCATAGACTAAAGGTGAAAGGATGGGGAAAAACATACCATGCACATGGGCTCAGCAAAAAAGCTGGAGTATCCATCCTCATTTCAGATAAAGTGGACTTCAAGCCAATGTTAGTTAGAAGGGATAAAGAAGGACATTTCATACTGCTTAAGGGAACCATAAATCAGCAAGATATAACAATCATAAACATCTATGCCCCAAACAGTGGCTCATCCATATATGTTAAACAAATCCTTCTCAATTTTAGAAACCAAATAGACCATAACACAATAATACTAGGTGATTTAACACGCCTCTTTTACCACTGGACAGATCTTCCAAACAAAAATTGAACAAAGAAACCATAGATCTCAATAACACAATCAATAATTTAGACTTAACAGACATTTATAGAATATACCATCCAACCAAGAGCGAATACACTTTCTTCTCAGCAGCACATGGATCCTTCTCTAAAATAGACCATATATTATGCCACAAAGCCAATGTCAGCAAATACAAGAAGATAGAGACACTACCTTGTATTCTATCAGATCATAATGGATTGAAGTTACAAATTAATGAAAGAGTAAAAAACAGAAACTACTCCAACACCTGGAGATTAAACAATATGCTACTATATGATGAATGGATAACAGAAGATATTAGGAAGGAAATTAAAAAATTCTTAGAGGTAAACGAGAACAAAGAAACAACATATCAAAATCTCTGGGACACTATGAAAGCGGTACTTAGAGGAAGATTTATTTCATGGAGCGCATTTAATAAAAGAAGTAAAACTCAAAAAATAAATGACCTAACACTACAGCTCAAAGCCCTAGAAAAAGAAGAACAGACCAACACCAAAAGTAGTAGAAGACAGGAAATAGTTAAACTGAGAGCTGAAATCAACGAAATTGAAACGAAAGAAACAATACAAAAAATTGACAAAATAAATAGTTGGTTCTTCGAAAAAATAAACAAAATTGATAAACCTTTAGCCACACTAACAAAGAGAAGACGAGAGAAAACCCAAATCACTAAAATTCGGAATGAACAAGGAAATATCACAACAGACACGACCGAAATACAAAACATAATTAGAAGCTATTTTGAAAATCTATACTCCAACAAAATAGAAAATTTCGAAGACATCAACAGGTTTCTAGAGACATATGAATTGCCTAAACTGAACGAGGAGGACATACACAATTTAAATAGACCAATTTCAAGTAATGAAATAGAAGAAGTCATCAAAAGCCTTCCAACAAAGAAAAGTCCAGGACCAGATGGGTTCTCAGCCGAGTTCTACAAAACTTTTAAAGAAGAGCTCATTCCAATACTTCTCAAAGTATTCCAGAAAATAGAAGAGGAGGGAACTCTCCCAAACTCATTCTATGAAGCCAATATTACCCTGATTCCTAAACCAGACAGAGACACATCGAGGAAAGAAAATTTCAGACCAATATCCTTAATGAACATCGACGCAAAAATTCTCAACAAAATTTTAGCAAATCGCATACAAAAACATATTAAAAGATAGTGCACCATGATCAAGTGGGTTTCATCCCAGGGATGCAAGGTTGGTTCAACATCAGGAAATCAATAAATGTCATTCACCATATCAATAGACTTAAAGTCAAGAATCACATGATTATTTCGATAGATGCAGAAAAAGCATTTGATAAAATACAGCACCCCTTCATGCTCAAAACACTAGAAAAAATAGGGATAGTGGGAACATTCCTTAACATTGTAAAGGCCATCTATGCTAAACCCATGGCTAATATCATTCTTAATGGTGAAAAACTGAAAGCATTCCCTCTAAAAACTGGAACAAGGCAGGGATGCCCTCTTTCACCACTTCTATTCAATATCGTCCTTGAAACTCTAGCCAGAGCAATTAGACAGACCAAAGAAATTAAAGGGATACGAATAGGAAAAGAAGAACTCAAACTATCCCTATTTGCTGATGATATGATTGTATACTTAGAGGAACCAGGAAATTCCACCAGAAAACTTTTAGATCTCATAAGTGAATTCAGTAAAGTAGCGGGATATAAGATCAATGCACATAAATCGAAGGCATTTTTATATATAAGCGATGAATCTTCAGAAAGAGAAATTAGGAAAACTACCCCATTCACAATAGCTTCGAAAAAAATAAAGTATTTGGGAATCAATCTCACAAAAGAGGTGAAAGACCTCTACAATGAGAACTACAGAACACTAAAGAAAGAAATTCAAGAAAACCTTAGAAGATGGAAAGATCTCCCATGTTCTTGGATAGGAAGAATTAATATTGTCAAAATGGCCATACTACCAAAAGTGCTATACAGATTCAATGCAATTCCAATTAAAATCCCAATGATGTACCTTACAGAAATAGAGCAAGCAATTATGAAATTCATCTGGAAGAATAAAAAACCCAGAATAGCTAAAGCAATCCTTGGCAGAAAGAGTGAAGCAGGGGGTATCGCAATACCAGATCTTCAACTCTACTACAAAGCAATAGTAACAAAAACGGCATGGTATTGGTACCAAAATAGAAAGGTGGATCAATGGTACAGAATAGAGGACACGGACACAAACCCAAATAAATACAATTTTCTCATACTAGACAAAGGGGCCAAAAATATGCAATGGAGAAAAGATAGCCTCTTCAACAAATGGTGCTGGGAGAATTGGAAATCCATATGCAACAGAATGAAACTAAACCCATATCTCTCACCATGCACAAAACTAAACTCAAAATGGATTAAGGATCTCGGAATCAGACCAGAGACCTTGCATCTTATAGAAGAAAAAGTAGGTCCAGAGCTTCAACATGTCGGCTTAGGACCAGAGTTCCTCAACAGGACTCCCATAGCACAAGAAATAAAAGCAAGAATTAATAACTGGGATAGATTCAAACTAAAAAGCTTTCTCTCAGCAAAGGAAACTATCAGCAATGCGAAGAAAGAGCCTACAGAGTGGGAGAAAATCTTTGCCAATCATACTTCAGATAGAGCGCTAATCTCCAGAATCTATAAAGAACTCAAAAAACTCTACACCAAGAATGTAAACAATCCAATTGACAAATGGGCTAAGGAAATGAATAGACACTTCACAGAAGAAGATGTACAAGCAATCAACAAACATATGGAAAAATGTTCAACATCTCTAGTAATAAGAGAAATGCAAATCAAAACTACCCTAAGATTCCATCTCACCCCAATTAGAATGGCAATTATCAAGAATACAACCAACAACAGGTGTTGGCGAGGATGTGGGGAGAAAGGTACACTCTTACATTGCTGGTGGGGCTGCAAATTAGTGCAGCCACTCTGGAAAGCAGTGTGGAGATTCCTTAGAAAACTTGGAATGGAAACACCATTTGACCCAGCTATCCCACTCCTTGGCCTATACCCAAAGGACTTAAAATCAGCATATTACAGAGATACAGCCACATCAATGTTCATAGCTGCTCAGTTCACAATAGCCAGATTGTGGAACCAACCTAGATGTCCTTCAATTGATGAATGGATAAAGAAAATGTGGTATATATATACAATGGAATATTACTCAGCCATAAAGAATGATAAAATTATGGCATTTGCAGGCAAATGGATGAAACTGGAGAATATCATGCTAAGTGAGATAAGCCAATCTCAAAAAACCAAAGGAAGAATGATATCGCTAATAAGTGGATGATGACACATAATGGGGGTGGGAAGGGTTAGTGTTGGGGTTGGAGTTGGGTTTAGGGAGGGGGGCAGGAATGGAGGAAGGAAGGACTGTATAGATGGAGGGGAAGGGTGGGAGGGGAGGGGGGGAAGGGAAAAAATGGCAGAATGAATCAAACAACATTACCCTATGTAAATTTATGATTACACAAATGGTATGCCTTTACGCCATGTACAAATAGAAAAACAACATGTATCCCATTTGTTTACAATAAAAAGAAAAAAAAAAAAAAAAAAAATCCAAATCATATAATTCTGCCCCAGGATCATAACTGCTCTCACTATTTAACAATAGAAAAATGTATTTAGTCCATCTCCAAGAGTTCTCAAAGTCTTAATATTTTCATCATTGCTGGAAAGTCCAAGTTCAAAGTCTCCTCTGATACTCAAGGCAAACAGCTGTGAGTTTCTTTAAAAATCAAAAACTAAGTTACATACTTTTAAAATACAAGGGCACAGGGAAAACAATCCCAACATCCCAACACAAAAGGGAGGAATAGGGGCATAAAAAGGACGGGCAGGATCAAAGCAAGATTGACAACTAGCAGAGTAAACTTTAGGTCCTGTAGATCCATGACCAGCATTTGGGATTCGTGGTGGCCTGATGTGAATTCCAAAGGACTTGGACAGTCCCTGTGGCCTTTCTAACCACAGCCCACATGGCCTTTCTCTTTGACAGGCACTGTTTACTGCCTGTAGCTTCCCCTGGCAAATATTCTACCATTAGAATTCCTGGAATATCTAATTTCCTGAAATCTCTATTGTGGTTTTGACATCATTTTCACACATCTTCTTCTCAGGAGTGAATGTGATCTTAATCACACATTGCCTAGCCTCCAGGCTTTCCTTTGCAATCTTTGTGGAACCCTCTATGACCCCATAACTTGCATTCTGCATGCCTTCAAAACCAACATTCCATAGATGATGCCTGATTCTGCTGCTGACATGATCAGTAGCTGGCTCTGCTTGCACCGTATCGGCAGTGGCCTCTGAGTTCCTGGATGGTTGAACATGGGGAAACAAGTCTCAGGGAAATAATTCCCTTGGTGCAGCAAGTTGCCCTGGGATTCTTTTCTCAAACAAAAGACTTTAAGCCTATGATGGATGGGGTCTTGCTGATTCGTGAGATTCCCTCAAGGCATCTTTTCTGTTGTCCTGGTGGAAAATACTTGACTTATTTTTTATGGCACTCATGGCTTCAGCAGTCACACCCTACTTGGCCAAAACTTTATGTTCATTTCTTTTTCTTGTCAAACTGGAAGTTTTTAAAAATTTTTCCACTTGATATTTCTCCTGATTCTCACTGTAAATATTGCAAAAGAAACCAGCAATCCTCATGCTACATCCTGAATGCTGAGCTGCCTTAAAATTTCCTCCACCAGATTAGGCTGTCACCTTTAAACTCAACCTCCCACATAGTCTCAGGTCATGGAAAAATGCACAATGTAACACAGAAGGCCTAATTCCCCAAAGAGTCCTTATTTCCATTTGTAACTTTCTGAGCCTCACCTTTACTGTCTGCATTCCTATCAGGATTCTTATCTTCAGAGACCTCACCAGAATCATCCATTAAGCTCTGCTTATAATAGTGTTCTAAGCTTTTTCTGGTTTGATTTTTATATATTTCCAGTCAATCTGATACTGCGTTTATGGGTGACGAGTTCTGCTTCCTCTAATGTTGAAGTTTGAACACTAGAGAAGCACACCAAGGAACGCATATTAAGCAGGATTTATTTAAAAGGAGTAATAATACAGACTTCTCCTGGGAGGGAGAAGGGGGACATGGCTGATGTTCTAGAATCCCAAGAAGTGAACATGCCCTATATCTTTTATGGGTTAAGGTCTCTTTTGTTCTCCAGTTCTCTCCCCCATTATCTCTCCTTCCTGCCTTATATGACTAGGCCTGGTTTTGCAGGTGAGATGCATAAAGTGAGAAGTGAATGGGCATGAGGAGGGCCAAAGTGATTCAGCCAGGCAAGGGCCCAGGGGGCATTAATTAGCAGCTCCTTGCCTGTAGTCCCTGATAAGAGCAGGTAAATTTGGTAATCAATGGACTCCAGAGATCCTTGACATTCCATTCTCCCAGGGGCAGTTTCCAACTTCCAGAGGCAGATGGCTTTCATGGCCTCCATTTCCTCGATTTGACCTGATCCCCTATTTCTACACTAACTGCCTGTCCCCAATTCTGGCTTCACTTCCACAAACCTTTTCCTAATGCTTCAATACCACATCATCAGTTACAGTCTCAGCAGTGATCCCACTTCTTGATGCCAATTTTCTGTGTTAGTCAGCTTTCTGTTGCTAGGACAAAATACTTGAGGAAATCAACCTAAAGGAAGAGATGTTTATTTTGGCTCACAGTTTCAGTAGTGTCAGTTCATGATTGGTTGGTCCCATCACTTTGAGCCTATGATGAGACAATATATCATGGTGGGGAAAGGGTTGTAGAGCTAAGCTGCTTACCTCATGGTAGTCAGTAAACAAAGAGAGAGAGAGAGAGACAAGAAGGAACCAGGGTCCCAATGTATCCTTCAGGGTTATGACCCTAGTAATGCAATTTCCTTCCACTAAGCCCCACATTTTAATGTTTCCATTACCTCCCAGTAGTCCCAAAGGCCTACAACAAAGCCTTTAACATATGAAACTTTGGGATACTTATGTAAGTAACTTACATACTTATGTAAGACCCAAAGCATAACAACTTTGCCTTATCAAATTAATAGTGATTTAGAAATGAATGTCTCACTTTAAAAGTTTCACAATTTTGGATGTCTATTTGGAGTTTATTTCCAAAAGAATAAACTATAAAATGTTTGATAAGAAGTTTAACAAAGTATTATGGACACATGGCTTTGGGATCCTTCTGTTTCTTTGTTATACTTTCTGCTTTATTTCCAAACTGAGGCCATTTATTTCTGTGTGAATGGTGACATCAAAAATGTTTTCATGCTTTATTTATGTTAATTAACTTAGTTTTAATAATATACACAAAGTTTGTTCCTTAAATCTTTAAACTATATTTCAAGTAAATTCCTTTCTCTGAGACACATCACTTATAGACCTCTTCAGATACACTAACTCCTTGCTGTGGGAGATGCTACTGACATCTTGCACAATATTGCAGTCTCTAGGGGCTGAGCAATCACTTTCTCTGAGAAAACCAGGTCTTCTCTGTTAAGCTAAGCAGGTAGGAATATCTGCAGCAAGACAGGGGCCATTTCTAGACTTGGATGAAATCCCACACTAAAGATGTGGGTGTGGCATCTCAAGTCACCAAAGCAGCTAAGACGTAGAGAAGATTTACTATCCTATGAGGCAAACCCTGATCAACTGGAAACAAATGACAGAAGGAAAATGTTAAAATGTTTTTCCTATTCCTCCCTTGCTTGGCTACTTGGAGGTATGGTTGTATTTTTCACCTTGTCTGTAGACATGCTGAGTGACTGATCTATTCTTAGAAGCCTGTGAATCAATATGATAATGTAATATTGTTATTGCTATGCATCTTTCCTTATCTCCTTTTGTTATTTTCTTCACTCTTTAGGCCCTTCATTTGTACCTTTCAAAGAATTAGCACTTTAATTCTTATATATGGCTTTGTTTTCTAAAGACCTCAGATTAAGACAACCTCTTTGGAAAGAAAATGGCCTAGAAGTCATAAGAGGATCATTCATTGAATTGTGTTCTATAAAACATGTTAGAAAAATGGGAAGATTTTGTTTTAATCCAAAAATATTAAAAGATGTTGAAAATGATTTCATGGGGATTATGTCATTATTTGTATGAAGCATCTATTAAAATATATGCAAATTGAAAGACAATCAGGGATGGAGAAATGGTTAACCAAAATGTTCAGATGTGATTTCCAGTTATTTCTTTTGGTTCAATAATATGTTATTTATTGTAGCATTTCCACCATGCTTTGCAGAAAAGCTGAACAGTGGAATTTGGTTGATTTGGTGGTAGGCTATCTGAAAATACGCAGACTGTGCCAGGAAAAGAGGAAGACAGAGTTTCACAAAACTCTATTTGTGAAATTAAATTGGCCAGGATCAGGACAGTCTTACAGCTTCAATCTAGTTTTATGCCTATAAACAAGGAACATCAGTACACAGCAATGTTCTTAACTGTGAGGACATGTCTTATTCACAGCCACTGAGGTCACCTCTAGGCCAAGCTTCATTTACTAATGAAAGGAAAAGAGAGAACTGTGGAGAACATTAATGAAACCCATCATGATTTCAAAGGTCTTTCCTCGCCAGAAGAATGAAATAAATGCCATTCTTATTTCTTTACACTTAGAAAGCTATTCCAATTATTTTTCAGTGTGTGTGATTTTATGGTAGAATCATTTGATGGATAAGGGAAATAATGCATGTTGCAGAGTCTGCAGGTATAAAAGATGTTTATCTTGGAAACAAGACTGATCATCTTGATGAATGTCTTTGGAATCCAATTTTTAACAGGAAAGTAAAATATCTAAATACCACATAAGAGCAATTTGATAGGAGAGAATACCCAATAACTGAATCCAGACTTTTAGGGCAGTATGAAAACAGAATTAGAAACAAGTGACCAGATATCCACCAAAACACTTGAGAGATGAGAGGTTAATGAAAACCAGACCATGGAGCTGTGTTGAACAATGAAAAACTATAGCAATGGTAGCTGCTGTAATGAACTTCATATACCCTTGAAAAAGCAGCTGTCTTTTTCTTTCTTGTATGACTCAAAATAGAGTTTACCAATATGTCACAGAATAATACTTTAATTCCAAGGAGTGTAGTTCTGTGGAGAACACTAATGAGGCAGATGATTTGTACTTAACATCCCCATAGTGTTGTACAACAAGATGCAGGAACTAAGTGGCATGGCTGTCACGACTTCCATCTGCTTTATCAGTGGCTATGCCAGACTTGGCATAGGAACAGCAGACCCTCTCCTTTCTTCTAGAGGTTGCTTGATGAGGGGTATTCTAGTAGACTGATAGTTAACATAAAATTGTGCTCAGGTGTGGTTTAGGTAGGCATGGGAAAGGAGGAGGCTTATCTGATGTTTTGAACATCAAGAAGATTTAAGAGGAACCCTGTGGGTGACCAGCACAGTAAGATGATTGACAACATAATGACTCTGAGGCATTGGATGGTTCATGGATAAATTGATGAGCATTGTCCACTCATGTTGGTCTTTGTTTTTTGCTATTGTCATCAATGGGCCGAAGCCAAGGCAGAAGACATCAGTGGAAAGGATAAAAAGTTGTTAAAGAAGATTAAGGGGATTTACAAACACTGAAAGATGAAAACAAAGAAGAGAGACATGTTAGAGTGCTGTGCATAGATCTGGATTGTCAGCTAATATTCCTGAAATGTCTGTTGAATTTAGTATACAAAGGAATCCATGTGATATTTTCACTATAGAGGTCAGTTCTTCAAAGATGTCCTTGCCCTAATCCCTTGATCTTGTGCATAAGTCACTTTGCATAGCAGAGGAGTTTATGGGCCTTAAAAGAAGGAAGTTATCTTATATTTTTAAGGTGGGCTCAACCTGATCATACAGGTAGTTAAAAACAGAGAGCTTTCTGTGACTAAATCAGATATGGTGGAAAAAGAGGCAGAAAAGATGTAGCAGAAGGGGAAGTCAGAAAGAATAGATGCATGAAAAGAACTTGATCTCAGTTTCTGACTTGAGGATGGAGGAAGGAAGCTGAAGGAGGGTCCTAACAGCCAGCAAGGAAATGGTACCTCAGCCCTATATCAACAAGGAACTGAATTCTGCCTCTAACTTGAATAGAACTGGAGGGTGATTGTCCAGCAGAACTTTCAAAAGGGGCCCAGAACAGGAACACCTTGGTTTTTGCTGATGAAACTTGTTTGCCTTCTAGTTCACAGAATAATGAGATAAATGGATGATGTTTTAAGTTTCTGATTTTGGTAATTGGTTATGATAGCAATAGAAAATGAATACATTCATATATATACATGTTTACATAGATGTGTTTTTAAAATGTGTGTACATACAAAAATACTCCCAGGAAAAGTATCATAAACTCTATAACATATTAAAGGAAATTGAGAGTTCAATGGTCAGATATGTATAATCTTGTAGTTAAATGCTCTGACACACACTACTGAGCATTGGTGGGGCAGCATGATGTGTTTCAACCATTTTTAACTTTGTCAGTGGTAAATTAGAGGTGAAATTATAATACTATTTCCATTTGAAAGTTGCTGGCTCATGAAAATTGTCAGAAATTCAAACTCATCTTCCATCTTCACTCACACTTTACCAAACTTGACAAGTCTTCCTACCAATATATATGCATGTACAGGTGTTTTGCATAATATATGTACATGCAGACATATAATTATCATTTGAAAACAGTTTTATAACGTGTTCAGAGTACATCTGGAAATTGGCCCCACTGTAACACTGAGATCTCCACTTCTTGTGGACTGGGGCACAGCAGATGTGGGAGGACATGAGGATTTGACTTCTATCAACATTAGGTCTATTCTTTCCCCATAGTGACATTGCTCGAGGGTTTCCTCTATTTGTGTTTTCCCATGATTTGAAAGTTCACCCCTGTGTTTTCCCAGAGAAAACAGCTCCTGCTTCTTTCTTTTCAAACATTCTGATGTTGAGAATTTAATGAAGCACTTGTGGGAACCACTACTCTGCTTGCTTGTCTTCTTTCAGCACCAGCCTGGGATGGACAGCCCCCCAGGTGGCTGGGGTATCTGTGTGCACTTTTTCTGCAGTCAACAGAGCTATCTTCTGTGTTTTAAATCTAAGTGTGGATACTGAGAAATGCTAATTTATGGTAAGCAAGAACTGGATTGACAGGAAGCACAGCAGCAGAGGGATAGTCTATTTGGTGAGTCTGGGAAGGAGGAGTGGAATGGAAATGAGAAATACGGAGACTGGGAATGAAATCAAAGAAGTTAAAAAACAGAACTTTTAGGAGTTAAGCCAGAAAGGGGATTGGTAAAATAAGTTGAAAAAATGCATTTGGATGTGTATGTAGGAAGATAGACTGGGTATACTTTTCTTTGTTAGAGAATAGGGAAAAAAAAAAAAAAAAAACTCCAGGAGTCAAATGCCTTCCTGGAAGGTTAATTAATGTCCACACCATGAGTTTATATGTTTAGAAACAATAAAGGTAGCCCTGGTTATCCTGAAAGTGAGAGGGGAAGGAGAAGTCTGCTTGTTTTCCCTAGGCTAGGATCTATGTGGATGTCTTAGGGTGGATCAGATGGATTCAACACCATTCTATGCTGTGTCTAATGAATTTGATGTTCTGTAGGGATTTTTTTTTTCCATGAGAGCCATAGTAGCAGGTTGTGAGAAGGAGGGCTACAGTTCCCACCATCAAGGCTTTAAGTCAGAGCAAGAGTTGGTGCTACCTTTACCAAGAGCAAATGAGGAGTAGGGGTTCTTTGGTGATAGCCCTGGCATTTTGTTCATTTCATTCTGCACAGCAAGATGGAGAAGTAAATTAATGTAGACTCTTGTGTTAGACAGCTTCTCATAACTGGGACAAAAATCTGAGAGAAACAAAGGAGGGAAGATCTATTTTGAGAAGTTTTGGTCCATAGTTTTCTGGCTCCATTTCTCTGAACCTGTGGTGAGAAAGAACATCATGGCAGAAGGGTGGGAAGGAGGAAAGCTACACAACTCATGGCAGCCAGGAAGCAGGGAGAGAGAGGAGACAGGAGACAGGAGAGAGAAGAGACAAGAGAGGAGAGAGGGAGAGATGAAAGAAGAGGGGCTGAGAGGGAGAGGAAGAGAGAGAGAGAGAGAGAGAGAGAGAGAGAGAGAGAGAGAGAGAGAGAGAGAGAAAATCTTCCAGGCCATCTCCATGTGATCTATTTCCAACTCTTCCTTTACTGCCTACATTTTCCACCACCCTCCCGCAGTTTATTCAGATATGAGTGGATTAATCCATGGATGAGCTCAGAACCCTCAGGATCCAATCACTTTCCAACAGTTACACCTCTGAATATTGGACACCAAACGTTTAATACATGAGTCTTTGGAGGAAATGCCAAACCCAAACTATAATAATTCTCATTTTATTTTTAAGTCAGCTGAATCTCATGTTTCTATGATTGTACAATATTACCCAGTTAGCAATATCTACACCAACTTATCCAGATTCTCCATTTTCCTCAAGTCCTAAAGCCCATTTATTGCTACATTTTCTGAGGATAATTTTTTCCTAGTTTTTGAGTCTATCTGTTGAAATGTTAAGATGAGAAAACATTTTAGGACTTAGAATAGTTTGGTTAGAACCAATAAACCAGTTGGGACAAGATTCATCTTTTCAGGTGTATTTTGAAGAATCATGTAAAAGAGGAATTTACCTAAATCTCTTTGGTCCCAGAGGTCAGATGCAGGATTAAGTTGTAGTGGTTACAGGAAAGCAGATTTCAGTCTAGGATAAGGAAGAACTTCTAATTTTAACCGTCCAAACAAGAATTAGCTAATTTATGTGATAATGAATTTTATGTCTTTTGAGATAATTAAGTCAAGGCTGACTGATCATTTGCCAGGGATGCTGTACAGAGAATTGTAGAATTGGCACAAGAAAGGAGTGGGCTTATGCTTGATAACCCAAATCATGAAATGCATTGCTCCCCTTGAAATTAAAACTATCCCACCTGAATTTCTTTACTATATATTCTTCATTTCTACTTCTAAGAATCTTAGATTTTTCTCATCTAAGCTTTTGTTCCCACATAGGATCAAAAAGAAGCTTTTCTTTAGCAAAGTTTAATGTATCCTCCTGGAATCAATCCACTCTTGTATTCGTTTCTTTTATTATATATTCATCAATTTATCTCCTTCTGTTATCTTTCTAATATCTTCTCCAGAACTACTTTCTTTGCTTTAACATACCATGTGATACTTTGTGCTAAAATCGTATTCTCTTAATTGTGCCATGTCATACATTTCCACGATAAATATTTTCATTAAACAATAATTTGTTTATTATCTTTGCTTTTATATTCCCAGTTTATTTCACTCCTTAAACTCTTGACATATAATTCTTTTCCCTCCAGTTTTTTTTTTGAGGTATACTTAACAATGTTTTATTAACAAAGAATTTATTTTCACAGTTTATTTCAGATGTACGACATGTTTAGATATATGGATACATTGTGAAAACTGATTACTATAATCAATCTAATTAAAATTCTTTGTGGAATTGTCATATGTGGCTTTTATTCTGTTTAAATTTCTTCTATACCTATTTTGTGGAGTTAAAATCATGAATGGATGTCAAGTTTGGTCAAATGCTTTTCCTGCATCTATTAATATGATTATCAAGTGTTTTCTTTCATTTAGTTTATATATGTTTAAGCATCCTTGGGTCCTAAATACAAATCTTACTTGGCCATGGCAGACGATCCTTTTATTATTCTGTTAAATTCAGTTTGCTGGTATTTTATTGAATTTTTTCCATCAATATTCATCAAAGATGTTGATCTATAGTTTTTGTTTTTCTTTTAGTATTTTTTATCTGGCTTTGGTGTCAGGGGAATATTAACCTCATAAGATGAGTTTATATTTTAGAGGACTTCAGTAAGATTGAAAGATTGGTTTCAATTCTTTCTGAGTGTTTTGTAGGATTGAGCCTTGAGCCATCTTCTCCTGGGCTTTTGTTTCTTGGAAAGTTTTAGATTACTGATTTGATCTCCTTTTTTGTTGTAGGTCTGTTTATTCCTTCTATATCTTGATTTGTGGTAGGTCATATGTTTCTAAGAATTTATCCTTTCTTTTAGATTATCCAACTTGTTGGCATATAATTGCTTATAATAGTCCCTTGTGATCCTTTTTATTTTTGAGAAATCATTGTAAAGTATCCTCTTTCATTTCTGATTTGATTTATGTGAATCCTCTGTTTTTTTCCTTAATCTAGCTAAGGATTTGTTAGTTTATTTTTTCAATAAACCAAGTTTTAAGTTTCATTAGTTTTTTCTATTTGACTTATTTCTACTCTATTCTTTATTATTGTTTCTGCTCTTCTAACTTTGTACTTAGTTGTTCTTTTTCTAGTTCCTCAAGTTGTAAAGTAAGATTATTTGACATCTTTATTTTTTAAAATGTATTTATTATTATAAACTTCCATCTTGGTATTGTTTTTCTGCATCCCATTAACTTTTGTTATATTGTGTTTTCACTTTCATTTTTCTCAAGATATTTTAAAAATTCTATTCTTATTTCTTCTTTGATCCATGGTTGTTTGAAAGTATGTTATGTGTATGCATACATTTGGCTTTTGAACAACATGGGTTTAAACTGTATGTATCTACTTGGACACAGATTTTTTATTTTTGGAAATTTGTGACAATTTAAAAAAGTACTGAGAAATGAATCATGTAGCCTAGAAATCTTTTAAAAAATTAAGAAAATGGTATGGCATGGATGCCTAAAATATATGTAGATAATAGTCTATTTTATTATTTACTACCATAAAATATATAAAAATCTATTGTAAAAAGTTAAAAAAAATAAAAAATTACACATATGAACACTTATAGAATATACCTGGGGCTACTCAGTCAAGAGAGATTTAAATAAATATAAAGATCTAGTATTAAATCATAACTGCACAAAATTGACTATAGTGTACATTTTACTACTATAACAGTTTGGTACCCATCTCCTTTTGCTATTAGGGTAAGCTCAAGTGTTATATCTGCTTAAAATGGTATGTGACATCTTCACAGGAACAGTTCATCTCTTCAGGAAATTGTGATTGTGGTAAAAAGTGATCTCTCACAGTTTTTGTTTGTTTTTCATCATCTATAATTCAGGTTATATATAAAATATGTGTTAAGTGATTATTTATGTTATTGATAAGGTTTCTGGTCAACAACGGGTTATTAGTTCAATTTTGGGAGTCAAAATTTATACATGGTTTTCTGACTGTAGCAACACTCTTGACCTCTGCATTATTCAAGGGGCAACTGTATTTGTAATTTTTCTATTTTATTACTTTTATCAACTTATACTTTCGCTCCACTATGTTCAGAAAAGATACTTAATATTCTCCCAGTGTTGAATTTTTTAAGAATAGTTTTGTGACCTATTCTGGAAAATGTGCATCTACAATTGGGAAGAATGTGTACTTTTCTGATGTTAGGTAGAGTGTTCTGTGTACAACTGTTAGATCTATTTTTGCTCAGTTCTGCTTTTTTCATATTGATATTCTGATTGAATGAACTGTACATAATAGGGTGTGAAGTACTGAAGTCTACTACTATTGTTGTCTATTTCCTCCTTCATATTTGTGAATGTTTGCTTTACATTACATGCTTTGGTGCTGGATACATGTATAATTACAATCATTATATATTTCTGTTGAATTGGCCCTTTTATTATTATGTAATGACCTTCTTTCTTCCCTTTGCATTCTTCATGACAGTTTTCTCTGAATGACATATCGCTCACATTCTGAAGGCCTCTCTTCCTTTGACTTCCATGACTGGACGATGCTGATCCTCTTTCTATTTTCTCTCACATTTCCTAATTGTGATTTCCCTGGGGAACAGTTCTTGCTCATTTTCCCCCTCTTTCTGTATTTCTTCCCTCAGCTGTGTTATATGCTCACTCAAATTCAGCCATAGAGTTTATATGCAAATGGACCTCAAATTTATTAACTTAAGTTCTGGCTTCTCTTCCAAATTACTGACTCATATTTCCAAATGCGTGCTAGAGAACTCTCCTTGGTTCCCGTAAGTACCTTGAAGTTAGTGTGGTGATAACTAAATTGATAACCATTCCCCACCCCTAATTAACTCCTCCTGCTCCTTCCTTAATTGCTCTTCATGATACCATCATTATTCACATAATTCAGACTCAAATTTTTGTAATCAGATTTCATTTTTTCTCTCACCCTTAATTAGTACCCAACCTTTATATCTTATCTATGATTTCTTTCAAATAAATGCTCTCTTTTCTATTTATACCATTTGTACTTTAGTGTGGAGCCAGTTACCTCTCTCCTGAACCTTTACAGTACCCTCACCCATAAACTCTGGGGCTGCTGAATTTGCTCTCTGAACACAATCTCCATAATCTGCAATGATCACTCTCTCCTTCAAATACCATCTCTGGCTTCTCTCACTGAAAAATTTATCTATAGCCTGAAATTCAAGATTCTCTACCAGACAGGACCCAATTCTCTATACATCCTAACCATCACTAATAATAGTAGTTAACTTGCATGTCTCTTCATTCTGGACCAAGCATTGGGCTAAGTGATTTTAATAACCCTATGAACTAGAAATTATTATTATAATTTGAAAATTATAAAATTAATTGGTGCCAAGGTTACTGAGTTAGTAAACCTTTGAGACTACATAAGGATAAGGTGACTTCTGAACTGGAAATGATTTTGAGTTCTTGTTAACTTGTGACCTCTTTGTACCACATGAGGCTTTAATCTAGAATTTTGATGTACTGCCCATTGGTTCTTGCTGTATCTTGGAACATTGTCCTATGGTATTAGAAAATATCTTCTCTGCTGTAGACTTTTTACTACTCCCTGACCCTTATTTGAAAACTCACATTGTTTACTTTGTACTTTTATATATAGCGATTAAAATATATTTTATAGTAATGTGCAACCTTAGCTTCCCAGATCTGATATTTATTATCTCTTTAAAGATGAACATATTTGTCAATCACCTCTTTTATTATTTAAATCACTTGAAGTGATTTTATTCTTTATCCACTTAGAGTGCCTTACCTCCAATGTGATAGAGTTGTTGGTTAAAATTGAATTGGCTGGTAGCATATGAACCAGATATCAGATCTTGTCCTAATTCAGTACAGTGCACCTTTCATGCTTTTATGATTATTTCTTCTAG
Source organism: Sciurus carolinensis (assembly GCF_902686445.1). Classification (NCBI taxonomy): domain Eukaryota; kingdom Metazoa; phylum Chordata; class Mammalia; order Rodentia; family Sciuridae; genus Sciurus; species Sciurus carolinensis. The sequence goes on along the minus strand of NC_062214.1, from coordinate 58,187,036 downwards.
TGCTAGTGTTTAGACAACTTGAAGGCACCTCATTGATTTATATGTCACTGAAATATGTGTCATTGATTTATGTACATTTCAAGAACTGCCCTTGTAAGTGAGGGAAAGAGAAGTCTTATTTCTACAAGAGACAAGTGATAACTGAAACAAGGGCCATGCTAGTGTCCAGAGAGTTGGAAAATTTTTAAAAAACTTGGTTAATTACAATTAATAACCTCATTCTGATCTCCTACATCAGAAAAAAGAAATTCATCTCAGCAAGTCAAGTGCATATTAATGGCCTGAACTTTTCCTTTAGAGAAGTTTGTTTTGAAGAACTAATTTGGAGTTTAGTTTTTATTCTTCTTTGAATTCTTCTGATCCTGATGTGTAGGGTGGGGAACACTGACAATGAGTACTTGGCTGCTCCCTGCAGCTCTCCATGTCTCAGTCATCCAGGATGGAGGGCTGCAGCTGGGACAGCAACCCTGCATTGCAGCAGACCCTTTGGGTAGCCTTGTTTCAGGGAGTGGGTGATAGGATTTTCACTTCTGATTTGAAACTCATTCTCACATTCTCTCTCTACACCCAATTTTGTCTTTGCAAAGCTGAGCTGATTCATATTTTTGATTTTTTTATCCTTTTTTTTCCCCACTCAGTCCTTTGATTTTTTTCACTCAATCATACCTGTTATTTGTCAGTTCTGTTTTCTAAGAGCTTTTAAGTTTGTTTGGTGTGTGATGAATAAAAATTTTAAAAAAATGTTTCACGACAGAACATTTCTGGGGTAAAGGAGTGATAAATATCAAATCAAGTGGAGGATAGAAATTTAATTTTCCCTATCAGGGCCAATCTGTGCTTCATTTTATCCTGACAAAAATTGATATTTTATCCCTGTGATAATGGAAGACTCTGATTGCTGTGCCTTTTCATAAATTTTTAAAAATCTTTTTCTCCCCCTGAGAAACTTGAATCAAAGCAGAGCAGAGTCTGTGCACATTGTGAAGAGTTACCTTGTATTCCTTTAGCCTTTTGTGTCCCCAAACCTGGCAGTAAGCATTTCCACGGAATTGCTCAGGCTCTTGATTTAATGTGCTGCTTTCAGGTTTTTATCTGTAGTTGTCCCCAAGAAATTTATCTAGCAAAGGCAGTGACGCACTTTCTCCCATCTTTCTTCATTCAGCCCCTTTTCTTAAACTTAAAAGGATGTGAATCAAAGATAATGTCTGAAAGCTGACCTTTTAAGTGAACCCCCTAGAATTTGGTTAAGGTTAGAGAGGGATGAAGCAGTACTCTGTTAAGGAACACTCATAAAGGACTTACTCGGTGTTGGGCAATGTTCCAAGGGATCTTGACTATTGATTCACTTAATAATTAGAGCAGTCCTATTTTGTGAATCTTATTCCCCCCCCCCATTCTATATTTGAGGAAACAGAGGCATGGTGAGGTTTATTAACTTGATGGAAGTTGGTAGCAAGACCTAGAACTCAAAAGTGGGAAGGCTACTGGGATCTTTGCTCCTAATCACTCTACCATGCTGCCTACACATTTAATTGTTCAGTCAGGTGTGCAGCCTCCTTACTCTCTAGTGGAGTAAGAAATGCATAGGCTAATGTAAATAAGAAGTCTAGATGAAGGGGACCTTTAAGTGCCACTTTAAACAAGGACTGAACAATGTCCCCAGAATTTAGTCTTTTCCTTGGTCCCTCAACTCTTCTCCACTCTTGGTGGGATTTATTTTGGGTGGGGCATTTCTACATAGTAAACATTTTTCATCTTTAGAGATTCATGTTTATATTTACTAATTAGAAATTCCAGTGTGAAGAATTAGCATCTTTCCCAGTGGGTTGAGACAAGTACTAGAGCTGCCTCTTGGGGAGAGATTTAAGTGCCATTTTTTTAAATCCAGTCACTCTGGTGGGAAAGGATTATGGTAGAATATGCAAGTTTCCCATTCCTGAAACCAAGACGTCATACTTAACTGCACCATGTGGACTAAATGGGGAGGCAATATTTCACCAAGGAAGATCATGATTCTGTTAACAGAAGAAAGAAAATGGATGAAGGGATAGGCAAAACCAAGACCATGTCATCCATAGGATATGGTATTCAATCTCTTCCTTCTATATTTACACGCACCATTCAAGAAAAAAAACTTATAGGACATTATTTCATGATCCAAAGACATGAGAATGGTGGATAAAAAAAGAAAAAAGCACAGTAGAAGAAAAAAGAATATAAGCTCAATAGTACATGTGGACCACAAATGGGTCAGAAAGTCAAAGCATTGAGTAGAGGCTTAAATCAGTGCCTGCTGAACTTTGGGGATGGAAGGAGACTGGCAGCTAGTATTTACTGCTTGATGTTAGAGACTGGAGCTGGAATCTGTCTGCCTCCCCCAAAGGAAAGTTCACTGAAAAGAAAATGCTGTTTTAGTGCTGGGAGATAACTTTATTTTTTCTGCACAAGGATGTTGTATTCCTAATATTGCCACGGGTAAAGAGCCCCTAAACGCTTTGGAGCTGGCTCTCTGAAGGTGAAGGAAAACAAACACTGAATAGATATGGCAAGCATAGAGGGAGAGGAGAAAAAATATAAATAACAACCAAAAGAATCCACTTTCAAAATTAGTCTACAAATAAAAATTCCAAAATATGTACTAAGAAAGATAGCAACAGAACTAACAATAAAAGCCCAAATTCACTTCAGTGAATGTGAAAATTTCAAAAATTGCTACATTTGGGATGCTCAAAGTGATAAATGAAAGAATATTGCCAACTAAAAAGAACAAGAATAAATTAAACAGAGGCTCAAATGGACCATGACTATGTGACTGTGAAAAATAACTAATTAAAATCTTAGAAATGAAAATATACAGAGTCTATTTTTTAAGTAAATGAGATTGGATTGATCCATCCTAGATGTGGTTGAAGGAAGAATTAATAAATTGAAAGAAACCCACTTGGAAACCAGCATAAGAAGGAAAGAGATAAAATAGCTCCATGCAAGAACATATCCATCCTAACATATGGATATGTTAAGTATCTTCAACTCTAAGCAGGTTTCCAGTAGAGAGTGGAGGAAATACTACATAGTATTAGAACAGTAGCTGAGGATTTTGTAGAAGTTAACTGGAATCTTTTAAAAGTGCCTTCTCAATGTAAGCAGGAGAAATAAAGATTGTCACACATAGAAAAACTATGCTGAATCTCCAACAATAGGATGGAAATTTGAAAAGCTACTGAAGGAAAAAAAGAGGACCCCAAAGCCAACATTTAGATTGAAGGCAAGTGATCAGCAACAAGGTTCAATGCTTTTTGAGAGAAAAAAAAATACAAACATTTCCAGCCATATAAAATGAAGATAATTTACCAACAAAACTCTTGATGAGGACAATTAGTGGATGTACTTCAGCAAAAATAGTAAAAAAGGGAGAGGAAGCATGGCATGTAAGAAGTGATGTCATTATAGAGATCAACACATTTTATAAGGAAGCAGCAATGAAGATTGGCTACCAAAACTAATGTAGTGTTTAACATGAAAACGAAATTCTAGACAGCAAGGACAAGAGGGAAAACAGTAATTCCTGGGCCCTTAAAATGTGCTAAAATTTCCATTATTTCAGGGGAGGGAATGCATTGTGAATAACTTTGCTCAGAAAAATTGTAGTCTAAAGATAACCACTAAAACACAGACATAAAATCTATAAAATAATAGAGAAAAGAGAATAAAATATATTAACCTCTATCAACAGAAACACAGACCAGAAAGTAAAGGGGAAAGGAGAAAAGAAAGTTGATAAACACAAAATGATCTGGTTGAAATGAGTGTATATAAATATCAGTAATACTAATAAATTTAATTGGATTAAAGTCAACTATTTTTGACTGAAATTTTCCGATTGGTAATGAAACCTGTCTTCATCCTGGTAATGAGAGATACTTAAAACAACCCTCAGAGAAAATTCTCAATATAAACCTAAAACAAGTGTATGTAATAACAATAGTATCAAATGAGAGTTTAAGGAAAGCCTATTAATAGGGATAAAGAGACATAATGAAAAGTCTGATCATATGTATTACTATGCCCCTACAAACAAGAACAGAGATTAATTACAAGGAGCTAGACAAATCCATATTGTGGATGATTTAAATAAATATGTCTAATCAAACATATAGAATTCCACAATCAAGAAATAGATTAACAAAATCTAACCCTACCCTAGGTCCCAAAAGAAGAATCCTTGGGCAATTTCAAATTATTAACAGATTTTATGAACAGAAGGCAATTTAATTTCATATCAATCATAAAGATATTTAGAAACTTCAGTCTTCATTGAGAAATCATTTTGAAATTTCAAAATGTCTTGAACTAGAGGACAATGAAAGCACTACATATTAGAACATACAAATTTACAGATAAAGTGGTGACCTGAGCAATTTTGTCACAAGTTAAGCTGGTACTGGACACTGGGTGATTTCTCCTGTTGCTTGGGGTGAAAATTCACTGCTGCAACTACCTGGTGGGACTCATCAAAACTCATTCCACTTCTTAGACTGCTTCTCATTACTGAACCAATCCTATTCTTTAATGACCAAATAAGTGAAACTTGCCCAGGATCCTCTGATCCCTGGTGTGACCTGATTTCCATTTCTTTGACCCTGCCTCTCTGCCCTCCTGGCTCATCTCTTCCTGCCTTAGTGTAGGGGTATCTGTGGTGGTCTTCATTAATTGTCTCCCCTCTTTCCACTAGCAGTAAAGTCCTATGTCAGAGATTGTGCATGGTAGTTGTAAGAAACTGGAGTTGGATTCCAAATTCATCACAGAGGACACATAACTTGTCCCTCCACATGTAAGTTTACTGGATCTATGGGTCTGGAAGTCAGAGTATAGGTCAAAGCTACAGAACTGGCCATGAGAGTCATCAGCAGTCAGATGGTTGTTTAAATCTTAAGGATTGGGTAAGATCATCTAGACATTGACTAATGTGAGCAAAGAAAGTCTGAGTTCAAGAGCAGAGGAATGACAGTGTGATGTAGAGATTAGGTGGAGAATTTACAAGGAGTTCTAGGGAGGAGCAGCCAAAGAGGAGAAATGAGGAGCATGGGTGTCTTTAAACCTGGAGATGGCACATTTTAAGAGATAAGTTATGCCCTATTCAGCTGGTAGGCAAAGAACAATGATGTTTGCTATAAAAAACCAAAAGAGGTGACTGAAGACCAGAGCAAGGTCAATTTCAAGGAAGTAGTGGAGTTAGACACTAGATTGGAGTAAGCTGTCTGCCTTACTTTGTACATGGAGTACACTTTACCTGGAGTATCTTCTCCTCCACCCTCAAGTGACCTGTCCTCTGCACATACTTTATACATATTGTATACTTTTAGCATGTGTGTGTGTGTGTGTGTTTATGTATACAGATATCTAATCTTTATCACACTGAATATACTATACATATGCTATATGTAATATATACATATAACATAGATATTTTATTACGAAAACATATCATAATTATTTCTGTGTTGACTCCCACATTCCACCCTGTCCAGGAATCTGAGGGTTGGAGGTCAAGACCAGTTTTCTTCTTTGTGTCCCAGGTTCCCACACAGTGTAGAAGTGTTTATTTCCTCTAATTGAAAAGTTTTTCATGAGGTGATGTCATTCGCATCGAGAGTCACAAGAGGGAGGTATGTAGTAAGGAGAGGCCAGGACAGTGGTTGGGACCACTTTCTACCCTTCCCTGGTTCCAACATAAAGGTTCATCTTGGCACAACTCTGGTTGGGTGAGGTGGAGAAGCACAGGGGCAGTGTGTCTGGGGGTTTGGCAGGAGGAAAGGGATACAGAGTGGCTTTGTTAGAGTAGGCCTAGACTGCATGTCTGACCACTTCCATCTGGGGAAGGGTCCCAGGCATCCTTCTGCAATGACTTATGCTCCTCTGCCTCCCACCTCCCTGTCTCAGCATTTATCAGGAAAGTATAGTTCAAGTGGATCCATAGCTGCTGGGCTTTTCTACTAAGTGGGCACTAGGTGAGAGTGTCTGGGAACAGGTCCTCACCTTCAGCCACTTGCCTGGACACTATGTGAATGTGGGTTCTATGTGGACTCCATGTTGTGCTTTTCCAGAATTTGGAATGAAAATGTGCCAATTCAGTTAAGAATACCACCCATCTGACTGGTCTTCTACTTGACCTCAAATGTAACACAAGTTAAGACCAGATGTAGATTTTCTTTTTCTTTTCTTTCCCCACTTCCATCTCTCCTTCTTTCTATCCATCCTTTCCTCACTCAGTGTCTGCTTTCTTTGAGCATCTGTCTCCTTTTCTCTCTAGTTCATCCTCTATTCATTTCTCCTTTCATACATATACATGTGCTGGCAAAGATGCAAATAAATGCTTACATAGTTCATTCAGGTTTGAAAGTCAGACTTTTGGCTCTGTCATAATTTAAATTTTCCCCTGGATTGCCAGCTGGGATCAATATCTAAGAAACCATCTCTAACCAGGCATGATGGTGCACACCTGTAACCCCAGCAATATTTAGGAGATTGAGGTAGGAGAATCACAAGTTTGAGGAACTTAATGAAGTTCTAAGTAAACTTAGCAAGACCCTACCTCGAAATAAAAATTCAAAAAGGGCCAAGGAAGTAGCTCAGTGATAAAGCATTCCTGGTTCAATTCCCAATACAAAAGAAGAAAGAAGAAAGAATGAAAGAATGTGGAGAGAGAGAGAGAGAGAGAGAGAGAGAGAGAGAGAAGGGAGGAAGGAGAGAGGGAGAGCAAGAAAGAGAAAGACAGAAGGAAGGAAGGAAGGAAGGAAGGAAGGCAAATTAATTATCATGGGGGAGGCTGTTTGCCCATGGAAAGTGGAGAAATTTAAAAGCCAAAGACCAGGGTCTATGGGTTCTGAGCCAAAGCTTTCAAGAGAGTTATGATAAGGCAGAGGTCTTTCTGACCCTTGCTGCCCCTACAGGCCAGGGGATCCAACTAATGAGTGATGAGGGTGGGATTTGGATCCTATAAGAATAAATTTTGGTTGAAGCACTGGGAAGAACTGATGTAACTGTGCAATCCCTCCTTTTCAGTCCTTCCTGCTTTCTTTCCCTACCTTCCTCCCTCCATCTCTCTCTCCTTTCCTTCTTTCCTTCCTCCTTTCCCTTTTTTTGTTCATCTCTGGCAAGTAATTAAATGGTCAAAGCAATCTGACGTTTGGAAACTGGTCCCACATTTCTTTCAAATAGCATGCAGCCTAATGGGCCATTACCTTTACAAATATACTTCATCGACCCTCACCTAATTAACTCATTGTGGTTTAATCAACACATCCTTAGGAAAAGTTAGGTGATATTCTGCTTGAAATTTTCTGGACTGATTTTTTATGTGCAATTTGCTTTATGAGTGTGTGCCTCTTATAACATGATTAATTACTTCTCCCAAAGAGGCCTTGGCTCCCTTCCAACATTTAGAAGCTTTGCTTCCATGGGCAGAGAAATAACCTTGACATGCTGGGGCATGAGCCATGACAGGACAGGAATGGCTCAGAGTAGGAGAGGGCTGGGGATGGTAATGGGCTTGCTCTGAAAGGCCAGGGTCAGCAATTCAGCTGTTCTAGCTGGGGGTGTTGGAAAATACTGTATGTCAGAGGTCAAATCTGAGACTTCAGCAACTGTGAGAAAGAGAAGGAGCACTAGGCAGGCAGGTGGATAGGAGTGCAGAGAGATAGGGCAGCACATTCAACATTCAGGCCAGGAGGTGAGGCAAAAAACCATGAAGACTCGGGTGGAGATTCTGGGCATAACAAAGTCAGGAGACCTTAGACAAAGACAAAGGTAACCAAGGGAAAGCTGTAGACAAGATACAGCAGGGGCTGTGTCATAATTAGATCTGGGTTCAAGTTCTTGTGCTATTTATAAGGGGTCTCTCCATGAGCATAATTAACATCTGTCAGCCATTTAGTTTACATAAAGTGGAGTCAATAAACCCCATGTTATGGTGAAGATTAAATGAAATTACGTGTATAAAGCATTTAGTACCAGACTTGCCGTATGGTAGCTGTTAATAACTGATAATTAACTCCCTCCTGGCCTAGGCAAAGCTCTGTGGTATGAACTGTAGGAATGGAACTTACTCTTAGCAGGAGTTATCAGGGGAGAATTCTTATGGTCTTGTATCCTAGCCTGATTTGGTCTTGGATTTAGACAGAAATTAAACTCCAGAGTGCTTATTTCCCTTGGTGAGGGTCCCAGCAGTTGTCAGAAGCAAAGCCAGAAATATAACTGGCTTTTCTAAATTCTATTCCATAGGCCTCTCCAATTAAGCGTGTAAATATTTACTAGTATCAAATGGTATTTTAAGTGAAATAAGGCTTGTATATCTTGGTGAGAAAACATCTGTTGATTTATTACAGAACCTATGAAGATAAATGTAATTTTGCATCTCATGGATACATTTTTATAGATACCCTAGAGGTCTTCACGTTCAACTTCAATGATTGCACTTATATAAATATCATAAAAGAAATGGTAAGAACATAGGAAGGAAATGAGAGCCAGGTGGCACCTTCTCCAGGAACGTGACTCGCCTTGTTTATACCCTGGTGGTGATTGCTAGTTTTGATTTATCCACTTTCCCATCCCAGTCCCTCTGGCAGTGACAACAGTGAACAATTTGTGGGACACAATGAGCTGGGTTGTCTGTCTTAAATCTGTCAATTGAAGATCACCAATGACACACTTACCTCATGCATCTGGGTGGCCAAAAGGATCCCCTTAGAGTTCGCAGCTCTCCTTTCAGTTCCCGTTTGCTCCATGCCAATGTACCCCCAATCATGGATATATCTCCTGTGAAACTGTCCCTCAGGAGAGGTAGCAGGGTTCAGTTTAGGATGTAGCACTCAGTAGCCAGAATGCCTGAGTGAGAATCCAAACTTTAGTGCTTGCTCTCTGTGTGCCTTTGGACCAGTGACTAAATTTATCTGAGCCTCAGTTTTCTGATCTGTGAAATAGTGCTTAGAGTAGTATCTTCATCGTGAGCTGTTTTGAAGATAATTTCTGTTAAAGGAACACAGTGCTTAGTCAAAAATTGACACGAATCAATGCTCTTTAATTTGTTATCTTGTCCAGAACCTACTGATTCTTGGCTTCTGGTTATACAATCTTTCACACTCAGTCCATGCCCCGACATTTGGGATTTAACCCTTGCCCTTGTCTTAAAAGACCAAACCAAGGCTGCACATTTGAACCTGTGAAATCACTGTTGAGCATGGATTCATGTTAATTTGTGTGACTGTCCAGAGGAAATAACTCACACTCTTGAGATATATCTCCTGCCATTGTCCTTTACCCCTTTGTGTGGTAGGATAGAGACCATGGAACATATTAAAATACTAGGAAAATGCTACCAGTGAGTTAACCAAACTTCAGAATCTGGAGTAACGTGCCAAGATTGTCCTCACTCTGACACCCTCTGGAAGTTTGGAATTTCCCAAAACCACCTTAGCTCCAATAATTTGTTCAAGGACTACAAAACTCATGGAAAGTTATTATAGTCATAATGATAACTTATTACAGGGAAGGATACACATTCAAAGGGCTGACTCCAGGAGGGACTGAAATGCCGAGATTCTTCTCATTTTCTCCCTCTGATGTCCTGGATGGCTTTACCTCCTCCCTGCCATGATGTATGACAATATCTACAAAGTACCTCCAACCAGGGAAACACATCCAAGACTTTGGTGTCCAAGTACACACCGTCCATGGAGCTGAACTTTAGTCTCAGCCCCTTGCAGAGACTGGGCTAAAAACTTTAGTTTCCAGTTCTTCTTGAGTTGGGCACTGATGTGGACTGGCTCAAGCTCCTGTCCCATTGTTAGACAGTCAGGTGGCCAAAGCCCCCACATACACTCCCCTCAGGCAGAACATTCTTGGGACTCAGGGATCATATGCAAGCAGCCAAGAACAGACTGACTTCTTTCTGAGTAAGGATATTTATTCCTCCTTATTAACTGTTACATTCCCATTTTCCAAATGGTGGCACATCGCAAAAGCAGATTATAGGGACAATATAGAGTGAGACCAAATTAACTTGTGATTTCTTGATGCAGAAGGTAGGCAGGGTGGGATAGGTTCCTACCAGTGAGCATTATGTTGACTAAGTTTTTCTGGCTGCATCTAATGGGTCAGAATCACCATGGATTCATCCCTAGCCTTTGCTTTGCAGTCTTCAAAACTCAATCTTATCCATTCATCCAGGTGGACTTGATTATGTGAACCAAAGTTCAAAGAAACGGATTTAAAAACCATGATCAAATGTATTAGTTTATAATGAAATACATGCACTGACATAGGTGCCTTTGCTAGGAGCTGGAGGTAACCAACACAGAGTGACAACCCAGAGTGTATTGAGGCAATCTACTCAGGACACCTCAGAGGGCAGCTTGGTCAGCACAGAATCAGAGAAAATGGAACTGGGTGTTAAAGATATGATAATTCACATAGCCTAACAGTTTGGCCTTATCCACTCTAGCAACATTTTGGTTCCAAATAACTGTACCAGACTCAAAACCAGAGCACTGTTTCCCCTGATCAGTAATTGCAAGTCCTGATTTTGCAACTCTCCATTTTCATTCTTCCTTATTGGGTCTCAGAGGTTTCTCTCATTACATTATTTTATATTGCAATTTACAAGCTTATTTTATGTAAGTGACATCTCAGCGTAACTGGTTCCCGGCATGTTAATCTCACTGATAAGCCAGCTTTAAATCACCATATGGAGTGGGTTAGTGCTGCCCCAGTCCAGTGGGGGCTGCATGGTTACTCATTCCAGGGAGCCAGGCATTCACTTCTTCCCTACACCACAGATTTTAGGACATGGTGAATTGGAAGCCAATTTTGAGCCCTCAGTCCTCACCCACTTTAGACATGCTAGCAAGTATGATTTGTGAGATTGCTCAGGGGAATAACTCACACTCATGAGATATATCTCCTGCCATAGTCCTTTCCTCCTTCCCATGGCAGGATAGGGACCATGCAGAAAATAACAATGGTGGGGAAAAAAATAGATCCTTATTGCTGGGTGGGGATTTTGAGTTCTAGTGTAATATCTGGGCATTACGACCCTAGGCTTCACATTTCTCTTTGCCTGTGGACAGACTTTGCATCTAAATGGGACACAGCACGATGTGTATTGTGTGCATGTATAATAAAATACATAACCCTACGCATAATACAGAAACGAAAGAGGGGGCAAACTTCAGAGTTTAAAATACAGTAGCATCATCTTTTTAGAGCTGGAGTCACCTTAATGTGCTGTCTGCCTTATTCAGGCAAACTTTAAAATAATATCATATTTCACAAAACCCTATTAAACTGTCACATAAATTCCCCTTATTTCCTTTTCCCGTCAATACTGATTACCACGGAAGATATTTCTTTGTCAGTGGGAATTCTTTCCATTCTCATCAGCCTCCTCCTCGTACCTAATTCTTTTTTTTTGGGGGGGGGGGTCTGTCCTCAGCTTACAGACTTCTAGAGAACATGTCATCTCCCCAGAACAGAGAGAAATGTAACAGCCCTGCCAACCCTCATGTTTCACATAAGGGCTGAGTAGTTTGAACTTGTATCTGGGCTATTTTCAGAGAATTGCTGATTTCACAGGGGCTTACAAATAGTTATCATATAGTGAGCACTTGCTACATATCTAGTCCAGGCCAAGCTCTTTGGCATCATCTCTATTAATTCTTACAACAATATAAATAAAAAGGATGATGATTATTATCCCTGCTTCACAGGAGAAGAAATTGAAGCTGACTGTAAATAATTTATGGAAGTTCAAGTTCAACGGTGGAGCTAAGGTTTACAGTAGCCAGATCTCCTGGTTCACCCAGCACTGAGGGGTTTCCTTGGACATAGACTCTCAGTGCTGAAACCTGAATAGTCCTGAGTAAATGGAAATAGGTGTTCACTCTAGTTTAGATCTCAGTCTATTTGAGTGCCTGAAAATCCTTGTTCTACCCATGATATGGATACACATGGAGCAGAATATAATATATTATCACATCAATTAATACAATAATATCTACTCTTCTCTATTCCCATTTTTCTACATTTTAATATATCACAGAAAACTTTTTTTTGTACTGGAGTTTGAACCCAGGAGTTCTTAACCACTGACCCACATCCCCAGCCCTTTTTACATTTTATTTTGAGACAAGGTCCCGCTAAGTTGCTTAGGGTCTCACTAAGTTGCTAAGGCTGGCTTTGAACTTGCAGTCCTCCTGCCTTACCTCCTGAACTGCCAGAGAAAAATTTAAGTCAAATTAGAATGGTTGGTTCTCCTACATATTAGATGTGGCTACACCAATCATTCATTCTTTTGATTTATTATAGTCTGAAAAATAATTCTCTTAATAATAATGTAATTGTACAATTTAATTAATTACACTTATTGAGTAATGTGTGCCATATACTTTGTTAAATGCCTTATATGCATTATCGTGTTCAATTCAACAACAATTCAATGATTTAGGTATCATTATTTTCCCTATTTTACAAATAATACCCTGAAGCTCAGGGTACAGTAATCCCCCCTTATCAAGGGGGATATGTTCCAAGACTCCACTGATGCCTGAAACCATGGAGAGTAGAAAATCCTATGTATGCTTCTTTTTTTCCTATACATACATTTTATTTATTTATTTATTTTTATTATTATTTTTATTTAGCTTTTAATTTTTTACAGACTACATTTTGATTCATTGTACACAAATGGGGTACATAATTTCATTTCTATGATTGGTCACAATGTAGATTAATAACCATTCGTGTAATCATACAAGTACATAGGGTAATGATGTCTGTCTCACTCTACCATTTTTCATACCCCTTCCCTCTCATTTTCTTCTACATATTCTAAAGTTCCCCCATTATTCTCTCATTCCCCACCCCAACCCCCATTACACCCCCACCCCATTTACATTTTATATGATAACATGTCTTTTTTCTAAATTAGGTGCATTAAGAGATTAACAATGATAATAGAATAGAGAACAATTATAGCAATATATTGGAGTAAAACTTGTATGAATGTGGTTTCTTCCTCTTGAAAAGTCAAGACAAGTAATATTTTTAGACTCTGGTCACTGAAACTTCAGAAAGCAAAACTGAGTAATGGGAGACTACAGTACTTCAGCGATGTGCTATGACAGGGTGCAGAGCTGAGGTTCTAATCTCATCTAAGGCCAGAGACCCCACTGACACAAGACATATTGATGGGAACACAATTTATTTGCTTCCTTTACAAAGCTTCAGAGCTGTGTTCAGATGCTTTGCAGCAAAGCAGAACAGCATTATCCTGTAGCTGAATCTCACTTCAAAAACAACTGGAGGATTCTAAGTTTTCAAAAAGATTCATAGCAGGGTGCTTCAAAATTGAGAGCTCTCAAAGTAAATTTAAATGATGACTTGATTTATAAAATATCCATTTACAGACAATCTATAGGGCCTACCTCTGGCCCAATTCTCTGGCATGGCTTAGGGGATTGTTTTAAACAAAGGCACTAGTGGATGTCACTTGGCATATATTAAATGACTTCCTGGGGACTTTTAAATCTATCTACTGCTCAGGAAAAACTGATGACCTAAGATGCTCACATGATGGAATCTTTAGACTTTGGGCATAAAGTCCTCTACTTCCTTCTCCTTTCCCTTCTCTCTCTCCCTCTTTTCCATCTGTCTGACTTGATCTTTTTCTCTGTTCCTTTGGTATTTGTATTTCTTCTTCCTCTTTTTGGTATCAAAAGCTGAAAAAGAAAATAAATATTTCATTAACTTCTTATTAGTTTATAATGCCAGCCAAGTACATGCATGGTTTAGAAATTTATTTTATGCTGGGTGTGGTGGTGCATGCCTATAATCCCAGTGGCTTAGGGGGCTGAGGCAGGAGGATTGTGAGTTCAAAGCCAGCCTCAGCAACTTAGCAAGGCCCTAAGCAGTTTAGGTAGACTCTGTCTCTAAATAAAATATAAACAAGGGTTGGGGATGTGGCTAAGTGTTAAGTGGCTCTGGGTTCAATCCCTGATACCAAAACCAAACAACAACAAAACAACAACAACAACAGCAACAACAAAACCCCGTATTATTAGACTTCCACTGTTTTTGTTTCTAATGCTGTTCATCCTCATATGAATCTGCTACATGCCACATCTCTTAACTGGCTGCATTCTAGGACTTTAAAAACTTTCACTTTTGGTGCCTACTTGTAAAGGCAATAACTCCCTTACTAGTCTTTATTCTTCTAATCCACATTTTTTATAGTGTGGGTGTGCTGTACCAGTCATTGTGCTGGGGACTAATTCCTGGTAAAGCAAAATTGATTAAAAACACACACTCATGGCCATTTTAAGATCTTTTTAGAACTGGGGCATGTGAAGATTTGCAGGCCTTATTGTATATCATATTAAACTCAATAAAAAACCAGCATATTCCATATTAACTATCTTTAAAAATTGTTACATTTGAATTAATTTCATGTTTACTTTTTCAATTAGTTGACTACAGGTGATAATTTATGGGTGGTAGCAACTTTTTTTAGCTAACATTTTCTATAATCTGAAATTCTTGCTAAGGACAGAAACCTTACCTACAAATTGTTTCCAAAGGCAATGAAATTTTTATGAATACTAAATTAATGAAGTTGATATAATATTCTATTTTTTGGACAATTAAATCTTTATTTCAATTTAATGGTTTCTTTTCAGATTTCAGTGCCAGTGTATGTGTGTGTGTGCATGTGTGTGTATGTGAGTGTGTGTGTGTGTATGTTTTCCAGGTCTCAAATTTTTTTTGACTCTTAAAATGCATGTTGGCTCTAGGCACTGTGACTGGGACTGAAAGGTGTAAGACCCTGCATGTCCTCCTACCTTGAGCCTTGTTCCAGAAGTGCAAGCCAGGGGGGCCTCAAATGGTTTAGGATATGGCAGAAATATGTGCCCGATGGCATAAGATCAAGGATTTGGGAGCACTTTACTCAGGCTGTGAAGGAGGCAAGAAGGGAGGCTATCCTGGAATGGGTGAAACCTGAGCTAAACATGACATCCAATTGGGTTCCTCAAGGAAAGAAGACCTGAGAGAGAATTCTAACAGAAGGAAGACCTGTGCAAAGATATGGTGTGGCATAGAGCATACTGAGCCAGGAGACCACTGATTATACAGTAATTTACCTTTACCATGGGGGTGATGTCCCAAGACACTCAGTGGATATCTGAAATTTGTGGATTGTACGGGACCCTATATATGCTATGTTTTTTCCTATGTGTACATACCTATGATAAAGTTTAATTTACATATTAGACATAGTAAGGAATTAAAGAACAATAATAATAAAATGGAAAAGTATATCAAAATACTGTAATAAATAAATAAATAAATAGATTAATAATTCATAAAGTTACTTAACACTACTTATGCATTATTTATTTCTGGAATTTTTTATTTAATAGTTTTGGACTATGGTTGACCACAGGTACTGAAACTGTGGAAAGGGAAACTGGATCTGGGAAGTGGTGCTGCTGGACTGTGTAGATGGCATGGGAGGTGCCAGTGGGGTGTGGCATAGGGTGAATGCCCCCTTTAGGAAGGCAGATCATGAAAAGCCTTGTGCCCCAGGAAATCTTACTTTATCTTAAAGGAGTGGAGACCTACTGAATATTTTGAAGGAACAAATTCAGGCATCTGGGAGGCAGAAATGATGACTTGGTAATTCTCTGGATGTTGGTGACTCTATGTTGTGGCTGTCTGGTGAGCTCCCTCTTTCCAGATGAACTGACTGGAAGGATGGGGATGCTTGGCATCTTTTCCTCCTGTCTGTAGAGGGACAGGCCACTGATCTGTTGTCTCAGGCTGCTGCTATGCCACACAGACCTGTAGGAGGGTGTCAGGAAGGCAGAATCAAACATTGAAAAGAGAAGCCCAGAAAGAAAGTCTTTGATCCTGGCAGGAGCCTGGTTTGGAAGCAGTGGAAGTCTTTGAGTGTGGATCTCAGTTTTCCATTTTCAGACCTAAATGTGTCACTAATGTTCTCCTCAGGTTCTCTGATCAGACGCACTCTCTGCCTACTCTGCTGGCCCCACACATCCTAGGAGCTCAGTGCCTGCAAGGGCTCTTTCTTGTTGCCCAGTCATCTGTGAATATACCTAATTCAGAAGGTGAATACATTCAAATGACTTCCACATAAAAGGCAGGTTGCCAAGCAACTGGGGATCTGAAATACCCTCTTCAGGTTATGCAAGTGAGGAACTGGCAGGACACCACTCCAGTCATTTTGTTGCAACAACAGCAATAATAACAATCCTTGTTCCTTTCTTTTTACTTTTCTCTTACTCCTTCCCTCACTCCCTCTTTCCATCTTTTACTGTAAATCAGTAGCTGAGTCTTCATTCTAAAATATAACATCTCCATTTAAACCAACATATGCCCGTTACAGTTCTGGGTTGTGTGTGTGGAGTAACTAAGCAGGGAGGTTATTTTCCTATAGCTGACATTCCTCCATTCCTTAAACACCTCTAGACTTTGCCCAAACAACCTGTACTATGCCAGTGTTGCAAGAGTGAAAATTTCCATGTCTCAAAGCAGGTAATACAGCTATTGAAATTTCTTGGCACAGTTTCAGTTTTAAAATGCTCTGCTCTGGTGTCAGGTGATGACATATGTTTTTGGTCTTCAGACTCTTAAATTTTCTCCTTCTACCTTATTGGTCCTTATGACTCAGGACCATCATTTCTTCATCATGCTGCTCTCACTTGGCGGTTTCTCTGCTATCTAAATAGCTGGAACTGGAGCAGGCTGGAGGGAAGCCTATGATTCCTGAAAGATGCTACACGAAAGAGAACAGCTGTCCATTTGTAGAAAGACACATCCTATTTGATTATTTTAAAAGAATTAATTGCACATGAATTCATGTTTTCTTCACCTTGTTCTTCTTTTCCCTGCCCTTAGCCACTAATGGATAATCATATCCTGCAATGAAGTTGCCAGAGCAGCCCCAGTGATTCTTAAAAGTGGTGGAGACTTTACTTCCAGAGTAAACTCTGTCTTTGAGACTTACAGCCTGCTCCCTCAAGGACTTTGCATCCTTTTCCTGTGCAAATAACTTTTGTTTTTGGCATATAATGTGGGAAAAAGCAGACAAAGAAATGGTATGTGACCTGAGAACAAAATTATTTATTAGGATTAATTTCAAAGTTTTCTGAATGAAGTTTCTCCTTCTTCAAGCTTCACATCTTTTGGTGCCTTATAATAAGCCTAAGCTTGGTGAAATGTAATAGAGGGTAGCAGGGTGGGGTGTGCTGGATGAGCATACATAGCGCATGCGAAGTTCCCTTTCTTGCCTCATTTTTGTTCTGTTTCTAGCAGCTACTATAATGGACTCTATTGAGAGTGCTCAGGCCAGGGACTCTGGAAGGAGATTACCTTATCTTTGGCCATGTCCTCATAAGACACTCCTTTAGCGACAGCCAGTAGTGACTCAGTCCCATCTTTAGTAGCCTGTAGGTGCAGGAACCTTCCTAAGCTCTCTTGGAACTTGAGAAATCAACTACTAGAAAGATGTGGGGGCAAAGGAGCCACTATCATGGGATACATGTGAGCCAGCAGGTCTGATGCATAGTTGCATGCATCCCTAACTGAGATCAGCTGATACATCAGTGGGGGTGGGTGCACAGCATCTGTCTGCAATTTTCCTGATGCGATTATACACTTCTCCCAAGTGACTGTTGTTTCTGTGTGTAGTAAATTTCTCAAACCCAATCCAAATACTATATTATTATGCTGTATATATTATGTATCATTATAGCACAGATGTATTATTTTTTATTTTCAACATAATATAATATAACCCAATCTCCAAAAAAATCTGTACAGTTTGATGTAGATGAGGAAATGCAGATGAATTTGCTCATATTTATGCAGAGTCTGAAATTGTTATCTCAGCCACGATTACACCACTTCCTCTTGGTTATCTGAAAATTGCCCAGGAATAGATTTGCTGATTTTCTTTTCATTTATACACATTATGTGAGCCCACTTTCTTATAGTTCAGACAGAAGGCTACAAAATAAGAAGGCAAAATCAAAATTACCCTTTGCAAAGAAATGTGAGTTTGTAGTATTTTGAAATTGGATTGTTTCATGAGAAATAAGGCAGTGAAAAAGAATGTTTTGTTTGGAGGGAAAAGCCTCATTCTTTTATTCATTTTTTTCCATGTCTCAATTGTATTCCTTTGGTGCATAATAAAGTTACTATTAAATGTGGTGAAGGGTTTCAGTTATAGGCTTGATAGAGGGTCTAGTTCTCAGTGTTCAATGCCGTAGCCATGAGCTACATAGTTATTTAACAATTAAAAGTGGTCTGTTCATTCTCGAGATGTGTTGCAAGTGTAAAATATATACCAGACTTCTGATTTCTTAGTACAAAAGTGTAAACTATCTCATTAATCATTTTTCATATCAACTACATATTGAAATAGTAATATTTTGGGTCTATTTCATTTCATAAATCAAATGTGTTACTAAACTGATTTTGACTTTTCTTGATTTTTGAAAATGTGGTTACTAGAAAAAATAAAATTACCCAAGTCACTTGTACCATACCTCCACTGGACAGGGAAAGCTATGCTACTCAAAATTGTGATTCCTCCCATCAGCCATTTTAGCACCACCTGGGAGCTTGGTAGAAACAGTCTCAGGTTTTACCCCAGACTTGCTGGAATAGCACCTGCATTTTAACAAGCTCTCTAGAGGATGTACATGCTCATTGCAGTTTGGGAAACACTATACTAGGGGATTCCAAAACGACTCCATTAAAAAAAAAAAAAATTCCCAATACATACATGTTGGTTTCCCATGGGAAAGTGGGGAATTCTTTGAGGACAGGGTTATTGTCTGTGGTGTTTGGTGTAGTCTTTGGCACAGAGAAGATACTTAATATGTATTGAATAAATAAGTGAGTACTAATCTCCTACTTTATAGATGGACACTTTCCCCAGGTCACATAAAATATAAGATTCTGATGTGTGACCACTATCCAGGACAAATGATTTAAAGTGATATGTCTTCCATGGCATAGCTTTAGCATCTGAAATACAGGCCAATGTGTTACCGACCTGTGTTAGGAACTTAACTGGTTGCTCTCTCTCGACTTTTAAGACATTACTTTGCTGTGATATGGAAACCTATCTGAAGTGGAGCAAAAGTGCCAATTGGATCATAACCCTTTGTAAGTGCACCATCCTCCTCACACACTTGATTCCAGCCCCATTTAAATTTATTCTATGTCTTGAACCAACTGACTTTCCCAATACAGAAAGATTTCTACTTCTATGTCAACTCCTCAACCCTCTTTTCTAAAGTGATGACCCCACCCTTCCTGGTCATTCTCCATTGCCTCCTTCTGCCTTATTTTTCTTCATAGTTTACTGCCATGAAAGTAAACTTTATGGGAATTTGATCTTTATATTCTAGTTCCCATAATAGTTCTGGTGCATCATGAAAGCTCAATAAGTAGCCTTTGAATGAATGAATGGATGAATGGATAGAAGGATGAATGAATGAATGCAAAAATGAGCATAGATGTTGTGACATAACTGGGCATGTAGAAGTTAGTTATAGCAGCATATTACAGCTAAGTGTGATCATCTACTCAGCAGCCATTTACTGAGTAATGCCAACATGCACAGCTTTAGGAAAAAATAAGTATGATGCAGGAAGCACTCAGGGTAGTAAAAGAAACTAAATATGAAAACGGATTGCAAGGCCACATAATGGTTCTGCACAGATGCATGGATCATGTGCCATGGGACCTAGGAGAAGGGAGCTGTTCTCCCTGCCTGGAAGAGTCAAGAAAAGTCCAAGAGTGGAAGGCAGTAGAAGTTTGCCAGGCAGAGAAGTGTGAATGAAAGGGAAAGGACATGGTATGCTTTGGGAACAACAAAAAACAGAGTAAATAATATTGGAGTGACAGGAACTAAGTCTAGACAGTTGGACTGGGACCAGACAGTGGGGATTTTCAATGAGGATACTATAATGAGTGTAGACTTCATGTGCAAGGTGATGCAGTTTGGGTTTCTCTGTTTGGTTTTAGATCACCTTGGGCTGTTTTGTGGGTGGTCAAAATGGTGATGAAAAAGTCATAGGCACGAACTGAAGAAGACTGGGAAAATACTAGAGGGAGTCCTGAATATTAGTAAGAAACACTTTAAATTTTTCTTCCTTTCTGTGTGTATTACTTATAATTGGCGAAGAAGTTAGATTTAAGAAAAAGACTGTGAACTGTCAATAGGATGATCATGATCCTTCAGTCAGTTCCACAGCTCATTAGCTACAAAAGAGCCTATGGCAAGCCTTTGTCTCCCTGGCCTCTTCTTCATGGTCCTCAGGAATCCCCAGTGAGGTGAGTAGACTTTGAGAACTTTTTCCCCTCCTCTGTCAGTGTGCGAACCCCACATTCCTTTGATGGAAACCAAGAAAACTTGTAGGAGAAGTCAGAGCTTCTCAGGTTCCCAGGCATCCTGTGGTAGTGCAGGTCACTCTTTAGGATATGGGAGAAAGAGCACAAAGTTCTGGGAGAACAGGTTCTGGGCCACTTGTTGCCACTGGAGGAGGGTATGGATGAAGATCAGCCATTTGATATGAACTTAAAATTTAACTGAGCATTGCAAGCAACCACCAAGGTTCACAGTTTGGAGACTCCAAACTGGTCTTTTTCTTATTTTCATGGTTATGGGTAGAAAGATCATAGTTTGAGAAATTCTGAAGAGGGCAAGGGAGCAAACAGATCCTGCTAACTTGGGAAGGAATCCTGCCCCAGAGGTGAGGAACAGTGACAGATCCATGGCATACCTGATTGTCCTAAATGTGATTATTAGGTCTACAACCAGACCACCTGGAATGTGCCCCATCTCATCTGAACTTGATTATTAGTAGTAGTTACCTACACTTTCTCTTTTCTCCTACTGCCATCTGACTTTTGACCACTTCTCTACTTACTAACATTTGTGTATGAATATTGGAAAAAGAAGAGAGATGAACTCTGTGTAATTTTGCTCCTTGTTTGCAGTTCTATTACAAGAATACAAAAGAATATAATAGAATCAAGTAGTACCGAAACTGTTGGCTAAACATTTTAATTTTTATCTACTGTATTTCACAATGATATTGGTAATCGTGGAATTTATTGCTGCAAAGG
Organism: Sciurus carolinensis; assembly: GCF_902686445.1. Lineage (NCBI taxonomy): Eukaryota > Metazoa > Chordata > Mammalia > Rodentia > Sciuridae > Sciurus > Sciurus carolinensis. Next base: position 58,165,823 of record NC_062214.1, on the reverse strand, counting down.
ATCTAAAATTTCATAAGATTTAAATTTTTTCAAATTCATTCAACTAGTAAGAGGCAGAGCCAGACCTCAAACCCATCTTCTGATTCATAACCCATGTGGTCCTCGTTTTTACCTCAATATATCATGTTTTGTTTCAACAGGATTCATTTCAGCCTTCCTCTTCAATATACACACACAGAATTATACATGACAAAATGAAAAGAACATTGAATTGTGATTCTGAACACCTATGTTTTGCCCATGCTTTCACTCCTTTCGAGCCTTATAAACAAGAAGGGAATGATAATACCTGTCTGCCCTACAGACTTACTGAAGTACTGAAGGAATAATGTAGGTGCAACACCCCACTGTGCAGCAAGGTGCTATAGAACTGTCATGAGTGTGTTCACATGTGGCCCCACATGTCTCAACAGAGCTACGCAGCATTATTTGCTAATGTGTCAGATATCTACTAGTTATAACATTGCATGATCTAGAAGAGTTTTTATTTTGCAGTATTGGAGACATTCCAAAAAATCAGATATTTATCAAGGATAAGTAATATAGCCTCTGAAGAGAAAGAGCTCATTATTTGCTTTGTTAGCATTATATCCTTGGAAATTTCAAGAGAATCAATAGAAAATACTAAAGTGTAAGAAAGTGCAAGAACTTGGAAATTTCAACGAAAACTTTCTTTCCTTTTCTTGGAAAACATGTATGCACACATACGCATAGCAGTTATTATGCCCAAATTAAAAAAAATATGGAGGAAACACACACACACACACACACACACACACACACACACTCGCCATAAAAAAGCCAACACATATGCCTATGTTAGCAAAACAAGAGAAGAAATTTCTATGTACCTTTAAGGACTGTTGAAAACAAATAAATTTTTGCAGGACCCCAGAGGAAGTTACATGAAGGGAAATGGAAAGTAAAGTGTTCTTTAGCAGAGGTGATATGATTTTATGCCTTGCAAAAATATTTTTCAAAACTGAAGATAAAATGAGTTCATTTTCAGACAAACAAAAAGAGTATTCATTGCAAATAGACTCATAAGGAAGAAATAGTGATTTTTTTTTGGACAGAAGGATTTTTTTTTAAGACAGTTTTGTAAATGCAGTTAGGAGGGAAGAATAATTAAAAGAATAAATAAGTGATTTAATCTAAATTAATATTGACTTTATAACAAAATAAATATAAATGTCTCATGGATTTTAAGGTATATAGTTTAAGTTATAATGCAGTAGATTATATTACACAATGATAGGTCAAAGACGAATCTTGTAACTTCTAAAATAACTAAAGAAGAATAAAAAGATATATAACTACTATGCTAACAGAAGAGACAAAGGAACATTTTGGGGTAAAAAAATTCTCCCTAATCAATCCAAATGAAATAAAGAAAAGAAAGAAAATCAATTACATAATATTTAAGGCAAACGAAAGCAAATAATGAAATGATAACATTAAACCCACATATGTCATCAATTACTACAAATATGAATTGACTAAATGTTCCAGTTGAAAGAAAATAAAATAATGTCAGACTGGATAAAATACAATGTCCAACTGTATGGTGCTTTGAGAGACAAATACCTGTTGAAAAGTTTTTAAATCAAGGATTATATAAAAGATATTCATTGCAAATGCCAATCAAAAAGAGAACAACTAAACTAATATAGATAAAAGAGATCTTAAGGCAAAATGCCTTAAGTAAAAAAGAGATATAATGATAAAAATTTAGTTAATCAGGGAAATATAAGAATGTAGTTAATCACATAGGCTTAAAATAAGTTAAGAATTAACAACATTACAGAAAGAAACAGACAAATTCTCATCTTTGGAGAATTTCCATATGTACCACTCAATTCATAGAACAAAACAGACATAATGTCAAAGATAATGCAGAAATAAGGGACAAGTAACCCTGGATCAAACCCCTGTATATATATATTATGTATATGTATGCTTATATATATTATATATATGTATATATATGAATTAGGAACAGAACAACTATGACTTGACCTAATTGGTGCAATATTGCACCTCAAAACATTCTTACATTCTTTTAACAATGTGGATAACATCTATAAAATTTCATCATATGCTGGGCCAATGATCTAAATTCCATCTTAGGCTTTTTGTACAGGGACAACAATATTACCCCCCCAAAAAAAATAGTGCAAGGAAGGAAAAATTAAAATTAAGAACAGAAATTAATGGAAGAGAAAACACTTGAAAAGCAAAGAAAATCAACAAAGAAGCATTGGTTCTTAGAAATGAATAAAAATGAACAACTACTTTTGAGACTGATTAAAACAATTTTATGCCAGAAATGAAAATAAAGGACATCACTGGAGACTCTTAAGTGTAATAAGAGGGGTTTAAAGACAACTTTATGCCAGTAAATTTGAAAATAGAGATTAAAATCCTTGATTACATATAAGTATAATTACCAAACTGACAAAAGATGAGATAGAAAATCTAAATAGTTGAATTTAGTTAATACATAATTTGAATGCACCTTTAAATACTTTGGTTTATTATGTAAATTGGCATACTATTCAAGCCAGTTGACAAAATTTTATCCTCAGATGCTTAGTCAGAGTTTTGTTATATATTTAAGGAAGAAATGTTTTCAATCACCAAAAATCTCTCACAGAAAAGAAAAAAACAGAAAGTGCTTTCCAGCTTATCCCAACCTTTTACCTAAGTCTGACAAGAATATGGTCAAAAATAAAATCTTTAGGCCTATTTCTCTCATGAGACATCAATGCAAGAAAAATACCAAATCCAGAATTATATAAAAAATAGAATATCATGATCCAACTGATTTTATTCCAAGAGAGTTATGTTGATATAACTTCAAAAAAAAAATCGGGCAATGTTGAAACACAATGATGTCTGAGATATGTTTTTAAGTAATCTTATGAAAGGTGGTGAGTAGGTGGGAGTATAAATGAAATAAGATGCCTGCAAACTGATAATTGTACCTGAGTGATAAATATGTTTGTGTACATCCAAAAATTTCTGTAAAGGAATTAAAAATAAGAAAATCAAGTTAACTTACATTAACAGAAAGGGGAGAAAACTCCATACTCATTTCAATAAATGCTAAATGTCACTTGAAATAATTTGACATAATTTAAGATCTAATTCTCTTAGGAAGGGGCTGGGGATGTGACTCCATGGTAGAGGGAGGGCTGCTTTGTCATGAATGAGGCCCTGAGTTCAATCTCTAGAACTAAAATCCTTTTAGGAAGCAGTAATAGAAGGAAAATTCCTTAATCTGATAAACAGAACTTTCAAAAGGTCTAATGTTGAAATGTTGATAGCTTTCCTTCTAAGTCAGGGAGAAGAGAAGGATTGTTGTTATCACCACTCTGTCTACTCCATATTGTACCAGAGGGTCTAACCAGTGCAAGAAGCTGGAGTTTTTCACTCTCGCCACTTTGACATTTGGAACCAGATAATTGTTTCTATGGGAGATGGTTCTTTGGATTTCAGTTTTGTCAATATCACTGACCTCTTCTCAGTAGATGACAGTAGCATCCTATCCCCTCAGTTGGGACAACCAAAAATCACTCTTTACATCACCAAATATACTCTGGGGGTAAGATTATCCTCTTCTTCTGAGAACCAAGAAAAAGAAATTAATGCTTTAAAGTTTGTAAAAGAAAACAAAACTGTTGTTAGTTGTAGAAGATTGATTGTGTATAATATCCTAAAGGACAAAATGAGGGGGAAACTTGAATTTCAACCCTTAGATAATACCATAATCTAAAATTTGTAAGACCTAACATAAATAAACTCAATGTAAAATTAGACTATAAATCTTGCAGAAAAAGTCATTGTCATTGAGCTAGGTAAAGATTTTCTAAAGGAGTGCAGAATATCCAAACCATAAAAGAAAAAAAATAGATAAATTTCATTTTATTGAAATTAAAAAGAAAACTTTCATGCTTCCAAACACATAAGAAAATGAAAAGGTAAGCTAAAGACTTAGAGAATTTACTGTCTAATCCAAAGCACCTCTATTTTTCCCTACCCACCCCACTTTTTCTCTACATATCAGAGAAAACATTTGGACTTTGGTTCTTTGGGATTGGGTTATTTCACTTAGCAAAATATTCTCCAGCTCCATTCATTTACTGGAAAATCTATAATTTCAATCTTCTTTAAGACTGAGTAAGTATTCCATTGTGTATATATACACCACTTTTCATTATCCATCTATCTGTTGAAGGGCACCTAGGTTGGTTCCATAGTTCAGTTATTGTGAGTTGAGCTGCTATAAACATTGACACGGCTGCATCACTGTAGTATGCTGATTTTAAGTCCTTTGGGTATAAACCAAGGAGTGGGATAATGGGACAAATGGGGTCCAAGGTTTCACAGCCCTGTATCCATGTGTCAAAATTCATTGAATTGTAACCTTGTAAAATTTGTTTTTATATAAATTATATACCAATTTTATTAATTTAAAAAGGAAAAATTCTCTTAATGTTGTTATGAAAAGTATTCTAAGACATATTGATAAATGAGAAATTCATAGTGAATAAAATGTGCATAGTGTGAGGTGGGCACAGTAGCATACACCTGTAGTCCCAGCAACTCAGGAGGCTGAGGCAGGAGGATCACAAGTTGAGAGAAGCCCCAGAATTTAGGAACTCATTGAGATCTTGTCTAAAAAAATTAAAAGGCCTGGGGACATAGCTCAGTGGTAAAGCTCCTTTGGGTTCAATCCCTAATACCAGAGGGGAAAAAAAAAAAAAAGAAGTATTCTATGCCATCTTTTGTGGGCACATTATTATAATATATACTCTAATGTGTAAGAAATTTCCTACTACGTCTTTAAAAATGTTCTCTTTTCTTAGTGTTAGTCTTCCCATACCTGTGAAAAAATGCTTAGAGAATCAACTTATGAAGAAGAAACATTTATTTTGGCTTATAGTTTTGGAAGTTTCAGTTTATGTTTGGTTGGCCCATTGCTTTTGGCTGGTGGTGAGGTGGAACATCTTGGTGGCAGAGGAAGCTGCTCATCTCGTGGCATCTGGGAAGCAGGGAGAGAGGGGCAGGGGATGGGGTTCAGATATCTCCTTCGAGGGCACACCCCTAGTGATCTAGCGTCTCCTACTAGACCCCACCTCCTGAAGGTTTTACCCATCCAAGTGGCATTGCTGGAGACCAAGCTTTTAACACCTGGGCTTGGGGACATTTCACATGTAAACTATAGCACTCAGAATCTTCTCTGGTTGGTCCTTCCTTTCCAATCTTATTTTCTTTTCTCCATGCTCACCCCATTGCCTTGCCGTCAGGTTGCCTTTATACACTCTCTTCTAGGCTTGCTGGCCTTCATGTTAGCTGATTTCACCTGTAAGAGGCAATCTGCTCCCCTCACCATTTCTTCTATCTCTTAATACCACTCTGTCTCTTCAGTTCCATGAGAAGTTCCATCTAATCATACTTTTGCATGATGCTTTTCCAAGGTGCTTCCATAGCTGGCAAGATTGTCTCTAACTCCAGCTTGTGTTACAAAGTCCTGCAGAAGTAGCTGCAAACTTGGCTTTGTAGCTTTACTCTCTTCTTCCTCAAGGGTAATGTACCTTATCACCTGGGTAGTTTGCAGATTATAATCTATTTAGTTTTTTTCTACTACTCCTTCCATTCTTTTCTTCCCCTGCAAGCTGTTATGTAAATATGATGAACTAGATCGAACATAACCTCTTACATGAAAATTCACATTTTTACTCTTCCTCTTCAGTGCTACCATCATATTTGAAAATATTTTGCCTTTATAAAAATAGACAAGTGAGTATTATTTTCTGAAGACACAGACATTCCACATCAGGATAAAGAAAGCATAAAAATTTCCCTGATGCTTGGGTGTGGCTGTGCGCATCTGTAATCCCAGTGATTTAGGAGGCACAAGGAGGAGGATTGCAAAGTCATGGCCAGCCTCAGCAACTTAGCAAAGCCCTAAGCAACTTAGTGAGACCCTATCTCAAAATATAAAATAAAAATGTTGCTCAGAGGTAGAGCACCACTGGGTTCAATCTCTAGGGGAAAAAAAATTTGCCCTGATGTTCTCCAGTCAAAGATGCATCCCTATAATATTCTACCTACACACAAACGGGATTCTTCTATAATGCAATTCTCTTTCCTAATTTTTTTTCACTCATTATTTTGTCACACATATATTCCTGTGTCAACAGAAAAAGATGTATGTTATCTTTCTTTTTTTTTTTTAAAGATTGAACCTGGGGTGCTTAACCACTGAGCCCTGCCCTTCATATATATATATATATATTTTTTTTTTTTTTGAACTTGTGATCTTTCTGCCCCAGTCTCCCCAGTCGCTGGAATTACATGATAAATATCATGCCTGGCAGTATGTACCATTTTTAATGGCTGAATAATATTCTGCTTTATGATTCAGTTCCTTAACTAGCTTCCTGTGCATGCATACATGCTATGATTAAGATGAGGTATCCCCTAAAGCTTCTGTGTTAATGCAGAAATGTTCAGAGGTGAAACAATTAAAATTGTGAGTTCTAACCTAATTTGAATTGACTGGGCACATGGTGTGTGGCTAGAGGAAGTAGGTCTCAGGGAAGGGTGGAGATTATATCTTGTCCCCTTGTTCCTCACTCCTTTGATTTACTTTCTGTCATGAGTTGAGCAGCTTTCCTCTAACATGCCCTTCTACCATGAAGCTCTGTCTCATCTTAATCCCAGATCATCTTAAGATCAGAGTTGGCTGATCGTGAACTGAACCTCTGAAACCATGAGATCAAAATAAACTTTTCCTCCTCTAAGTTGTTCTGGTCAGGTATTTTGGTCACAGTGACGCAAAACTGACTCACACAACATTTAAGTCATTTCCAGTTGCGTGCATTATTATAAATAATGTCGTATGAGTATTCCACTGTGCTTTGAAACATCTTGACAAATGTCTGTGATCACATTGGATGGTAATTATTTGTGTGACTATCGTTCCCACCAGACAATTATTCACACCCTCAGGGAGAAAAATGATTATTTCTCTTGGAGTATGCACTACCCTGAGGAACGCCAGTAGGAGCTTAATATATATTGTTGAAAGGAAGAGGTAATAAATGAAAGGATGTTTATACAACTGGGTACACATATATCCAATGTTATAATGTATCTTTAGTTTTTACTCAACTTTTAACTGACCCATGTTTGATATCTCTAGGCATTATTTGATTTCCTTCTCATTACTAATTTCTTTTTACAGATATCATTTTCACTGACTTAAATTCAGTATGTAACTTTAGTAATTAGACTATATGCCAATTATGGTTCCCTCATAGATTTTGTGGTTTCTGGAATAGATTTTATGAATTGCATAGAAAAAATATAAATGTAGGTACTGACATTCTTTCCAATCTTAGGCAGAGATGAATTACTAAGACTGAAATTGTCAACTACAAGGAAAAAAAAAAAGCCCATGGTACATGTGTTACATACTATTTACAGATGTTATCTATTAGTGGTTCTCTGGAGTACCATTTTCTGCTACAACTGAATAATCCCATAAGTTGAACTCAACAATGTGACTGCAGAATTATCTTAAATCACAGAGGGAAAAAGATAACCAACTAGAACTGGCTGAAATGCTGCTTATGTCTTCATTAGAACCACAGTTTCCCCCGCTTGCTTTTTCAGGATGCTAAAACAGCTTACTAGATTTTGTAGTGTATTGCAATTCAGCATATTATCAACCTGGCTCCCCAAAGGGAAGAAACTCATTGTTGGTATCTCTCTGTAAGAGCTTGCATTTGGCTTACTGACTAATGCACTGCTTTGTGGTGGGTATATCAAGCAATGGAAGCCAACTGGCCCAGACAATGAGAGCGTTCAGTTGATGTCAAAAATTTACAAGAGCTTAAGTTATTTTTTTTTATTTCTTCTTACTATGCTAGTAGCAATTATATTGTTATACAATATGCTGCAAATGAATATAGTTCAAAAAGCACAGAGTAATATGGAATTATAAACTGAAAATAGGCTACTGATTGGGTACAAAATCATCAAGCCTCTTCATTTCTAAACAAGCTTTTTATTGAATGCCAATATAGTTTTCTTTAGAAGGAGTAAAAGTGACTGTGAGCAAATGACACAGCAGGGAAGGTGACCTTTAGTTAATTTCAGTTGTGCTCAGTTAACTAACTGTATATCTTCCCTACCCAACATGCTTATTTATAAAGTTTCAGATAGTGAATCATTAGTCTTACATGAAGACCACCAAGTCTGCTATGGAATGAATATTTATATTCTCTCAAAATTCATATGCTCATGTTCTAAACTCTTAAAGTAATGGTGGCATTAGAGTCTTTGGGAGGTGAGTAGGTCATGGTGTAGAACCATCATGAATGGGATTACTGCCCTTATAAAAGAGGTCCTGCACACCTCCTTTGTTCTTTCTGCCATGTGAGGACATGGCTATCTAGGAATTGGAAGTGGGTTTTTACCAGACACCAAATCTGTTGGCACCTTGATGGTGGATTTAACAGCCTCCAGAACTGTTGTTTATAAACCACCTGTAAATTTCTGTTGTTTATAGACCATATAGTCTATGGCATTTCTTTGCAGCAACCTGGACATCTTAAAGATAAAATTCAATGCTTAATTTCATCAGAAACTTACTTAACTCCTCTCAGGTAGAAAAAAGATAGTAGGGCTGGAATCTGAATCCTGGTTCTAAAAGTTGTTCTCTAATCCACTATGTCAAACTGTGTCTGATTTTAGGCAAATGTTTTATCTATAATAATGTCAGAATTATTGTTCTGAAGCACATTCTTTGGCATGTTTTTCTCCACATAAAAATCCATCATCATCCTTTTCTTGATTAGTGGTTTTCAACTGTTCTTTTCTAGAACATACATGTCAAATATCATTGTTATTATAAATTGCCCTTTTACTATTTTTATCCCCAACCCAAAAAGCACACCTGATGTTTTCCGTTAAAGGTAGTATTATCATTGGGATGATTTTAAACTGAATCTTATATTCATATGTTAGACTAGAGTTTGACAGGATGTAACATAAACATGATTGCAGTGGGATCACAAAACAGTGTTTTATTGTTCTCAAACATTCAGGTACATTGAAGAAGCCAGAGAAGGTATGTGTAACTGCTTAGGGAATTTATTAAGAGCGCTGGTTCTTTCTTCCTTTATTGTCACCATGCTTAGCATATGATTTTGATTCTCAAGATGGCTTCCTCACTAGCAGACATCACATCTATGAGCAAGACAGGAAGAAGAAGAAAAATAAAAGACCAGACAAAGAAACACGTAGGCATTTGTCTGGTGAAACCATCTTTTTAATTACTTTCCAGAAAGATTTGCTCCCTGCTACCATTTATATCTCTTAGACCACAGCTGTGTTGCTGGCTGTGCCTACCTACCAGAGGATCCGTGAAGTTGAGTATTTCAATCTGGGCGAATTCTTTTCCTTGCAAAATCAGGGCTCTGTGAGTTAGGAAGAAGAAGAGGAAGGTTGATGGGCAGGCAGCCAGCAGTTTGTGTATACTATCATAAGCAAACCTTTGCACCTCCACTGGTCATGAATGATTCTGTAGTAAGCTCCATTACTGGTCACAGGACACTAGTGACATGTTGACTCCATTGTTGAGGTCTGACCCCCAGGCAAAGTCCCAATTTCTAAACAACATATATAAGGAGGGATGTTGTCAGTTTGACACCAGCTTGCCTTTCTAAATTCCTGTTCTGCGACCTCTAGCCCTTTGCATCAGCCACATGTGACTCCTCTTCCTTTTGTACTCTATTAACATCCTTCCCCCCTCTAGATTTTTCCGCATGTCTCTTTTTCTCTACTTTGAAGATCCTTTTCACCTTTTCTATCTGGAAAGATGATAGTTATTCTGCAAGACTCAGTCCAAATACCATCACATCTCTGGAAATGTCCTTACCTTTCTCACTCAGATCTATTTTGGGTGCTTTATGTATGCATCCGTTAGCTGGCTTGTCATTATTTTGTTGCATATTGTCAGTGCTGACAAATGGTATGGCCACTTAGAGAACAAGGACTGTAATTTATTCAACTTTTTTTTTTTTTTTTTTTTTTTTTTTTTTTAACCATTGCCTCCTGCAATTCCTGGAATATGTTCAAGACATCTGTAAGGAAAAACATTACTGAATATTGTCTCTAACATATAGGTACCCCTACGAGGAGGTGAAGCAAACTGCTTTCAGTGTAGACAGTAAAGATGCATTGAAGTGCACCCCTTAAATCTAGACCTCAGCATGACTGTTAACAGAAATATGGAAGAGACAGATTGTCTGTTTTGGTCTTAGTTGGTGACAATATTAATATAACTCAATAATTTAAATTCATTTCTTTGTATCTTATCTGTTGTTTAACTTCCTTTAGAAGAGTTAGTTGGTTTTGTCTTTGTACACATTTGAAACACAGTTTGTATCCTCAAACAACTATTGTTTAAGAATAGAAAAGACACATTCAACTCAGAATGTTTTAAACTATAGAAAAATAAATGGTAGTTTATTAACTTTCAGGTTGTTTGTGGCTATGATTTTTATACTTGTCAAATAGTGATTTTCATTACAGAAAATTCAGGGGCAATCAGGAGTTAGGTAAGGATGCAAAAAGAAAAGAGTTGGGAAAAAAGAACCACAGAATTTGTTATGGGGTTATAGTAGATGTGGTTAATTCCTGATATTATGCCCTTTTTCTTACCCCCTTTCCCTGAGGTGGATAGACATCACTAATCCATCAAAACACCTTTTCCACTTGAGCCCAAACAATGCCTCAGAATACATCTCAGTGCTATGATGATGCTCCAGTTGTCTTCTATCAACAAAGTCAGAAAGATGAGCAGTTCCTTCCCTTATCAATGCATCCTTATAAAGTCTATTCAGACCAATACATTCCCTCTGTGTGGGCAGAGTATTTTCCTGACTTCCTTTGCAAAGTGAAAGAAAGCATTATGACCCCCAAAGTTGAATTTGCAAATCTCTCTTAACCATCGAGTTCAATTCCCAATACACCACTTCTGTATTTGCCTTCTATTTCTGCTAGGAAATGAGAGACATCCGTCACACAGACTTTATAATTTAGGAGGGAGAGAGTTACAAATACTAGATGACAGATAACAAACTGAGCACTTTATATTTACATCTTTTTGTTTTTCTAACAATAACATGAGGCCATTATTATTGTCCCCATTTTACAGATGAGGAAATAGTCTCAGAGAAATTAAGTCATTTGCTTAAAATCTTGCAGCTGGTCAGTGATGATGATAAGATTCAATCTCAGATTTGTGACATTCAGCATCATGGTAATGGACTCTGGAGAGTTAATTGGTTTAAAATCTGCTTTTGGCTTTTTTTCACACCACTAAGTGCTTATGCTTTTGATAGTACCCCTGAGCTTAACTTCATGTTCTCATGAGCCTTGGAGACCATGGAGGCCAATGGAAAACAGATAAATGTAGAACAGATATGTACTAGAAATGATCAACCAGTTTAGATCTTCATGCCGTCAGATATAATTCTGGCCCTTGGGAGATTCTCTTGATGAAAGTGAAAAGCTTATTTAGATTTAATTTTCTTGTATCCCCTTTTTGGCAGGACATCGTCCCTATCAGGTTATCACCGCTCGAGTCCACCCAGGAGAGAGCAATGCCAGTTGGGTGATGAAGGGGACCTTGGAGTTCCTGGTCAGCAGTGACCCTGTGGCAAGGCTCTTGAGGGAAAACTTCATTTTCAAAATCATCCCTATGCTCAATCCTGATGGTGTCATCAACGGCAAGTATGTCACATGCCTGGCCTGACCCAGACCACATTTGTGTTACTATAGCAACACATTGTCATTCTACCCTAGAAGTACATTGGAGGGGCCTTGGTACTCTGGAAGGAAGTCTCCTCCTGAGCTTCTGTTTTCTGTACAAATAACAATGTATTCTCCATATAGATTTATGTTGATTCCAGGCTTTCTTTGAATAGAAAGGTATAGAATCAGAGATAATTAATGCCAGAGGAAATAATCTAGTTCAACGCTCTTAGAGGACAGTGGTGTCCAGAGTAATCAATTGACTTAGTGGTGAGTTAGTGGTACATTTAGGGCTTAATCTGTGACCTTCTTCATAGAAAAGACAAATGCTGATAGTTTCTTAATAATAAATTTACTGCAAAGAAACATTTATTTTCAACTGTATCTTATTGGGTTTTGAATACAACTAGAATGAGGGTGTCAATTTTGCTAAATGGAATGTTGGTTGCAAAAGAGAAGATTGGAACCTCTCTTCCACTTACCCAGCCTCTGTATGTCTTTGGAATAATGGGAAAGCCGATTGCTCCTCTGATGAGGTCTGTTGCACAGGGTCAGCATTCTCAGTTTGTGAGCTAAGGTCCAGCTGAGTTCCCACGGTCTCATGGCCAGTGAGCAGGGTCAACATTCACAAGCACTTATCTCAAACTCTGTGGGCAGAATCAGGCCCCTTTATGTGGTAATAGATGGTTCTTTCACTGTATGAATGGGCATTAAATTCTATGGAAAACCAAAAATAAAGATAAACAGAAAATATTGAAAGAGTAAATAATTTCAAAATCTTCAAAGGAAAATGCATTTATAATTTAAAATGCTAGTAGTAAAGAAGTAAAAAGATAAGTTCAGAAAACAGAAATTCTGAAGTGCTAAAAGTGAAGAAATAAAATAAGAATTATGTACAAATACTAAAAAAACACAAAGCCTTCAAAGAAAAGAAATGATTTACTTAAGAATCATTTTAAAAAGACTAAATAGTTAATTTCTTTAAGAAAGAAACTTGGATGTTAAACACTTCAGAATAGACTAATTCCAAAGGATGAGCACAAAATGAAGATAAGCAATTTTAAAAGGTTAAAAATATAAAGATGATAAAATATAAAAAGAGGAACAGCATAAATTCCAAATGATGAAATATGTTAAAATCATGCCAAAGGCAAACAAAACAAAGCTACAGACTAGAAAATTAACTTTATAGTAGACAAAAGAAACAGGAAGGAAGGAAAAAGAAGTGGTTGAGAGAGGAAATAAAGGAAAGAAGAGGAAGTAAGGCCTCCACCTGTTTCTAACAGGCATAGTCCTTCTAGCTCAGCAGTTCCTAGATTTCAATTATGTGTGTGTGTGTGTGTGTGTGTGTGTGTGTGTGTGTGTGTAGAGATTGTTTGAAGGCAGGGCCATGGGGAAGAAAGTAGGGTCTCTCCCCTTTTCCTATAGTTACTGGTTGGCCTTCAAGCATGTGTAAGGATCAAGAAGCATCAATCTGTACCAGGGAACATCAGCCAGTCACCAAGGAGCCTCTGCAGCAATTAGACTTCTAGGCTGGACATGGCCCTCAGGGTTCTCTCTTGGTCACACACAATGCATCTGGCTCTTGCTGTTCTCCTTTAATTCTGGAGAACAGTTCTGGGACATAGATGAATGGTTCCTTCCTGCCTGATCAGCCAAGGGTTTTACTAATGAGCTTTGTCAGTCTCTGTGGGTGGAGAACAGCTAAGCAACACATCTTTGGGACACAATACCATTTTTTTGATTTCTCATCCAAGTTGGCAGTTTACTGAAGTCTCTTCTTTCATTGAAATTGCCTGGGGTCCAGAGAAGAATGGAAAGAGCACTGGACCTGGAGTTGGAACTTTAATTTGGAAATCTGGCTCTTTCTTTGACCTACTCAGTTTTCTCCTCTGAGGGAAAAGGAAGATAATGTGCTCTCTGTTGACCTTTCTAGAAAATGGTCTCCTAAGCCCAAGGTGATATTCAAACTTGGGGATTAAGTACTGATGTTTCTTCCATTTTAGATGCTCACACCTCCAAATCTCCAGGCCTTGTGCTTAAAGGTTAATGTGGTCTTGGTCACTGAATATCCTGTTGGCTGGGACACACATTATTTCCAGCTCACAGCTGGTTGCTTTATGCTTCCAAATGGCAGGCCAGCTTCTTCTCAATGACACTAGCATTCATCATCATTACTATTATTTATTATGACTCAAATTACCCTTTTAATTTATATAACATCTTTCATCATGGAACTCAAGGCACTTTGTACATCACTGGGATGCACACACTTCTGGCTGAAAGGAACTTGGAAACCATAGCCTTACTCCTTTGGTAGGAAAATCCATGGGTCATAGCACATCATTATGAGAAGACTGAGACTGCCATGGATGCACGATGTCTAGCAATAAAAGGGCTTAAAAGTCTTAGCTCCTGAGACCTTTTTTGAACATTCCTAGCATATGGTTTATCTAACTTCCACTTAACTCTCAGTGGTTGGCATTCCATTTCAGGGCATGCCCATTCCATTGTGTATAATCAGGTTGATTTGTGTTTTTACCGTGTTCTGATCTTTGCCTATGAGCTTCACCCATTTTAGGCGATCTTCCCTTGGACCACCCCATGGAAAAAATCAAATTCTCCTTGTACACATCTGAACTTCCCCATGTAAAATTCTCTCCAACCTTGATGTAGTTCACCTAAAGATTGTTTATGGAATATTGTTTCTCAACTTACTGATTTTTCTCTGGACATGGATGAATGGGCTTCTTAAGGATGACAGAACTGCCCTGTATGTCACTTGATCAGCAAAGAGACAATCTATGCACAAATATTTGAGAATCTAAACCTGAACTTGGCACTTAACCTACTAACCTGTACTTATGTTTCACAAGTAATCATGGTCCTCCATGGAGCTTGCAGGAACATATAAAAATAGACTTGTTTCCTTTTGTGCTTTTGTGGTTATGGTGATAGAGCCTCTGAGAATGGCTGGGAGATTTTGATAACAGTGATCAGAGAGACAAAGCCAGGATTTTCTTTCAAAAAAAAAAGGAAAGAAAGAAAATACAGTGGGTCTTTCCAAGCCAAGGCTCTCTTAGCAACACATGTCTGAACAGAAAAACAAAATAAAAAAGATAGATGATTATGTTAAGTTCCAAAAGAAATGTCTTACTCTCTTTCTGGTCTGATGGTTTGTACTGAATTGGGCTAAATTCTGAGTAAGTCAGGAGAACCAATGCGTGGTTCTCTGTCTCTTATGATAATTCCCAAGGTGGGATGAAATAGAACATGGAGCCAACAAATCATGTAAGAACAGAAATGATATTGGTGGCTTGATGAGAGTAAGAAGTGAGGAGAGGGGAGGAGGTTTCTGAGCTGCTTAAAAAGTAGACATGATGTATAATGGGAGCAGGGTGAAAGAAAGGAATAAATTGAGCATGATTCCTGTTTTTAAATTTTTGGTCATTGGATGGTAGCAGCCAAATAATTTTTGTAAAGTCAACATACAACCTAATATTTTATTCACAGGAGAATCAGAGCATCCTCATTCTTAGAGTACATACAACTCTACAAACATGATTATCTTCTTCCAAGACCATTGTGAAACAGATGAAACAACAACAAAGAGTAAAGGGTTAATATAAGTAAATGCACCAAGGTACTAAGAAGTAAGAGCTGAATGCAGAGAAAACAAATCAAACTATAAAAGTCAGTTAAAAAAATCTGGACAAACTTACAATTTGGGGTCATTTAAAGTGCCAATAGTCCTTTACTACACTGTAGGTTGTTAACGTTTTTACCTTTGTACAAGAGAATTCCCAGGCTTTATCCAAAAAAAAAAAAAAAAAATATATATATATATATATATATATATATATATATTCAGCATCATTTATGGTCCAAGAAATACCTAGATATTTTACATATATTATCATATTTAATTGACACTACAACCCAATAAATATGGGTCTTCTTCTATGCAGCTTCTAGATAAGAAAACCTGGGTACACGGGGATTAGGTCAGGGTTCAGTTTAAACATTCGGGTTTACAGAGCCAGGACTAAAGCTCATGTTTATCCTAATCTTCTTTGCTCTACAGATTTAAGGAAATTAGAATATCATAATTAAAATATTCCATCTGGGAGGGTTCTTGTATATTTTTTAGTCCTAATCTTTAAAATGATAAGGAAACAGACCAGAGAGGTAAAATGATGATCTAAGACCACATGGCTAGTTCAAGGCAGACATATAATGAGAAATTGTCTATATAATTAAAACATACACACGAACATGAATGTGTACTCATATACATGCCCAAAGCTTGTGACAGAGCTGGTATTAGAACCCAGTCTATCTAGTTCCCGAGCACTTATTTAAGTCTATCATCTCTTCCCAACTGTGGTGTTTTAGTCAGGTTTTTCACTGCTGTAACTAAAAGATCTGAGAAGAACAATCTTAGGGGAGGAAAAGTTTACTAGGGGGCTCATGGTTTCAGAGTTCTGGTCCGTAGACAGCTGACTCCATTCCTCAGGGATCAGGGTAAGGCAAAACATCATGGAGGAAGAGTGTGGTGAAAGAAAGTGGCTCATATGATGATCAGAAAGCAGAGAGAGACTAAGCTCAGCTTACCAAATATATACCCCATAGGCATACCCCCAGTGACCCACCTCCTCCATCCATACCCTACTCGCCTTCAATTACTCAGTAAATCCCTATCAGGGGATTAATTTATTGATTGGGTTAAAGCTCTCATAACACAATAATTTAATCTCTTAACATTCTTGCATTGTCCCATACATGAGCTTCTGGTGGATACCTAATATCTAAGCCATAACACTTGGATAAACATACAAATACAGTCTCAGCCCCAACAGCGGAAAGACTCTGAACTTAACCTTGTTGTTAGAGACCAACATATCCAGTGTTCACAGACAGAGCCAAAGCACAGTGTTCTCTGGTTTTCTGCCATTTTGTCCCAATATGAATGAATTGATTCATCCTAGGTTCCCCTCATGGAATTTAAATTCCCAATTGGCTTGGCCCTCAACTGTCTACCTGGTCCTATTGGCTCTCTCTGTTAGAGAATATACACTTCCCTGTTAGACAGTTTTTATTGTAAACACCATCCAGCTGACTTTAAACATTCATTGTCATGGGGCTGCTCATTGTCATGGGACTGCTCCTCTGTTGATCATTCTGTAGTATATTTTCACTTAACTCTTCAGGATCACAGAGGGCTTAGACCACCCCATTGTGTGCACTTCACCTTTAAGCAGGGCGTGTCTCTTCCTTCCCATTTTGACCTCAGTTTTACTTTCAATGTATTTAAAGTCTCTTCAACATAATAGCCTACAGTGGGGATTCTTAGACTTCTAGATTTCACAAATCGGTTGCATTTAAATAAACACAGGACTAATATTGTATATCATTTTCCTTTCATTTGAACAAAATAGAAATGGAACACACCCTCTGAGTTCCCAAACAATAGACTGGTGAGAAATTCAACCTCAGTTGTTTCTTGGGCTCTGTTCCCATCTGCATGAGAACATGCCAGTGACCCAGGATATGTGATGCTGGAGTTACAGATTATGATGGTGACCCTATTTGGTATTGCACTGTGATGCATGGTGCTGGTGCCCATGGGGACTTCTTTGTGGGAAGGAGAACCAGGGTGTCATTGAATAGGTTGGTTACTCCCATTGTCAGTCATCCTGAACAGGGAAACTCATGGAACAGGAAAAAAAAAAAAAAAGACTTTTAAGGGAAAGAGTTTCCTCCTAAAGTTTAAAAAGGACTCTGCTAGCCAGCAGAGGGTTGCCATGTATTATAGAGGGAAGATGACATGTGTCATATGGAAGAGGCCAGAAGAGGCAGTCCCTTAACTGGCCACTTGAGAGTGAGAACAGCTATACTGATAATCAGTTTTAAATTTTCTTTGAGTAGCTATCTTCTATTACATCATTTACTCTTCAGTTAAGTGTTAATAAGCCTTTCAGTCTTGTTTCAGCTACACTATTGAGATTTAAAGAAAGTGTCTACGCCCAAGATTGGTGAAGGGAAAAAATGGCAGTGATACTTAAGTGAAATTCCTAAGGGAACATTGAATAATAAGGACAATGGTTAATATGTTCTGAAAGTTGTGCTCAGCAAAATTGGCACATTAAAAGATTGTAAAAAGCTTTATTATTTCCTAATGATAAAAAATGATATATTCAGGATACTAGGTATTTCAAAAAATGAGAGTTAACACAGAAATGGGTTCATACAGGTGGTAGAAGTCTGAGAGTTCAAAAAGGGGATGTTAATGTAACCAAGAGATTAAGAACTACAGAGCTGCAGAGGTAGCTACACCCTAGAAGGATGGAAGAAGCAAAGGGAAGAGGTGGAATTACCATAACTTAGGCGCTTGAGAGGTTGGTTCCAGGAGTCTGGTGTTTGCAACTGTGAGATTGGGGCCTGCCCTGTCTGGGACTTCAGTGGATGAGGAGGCATACCTGGAGGATGAAGGAGTCAGTGACCTGCATACAAATGGCAAGGGGATGGTTTGGTGACTTCTGCTCTAGTATCTTTGAGGACACACAGCAGTGTTGATTCTCTGAGTGCTTAAAAGCAAGGGTTCAAAGAACCATTTGCCTGCAGCTGTTCCAGCCATGTTAACTGTGAATGGGAAACAGAAAGGGTGTTCTTTTCTCCCTCCTCCTGCCTTCCTATCTTTCCCTAGTGCCTCTTATTGGCAGAACCTACTGAAGAGCCAACTGGAAAGGGAGTCTGAACACTGTGGCTTGCTGATTTTGACAACAGGTGAAAATAAGCTCAAGATGTCTGTTTACCAAGTGCCGACAGGCATGACATGCACTAGCAGCATGCTTAGCACTGTGAACATGTGACTGTTTTCATGAAACAAAATGGCTTTGTTTCCAGCAGAAAAAAGATATATCCTTACTGTAGAAAATTCAGTACATATAGAAAAAATTCTTAAAAGAAAAATATTTAAAAGTACTCAAATTCAGGAATACTACATTGCATAATTCCAAGGGACACTGTTCATCTGACAACCTATTATAATTGCCAGTGCTTCTAGAATTTTGAAAGATGGAGACATTTCTTGAATCTTAGAGAAAAACACAGTTAGTGAGTTGGGGAAGATTCTTTAACTATTTGTAAATTGAAGCTTCAGATTTATCAGCTATTTCTTCACATATCACTCTTTACCCACACCTATCATGACTTTCAAAAGATAAAACATTGTGGCATAATTAATGAATTAACATCTTCCTATTTCAAAGAACACACATGATAGCCGTTTTTAAAATAACAATTTTACAGTATTGATAGGTCATAAATAATTTACACATTTATCCATTTTAAATAATAGGCAGAGGAGTATTCTTGCTATATAATTAATGAATTTCTCTGCACATTTCCTTGAGATAAACTTCAAATATAGTCAGCTGAATCAAATTTTATGCATAGTTTGTATTTGAGACATTATTGTCTGATTGCCATCTTTAGAAAATTGACAAATTTTTATTCCTAATAGTGAATGATGATGATGGTGCCCAAGTCCTTGTTAACACTGTACTTCATCCACCTTTTGATTTTTTTTTGTCAATTTAATAGGATAAACATGACTTTAACTTTTTATATTTGTGGCTTCTAATTACTACAGTTATCTGGAAAGGTAAAATATTTTACTCCCATTTTGCAACAACAACAACAACAACAACAACAACAACAAAAAACAAGCAAACAAATAATAACACTGAGACCAAAGGAGATTGAGTGGCGTCTTCAAGGCTTATTGCATATCTAATACATTTCAATCAGGAGTTAAACTCAGATTTGTCTGGTTGCAAAACTTGTGATATTTCCACTAGGTTATAAAGCTTTACTGTGTCAAAGCTTCCAAGCCCCCTCCAGGAAACATCCTCTGAATGCTTCCAGGATATAATATGGGAAGTGAAAAGTGCCTAGTATCTGTTAAGTCGTACTCTGGTGCAGTTTATATTTAAGGTCTCTTGAAATGCCATCTCACATAAGGTCATTCTAGACCACAGGAAGAACTTGAAAGGGCTTTGAGTAATATGTGTTAGAAATGAATATGTAGTCATTTTGATATATATTCAGTTAAATATTGGTATGTAGGTATTGTTCCTACAACTACAGTAATGTTTTAATACAGGTTAAATTAGAAGAGAAGATTTGTGTCCTATGCATTTGAGATATAGTTTTTTGAGCCTGTGGAGAATACTTAGTATTCTCCATTTCCTCCTTGCACTTGTCAATCAGTGTCTTGAAAGAACTACTGTGGACTCATGGAGGGGGGGTTGATTTCATGTCTGAGTCATCTTCAGTAGGCTAAGGTTTAATAATCTTGGGGTCTATGTATCCTTCCAAACTGGGAGAATTTAAACTCTTAGATCTTGGATCATGTGAGGGAGGGACTTCCTCTTTCATAGGTTTGCTAGCCCATATTTGGCTTCCGAAACACATATTCCATGTGTGGCTCTGACAGTGAATTCTGCAGTTCCCTAAAAGCAAGAGCAGAAGACCAGTGTTCCTTTGCAGGAAGGAGAAGGAGGGATGGGAAGAAGCAGGAGAGAAAGCTGTCTGATGGTCAACCTCTCAGGAAGTGTCTCTCTGTCTCTGTGTCTCTATCTCGATCTCCCCCTTTTTTTCCCTAACTCAGCAAAAAACTGTGTCCCCGCCTCTCTGAATGCTTACATGATCACAAGCTGAAGCACTTATAGGGTAGCATTCTGCATGGTCTGTGGCCTCTGGGAAGAGGAGCAAATGGGTCCAAACTTTCTGTAGAAATGATGCTGATGGTGTTGTTGACAGGACATGAGAGTAACACTCTCATTTGAAGGTTCAGCTCCAAACTTTGTTCAGAGAGAGGCCAGGGCAGTCCAAAGCTTCTGCTGCTGTACCCCTCTGGGTTGTTTGCTACACAAAGACTATGAAAGCTTAATGTGTTCCGGTCCTCTATTCCTTCAGCAAAGAACTCAACTGCTCTTCCTGGGACAAAGGAGCCGAAACTTGTAATCATGTACTGTTTTGTTTAGATTGTTTTGTTATTTTGTACTATTTGGAACACAGCAGAGTTATCAGTGAATGGAAAGTTTTGCTTAATTTGTGTTTAAGGAAAAATTAACAGTTTTTGGATGTGGAGCAAGTGTTGAGTAGATGAAAGTAGATGAAAATGTCAGTCTGGATTCTAATTCTACTCTGTTTTTGTGTCTCTGTTTTGGACTCTAAGGGGAGGTGGGCAAAGAGTATCCAATTTCTTTCTCTTTGCTTTACTTTCATTGTATTAAAAAACGGGGAAAGAATGTAATTCTGATCCAGTTGGAGAAACTATAATTTTTTTCCATCTACCTCCTGCCTTCAATGGAAAATAGTGGGGATGGAAGTCTTGGTCCATTTTTAGTTCTAAGAAATGTTCCTGGAAAAAAAAAAGGAGACCATTTATA